>NC_057356.1:15180388-16503277 GCF_016509475.1 Prionailurus bengalensis
GTCATGTGATTCCTATCTTTGGCAATTCCTGGGTCTTCCTAAAGGAGGCCTGCTCTGCATACATGTGGTTCTTTTTTTAATGTTTTATTTATTTTTAAGAGAGAGCACAACAAATGGGACAGTGGCAGAGAGAGAGGGGGACAGATCCACTCAGTGCAAACAAGCCCAGTGCAGGGCTTGAAGTCGAAGTCATGAACCACAAGATCATGATCCAAGCAGAAGCCGGATGCTCAACCAACTGAGCCACCCAGGCAGGTGCCCCTGCATACATGTGGTTCCAATGGCTGAGATGTTTTTTGTTCTGCTCAGAAAGAGTCATCACTTACTTCTTTTCAGGCGTGTGGGCAATTAGAGGAGCCAGGGCCTTGCTAATTGCCTTTGTTTGTGGATTTGAATGCAGCCTCCCCTGTGGCTGGGGCGCAGGGCATTGGCCTCTGGGAGGATGTGAGGTTGCTGCCAAGAGCAGAGAGAGTGTGGAATGCAGCTAAGGGTAGGGCCAGTAAAGGGAAGGAAGGCTTCCGTGTGTGTGTGTGTGTGTGTGTGTGTGTGTGTGTGTGTGTGTATGTAAGAGATGGAGAATGGATGTTGGGGATAACATGGACTCGGATTCCACAGGCTGAATTAATCTCTTCTCTTCCCAGCTCCTTCCTTTCTTCTTTCCCAATTCTTACCCAATTTCTTCATTTACATTTCTCCTTTCTTATCAAATATCACAAGCTCTTTTAGGGGGGGATATTCAGTTACAAAAACAGGAAAAAAATGGGGTCCAAATTCACTACCCAAACCAACCACAGTGAACAATTTGTGATCACCTAGTTATATATACTCTTTTGTAATCTGCCTTTAAAAATACAAGCCAACTAAGTAATACATCATAAATGTCTTTCTATGGCAGGAATTTTTGTTGGCCTCATAGTATTTATTTATTTTTACAACTGTTTATTGAGTGCCTACAGACAGTGTTTTAGATGTTGAAGATGCATCAGTGAACAAAAAAGGCAAAAATCCCTGCTCTCCAACTAAAAGCCAAAGTCGTCACTGTGACCTATGATGATCTGTCCCTGATCCTTATCCAGTAGCTGACTTTCTCTCTCAGTTCTGCTTGATAGCAGTTGGAGGAGGGATTTACCACCTATTTGGATTGGCCAATAAGCTGGAGGCCAAGGACCATTTGAATCCTTCTCTTTCCTTTCTAATCTAGCTGGACTTTGACTCAAACTGAGAAACTAGGGACCTGACATGGGGGGAGGGCAAAATGGACACAGTTCTTGTCCTCAAGGAGCTCACAGACATTTAGACAGCTTTACAACCTCCCTGTGATTAACATGCTTCAGTGAACACTAGAGAATCATGTTGGCAGAAGGTGGGAGATGCTCCCCTTGGTTTGGGAAGATGTGGGAAGATGGGCGGCATGTTATTCTGGGGTAGGGAAACAGCCTGGGAACATTTCTTCAAGAGGAAAGAAATCAGGATGTGGCTGCTTGTTCAGCCTCCAATCCTGAAGTCCTGGGAGCATTTTGAGCAAAGCATTCCACCTTTCCGGTGCCTCCCAAGCCTTCTCTGTAAAATGGGAATGCTGACACGAAGTGTACTTATCAGGATAATTTTCTCCAAGTGGCATGGATTTTCCCTCTGGATGACTGCTTCCCATTTAGGAGGATGTCATGTCTTTCCCCACCATCTGTTTTGTTCTAGTTATCATTTATCGAGCACCTACTAAGCACCTGGCATTGTCCCAGATACTTTACATAAGCTATCTCATTCAGTCCTATGAGGTAGGATTGATTATATGTCTTCCTTTAAAGATATGGAATCCAAACTTAAGAGAGTTTGAATGACTCACACAAGGTCACTGCCAAGAAAGGGCAAAGCCAAAATACCTACACAGGTCTGCTGAGTGCAGAGCAGGTGTGCTTTCATTTTCGTAGATCTACTGAAATAACAGGTTCCTTTTTTTCAACAACTCTCTCAGGATGAAGTACAAAACTGTAGAAAGAGCTTAGCATTGCAAAACCAAGCATCCTGGAATGAAACAGTACAAAAAAAAATTTTTTTTTCAAAAGAACATAACGAGGTTTTTAAAATATGTATCTCTTTTCATTGTTTTTCTTTTTTTCCTCGTTATGAAAGCAATTCATATTCACTGTGGAAATTTGGAAAATACTGAAAAGTATAAAGAAGAATATAAAAATCACCCTAATCTTATTACAGGAAGAAAATTGCTGTTAACATTTGTTTTATATCCTCCCAGTATTTTTTTCATATGCCTAAATGTACATATATATATTTTAACGTAATTGGGATTGTCCTGCCAAATTGCTTTCCAGAAAGGTTGAACTAATTTACAGTCCCACCAGCAGTGTTTGAGAGTGCTTTCTTCACTCTGGCCAGCATAGAGGTTTTTCTTTTTTGTCTTTTTTTGTGTTAAAGCTAATTTAATACATTTAAAAGGCAGTATCTTGTTTCTTCTTGCATTTCTTTGATTACCGAAATGGCTGCATTTTTGAAAAATTTCACAAGCTTATTGGGCACGTGTATTTACTCTACTGAGAATTGTTTTTCATGTTTTTTATTCACTTTCTTTCATTGGACCTCAGCTTTGTATTTCTTATTGATTTGTAAGAACTCTTTATATATGACAGTTTTAAAACTTGTCTGGGGGTAAGTGGAGGCATGCATACTTTCCTCTTGGGCTTCTATATTTTAGTTTCTTTCTAAGAAGTTGGCTCTTTGACTTCCTCATTTGGCTTGTGATTGGGGGTAGGGAGCAAAAAACATTTTTTTAAAAAAAATCATGGTCAGATACATCATTCTTTTCTTTATGATATAATTTTAAAAGATGGATGTAAGGCTTTACCCTATCACTGTCAATCATTCACTAGCCCTAATTTCTCTAGCTTAGTGGTCCTCAAAGATAACTGCAAATCAGGATTGCTTAGGGTTTTTTTTTTTTTAATAATTCTCAATGGCTAAGCCACACCCCAAACCAATTAAATCAGAATCTTAGTGGGGGTGGGCGCCTGGGTGGCTCAGTCACTTAAGTGTCTGACTCGGTTTCAGCTCAGGTCATGATCTCACGGTTCATGGGTTGGAGTCCCACATCGGGCTGTATGCCAGCAGTGCGGAATCAGCTTGAGATTCTCTGTCTCCCACTCTCTCTCCCCCTCCCTTGCTCATGCACTCTCTCTCTCTTAAGTAAAATAAACTTAAAAAGGGGGGGCGGCACCTGGGTAGCTCAGTCAGTTAAGTGTCCGACTTTGGCTCAAGTCATGATATCACGGTTCCTGAGTTTGAGCCCCGCGTCAGGCTCTGTGCTTACAGCTCAGAGCCTGGAGCCTGCTTTGGATTCTGTGTCTCCCTCTTACTCTGCCCCTCTCCCACTCATGCACTGCCTCTCTGTCTCTTAAAAATAAATAAACATTAAAAAATTTAATAACATTAAAAAATTAAAAAAAAAAAGAATCTTAAGGGAGGGGTTGAACCTGGGTATCAACACTTTAAAATCTTTGCAGTTGAGTGCAAAGGGTAGCCACACTTAAGGACCATTGCTTTATTCTCATATTTCCCACAATGGGAAAGTTCATTAGAGGTAGTGATGTAACCAGTACAAATCAGTCATAATGCAAAGTCTGCCCACCACCCTCATGTACTGAACATGCAATACCAAAATGGACCTCTTTCTATTGGGGTGCCTGGGTGGCTCAGTCAGTTGAGCATCTGACTCCTGATTTCACCTCAGGTTGTGATCTCAAGGTCATGAGATTGAGCCCCTCATTGAGCCCTAGCTCCATGCTGAGTGTGGAGCCTGCTTGAGATTATCTCCCTGTCCCTCTGCCCCTCCCCTGCTTGCACACGTGTGTTAAGCCAGTTGCCCAAAGTCAGCCAGCAGTTTGCAGGCCAAGTCATATGTTCTGATTTTTGATGAAGAAGGACATTCAGTGGGAATTGTGCCATCCATCCACCCTTGGAGGGGGACTTGATGGGAGTCCTTCCTTCCAGAGTCTTGCCTGCATTTGAACAACTGATGCTGGATAAGTTGGATCTCCTTTCTCATTTTTCATGTGGGGTAGGGAAGTTCATGAAAACAGCTAAAATCAATATGCTATTTTTGGTTACTTTCGTCTAGGATTGCCCAAGCCACCAATTTTTTTCTGATGACGCAAGTAGTTGGAAGTTGGTTATGGGCCATCGTGTTCCTTTTTTTTTTTTAAGATGTGGATGTCTACAGCCACGTGGCAGAGGTGAAGATGACCTTCCTGAGGTTTTATAGAACCTCAAGCACACTGTCCTATCAGTTGAAAGCTGACTCCAAGCTTGTTGGGGTGCACGCACTGTAATAAGACTTTATTCAATTTCCATAACAGCTCAAAGAAGCAGGTAGTACCCTTATTCCCATTTTACAGGTAAGGAAACTGAGGCACACAGTGTAACCTGCACACAGCTCAAGGTCACCCATGCCAACAAAGACTGGAACGGTCTCCTTCCCCAGCCCAATAGCAGCAGATCCCCAACTGTATATCTGTCACCACCTTTTTCCCCTTTTTGTCACCTTCCTACCACCCTCTACCTGGGATACCTGCCTTTAAAGCCTGTTCCTCATCAGAGGGTGACAGTGTTTCTCTCCAGAGCAGCTCTTGGCTTGTAATTACTAATCAGATGTAAGGCAATCAAGCTGCATTTCCATCCCCCCGTTTTCCTCCCCTCCTCCCCTCAAGGGACACCTTTCTGGGGGAAGGTGACTCCTTCAGGAATTCAGATTAACATCAACCACAGGGGTGGGGAGTGGGGAGAGGATGAAGAAAGGCATCAAACTCGTTTGCAAATTGCAAATGACAAGGCATCTTCTGCCATGGTTTGCTCTCTGCTATTTTAAGGGGCCTCATTTAGCATAATATTTGCATCGTTTGTGTCTTACCCGATAATTAGGAGTAGAGACAAATTCTTCTTGTTCTCAGACTAAGGGCATTGGGGTGGAGAATTAAGGCAGTTCTGGAAATGGCACTCTGCAGTAAAGCCTTTAAAAGTTATTCCCTTACTGCACCGCCTCCCCCACCCGCTGTCTTGCTAAAATTCCCTGAACACCAAGACTTCTGAACCGGGGTCATTGCTCATGGTTTGGCTCCAGGGAGCCTATGACCTCCCTGAAATTCTAAGCAGAATTCTGTGTTTATGAAATTGTTTGCAGTTCTTTTCCTGTGTGCGGGGGGTGAGGTCCCTCGCTCCCCTCAGTCCCGGCTATCTGTAACTCTCAAATTAAGAATGACTCACACTGGGCATCAGTTTTGCTTCCCCAGCATCCATCCACCCTTCTTTGGGTACTAGCATCTTGATGTTCCTTTGGGAAACTAACTCTCCTCCATCTTCACTCCATTTTAGGGCTGTCCAGTAGAACTGTTTGTGACAATGGAAACGTACCATATAGTCCCATTTCTCCACTCAAGAGGGCTAAGGAGCTATATGCTAGCTGCGGCAGCCATGAAGGTCCCTGGTGGTCCACATCTTAGCCTGATTTCTCGCCAAGGTTGACAAATTCTTCCTCCCCTTCTGATTCACTTGTCTTTCTGATGGCTACTGCAGTAATGAGTCAGTGGCTGAGCATATTTAAATGCAAAACGCCATTATCCTTCATTAAAAGGCCTGTCACCACTGGCCTTCCTGGGAGAGAGTGATTATGCTGTTAAGGGCCCCTTGACATATGGCCCAGGAGTGACCAGCCCATCCCAGGGCTCCTGCCTCCCTTCCTAGGATGATCCTCTTCTGACTCAGCTGCTTATGCTGACGAGGGCAAGGCAAAGCCCTATGAAGCCAAACTCATAGTCAGGGGAGGATGCCAAGGTCTAGGGTGATGCTGCCTCACTTTCACCATCCGGCCAGGTGTCTGGGAAGCACCCTGTTGCCTTCTTGAGGAGATCCATTTACTGTCTCTCATCACTGGACCCTCTAGCCTGACTTGAAATTTTTGTGCCCTTTCAATATCCTCTTAGAAAATGTGACTCCCTTTAAACTGTCCACCATTCGACTTTTAAAGGTCTAACCGGTGCCAAAGTTGGGACTTGACAGTAGTTAAGAGCACAGGCTTTGCAGTTGGGCATGACCTTGCTTATTGTTCTGCCACTTACTGTGTGACAGTGGACAAGTTACTTAACCTCTCTAAGCCCCAGTTTTATTAATTTCAAATGGGTATAAGTAAGTGTGGCAGACACTTTGCTTCCCCAGCCAATAGCATGCCTCATTTTTTTCTCATGCTCACTTCCCACTCTAGAGGTTGAAAAAGCCAGATGCTTTCATAGCCTCCTTTATAGTCAGGGGTGACCATGTGACTTGAGTTTTGGCCAATGAGATAAAAAGGAAGTTGGTGGGGCACCTGGGTGGCTCAGTTGGCTAAGCGACTGACTTGGGCTCAGGTAGTGATCTCGCGGTCTGTGGGTTCAAGCTCCGCATTGGGTTCTGCTGACAGCTTACAGCCTGGAGCCTGCTTCAGATTCTGTGTCTCCCTTTCTCTCTGCCCCTCTCCTGCTCATGCTCTGTCTGTCTCTCTCTCTCTCAAAAATAAATAAACATTAAAAAAATTAAAAAATAAAAGGAAGTTGGTGTAGAGGATTCTGGGAGTGATTTTTTTTCTCCAGTGAAAAAGAGCAGTACCTGAGGATAGATCTCCTTCCTGCTCCCTTTCCTCCTTTCTGCTTTGAATGTTGTTGCATGGGGTTATAATGTCTGGAGCCATAGTTGCCATCTTGTGACCATGAGGCAACAAACCTGTGAATGAAGAACCAGAACTCTGAGGATGATGGAAGAGAAGGATATAAGAGCTTAGATTCTTGGTAATATCGTTGAGATGCTCAACCAATGGTGGGATGTCCAGTTTCCTTGTTAAATATGTTCTTATGACTTATGCCATTGGTAGTCATTTACTGGCAGCTGAAAGGATCTATAAATGATACATCAAACTCAGGCTCACAGGTTGTTGTGAGGAATAAATAAGCTAGTGTATGGAGAGTTTCCTGCATAGTTCCAGGAACACGATGAGCCTACAATAAAACAGCATTTATTATTGGCAGGAATAACTATACCCAGAGATCCACAGGTGATATTTGAGGAAGCATTGGGAAATCTGTCATGTGTAAAATTTGGCCCTTCCTTCCTGCCTGGGTGGATATTAGAATCATAAAATGTTAGCACCAGAAGGGAATCTTTGATCTTAAATTCAGCTTAACCTTTTTCATTTTAAAGACAAGGACGTTGGTTCTCAGAATGGGGAAGATACCATCCCCAGGTCACATAACAAATTGGTGGCAAATCATGGCAAAAGCAGGGTGAGAGCTTAACATTTCCTGGACTTAGAGGCTGAAGCTCTTTCGTCCACATTCAATTGCTGTCTGTTCCTATTTCAATAAACTCAAAGGTTGTTGTGGGGGAGGAGAGAATAAAATGAGACATCATGTAGGGAAAAATCTTGAAAATTGGGAAGCACTCCACCTGAAGAGTTATGAATCTTAGTGTGTATGGCTGAGCATTTTGCTGCTTTGTCAAATGGGCAGGAGATGTCCCAGTAGTGAGGGCCTCTGTGCCCAGCTAGGTGGTACACCTATATTCATTGGTTCATTAATCCATTGAATGATCCATTTATTCAAGAAATAGTTACCGAGTAACTACTATCATCCAGACACTGGGTAGATTTTGTTTAACATTTGTGGAAATGACTTGGGGCAGAGAGTGCCAAGTGAAACTCCTACCTCTGCTCCTGGAGCAGAGCCCTGCAGTTTGCTGAATTAAATGATCACATGTAAGGATTGACTTAGGATCCACCTGTCACAGTAGATTCTCTTCTGTTTGGACACTCAAAGATCTATTTAAAACCTGATGATTTAAAACCTGTGTTTAAAACCTCATTTCCAGGATCACTGTTTTTGGACATGTCTTGAGAAAGTCTTAGTTACTTAGTAACTTAGTAGTTTTGGGAACGTTCATACTGATTTACTGGCCTCTTCTTTTGCAGGGCAAGGGGCTACACTGAGATGGGGCCTGGGGCCTGGCATCTTTCTTGCAGGGAGGAAAAAGCTCAGAGAATGGAGATGGGTAGTTCTAGACTCAGGGCAGATGATAGCGGGTGAAGTGTGGATAGAGTTATAAGAACCTAGTATTTTAGGTCAGAGAGGCTTGCTCTGCTCATTCCTGGCTGTGTAATCACTGGTGAGTCACTTACCCTCTCTGTGCCTTGGATGTCTGTAAAATGAGAAAATCACTTGTTGTGGAGATCAAATGAGATTTTATACACACACACACACACACACACACACACACGTATATATAAGAGAGAGAACAAGAACAGAGAGAGAGCTCTCTGGCATAGTAGCCTACACACAGTATCCCAAGACAAGGATTAGAATACCAGTAGTTTATTTGGGAGATGATTTTAAGAACTACTAATAGGGGAATGAGGAAGTGACACAGGGAAGGGGAAAAAGGCAATAAATTCTTGTTATTGAGCATGTTAACACCGTGGGCAATTGGAACTCAATCTCACTGGGGACTCCTGGGAGATGTGTAGAGCATACATTAGAACTATCCCACTTGAGAAGTAAAGAAGCTGGGGTAATTATCATCTAGCTCCCACCCATCACTGGGTAAGTGCCATTATTGGGGGAGTTAGCTCCCAGAACTCCTAGTATGTCCTGAGTGGACCGGGAGAAAGCCCGTGGGTGGAGACCTGGCAATAGAACACTCTCAAGCATATGTTGGAATAGTGAATGCCAAGGGGATATGGACAGGTTGGTCTAAGTTCAGAGTCATGTTCTACCACTAATGACTAGCTATGTTTTCTTGAGCAAATCATCTAATCTCCTGGCTATGCAGAGTATAGTCCATGGGAGCGTGGGCACCACCTGGGAGCTGTTAGAAATGCAGATTTTAGGGGCGCCTGGGTGGCGCAGTCGGTTAAGCGACCGACATCAGCCAGGTCACGATCTCGCGGTCCGTGAGTTCGAGCCCCGCGTCAGGCTCTGGGCTGATGGCTCGGAGCCTGGAGCCTGTTTCCGATTCTGTGTCTCCCTCTCTCTCTGCCCCTCCCCCGTTCATGCTCTGTCTCTCTCTGTCCCAAAAATAAATAAATAAAAAAGTTGAAAAAAAAATTAAAAAAAAAAAAAAAAAAGAAATGCAGATTTTAGGTCCCATCCCAGGTGTATTAGTTACCTATTGCTGCATAACAAATAACCCTGAAACTTAGCAGTTTTTATAAACACATATACTGTTTTTGCTAGTGTCTGTTTGCTTTCATGACATGCACAGGGGCTGCTGCTTTGTGGTTAAGGTGAAGGAAGATTGGGGCCAGAGAGGGCTGGGGAAGGAAAAATAGAGTGGTAAGTATAGTCAAGTGCCTGTCTCTTCCCTTACCCATACCCACCTCCACACCCAGTTAATGGCCTCACTTTGAGCTCCAGTGAAGTTCGCAGGTAAGATGAAAAGTCAAAGCTGTCATGTTCAAGACATACGTGAGATTCTGGAACTAAGCGGGGCTTCTTAGGGATAAGGACCAAGCCTGATTTAAGGAAAACTCTATCTCTACAACTCTGTCTGAGGTCTCAGCACTGCTCTAGTGATCCATGGTGCCTCTAGTGGATATATCCAAGGGCAGAAGCTTTGAGCAACTATGAGACTCAGCTTTCTGCTTACTGCCCTCCTCTAGTGAATGGCTCAGGACCTATGTCAGCACGTGCAGGCTTGCATGGTAACTATTTATAGCACTATTTTAAGCCCCTTAGGTTTATTAAGACATTTAATTCTATAATAACCTCATGGGTTAGGTTTCTATTAGTATCTTCATATTTTATATAAGAAAAGCAAAGTTCAGAGTGGTTAAGTAATTTGCCTAAGGTCACACAGCCAGGGAGTAGCAGATCCAAGCTGCTAATGTGACCTCAGGTTTACTTAGGAGCTGCAGTTTTGACACAGGTTGCATACCTATAGATTGTAAAGCACTTGATGATTACACTTCAGGGTTTATATTGTTTTTTTTTTTATGTTTTTGCCACAGTTATCTTTGTTCCTTCTAGACATTTTTAGTGATGCAAAATTTTATACTTCTGTTGACTCATTTGTTCACTAAATGTTTATTGAGCACTTACTATGTGCTAGGCATTATATAAAGGACCAGGGAAACAGCAGAGAACGAAACATACAGAAATCTCTGTCTTTGTGGTATTCATGTACTAGTTGTCTAGTAATGGACAAATGAGTTATCCAGTATATTAGAAGGTGACAAATGTTATAGAAAAGATAGATCAGGTAAGAGTGACTGGTAGTGTTTGTTGCAATTTTAAATAAGGTGGTCAGGAGGTGAGGGAATAAGCCAGGTAGCTACCTGGAAGAAGAGCATTCCAATTGGAGGGAATAGCCCACGCAAAGAAGATGGCCAGAGTATGCTGGGAACATTCTAGGAGCAGCAAGGAGACCAGTTTGATTGGAACAGGGTAAGCAAGGGGAGAGTAATAAGAGATGTGCTCATAGAGGTAGCAGGGGCCAAACAGGTGGGGCCATGTTGTTACTTTGAATGATTTGGGGAACTGTTGGAGGGTTGTGGAAAGAGGAGTGACTTGAATCCATTTGTTTCTAAAGGAACACAACAATGTGACAATGTTACTGTACTGAGAATGGGCTATAGGGGAATGAGGACAGAATAGGGGAGACCAGTGAGAAGGCCACTACAGTATTCCAGGTAAGGCATGATGAGGGGCTTGTCCAGGTGGAGGTAGTGAGGAGTAGTCAGATTCTGGATACAGATACTAAGAGTTTTCAGCAAGAGGCAACTGGGTGGCTCAGTCGGTTAAGCGTCTAACTTTAGCTCAGGTCATGATCTCACGGTTTGTGAGTTCAAGCTCTGCATCAGTCTCTCTGCTATCAATGCAGAGCCCACTTCAAATTCTCTGTCCTGCTACTTCCTGTGCCCCCCCACACTCGTGTTCTCACTGTCTCTCTCAAAAATAAATAAACATTAAAAATATTTTAAAAAACAGTTCAGCAAACATGAGATTCAGGATTTATCTGCCTTACCTTTCACAGATGGTCAGGTCATGGGAGCTTGTGTAACTGGGATCCTTTGGTTCTGAAGACAGCTAAGACCCTTGACTCCTCCATGGGGCTGCACATATAAGACATGTCAGCATCAGGAGTTATTGCTGGCAACATCTTTTGTCTCTCCAGCAGGAAGATCAACGGAAGCTTTTATCTTAATTAGGTTACACAGGGCGCCATCATCCATCCATCTTCCCCAATTAACTTGGGGGAGAATATGAGGGTGATGGTGGAAGGGAAGACAGCCCCAAGCTGATAAATATGAATCAGAACAGACTGGCTGGAGTGTCTGAGGACTCATCAGAAAGGAGGAGGGAGAGGAATAGGATTTGTCAAAGATGTTTTGGAGAAGAGAGAGTGCAGAAAGCTGTTGTATGGTGGGGGGTTGATTTAGGAATTGCCCCAGTGGGCTAAGCCTGCCTTAATGAGAGAACTCCACCTCCATCTCCCAGACTGTTTATGTCACTAGGATCATTAGAATATCAAGATTCTGGAAACTCTACTGATGGCTGCAGTAGGAGTGGCTTGTGTAGGCTGCCACAGCTGGATGTAACATGATGTCTCATCGTGGATGCACATTAGATTCATCAGTGGAGAATTAGAAAGAAGGAAGGAAGGGTTGCCTGGGTGGCTCAATCAGTTAAGCATCCAACTCTTGATTTCCGCTCAGTCACAGTCATGGAATCGAGCCCTGCTTCAGGCTCTGGGCTGGGTGTGGAACCTGCTTGGCATTCTGATTCTGTTTCTCCCTCTCCTTCTGCCCCTCTCTGTCTCCCACTTGCATGCACGCACACTCTCTCTGAATCAATCAATCAGTCAATCAATTGATCAATAGTTTTTTTTAATAAAACGGAGGGGGGAAGGAAGGAGGGAGGAATTGAGGCCCCTATCCAAGTCAACCCAATTGCCATCTATCAGGCAACCAGGGATGGAGATCCCAAACAGTGGATCTCTGTCCGAGGTGCTGAATTCTCCTAGCACTCTTCCCTGATACCCCTTCTTGCTTTATTCATTCAAAATTTCACACATCTTTATTGAGCACCCAAGTTCTGTTATCATATCCCAGGTCCTGTTATAGAGCCCAAAATTCAACAAGGAAGAAAACTGACAAAAATACCTTCCCTTTTGGAGCTTATGTTCTAGTGGGTGGAGTTAGACAAGTTAAAAAAAAAAAAGACAAATTCAATATTAGAAGGTGAAGATGCTATGGAAAAAATAAAGCAGGGAAATGGAACAGGAGGGGCAAAATTTTCACTGCAGCTGTAAATAGGGTGGTCATCTAAGTCCTTGAAGAGATGATGGCATTTGAATAAACAGTTGAAAGAAATGAGGGAGCGAGCTATTCAGATTTGCCTATAGTTTCATACTAACCAAGTGGTATTGCTTCATGTCTCCCATCAGATTTCTCTTCTTTCTCACATCAGTGCTTTTGCTTATGTGTTCATTCTTCCTGGAATTCTTTTCCCTCCAACACCCATCAAAACTGTGTTCAAATCCTGACCTTTTTAGGAAGACTCTATAGGGGCGCCTGGGTGGCTCAGTCAGTTGGGCATCCACTTTGGCTGAGGTTATGATCTCTTGGTTCGTGGGTTCGAGCCCCATGCCAAGCTGTCAGCATAGAGCCTGGAGCCTCCTTCGGATTCTGTCTGTTCCTCTCTCTCTGCCCTTTCCCCCACTTGTGCTCTCTCTCTCTCTCAAAAATAAATAGCACTAAAACTTTTTTAAGAAGACTCTATATAAATATCACCTCCTTTAAGAAGCCTGCCAGGGTTGTCCATTGACAGGAAGTGATCTTGCTTCCCTACTAACCTTTACAACACCTGAAATAGATTGCTCTCTGGTTCTTTTTATTTTTTATGGTGTTTCTGTGACTGTTTACGTCCCCAGTTGGCTCTTTCACTACTCTTGGAGTTACACAGGATAAGCACTGGCATCCCTGGTTACGATTATAGTGTCTGGAATCAAGAAGACCTGCATTACATGCCAGTTCCTCTGCTTGCTATCTGTGAGGCTTAGGACAATTGAGGTTTGGGGCAAGTTACTTCACCTCTGTGGACTTGAGTTTACTCATCTATAACATGGAGATAATATTACCTGACTTGGGGCTTGTTGTGATAAATAAGCATTAATAAACATAAAACATTAAGCAACACACCTGGAATATGGTTATCATTCAGGTAATAATAGCCAGTATTAATTATCTGGGCTCTCTAACCCTCCTGAACTCAGAAGGCAGGGACCCAGGATTCTGATTTTTAAATAATTCCCTGGGTGAGTCTTTTACACGTGAAAAGTTGAGAATCCCTGATGATAATTATATTAGTTATGGCATAGAGTTTTGGCAATATGTGTGTGTGTGTGTATATATTTATACACACACATACATATACACGCAGAGAATATATGTATATATACATGCATACATATACACACACAAACTAATTTGATATATATAAAATACAAATAGGGCACCTGGGTGGCTCAGTCAAACGTCCTTCTTCGGCTCAGGTCATGATCTTGTGGTCTGTGAGTTTGGGCCCTGCATCAGGCTCTGTGCTGACAGCTCAGAGCCTAGAGCCTGCTTCGGATTCTGTGACTTCCCGCCACCCCTCCGCCCCTCCCCTGCTCATGTTTTATCTCTCTCTCAAAAATAAACATTAAAAAATTTAAAAATATAAATATTAATGAAATATATAAATGAAATATATATGTATATAGCTTAGAAGACTGCCTGGCATACAGTGAGTCTTTGCTATCATTTTGTGTTTGTGAGCAACCTCTGTGAATAGTCAGTTCACATGAATTTGACCAGAGGGCTCCTGAGCTTGCTTCAGAGGCCTGCTTGCCTTACAGTCTTGTTTTGCTCTGTGTGCACAGCTGTTCTAAAGACATGAACCTCAGACAGAGAGGGAACAAACCCAAAATGAGCCTCAAGCACTTGCCCTGCTGTTGCTACTGCTGGTAGAAAAATAGCATCATCTCTGCTCTTTAAAGAATTCCTCTGGCAGATGTGCACACAGCTGCTCCACCCCCTTCCTGCAGGCAGAGAGCAGGCATGTACTGCCAAGAGTTCAGGAAACCATGCTATAACCAGCTCATGCAAATGAGACCCACCGTGGCTTTCCCGTCTCCTTACTAGTCTCCCCTCCTCCTTCTTCCCCTTCTGTCCAAGAATACTATGGGATGGGAGACATCTCTTAGTTCTAGCTGCTTCTAGAAGAGGAAATTGAGGGAGAGAAGTCTCATGGTGGGGGTGGGGGGACTTCCAGAAAAGGAGACAGAGAAGAGGAAGTCTGGGTGCAGCAAGGTGTGTTAGTTGAGTTTAATCCCAGCAACACTGTCTTGCTGTGTGACCTTGGGCAAGTCACTTCCCTTCTCAGATTCTTATCCGAAGCCAAACAGCACATTACAGTGGAATGGGCATAAGCTTTGGAGCCCAATCTATGTAGGTCAGAATCCTGGCTTCACCTGTACCAGCTGTGTGACCTTGGGTAAGTATGTTTACTCTTTTGCATCCTTAGATTTCTTTTAAGAGAGAGAAAAGTTTGGAAATATTTGTCCTGTGTGCCCAACAGGTTTACCATAAGAATGAAACAACTCAGGAGGTGTCAGAACCCATCCTAAGATGTGAAACGCTTATGTGAGGTGTCATTCATTCCATCTATGGAAATTTGACTCCTTTATCCCCCCAAGTTCAGGGTAGCATTGTGCTAGACCAGAAAGTTTAAGACATGCTGCCAAGACAGGGGTTACTTTGCCAAGGGTGCTGTCTGCAGGATGATCAACTTTCAACATGCAGCACTGCACTTGCTAACATAGCTCCAGGCATTGGCAGAGGGGATGGACGTACCTTTCACCCATCAGGTCAAGGCTCTCTGTCGGGAGCATTTGGAGGAGAGGCAGTTTGGTGGAATGGTTAAGCACAAGAGGCATAAGATGGCTCTGGTTTCAGATTTCAGGTCTTACACCTGCCAGCTGTGTGACTTTGGGTAAATCACTTAACCTCTCTGAACCTCAGCTTCTTCCTCATTTAAATGGGGGATAATCATTACTATCTCACAGTGTTATTAAGGATTAAAAGAGATAAAGCATATATTAAGTATTTTTCTTAATGCTTAGTACATAACGAGTGTTCAGTGATCAAATTCTAGCTCTTATTTATTTTGGAGTCTGAGGGAAGGACAGCTTTCTCAGGTTTGCCAAGTGATCTTTCAGGCACTGAGGCAGAGGGTGTATCAGCTAGAAGGGTGAGATGTGTTGCAAAGAGCCCCAGACTTGGGATCACCATGGCTGGGGTTGTCTGAGACCTGCTGGGCTGTGTGACTTTAGATATGTCCCTTCCTCTAAATTTAAATTTTTCTCATTTGTAAAATGGGAAGCAGCCTTTATCTGTCTGCCTCACAGGATTGTAGTAAGGCTCAGATGAGTGAATTCATGAGAAAATGTCTTGTCAATCTGAAAGTGCTGGGTGGCTGAAAAGAGGGAGATTTCGTGTATGAGATCTGGGAACCGTCCCACCACCCTTGGCTGTTTCCTCTTTACCATACTGCAGCTCGCTGTAAGCCAGGCAGACTAGGCCAGATGGAATTTGGCTTGTCACAGCCCAAATACCACAGAAATAGACTGCCCTTGCCACCAAGTACCATTGTTCTGTGACAGCATCACATGGGGCATCACCAACCGCTGGCAATTCCTTAAAGCTCCTCCCACTGGCAGTTTATCTGAATAGCTGAGCCAAGACAGTCCAACATCTCAAGAACATATTACAGTCTGACCTCTCCCCCTCCAAAAAAAAAAAAATCAGCCCCTCAATACTTAGAGCCCCACGAGGAAACAGAAAGGTGGGAGTTTGAAGGACATTTAATGAAAGGCTTATACACAGGAGAGTGGGTCAGGTTAGGGGGATGGATGAGGATGTTGAGACACCCAGAGACTTGCCTTAGCTGGAAGCAGTTACCCCTGGCTTGAATATACAAGGAGAGGAGTGTGGTTCCAGAACCTGATAAGAGGCAGAGCCAGGGAGGGGGGCTAGAAGGAGCTGCAGTCATGGAAGAACATCTGGAACCATAAAACTGAGTTGGGGAGTGGCTGGGAGAGGCAATGGGGAGAAATACCTCCAACTCTTTCTTCTTGCTCTTTGACCTCTCCCAGTGCTTCCCTTTGACCAAACCTCCTGGGAAGCTAGAGGTCAGGGAGCCTACCGAAGCCATCCATATGGGTCACCCCCTGAGGCATAGAGCAGTGCAGAGAAGGGCAGAGTGTATCTGGCTGGGGTGGGGAGGGGGTAATCAGAAGCAGAGATTAACCAGCCCACTTTCACATGCTCCTTCTTGGTTGCCCTGTTGGGCCCCAGACTCTTGGTGAAAGGCTTTATCTCCACTCCTCTGAAGCCATTTTCAGAGCAGCGTTGTCTCCTGTGAGATCAGGACCCCTACCTAGAGGGCTGACACAGAAGGAAATGGAAAATTCTGAGACAGGCCAGGATGTCAACGGCAAAATTCCGGAAGAGCTGGTGTCAGAATGGTTCAGCCATAGGCTGGGTGGTGAGCTCCATGAAGTCCCAACTCTTCCAGGAACGGTTCTTGCTTTCCTGTTTTCACGCAGCTGGAGGGGTAGCTGATTTTCTCAGCTACAGCCTAGCGGTTAGGAGCATGGATTTGGCACTAGACAGACCTGGCCTTTCCACTTCTGGCTGTTTAAGCTTGGACGTGTTTGTTAACCTCGCTGAGCTTCAGTTCTGTCATCCACAAAATAGGAATAAATCTACTTCATAGAGTTCATATGAATGAGAGGCTGAAAGCAAAGAATCTGACCAAGCAGGAGACTGTCAGGATAGGATAGCTAGAATATTCTCCCGTCACTGGCATATGTCCTTTCTCTGGTGGGGCTCCCATGGCTGGGGTGCAGCCCTTTCTCAGCCCCTGCCTCAGCATCCGTGCCTCCGTCAGATGCTCACTGCTGGCCCTGAGCCCCAGGGAAGGGTCTGTCTGGCTCAGCCTGCACAGCACCGGGCGGGAAAGGCTGGGGAATGCAAATGTGGCCTTATCTGAGTGTGTGCAGCTGCTCCCTTCCTTGAGTCCACCGCCAGGAACAAGGGCAGACTCTGGGCCCCCCAGGGTGCCCCAGGCTTCTTCTGGACCCTCTGAGTCTATCATATCAGCAACAATAATAATATCCAGCAATACCTCAGGCTTTCCTATTTGCAGTGCACTTTGATTTTTATGCTCTCATTGTACCTTCACTATGACTCAGATTATGATTACCCACCACGTTGTACAGAAGGCGAAAACCAAGACTTACAAGGGTCAGGAGATTTGCCCAAGGTTATGTGGCTAATTGGCAGTGGAGTGGGGTATAGAACCCATGCAATTTGACACCAGAATTTAAGGTTCATTGTATTAGTGGGGGTGCATCTGGCTGCAAGTAATAGAAAACCTTGACTTGATGTACTTAAGCAAGAAAGTCTTTTATAATGTCCCTAACAGGCATTTTGGAGGATGTTTGGTTCTGTGGTTAGTCAACATTTTGACAATGTCATCTAACCTGGATTCTTTTCATCTCTCAGCTCATGGGAATTGCCCTCAGCCTGGTTCCTCTCAAAGTCACAAAATGGCTGCTGTGGTTCTGGGTATCACATCCGGATATAACATCCAGGGAAGATGAGAGGGCTTCTCTTGATGTGATGTCTCTTTTAGAGCTAGGAAACATTTCCCAGGAGCCATTGGCCACAAACTAAGTCCCATTCCCAAATGAATCTCTGGCAAGGGAGTAGGAATGGCTTTGACCAATTAGACTTTGCTTCTGAGTCAAGAGTGGGGAGAGAGAAGTGGCCATGATGGGCAACCATCTGTCTTCAGCCCTCATGCTTGTGATTACTATACTGTTAATTCTGGCCCTGTGGCTCATCCTTGGTCTATGCAAAGTAGGCTTCATGGTATAGAAGATATGTTTGGCATTAGGATGCTAGGGTGTGGTCTCAGCCTGTCACTGACTTGGAGAATAACTCGAACAAGAAACTTACCCTCTCTGGAGGATGTAAATTGTAGTGAGTAGGCACCCAATCTCTAGGGTCAGAAAGCTCTGGTTCCCAAATCTGGCCACTTGGCTCTGAGCAAGTTTTCCTGAGCTCCATCCTTTTTTACTAAAAGGTGCCTAAGAACGGTCTATGTCTCTAGACTATAGTGGGGATTATAGAGAAAACAGTGCCAAAGCACCTGGCACAGTGCCTAGTACATAGTAGGTGCTCAATAAAGATGAGCTGGTATATGGGGATGTTAAGTTCCCTACCTCTTGAGAGTTAAGGAGTTTGTGAAATGTCCCTTTGAGACTCTACAGTCTATGAATCCTGTCTGACCCTGGGGACCCTGGCTTTGCATTTAACCCCTGTGGCCATTTTAGATCTCCTTGTTCCCCTGGAAGTGGAACTCCAGAGGGAAATTTTCCAGGTAGCCATAATGTTCAGCCCTGTCTCTACCAAACTATTCCACAGTCTATGAACCACGCAGAAAACCCAGCTGGCATTCCCTTCTGCCCAGTCAGTCTAGCTGAAGCTGGTGTCAAGGGGCCTAGGGACCACAGCCTTTCTCCACAGCAGCAGAGAGCTGGTGGTGTTTCCTTTCCCCCTGAGGGGGCTGGGGACAGCGAGTGACACAGGAGTCAGCTGAGCTTGCCCTGTGGCTGGTGAGTGACTCATGTGGTTGTCATCCTGGAGCTGGCACAAAAGTGGCAGACTGGGAAGAGCATGTTATCAGCTGAAGCTTCCAGCATCACGGATCCAGGCAGGAAATGTCTGTGGCATGTCAGCTCCACAAGGAAGCACCATCGGTCAGCAGGCCACAGTCCAGTTCACACCCCGGCTCTGAAGATTTGCCCTGCATGATCATACTCAGAACACCGTCTCACCCAGCCTCAGTCTTCCCACCCGGAGCAGTGGTTCAAAGTATGGGTTCTAGATGTTGCCCCTAGAAATCACTCAAATCCCAGCCTTACCACCTCCTGTGTGACCTTTGGCCTTAGACTTAACCCATCTGGGGGCTTCATCTTTAAAGCAGGGATGCAGACCCTGGGTAATCTCCCCAACTCCAAGGCCTTCACTTAATCATGCCCACAAAGTCCCTTTTGCCATACAGGGTGACACATCAGAGATCGTGGGGATTAGGACATGGGCGTCTTGGCGGGGGGGTGTCATTATTCTGCCTCTAATAATACTGTATGATTCCATTTATATGAACTTCCAAACTAGCTAATCTAACCTAATCAGGAAAGCAGTTGGCCTTGGACTGACATGTGGGGGGGCCTCTGATCTGGATGCTGGTCCCACAGCTGTGATGGTGTTCCAAAAATTTGTCGACTTAGGCAGTTATAGGTGCACTTTTCTGAATATATGTTGTACTTCAGTAAAATAATTTACTTAAAAGGAAAAAAAATCCCTGCAATCCAAATGGTAACGATTTCATTAGGAGGTTGGGGGCTTAAATGTGGTATGACTTATTAAACGCTTCTTCTTAGGACAAGGGATGGAAGGCATAATAATATAATGATGAATATATTATATTATAATGACAAATGCTCATAAGGAACAGAGGGCATTATCAGCTGTGCAACTTGTTCATTCAGCATACATTTGTGTGTGTGTGTGTGTGTGTGTGTGTGTGTGGAAAATAGCTCATGCACAAAAAATTACATAGGATACATTTTCATAATTCAGAGCTTTACAGGCATTCAATTATTGAAGAAACTAAAGGGGAAAAAAGAAATTCTCTTCTTTAAAATGGCTTTATTTTATTTGTATATGTTTATGGCAACAAAACAAAAGTGGTGAGAAACAGTTGAATGAACATGTGGTTTTAAAAATGTTATATAATAAAAGAGAATACACACAGAAAAAGTAGAATAAGGCATGTGATGGAGGAAGTCCAGGTCCTTCAGTTATTTAAAGAAAATCCATAAATGTTGACACTCATGCAGTGAGGAATTGGAGCCAGTTATCATTGCGTGTTAAGTGACAGCACTTTACAAAACTACCTTCTCTGTTAGCTGTTATCTTCAAGACCGCCCTATAAGGGAGGGATTTTATTTTTTAAATATTTTTTTAATAATTAAAAAAATGTTTATTTATTTATTTTAAGAGAGCCAGAGAGAGACCGAGAGACTGAGCATGAGTGGTTGGGGGGCACAGAGAGAGGGAGAGAGAGAGAATCCCAAGAAGGCTCCATGCTGTCAGTGTAGAGCCAGACATGGGGCTTGAACTCACAAACTGTGAGATCATGACCTGAGCCAAAATCAAGAGTCAGATGCCTAACCTACTGAGCCACCCAGAGGCCCCAGGGAGGGATTTTATTATGCCAGTTTTGCAGATGAGGAACTGGAGGTTCAGAGAGGTGAAGTCACTTACCTAAGGTCTTTCAGGTAAACACTGGCAGCACTGGTATTTGAATGTCTGGCTGACTCCCAAACCCCCTGCGCTTACCTGCCCTGCTGGCCTGGTCCTCTGAACTCTAGGTGTGCATCTCCCACACAGGCCTCCCACCTGGCTTCTGTTGTCAAGTAGAAATGTGGTAATTGGGAGTTGAAGGTGATCGAGAGTCTAAATTCTTCCCTTCTCAGCCCAGGCTGAGCTCCCACCAGATGCTCTTGATTTATCAAGGCTGCAGGTGTCCCCGCCTGTCTAGGCTGTGATTTCTCAGAATTTTGTGAGAACCTCTTGGGAGGGGCACCCAGGTGCCTGTCTGGGCTCAGCTGGCCGCTCTCTGTCCATGGAAAATCTGTTTGACTTTCTGTTTGTGCTTGACAAGTAGGGGCAGACTCAGGTTCTCTCTCTTTTTTAAGCCAATGTGAGTGCTGGGAGTTTGGCAATGGGTTTCTGAGGTGTGGGGATCGGGTGCCGAGGGGCTTGTTGGGGAGAAGCCTTCCCTGCCTCCACAGCTGTTCAAAGGAGGGAGAACCTATGCTCATGGTAACCATGGCAGGTAACAGCTAGTATTCATCGCACCTTTCCCAAGTGCAAGTACTGAGGTCCAGAGTGTGGCTTGAGCATCAGGAATTTTAAAGCTTCCCAAGAAATCCTAATGGGCATCCAGAGTTGAAAACCACCGGTCTAGGGGAATGGCGCAAACAGGGGGCACATGCGGCCAGACAGAGGTGGGTGGGACCACAGAGTCTTATTCTGAAGGGGCTGGTTCCAAATTAGCCAGCTCCCTTCCCCTGCCTTTGTTAATTGCCATCAACATCAGGGTCATCTTCCTTCTCATTCTCATTGCAGCTCTGCCTTCATTTAGCACTTGCTGTACCCCACACGCGTGAGCTTTGAATGTATCATCTCATTTTATCCTCAAAAAGTCCCATGTTAGCCACTATTATCACCTCCCATTTTGTTGAAGAAAATAATTGAGTCTCAGAGAGGTTAAGTCGTGTGTCCAAGGTCACACAGCTGGTAGAGACAGGCTAAGAATTCAAATTCTGTCTTTCATTTCCCTTGTCCTTCCCATTTTCTTTCTTACTTCCTTCAAGTTGCCTCCCTGCATTCCTTCTCATTTTCTTCCCTTCTTTCTCTCCTTCCCTTTGCTCTTCTCCTTTCTTGCCATTTTCTTTCCTGCATTCCCATGAACTGCAAAAGCACAGTGGGAAAGACAAAGGAAATAAAGCCCATGTCCTCAAGACATTTTTAATCCTGCCGTGGAAGCCAGACCTTCATTTATTTGTTCCCTTATTCATTTATTCCACAGTTTTTATCCAGCCCTTACTATGTGGCAGACACTGTGCTACATGCTAGGGCTCCAGGAATAAATAAACAAATCGCTGCCTCACGGAACTCTCTAGCAGCATGTGGTCAGTCTTCTTGGGCTACCATAAAAAATACCATAGACTGTGTGGCTTAACCAACAGACTTTTCCTCAGTGTTCTGGAGGCTGGCAGTCTGAGATGAGGGTACCAGCAAGGTTGGTTTCTGGCTAAGGCTGTCTTCCTGGCTTGTGAATGACCACCATCTTGCTGGGTACTCACAGTGGGGTGGGGTAGAAAACCATCTCTACTGTGTCTTCTTATAAGGGACTTAATCCCATGTGGGCCCCACCCTCATGACCTCATCTAAACCTCCTAAAGGCCCCACCTCCAAATACCATCACATGGGGGCGGTTAGGGCTTCAACATAGGAATTTTGGAGGGACCTAATTCAGTCCATAGCAACTATGTGGCAGTGGAAGACTGTATTACAAGAGCTGCCTCGGTATGACAGGACCAGACAAGGGCATACAGAGTTAACTGAACGTGCTCAAAGAAAGGAAACCTGGGGAGAGAAGGGCTGTTGAGGCAGAGTGAAGTCAGTCTGTTGAATAGGCTGTCTTTCTGCATTGTGGTCATGCATCTTTTTCTGCTCTCCACAATATCAGAAACTGGAGTCATGGCTACCATTGGGTACAAACTCTTAGATAGCCTACTGCTTCCTTCTTCCTGGGGAGGGTTCTTGTGGTCATCAGAGTCAAATGTTCCTAGTCTTTTGAGGTCTAGGCCTACATGGAAGACCTTGGACTTACTGGACCATTCAAGTTTTTTTTTTAATGTTTATTTTTGAGAGAGTGAGAGAGAGACAGAGTGTGAGCAGGGGAGGGGCAGAGAGAGAGGGAGACACAGAGCCTGAAGCAGGCTGCAGCCTCTGAGCTGTCCGCACAGAGCCTGACGCGGGACTTGAACCCACAAGCCGTGGGATCATGACCTGAGCCGAAGTTGAACACTGAACTGACTGAGAAGGCTGCAGTGAGACCAAAAAGCATGCACCAGTGCCCATGTGTTCATTTTTGTGTGGGAGTATGTGGACATGTGAATATATCAATAGAGGAATGTATGAGTGATGTGGAACATTGTATGTGTGCCTTTGTGTGGTGATATCTTAGGGGAGTGTGTGTGTGTTTGCACTTATATATAAGTCCATATGCGGATCTGTGTGTGAAAGTGTGTGTGGGCACATGTGTATATACAGATCATGGAAGTGTTTGTGTCTGATGTCTGTGTCTAAATTTATGAGATGAAACATGAATGCCTATAGGTCCATGGGAACAAAAATCCCTGGCAGTGAGAAAATATCTGAATTGTATTTATTCATATGAATTAATCAGCTGCTGCCACAATAATGCTGTGCAACAAACTACCCAAAACTCAATGCCTTACAACAACTTGCATCTATTCTAGGGATTGGAAAACTTTTTCAACGAGGGAAGGGACAGATGGTATATATTTTTGGCTTTGTTGACCACACAGTAGCTGTTGTAACTGTCCAACTCTACCTTTGTACGGCAAAAGCAGCATAGATAGTATGTAAATGAATGAGTATGGCTGTGTTCTAATAAATCTTTATTTACGAAAACAGGCATAGACCCAATCTGGCCCATTGGGATAGTTTTCCAACCTCTAATACGGTCTGAGACTTATAGGTCTGTGGGTCAACCATGGTGTGGCTGATCTAGACTGGACTCAGCTGGGTAGCTCTACTTTAGGCTGTGGATCCAGCTGGGCTGAGCTACCAGTGCATAAAGTTCATACCTGATCCACGTTCATCCTAGGGCCAGGCTGGAGGGGCATGCTCTACTTCTGGCAGATCCCTGGGGATTCAGAGAGAAATCCAAGGCTCACAAGCATGTCTGAACCCTTCTGTGTCACATCTGCTAACATTCCATTGGCCAAAACAAATCATGTGGCCAAGTCCACCGTCGGTGGGTGGGGAAAGAAACTAAGTCTGTAGTAAGAGGAAGTTAAGCAACAGAGGGCATGGATGTTTGGTTTTAATACAAGGAGGGTGTGAAGAACTTCAAACACTGATTTAAGATACTGCAAAATGTATGAAGGCCATGTGTGAGACTGTGTGTGTGATGGTATGCATGTAGGAGGGTGTTTCATGTGTGAGGGGTCCTCAGGATGAATTTGTGGCTACATGTGTAAGAAATTATCTGGGGGGCATTTAGAAGATGGGATGTGTGTGAGAGATAGTGTATGTGTGTGAACCTTTATGGGTGTATGTATATGTGTGTGTCTAAGTGTATATGCTTGGCTGTGAAGGCATCTGTGGGTGCATATATTTGGGGTGGTGAGTACATGTGTGGGTTATGTGTTGGGTGTGTGTCAGGGTGCATCTGGGTGTATGTGCATGGCTATGCAAAAAATGTCTCTGTGTGCATGTGTGTGGGCTGGTATGTGTGTGGGGTGTATGTGTTGGGGTGTGAGTGTGTCAGGGGTTCATGCGGGAGCATGCTGTCCAGGATGCATAGGCATACACTGGCTGAGGGGAGAGTAAAAGCAGAGAGCGGGGAGGGGAGGTGGTACACACTCCCTTTGCCCTGGCACAGACTCAAAACCATTCCCGTCTCTCAACGTGAGTTCTTTGTAGCTAAGATTAATTTTCTTATTTAGCATTTATGTGGCATTTTGGATCTTCAAAGTGCTTTACAATCAGTTTTATTAGTTGTGCTTGTGTGTTATATATAGCAGCGACCTCAGCTGCACTCAGAGAGTCTCTTCAGAGATGTGAACCGAGCAAGGCAAACTTTACCCTCTTCCTCAAGCTTTGCCAATTTCCCAGGACAGTGTCTGCCCTCATGTGTTCAAGTGGGTGGTTGGTGATGCTGATGCTGTGGGGAGGGGCGCTCCTTTGGAGCTGCCTCCAAAGGCTTTCCCTTTTCCGTGAGAAATCAGTGAATCTAATCACTAGAGTACTTGCCTGGCTCAGCTCATTTATGTGCCTGGACCAGTGGAAGAGGACCTATTTGCAAGACTGGCTTAAACCTCCTTCCATTTCTTGCAATGCTTTTTGTGTTTGCTATCTGCACTTTGTCCCCTATGGCTACTGGCCCATCTTTATGTGAGTTTTCCTCCATCAAAGCAGACCTGAATCAAGGATACATGGGTGAAAACAACTTTTTAGGGAAGTAATCCCAGGAAGCATGAGTGAGAGAATGGACAAGTGCGGTGGGGAAGGGGGAAGAGCCAAGAAGTGTGTTATTGAGCAGATTAATGCTGTGGGTCAGTGGAGCTTCATCCTACTGGGAAACCATGCTGCAGAACCACTTCCCCTGTGGAACTAAGGACTGGGATATTTATCCACTCCCACACTAGTTTGGTTAAGAGTTGCCCCTCTTCTCCCTGCGTGTTAACTCCCCTACACATCTGGGTTGAGACTACCTAAGGCCAAGCAAAGTCCTCTGCGGCTGGAGGAAATCTTCAAGTTGAGGACAGACAGACATAGATCCTCAAGGTAAGAAGCTTGTACATGGGAGAATACTTGGATATGGCTGCAGGTGAATTCAGGTGGGCCAATGGCGTATGGGACTGGGAATCAGATGTCTGCTACACACCCCTGGACTCCTGTAAAACCTTTATTTCAAGGTCACCAGTGACCTTCAAGGTCATAAATTCCACTGGCAGGTTCTTGGCTTATTGTCCATATCTCCTCTAGCAGTTGGCTGTCCTATGATTCTGCACTGTCCTGGTTTCTTCGTCTTCCCAACTCCTCACCTCTCTCCTGCTCCTTCTCTATTTCTCTTTTTCCTTCTCCCAAATGTGTACATCCCCCAGTATCTTTGTTGTTGTTTTTTTTCCTGGCCCATACATTTTTTTCCTGGCCCATACAAGCTCACCCATGTCCTATGTGGCATGCCATATCAGAAGGCATGGCCTCTACCTCTCTGTCCAAGTCCTGACCCTGTGTATACAACCACCTCATCAAAATGTTCATTTGAGACTAACTTCAGCAACTCAAACTCAGCATTGCAAATCTAACTCATCATCTTTGACCTCCTGCTCAAATGAACTGCATTCTTTCTTCTCAAGCTCATTCGAGGACCAGCCACCTTGGTATCATCCTGGAGCTTGTGGATGCAAGAATCTCAAGTCCTGCCACAGACCGACTGAATCAGGATGTGCATTTTTAACAAGGCCCAGGTGACTTGTGTCACCATTAATGTTTGATAAGCATTGGTTTACACTATTGATTCTCTGGATTTCTATTAATGGGCCTAGCATTTTACCAATTACCCATCTGAAAACTGCAATTATTTGAATCCTAGGGATAAATATCCACTAGCTTTCTTGAAACCAGGATTTCTGTAGGACTGAGGTATCAGATAAACAACAAGTGATAATGATAATGTAACCTATATTAATATGTTCAGTTGAATAAGTCTGTGACAATACCATTACACATATAATTTCACTTCAATAAATATTTATGGAGCTCTGGCTCCATGGTAAACTGAAATGATGTAACATTGAACTACGTTTAGTCCTTATCCTCAAGGAGTTCATACCTCAGACAAAGGAGACAAAAATAGATGCCAAATGATAGAGGATGTCTTGGAAACCAAAAGAGGGGTCCTAACACAGCGTAGGGGTTGGAGAAGTCCTCTTAAAGAAGAAGGAAACTGATGGATGGGCAGACCCTTCCAATGAAGACAGGAAAAACACAGGAGGGAAATTCGGGTGTGTTTGGGGATTCTGCCCTATTCCTTGGTTTAGAAATTGGGGGAAATTCACTTCATCTCTTCTGCCTCATTGTCCTCAACTTAAAAAATGGGAAAAACACATTCTGCCTTCTCAGAGTCATTATAAAAATTAAATAAAAGTGAGCAGGCTCCACAACTGGTAACTACCTGGTCTTTACAAATATTGACTGAATATAAATTGTCAACAACCAGAGCTTGGACTTTAATTACAGAAAAAAAAAAATAATCATAGTGTCTCAGGTAGAATGGTGTTGCACCCTCCACCCCAAAAAATATGTCCATGTCAAATTATTGGAACTGGTGAATATGACTTTCTTTGGAAAAAAGAGGGTCTGCAGGTGTAAATAAGGATCTTGAGATGAGATCATCCTGGATTTTCTGGGTGGGCTCTAGATCTAACCACAGGGTCCTTAGAAGCTACAGAGTGGGGAAGACAGCCATGTGAAGATGGAGTGATACAGCCACAGCCAAGATCTGTTGCCACCAGGAGATGAAAGAGGCAAGGGAAGATTCTTCCCTAGAGCCTTTGGTGGATGGCCCTGTTTGCACCTTGATTCTGATTTCTGTGGCAATTTGTTACAACAGTCATAGGCAACTAAAATGCATGGTTACCAATTTGTGAGCATTCTCTACATGCCAGGTGTGCATTCCTCCTCATCGATTCTTTGAAGTGATGCTATTATTCCTGTTTTCTGCATAAGATGTTCTAAGGCACATGCAGGTGAAGCAAGTCTTGCTAGCTCATTCCCTCACTAAACAGCGACTGACTTCTTTTTTAAATTTTTTTTTCAACGTTTATTTATTTTTGGGACAGAGAGAGACAGAGCATGAACGGGCGAGGGGCAGAGAGAGAGGGAGACACAGAATCGGAAACAGGCTCCAGGCTCTGAGCCATCAGCCCAGAGCCCGACGCGGGGCTCGAACTCACGGACTGTGAGATCGTGACCTGGCTGAAGTCGGACGCTTAACCGACTGCGCCACCCAGGCGCCCCAACAGCGACTGACTTCTTAACTGCCCAGGCACTGTGGGCACTGGGAGCCAGAGTGGTGAGCAAAGTAAATGCCTTTGCTGAGGTCACAGGGCTTAATAACCATCTGCACTGGGTTGAATAGTTTCCCCTTCCCTCCCCAAATTCATGTTCACCTTGAACCTTGAAATGTGACCTTATTTGGAAATAGATTCTTTGCAGATATCACCAAGTTAGGATGAGGACATTCTGGATTAGGATGGGCCTTAATCCAATGACTATTGTCCTTGTGAGAGAAATTTGGACAGAGAGACACAGGGAGAATGCCATGTGACAGTGGACACAGAGATCAGAGTCTAGGAGACAAGGAACAGCGAGGAGTGCTGGGAGACATCAGAAGCCAGGAAGAGGCAAGAATTCTCCCTAGAGCCTTTAGAGAGCATGGCCTTGCTGGCATCTTGATTTCAAACTCCTGGCCTCCAGAACTGTGAGACAGTAAATGTCTGTTGTTTGAAGCTGTCTGGTTTGTAGTACTTTGCTACAGCAGCCCTAGGAATCTCATATGCCACTCAGAAAATTATAATTGCACGCGTGGATGACACAACATAGGGAGCTGTGGTAGCCAGTGAAGAAGGCGGAGAAGGCTTCAACCCAAAAGGATGCTTGAGCTTGGCATCTGAAGGTGGGGTACGAGTTGAGTGTGCAAAGAGAAGGAAGATTTGGGCTAGAGGGAACAGAACATGTGCTGGTTCTGTGGCTTGAGGATGACCTAGGTAGGCACTGAAGGAGTGGACAGAGGAAGGTCAGAGCCCAGAGTGGCACATAGCCAGCAGTGGGGCAGTCAGGGCCACAGGCCAGACTTCTGGCCTGTGACGTGTCTCCTAGGGGCCGTTGGGTCAGTATATCTTTCGGTCAATCTGCCCCACACTCCCCTCCCCTCTCCCCTTTACCACCACCCTGCTTGCTGGTGTCAGAGCATGAGTCTGGAGATCTCCATGTCCTTGAGTACAGCAGAGGATGGGGGTGGAGTGGGGAGGTGGGGAGGGGCGCCCAGGAGGCACAAAGGCGCTTTGTGTGGTAGCTCCCAACAGCTTCAGGGTCAGGGAGCCGGCTGCGCAGTGAATGGGCTGCAGACAAAGGCATTGCTGCCTGAGTACCTGTAATTGGAGCATCCACGTGCAATGCAAGGGACAAAAGGGAGACGAATGGCCACGTCTTAGGCTGCCCGTTGCTATGGTTTCACCGCGGCTGCTGGGGAGGGCCGTTACCAGGCAACAGGAGAGGGACCAAGACAAAGGGAGCCAGTGTGAGGGAGAGGTTTGGGGCAGGTGTGAGTGTGTGGGGTGAGGTGGGGAGGAGACAGAGAGGAAGAGGGAGAGATGGGGGCAAACACTAGAGAAGGAGACTAGAGAGAGGAGGAGACCAATAGAGATAAGAGAAAGACAAGATGGGGCGCCTGGGTGGCTCAGTCGGTTGAGCATCCAACTTCAGCTCAGGTCATAATCTCAAAGTTCGTGAGTTCAAGCCCCGCTTTGGGCTCTGTGCTGACAGGGTGGAGCCTGGAGCCTGCTTCGGATTCTGTGTCTCCCTCCCTCTCTGACCCTCCCCCCACTTGTGCTCTGTCTCTGTCTCAAAAATAAATAAATGTAAAAAAAATTTTTAAAAAGAGAGACAAGATGAAGTGGGGAAGGGAGAAGCAGAGAGATGTAGCACAGAAAAAGAGACAGAGACATTAAAACAGAGGTAGAGACAGAGAAAAACAGACATAGTCATCCAGCCATGAGCACCTGCTGTGTGCCAGGCCCTGTGCCCTCTGGAGATAGGACTGTTGGCAAGACAACCACCATCCTACCCTTAGAGCTCACAGATACAGAGGGAGAAATGGAAGCTTAAATGGAACCAGAGAGAGAGATGCTTCCTTCCCCCCTTGGAGTGGCTGGGGCTTATTCTCCAGCCTGGTGTTTCCTCAAAGCTGGTGACCTCTGGACAGGGCCATTGCACCCTTCATTCCCAGGCAGCTCCATTCCTAGGAGGCTGTTTGTACAAAGTGACTCGTGGTTGAGTGACACTCAGTCTCTCCCTAGTAGCACTCCCTTTGATGTCCCATCATGATGCCCAAATCTTCTACCATTAGGATGACCTGGGACAAGTTATTTCACTTAATAATTATGTAGCTACGAAATGCTGTTACATACACTACTCCTTTGACCCTGTGTGGTAGGCACCATCACTACAACCACTTACAGGAGAGGGAACAGAGGTCTGAAGGAATGAAATGCTTTTCTGGAAGTCTTGTGGTCACTCAGTGGCAAAGCCACTTAAGGTCTTCTGATTCCCAGCCCAATGTTCTTCCTTCTTCTTACATCTCCATCTGGACCAAGGCTTGTATGTTCACAAGGAACAGAAACCTACACAAAGGAACTCTAGTAAGGGGAGATTAATTGAATGGACAGTAAAGGTACTCCTGAGACCCAAAGGCAGAACTCAGAGCTGGTTCTCACAAGAGACTTCATCCAGGCACTGAACAGAGATCAGAAACCAAGAAGGCCATTCTTTTTCTTTCTCTCTTTCTGAAACCATCTAGTAGCCCCCCTCTCTGATTTTCTCTGCACAGTCTCAATTTACAATTAAAAAGTGGCAAAAAAAAAAAGCTCAAGGAAATTCTTTCTTTTTCAATTAAAATTCTCAAGAGAGAACCTTATTGGGTCACTTAAATCCCGTGTACATCCCTGGTGCAGACAACTGTGGGCAGCGGGGAGCTTCTAGCATATAACATGACTGGCTACTTGTGGATAACTTGTTCACAAGGGCTATCAAAACAAGGGGTATGGATAAAACAGGCACCCTTAATTATCTGCATAAACATACTCACTTCCACCACAGGGATACCAAGATTAACCTTGCCTGCCTTCTAGGGCTGTTGTACTTATGGAAGGAGTTTGCAAACTGTCAAGTGTGGCAAAAGGGACAGTTGTTATTTAAGCTAAAGGGGGTATCTTTGAGGCAAAATACCCGCCCCTCACCTCCTTGGCCAAGATCACAGCGCTGACCCAATGAGCAGCATGCAAAAAAATTTTATTGATTAGGGAGCAAAGGAGAATAGGAAGAATTCAGAGGATGGGTGGGCCAAGATGTATACCATGGTGGAGTGAGGATGAGGAGGGAGATGCCATTCATTCATTAATTTATTCACTCACTTCTTTAATAAGCCCTGTAAGCCTACAGTGTGCCAGGTGGTGTGGGCTCAGTGGTGAAAATGTCATAGCCTCTGTTTTCCAAGGATGCACAGGAGGGTTGGGTGATGGGTACATAACCCGCCAGTTACTAAATATCTTGAAATGTGCTGGAAGAGACAATGGGATCAGAAGGGGTGACTTAACTCAGCCAGAAGCACCAAGAAAGGCCAAGTACAGGTGAATCCAGAAGCGTGTTTGAAGTATGAGCAGGAGTCTGGAGAGGCCACCAGGGGTAGTGTTAGAGTGGGTGGTAGGTAGAGACATTCTGGAAGAAATGTAGATGCATGAGTGAACATGGAGAAGGTTAAGAGTTTCCCATGTTAGGGGTGCATGGAGTGTGGTGGGGGTTGTAGGAGCAATGACAAATAAAGCTGGAGATCATTAATGTGCTGAAATCGTTGGACTCTATTCTAAGGATACTGGGAAACCATTGGAAAATTTTAAGAGGACTGCCACTTCAGATTTGTCTTCCAGAAGGATCTCTCTGGCTGTATGCAGAGTAGATTGAATGGGGAAGATGGAAGCAGGGAGGCCCCAGAGGAGGCTGTTTTCTCTGAGGGGGTGGGTGTTGGGCAGTGCCTTTCAAATTTTAATGTTGTAGCATACTTCTCGGGGAAGTTGGCTAAAAATACTGACTATGGAGGCCTGCCCACCAGAGATCAATGTAATCTGAGATGGGGCCCATGAATCTGCATTTCTAAACAGTACGCTGGGTGATAGTTAAAAATGATTCCCAAACCACTCTTTAAGACACTTTGGTCTCAGGAGCAGGAGGGTACAGACATGAATCAGGAAGTACCTTAGAAATGTCTTCCCAGTTACCACTTTAAAACCAAAGACCATTTTATGGCTGTCATGGATTTTCACAAGAGTGGTTATAATTGGTATCATTTTAAATGGATATCATCCTGCCCACTCAACTACCAACATCTATTGCTTGTAAGCAGGGACAGCAGGATGAAACTTTGATGGTTCTTCATTCTCCCCATTCCTTCTATGCCTTCCCATAGCCTGGATGTGGTGGGGGTGGTGGGGGGAAAGCTCACTTATTGAATACTTGCTGAAATTTTGCAGTGTCATGGAACTGGCCTGACACTCCAGTTCCCCCTCTTAGAAGCTGTGTGAATTTGGGTGAGAGTCTTTACCTCTCTGAGCCTGAATTTCTTTTGTGACAAAGAGGCCAATTAGATCTTCCTTCTTTGGGTATTAAAGTGAGGATTAAATGAAAGAACTGAATTAGTTGTTTTTACCATTACAAATTCAAAGATCTTTAACATGTGTGGTGTACTTAGCTCCATTACATTATTATTTTTTTTAATTTTTTTTTTCAACGTTTATTTATTTTTGGGACAGAGAGAGACAGAGCATGAACGGGGGAGGGGCAGAGAGGGAGGGAGACACAGAATCGGAAACAGGCTCCAGGCTCTGAGCCATCAGCCCAGAGCCCGACGCGGGGCTCGAACTCACGGACTGCGAGATCATGACCTGGCTGAAGTCGGACGCTTAACCGACTGCGCCACCCAGGCGCCCCAATTACATTATTATTATTATTATTGATACTCAAATTATCTCATCTGGGGCTGGTGGGAGACTTGAGTCCTTTGGAAATGACCTTAATGTATCAATAGCGTTCCTACACTCTGGTATGATAATACTGTCTGGTTCATCTCATATATTTTCTGCCCAAGGCCAGGAGTCAGCCATTTCTCCAAAGAGTTTGGATTTCTTTGAATAGGAAAATGGTATGTGAGACCATAGTCTAGGTGCTAGAAGTGCTCATTGCTCCTGGATTAGTTACTGTTTCTAGGCATTTTAAGAGGACAGTTAGGAAATGCATATTTTTTGGGGGAGAAACTACATCATGAATTCATACTGATATTTCTTTTTTTTTTTAATTTTTTAATGTTTATTTATTTTTTAGAGAGAGGGAGACAGAGTGTGGTGGGGAGGGGCAGAGAGAAAGGGAGACACAGAATCCAAAGCAGGCTCTAGGCTCTGAGCTGTCAGCACAGAGCCCGACATGGGGCTTGAACTCATGAACTGCGAGATCATGACCTGGGCCAAAGTCAGACACTTAACCAACTGAGCGATCCAGGTGCCCCCATACTGATATTTCTAATTCAAACTGAGGGCGCACTGTTTTTTATTTTGTGTTTATATTTGTATCTCTTTTAAACTGAAAATGTTGATTCCTAATGACAAGAAGTTAGCTGTTTATTTGCTTTATTTTATAACACAAATATATTGTTTCAGAATTACAATAACAAGCCATGAGTATTCAAAAACTTTTATTTTGAGGAGATTACCAGGTAACATTTATTTGGGTGCTCACTCTTTGCCAGGCACTTAATCTCAAAATGAACCAGAGAGGGAGGTGTGATTATTATCCCCCCCTTTTTTTGATGAAATTGAGGCTCAAGAGGTCATAGAGTCAGAAGTCAGTAGGTGATGAAGGCAGTACTTGAACCCCCCATGTCTCTGGTTCCATCTTCTCCATTGCTTTGGGTTTCAGTTTTTTCCTTGCCTTTTGGAATGAATGATTTATCTACTCTCCAATTGCATTGGCCACTTGGGTATTTAATAGTCCTAAAGATGAGTTGACATTCATTATTTGGAAATGTACAGATGAGAGAGAGAGAGAGAAGCAAGCAGTTTACTAGTCCAATGTTATTGCTAGAATAGAAAGCTTCTTGACAAGCATGTTGGTTCATACTTTCAAAGTGACAGGTTATTGCTTCCAATTTTATTAGCTGATGGGTTCTATTAAAAAGTGTTGGTAATTTCTCTTCTGCCGCCAGATCATTTTAGGTGGGGCAAACAAATGGGAGGGGTCATCAGGGCACCAATCTCATCTGTAAAATGGTTGTACTGGGTCATGTTGTGTCCCCTCAAAATTCATGTCTACTTGGAGACCTCAGAATCTGACCGTATCTGGAAATAGGGTCTTTGCAGATGTAATTAGCTCAGTAAGGTCATACCAGTGTAGATTGGGCCCTAAGTCCAGTGATTGGTGTCCTTAGAAGAAGAGGAGAGGAGATACGGTGAAGAAGACCAGTTGAAGACAGAGCAGAGGTTGGCGTGATGTGGCCACAAACCAAGGACTGCCAAGGAACACCTGGAACACCAGAAGCTGGGAGAGACAAGTGAGGAATCTCCCCCAGTAGTTTTTGAGGGAGTGTGGCCCTGCTGATGCCTTGATTTCAGATTTCCAGCCTTCAGAGCTGTGAAAGAATACATTTCTGTTTTGATCCACTGGTGTGTGGTAATTGGGTTACAGCAGTCCTAGGTAATTGGGTACATACGGCACCTAACGCCCCACTGGGGAGGGAAGCAACAGCTGGGAAGCCTGAGGAGGATCTGGAAGGTTGTTTAGGGTCATCCTGGTGAAAGTGGAGGATGGGAGGGGACAAAGGAGATTCCTAGGCAGAGGGACAGCTGGGCAAGTCTAGGAGAAGAGAAGCAGCCTGCGGTAGGCAGGGAGTTGCATGCTAGAACAGTATTTCTTGAATGATTCAAAGACAGCTGTGATAACAGCTGGGAAGGTGGGAGGTCCCTCAGGGTCTTGCAGGCCACCAAAAATGTCACGGGAGCCATTTGAGGCCTAAGAAGAGGAGAGACACTGCAGTAACAAATTGTCAGCGTGAACAGGTCTGGAGGTTTTAGAGGGTAGACTGACTTCTCCCCAAAACTGGAATCCAGTCCAGCACCTTCAGGAGACATGACATTTCATCCCTGAGTGAGGCCCTGCCTCTGGGCCACCCCCAGGCAGGCCTTGCACGAAGGGCAGGGAGACGTTAATGGAGGCAAGAGTACCTCCAGCTCTTGGCCTGACTCCCTCAGACTCTGCCTGGAAGTCCATCTAGCCTGCAGCCTCTGACCTTTATTTTGTCATTTCAGAAGGTTCTGCTTTAATAAATCTTTCTAGCCAAGGAAGCCAAGGAGGGGCCTCCCCAGCAGAGGTCCCCACTGCTGCTCTGTTAGGAGGGATGGAGGGAGGCGTGGAGCTGGAGATAGTTGCCCAGTCTCCAAGGAGACCAAGGGATCTTCCTGAGTCTGCTTTAATTGGAATTTCCAAGACCTGCAAGACACAGCTGGGATAGTCCTGGAATTCCTTCTTCTCTGAGGAGGAGGAGAGAGACAGAGAGGGGACAGAGAAAGGGAGGGCTGGTCCAGTCCATTGGTCTGGCTTTCTGTCCATCACTTTTAGCTCTAACATTGCCCCTCCCTCAGCCATCTTCCCTTTTCTTTCCAGCTCCTTAGTGGTTGCCCCCCCACCCATCTCCCTCTCAGGACTACCCAGACATTGGTCAAAGGAAATGAAAGGACCTGGAATTTTCATGGCAGGTGACAAAGCTTCCCTCTTTGACCAAACTCTGTTCAAGCTCCTCTGAACTCTCTTCTCAGCTAGGCCCTAGATTTTGGACTTCTGTGTTCCTCTTCACATTTGGCAAGAATCCTGCTCCGTCAGGTTAGTTATCCTTGGTATTGGATCAGATCACCCTGACTGCCTCATCGGGTTCCTCATCCTCCACCATCCCCCAAGTGGTGTCTCATCATCCTGGCCTGCCTCCATCAAGAATTCCAATTGGTCTGTTTAGCCAGAATTCCCCCTCTTAGTAGTTTTCCCTCCAGTGGCTCCTTGGCTAGGAAGTCCCACTTTTCCTTGTATTGACCCCACTCTCTCTTCCCTACTGTAAAATCCCACTGCAGCAGTCCCTATACCTATGGCAATAGTTCCCCTGAATAAGGTCTGCTTTACCATTCTTTGGCTAATGTCAGGAGTAATTTTTTCTTTAACACAGGTCAGGGATATTTGTTGAATAGATATTCTATAGCTCAATGGAACTTAGGCCAAGGAGGCTCTGGAGTCAGGATGGTTGGGTTTATATCCCAGCTCTGCCACTTTCTAGCTGTGTGGCCTTGGACGTGTGGCCACCCTCTCTGTGCCTCAGTGTTCTACTCTGTCAAGTGGGGATAAGTATTCACCTCCTGCAGCTGTTGTGATAAGAAAATGCCTGGGAAGTGCTTAGTGTCTTGCATATCCTAAATGCCAAATACATGTTAATTAGCCTTAACGAGGGCGACTATTTTTCTTTCCGGGAATAAAGATAAACAGACCTAGTCTTGAATTCCCACTCTTCTGTTTACTTGCTCGGTGACCCAATGTTAGCTAATTTGACTCTTCAAGCTTCAGTTTCTCATCTTTAAAATGGAAACAAGCATACCTGTCCAAGCTGTGCAGGTGAGGATGAGAAAAGATGTGTATAAACGCCTGGGTACTTACCAGGAGCTCAATGACTGGTTGGCCCCACCACTTACTGTGATTTGGGCAAATGCTTCCTCTCCTGCCTTAGTTTCCTCATCTAGAAAATGGGACAATAATAGTACCTATTTCATAAGCTCACTGTGAGGGTTATAGGATTTATTTTAAGCAAAACTCTCAGAATAGCATCTGGCACTGTTAAATATTATAATAATTACTTATTATTCTTCTTCCCTGTAGTAATAAAAGTTAACGGCTACCATTTACTAAGCACTTACTATGTGCCAGGCATTGTGCATGACTGCCCTATGACCTAGGAGCTCCTACCAGCCCCTCTTCACCAAAGAACAAACTAAGGCTTAGAGAGGTAAGATCACTTGCCCAAGGTCACCCCATCCCTGTAAGTGGCAGAGTTATTGTCACTATCATCCCAAGCATGAATACAGTGGTCTTGGATATGTAGGAATAGCCACCAGAAACCAACAGAATAGTCATCCTTATGGTTCTGTGCTCCACAGCCCCTCTCCCCACCCAACACCCCTGGGGAAAACTGGACTGCGGGTAAAGTGTGGTAGGGGTGATGGATGAGCAGAGACAGCTCCTGCTGCAGTGTAAACACATAGAAATATAGGTCAGTTCCGGCAGCCAAGCCCCCCTGCGTGTTTTACCCCAAAGCCAATCTTGTCAACTTGATCTTCTGCCCTGAACTTCAGCTGTCCTCGGGATGTTCTTGTGTTTCATGAATTATGCAGGCTTAACAAAATGTGTGCTCCACAGATTAAAGACTCTGTTCTCCTGACTGGAAGGCCTTTCTTTCCTCCACCAGAGTTTTTTTCCTTCCTCTTACTCCCACAGCCTGTTTTTTTTTGTTTTTTTTTTGTTTTTAGCTATCCTGTAGAGCACCTTCTCTCTTCTTGCCCTTAACAGTTCAACTTGTGATGCCCTGCTTTGTGCTAGTCTCACTACAGATTCTCTGTTATCAACTAGGAACACTTTTGGGAATCCCAAGGGGTCCTGGGTAAGTTTAGTGGATTAGAACTCAGCATGGCTGGCTCTGATAATATGGATCCAATCTTGTGGTAAATTGGCTCATCTATCAAAAAGAAAAGCCCTGATTTGTAGCATTTGCCAATTTCCATGGTGTAAATCCTTCCACTGTGGTGGATTTCAAGGTAACCAGTGTAACCTCACTGGAAATGAATGTGGGAAGAGATGCCCAGAATCAGCTCTCACAAGTTGGTGCAGGTAGGGTCTGGCACACTGCTGGTTCAGTTCCCATGAGTGGTGGAGGCAATTATTTGTGGTCTAGGTTTGGGTCCCGATCATGCCCCTTATGAGCTATATTAAGTTGGGCAATGCACTTAACTAACTTCTTGGAGCCCCAGTTTCCTCATCTGTGAATGGGTATGCTAATAGGAGTTTTGTCTGGAGTTGTGATTGGGGGTAAATGTGTTGAAGTAGATAATAAAGTGGTTATAGCACTTCATCTGACACACTGAGTTCAGTGAATGGTACCTACAGTACATCAGATTGGGAAAGGCCTGTGTCAGTTAAGATAGGCTAGGTGTTGCCATAGTAACAGATAACCCCAAATGCCAGAGTCTTTTTTTTAATATGAAATTTATTGTCAGATTGGTTTCCATACAACACCCACTGCTCATCCCAAAAGGTGCCCTCCTCAATACCCATCACCCACCTTCCCCTCCCTCCCACCCCCCCATCAACCCTCAGTTTGTTCTCAGTTTGCCAGAGTCTAGAGTCTTAACATAGCCAAACTTTATTTCTCATTCATGTAGCGTGACAAAAGCATATTGGCCCAGAAGTCTTTGTTTATCCTAATTTTTCAGAAAAGCAGGTTAATGGAGGCCCATGTTGATATGTGCTCATGGGAACCACAGCGTGAAGAAGAAAAACATACTGAATTGCCTGCTCTCTTTTAAACCTCTTGCCCAGAAGTGGCACATATCACTTCCACTCATTTTATTAGCTGAAGCAAACAAATACCTAAATTCAAGAGAGTGGAGAAAAGTAATCCTACTATGGGCCTGGAAAGAGAACCCAAAGTTCTTGGTAAGTGGCCTTAAAGATTTGCATAATCTCCTAAGTAATGATTTTCTCTAGCGGCTCTTACTTTTTTTTTCCCCATTAAACAGCCAATGTTAAAACTGAGCAGAGAATGTGCGGGAAGCCCAGTGCTCACAATTTACCAGATGGGTGACCTTGGGCAAGTTACTGAACCTCTCTGGCTCCGGTATCCTCATCTGTCAAGTGGGGAGAATAGATCCTTCATCTCCCAGAGTTGTAGTGAGGATTGCCTGTGTTAATATACACAGTCACTGTAAGCACTGTGTCAGGTAGAAACCGCCATTATTATTAATCTACCACAATCCTATCAGGTTGGTGCAATGATCACCTTTTTTTGCAGATGAAGACACCAAGTCTCCAAGGAGTGATTTCATTTATCCAGGGTCACACAGTTGGGAGTTAACAGCATCAGGGTTGGAGTTTATACCTGTCTGATCCCCAAAAGTCCACTTTTGAGGGTCCTGGCACTTTTCTGAGAGGGAGCCAGCAGCCCCTCCCCTACCTGTTGTATCTAGACCCAGAGGGATGTGGCTGGCTTGGTCTCGGGGTTCTTCTGCAGATCAGGACTGTGGTAGCTGAACAAAGCAAAAAAGGAAACCTCATTACAATGCCAACACATACACGTGGGGTTCCTGCCTCGCTTAAAGTAAATGTCTCAATTAACACAGAAGACCTTTTCCTTTCCATAGCTGCAGGCGAGTTCATCTTTTGGATCAATTAAATTGTTGACAGTCAGCATAGGAGGCCACATACAAATCAACAGCCAAGGTGCCTTTGGGTGCAGGTTTGCCTGTGCTGTGTGAGCCAGGCATGGGATGGAGTCAGGTTCGAATATTTTGATGCCATCCTCAGTAAGAAATACATTTTCTATCACACCCAGCACATGGCACATATGCACATACACATGCCCATGCGTGCACGCATGCTCGCACACACAGAACTATGGTACTGGGATATTTTCCACTCTGTTTCCACTCCAGAAAAATTCTGGTTTCCCAACCTACTAAATTAATTTTATGGCACGATGAATAGGATGTAGCCCACATTTTGAAAAACGTTGAGCTACACTGTGGTCATCCAAGTCGTGTGTTGGGACCCTTGGATGGTGCCCTTGATGTGTTGCCACGGGGTTGAGGGCAGGTCTGTCCACAGGAGTGAGAGAGACCCCAGCACTAAATATCCATGTCATCCTATAGCAGTTCACAAGCTCTGCCTTTCTCTCTGACCCTCTCCCACCATCGCTCTCCTTACTAACCTCATGAGAGCTACATTGACCTCTTTGCCCTTTGTGCTACATCTAGCACATCTCCATCTTGAAGTCTTGGGACTCGGCTGATCCTACTTCTCTGAACTTCTCCCTCCTGGGCCTACCTTCTTTCAGCTCTATCAGAAAAACTTTCCCTGACCCACCCCCTGTAAATGGCAGCCCTGCACATTTTCCACTTTGTTTTTCTTATTAACACTTAACCGCCACTCAGTGTATATGTATTTATTGTCTACTTCTCTCCCTTCAAAAGTAAGTTGCATAAAGGCAGGGAATTTGTTTAGTTCACTGTTGTATCTCAGAGTCTAGAGAAGTGTCTGCTGCATAGTAAGTACTTTATAAGCTTTTTCCAAATGGCGCAATGCCCAGCACAAAACAAACACTTGGGAAATATTGGAGGTTATTTTATCTTCTAGGCTTCATTTTTTTGTATATCCCTCAAAAAAAAATTTAATAACAGCTCTGTCGAGAAGTCACATAGCATACAAACTCACCCATCTAGAGTGTACAATTAAATAGTTATTAGTATATTCGGGGATGTGTGCAACCATACCACAGTCAATTGTAGAACATTTTTATCACCTCAAGAAATCTCACACTCTTTAACTATCACCTCCCCAACCTCCAACCTCCCCAGCCATGAGAAACCACTGTTCTGCTTTTTATCTCTATAGATTTGCCTATTCTGTTCATTTTATGTAAAAGGAATCATCTTTTCATGTGTCTGTGGGCCATCTGGATGTCTTCTTTGTAGAAATGTCTGTTCATGCCTTCTGACCATTTTTTTAATTGGATTATTTACTTTTGGGGTGCTGAGATGTATCAGTTCTGTGTTTTGGATACTGACCCTTTACCAGATATGTCATTTGTAAATATCTTCTCCCATTCCATAGGTTGCCTTTTAGTTTTGTTGATTGTCTCCTTCATTGTGCAGAAACTTTTTATTTGAGGTAGTCCCAATAGTTTATTTTTGCTTTTGTTTCTTCTGTCTCTGGAGACATATCTAGGAAGAAGTTGCTATGGCTGATGTCAAGGAGATTACTGCCTGTGCTGTCTTCTAGAATTTTTATAGTTTCAAATCTTACATTTAGGTCTTTAATCCATTTTGACTTTATTTTTGTGTGTGGTCTAAGAAAGGGATCCAGTTTCATTCTTTTGCATGTTGCTGTCCAGTTTTCCCAGCACCATTTGCTGAAGAGACTTTTTTCCCATTGGATATTCTTTCCTGCTTTGTCAAAGACTAATTGACCATATAGTTGTGGGTTTGTTTCTGGGTTTTCTGTTCTGTTCTATTGATCTATGTGTCTGTTTTTCGTGCCAGTACCATCCTGTTTTGATCACTAAAGCTTTGTAATAGAACTTGAAATATGGAATTGTGATGCCTCCAGCTTTGCTTTTCTTTTTCAAGATTGCTGTGGCTATTCAGGGTTTTTTGTGGTTCCATACAAATTTTAGGATTGTTTGCTCTATGTTTTTATATAAAAGTTTGTTTTCAGGTATATTATTTGATTTTTTTCCCATCCATTCTGTGATTTGTGACAGTCACTTAAACCACTGAGCCACCCACATGCCCCCAAGGTTTTGAATTTTGACGAAGTTCTATTTATTTAGTTTTTTGTTGTTGCTGCTTGTGCTTCTGACATCATATCTAAAAGTCCATTGCCAAATCCAAGGTTATAAAGATTTACTCTCTTTTCTTCTAAGAGTCTTATAGTTTTAGCTCTTACATGATCCATCTTGAGTTAATTTTTTTTAATGTCTATTTATTGTTTAGAGAGAGAGAGAGAGAGACCGAGTAAGCATGAGCAGGGGAGGGGTAGAGAGAGAGAGGGAGACACAGAATCTGAAGCAGGCTCCAGGCTCCGAGCCATCAGCCCAGAGCCCGACGCGGGGCTCAAACTCACGGACCGCGAGATCGTGACCTGAGCTGAAGTCGGACGCTTAACCGACTGAGCCACCCAGGCACCCCTTGAGTTAATTTTTATGTATGGTGTGAGGTAACTCACATCTCATTCTTTTGCAGTGGCTACCTAGTCATCCAAGCACATTTGTTGTTTGCTTGTTTACCTGTTCAGTGACTGGCTGGATTATTTTAACGAAGTCTATTCCCCTCCCTGTTGCAGTGCAAAGTCTCTGATCTTGATTCTCCGAGAGGGCAGCCTGGAATAAGCCCAGAGTCACACTCGAATGACAGGGCTTTTGGCAGAACTCTCTTTGGTTGTTTCTTTCCCTGACCACTAAATATTAAACTACCTCAGTCATTCCATTTAAGGAATCTTCAACAGTGCCCTAGGGCATAAATTGCTTCACAAACTGATACAATAAAATCTGGGCTCTTTGGAAGAGATGCTTCCTGAGGACAGTGTTTGAGGTTTGTAATGACAAAATCCTCCCACTCATCTTTTCCTTTTCTGTCTCTGGCAAACTAGCTGGCCTACAGTAGGTTAGCCTATATCTCCAATGAATCCATCAATAGCCCATTGAAGTCCAGTAGCCCTTCACCATCTGTACTGTTTCTTGAAAACACCCTTAGGCTTGAACTTCACACTCTGTTGTAAATGGACTTGGTTGCTTTGGGAAGGGATGAAGAGCCCCATTAGCTCTGGTCTACTTCTCTCCCCCAGATAAAACCTCTGAGACTGTAACTGTGATACTGGGGGTAGGCAATGGCATACTTCTCTCTGGGTGACACTCCTGCTTTAGGAGAGAGAGGTGCTCTGGAGGTCCCAGGTCTGCTTGGTTTGCCTCTCCCACTGTGGAACCCCCTCCCTCACCTCATGAGCTCGGGCAGGGACTCTCAGGATGTCAGTATTCTCAGTAGTGCTATGCTCAAGGTGTAGCCTCTGTGGGGCTGGGCAGAAGAAGGGATCCCCCACCTCTCAGCTGTACTTCATTAGAACCTAGCATCAGCAACGTGTAGCTGGGGACCAGAGGAGAAATGCTGATGTCCTGCTCCTTCCAGGAAGATAGCCCTCTAACTGGGAGTTGGGGAGAAAAGGAAGCCTGTGTTCTTGACTATACCAGTCTAGAGTGGAATTTCCATTTTGAGTCTAAGTTCAAATACCGCTGACTGTCCTTTTTGTTTCCTACTTTTAGTAGTTTTTCTTGAATAACTAGGGGTGCCTGGGTGGCTCAGTCAGTTAAGTGTCCGACTTCAGCTCAGGTCATGATCTTGCAGTTTGTGAGTTCAAGCCCCACTTTGGGCTCTGTGCTGATAGCCCAGAGCCTGGAGCTTGCTTCAGATTCTGTGTCTCCCCCTCTCTCTGCCCCTCCCATGCTCATGCTCTGTCTTTCTCTGTCTCTCAATAATAAATAAACATTAAAAAAAGAATTTCTTGAACGACTATTTCTTTTTTTATTTTTTTTAATGTTTATTTATTTTTGAGAGCCAGAAAGGGACAGAGTGTGAGTGGGTGAGGGGCAGAGAGAGAGGGAAACACAGAATCCAAAGCAGTCTCTGGTCTCTGACAGCACAGAGTCCAATGTGGGACTCAAACTCATGAACTGTGAGTTCATGACCTGAGCTGAACCGACGCTTAACCGACTGAGCCACCCAGGTGCCCCTGAATAACTGTTTCTTTATTTGGTGTATGGCCCGTTTCCAGAAGCTTAATTTTTTTTAAATAACTAATTTCCACCAATCTTTCAGGGAAGTGGGTCCACAGAGCTGCTCACACGGTCATGCTAATATTGGAATCCTCTAGGTTAAACTTAAACCTTGCTTCATTCTGCCTAAAATTCTCTCCTTCTCCAACCAACTAGAAAACTCTCATCATTTTTCAAGTCTCAGTTTAATATTTCCTTCTCCCTCCCATGCTCCTCTTCCCTACATAGGGCTCTATCATTCTTCCTATTGTGTTATTTTTACATCTGTCCACCATATTATCTTGCAGTTGCTTGCCTCATATGTGACTTCTCCACTAGACTCTTTGCTCCTCAAGGGCATGTATTGGTAATCACTGCACAGCCATTCCTAGCATGGGGGTTCGCATGCACTATGTACCCAACTAATGAATCTTAAACAAATTTCATATGGTTTTTGTGTTGGCCACTTTCTTTGCATCTTGTTTGTGTGTATGCATGTTTATGTGTATCTGTGTGCTTCTGCATCTGTGGTCCATGAGAAGAGCATCATTAATAAAAAATTGCTGTCATTTATATGTAGCAGGTCCTGTTTAAGCATTCTTTACGTGTATTACTCCATAATGTAATCCTCACAGTAACCCCATTATACATCATTTATTGTGCTTAACCCTATTATGCCTCATTTACACTGAGAAAATTGAGACGCAGGTTTTAACTCATTTGTCCAAGGTTACATACTAATAAGCTGTAGGGTCAGTATTTAAGTCCAAGAAATCTGACCCCAAAACTGTTCTGCTAAATTGTCTAAGGTGTATACCAGGTGCATAGTAAGTAGTCCCTAATAGAAATTAGTAAACACAGGCATCAGTGAACCCAGCCTCCAATTAAAGAAAAGAGTTTATCTTGTATTTCATTTTCTTGTTTATGAACGAGTCTACCTCTGATCATTGCCTTCCTCCTTAAATGAGGTCTGAGACAACACCTTAAAGTATTATCTGCCTGCTACCTGGCTGATCACCTTCCTCCTAAGAAGACAGGTACCAGGCCTATCCAGACTCATTTTGCCACCAGTAAACCCAAAATGCAGAGCCCTTCCAAGGTCAATAACCACCCTGTTTTATTGGCACTTGCACCCTTCTTTTTTTTTAAGGTAGTTTCATTTTTATTGCTCTGTCATCTTTATGGAGAGCACTCGCTCTGTCATGTCTTTGCATTCATTTCCTATGGACATATTTGCATATATATCGAATCCTTTCACAGGTGGGCTCCAGTAAGGTCCCACTTCCTTTAATGAGGGTGGTGGGTTCTTCTCATTTAGGAAACCACTGTTATCTTGGTGAGCTAGTTGAGTTCTGAAGCCTCACACCTTCCTGGCAAAATCACAAGCATTATTGTCATTTCTCAACTACCTGCAGGATGGCCACCTTCATGGACAATGATCAAAATCATGACCCACAGGCCATCCCAGTATTTTGGTATTTATTTTCTATGATGCTAAAGCACTGATATTTTATTTTTTTAAATGTGAGGCAGTGTTGCCATGATTTTTATAATTTTTTTAAATTGAGGGATAACATAATTAGAGTGTACAAGTCTTAAACATATATTCACTCTCCGATGAAGATAAAGAACATTCGCAGCACCCTGGAAGACCCCTTCATGACTCTTTCCAGTTGATATTCAACTCAGAGGTGATCACTTCTTTGGACTTCTATCACTACAGATTTATTTTCCCTGTTTTTGAACTGCATATCAAATGGAATCATACTGTATGTATTCTATTGTATCTGTCTTCTCTTGGACATTATGTCAGTGAGAGTCACCCATTTGGATAATGGAACAGCAATCTATTCCTTCTTATTACTGTATCATGTCCTATTGTATGGATGTACACAGTTTATTTACCTGTTCATCTACGAATAGACACTTGGGCCATTCCCAACTTTTGGTTATTATAAATAAAATATGTGTGGTAAATAAAGTCTTTGTGCAGATATATGTTTTCATTTTGGGGGTAAGTTGCTAAAAATTGGTTTCCTTGGATTAAGGAGTACATGTATATGTAATTTTATAAAACACTTATAGCTTTTTCTTCAAAATGGTTGTGTATTTTTTCCTGTCTCCTTTTAAAATGTTTGAAACTGTTGGTTGTTCTACATGCTAGCTGAAATTTTATGTTGGCTAGATTTTTAGAAACCATTCTGATAGCCATATAGTGTTTTGTCAATCTGGTTTTAGTTTGCGTTTCCCTGATGGCTAGTAGCATTGGTACATTTTCACATACTCATTAGTTATTTGTGTATCTTCCTTTGTGGAGGGTCTTTTCAAGATTTCTGACCATTTTTACTAGACTGTTTTTATTATTGAGATGTAAGAGTTTCTTTTATATTCTGGAAGCAAGTACTTTATCAGATATATGTATTATGACTATTTTCTTCCAGTTTATGGCTTCCCTATTAATTTCCTTAATGGTGTCTTTTGAATGAACAGAAGTTTTAAATTTTTATGGCATCCAATTTATAAATTAAAAAAAAATTTATGGTTAGTGCTTTCTATGCCCTAAGAAAGTTGGCTTATTACAACATATTCTTCCATGTTTCCTTCTAGGAGATTTATAGTTTTTTTTGTTTTTTTTTTTAATTTTTTTTTCAACGTTTATTTATTTTTCGGACAGAGAGAGACAAAGCATGAATGGGGGAGGGGCAGAGAGAGAGGGAGACACAGAATCGGAAACAGGCTCCAGGCTCTGAGCCATCAGCCCAGAGCCTGACGCGGGGCTCGAACTCACGGACCGTGAGATCGTGACCTGGCTGAAGTCGGACGCTTAACTGACTGCGCCACCCAGGCGCCCCTAGGAGCTTTATAGTTTTAACTCTTATGTTTAGGTCTATGAGTCATCTTGAGTTAATTTTTTGATATGTGGGATATAGGGGTTGAGATTCTTTTTTTTTTTATCTGCGTATCTAGTTATTCCAGCACCATTTGTCAAAAGACTCCTTTTTCCATAGAATTGCTTTGCTGCTTTTGTAGAGAACCAATTGACTATAACATGTGGGTCTGTTTCTAGAGTCTTTATTCTGTCCCAGTTATGTGTTTTATCTGTTTTTATATCACTCTAGCACACTATCTTCATTACTGTTATTTTATAGTAATCAAGTAATGTAAGATCTTCTTTAAAATTGTCTTGGCTTGGCTAGGTTGTCATGTCTCAAAATTTGTATGTTGAAGTACCTCAGAATGTGACTTTATTTGGAGATGGGGTCTTTATAGAAGTTTTCAAGTTGAAATGAGTTCTGTAGGTACATCCTAAATTATCATGACTTGTGTCCTTTTAAAAAGGGGACATTTAGGGGCGCCTGGGTGGCTCAGTCAGTTAAGCCTGCGACTTTGGCTCAGGTCATGATATCACCATTCATGAGTTCAAGCCCTGTGTCGGGCTCTGTGCTGACAGCCCAGAGCCTGGAGCCTGTTTCAGATTCTGTGTGTCTCTCTCTCTGTCTGCCCCTCCCCCACTCATGTTTTCTCCCTCTCTCTGTCTCCTTCTCTCTCTCTCTCTCTCTCTCTCTCTCTCAAAAATAAATAAACATAGACAAATTAAAATTTTAAAAAAGGGAAACTTGGACACAGACATGCACACAGGGAGAACCTGTGAATATGAAGGCAGAGATCAGAGTGATGCTTCTACAAACCAAGGAACATCAAGGATTGCTAGCAAACTACTAGAAGCTAGGGAAGACATGTGGAACAGAGTTTTTTCACAGTTCTCACAAGGAACCAGTCCTAGCAACATCTCAGTCTTGGACTTCTAGCCTCTAGAACCTTGAGACAAAAATTTTAAGCCACATAATGTTTGTTATGGCAGCCCTAGCAAAGTATTCATAGGTCTTTTGCTTTTTCCTTAACTTTTAGAATTAGCTTCTTAGCTCTTTCAGTCTGATTTTGATTGGGATTGCATTCAGTTTGGGGGAGAATGGGCATCTTCACATTAAGTCTTCTGATCCATGAACATGGTATATCGTTCCATTTATTCAGGCCTTTAATTTCTTTTAGCATTCTTCTTTGGTTTTCAGTAAACTGATCTTATACATTTTTTCATTAAATTTATTCCTAATTATTGTATCTTTGATGATACTTTTATAAATTCTATTGTTTTCCTAACTTTGTTTTTTAAATTGTTACCACTAAAAATGAAACTTATTTGAATTACATATTGACTTGTATTTTGTGATTTTGCTAAATTCACTTATTCTAGTAGATGTGTGCGTGTGTGCGTGCGTGCGTGTGTGTGTGTGTGTGTGTGTGTGTGTGTATGAATTCATTAGGACTTTCTACATACATAAGCCTGTTGTCAGTCAGGCTTATGTAATTTGTTTAAAGTAATTTGCAGTACGATATAGCAGTGACTCTTTCTATGACCTTGGTCAGGCATTTAATTTCTCTGAACTTTTAGTGGTTCTTCTTATAGAGAGAGACTGTTATATAGACTTGTCTTTGAGATTCCTTTCAGATCTAAGATGGTAAGAGATCCGGCTCTGTTATTTGCTTATTTTGTGACCCTGGGCAAAATATTCCATCTCTCTGAGTCTCTATTTGTTCATTTGTAAAATGGACATAATGTTCATTTGTTCATAATGTTCATTTGTAAATGGAATAATAATAATGATAATAATATATTCATGTCATGAAGTTGTTATAATGAATCAATGCAATAAAGCATGTGAAGTATTTATCAGGGCACTTAGAAGATTGTAGGCACTCAGTAGCTGTTATATGTTGTGGTATAATAAAATATATATTTGGTCTTTGTCCCTGGTTTCTGGTACAGAACTTCTAAAACCCTTGGAATTTCCAGAATGATAGGAATGTCTTTTGTTATTCACAACTTTCTACTCCTTTCTAGACACTTGAGTTTATGACAGTTGACTTAGGGTGGAGCCCCTAGATAGCCTCAGGATGGGTCTGGTCACTTTCAGCTTCCCCTATCTCTGGAAAGGGGAAGAGAGCTGGAGAGTAGGTTATAAACACTCTTGAGCAAGATTTGGAGAGCTTCCAAGTTGGTGAACACATCTACATGCAGCGAGGGTGGGACATCCCAACCTCATGGACACAGAGGTTTCTGTGCTCCTTCTGGACCTCACCCTAGGTACTTCTTCATCTGGATGTTTGTTTGTCTCTTTTATTATAAACTGTGGCCATAAGTATAGCACTTTCCTGAGTTCTATGAGCCATTCTAGAAAATTATCAAATCCAAGGAGGGAGTCACAGGAGCCCTTGAATTTATAGTTGGGTTGGCTGGACAGAAGAAGTGTGGGTACCCTGGGCACCCCATTTGTGACTGTTGTCTAAAGTGGGGGCAGTTTGTGGGCTGAGCCCTTAATTTTTAGAATCTGCACTAACTCTGAATAGTGTCAGAGTTGAATTGTTGGATATTCAGTTGGTATCAAAGAATTGGGGAATTGGTTGTCAATGTTGGAAAAAGACATCGCACCTATTAATAATTGTGATGCTGTTAATAATAATAATAAATGATAGCACTGTAATGCTTTTTAGCTCACAAAGCAGATTTACATTTTATATCTCATTTGATTACCACAAGGGCCTGTTGGCTAGGCAGAGCTGAGATTATTAACCTAACTGTATTGATGAGTAATGAAAAGCTCAGAGAAGTTGAACAACATGTCTAGAGCCATTCAGCATGTAGGAGACAGTACTGTGACCTGGTTTTCTGACCTTGAATCTTGCCATTTCCACAAATAAGGACAGGTTGGGCAAGGGAATTTTTATAAAGACCAGCCCTAGTACCTAGGGACACTGTAGGGACACTGTCACCAAACATACTCTGAGGGGTGTGTGTGTGTGTGTGTGTGTGTGTGTGTGGTTTCCCTAAAGCCACCAGGTCAGGACATTTATCAAACTGAATTATGCCTCAGAATCCCCAGAGAAGCATACAAAAGTACAGGTTCCTAGGCTCCACACTCATAGGTTTGATTCAGAACTCTGGAAGGGCTCAAGAGCCAAGGATTTTTTTTAATGTTTGTTTATTTATTTTGGGAGAGAGAGAGCCAGAGAGAGAGGGGCAGAGGAAGATGGAGAGAGAGAATCCCAGGCAGGCTCTGAGCTGTGACTGCAGAGTCCAACGCGGGGCTCAAATCCATGAACCATGAGATCCTGACTTGAACCTAAATCAAGAGTCTGACACTTAACCAACTGAGCCACCCAGATGCCCCTAAGAGCCAAGGATATTTTTTAGCAAACACCCCAAATAACTCTGATACAGTTCTTCTACTGACCAAAACCCTTGCCTTAAGCAGTGGTTCTCAATCCAGGCTGCACATGAGAGTCACCCAGGAAGCTTTTAAAACTTAAGGTGCCCAGGCTCTCCCCAGGGCTACAGAATCAAAATCTCTAGCAAGTACAAAGAGCTGTTCCAGATGAGCTGACCCACAGGGTTACCTGCTCATCCTGTCCCTCTGTTCCTTACCTTTCCTCCACTCTTCACCTTTTGTACCTCTTGTTTGGTGTCCCTGATTTATTTTGTTTTAATCTCCTAGGTTTCTCTCCATCTCTGTCTTTCTGTGTTTGTCCTTCTTTAGTCCATCTGTGTCTCTCTGAGACACTCTCTCATCTCTGTCATCTCTGTCTCTCTATTTTGTGTTGTCTCATTGGGTGAATATCTTCGAGACTCTACCTCCCTGTGTTTCTCTTCTGTATTTCCCTTTTCCTGGGTCTGTGGCTACGTGTCTTTCTGTGAGTTCCTGCCTCTGATTCTTTCCAGTCCTGGCTCTTGCTTTGACTCTGGGTCTTTTGTTTCTCCTGTCCTGCCCACTGTGCATCTCTCTGTGCATCTGAGCCCGTGTGTGTGTGCGTGTGTGTGTGTGTGTGTGTGTGTGTGTGTGTATGTGTGTGTGTCTCCATTACTCTCTTTCCATCTCTGGTCTTTTTCTTCTTCTCTCTCCCTGCTACCTCCCAGCCTCTCAGCTCTGCAACTTTATGTGAAATCCAAAGAGACTCTTCTATAGAGAAGTCTGAAATGCCCTGGGCCAGACCCCAGACCCCTGCAAACCTCAGAATGTTCACCTCTAATCAGGAGCCCCATCTGGGACTGTCCCACTCACCTGCAGGGCTTATCTGGAGCCCTCAGCTCCCTGTGCTGCCAGAGATAAGGTGCCCTTTGTGGCAATTGCTTTGGTCATGACCCTCAAAAAGACTAGATAATAGATAAGTAGCCTGGCCTTTGGGATCCTGGAGCACCTTCCACTTCTCCCCAGGCTGAAAACTGACCTTCCTATCACTGACCCTAAGTATCCCAGAATACTCTCAGGGGCTTTATGGCTGATCCAAACTGCCCTTAGGAAAATCAGACTAACTTTTATCTCTGAGCTAATATTGTTAATTCCTCATTAATTGAATAATTTATTTACCTGGTATTTGTTAAACACTGTGTGCCAGATTCTGTGCTGAAGGCATAGCAGTGAAGGTAACAGGTATAATATTGCCAGTCTCAGCCCTCCTAACTATTGTAGCATGGATTGAGCATCTATTGTGTTCCAGGAGTTTCCTTTATATAAAAAAGTTTATACTAGAATTCCCTGCTGCAAGAGAACAGCCACTTTTAGTGCAAAATACTTTAATTATCTGCTCGTAATCGTTATAGATATTAATTAATTATAGCTGTTAATACACTGGGCATTTAAGTCTTCTGTATTCAGGGGTGATATTTAAAATGCTTAACAAATGACCAGTTAACCAATGAATGCATTTGCCCCACTCCTCATTGCTATTGCAGTTAGTTGCATAAACATGAAATCTTCTGTCATTCATCCATCCATTCATTCATGTTTTCACTCACATTCATTTATTCTTTCTTTCAGCGTATTGTTAAGGACCCTCTGGGTATCATGCACTGTGTTAGGACTTAGGGATGCAACAAGTAACAGGACACCATAAGGAACTCAGAAGAAGGGGATAGATAAAGACATTAGCCAAGTTCATAGAATGGGACAAAGGAAAAGTTCGCGAGTGTAGACTTAGAAATCTAACCTAGTTAGAGCAATTAGGGAGGGCTTTGTGGAGGGAGGGATTTTAATACTAAGACTTTAAATAGTGAACAAGGGTTAGCCAGATGAGGTCTCTTTCTCGACAGTTTTTTATGTTCCATAGGACAGAACATGGTGCCCTGATCATAGTAGGGTTCCACCAAATCAATAGGTAAATAAAACACGATGACTCTGAAAGCAGTTTTCTGGCCGGGTGGTAATTAGCTAGGGAAGCCATAATGAAGATGCATTATCTTTTCCAGAAACACTTACTGTTAGCACATCTTTTGTCATTACATGCACCCAGCTCCTGGCCAAGCATCAAAGGCAGTTTTCTCCACTCAAAATTCATGGTGACATCAGAGCTTTCAACAGACTCTTTTCCTGCTCACTCTCCCAGACCAAGAAGATAAATTAAGAGCCCAGGGAAGTAGGCCTTGGAAACAAAACTTGATGAGAGAGAACATTATCAGGTACTAGTTCTCAAACTCCTGCCTATAGGGGCCATGTTTCTAGAGCTGTGGTCTGGGTTTCTAGAGTTTCTTCTATTCTTTTAGAAGAAACCAGAAATCTGAATTTTCATGTGAAACCTTCTGATTTTTATGTTGGAATCTAATTTAAAACTTAAAAAAAAAAGTCATTGCATGTAGCAAACCAAACATTGATGTGCTGCTGTCTCAGTCTGTTCTGGCTGCTATAACAAAAGTGCCATAGACTGTGTGGCTTAAACAACAAACATTTGTCACAGTTCCAGAGGCTGGGAAGTCCTGGGAAGTGAGACCTACTTCTTGGTTCATAGATGACTGACTTCTCTCTATGTTGTCACATGATGGAAGGAGTGAGGGAGCTCTTTGGGGTCCCTTTTATAAGAGCAGTAATCCTATTCATGAGGGCTCTACCCTCCAAAGGCCTCACCTCCTAATACCATTACATTGGGGGTTAGGATTTTAAAGCATAAGAATTTTGGAGTGACAAACAGCTCATAACAGCTGCCATTCCTAATTTAGAAGCTATTTCCTCAGACTGAGAAGGACTGAGAGGGACTTCTATTTACCATGCAGCGTGTTGTTCTGAACATTGTACTACATGTTCTATGGATCTTCATTGTGAATATTCATTGCATGAATATCTCTATTATCTTATTTAATCTTTGTAACAACCTCATGGGGCTGGTATTATCATCTCTTTTGAGGAAGATTGCCAAATTAAGTCTGCAGGGACCCAATATTAACCATAAGGAAGCTTAATATTCAAACAGAATTGGATATGAACTAAGAAGAGGAGAAAGTTGTTGAATCAGGGACCTGATTTTGTAAGACATTCCCTCCCCCAGGTGCTAAGAGCCTTGAATAACCAGCTGTTTGTCTAAAAACTGTCATTTTGTTGGTTGGATGTCTTCACTAATTGCTCTAAATACTGCTGCTCTTTTCTGCAACTTTCTTGCATAGAGAGTTTTAACATGTTGGTATGGGAACCCAGCTCCCTGTTATGTAAAATATATGTAGCCTACAAAGTTATTCACCATTAATTAATATCATGTCTGTGGTATTTGAGATCCACCCAGCTAAGCAACACTGTTAGACTTTCAGGTTCTGATTTTTCATGCCTCTGAAATAGTTCAATCCTTTTATATGATAGGAGTTGCATCTTAGAAAAGACAATCAGAAAACATTTCCTTTTACCTGGGCTTCTGGAATTTTTTCCTTCGATGGGAGCATCCTGTAACCCTAGAGTATTAGGGCCCCTGTACCAGAGAGGATTTTGCTAGATGAACTCCCAAGACCCCTCTAGGTATCTCCAAGTGGGATTTAGCAAGGTCATGGATCTTCAAACCAGCCCTGTGGAGAGATTGTCTGTTCCAAGATGTGAACCCCGTGAACAATCAGATAAAAGGGCTTATCTATCTCAGAGTCATTGGGAAGTCAGACACTGAATGGAGTAGCTGTGTTGCTTAGCAGAGTGGGTCTTAAATTCTGGCATGCATGAAGCCATCAGTTTGCTTGTTTGTAGATTCTTGACCCCCCCAGCTTCCATTCTGATTCACTGTATTTGTCATGGCAGAAGGCTAAGGTGTTGTAGCAAAAGGCCCAATAATAACATGGCTTATAGGACACCGAACTTATTTTTCCCACACACATTACAATCCAAAGTGAGTGTTCCTGATTGGTGGATATCTTTGTTTCATGAGATGTGGCAGGTTAAGGATGGCCATGTATTATTTGACATTCTTCTCATTGAGAAATGAGGTTGATGTCCCCTCCTCTTGCTTTGACCAACAGAATGTTTTAGAAGTGACCCTATACTAGTGTCTGGGAACAGCCCTTAAGAGACTATAGGATTCCACTTTTTTCTCTTGGAACACTCACTCTTTGAACCCAGCTACCATGCTATGTGGGAGCCCAAAAGCCTGTGAGGAGGCACATGTGGAAGAAGAAGAGGGACACGTGGTAGTCAGCCCCAGTTAAGCTTTCAGCTGAGAGCTAGAATCAACTTTCCCACCATGGGCATGAATTACCATGGAAGTGGACCCTCCGGTCCAGTGGAACCTTCCCACCTGGTGCCATCCCCATCCCCAAACCCTTCCCACCAGGGATCCCCTGGTGCCTGCCCAAATCATAGATTCATGTGCCTGATAAATGACTGATAATTTGAAGTGACTAAGATTAGGATGGTTGCAGAGACCCAGGTTTCTTCCATCATGAGGCTCCTCTACCTTCTATAAACTTGTCATCATCTGCTCAGTCAAGATTGAGTTCCTACCATGTCTAGATTCTAGTCAGTGGGAGTGGCTGGAGAAGATGCATCTATTTCTTACTCACCTTGGCTTCGAGCTGGCACCTGTTACTTCTGCTCACATTGCACTGGCAAGAACTTGTCACACAACTGCATCTAATTACAAAGCAGACAGGGAAATCAGGTCTCTAGCTATGCAGCCATATTCTCAGCCACAAGAAGAAAGATGAAAATGGGTTCTGTTGGAAGTCTGGGCTGGGGCACAGAGATCTGCATTTCTGCAATTGCCACCCTCAGGTGATTTTGATGTTGGTGGTCCACATATAGCAGTGAAGAGTATGAGTTTCAAACTCAGTGAGATATGAGTTTAAAACTAAATTCTACCATTTACCAGCTGGGTGACACCTCTGAGTTCCAGTTTCCTTGTGTATATAAAAATGCAGAAAATAGTAATTCTAACCTCAGGGGGTGGTTGTGCAGATTTGATAATGGCCTGCATGAAAAGTGCGAGCATAGAACTTGGTGCACAGCAAGCTCTAAAAAGAAAAAAGAGAAAGTTTGTATTGTTAACTGAAGCAAATGGTCCATTCTGTCTTTTAAAACCAGCACATCAATGCACTCAGTCATTATACTTAAAATATCCCTTTTACCCTCCAACTGACCCTAGTCTTATCCCCATTTTACAGACAAGGAAACTGAGACTCAGACAAGTAGACCAAAACCACTGAATTCGTAAGTGCTGGTGTCAGAATTTGAGCCAAGATTTATTTCTAATGGGATTTGATTACAAATACTATATAAATACTTTCTAATGTTTATTTTTGAGAGATAAAGTGAGCAGGGGAAGTGCACAGAGAGAGGGAGACAGGGATCCGAAGTGGACTCTGTGCTGACAGCACAGAGCCTGATGTGGGGCTTGAACTCACGAACCATGAAATCACAACGGAGCTAAAGTCAGATGCTCAATGGACTGAGCTCCTGGACCCAGGAGCCCCTAAATACTATATTTTTTAAAAAGTAAAGACCTGTTGATGGCCTGGGGCAAGGAAGTTACATATCACAGCTCTGTTGTAGACAGATAAATCTGAAAGTGTTGCCATGATCTGTGTGAAATCAGGGAAAACTGGAGACCAGGAGGACCAATTTAGGAATCAGGGAGCAGGTTCTCAACTAGGCTAATTGGAGTGAAGGCTGAGCATGCTCCTGCCCTCATCCTCTGCAATTACTTCTTTTTCTTTTAAAACTTTTTAAATGTTTATTTAACTTTGAGAGAGAGGGAGAGAGAGCAAGCGCGCAAGAGCACACAAGTGGGGGTTAGAGAGAGACACACACACACAAATCCAAAATAGGCTCCAGGCTCTGAGCTCCAGGCTCCAAGCTGTCAGCAGAGCCCGACACGGGGCTCGAACTCATGAACTGTGAGATGATGACCTGAGCCGAATTCAGACACTTAACTGACTGAACCTCTCAGGCACCCTGCATTTACTTACTTCTAAGGAAGAAATCTCAAATATATTAATACCATTCTTCACTTGAGCATGCCTCTACAAAACCAAATAGCTAACTCTTTCACTCATGCTGGATGTGGCTTATAATGTTTAGCATGGGTTCCAGCCCCTGATAGGAGCTTTTTGCATTCCTCACCTTATCCATTTGGAAAATGGGAATTACAATGCCAGGCATAGCTATTTCATAGAGATTCTATAAGGAAATGCATGGGAATATATTTTGTAAAGTTTAAGTTATCAAATTGTTGTTAAATTTTACTGTAAATTAAACAAAACAATACTGTGGGAAACATTCACTTCAACATTTCTTGATTGATTCTTTGTGTCTTAATTTTGTAAATTAAAAAATTTAGATATTAAAGGATGAAGTAATAGAGAAAGATTAGAAGGTAGATTTTCTTGTGTTGTGGTTTCCATGGTGACAGATTTGCAGGCACCAACCACTGGCTGAAATAGAGATAAATAAGAGAATGATGCAAAGTGTTTTGCACAGTGCCTGGCACAGAGTCAACAATCACTATATATGATATTAGAGTCACTGCCTCTATAAAAGTAGCCTAGACATAGATGCTTGCCATGTAGAGCACCATGGGAAATTCCCTCCTACTCTGGAATGCTTCAGCCTGAACATTCTGAGATTTTTAAAAGGTTCTAAGGCAGTGAAACTTTAAAGGAGAAAACTTAGACAAGGACTTTGATTTGTGGGTTTTCTTATTCTGAACCACCTGCACAATGAGGCTTCACCTTTTGCAGTTCCTTTGTGTCCTGTTTAAGATATCTTTGCCTACCTCAAGCTCAAGATATTTTCCTATATTGTCTTCTAGAAGGTTTATCATTTTTCCCTTTCACATTTAGATCTACCATCCACTGGAATTGATTTTTGTGTGTAGTATGAGATAGAGGTAAAGATTCAGATTTTTCCTTATGGATGGCCAATTGACCTAGCACCGTTTATTGAAAAAGCCATTGTTTCTCCATTCCTCTTCAGTGGCACCTTTATTATAAATCAAGTGTCTTTATGTGTGTGGATTTGTTTCTGAGTTCTCAATGCTATTTTACTGGTCTATTTATCTTTCTTGTATCAAAGCATGCTCCCTTAATTACTCTGGCTTTATAATAACCCCTGATATCTAGTAGTGAAAATCATCTGACTTTGTTCTTCTCTGTGATAATCTTGGGTCTTTGATTTTCCATGCATATTTAAAATTACCATATAAATTTCCACCCAAACAAAAACTTGCTGGGATTTTGATCAGGATTACAGTCTCTAGATCGATTTGAGGAGAGAGGACATCCTTACAATATTGATTTATTTTTTCACAATAACTCTATGAGGTAGATTCTATTGTTATCAGATGCACCCTCCCTTTTGTAGGTGGTGCCCCTATAGAAATGTGAATTAATCCAGTAGCCTACCTAGGAGGAGGGATGGGCATAGTCTGCCCCATCCAGAGGTGTATTGTATCATGGACATCGTTTGAAATTACTGGTTCATGGTAATAATTAAAGCAGAGTGATTGAAGTCAGTTTTATTATTATTTATTGCTTTTAAATTCTCTGTTAATCCTGCACTCTCTTGCTCTTTGCACCAAGGGCAGACCCCTCCCACTGCCCTTGGCATGCCTCTGACTTAATCCCACCAATCTGATTCACCTATGCAAAAATTCGATGGTAAAAAATTTGATGGTAAGTGATGCTGGCTGGCAGGTACAGGTGGAATCCATTTTTGAATGAGCATGATGGCAGATACACCACCCAACCTTTTAGGGGTAACAGTGGCAGAAGGTGATGTTTCAAACCCAGAGTTACTAATAGTAGCTGAGGTGTCTGTGACAAATAGGGGTAGCAGTCATCTTTGCCGAAGGGATATAATTCAGGTTTCATTCCTAGAAATATACTCCCTGATCAAGATTCTTTGACCCTCACTGGGGATTCCAGGAACTTCCTGATATTATTAAAAATTTTTCTTCTGTTAAACTTGGTAGAGGTACTTTGGTGATTTGCAACTAAAGGCCCTGATGGATAGTGTTGTTGTTGTTATTATTATTATTATTATTATTATTATTATTACTAGTTGTGCCTCTTCTGCCCAGTTCATAAACTGCCATCTTTCTACACGGCATGCTATCCCAGACTTCCAGAACACCAAATCTTTCCTACTCCATACAGGCAAGACACCTGCTTGTCCAAAGCCAAGGATTAGACAAATACCAATTAGGACTTATGTTGTCAAGCTGGAGGGTAATGAATGGTGTCTCTGTTTGTCGTGGACCCATATTAGGAACGACTCCACGTGTTGGGGAACCCTCCAACTCCCCTCCATTTGGCAAGAATTAAATGACATCATGCAGAAGGAGCCAGCATGCTGCTGGCTGGAGGATCAATAAATCATGCTGTGGATGTAGGGAAATAGTTAGGCCTTCCCCGGAAAGGCTTCCTCGTCCAAGGTACCATTAGTAATGCCACTATTTGCAATCATAATAAAAATAAAAGTAATAGGAAAACCACATTGAGGCAATTCCACTGCCTACTGGATTTTTAATTTTCTTGAGGATGCCAGAGGCAATCTTGAGCCCATTATGTCTAAATGAGGCACATTATAAAAGGCTTACAAAGTCCAAACTGCTTTTACAGCCATTAATTAGCCAGACTTCTAAAGAGGCCCATAAGATTAAGCTTGGGTATGGTCTCTGGTTTCTGGAATAGGGTTGGAGTAGGCAGAGAAGTCAAATACCATTGGTCCAGTCATGGCTCTCCTGCCCTCCTCTCTTGTCTCAGCTCTAACAGATGTTGCCTTTGGGGGGAGGTGGAAAGGGAGGGTACTATATAACCAAGCACCTGATGAGAATGCTCTGAACTCTGTGAGGCTGTGGACAACTCGAGCACAGAGACTACTGGTGTCTTTAGTTTCTATACCCACAGCACCTTGTGCACAACAGATGTAATGAGGCAGCCTTCTTGGTGACAAGACCCAGAAACCTGGCTCTGGCTTTCTTCCACTAAAAGAGAATATATTAGAAGGATATGGGGGGGGGGGGGCGGCACGTGGAATGAATAACGGGCTAGAGGAGCAGGCTTGTAAGGGAATGAGCACCAGGAATTATAGCAAACATCCAACAGCAGAAATTGGCTCATAACTTCAATCATCTCTGTGTCCTTCAGTCAGAAGCTCAAGATTCCAAGTCCCCAAGAAGGCATGTGGCTAGAGGGACCTGAGTTATTCTCCCCTTACACCTTCCATAGTAGCTAGGGGCACTCATTTTAGAGCCACTCTCAATGGGAATTTGATGGGAAAAAAATGAAAATCAGTGTGCCAACAGGAAGAGATGTAGTGTACCAGATAGCTCCCGGTGGCAAATGTCTGTAATGTGGTCAGTGAATATTACATGTTGAACTGAATTTGCTACCCTTCCTCTTTGGGGTAGACTAAACACCTCCCCAAAAAGGAAGAAATAGGAAAATGTGATCACCCCCGAAAAAGCATGGACCAGACAGAGTCTTAATGATGTAACAGAACTATGCAAAACATTGCCCATACATTATCCTCATAACCTGTGAGGTAGGAACTATTAATATCCCCATTTTACAGATGAGGAAAACAAGGCTCAAAAAAGTGAAATCACTTGCCCAAGCACTCACAGTTGGAGCACAGATTCAAGCCAAGGTTTCTTAGATTTCAGAATCCATTCTCTGAACCATTCCATGTAGTTCCTCCTCCCACTTCTGGTTTTGGGCGGGGCACATCCTAAAAGGACAAAAGGGCCTCCAGGACTACAAACTTGATCAAGACCTGGCAGTGTATGAACATATCTAAACATAATAAAGTGCTATCCTAGGGGAACAATGGCCTGGGAAACAGAGGAAGGGGTGGGTGAGAGGCAGGTGTTGGTCAAGTCCATTCAATACAGTTCAGAGAATGGGAGACCATGGGCCACAAAGCTGAGCCTCTGGCTGGCAGGTGCACATTGGATGTATCATTCTGCAACTTGCTTTTTTGAATTCAAAGAAAAACAATATGTTTTTAAAATTCCTTGGAAAGCAGTGTGACTTTTGGAGCTGGATGGCCTGAGTTTAAATGCCTTGTGTATTTGTGTGATCCTAAGCACGTTATTTAATGTCTTGCTGCTTTATTACCCTGTGAGAACAGTTAGAGAATCTTCACAAGGACTATTATAAGGATTCAAAGGGTCAAAGTGTTGAGGCACTTGGAAGAGTTTCTGGAATGTCTTAACTCCTGGGCAGGTGAGTGTGGATATTGTTGTCTGTCCTGCTTAGGGCATAGCCTCTTTGCACAGTCTTCCACAGTGTGACTGTTCCCCTGTAGATGAGTATTAGATCATTTTCCACCTTTTGGTTATTACATGCAACCCTGTTGAAAATCTGTGTATCCTTTCTTGTGCACATTACATCCATTTGCGTCTTTCTCTAGGATAGATGCCAAGAAGAGGTATATCTGTGTCCTAGTGCACATGCATGTTTTAGTTTTAATAAGTACTGCCAAATAGCCCTCTCCAAAGTGGCTGAACTGAGGTGCACCCATCAGCAGTGTGTGATGATCTGCTTCTTACCAGGTTGAATCTGCCTTTTTAGAGAAACCCAACCTGTCTCTTGCTCATTAAGTCACGTCTATTTTCAGAGCTCAGCTGACATCTCTGGCTGCTCCCCTCTTGGTGATTCCAGCTTTGAGTCCTCCAGCAGTTCCTTGCTATTGTTGTCCTTCCTGACTCTTATTTAATGCAGCCAAGTGCTTTTGGAATCCTGGGTAATAATGGCAGACAAAGCACTGAATGGAATGTGGAATTGGAGGTGCTGAATGTGGCTTTTGTAAGGACACCTTGGCGTGATTTCAGCCTGAAATGGAGCACTTTGCGCTCAGCCTAAATTGCCTCAATCCTACCTGGCGTGCTGGGTGTGTAGCCCAGACAGGCTGTTTCGCAGGAAGATACAGGCTGCCTTCCCTGGCTTTGGAAACAGGACACCAGCTCACTACGCAGGAATGGATTTAAACCTAGCATTGCGCTTCAAACACTTTCCTCTCAGATCTTAAGGATTTCCAAATGGCCTTTTCTAGTAACCTCAGGGAGGTAACTTCTCAACATAAAGAAAAGAGGCATCTATCTGATCACTTGGGACCTAAACTGACCATCATAAAATCCTTTTTATTTATTTACTATTATTGTTTTGGTGGTGTAATATTTGCAAAGCACAGCTTGAAAGATCCCCTAAAAATACAAATAAACATCTTAACAGCTCCCCAGAGACGATGGATTTAAAGCTACCTTATACTTTCCCATTGCTTCTGAAAGTTTGTCCCCCACCCGTCTTCACGATTTTTTTTTCATTTGGTCAACTATCTGCCGGGGCAACTATTTGCTCAATTTGCTTTCTCTGCCTGGGGAAAGAAAAGATTTTGAAATAAATGTCTGCAGTGGTGCTGTGCACCAATGCTAATGAGATGGTGAAGCCGAGTGTTGGACACTAAGTGTTTGCATTAAAATGGAAATATGTAATCGATTTTTCAAAGAGGGTCTCCCGTTCACTTTTAAAATACACTTCACAGGATGAAAACAAAATGAAAAACATCACTGTCTTTAAGTAATATTGGCTGAGACAGCAACTTCTGGGGAGCTAAGTGTAGAGATAATTGTTTCCAATAATGCATCGGTACGCCATTGTCTTTGTTATAATAAACAGAGAGGATTTATTTCTTAGCAAGGTGTGACGTTATTATCATTTCAGATACTTTTTCTCATGGTGGCAATTCCTCAGTAAAGTAATGCTTCCTCTTCAGGTGACAAATTTCTTAAGAGCTGGTGTTTCAAAATGAATAAAGTTGAAGTTCTATTCATTATTCGCTTGGTCATTGCTAGATGGTTTGAGAAAAAGTGGATGACACACTGGTGTTTTGGGGTCTGAGAGATGTGAGTTGGCATCCAAGCTCTGCCATTTACTAGCTCTATGGCTTAGGGGCCCTTTGAATCTCCAAGTCCACATCAAAAGTGCTGCCCAGGCTGAAAGAAGGGCTGAGTTACCAGAAAATGTGGAGAAAAAACCCATTTCAGGTAATAATTCCAAGTATCTTCCTATTATGGGGATAACTATTAATAATAAGATCAACTCATATTTCTTGAGTGCTTATTACGTGCCAAGCACTGTTTAAGATCTTTGTTTGCATTGGAGTGCCTGGGTGGCTCAGTCAGTTAAGCATCCAACTTGGGCTCAGGTCATGATCTCACAGTTCATGAGTTTGAGCCCCACATTGGGCTCTATGCTGACAGCTCAAAGCCTGGAGCCTGCTTCAGATTCTGTGTCTCTCTCTCTGCCCTTTCCCTGCTCATTCTCTCTCTCTATATCTGTCTCTGTCTCTCTCTCTCTCAAAAATAAATAGACATTAAAAATTTTTTTAAAATCTTTATTTGCATCAACAATGTTATTCTCCTAATAACTTTATTAGGTAAGTACTATTATTAAGTAGGTGCTAGTATTCTCATAGTTTTAAAGATATTGGTTAATTCATTCAACAAAAATTTACTGAATGTGTTTGTGTTTCTCGGTAAAATGGGGTTAGTTGATTTATCCATGATATATTTATTGGTTAACTACTGTGTACCAGGCAATGTGCTACCTTCCAGAGCTGCATTGGTGAGTGGAATAGCCATGGTCCTTGCATTCATGGAAGTTAAGAGCCCACAGGGAGGCAGACCACCATCAAATAATCTCAGAACTCGGTAAATTGTTACAAAGTGAAGAAAATGTAGAGGACAGGACGTGCTCCAATGAGCACATCCAGCAAAGCAATCTACTCTAGACTTGGGGAAGAGACTTGTGCTGTAATCTGAAGGAGGTGTTGGAATTAAGTGAGGAGAGAGAGGGATTGGGTGTGCTTCATACAGAGGGAACAACCCTTGCAGAGGCCAGGTTGTGGGAGGAACATGTCATATGAGTGAGCCTCCCCTTTACCTATTTCCATCTGTCTCTGTGGTCCTGGAAAGTGATAAGGATCAGGGCATTTTTCCAGCACTTGGCCAAGTTTTTAATTAAGTGGGTTGCTGTGCTTTGTTGGGGAAGAGGAATGGTTTGCTATATAGCTGGGATCAAGACCATAAAAACCCTTGCTCTTGTTAGAAGACTTTTTCTTGGGGCCTTGCCAATCTTTCTATGCATCTCTAGAAACTGTGACACCTAAGTTAGAATGAAGAAATGAAACAACTGTGGATAAAGCCTAGAGAACCAATATGGCAGCCTATTGGCCACTGGTGACACAGAAAGCCTTGAAAGGAGTTGTCTCAACCTTTGTGGAACAGTCATGACACTGTTCAGGAATGCTTGAGACAGGACCACATGACCGTCTGACAGATGCCCTGGGATCTTATTGCGCCATATCAGACGTGGGCGGGAGCACCTCATAATTGCTGTTCCTCTCACAGGTGGCGAGTATGTATGCCCATGCTAATGAATTAAAGTCTGCCAAGCGTTTTAAACCTCCTGAAACAAAAATGGAACAGAAGTGTGAGATTCTGTAATTGTGATTGTTGCTGATACTCTGCTTCTCAGCAGAGCCGGAGAATATTCTTGTTAAAATGCCGTGTTCTGACAGTAAGATGAGGACTTGTGTTAGATGTTGCCAGTCACAGAGGCTTTTCTCAGCAGTGTGTGTTCTGTGTTGTGTGCGTGTGCGTGTGCACATGCACTTGTGCATACATAAGGGTAAACATTAGGCATAGGAACAAGGGAGAATTGATGTAATTTGTAGAAAGATCCTAGAAACTTCCCCTGGAGCCTATTTGAGAGGTCTCCTTTCACTGAGGAATAAACATGAAATTGCTTTACTTGTCCAAGTTATTACAATGAGCCAGTCTCTGTTACACCTCCCACCCACCTCCCACCTTCCTGCTACCTGGTAAGTCAGTTGGATTCCATAACTTTTCAGTCTCCTGGGGCCATTAAAAGAGCCTAGACACTAGGCCATTTTTCAATTCCAGTCTTAGGTTTCATTCAGAGCTTCCCTTTCTGTTTCCTGGCCTTGGCTGTATGTGGGCCTGCTCTCTCACTCCCCTGCACTCCACACTTTCTTGTTCCTTTTTCTGCTGGTGGAAATGAGGAGAGAGAAGAGGACATTTGTTTTGTTTTGTTTTGTTTAATAGGCTTTATTTTTTAGAGCATTTTTAAGTTCATAGGAAAATGAAGCAGAAAGTAAAGAGAGTCTCCATATTACTCTTGTCTCCATACCTGTGCATCCTCCCCCGCTATCTACATCCCTGGCCAGAGTGATATATTTGTTATAATCAATGAACCTACATTGACACATCATTATAAACCAAAGTCCATGGTTTACATTAGGGTGCACTCTTGGTGTTATACAAGCTTTGGGCTTGGACAAATGTATAACAACCTGTATCCACCATTTCAGTATCACAAGGACAGTTTCCCTGCCCTAAATATCCCCTCATGCTCTGCCTATTCATCCCTCCCCCAACTCAACCTCTGGAAACTACTGCTCTTTTTACTGTCTCCACAGTTTTGCCTTTTCCATAATGTCATACAGTTAGAATCATACAGCACGTAGCCTGGTCAAGTTGCCTTCTTTTACACTCTTAGTAACCATCAAGGTTCCTCTATGTCTTTTCATGGATCGATAGCTCAGTTCTATTTACCACTGAATAAATATTCCATCGTGTGGGTGAACCACAGTTTATTTTCCCATCCCCTACTGGAGGGCATCTTGGTTGCTTCTGGGTTTTTGCAGTTAATAAATAAAAGCTGCTGTAAACATCTGTGTGCAGTTTCTGTGTGGACATAAGTGTTCGACTCATTTTGGTAACTATCAAGGAGCGTGTTTGCTGCATTGTATGGCAAGAGTACATTTAGCTTCCTAAGAAGCTGCCAAACTGCTTCCCAAAGTGGCTGTGCTATTTTGCATCCCCACCAACAATGAATGAGAGTTCCTGTTGCACATCTTCCCTGGCGTTTGGTGTTGTCAGTCTTTTGGATTTTTGCTCTTCTGATAGGTGTGTAATGATCCTTCATTGTTGGGGCATTTTTTGAGACGTGTTCTTGGTGAGCTCACTGTCCTCGCCTCTGTTCAGTCTAACTGCTGTATCCACATAGAAGCATCCCCACACTAGGGACTGGGGCTAGCCTCTTTCTGTTGGTCATCTCCATTTGTTTGGCTCATGGTCCGTGGACTCCGTGCAGATAGATGGAAGCCCCAGCAGACCTTCCTGGCAACAGATTCCATGTTTATTTATATGGTATTTTTGCTTTTGTTCCTCCTGGGGCCTCGAGAGCTTCGAAATCCAGATTTATATTTATGTTAATTTCTTGGCTGAGAATTTCTGTGTCACGTGGGAAGTGTAAAACCCAGACACTCATGCCATGGTGCATGGATGCTTGGGTTTGCAATTTCTTACCAGAGACGTTTTCCCCATTGTAGTAGATGCCCCGCCCTGTATCCCTTTTATCCACCAGAGTTTTTCTTTACTTGAAGACATTCCCTAGTGCACTGCTGGCAGGTTTTTATCCCAATTGCCTTTCTTCTTCTCTGCCTAAGACCTTGTCTGGCTGGGCTCTAGAATAACCTATAAGCGCAAGAGAAGTTAACGTTCTCAGAGTCACCTCAATGATTGGGGGACATGAGTTGGTGGACAAGTGTGTCATCCCCTATTTTCTGTGGGATAATTTCTGACATGTTTTCTACAGTCTTTCAGAGGTCTCCAGCTGGACCAAGCCTCAGTTTCCCCCAGTAGTAATGTGCTTCTTATGCAACTGTTACTGGCTTTTCTCCTTTTTCTATCTTCTACTACTTCTTTTATGCTTTCTGGGATCACCTCTTCAATAAACTGCTTGATCCCAAATCCTTGTTTCAGGATCTGCTTTAGAGGAGCTCAGGCTAGGAGGCCATCAAGAGCCCAGGCAGATAGCACATTTGTCTATAGGGTTCCTGGGCTGCTGGGAAGGTTCTCTGCTGTCTTTGAGAGTATGTCTTTATGGAGGAGTCTCACACCCAGCTCTCCTCCTTGCAGAGGCCCCAGACCATGTCTCCTGTCACCCTGGTGACACTAGAATGCCAGCCCCAACCTCTCGGGGCCTGTGTTCTGTGTCTGATACCTCCTGGTGGCCCTACTCTCATCTGGAGCTTACTCCTAGAGTGTCTAGTTTTCGCTTCTGACCTCTCAGGATGTCTTTTATTTAATTTTGAGTCTGGCTCTGTATGATTTTTTTCCCCCTAATACCATGTTTGTGGCACAGGGATTGTCCACACCAATCAATACACCATGTTGCTGGAAGTCGTAATCTTTCAATCAACAACATGATCAGACACTTCTATTCGTTGGGGTTATGACAGTGAAAAAGCAGAAGTCTCTGCCCTCTTGGGGCTCACATTCCAATGGAGGGAGACAAATTATAAATCGTTAAATATGGTCAGGTGGTGGTTGGTGTTACAGAGAAAAATAAAACAGAGCAAGATGGGATGGAGTGGTAGGAGAAGATGGGGATTGGTGAAGGGCTGCCATCTTACATAGGGTGGCCAGTGGAGCCCTCAATAGAAGAAGGAACTACCTGGCTTTCTGGAGGAAGAGCATTCCAGGCAGGGGCAATACCAAGTACACAGACTGTAAGGCAGGAGTAGGGGGCCCTGGGTGGCTCAGTATGGTTGAGCACCCAACTTCAACTCAGGTCATGTTCTCACGGTTCATGGGTTTGAGCCCCACATTGGGCTCTATGCTAACAGCTCAGAGCCTGGAGCCTATGTCTCCCTCTCTCTCTGCTCCTCCACCTGCTCGCACTCTGTATCTCTTTCTCTCTCAAAAATAAATAAACATTAAAAAACTAAAAAAAAAAAAAGGCAGGAGTATGTGTGGCATGTTCCAGGTCAGTAGGGAGGCCAGAGTGGCTGGATGGAATGAGGGATGGGGAGCTGGAGAAAGTGAGGACAGAAGGTAACTGGGGTCAGATCCTGTCAGAATGTGGTGGGGCACCTGGGTGGCTCAGTCGAGTAAGCATCTGACTCTTGATTTTGATATCAGGGCTGTGGGATCAAACTCCATGTTGGGCTCAGCACTGACAGCATAGAGCCTGCTTGGGATTCTCTCTCTCTCTCTCTCTCTCTCTCTCTCTCTCTGCCCCTTCCCTACTTGCCTGCACATGCCATCTCTCTCTCTCTCTCCCTCAAAATAAATAAATATTAAAAAAAAAGAATGTGGGGAGGACTTTGGTTTGTGAGTCAGATGGGGGGATATAAGCAGATGTTTCTTTTAAGAGGATTCCTCTGGCTGCTGTATTAGAAATAGAATTTCGAGAAGCAAAGGTAGATCAGTGAGGCCAGTTGGGAGCCTGTTGCAATAATCTGGGTGAGGGGTGGTGGTGGCTCAGATCTACTCAACACTGAGGTGTTGGGAAGTGCCAGACTCTGTAAAAATCTTGAAAGGTAAATTGATGATGGATAAGATGTGGGATGTGATGAAAAGAGAGGAGTTAGGGTTGACTCCAAGGTTTCTGGTATGAGCAATTAAATGGATAAAGTTGGCATTTGTTGAGGTGGAAGGGCCGGTTTGGGAGAGGGAATTGGGGGTTCATTACTGGACGTGTTAAATCTGACGTGTTCATAGGCATACAAGTGAAGATGACAAGTAGGCAGTTGGTCATATGACTGTGGAACTCAGAGGAGAAGCCATGTAGCTCACAGATTAGTGGGGGATACTGACAGGTAGATAGGCAGTCTGTTCCAAAGCAACATGTAAGTGTGGTCATATAGTGAGTACAGTGGACTGTAGTTGTCCAAAGAAGGAGTTCAGATTGGTGGTGTTGGGCCATGCTATTGGAGTGCTTGATTTTTTTTTTAAATTTTTTTTTCAGCGTTTATTTATTTTTGGGACAGAGAGAGACAGAGCATGAACGGGGGAGGGGCAGAGAGAGAGGGAGACACAGAATCGGAAACAGGCTCCAGGCTCCGAGCCATCAGCCCCAGAGCCCGACGCGGGGCTCGAACTCCCGGACCGCGAGATCGTGACCTGCCTGAAGTCGGACGCCCAACCGACTGCGCCACCCAGGTTCCCCTGGAGTGCTTGATTTTTAAGCTGTGACCTGAAGATTAAGTAGAACAAGCCAAGTGAAAATAGGGGGAGAACATATTTTAGGCAAAGGGAACAAACAACCTATGCAAGTGCCCTGAGGGATGAGGGAGCATGTTGCCACCTTGGAACTGAAAGTAGGTCCATCTCACTCAAAGAAAATGGTGGTCATGGGGAAGGGTGGAGACAGACACATGGAATAGTCAGATCATGCTGGACCTTAGAAGCCATGTGAAGGAGTTTGGACTACTTCATGAGCATACAAGGGTCTCATTGAAAATTTTCAGACAGGGTGCTGTTGTGGTCAGGTTTAACAGATGCTTCTCCCCTAGAGAGACCTTCCCCCAGAAACATTTTGAGCTAAGTTCTGCAAGAACATCTCCCTTAGGCCACCCAGCATGCCTTCTTGTCCATCCCCATCAGCTTCATTCCCACTGTCATCAGGCATGACATATTTAAATAGGTCAGGTCAGGCAGAGAAGCTTCATAGGGACTTTGTCTTCTAATGACCGAGCCCAGACTCAGGGGGAAATAATCTGCATGGACAGCCTGACTTCTTGCACTGAACAGAGAGCACCCAGGGGAAAGGCAGACTGGGTGCTTCCCAGGGCAATATGAACAGAGTGGGTTTCTTTCTATTGTGACCCATGAGTTTTCTCAAAAAACCTCAGGCATTGAGGGGCGCCTGGGTGGCACAGTCGGTTAAGCGTCCGACTTCAGCCAGGTCACGATCTCGCGGTCCGTGAGTTCGAGCCCCGCGTCGGGCTCTGGGCTGATGGCTCAGAGCCTGGAGCCTGTTTCCGATTCTGTGTCTCCCTCTCTCTCTGCCCCTCCCCCATTCATGCTCTGTCTCTCTCTGTCCCAAAAGTAAATAAACGTTGAAAAAAAAATTAAAAAAAAAAAAAAAAACCTCAGGCATTGATGGGTAAGACTGATAAAAATCTGAGGGTCCAGTTTGATGCTGATGAAGGTGATTTTTACCCTGGACAGCTCTTTTTCCCTAAGTCCCTAGCTTATGCCAAATACTGGAGCATTTGGGCATTTAAAATGCATGTGTATGCCATTTTTGGAAAGATCCTTGGACAGTGTCCCTGAGGCCTTTGAAGTAGGATAAATCCATATGCTATAGATTGGGAGCAATTGACTGAGCCTCTGAAGACCTGAGTTCCTATCTAAGCTTTAATTTCTTTACCTTTTAAGTGAATGGGTTGAGTTTGACAACTCAGATGAAATGTATAAATTCCTTGAAGAATATAACATATCAAAATGAACAGGAGTAGAAATAGAAAATCTAAATAGCCCTGTATCTATTTAAGAAATTGAACTCACAATTTCAGTTGTGATCTTGACTTCCCTCCCCTACAGCTACAGGATGACATAATGCTAAGACTATACAAACTCTTTAAGAGAATAAAGAAGAGAATTTGTTTCCCACTTGTATCATTGGGCCAGCATAACTCTGATAAGAAAATCTGATGACATTATAAAGAAAGAAAATAATAGACCAATATCTTTCATTAACATAGACACAAAATTCTTTAGCAAAATATTATCAAATAGAATTCGGTAGTACATAAAAAGGAAGACTTGAGATCAGAACCATGGGCATGTTGCATTCCACTCTCCCATATCAAATCCTTGGCAAACATCACTAATTGATCTCTTTTTCAGCTGAATCATTCTGACCCTACCTCTTCATGCAGCTACTACCAATCAGTTAAAGTTGTCATGTGAGAAGAAATCTATTTTACATCAGTGAATTTAATGGATCCTACAAATATAAGGCTGAGATACTATAGTTTTGTTATCATCTTAAAATTTTGAGGTTTTTTAAAAAAATGTTTATTTATTTTGTGAGAGAGGTGGGGGAGGGGTAGAGAGAGAGGGAGACATAGAATCCAAAGGAAGCTTCAGGATCTGAGCTGTCAGCACAGAGCCCAAAGTGGGGCTCAAACTCACGAACCGTGAGATCATGACCTGAGCCGAAGTCAGTCGTTTAACCAACTGAGCCACCCAGGCATCCCAGATTTTGAGGTTGTTTTACAGGCATTTTCCTCAGTGTGGGATGATATACTCCAAACTGGACATGAACAAACAAGGGTCAGTTGTTTTGAGCAATCCACACAAAGGAAGAAGTCATAAAATATTAAATTCCTGGAGGGACCATAACCTTGTTTGTTCTCATTTACTGCTGTATCATCAGCCCCCAAGGACAAAGTCTAGTATACAGTAACATCCAAGACTGTTTGTTGAATGAATGAATGAATGAATGAATGAATTCTGAGGGAAGCAGCTAAGTGGTTTTATCTTCGTAGAGTTGTTATGGCTACCGCCATTGAATCAAGGATAACCAGTCAGAAATGATGAGATATAAAACTGTTGAATGAATGATTGAATTCTGAGGGAAGCAGACAAGTGGTTCTATTTTTATAGAGTTGTTATGGTTACTGCCATTTAGTCAAGGATAAGAAGCCACAAATGATGAAGCCAAGGATTGGGGTCCAAGTCAAAGGCTGCAATGTAAGGGTTGAATGTATGTATTCTGATGATTCTTATATGAATAACTTCAGCCTCGTCTCTCCTCTGAGTCATGGACATGTATATCCAGCTACCTTCTTGATATGTTTACCTGGCTGCTTCAAAGACAACTTAAGCTAATGTTCTGTTATAGAGTGTATTGTCTTCCTGCTCCTCTGCCCCTAAACCTAGTTCTTCTCCAGTGTTTCCTATTTCAGTGAACACCATGACCATCCATCTGGTTATACAGGCTAGAAATTTAGAAGACAATCTGAATACCTTTCCCTCCTTCATATCTCACATCCTAATTAGCTCTCAGATATATTCATTTTTTTCTCTGTCTTCCCCACCATCCCCTTTGTGGATCCCTCACCATCTCTCACCTGGACGATGATAACAGTCAGCTTACAGGTCTACCTGGGTCACCTCTATGCCCCGTCGATGCCATCCTCTACATTGCAGTTTGAGTGAACTATTCAAAATGCAAAGTGGATAATTCATTCCCTGCTGAAAACCTGTTGGTGGCTTCTTACTACTCATAAGAGAAAAACAAAATTCTCTAAACTGGTCTACATACAAAGCCCTGGATAATCTGGTCTCTGATGTCCTTGTAAGCTACATCATACACCACTCACCCTTACATTCTATGTGTTCATCCCACTGACCTTTCAGTTCCTCCAACAAAATGCTCCTTTCTATGTCTATGCCTAGAACTCCCTCACCCTCTTTATCTAGTTAACTCCTACACATCCTTCAGAATTCTTGTCACTTTGTGGGAAAGACTCCCCTAATCTCTCTCAGAGAATAAACTCTCAGAGAATCTGTTCCATTCTATCATTTATTTTAGTTTGTCATGAAACGCTCATTAGTGTGATTATTTGATTAATGTCTGCCTCTCCAAGTGGACTATACAATCCATTTGAACAGGAATTGTATTTATGTTTACTTCTGTTTTATCCCCAAGGACTAGCACAGTATCTGACACTCAATAGATGTTCAATAAATCTCTGATGAAGATGAATGAATGAATGAGTGAATGAATGAATGAATAGAAGAGCCTAGTTGCCTCTTGTGGTAGATTAGGGTTTATCAATCTCAGCACTATTGACAGTTGGGGTGGGATAATTCTTTGTTCTGGGGGACTTTCCTATGCACTGTGGAATGTGTAGCAACATTCTTGGCCTCTGTGAACTAAATGCCAGTAGCATCTTCTCTATTGTGATGCCAAAAATGCCCCCAGGCATTGTCAAATGTTCCCTGGGGAACAACATTGAGAACTATGGTGTTAGATTATATTAAGCATTTAAAATATTTGCTTGGCATTTGGGGCTATATAATTCCTTGTTGTCCTGTGCATTGTAAGATGCTTGGCAATATCTCTGGCCACTACCCACGAGATGCTAGAATCCTTCTCTAGTTGATAGACCTGTCTCTACATCCCTTTCTTGTGGTCCTTCCAGTGGGATCAGTACCCTCCCTGCCCGACTGATGTCATACATGGCTGTGTGACTTTCTTTGGCCAATGGAATTTCAGCAGATGTGAATGTCATGCCTGAGAAGAAATTTTTAGATCCAACAGTAATTCCACTTGCTCTTTTCCTTCTAACTCATGACTGAGGATGGGACTGCCATTCATTTGGGTCTGGAATAAAGAAGATATTGGCAGAGCTAAAACCAATTTGCAGATGACGTGTATATCAGCAACCAATGAATGTCTGTTATTGTAAGCCATTTTGGAATTGTTTGTGATGACAGCATTACTTAGTGAAAGCTGGATGTTAAAACTCTGAAGTGGTTTGGCCGAAAGGGCTCATTATTGGATGGTAATTGATCCAGTTGTGTTCTCTGTTTTAGGGTATATGAAGGGTAGGTGAACAAAAGAAAGATCACTTAGGTTCAGACTTTTGATGTATTTATTCAGGTTCCTAATGAGGCTTCAGGAGTTCTGGACCCAGCATAATTGCTGAGATAATTTTATCTTATTTTGCACATCTTTGTGTATCATTTCAATAATCTCTGCTACCAGACCTAACTCATGCTCTTTTTCTCTGCAACCCGAAGCAGCACCCTAAAGGAAGAGTGTAAGCACTATTTTGGCAGGGACAAAATCTGTTTTATTCACGGAGATATAACCCCAGCATCAGTATGCTGTTGACTGGAATAGATACTCCTTCAGTGTTGGTTGAGTGACTGAATGACCAGTAGGGACTGCAAGTACTCCATGTGTTCTCCTATATTTCCCACCCTTCCTTCCTTGCAGTTAGGCTGTGGCCAATGGCCTATGAACATAAGCAACATGTCCCTTCTGGTCTGAGAAAGTTAAGAAGGGGTGTAGGTTCTCCATTCTCAGTCTCTTTCATTTGCAGGGCAGGAGGCAAAGAACTTTGAGAAGGCAGAGTTGTAGATGCAAACATCTCAGGACCTTGCTGCACCACTGCAGGGGAACTTCTCAGGGAGAGCTCAGGACCCATATTCAAATTCTCATGAATGAGAAATAAACTTTGTTGTCTTAATCCAGCCGTTCTCAACCAGGAGTGCTTTTGTCCCTAAGCGTACATTTGGCAATTTCTGGAAATAGTAGGGAAATGTTACTGGGATCTAGTGGGTGGGGACCAGAGATGCTGCTGAACATCCTATAATGCACCGGATAACTAAGAATTATTTAGCTCAAAGTATCAATATGCCACTGAGATCTTGGATTTATTGTTAGTGTAGCGTAGAAGCTCCTTTCTTCACTAATAAATATTTTATACATCTTGCTTCTTAAACTAGCAGGATCTCAGTATTTTCCTTAAAGCTGGTGCCTTCAAGAACTCAATGAAGGAATTGTAAGTGAGTTGAATAAATTAAATAACTCCATGAAGAGCCAGGACATTTTCTATGTGGAAGCAGATGAGTGGAAGAAACCACAAAGTCCAAATGTAGAGAGTGCCATCTGACTGTTAAGAGTAGAGCTTGTCCAGGGGTGCCTGGGTGGCTCAGTCAGTTGAGCGTCCAAGTTCAGCTCAGGTAATGATCTCACAGTTTGTGAGTTTGAGCCCGGCGTCGGGCTCTGTGCTGACAGCTCAGGGCCTGGAGCCTACTTCAGATTCTGTGTCTCTCCATCTCTTGGCCCCTCCCCTGGTCATGCTCCGTATCTCTCTGTGTCTCAATAATAAATAAACATTAAAATAAGGGTTTTTTTTTTTTAATAAAAAAAAGAGTAGAGCTTGTCCATCAACCAAATCTGGCCCTCTGCCTATTTGTGTAAATAAAGTTTTATTGGAACACAGCCTTGTACATTTGTTTATGCACTATCTATGACTGCTTTTGCACTGCAAGGACACAGGTGAGTAATTGCAATGGAGATGGTGTGGTCTACAAAACCTACACTGTTTACTATTTGGTCCTTTACAGATAAAGTTTGCTGATTCCTGTTAAGAGCAGGGGTTTGAGTCTGAGCTCCAATACTTACTAGCTGTGTGAACTTGAGAAAGTCATGTCACCTCTCTGAGTTTTAAGTTTTCATCAGTCAGATGGAGAGAGTAATAAGACCTGTCTCATATGGTTGTTTAAGGACTTAATGAGCTCAGATGCTTTGCACATTTCCTGGCACATGGAATATGCTTAATCAATGATAGCTGTTATTAATGAGTTCGTACTATGAACAGTGAATAATAATACTAAAACAAAACCACCTTTTGTGCCTTGGGCAGAAGTAGATACTTCCCTCAGGCCTGGCAGTAAGTTTTCTTCCTTCATCACAGACGTTCTGGCAGCCCATAAGGAAACGTGTTTATCTTGAAAGCACCTGGCAGAGACGGCACGGATGGAGCTGAGCTGGTGGAAAGACCCCATTTCTCAAACCCAGCTTTCTACATGGAATTATTCAAAGGGAACCCTTATCAAGCAGCCTTCCAGCTCCAGTGCCATCCATCTTCTAAAGGTAATTCAATAGCCCTTGGTAGCTGATGATTTATGGGGCGGGTGGCTGCGGGGAGGTTGCTTTTTGTATTACAGCCTGTTTTTTATCAATGACCAGCAACCCGCTGTCTGGGGCCAGAAGCAACAGGCTCTTTGTTTAATCCTATTAATAAGGTCTTGGTTACAGCCAGCTCTGGGCCAGCAGAGGGCCACTGGCCACTGGGCAGATGAAGGATTTGGATCATTCTGAATTGAAAACACCAATTGTTAAAGTAAGACTCCTGTAGTAGAGCTCTGTCTCCTCTACAAAGCTGCTTCAAGCCTCCGAACCTCATTTGATTAATGCTATAGTCCTGGGAGGGAGAGATTGTCATTCTTGCTTTACAGATGAGATGTTGAAACTGGGAGGTGGTTACTCATCTTGTGCCTGGATTAAGAACACCAAGACAAGTGCCACTATCCTAACAGGATGCATGTGTCCCTGATGAGGAAGCCTGGGGTATGAGCTGACCCCAATGTACTAGTCCTAGTGTTTGTGTCGTTGCCACCTGATTCTGAACATGAGAGTAGAAATTCTCATTCATATTTTCATTCTTAGGACCTGGTACCAAACCTGGCACATAGTAAGTGCTTAATAAATATATTTAAAGACTGGAATGGTGGCCAGGCCTTTGCATGTATGTTTCCTCTTCCTGAAACACTCTCCTCATCCTCTTTGCCAATGAACTCCCACTTGTCTTTAAGGTCACATCTTATATCTCATCCTGTGCCAGTTGGTGTCAAATCAAGACAAATTATATTCATTAATGTTACTGAGAGAATTTAAGAGGGAGTTGGTTAAGTACTTACTGAAACAGAGAAAAAGTAAAAAGGGTACCTTGTATATAACCAAAGTGCATTAGTTAGTCACTGCCACATAACAGAGTAGCCCACAACTTAGTAACTGAAAACAACCGTTCATTATCTCCTCTTTTCTGTGAGTCAGGAATCTAGGCATGGCTGAGCTTCATCTCCTGCCTCAAGGTTTCTCCCAAGACACCAGTAAATGTGGCAGCTCAGGCTGAGGTCTTATCCAAAGGCATGGCTGGAAATATGTGTTCATGGTTGTTGGCAGGATTCAGTTCCTTGTGGACTATTGGGCCGATGCCTTCAGCTTATCTGTGCCTCTTGGCTGGAGACCTCCCTCAGTTTCTTGCCACGTGGGCCTCTCCGTAGGGCAGCTCACAACTTGGCAGCTGGCTTCATCAGAACAAGTGAACAAGACAGAACACTCATGTTGGAGGTCACAATCTCATTATTTAATCTCTCAAGTGACATTCCATCACCTCTGCTGTTTTTTTAAAATTTATTTATTTGTTTTGAGAGAGAGAGAGAGAGAGAGGAAGAGAGAGAGAGGGAAGGAGAGAGGCAGAGAGAGAGAGAATATAGGGGAGGGGCAGAGAGAGAGGAAGAAAGAGAGAATCCCAAGCAGGCCCCTCACTGTCAGCATGGAGCCCAATGTGGGGGGTCGAACTCACAAACCGTGAGATCATGACCTGAGCCAAAGTTGAACTCTTAACCAAATGAACCACCCAAGTGCCCCCAGCTGCTTCTATTTTCTCATATAAGTGAGCCACTGAGTCCATCCTGCACTCCTGGGGAAGGGGTCACACAACAATATGAATACCAGCAGCAGTGCCACAGGCTGCCCGTCACAGGCTCATACCCACAGAGCTGGAGGGACAAAGGGAAGAGGTTGGGGCTTTAGAATCTAGGTATTTGGAGGAGGGTTCCCCATGGGGTCTGAGAGTGTGGCCCTGTCCAGCTGATTCTGGTGACTCTGATGGGACACAGTGAAGCTGTTTCCAGGAGTGCAAGAAAAAAAAAAAAAGGACATGAGAGCTAGCTGCTGTTTCTGGAACCAACCAATACTGCTCAGGTTTGGGAAAAATCACTGGCGCCAACAGCAATGGGGATATAGACTGGATGGATGGAAAGAACGGTCCCTTTTTCCTCTGTAATGGGTCGAATCCCCGCCCCCTCCCATTCCTATGATGAAATCCTAGCCTCTGGGACCACAGACCATGACCTTATTTGGAAATAGGGTCATTGCAGACATAATTAGTTAAGATGAAGTCATACTGAAGTAGGATGGGCCCTTCATCCAATATGGCGGGTATCCTTATAAAAAGAGGCAATTTGAACACAGATACAGTCACACAGTCCATGAGAACACGAAGGCAGAGATTCCTTCTACAAGCCAAGGAATGGCAATGATTGCCAGCAAACCACCAGAAGCTAGGAGAGAGGCATGGAGCAGATTTTCCTTCACAGCCTTCAGAAGGGACCACCCCTGCTGACACCTTGATCTTGGACTTGTAGCAACCACATGCGTGACACAATGTTTGTATGCTGGTCAGGCTGCCTGTGGTACTTTCATGGTACTTGGTTCCGAGTAGCCCTTGGAAACTACCGCAGCCTCCTTCAGCCTTGCTGTCTCCTCTGGCACCGTCAATCTTGCAGGGCCCACTAAGGTTGCAGGTGGCAAAGCTGGGTTGTAGTTGCAGCCCACGTGGCTGAGGGAAGGCTGGGTGTGAAGCTGGGTGATGGGAATGGCCAGCACACACCTCTTTGGCAGGGCGAGCTTTCAGTGACCCCACCACACAAGCTCCAGCTGGTGTCCCGCCCTCCGTGTGTCCCCTCGGTCCTCCGTACTACCTTCTGTCATAGAACTTACCACTCGCTTGTGGGAACTCTTTGTCCGTATCATCCTCTAGACCATGAACTTCGTAAGGGCAGGCACTCTGTTCTGTGTTCTCCACCATTTCACCTGTGCCACTATGGACAGCTATCCTATCATGCATATAATCTCATTTAATCCTGAAAATAACCTGGAAGTGCAGATATTTTCATCCCTACTTTGCTTCTGAGAACACCAGAGATCAAAGAGCTAAAATGGCAAAGCCAGGGCTTGATTCTCCTTTATACTCTCCTACTCCACTCCCCTCTACCCAGAGTTTTAAAGCTACTATGCGTTAAAGATTTACAGTGTACCAGGAACTGGGTTAAATGCTCTCTGCATATCTTCCTCTGTCTCCATATTTATATTAGCTACATTACCATTGAATCCTCATTTCATAGAGTAAGTAGTGCTGATGAAGAGCTAGAAACCAAACAGAATATTCCAGTTAAACCCATTTCCACTGTGCAGCCAGACAGCTGAAAATCAACCAGTGTCCCTCCACTAAGAGCAGATTAATAGGTTGTTGATACATCTAATGGTTTGTTTAATTGATGGCTTTTGCCATTATTAGGGGAGAGTTTAGAGGGGTTTTTATGATTATAAGACCCACATCAATTAGCCCTGGAAACAAGAATGTAAATATAAAATGTTATTTGTTCTGTTGCCAAGCAAAATAAGCACCTATACTGGGAGCCAGAGATTTAAGAATTTATTCAGCAAATATTGGAGCATGTATTATGTGTTTGGCACTGTTCTTGCAGCTGTGTAGGATGTAACAGTGTAAGATGCATTTCCTGTCCCCAGGGACCTTGCCATGTAGTTAAGGAAAGGAGATATGCACACATCAGATGTTAATTAACAAAACAAGGCCGTAGGGGTAAAGAGCAAATTAATGGAATGGACAATAGGAAAACAGTGCTTATGGAAATTCAGAGGAGGGAGTGATAATGATGATGGTGATGAAGAAACTTGCCACCATTTTCTTGAGCATCCATTGCATTCCAGGCACAGTGTGAAGTGTTTGTGTGCATTAGCATTTTACAGGTGAGGAAGCAGAGGCTTGAAGAAGTTTAATGACTTGCACGAGGTCACATAGCCAGTGAGGGATGCCATGAGAATTTGATCTTGTGTTATCTTACACAGGAAGGAGCTCTTAACTATATTGAGAGAGTGGATCTTACTCTGTATGCCCACAGAAAGCAGTTACTTCATGAAGGGCTGGGGAATTTTATGCAAATCTTAAAGAGTTGGTGACTTTTAAACTGGGTTTTGAAGCATGAATAAGAGTTTGGTAGTTGGAGAAAGAGAGAAGACATTCCAGGCAGAAGGAACAACTTATGCAGAATAAGTAGGTATGTTCCTTATTTTATTGCCTCTGCCTCTAGCTATGCTTGCCACACTTTTTTTTTTTTTTTTTTTTTTGGCAGTGGCCACTATAAGTCATGCTCAGTCTCTAATGCTTCTTCCTTCTGGGAAGGGTTTGGAGTTTCAGAACACTTATCCTTTGACTCTGCTGGCACTGAGGCTTGGTTCTTTGGGAGAGAGAAGCTTCTGTGATTCTACAGCAGATCCAGATATCATCAGTTATTTGGAGCACTTGGAAGAAAAGGTGGTGGGACATCCTTTCTCTTCTCAGCACACATACCTATTAGAAACGTTAGGAACATGTTGAGTGAACAATCCTTGGGAGGGCTCAAGTGCTTACTGCCAATTTAAAAAAGGCATTCTGAGAGAAAACTAACACAGATGGAAATAAATTGAATTTTCTGCCCTAGGAGATCTTAAACAATGAAACCCATGTAATTGACCACCGGTTTTCAGAGGAGGGTGGATCTGAGAAGTGCGAAGGTAGGGGGAGGGAAGAGGAGGAGTTCAGAAAAACATTTAAAAATGTAGAAAAAGATCGTTTTGTAGAGTGAGGGGTGCAATCCCCTGGAAGATCTGTGTTCATTCCATGAGGCCAGAAGAAATGTGTTTAGGATGCCACACATAATAATGTCTGAGGGCTTCAGTTTTCTCATCTGTTAAATGGAAGTAATGGCACTGAACCTTTGAAATCCTACAAGGCAAGGTCCAGAAAGGGCTTCCCGCATTGTCTGGCACATCATAGGAGCTCAACAAGTTAGTTATTATTAGTGATAGTATTGTGCTAGGGAGTGAAGTGTAAGGTTGATATCTTAGGGTGGGTTCTCTAGAAGCAGAATATGACACAGGGGTTCTCATGCATGTGATCTATTGAGTTCTCAGAAGCAAGGGAGTGGGGAAGGAAGGAAAGGATAGGAGGAGGATGTGGTTCTATTTGGAGACTAGCTACAGTCTGATCCCACAGAAAGCTCGCAGGTATGAACTATGCTGCAGAATTGATCCCATCTCAAGGCAAAGGAGGTGAGCTTTTTTTGACCACTGTGTCAGGTACTCATTGTTTATAGGATGACCTGGGGGAGGGAATGTACCTAAAGTGGGCTTTCTGGGTGAGGTGGCTCCTGTCTGAGAGAAGATCCTCCCTAGGGCAGCTATGAGCATGGCGGCCAATAAGCCTCTGGGGATGGATGATGCATTGAGCTAGTAAAGGGCATCAGGGTTGGATGCCCTCAGTGGTCTCCATTTCAGTTGTCAGGGTGAAGGATGTGGAATGGAAACTCTGGATAAAGTAGGTATGTCAAGAATCTTTTTATGTAGTGTGAGGGCAAACCTCTGGATACAAAGATGCAAGGCAGACCCAACTTGATGTAACCCCAGGTATTTCCAACTAATTCCTCATGGAGATCAACACAATTTCTAGAATCCCAGCTTTGCACCAGCGCCTATCTTAATTATGCTGCTATTCAAAGATAGGGTGTTTGCTCTTCTCATCTGTGAGCCTTCAGAGTCAACTGAGGAGATGATGATATCTCCAGGACAGAAATTATGTTTGTATCCCCCATGGTGCCAAGTATGGTGCTTTGTATACAGTTGATACTCAGAAAGTAAAGTTGATCGAAGAGCATCTCTCCCAGGCATTCTTGGGGATCCCAAGCTGCTGACTTTTTTTGGGGTGATTAAAAAAGTGCCTCCAGTTACAAAAGTCCAGACTTCTTGTTTTGGCATTTAAGGCTCCCACACCTTCTTGATCTGGCCTTCATGATTATTGCCAATGACCCTCTCACCTACCTTCATAAGCCTCATGCTGTTGTCCAATCATTTCCAACCGCTTCTTATTTCCTCATGCAATGGTATCATCATCTACCCAGTGGTCCAGGCTGAAATCCTAGGAGTAGTTTTTTATTCCTTTTTCCCTGATCCCTAACCATCAAATCTATGAGCATGTCTGGTTTATTCTACTGTCAAAATAAGCCCCAATCTGGCCACTGTGCATCCTTTCCTTTGCTACCATCCTTGTCCGGTCTCTACATCATCCCTCACCCAGGTTACAACATCTTAACTCATTGGTCTTTCTCCCTGTCCCGAGTCTTGCTTACCAAAGCAGATTGTGTCTAGCATAGTACCTAGCATATAATGGGCTCTCAATAAATATTTGTTAAATGAATGAAAGGAGAGGGAATCATGAGGTTCCCTTTTGACATAAAAATTTTTTTTCAAAGGGGAGTGGCTCAGTCGGTTGAGCCACTCAATGGGTGGCTCAGTCGGTTGAGCATCCAACTTGGGCTCAGGTCATGATCTCACAGTTCGTGAGTTCGAGCCCCGCGTCAGGCTCTGTGCTGACAGCTCGGAGCCTGGAGCCTGCTTCAGATTCTGTGTCTCCCTCTCTCTCTGCTCCTTCCCCGCTCATGCTCTGTCTCTCTCTGTTTCTCAAAAATGAATAAACGTTAAAAAAAACTTTTAATAAAATAAAAAATTAAATTAAAAAAATTTTTTTCATGGATTCCCAAAATAACAGTTGCTATTTTAGCATATTTTGCTTGAGAAATCATTTGTTGACCAGGTGCATCTATGAATTCAGTAATACTTTTGAATAAATAGATCTAAAGACTTAAAAAGTAGTTGTGCTAGGAGTGAGACATTGGCAAATGGTCTTGAAAATTGGCAGATACCTTGCAATACCTCTAGATCCCTCTAGGAGGCAGTGGCTTACAGGTTGGAATTTACTGTGTACTCTGGTAAAAGTAGGTCTTTGCTTATTTCTACAGCATGACTTATTCTGGGATTCTGTTCCCACCCCTATGCCTCTGTTCTTGCTGTGTCCTCCACTTGGATTGCCCTTTTGAATCTACCTCAAACTCTAAGTTTACAAAGCCCATCCATCTTTAAAGTCTCAGCCCAAATGTCAACTCCTTTGAAGCTTTTCTTGATTTCACCCAAGTGAGAAGGTATCTTGCCCTCCTTGCCGAGCTCCCATTGAGCTTTATCTGTATTGCCTTTATTTATAGCCATGGGTGCCTGATTTAGAGATTTCATGAACGAATAATATTTTTTAAAGGGAGGGGGTAGGAACTGCCATGGATTTGACAACTATTAACTTCAAATTTTATCAACACCATCATTTCATAAAAGAAACTTTTTAAATACAAAAAGAGAAGAATGTAAGGAAAGAAGAGAGGGAGAGAAGGAGGGCATTATTTCAAAATAAGGAAGCATTTTCACAATTAAATAAATTTTATTCTATAAAAAATTCATACAAGGATGGCTTTTATTTTTGTCTTGTTTCTGAGTCCTAGTAAAGAATTCATCACAAATAAGCCCTGGACTAGACAGGGGTGTTTAAAAACTGTCTTCTAATTCTTCATATCCCTACCCCATTACCACTTCTAGCCTTAGCTTTTCATGGGCAGAGAATGTGTCTGATTCAACACTATCTCCCCAACAAAGCCTGACTCACAGTGACTGATGTAAGGCTGGTTGATTGAGCATCATAAAGGGCAGAGACCCTGATCTGTCTCTAGGATAGTTTTGGCTCCTGATCCTTTGGCCCTGTACCACTGATGGTTAAAGAAAACCCTTGCAGTAGAATTATCCTTTCTGGAAAGCAAGGGCAATGTAGAACCCCTTGGATTTTCGTCTGCTAACTCAGCACTGAAAGTATTCATTTAGCCTCCCAGGAAGGCATTGCCCATGCAATGTCGGGAGAAGAGGCCATGATGTTCTTGATTTGCAGTGTCATAGTAGGTGCTCAATAGGTATATACTTGCCAGATCTCTGTGGATCTTGAACTCTATGATGGTGATTCTCTTTTGGTCCTGGGACCTTTTCCAACAGAAAACATGAGTCCTGCCATGCTTGGCTTTATCTTCCAAAGTACAGTGCTCCTTTAAACAATGACAAGATGTAATGAAGACCAAAGGTGGCTGGATTCTGGGTTCCTTCCAGTCACAGAACAGAGGGAGGTCTTGGGGCTTACTCTGTGCTGGTTTTGATCATCATTCTTTTGAGAACCCTTGGGAGAACTGGGCCAATGACAAACAGCATCTTCCTGGGTCAAGGCACTAACCATAGACACCCCAGGAATTTAGGGAACAGAGCTGTCCCAAGGAGGCTGAATGCCTAGTACCCAGACTCTCTGTCTGTGGAATAATGAATTCTCTTTTGATCATCTGCTGTGTAAATCACTGACGATGGGGAGTTAATCATGCATAGGAAATGAATCTTTTCTCTGAGTTAATGAGCAGAGAGCTCAGAGCAACATCTGTTTATTCCCCCTACTTTCAAATCTCTGGCAGTTTGAACAATTAATTGTACCCAATAATGTCTCTTTGTTTTTAGGCATTAGGGGAAAAAACCCAGTTCTCCCCAAAACACATATACTACCAGGTAGTGGGTAAAGAGGCATCTAGGCAGCTTCTTTACCCACTTAAAAGTGACGTTCTAAGAACCAAAGCATATATATAAGTGTAGGGGGGAGGGGAGAAGAGAAGGAAGGAGTAGAGGGGAGGGGAGGGGATGGGAAAGGAGAGGTGAAGACAGGAGGGAACCAGGAGGAAGGAATAATTTTGGCTATTTTTACGAGCGCTGCATAATGTACCAGTCAGTGTACCACTTATAGGATCATCGTATTGTAATTACAGGCAGAGGTATTATTATTCCCATTTTATAGAGGAGAAGTGCAAGGTTCAGAGAGGTTGTCACTTGCGCATGCTACCCGGCTGGGAAGTGGCTCGGGAGGGACTGACACTCAGATTGTCTAGGCTCTAAGGCTCAAGCCCTAACTGCTCCACTACACTACACTTGCCCTTTCCTTTCAGTGGGAAACCTCACTCACCTTCAAGCCCTGAGCCTAATGCCCCTCTCTGATTCCTCCTGAACAGCCCATAGGCAGAGGCTCTGAGGCTGAGCTCTCTAGGTATCCATCTTGGCTCTTGCCTCTTTGCAGTGATGGGCAAGTGACTTCACTTATCAGAGCTTGAATTTCCTTATCTGTCAACTGAGAATAATTACAGTGGCTTCACCTATGTTTTTGCAAGGATTAAATGAAGTGATATACAGAGAGAGAGCACAGAACCCTGTATCAGTTATGTTTGTATTACTGTCCTTTATGGGGCACTTTCTATGTGTCAGGAGACATGTTATATACCATGTGCATCTCCATGTCTCACATTCAACACAGAAAGTACATATTAATAATCAATCCATCATGTAGCAAATATTTACTGAACATCTATTACATGCAGTCATGTCTTGATGCTGGGGATGGAACCTAGTTGGGAAGAGAAACACTGAGCAGCAATTATGCAATTAAATGATGACGGGATTTACTGAGAGGAAGTATATGGTGCTAAAGAATGCCTAATGAGGGTCAAGGACATGACCAAGTTTTAGAGAAGGTGGTCTCAGAGATGTCTTTTTGGAGAAAGTGACATTTCAGCTAAGCCCAGAAGGTTGACTAAGAGGAAGTCAGTCAAGGAAAAAGATGAGGGGAGAACATTTGGAGCAGAGGATGAGATTGTACTATTCTTAGCTATCTAGGATCTTTCATGTTTTAGTCCAAAAGAGTGATCAGGCATGGGCTCTTTTCAGATCTGTTGCAGACTCTTGGAGCTGGGGGGATGGGGGAAGTTGAGACAGGGGTATGTCCTATTCAGATTATTTGGAACATTTCCATGCAAATGATTAATGATGTCCTCGGTTGATTTCATTGAGTGAATATTCTACTCTTACCAGACCCTAGATGGTCCAAGCTGGAAGGAAACTTTGAGGTCATCTGGGGCTCAGAGATTGAAAATTGCAAAAAGATTGTACTTATGGGAGGTGGGGGCAGCTATTATTCACTGGGAATGTTTGCTTACAGTTCTCTGTTGGGAAGAGACCTGATTAATGGCAAATAGTGGTGAGATTGATTAGTGATATCTGTTTCAGGAATAGCATTAGGAAGTTATGGCAGGTATGTGGGTAGGGGTCAGAAAAGCTATACGCATTTGGCATCAGAACTCCTCTTAGAGAGAAAACTGTCTTTGTCTTAGAACGTATTTTTTATCGGCTGTTTTAGGTATTGAAGATGGGACCCAAAGGACATAAACTGTAAGAAAACAGCAAAACAAAGACAGAACTGAGTTGTCCTGCATAAGTTATATGAATTCAGGGTTGTGAATGAGCAAGATGGGGGTGAGGAGCTTGTAGGAGAGGGGAGGCTGAGCCACATGATGGGTAGCTGAGCCCAAAAGGCCAGAGAAGACAGCATGGGGACTTCCTGAAGTTAGAATGGCTCAAAATTTCAAAGAATGGGATACCTCATTTCCAATTTTAAGTAGTTTGCTTCACTCCAATGCACAGTTTGTCAACCCAAACTGACAATAAACATCTGTTTCATGTACTAAGACTTGTGCTGGTGACATTTGGGCGGGAGTAGAGCAATAGTGGCAGTGTCCAGGATGAGATGATATAATATGGGAAAAGAAGAGAACACAGGGAAGGCTGAATATATGACCCATAAACTGAACCAACTCAGGAAAATAAAGAAGCCAGAGACAGAGAAATGCATGCCCCATGTCTTCCCTCAAACATTCCTGGGCCAAGAAGAAAGCAGAGTCTGTTATTGTACATGGGATAAAGGTCTGGGATCATTTCTTTTGGGTTTCGGAGAATGAGATATGTGTGAGATATATACCTATCTTCTTCCCTGTTTTAGTCTATCCTCCTAATTTTACAGATGGAGAAACTGAGGCCCCTGTAGGGGGAAGGAACCTAATGGTGGTCTCATTCAGTGGCTGCCCAATGAGCCTTCTTTTCTGAGACTGTGGTAGAAGACACTAGGCAAGGGTAATGAGCCAGTAATGATGTCTGCCATCATTCTGGTCTGCAGCACTCAGCTCAGTTTGGGCAAACGATCACAGACTGTCAGATGCACTTTTATTTTTGAAGGGAAAATTATCAGAACTTAAATGAAGGCTGCCTAGTCACATGCATGTGTGCATGTGTTGGGGTGTTTGGGCAGGTTATGGGGTGCAGTTGGGAATTTGGACCTGACATGAAGATGACAGAGAAAGGAAAAGGGTTTCCCTTGGCTCCATATCCTGCTTTGAGGCCCTGCTATACCTCTCCGCCTTGGAGGGGTCATTTCAAGAGAAAGCCGTGAAACTCAGGTCTTGCACATAAGCAGTGGGTGGTCACTTAGCTAATAATGGTAATCCACCGGAGCCAGAAGGGATGCCTGGTGAAAAGCTGGTTTCTCCCTTTGTCTCCCTACAATGCCCAATATTTCCACCATTTATTACCCCTTTGGGGTGAAGCATGGATATGTCGGTGTCTTTGCCAAGAAGGGAGCCAATTTTGTAATCCCCACCAATGCCCTAGAAAGGATCCACCAGTGATAATCCCTCAAAATGTACTACTGTTTTCCAAATCTTTGCATGTAGACATTGTCACTTGTGTCTCATCACACTTTGGTATGCCCTCATTTTTCAGAAGAATAGACTGAGACTGAGAGATTTTGACTTGGCTGACCAACTGAGGAGGAGACGTGAGAATTCAGGTCTCCACATAACGACTCTCAGCATCTTAGGTGATTAGTTGTTTTACCTCCAAATAGGAGTACATTAAAAGTTTTTTAAATTAGATTTTGATTGTACAGTGATAAATTTTCATTATGTAAAAAATTAGAAAATGGAGAAAAGCCAAAGAAGAAACGAAACTGTAGCTGTAACCCCATGAGGCAAAGGTGATCTCATTTTCAATTTGGGGCATATTCTTCTTTTCCATTAGTGTTATGGATTTTTAACAAAAATAGGGTAAGAATATGTAGAATTCTGTGACATGCGTGTATTATTATTTATTTAACAAGCTCTATGATAGTAAGCATTTATTGAGCTTATTTGTTAAAAAGCAAAATGACACAATAATGAATAAAGCATGGTTCTTATCATCTGGATTAATATACTACCGAGCAAGGTAGGGGCATACAATTCACCTATTTGCTCAACAACTAGATTGAGTGCCTACTATGTCCTAGGCATAATGGATACAGCTGAAATCAGGATAGAAAAGGTTTCATGAAACTTAAGAACAGATAATCAAAAAATACATTTGAGTAGGGGTGTGTGTGTGTGTGTGTGTGTGTGTGTGTGTGTATCTAGAATATAATGAGACAGTGAAGGAGGTATGAAGGACAAGACTGGGTCGGTACAGAGAGTAGGAATCATGAGAAACTATTTAAAATACCCTCTGAAGGAGTAACATTTGAGCAAAGACCTGAAGTAGGTAGTGAACTATGTGAATGTCTGAGTGAAGAATGGACCAGCAACAAGTTCAATGACAGGGAGGTAGGAAGGAACTTAGTGTTGGAGACAGAAACACTTGACAGCACTGTGAGCAGGGAGAATGTGAGGAAACGCAGTTGGAGAGGTCACTGGGGACCAAATCATGTAGACCCTTGAAGGCCACAGGAGTGTCTGGATGGTGGGTGGTGAGCTTTGTGAGGTCTCCAATAGGCGAATGACACCAGCTGATGTGTATTTCCAAAGCCTCATTTTGGCCTTTGTATGGAGGCTGACTATGGTAGGGTGCAAGAAGCAAAGTCAGAAGATCAGTTTGGAGGATTCTTTAATTATGCAGGAGAGAGTTGATGGTGGCTTGGACTGTGGTAGCAGCAGAGGGGCTGTAAGAAAGGGTCAGTTTTGGGGCGCCTGGGTGGCGCAGTCGGTTGAGCGTCCGACTTCAGCCAGGTCACGATCTCACGGTCCGTGAGTTCGAGCCCCGCGTCAGGCTCTGGGCTGATGGCTCGGAGACTGGAGCCTGTTTCCAATTCTGTGTCTCCCTCTCTCTCTGTCCCTCCCCTGTTCATGCTTTGTCTCTCTCTGTCCCAAAAATAAAATAAACGTTGAAAAAAAAAAATTTTAAAAAAAAAAAGAAAGGGTCAGTTTTAAGATATATTGTGAAGGTTGAGCTTTCTGGACTTCCTGTAGAATTGGCTCTGGGAGTAACAGAAGGGACGTGGTCAGGCATGCCTGGGCAACTGGTCAAATGGTGGTAACACAACTGAGGTGGGGGGCAGCGGGGGGACACTAGAGGAGAGTTAGAGGTTTGGTTTTAGATATATTAAATTGAAGATTCCTGTTACAGTCCCAAGTGGAGAGCCTAACCACACAGGTGTATATGCAAGCCTGGAAGTCAGGGGATGAGTTGAAATGGAAGATATAAATTTCAGAATCATCAGTGCATTGGTGTGTGAAAGCCATGTGACTGGATAAGAAAATGGCTATTTGGTGAGGGGTTGAGAGAAAGGTAGCTTGAGTTCCAGTGGGGCTGGAGGCTGATGGGAACCTGAGGACCACCTTCATTTAATTCATGGTCGCACTGAAGACTGGATCTGTGGTCCTAATGGTGGCAGGATGGGTCTTAATGAGAAAGTGGTCCCAAATTTACCTTTAAGGAAGGGAGGAAGTAGGGAGCACAGAACCTTGAAAAGAGGTTCTAAGACCCTGGGGAATAAGACAGAAAGGAAGACAGGAAATTGAGATAAAGAGAAGGTAGGTCAGCAAGGAGAGTGGGAGAAGAAGAGACTCAAGTTTATGGGTAAATGCCAAGCTCTAGGAGCCCCCACCTTGATCCCTCCTTCCTTTCTTCCTTCCTCCTTACATGTATGCAAGCATGCATCTATCCATCCACCATCCATTTCTCAATTCATTTAGTGAGTCAATAACTCTTATTAAGCCCTTGCTTTTTGGCAGGTATTGGGCTTTGGTGTCAAGGACATAAAATAAGAAGCAGTTACTTCGTGGAGGAAGCAGGAAGCACAAGAATTGCTCTGATCAGCTCTAGACAGACAGTGACGTCTTAATCCGTAATTTCCCAAAGCAAGTCAGTCCACATACTAGTTGCATCACAATTGCTTGAGGGCCTTTGAGAAATATGTACTCCTGAACCCACCTAAAAATCGAAATCTTCCGGGGAGTATGTTTTGAAAAGGTCCCCAGGTGATTCTGATGTGCAACCAGGTCTGGGAATTCAGCTGATTGAGGTTCAGGTCGGATGAAAAGTTGAAATGATTTTTAAATAATTCCACTTTATAGCATTGTTACGGTTAAATGAGATCAAGGCAAAGCAAGTTCTTGGTGCAGAAATGCTTCCTGGACATGTCTGTGTGGCTCAAGACCTTCTCACTACCCAAAGCATCAAGTAGCATCTTGGTTAGAGGGGCAGGCTCCCGGCCACATCCCAGATGTCCTGAATCAGAATCTCCTGAATGATTCACATGCACATTAAAGTTGGCTGGTAGAAGGGGGACACAGATAGTCCAACCTGTCACTGAGGCGGTCACACCTGGAGGCAGATCGTCTCTATTAAGGAGCACTAATGAAACGTAAAAATGATTTCCTCGGTGTAATTATATGATGCTGCTCTGCAGTTGTAACCCTGGGCTGCTCTGTTTGCAGGTGATTTAAGTGCCCATTACACAGCACAGCGATGTATGTTGGGAAACCAGGGGTGATAGAGAGGCAGTGGGGATGCTGGCTCCTTGTGTCTCCCTGGACAAAGTCAGTCTGTTCTTGACAAGGGCTGCACCAGTGGTCCTCTCCTCTCTGTTTCTGGAGAGAAACACCTGCCCTTCCCCAAGACTGACCACTCCTCCATAACAGAGAGTGCTATAAGGCACAGAGCTATGCTGCCCAGAACAGTAGCTGGCTTCAGGGGAGTCCCTGAATCTCATTACTTCTTGAATTTGAATGTGCATGTGAATCATCTAGGGATCATGTGAAAATGCACATTCGAATTCAGCAAGTCTGGAGTGGGCCTGAGATCCTGTATTTCTAGCAAGCTCCCAGGTAATGCTGATGCTGCATACTTTTATTAGGACCGTACTTTTACTAGGAAGACACCAGTACTTCTCAGTGGTTCTCAGAGAATACCAATGATTCCTCCCACCCAAGTTGAATTAAATTGGAATTTCTGGAAGTAGAATTTGGGCTTCACTATTTCTGAGAAATTTCATAGCTTATAGTCAGGGTTGAAAACTGGTTTAGGAGACATTTCCCCCTCTCCTGCTCACTCTCCCTTTCTCTCTCTCTCTCTCTCTCTCTCTCCCTTCCTCCCTCCCTTCCTTCCTTCCTTCCTTCCTTCCATCCTCCTTCCCTGTACTCTTCGCCCCTCCCCTTCTCTCTACTCTTCACCCTTCCCCTTCTCTCTCTCTCTCTCTCTCTCTCTCTCTCTCTCTCTCTCTCTCTTTGCAGGATAGGGAGGAAGGTAGAGGAGAGATCAGCTGGGATCCAGAGCAGACAGTTAAATTTAGAGAGAGATGTGTGCTCCAATGAAGAGAATGATTATGGGAAGGCTATTGGCAGGAAGGATATTATCTTTAAACAGAATCCTGTAGCTGGACAACTCTTTCCAGGAGTTTTGCTCAATTCATGCCTGTGCCAATTGTATCATGCTGTTCTCTTATTCCTTTTCCCATTCATGGAAATTCTGACTCTCCTGTTACCCATGTCTAAAGAGGGACAGCCAACATAGACATTCCTTGGCAGGACCCACCTCCATCTTGTTCACTTATAACATTTGCTGAGCCTGTGCAGTGGGAGCTGGAGGTCACAGGGAGAATGCACCTGCAAGAGTTGGGACTTTGAGTGCCAGAACACAGAGACACAATTCAAAGACAATTGGGCAAAAAAAAATGATATTTTATTCATTCACATAACTGAAACATTGGTTGTTCCAGTGGAGACATCCTCTAGAGTCTCCCTCTTTGACAAGAAGTCCACCAGCAGGCTCACATCCCATCCTTTCAGCAAATCCATTAAAAAAAAGGGTACCTCTCTTGCAAGTATTCGCCCAGAAGTCAAAGAATAGAGCCCCTTTGGTTCTGAATGAACCATATGTTCTGAAAACATACGGCATATGTCTTTCTCTGTATGACTTATTTCACTTACCATAACACTGTCCAGTTCCATCCACGTTGCTACAAAAGGCCATATTTAATTCTTTCTCATTGCCAAGTACTATTCCATTTTATACATAAACCACAACTTCTTTATCCATTCATCAGTTGATGGACATTTAGGCTCTTTCCATAATTTGGCTATTGTTTTTTTTTTAAAAAAATTTTTAATGTTTATTATTTTTGAGAGAGTGGCAGAGACAGAGACAGAGAGCAAGCAGGGGAGGGGCAGAGAGAGAGGGAGACACAGAATCGGAAGCAGGCTTATAATTTGGCTATTGTTGAAAGTGCTGCTATAAACATTGGGGTACAAGTGCCCCGATGCATCAGCACTCCTGTATCCCTTGGGTAAATTCCTAGCAGTGCTATTGCTGGGTCATAGGGTAGATCTATTTTTAATTTTTGGAGGAACCTCCACACTGTTTTCCAGAGTGGCTGCACCAGTTTGCATTCCCACCAACAGTGCAAGAGGGTTCCCGTTTCTCCACATCCTCTCCAGCATCTACGTCTCCTGATTTGTTCATTTTAGCCACTCTGACTGGCGTGAGGTGATATCTCAGTGTTGTTTTGATTTTTATTTCCATGATGAGGAGTGATGATGAGCATCTTTTCATGTGCCTGTTGGCCATCTGGATGTCTTCTTTAGAGAAGTGTCTATTCATGTCTTCTGCCCATTTCTTCACTGGATTATTTGTTTTTCAGGTGTGGAGTTTGGTGAGTTCTTTATAGATTTTGGATACTAGCCCTTTGTCTGATATGTCATTTGCAAATATCTTTTCCCATTCCATCAGTTGCCTTTTAGTTTTGTTGATTGTTTCCTTTGCAGTGCAGAAGCTTTTCATCTTCATGAGGTCCCAATAGTTCATTTTTGCTTTTAATTCCCTGCCTTTAGAGATGTGTCAAGTAAGAAATTGCTGTGGCTGAGGTTAAAGAGGTTTTTCCTGCTTTCTCTTCTAGGGTTTTGATGGTTTCCTGTCACACATTCAGGTCCTTTATACATTTTGAGTTTATGTTTGTGAATGATGTAAGAAAGTGGTCCAGTTTCATTCTTCTGCATGTTGCTGTCCAGTTCTCCCAGCACCATTTGCTAAAGAGACTGTCTTTTTTCCATTGGATATTCTTTCCTGCTTTGTCAAAGATTAGTTGGCCATACTTCTGTGGGTCCAATTCTGGGTTCTCTATTCTATTCCATTGGTCTATGTGTCTGTTTTTGTGCCAATGCCATGCTGTCTTGATGATTGCAGCTTTGTAGTAGAGGCTAAAATCTGGGATTGTGATGCCTCCCACTTTGGTCTTCTTCTTCAATATGACTTTAGCTATTCAGGGTCTTTTGTGGTTCCATACAAATTTTAGGATTGCTTGTTCTAGCTTCGAGAAGAATGCTGGTGCAATTTTGATTGGAATTGCATTGAATGTGTAGATAGCTTTGGGTAATATTGACATTTTGACAATATTTATTCTTCCAATCCATGAGCACGGAATGTTTTTCCATTTCTTGATATCTTCTTCAGTTTCCTTCATAAGCTTTCTATAGTTTTCAGCATACAGATCTTTTACATCTTTGGTTAGGTTTATTCCTAGGTATTTTATGATTCTTGGTGCAGTTGTTAATGGGATCGGTTTCTTTATTTGTCTTTCTGTTGCTTCATTATTACTGTATAAGAATGCATCTGATTTCTGTACATTAATTTTGTATCCTGCGACTTTGCTGAATTCATGTATCAGTTCTAGCAGACTTTTGGTGGAGTCTGTCGGGTTTTCCATGTATAATATCATGTCATCTGCAAAAAGTGAAAGCTTGACTTCATCTTTGCCAATTTTGATGCCTTTGATTTCCTTTTGTTTTCTGATTGCTGATGCTAGAACTTCCAACACTATGTCAAACAACAGTGGTGAGAGTGGACATCCCTGTTGTGTTCCTGATCTCAGGGGGAAAGCTCTCAGTTTTTCCCCATTGAGGATGATATTAGCCATGGGCTTTTCATAAATGGCTTTTATGATGTTCAAGTATGTTCCTTCTATCCCAACTTTCTCGAGGGTTTTTATTAAGGAACGATGCTGAATTTTGTCAAATGTTTTTTATGCATCGATTGACAAGATCATATGGTTCTTATCTTTTCTTTTATTAATGTGATGTATCACATTGATTGATTTGCAAAAATTGAACCAGCCCTGCAGCCCAGGAATGAATCCCACTTGATCATGGTGAATAATTACTTTTATATGCTGTTGAATTCAATTTGGTAGTATCTTGTTGAGAATTTTTGTATCCATATTCATCAGGGATATTGGCCTGTAGTTCTCTTTCTTTGATGGGTCAACCAGGCAATTAGAGAAGAAACTTAAAAAATATATGGAAATGAGTGAAAATGAAAATACAACAATCCAAATGCTTTGGGATGCAGCGAAGGCAGTCCTGAAAGGAAAATACATCGCAGTCCAGGCCTATCTCAAGAAACAAGAAAAATCCCAAATACAAAATCTAACAGCACACCTAAAGGATATAGAAGCAGAACAGCAAAGGCACCCCAAACCCAGCAGAAGAAGAGAAACAATAAATATCAAAGCAGAAATAAGCAATATAGTATCTTAAAAAACTGTAGAGCAGATCAATGAAACCAAGAGTTGGTTTTTTGAAAAAATAAACAAAATTGACAAACCTCTAGCCAGGCTTCTCAAAAAGAAAAGGGAGATGACCCAAATAGATAAAATCATAAATGAAAATGGAATTATTACAACCAATCCCTCAGAAATGCAAACAATTATCAGGGAATACTATGAAAAATTATATGCCAACAAACTGGACAACTTGGAAGAAATGGACAAATTCCTAAGCACCCACACACTTCCAAAACTCAAATGGGAAGGAATAGAAAACTTGAACAGACCCATAACCAGCGAAGAAATTGAATCAGTTATCAAAAATCTCCCAACAAATAAGAGTCCAGGACCAGATGACTTCCCTGGGGAATTCTACCAGACATTTAAAGCAGAGATAATACCTATCCTTCTCAAGCTGTTCCAAAAAATAGAAAGGGAAGGAAAACTTCCAGACTTATTCTATGAAACCAGCATTACTTTGATTCTCAAACCAGACAGAGATCCACTGGCCTTTGTTCTGTTCTTCAGGACCTCCCTGCCTCCAGCCTTAGGGTCTTCACATTTGCAATTCTCACCTAAATTGTCACCCCTCCCTACCTCTCTTCCTCGTTTACACTTGATCTTTTCAGTCCCCATTAAAATGGCCAGCTATCCCCAATCTAAATTAGGCTATCACAGTTCTCTGTTCTTTTTTATACAACACATGTAATTAACCTGTAAGCTTCATGGACTGTTTATGTCACTTGCATTGATCCCATGTGATTTCTAGACTCCATGGAGATAGGGACCCTGTCTGATTTTGTTCCTCATATGTCTCTAAGGCTTACTTTGACCCTGGTGCATAGTAACTGCTCAGTGAATAATTGTTGGATGAATGAATTAGTTTGCTGAGGTTCCCTGTGTCCCTCAAACCCAGGTATGTGTAAAAGTCAACTGGGAAATCATTAAAAATACAGGTTTCCAAGGGCACCTGGGTGGCTCAGTCAGTTAAGCATCTGACTTCAGCTCAGGTCATGATCTCACAGTTCATGAGTTTGAGCCCCACGTTGGATTGTCTGCTGTCAGCATAGAGCCCACTTCAGATCTTCTGTTCCCCTTCCTCTGTCCCTCCCCTGCTCGTGGTCTCTCTCAAAAATAAATAAGCATTAAAAAAATATATACAAGTTCCCCTAACCTTCCTTTGGTCTTTAGGTTCAAAATGTGTGGTTGGATCCTGGGAAGACCACTAGGAAATTTGGAAATGGTTTGCCAGGATTGTCAATGGACAAGGTGCCCAGAGTCTTTTGTTTTAATTTGGTTTTCAGTGAATCACAGCAGACTGAAAGAGACATGGCCAAATGTATTATAAATTGAATGTGGAAGGAGGGAGAAAAATGTATGTTCCTAAGAATGCAGAGTTGTGGTTTTCATCAATACAAGCAGAGCACTGGCCAAGGAGACACAGTTCAATTTGAGTTAATACTAACTGCTTGTAGTGTTTGTTTTTCTTTTCTATCTTGATGACAGTTTGGTGGTTTCCACACACTGTCAGACAACTTGTAGATCCGTAAATGTTCTCTTGCTAGTTGCATCACATTTCTGATGGGATCCTCCTCCTTGGTTCCCAGATGCTAAGTTCATAGTCTAACATAGCCCCTCCTCCCTGCTGGTTAGAATATTCTCATCCCCTTTGCCCACTTTCTGACAGAGTGGATTTAAGGAATTCAGACACATGTTAGCATCCTTTGACTTTGTACATGGATAATTGAAAGTCCACTAGCCTTATATGCTGATAGCAGCATGAATTATTTTGACATGTCCTTTTTGTAACTCACTTCTGAAAAAAAAAACCCACCCTTTTTCTCAGTTACTGAACTGCCAGCTTCCTGAGGTCAGCCACTGTGTCTTTTTTCTCAGCTATTATGCTCTTTAGAACCTAGCACACATTCACTGATGCTTCAACATTGACAGTGGTTTGTTACTGTTAATAATAATAAAATGGGTTATTATTAAAATTGTACTTTATAGCATTTGTACAGCACTTTGCAGTTTACTAATGCTTTCCTTCATTATGTCATATAACTCTAACAAGTCACTTTTGGTGAACGACTGATAATCAGAATCACCTTGGATGTATTTCAAACATATACATTCCTGGGACTTACTCAAGACCAGCTCTAAGAGTGAAATTTAGAAATCTGAATGTCTAGCACTCTCCTAGGTGATGTTCCTGATTATCCAAACAGGTGAGCCATGAGTGTGGTCACTACGTACGTGGGCTTGGAAGTCAGACTGACCTGGGATGGAATCCTGGCCTCTGTGGGACCATGTGCACCTGACTACAGGTCTCCAGGGCCTAGTGCTTCCCCTACCTGCATGATGGGGCTGATGAGACCAATAAATGAGAGCACATGGGTATAATATGTACTTAGCAAACAGCAATTTCAGCAATTTCATTTCTCCTCGTGGCAGCATAAAATAGTAGCTAAGAGCGTCATTTGGGGTTCAAGTCATTCCTCGTACATATAACATGAGTTTACACTAGTCTCAGTCTTCTCATCTGTAAAATGGGAATAATGGTGGACACATCTATCCCCTGAGACTGTTTTCAGGATTAAACTAATTAATTATGAAAAGTGGCACTTTAGACCAAGACCTGCCACATGTTGAGTGATACATCCATGTTAGATGTGGCCAATTTTATATCCATTTTACAGAGGAAAGTACATGTGGCTTCTAAAAGGAGAAAAAAAAAAGAGTTTAAACCTTGTCTTCTATGCCTAAACTCTGGGCTTTTCCCACTTTACAAAGCTAACTCTTCATGCCAGTCCCTCCTAGGACTTATAACCAGGTCAGTGAATGCTCATCTCATTTTTTTGCCTTGATGGGGAAAGGATCAAATCACCACCTATAACCCAGCTTTCCTTTCCTCCTGCTGCCCTTCCTTGTTCTCTCTTTCCAGACCCAGGCCCTACGGCCATTTTTCAGAAATGTCATTTTACTGGGGCACCACACTCAGAGGCCCTAAAACAGACTGATTTGGGATTCCTGACTCATCCCCATCTGTCTGCTGGAGTCCGGGCAGATACCAGAACAGACTCATCTAATTAGTGGACTCCTCTCCCCTGGGGCTCGGGGCTACTGGTGCATGGCTTCCCCATTTCCCAGAAAGAGACGAGATACTCGTCAGATAGGCCAGCAGTGAAGGCTTCCCCGCAAGAGCTTGGGAGGGAAGGGATTTTCTAGCTTCTGGAGCAGCAGGGCAGGAACCTGGGCCATGGGGACCCAGGGCTGGTGTTTACATGGATGTGGCTGTTGAGAAGGACATCACCTCACCACTCTGAGTCTCACTGTTCTTAACCATAAAATGGAATGATAATCATACCTACCTTGCAAACTTGTTGAGATTATGTCTCCAAAGTGATAATTTCAAGATCACCTGACCTCTACCCCATTCCTCACTCTTGCTTTTCCTTCCCTGTCTCCAAACTCTTCAATGATTTTGTTAGAGGGAGAGAATGTAGTAGCAATTAAGTGCACACTGAAGTTACCTGCTTAGGTATTAATCCTGCTCCTGCCTTTATTCACTTGAGCAAATTATTCTCTAAGCCCAGTTTCCTCTTCTGTAAATTGAAGATGATAAGTCTGGACCTGCCTTGTATGTTTGTTGGGATTGTAAAGTGAGGTCAATTATGTTGGTGCATAGTAAGTGCTTAATAAATATCCAGTATTATCATGAAGCAAGCATGGGGGTGGATTCCTTGTCCATCTCAATGTTACCCTTTTTCATGTGTACGATAAAGCAATTTTTTTTCTATCAGGAACTTCATTACCCATGTGCTTTTACAACTTCAGGACTTAGCTCATGGGGACCCTTCTCTGCAAAGCATTCCCTGAGGCTTCTCTTGCATAGGCTTTCCCTTCAGCCTCCAGGGTTCCTCCCTCCATAGCTCTTTGCAGAAGGCATTGTTTGGGTCTGCTCCTCTGTTGGACTCGGATTCCTTGGGGGAGGTGCCTGTGTTAATAGTTGTGTTTCTAGTACATTGGACAGCACCACAGACAGCAACCGTGTACCTACTTGGAATTTTGTTTCTGTTGAAAGGAATGAATTAGGACACTGAGACCTTAAAGCAGTGTTTCTCAAAACTTCTTTGAAACCTGGTGATGCACATATTCACACACACTGTAAGAAGCACAGGTTCATATTTGTTTGATACTCGCTTCATATTTCACTATACACACTGCATTCTGATGATTTATCTTCTCTTTTTCTCCCCTCTCTTTATTCAGTTTCTAAAATTTTGCCCATAATCTAAACATTCACTTTACAACTAATTGTTCTGTGTTGAGAAGCAGTATCTTGTAACGATAGGAGCATGGAAATAGATGCATCAAGAATTCCAATCTACACCTTACTGCTTGTGTATAATGAGAATGTCACCTGACCTCTCTAAGCCTCAATTTCTTCATATGTAAGATGAGTTAATAATTTTACCTACTTCTTGGGTTCCTTGTGAGATTTTAATGAGGTAATATAGGTAAAGGATTAAACACTGAGGCTGGCATCTAGTAAGTGCTTAACAAATGATGGTTTCTTTCTTTCTTCTTTTTTTTTAAATCAGAACCACTCTTTAAATCCTTGTATGCCTCTATCCTTTTCTCTCCCAATCTTCCTAAGTCTGCTTATTCTCATAATCTTTTGGTTCAGTCATATTTACCTCTCCAAGGCCTATCTCACTGACTATGATCTCCAGAAACATAAGAATGAGCCACAGTTCATAGCATTGTAGCTGACTTCATAGCACATTGAGAAGGTGATTTGATGGGAGACAGTAGAAGCCCCATCACTTTGACACAAGGGATGAAGGAAATAATTACCATTCAGGGCAAGAAATAAAACATTGCCAAACTCCAGGAGCTCCCTATATGTACCTCTCTCCTCCTTAGAGTTAACTACTGTATTGTCGTTGAATCTTCTGTCTCTCTTATCCCTTCTGATGCTGGTCTTAATTGTTACACTTAATCCAGTCCCTTCTCCAGGGACTTGACAGGACCCAAGAATTTCCCTTCTACCCTGTCTACCCTCAACAATTTCAACATACAAGAACTTAGCCAATCTGAAGGAGAGGGTGGAGATTACTATATAAATTACAATTCCAGCAGGAATGCAGTCACCTGTCTCTAGGACCTCAAGATGCTTAGCCATCCCCCTACACCCCACAATCATTGTTAGAGAGTGGGCTTCTCAAAGCAGCTCAACAGCACTCCAGTTCTGCCCTGCTGCACTACCCCTTTGGCCTGGAGATCCCCTCATTCACAAACTAATGGTTCTGGAGTGAGCAGAGCCTGGCAAAATGGCGAAGGTTCCCTCATGGAGGATGGACCTGCCCTATGGCTGTGTTCATGTGGTACCTCTTAGACAGTGCTTGAGTCAGGAGGACCTGATTCTAACACAAACTTTGCCACCAACCAGCTGTGTGACCTTGATTAAGTAGCTTTCCTTATCCCTCCCTCAATTTGCTCATTAGTACAATGGGCATGTTGATAATATTTTAAAACACTATTTGTTGTGTGAGAAAATGAAATAATGCAAGTTAACTATCTGACCCTTCAAGTCCTTAATAAATTTCATAATCATCATCCTCGTTGTTGCTGCTGCTGTTGTTTTAACTGATGATAATCACAAATGAACACTTTAGCTTCTGAATCAGATGCAGAATACCTTTAACATGAAGAACGCTTGAGCTACCACATCCTCCGAATAAGAGAGGGCCAATTGTTCCTGTGGACTGGCAGTCTTGTTGCCTCCTAGCAGAAAGCTCTAGATGCACTGACTTGTGCTTGAATTTAGGCACTTAATCAGGAAGAAGGAAGCGGTTCTTTCATTCCGGGTGGTTCCTAACTCCTGTTGAATTGGGCTGGAATAGAAATAATGGCTCAGAGAAAAGAAACACAGACACTAATTTCCTTTTTTCTTATATGGCCTCAAACTTTCGTCCCCCAAAGTGGACTGATTTCAGTCTATCTTGCCTCCTCCCCTTGCATGATGAGTTTCTAAGACCAATTCTTATTCTATTCCAATGTCCAGCACAGTTTTTAAAAAAAAAATTTTTTTAATGTTTATTTATTTCTGAGACAGAGAGAGACAGAGCATGAGTGGGGGAGGAGCAGAGAGAGAGGGAGACACAGAATCCGAAGCAGGCTCTGAGCTGTCAGCACAGAGCCCCACGCGAGTCTTGAACTCACAAACCATGAGATCATGACCTGAGCCGAAGTCAGATGCTCAACCAACTGAGCCACCCAGGTGCCCCAATGTCCAGCACAGTTTTTAGCACTAGCAGAGATCTGTGTTTCAGGGCTGAATCTATGACTCCCTGGTTATCTGGCATTTGCTTTCTCTCCTCCATCACAGTCCCTGAATCAGCCACACTTTTATTTAAATGATTAGTTTAAGGAGCAGAACTTTAGCAAGCTGTATCAGCTATGGTCATTATCTCTTTCTGTCTCTCTATTCCCCTTACTCCCTCTTTCCCTCCTCCCCTCCTCCTCCTTCTCCTGTCTCCTCCCTCCCTCTCTCTCTCTCTCTCTCTCTCTCTCTCTCTCTCTCTCTCTCTCTTTCTGTCTCTGATGCCAAATTTCAGCAAATTCAGACATGTGGTGGTCCTATTATCTTCCAGGACTGTCCTATCAAAGTAGGGCCAATTTAGATCTTCTAAAGGTCAGAGAGGAGAAACCTTAAAAACAAATTATTCATGCTACGCTTGTTAGAATCTTTAGATACAAATGGGCAAACTTTGCTCTGTGTGGTTCTATCATAAACTTTGAAGGAAAAAATCTCATTTACTCATCTTGGTTAGCAGTGAAAGGACCAGGATAGGGAAAATACAGCATAAAGGATGATAGCAATTTGAACACACACATAATTGCCACTCAGGGCAAGAAATAAAACATTGCCAAATTCCAGGAGCTCCGTACCTCCCTCCTCCCTAGAGTTAACTACTATATTGCCTTTTATTGAAACCACTTTACTGTTTTTCCTTAGAGTCTTCCATTTGTGTTTGTATCTCTAAGCAATATATAGTTTAAGTTTGCCCGTTTCTGAGTTTTCCATAATGGGCTCATCCTGTATGTATTCTTTTCTTCTTTCATTTGATATTATGTTTGAAAGATTTAGCCACGTTGTTGAATGTAGTACAAATCTGTTCATTTTTCAGTGCTGTATAATTTATTGTATGAATATACACAATGTATTTTCTATTCTTCTATTGATGGGCAGTGTCATAATTTCTTTACACATTAAGGTTGTTACGGACATTTCCTATTATAGACAGTGATATGATGAGTATCTTTGCAGACATCCATCACAATTCACCCAGCACAAATTCCTAAATGTAGAATTTTTGGACCAAAGACTATGGCTCCTTTTTAAGCTTCTGCCAGAATGGTTGTAACAATTTGTATTTCTACCAGAAAAGTACATTCCTGTCTATGTCCTCACACTCTTCCCAGCACTAGCTTAGTTTAGTCACTAAGCACTTAGTTTAGCACTCTTCCCAGTGCTAGCATTTGTTTAGTCATGCCAATTTGATTGGGAAAATATGTTTTCTCAAGATTTTAGAAATTTCCCATTTCTCTGAGTATAGTGAGTATTCCATTTCTTTCAGTATGGGTGGGCATCCCACCTCCTTTATGGTGTTTTTGTTTTGTTTTGTTATTCATATTTATTCTCTCGTGGATTGCTTTTTCATATCTTTTGCCAGTTTTAAAAATTGGTATATGAGGCGCCTGGGTGGCTCAGTTTGGTTGAGCATCTGACTCTTGATTTTGGCTCAGATCATGATCCCAGGGTCGTGGGATTGAGCTCCACATCGTGGAGACTGCTTAGAATTCTCTCTCTCTTTCCCTCTGGTCCTCTGCCCCACTCGCTCTCTCTCTAAAAAAAAAAAAAATTGGTATGTGTGGATTTTAACAACAATTCACACTAGGGTTCAGCCCTGATGAAGTGTCAATTAGACACATTTTAAGTTGGAGATCAGGCTAAATGGGGGAGAGGGAAGGGACTTCTTAGTGCCCCTAAATCTGAGGAGAGTAATTTGGTAGCTTATTGTTCACAAACCAAAGAGGACAGTTGTGCATTCAGCCCCTTGCTGGGGAGAAAACAATGCTTCCTACACCTGAGGCCATTGGAGAACAAGAGATCCTGCTTTAATTGAATCTGCCTCTACCTCCTTTGTGCCCGAGGAATCTCTTTACGGTTATGACTACCTGGGCTCCAGGAGTGAGATGGGGATGTAGAAAAGGAAGAAATCTGTTTCATTGGCTTGCAGCTTAGGATTTGTATTCCCCAACTGAATTTACACTTTTTTCTTTTGTTCTCCCTGTCCTCATCCTTTCTTCAGCAAACATTTATCGAGCTCCTACTATGTGCCAGCTGTGTTAGAGGTCTCCTACCTCCCCAGACCTTCAGTGTTTCCCATCTCAAGCCGTTGGCAATTCCACCTTCTCAGTTCAAGTGAAGAAGCTGGGAGTTACCTATGGGTCTGTTCTTTCTGTAGCAGCCTCTCCTCCAGCAAATTATTTCAGCCCTACCTTCAAAATACATCCAGAATCTGGAAAATAACCCAAACACCCATAAGCAGGTAAATGGATAAACAAACTGTGGTATCTCCATAGGGTGGAATACTACTCAAGAACAGAAAGGAATAAGCTATTGGTGTATGCAACATGAATGGATTTCAAAATACACCAAGTGAAAGAAGCCAAATATAAAATAGTACTGTATGATGCCATTTATATACAATTCCAGAATATTCATACTCATCTGTAGTGACAGAAAGCACATCAGTGGTTGCCTAGGGATGAGAAGAGGTGGGAGAGATTGCCTGGGAGCATGAGGAGATGTTTTTTTGGGGGTAGGTGTGTTTGTTACCCATCGTGGTGATGGTTTCACAAGTATATACAGATCCCTAAGTGTATCAAATTGTATTTTCAAGTACATACAGTTTATCGTATGCTGATTCCACCTCAATAATGCTATTAAAAAGCATATCCAGGGGCACCTGGGTGACTTAGTGGTTTGAGCATCTGACTCTTGATTTTGGCTCAGGTCATGATCTCATAGTTCACGAGTTTGAGCCCTGCACTGTAAGTGCAGGACCTGCTCGGGATTCTCTTCCTCTCTCCCATCTGCCCTCTCCCTCCCTCATTCTCTCGCTCTCTCAAAATAAATAAATAAACTTAAGAAACACAAGCACACTGAGAATTAGACCACTTATCACCATCTGTGTTGCTACCATTTTATCTGAACCCCTATCAGCTCCTACCTGGTTAACTGAAGCAGCTGCATAACATGCCCTCTGGCACATGTCCTTAACTTCCTTACACTCTCTTCTTCACAAGGAGACTGCAGTGGTGCCTCTCAAAGGGAAGTGAGGTCATTTTACTCCTCTATTGAAAACCATCCCATGTCTTCCCATCACACCAAGACCACTTATCACTGTCTGACATAATGTGTACTTTACAAGCTTATTGCCTGTCCAACCACCGCAGTGACAGAAGCTCCAACAGAGCAGGTCCATTTATCTTCACTGCTGTATCCCCAGTGTCTAGAGAAGTATGTGTTACGTAGAAGGTGATCAATAGATATTTGTGGAATGAATCAATGAGTATGGTAGCAGACTCAGAGAGTTCCCAGACTACTGAGGGAGACGTACATAAATACAGTTAAAATAGAGGGCAATAGATTGTATGATAAATGGAGGCATCTAAACTATCTTGGGGTGAAGTCAAGGAAGGCTTCTTGGAGTAAGATGCTATGGGAAAGAAGACACAATTCCTGCCATCATGGAGTTCTATTGGATGAGCAAATATATAGGCCTCTATCATACCATGTGATAAGTGCTTTATAGGGGTAAGCATGAGGGGTGAGAAGCAGAGAAGTGGTAGTCTCACCCAGCCTGGGGGAAGCTCTGGCAAAGCGGATAAAGTTTCTCACAATAAAGCGCTTCCTGCTTGAGATCTATTTACATCCTTTCACCCAGTCTCCAGATTTGGGGAGGCTGTTTTCTGGATACAGACTGTGGCCACTGGACCAAGGAATTGACCCAAGATTTGGGAGATATCTAATCATCACATCTTCCCATCATGCTTACTTCCTTTTTTATGTAAGTTGTACTGCACCAATGTCCATCTAGGAAAGTCATTCTCCACCTTCCCTATACAATAGAATTGCTGGTGAGCTTAAAAAGGAACACATGATTGGGTCCTACTCTAGGCTGATCAAATCTAAGTCTCTGAGACAGGAGCCTAAATATGGATATTTTAAAAACCTCACTTTGCAGCTAGAGACCTGGAAATGACAAATGTGATTCAAGAGTCAGGAACTGTTGTCCTATTTGGAGTTTAGTCATTCATTTAGTCTTCATTTCATTCCTGCCTCAGGGCCTTTGCACTTCCCTTTCCCTTTGCCTTGAACGTTTTTCCCTTAGGATTTTTGCATAGCTAGTTGGTTCTCATTCTGTAAGTCTCTTACAGAAGTCTCTGTAAATGTTGAGTCTTCAGAGGAACTCTCTCTGACACTCTCCCCTCTCCATCTAAAATAGTTTTCATCTACTCTTGTCACCCTGGCTGTTATCTATCACATCACCTGATCGATTTCCTTCAGAGCACTTATTACAACTTGAAATGATCTTATTTACTGTTGTATCGCTGACATTAAAGAAATGAACCATTTAAAAGAGTGAAAAGATCTGACATGTGTAAAGCACAGTGCCTTGCACGTGGCAAAGATTAGGAAATGTTGCAATTAATATGATAAATTAATTACTTGGGATAATATACAAGGCCTAGGATGAAAAGAATTAGCTCTCTGGCAGCATGGGAAATGTTGTGAACTACTACCTCATTTTTTAATCTTATAGATGCTAAGCTCTTTGAAGGAAGGGGCTATTTCTTATTCATCATTGTATGTTTGGAGCTTAACACAGTAACTGGCTGTGTTAAGAAGATGTTCTTATTATGGAGAACTGTTTGCACATAACAATCTCACTCAAGCTAGTGTAACAGAAAAATGAATTTATTGGAAGGATAAAAGGGTCCTATAGAACCCAAGGTTGGGGAAGAAAGTTGGGCCAGCAAAGAACTTGAACCTTGAAAAAGAAAGGTACCAGAAACTGGCAATTTTCCTCAGTGTCTTCCCAACGTGGCATGATGTCTCTTTCCTTTTCTCTGCAAATTGGCTTTCTCTGCTTCGTGGGCATGTGGATGTCCCCAGCCTGAGTTTTACAAAGCTCACTTTGAACATCTCACAGAGCTTGATTCTGAATCCCCAGGGAAGAGGAAATTTGATTGGCTTTAACTCCTGCCAGGCATTCACTCGTGGGCCAATCAACTGAAGGCAGAGGCGGGGAACTGGGATCACGTGGGCCGCTGTTCTTGCGATTGGGAGTATCTCTTTGCAGTAAGGAGGGCTTAGCCCAGATTCTCCCCTTGAAAACAGAGCTTGACAGAATGGCTTGCTTACAGGTAGTTTGGTCAGGAAGAGATGCCAGGGAACAGGAGATGAAGGACTTGGAAGAATGAACTAGAGGAGGAGAGAAAGCCACTCCAAAGGTGTGTTATTGAGCTGATGTGGGCAAGTGAGGCTCATGCTCAACAGAGATCCTCTGAGAACTAAGTAGAATGCACGTCGGAAATGCCCTCCTGATAACAGGAGATGGAAGAATCTTTCCATAGGCTCCTGTCCTCTGATGGTCAAGAGTTGCCCCAAAGGGTGTTACCTCCATCTCACTTCAGTTTTGTACACGCACGAGAATGGCTATCAAGCTTTGAAGCAGAAAGCAAGAGGTACACGGCGCCGCCAGCTAAAGCAAGGTGCCAGCAGACTACCCCTGTGAGCAGGTGATTTGCTGTGGCAGGGGCTAGAGCCCACAGGTGGGCCAAGGGGATGTGAGCTGCTGGCAGGAGGTGCGGGCAGATTGTCTAAGAAGAGAGGGTAAGTGTGGGTGGAAATAATTTATATCTTTAGTATCTGCCCAATGAGTGTTTTCTGAATGAACAATAAAATGCAAAATGAAGGAAAGATTCTTGGAAGAGGCAAGATTTAAAACCCCTTTTGGTGTTGAAGGCTCAGCCTGGGGAGCATGTGGGTAATGATCATCTATTCTCAAGTATTTTTCTACTGAGGACTATCAATTTTGTTGAGAAGTCTGTGATATCGTAAGGAAGGTAGAAGATATTTCCCCCACTTGGGGATGAAGAACAGACCTGGAGATGCTGAGCACTTTGGTACATGATGCCAACATCAGGACGAAGTTTTGGTTTTCTGTCTGCTTTACCCCATTGAAAGTTATATGGCTGTAGTTAGACCACAAATGTGTGCAAAGTACCAACTTCCCTCCGTTTGCATCCTCTCTCCTCTGTGTATAATTCAGCACGGTGAATATAGTGGTTGTTAAGACCTAAAGCAAGTTTCTAATTTTGTTTCATTATGCGTATGAATGCAACCCTGAGGACCCATCCCTACGGCCTTAACTAAACTTGGTCTCTCAAGCTGGGAATTGACAAGATAAAGATCTGAATGGAAACTCCTGTTGGCGGGCCCCGATAAACCTGCAGTCAAGAAATCAATAGAGCTTTTTCAGAGTTGCCATTATCCAACAAGGAAAAAATTTCAAAAATAAATTGCGACCTGGCATAAAATCAGATTAAGTAGATAACAGGTTTTGCTGACTTCAGGGCCGTGCTAGGGATGGCACAGGAGAGAGAGAATTAGCGATTTAATGAGCTGGAGTTCTCTCTCGGCTTGTGCTGTGCAAGTGTTTACTCTCTGAACAAGAGAGGGAGGACAAAGGTGAGAAAACAGATCCCAGCTTCCGTTTGAATTTCACCCCAAAGCTGACCCAGCCCTGCAATCTAGTGCTCGCTCACCGTTTTTGGTGGTAGACTTGCAGAGCAGGTAACTGCTCCAGCCTTGAAGTCATGGGTTTTAGCCAGGCTTCGCCATGCCGTATGGCACTGGGCTGGTTAGTTCACCTGCCCATAAGCCCCGGTTTTCTGGTCTTGAATCAGGCCCCCCACTGACCGAGGCTGGGGCAGAGTTGTTCCACCAGGGAAATGGGTACAATGCTTGGAAAACAAAAGAGAATGGATGTTACAAGGCAAGGACAAGCCGCAAGTGGGCACCAGTCCAGCTCTATCTTTCTGCCTGGACTCTGACATTTCCAGAGCCCTTAAAAATGTCCCCCCAGAGGTCCTCTGTGGGTAAAGTTAAGGGAAGTATTCCCAGAGCCAGGCAGCCTAATTGATTTGGGAGAATAAGGGCAGGAGCAAACTGGAGCTTACCCTCGGGGTGTACCTACCTGCCTCTCTGCTCCTTCAGGCTCTGCTCCCTACCCAGCTTCAGAGTCAGGTATTTCTTCCTGCCTGTCTTAGGATACCTCTTTGGATTTCGTCTCTTGCCTGTGTATACTACTATTACTTCCCAGACCCACCTGTCTGTCCCCCCTTTTAGTTCAACCCCACCCTTCCAGTTAGTCCACTCTTGTTCATGGTATTCTAATTGTTGGCCAAGATATGGCTCCCTCCCCTGCCATCAAATCAATATGGGATGCTTCATATGGGCTGGGGAACTTATTGTAAAATGTGCTCCCCCTTATCATCAGCTGAAGCTCTTGTGGGCCGGTGTGGTTGCAAGGCCCAGCTCAAGGGGGCACCATTCACATCATAATCCATGTGAATATAGCAGTCTAGAATTGTTCAGTGCACAACCCTACTGACTGTATGCAGTGGCTTTTCCTTCAGCAGCTGAGAATGAAGAAGCTGCTTTTTTTTTTTTTTTTTACAATGTTGGCAAGTCATGGTGAGACATTTCCAAGTATAGTTGGTCCTGAGGTCAAGTCTTGCTCAATTCTGATTTTTATAATGCAGGAACCCCTCACTTACTGTGGTGGCTTTGTAAAGTGTCAACTTGGCCAGGCTGAGCTACATTTCCCAGAATCCCTTCCTTGCTATGTTTCCAGAGCCACAGGCAAGATTTCTGTGAGAGATTTGAAAGATGTAAGGGAGACTGTGGACATTTTGTGCTTTGTTCTCTTGGTCAGGTAAAACAGTTTTGTAGCTCACACCTGTTGTGTTGGGTTCACCTCATTGATGTGGGACTACCTTCCCATGGATCCTCCTTCAGCTTCTTTGTCTCCTGGGCCAGGTGTATGTTTGTACCCTTGATGAAGGGCACCAACTTCTCCTTGAAGACACCCACATCATCAAGTCAGAGACAGAAAGAACTGGCATGGGTTCAAGTCTGTGTCCTTATGGGTTCTAGTGTGTGCTCATGGATTCCAGCTTGTCCTTGCTCTGCCCCACTTGACATCTGTCTGCCCTTCTGGACTTCCTGGCCTGAAGATTTCAAACTTTAGCATCAAATACAAAGACAACAACCTTACAGAGACTTTAATCAATCATAGTTGAGTGAGGGCACATGCTTGGGAAATTCTTTAACACACTGCCCAGTGGGCCTACTTCTTTGGTTGAACTGGACTAATGCACCTACCATGGAATTACATTTCTGAAATATAGAGGTTTGGGGTCTTATTTGGGATGCTCCCAAAGAAGAACTCACTGCAAGTAATTTATCTGGGAGCTGGTCCCAGGAAACAGAAGTAAAGAGGTAAAGAAAGTGAAATCAAGAAATGATGAAAAACCTGTAGATAGTGAGACTCAACTCCACTCTGGCGTTTGAGAAGTGTGCACATAGCCTCCCAGAAGTCTTTGTGTAAAGCATGGGAGGCAGGAAAGCTGAGGTCTTTATCTACTGGCTCTGGCCGCCCATTCGAAGGTTGCTCTGTGCTATGCCTTTGGGATTCACCTGGCTGAGAATGAGCAGGTTCTTGCAGCATCAGAGAAAGCACTGAGGCAGAGAAGCAGAGAAGGTTCTGGGTTCTGGGCAGGTGCTTGAATCTGGGTGTTGTTAGGTTGCTTAGGCTATTTCCCTGATAATGAGTGATGCTGAACATCTTTTCAGGTGTCTGTTAGGCATCTGGATGTCTTCTTTGGAAAAGTGTCTTTTCACGTCTTCTACCCATTTCTTCACTGGATTATTTGTTTTTTTGGGTGTTGAGTTTGTTAAGTTCTTTATAGATTTTGGATACTAACCCTTTATCTGATATGTCATTTGCAGATATCTTCTCCCATTCCATCAGTTGCTGGGTGTTGAGTTTGATAAGTTCTTTATAGATTTTGGATTCTAACCCTTTATCCGATATGTCATTTGCAAATATCTTCTCCCATTCCATCAGTTGCTGGGTGTTGAGTTTGATAAGTTCTTTATAGATTTTGGATTCTAACCCTTTATCTGATATGCCACTTGCAAATATCTTCTCCCATTCTGTCAGTTGCCTTTAGTTTTATTGTTTCCTTTTCTGCACAGAAGCTTTTTATCTTGATGAGGTCCCAATAGTTCATTTTTACTTTTACTTCCCTTGCCTCTGGAGACGTGTCTGGTACAAAGTTGTTGGGGCTAAGGTTGCTCCCTGTCCAGCAATTGCTATACTAGGTATTTATCCAAGGTAAACAAAAATGCTGATTCGAAGGGGCACAAGCACCCCAACGTTTATAGCAGTGCTATTAACAATAGCCAAATTATGGAAAGAGCCCAAATGTCCATCAACTGATGAATGGATAGAGAGGATGCAATGGAACACTACTCAGCAATCAAAAAGAATGAAATCTTGCCATTTGTAACAATGTGGATGTAACTAGACTGTATTATACTAAGCGAACGAAGTCAGGTGGAGGAAGACAAATATATGATTTCACTTATACGTGTAATTTAAGAAACACAACAGATGAACATAAGGGAAGGGAAGGAAAAATAAGATAAAAACAGAGAGGGGGCAAACCATAAGACACTTAAATTCAGAGAACAAACTGAGGGTTCCTGGAGGAGAGGTGTGAAGGGGATGGGCTAAATGGGTGATGGGCATTAAGGAGGGCACTTGGGATGAACACTGGGTGTTATATGTAAGTTATGAATCACTGGGTTCTACTTCAGAAATCAATACTACACTGTATGTTAACTAACTTGAATTTCAATTAAAAGAAAAAGGTGCTTAGGCTTTTGAGGCCACAGTCAAGGATGAGCTGTAGGGCTGTGACTTGGGCACCAGAAGTATCTGTTGTTGCCAGCAATGCCACTGTTTGCAAGGTCAGGTGTCATAGATGTTACTGGGTCAGGAAGAAACAATTAAAATGCCACTAAAGGTACATTTAAAAACCAAAATAAATACAAGTCAGAGAGCTTTCTAATGTTAAAGAGCTATTATGACAACAGACACACACACACACACACACACACACACACACACACACTTCCCCAACTCTTACTCTGCCACTTGTTTGCCTCCTAAATTACTTTCTTCCATTCACTTATTCAGGGGAAAAAATTGTTTTTTATGCAGCCTTGTGCTCTGCTGCATTAGATGCTTCTCAAGCTTTCCAAGAAGCCCTTACTAGCAACCCAAGTGAGGCCTATAAAAGAGCCCATCCACAGTTCCTTTAAAATGAAAATAACCCTTCATGTTAAAAAAAAAAAATTAAAACCTTGGACTACACAAGTGAAAACATGGTAGCTCAGCATTTTGGAAGCCAGACTCTGACCAGCAAAGGGTTATTGAGGGTCTCTTCATGGGGATGGGTCAGAGGCCTGATGGTTTGGGCCATACCTGTTGGGTTTTTTTTATTTTTTTAATGTTTTATTTATTTTTGAGACAGAGCATGAGCAGGGGAGGGGCAGAGAGAGGGAGACACAGAAGTCAAAGCAGGCTCTAGGCTCCGAGCTGTCAGCACAGAGCCCAATGAGGGGCTCAAACCCACAAACTGCGAGATCATGACCCGAGCTGAAGTCGGATGCTCAACCAACTGAGCCACCCAGGCACCCTGCCATGCCTGTTGTTTAATGCCTACATCTGGTTATCATCACGTCAACTGCAATATCTCATTTCCATTTTCCCAACCCTTGGGCTTCATGTTTTGTTTCCTGCAGGATCAGTGACACATCAAATAATCTGTCCTCATCGCAGCTTGAAACCGTGATGTCCATCTGTGTCAGGATTGTGCTGGCTGCTAGGCAGGACAGCATTCTCAGTGAGAAAGACGCTGAGAGGGATAACTTCTTAGAAACACAGACTTTCCATTTTCCAAATGGAAGCTGGCTTGGATACCAGTCACTATCACTGGATATTCAGACCCTCCCTCCTAGATAAGATCATCAGCGGTAACTCTCCATGTGGTGGATAAAAAAGCTGAGACCCTGAGAGAGGAAATAAATTACCCAACACAGCATTCATGACCCAGCCCATGGTAGGCCCTCAATAATCATTTGGTTATCATGAGAGGTAGTTGGGTGCCATGATTAAGCACACAGGCTTTGAGGTCAGACAGATTGAGGTCCTGCCCTGACTCTGCCTCTCACTAAGTAAGTGCTGTCAGGCAGGTGACTTAACCTTAACACTGTCTGGGCCTCAGTGTTCCTGACTGTAAAATGGGAATAATAGTACTCATGTGTATGATGTTGAGAGGATGCCATGTGCTGTGTAGAATGTTTGGCACATAGTAGAAGTAACTAATGACGATGAAGAAGAAGCAGGCCAACTTGGGCTCTCGTGAGCTTAGGTCATTCTTCAGCTGCCTGATCTCTGACAGCTTAGCAACCTTCCCACCCACTGGCAGGTAGACAGGAGCAGAGGGCTTCCAATGCTGTTTTTCTGGCTTGCTGATAATTGTTTCTTATACAAGCCAGTGTTTTATTGATTCACAATTGATCTTCGCATGGGGCCAGGGGAATTCTTGGGGCATGAAGACAAAGGCAGCATTTTCCAGCCCAGGGGTCCCCCCGTGGGTGTCAGGGGCATCACCTGCAGGCTTGAATGACTGGCCTCTGCCCTGCTTGGGACAACTTCTTAATCAGAATGAGCCCCCTCCAACACGTGCCCCTTTATTGTTTCCACCCACCCTCCCCCCACTGGCTCCGTTTGACCTTTAATAAGCACCACTTCTGTGCAGAGCTGCCGATGAGTTATTGCTGTGTGAGCAGCTCCCCAGGGCAGGCCACCTCCCCAGCCCCTGGCCTCCCCGCAGCTTGTAAGGGAAAATTACATTTTGATCTACATTCCCCATTTCCATTCTCTGTCACCTGGCTTTGGAGACGAAAGGAAGAAAACAATGTTTTCTTCCCACCCCCCGCCACCCTGGTCTCCTCCTAGATTAGACCTGTGTGTTGTTTCCTCCCTTTCTTTCCTCTTTCCTGCTTCTGTCTGGATGGTCAGCTGGAGAAGATAAAACAGCTTGGCCCGAAGTGTTTACCTGGGTTCGTCCATCTTGGGACACATGGGTCATCTAAGCCCCAGAGGTCAGGGCAAGATTGTACCCAAAAGTCAGCAGATGGACCAGATGAGGCAAAGCTCTCCTGCAAATTGTCCTCACCACATCCTGCACCTCTTCTTTCTCCTCCCCCTTTTTAAATTGAGACAAAATTCACATAGCACACAAGTATGCAATTCAGTGGGTTTTAGTATATTTGTAGTGTTGTATAACCATTACCAATATCCATTTCCAGAACATTCTCATCGCTCCAAAAATAAACTGTGCGCATTAAGCAGTCACTACCCATTCTCTCCTCCCCACAGCCCTTGGCAACCACTATTCTACTTTCTGTCTCTATGAATTCTGGACATTGCATATAAATGGAACCATACAATATGTTGTTCTTTTGTGACCACCTGCTTTCATTTAGCATAATAGTTTCATGTTGTATTAAGTGTCAGCACTTTTCTTCTTTTTTATGGCCAAATAATATTCCATTGTATGAAATACCACATTTTGTTTATCCGTTCATCCATTGTTGGGCTCTTGGGTTGTTTCCATATCTTGGCAATTATGAATAATGCTGCTGTGGACATTGTGTACAAACCTTAGTTTGAACATATGGTTTTCAGTTCTCTTGGGTATAAAGCTAGGAATAGAATTACTGAATCACATGGTAGTTCTTTGTTTAGCTCTTTAAGCAGTAGCTGAACTGAGTTCCATAATGACTGCACCATTTTACATTCTTGTTAGTGATGTACATGGGTTCCAATTTTTCCACATCCCTTCCAACACTTGACAGTTTCCATTTTTTATATCCTAGTGGGTGTGAAGTGGTATCTCTTCTGGTTTTGATTTGTATTTCCCTAATGACTAATGATGTCTAGAATCTTTTCATGTGTCTGTTGGCCATTTGTATATGTTCTGTGGAGAAATGGGTGAACAATTCCTTCAGCCACTTTTAAATTGGTGCTTTGGTGTTGCTGGCGTTGTTGAGTTGTAAAAGTTCTTTATATATGTAGATACTAGACCCTTGTCAGATTTGCAAATGATGATTTGTAAATATTTTCAACCAATCTATGGGTTTTGATTGCTGTAGCTTTGAAATAAGCTTTAAAATCAGGAAGTGAGAGGCCTCCAACTTTGTTCTTCTTTTTCAAGGTTGTTTTATCTAGTCTTTGTTTCAAAGCCCCCTATTAGGCTTATGGAGAGTTTATCAGATCTGTGTTGGGATCTAATGCCTCTTCATGCCCAATCTAGCTTCCTCCCTGTCCCCTTCACATGGGTAACTCCCCAGTCACCTGTTTGCATTCCTAACTCTGTCCTGGTGTCTGATTCCTGGGGAACCCCATTTGCAGAAACTAATAGTGTCTGGAACATTGGTCAGCACATCATTAGAGTCCTAGAAACATTTCCAAAGAGAGAGAGAAGAAAGTTATTGTTGACTTGGACACACAAGGAGATTCCAATCTTATTGTTGCCATCAGGGTATAACTTCTCATCATTGATCCAAATAGCATAGTGGTCAACAATAGAAATTAATGAGGCATTACCCTTTTAAGAAGTTTAGGTCCAACAGAACCTTTGGGTAGTGGATCAGAGTGGCAAAATAATCTAGAATTATTTCATCTTCAGAAAAACGATGTTACTTTGGAAGAAGAGAAATCCTCAATGTGGACCAGGGTGGCCAGAGAAGGGTGAGAGAATAGGTAATAGGAAATGAGGTCAGAGAGCTGACTTCAAACGTTTAGAAAGTAAAAACCTTTTCTCTGCTGTTCTTCAATGAAAAACTTGAATGCCAACTCCGTCTGATCCTCCAGGCCTCAGCTTAAATGTCACTTTCTCCAGGAAGCCTTCTCTGAACCTCCTCCTCCCTACCCCCAAGACTGAATAAGGTCATCACGCATTCTTGTTTCACTGCGCCCTTCTCCTTTGGAAGCCTTTGTGCGGGCACGTTCTGGTCTGATTCAGTTCCTGGTGTTTTCTCAGCACCAAGAACAGTTCCAGGCTCATAGGGGGTACCTAGGGTCCCTTTCCTGAATGAAAGAAGAAGCAAATGAGCCAGTAGGTAGAAGTTAAAAAAGGAAGAGATATGGATTCCATTAAATCATTACATACTGTTGAGCCATGTCCAGCAGTGCTAGCTGCACAGAACAGGGACACAAATCCAAGTGCTTTGCCTTTGGGTCCCATGAAATTCCATTGCACCAAAGTTCCCTTGAGCCAGTGGCTTCAACCCTCCGGCATTCCTTTTGCTTCTCTCTGGATCTTCTTCTACTAAAAGGGACTTGAATTGTTTTCTGAAGGGGAACCACATGGAGTAGAATTGGTTTTCTGTCTGCTTTAAAAACAAATACAAGTCAGAATGTTTAGGAGATATCCAGAAGAATATCTTTCAAGTGCTCAGGTATTTTATTTCCTTATTAACAATTACCATTTCTTGAGCATGTACTAAGCATATGACACTGGATTATATACATGACCTATAAATTGAAAATTCTCGAAACAGCTCTGGCTAGGTGGGAATTGTTATCTCCCAAACATGAAAACTCCTTAGTTTCCCCAAACACCTTGGATCAGAGTTAATATCCAACTTCTAAGGGAGCCAATCTAGGCATTTAACCATTTTGGTGGAGGTAGACTCAGTAGACTGACCCCAGGCAAAGATAGCTGAGTGTCTTCTCACATTGCTCATTGTGACTCAGATGATTTTGATAAGCAGCCCAAGAAACCAGATGTGACATTTATGTTTGGCTTAGTCCTGCAACCATGTAATATCCAGAAAGCTCCAACAAGCAAAGGTAAGGGTTTAATTTTATTATCCAGATTTTTTTTATGGGCTTAAATAAAGGGGAGTGACATTCAAAAGTACTTCCTAAATCATCGGAGAGAGATTCAATTATGTTTTCTGTCATTTGTGTTAACTGTACTTTGAAGAATGCTAATTTTCAAAAAATTGGTTACCTATGATTTAAGAAAAAAGGCTGTCCCTAATCAAGCAAGCATTCGTTCTCTGAAAATTTCAGCGGTGGGAAAATTCAAGGCCTTGAAGCTCAGGATCTTCTCTGGGAAATTGGGTTATGTTGTTTTTAGGTCACAAGTGAAAGTGTGGGAGTCCTGGTAAATGTTCTTTTACATAAAATTAAGCAAACGTGGCATCTAAATAAGGAAACCATCACAGATAAGTTATGCATATTAAATTATTGCTAATGGATGAAATATAATTAATCTTCATGCATCCTCCTCAGCTCCTTAGAAGATGTGTGCACCTGCCTTCTCAAATTTCCGGGCATTCAGTCAGAATGGTGGGCATGAGTGGTGTTCTTAAAAGGAAGTCCAGTCTCTGGTCAGGAGCATGTTTAAATCACAGGTGAGCCCACGTGCTTCAGTTAGGTACCCTTTGATAGGAGTCCAGAGAAACCCACTCCAGCCAGCTCAAGTACAATTAAGGCTTTGCAGTGAGATACAGAAAGGTCTCATGGGAATTGAGAGACTGCAGAACAGTGAGTTTAGAAGAGCAAGGAGAATACCAGGAACTACTAGGATGACAGTTGCAAACAGATTTCTCCAATTGCTGTGTGATTTCTGCTGAGTTACTTCACTTTTCTATGCCCCAGTCTTAACAAGGGGATGATATAGCATATACTTCTCTACCAGCCATTAAATGGGTTAATGATTGTGCCAAGTTTAGCACATACTATCTCAATAAATGCTAGCTGTTGTGATAGTCACTATCATTAATGTATTATTATTATATTTTTCCACATTACTTTGTGCAATGGCTCCATCTTCCTTTTGTTTCCATATAGCTTCAGTATTCACAGTGGCCCCTGAGTCATCATGATTTTCTAAGTTCTAGTGCCTATAACTCCCTAGACACTGTCTTCTTCTCTTGGCTCAAGTTGCTTTAAGAGAGAATCGGGTGGCCTCATCTCGCTCAGATTATAGACTCCTGCCAGCCCATGGCTGGGATCCCTCTGGGTCAGAGACCTTCCTTGCTCCCCATGTCAGGGGATAGTGTCCATGCAGCAGGGCTGTGGGTGAGGAGTCTGCCATTAGGGGGTGAGCATCAGATAGCTGCAGCTTGCTTAGAAGCACAGGTGAAACCACTTCTGGCTGGGAAATAAAAAGAGGCCTGCAACAGCTGTGTGGACAGGATTATGTGTGGGGCAGTGTAAACTGATTATGTGTGATTATCAGTGTAAACTTGATAAGTAGTTAGGGATGAGCCATCATGGTGGTTGCAAGGTAATTAGAAATGGAATAAAAAGAAGTGTGTGTGTGTGTGTGTGTGTGTGTGTGTGTGTGTGTGTGTGTGTGTTCCTTCTGAGAGAGAAAGCAAGAGCAATTTATCTAGGTGAAGAATATTTGGGTGTTCAGTAAACTATTCTTTTTCTTTTTTTAAATGTTTATTTATTTATTTTGAGAGAGAGAGAGAGAGTGCGCACGCCCTCGTGAGCAGGGGAGGGGCCAACAGGGAGGGAGAGAAAGAGAATTCCAAGCAGGCTCCATGCTGTCAGTGCAGAGCCCAACTCAGGGCCTAATCTCACAAATCGTGAGGTTGTGACTTGAGCTGAAATCAAGAGTCAGACACTTAACTGACTGAGTCAACCAGGTGCCCCTCAGTAAACTATTCTTTTAACTTTACTGTAGATTTGAAATTTTTCAAATTTAAAAAAACAGGGAAAAATCACAGCTAAGACATTTACCAAATAAGTATTTTCACCATAAATACATAAATATGCAAAAAGAGTAGTAAGCAAGCAAGCTCAGGACTCAGCAAATCCCAGATCTGCTTACCTCCTCTGTGAGTGATTTTCTGTCTCTAAACCTCCATTTCCACGTCTGTGAAATGGACCCATAGTATTGCCCCCTAGCCTATTTAAGAGTTTCATTAACTGATATATTTGCCAAACAGGGCAGACAGTCTGCTGGCAGGCATCGGGGTGGCTGTGCCAACTATTTGTAGTGAGCATATCTCCTCTGACTGGTTCTTGGTACCTAGCATGTAGTAGAAATTTGGATGCTGGTTTTAGTACCATCATCTTTATCATTATCTTCAGCACCATTCCTGAGACCCATTGACCTCCCCACCCTAGAGACATGTAAAAACCGAGACTTTAGGAATAACTGCTAGATTGGGGGTGGGGGGCAAGTGACTGCAGCATTGGGTGTTCTCAGCACCTGGGGGAACAGTGTCATTCCGGTAGATGTGGTACATGAAGAGATTTTAGTAGCATTTCAGGCTGGGGCAAAGCGTGCTCCCCTGGCTCAGAAGGGATTAGCTGTGTTTTGCAAACTAAACACTGGTATAGGCTGAGAGAGGAGGGCCCAGGCTGCAGGGAGCTGAAGGGATGGACCTTGGGTCTTGGGGCTGTGTCTCTGGGGTGAAGCAGGGGATGTTGAGGGTGTGGGGACAGGGACACATTCTTGGGGGCCCCTGGGCATAACGGGGTTGGGTTCAGCAGGATGTTTAAACATGCTGGTGCTGTTATAATCTCATGCTTCTAGTCTTTCTACTGTTGCCTCAGCATCCTTTATAATAAGTTTGGTAAATGTTTGTCTAAACCACACACAGATGGATAAGTGGACATATGGGGGTGGATGGATTCCGTGGATGGGTAGAAGTGTGAACCATGAAAGAATGAGAAAATAACTGAAAACTGAACAGAAAAATGGATGAACATTTGTTTTTCCCCCAGCTTTATTGAGATATAATTGACATATAATCTTGTGTTAAGATGCACAGTGTGATGATTCGATACACCTATATATCGTAAAATGTTTACCACAATAAGATTAGTTAGCACATCCTTCATTTAACATTATTATCTTTTTTTTTTTTTTGGTTGTTGTGGTGGTGATGAGAACATTTAAGATCTACTCTCTTAACAACTTTCAAGTATATAATGTGATATTGTTAATTGGATTCCCTAGAACTTACTCATCTTATAGCTGGAAGTTTATATTCTTTAACCAACATTTCCCCATTTTCCCAACCCTCAGCTCCTGGTAACCATAAATCTACTCTGTTTCTGAGTTTGACTTGCTTAGATTCCACATATAAGTGATATCATGCAGTATTTGTCTTTTCCTGTCTGACTTATGTCACTTAGCATAATGCCCTCAAGATTCATCCATTGTTACAAATGGTAGGATTTCCTTTTATTTCCTTTTTTTTTTTTTTTGGTGGCTGAAAAATATTCCATTGTGTATATATGCTACATTTTTCTTTATCCATTTATTCATCAACAGTCAATAGTTTCCATGTCTTGGCTGTTGTAAATAATGCTGCAGTGAACATAGGGGTGCAGATACAATATTTACTTGCGATATATACCCAGAAATGGGATTGCTGGATGATATGGTAGTTCTACTTTTAACTTTTTGGGGGAACCTCCATATTGTTTCTATTTCTATTCCGTTCCATACCAACAGTGCACGAGGGTTCCCTTTTCTCTACATCCTCACCAACACTTGTTATCTTTTTGATGATAGCCATTCTAACAAGTGTGAAGTGATATCTCATTGTAGTTCTGATTTGCATTTCCCTGGATGATTAGTGTTGTTGAGCATATTTTCATGTACTTGTTGGGCACTTGTATGTTTTCTTTATAAAAATGTCTTCATTTTTACAGGTCCTTTGCCCATTTTAATCAGATGATGTGATGGTGATGATGATGGTGATGGTGATTTGCCATTGAGTTATATGAGTTCCTTACATATTTTGGATCCTTATCAGATATATGGTTTGCAAATATCTTCTCCCATTCTGTAGGTTGTGTTTTCATTTTGTTGGTTGTTGTTCTTGCTATGAGAATCTTTTAAGTTTGATGTAGTCCCACTTACTGATTTTTGCTTTTGTGCTATGCTTTTGGTGTCATATCAAAATAACTCTTGCCAAGACCAATGTCTAGGGGCTTTCCCCCTACATCTTCTCCTAGGAGTATTATGATTCCAGTTCCTTTACACTTAAGTCCTTAACCCATTTCGAGTTAATTTTTGTGAATAGTATAACATAGGGGTCCAGTTGCATTCTTTTGGATGTGAACATGCAGTTTTCCAAGCACCATTTATTGAAGAGACTATCCTTTCCTCATTGAGTGTTCTTGTTTCCTTTGTCAAATATTAGTTGACTGTGTTTGGTTTGTTTTTGGGCTCTTCATTCTGTTCTATTGGTCTATGTCTGTTTTTATGCCAGTACCATGTTGTTTTGGTTACTACAACTTTGTAATTACAGTTTGAAGTCAGGAAGTGGGAAGTTTTGTTCTTTTTCAAGATTGCTTTGGCTATTGGAAGGCTTCTGGGGTTCCATAGAAATTTTAGGATTGTTTTTTCTGCGTCTGTGAAAAATGCCATTGGAATTTTGATAGGAGTTGCATTGAATCTATAGATAGCTTTGAGTAGATGGACATTTTGATAATATTAACTCTTTGGATGAATATTTGAATGAATAAATGACTGAAATACTTAAAAGGGAGAATGATTTAATTAATTAATTGGTGACTAATAAGGAACAGCTTTTCTTGAGGGCTTCCTAAGTACCACTCTACTAAGCAACTTAATTACACTTCTCATTTGATTCTTACAGCTACCCTATAATGTAGTTGTCATTGTCCTTCCCATTTTATATATGGTAAATTGAGACTTCTGGAGGTCATATAACTTGCCCAAGGTCCCACAGCCAGGAAGTGATGCAGCTAGAATCCCAGTGAATGCTTTAACCACTGCCTTTAACTTCTATGGTATGTCAAGGATCAGGACTGTGTGAACTTATTTTGTTCCGTAGATGTTGGTCCCAGCACCTCAGGCCAGCTTAGAGATTCATTCATTCATTCTAAAGATATATAATGAGCACCAACATTAATGATCAAGCAGCCACTGCTCCACCATATATAGCTTATGCTTGAGTAGGGAAGGCTGACAAAAAGAAATGCATGTATACTTCCTTGTAGAAGTAAATGGTATGAAGAAAAACAAAACTTGTGAGGGGTTATAGAGTGATGGTGGTACAGAGGGGAGCTATGTTAGAGAGGGTGATCAGGAAAGACCTTTCAGAGGAGGTATAAGGACCTGCCTCATGAACAGTGTATTATGAAAAGATCTAGAGGAGAGAATTCCAGACACAGGGAACACCCAATGCAATGATCCTGAGGCAGGAATGAACATTGCAAGTATGAAGACTAGTGAGGAAGCCAGCATGGGGAGAGTGATAAGAGATGCAGTCAGGGAGGGAGACAGGTGCCAGGTTTTTATCCTAGACTTTGCAGTTCAGGATAAAGGGAATGGATTTAAGGGAGAAAGTATGTCTGACTTACATTTTAAAATATCATTCTAGCTGCTATCGGTTGTTCCATCACCCTTGTCTCCAACCCAGTGAAACGGTTTGGTCAGTTAGTGTAAAAATGAAAAACACTTGTTTGTCCTCCTTTGAGTGGTCCCAACTGTCATCCCCTCTTCTCTTCCTTCCTTCTTGGGAGCTCATGTGTCATTGGCACTGCCCCTGTTGGCACCAGGACATTTGCTAGAAGTATCCATTCTTCTTGTGCTCTCTCTTCTCCCGGGGACCCTTGCCATGGTGACTCATCCCAAAGCCCCACCCAACAAAAAAGAAAAATGACAATAATGTGTATGTCCAACAATAGGGGATTGGGTAAGCAAATCCACTCATTATCACACTTTTGACCATCAGAAATGAGGTTGAGTAGAAGTAATTGCTGTTATACCAGTAATAATGATAGCAACTCATATCTATTATGCAACAGGCTCAGTGTTAATAACTTATATATTTTACTTCATTTAATTTTGTCAACACAGAGAGATCGATTCCACTTTTCTCCCCCCCTCCCCCCAAGTTTATAGATGAGGAAATTAAGGTTTTAAGCGTTTTGCCAAAAGAGCTAAATAGTATATGGTTCAGCAAGAGTAAAATTCAGGTCTCTCTGATTACAAAGTCTATGTTTTTAACTGATGCCATCTGCCTCCCATTGGAATATAATCATGTTGTATTGCTAAGTGAAGAAAGCTGGCTATTAAATAATAAGTGCAGCCTCCAGCCCATCTTTTTCAGTACCAAAAGGGCATGCAGCTAAATATTAAAAGTTGTTATCTCTGGGTGGTTAATTATGGGAGATTTTTGCATGTGTTTATGATTTTTGTAATTGGAGTTAAACAAAAGCAATAAAAGGTCTCCATGTGTTTTTCTCCCCTACTCAGCTCCTCTCCTCCTCCCCTGTGGTTTCCAGACCTGCTCTGGGTTCTCTATGGATATAAAGCTAGCATGGCCTCTTCCCCTTGGCCTCTTCCCCTTGGCCTCCTGCTTGCAATTTCAGCACAATTCTCTAGATTGCTTCAAATTTTGCTAGCATTCTAGATGCTGAGTTAGTTGCATTTTTTTTTTCACCTTAGCTAGAGGCTTAAATAATACATTTGCAAAATATCCAAGTCTCTAACGTTTTTTTTGCTGGTTAGGGTGTGGACTTGGTAATGGCCTCAGCTCCTGGGGACAAGCCACAGGTCTTTGGTGATCAGAAGAGCACTTAATCCACTCAGTGAGGGGATGGACCTGGAGAAGAAGGGGGCGAATGAGGCTCTGCTGCCAACACTGAGACCGGAAGTCACCCATGTGTGCTAGAACACTGTCTCAGGGGATAGAGATGTCTGTCCTGTGTTGAGAGGTAATTTCAGTGGGAGATAACTCCTGGGCTCTGCTATTCATGTCTGCATGCATTCATTCATAAAAGCAATATTTATTGAGCACTGACTCCAGCACTGTACTAAATGCTGGGAACTCAGGCCTCAGGATGAAAGACCATCCTCACCTTGGTGGAGTTCATGAAGTGGAGTCTACAGAGAAGACAAACACTGAACAAATGTTCAAATGTTTAAATGTGGCAGAAGGTGGAAAGGCAGGATGCTATGGAGAAATGTAAGAAGGGAGCTAGCTGAGCCTCAGAATTCAGGATAGGCCCCCCACCCCCAGGAAGTAGTGTTCAAGCTGAGAGAGAAGCATGCCCAGGAACTAACCAGGCAAAGAAAGGAAGAAGAAGGGGTATTTCAGGATGAGAGGGTACATATAGAAAGAACTGAAAGTGGGGGAAAGCAGGGTACTACTGTCATGCTGAAGAATGTATGATGCCCAGATAGAAGACAGAAAGGGGCACAGGATAGTCCAGAGGGGAAACCTTGGCCAAAACCAGAGGGTCCAATAAACCACCTCACAAAATGTATGTCATCCTAGGGATGATGAGAAAAAAGCTGTTGAGAAATGTAACTAGAAATAGTGGTTTTATTTTTAAGTGACATCACTAAACGAAGGCAGTTAGTACTGAGAATGAAGTTGCTCCTTGGAGTAGAGAACACTTCTGTGCCAATACGTTGTTCTTTCATTCAACAATTTATGCAGTGTCTACGATGTAGCAGGCACAACCCTGGATGTTGGGGAATGGAAGAGAACAAAGGTCTCTAGCTTACAGTCTAGTGGGGAGAGAAAGGCAATAAACAAAAGGGCAAATAGGGAAATAGTTTAATATTGGGTATCACTAAGAGTCATGAAGAAAGGCAAAAGAAAGGACAGGGGTGTAGAAGCCCAGAGAGGCAGGATGAGGCCATGCTATTCCCAGTGGGAGGTCAGAGAAGTTCTTCAGAAGTTGACACAGAACAGAGAATAGGAGGAAGAGAAGGAACAGGATGGACCTCCAATCCACCAAACCTTATGGGATCTCCCCTCCACGGACTTTTTGGGTGGCCAGATAGGGTTGGAAGGCAAGTGAGGCTTTCAAACAGTAAGGAAGGTTGGCTCCCTTGGTCAGTTGGACCCATGACCTTGGACCTCGGATGTCTTAACCTTCCCTGTCTAGCTGACCATAAATGAAATGCCCAACACAGTTCACATTACAATGCTGAGCTGAACCCCAATAATTATGTAACATTTGCTTTAACTTCATCTCCCCTGATCACTGGTTACTCTACTGGATGCATGTACTCATTGACCTTTATATTTAAAAACAGAGATGAGCCCGATCAAACACAGGGCTGCCTGAGTACGTTATAGAAGTGTATTGCTGAGATGGAAATCTCCTGGTGATATAACAGGCGTCTATTAGGAAGCAGAGTCCAGCGCTTTGCCCATTAATCAGAGCCTCCTGATAAAGTCCGCTGCAGCCAGAGTGGTGGTGCGTTCTTGCTTTTAAGAGATATAAAACAGTATCATTGTCTTTATTGATCTCTACTACTATTATTATCAGAACTTACTCTTTCAAAGTCACTTTCTACAGCTTCCCCTCACACACCTTGTCCTGTGGTCTTGCATTCAAAGGGCCAGTGGCCCGTGGTGGGTAAAACCAAAGGTTCAATGTCTTATGTTATGTGTTCAAATCATAGCTCCTCGACCTACAGGCTAGATGACATGTAGAGTTGAGGGAATTAAATGAAATGGTGAGCTTGGTACTTTTTTGGAAATAGTTTCCAAAATGTAGCTCGTAAGAATGACTTAGGGAGTCTGTTAGAATTGAGATTCATCAGCCTTACCAACAGAGATTCTCACCCAGTATGCTAGGGATGGTGATTCCCAGATGGTTTTATGTATAAGGTTCCTTAGGATACATTTGAAGAAGCACTGCTCTACCCTTGTGTTTTGCTGAAATTTTCCCTTGTTTCCTCAGCCTGTATTATGCAGTGTCCTTGCTGTCTGTATTCTGCCTGTGCTTTGAGTGTTAGATGTCTCCTCTTCCATAATATCTTTCCCAATTTCCCCAGGTTTGAAGGCATTTCTCTTTCTTCTGTTTGCCCACACAATTTTATCTCTTTTGCATCTTATGGTATCTAGTGTATAGATTACAGACTAAATATTACAGATGAAATGTTGTCTTTGAGAACCATAAGAGTAATGCAGATACACTACATGTAAATTATACACTATATATTACTTTCACAGTAATGAAGGTAACATGCTACATCATAATAAAGATAGGTATTATGCTTTGGGGATGTCTTCTTGCATCCACTCAACTATATTTTGAGCATCTACTATGTGCCAGGCACTGTGCTAGCTACTGGGGATACAGCAGCAAGAAAGAGTAACAGGATCTCTAGGCACAGAGCCTGGAATTTTTTTTTTTTTTGTCTCTCCTTCCCAAGACTAAACTCCTTGGCTCCTAACCCCCACAGTAATCTAGTCACCAGAACAACATCAAGGTTTCTGAAGCACACAGGCTAAGGCACAGACCACCCTCACCATCTCTGTATGATCCAACTTACACCTGTGGCTGATGATCAAACACTTTCTCCTTGAAATTGAGCTAAGTCCCTGTGGATTTTCCTTCTTTAGCAGCCAAGTCATTAACCCCTTCCCCTGGGTTTGTGCTTTGTCACATTTGCAGCAGCTGGACTAACATCTCTGAGGTTTCACCATATATTCATCTCTTCTAGCTAATTTCCTTTGGATTTGATTGCTTTTTGAAAATTTAGTTTTTAAAAGAGGAAGCATTATGGATTCCTTAGTGACTCGCAGTATACAGACTTCCATTACTCCATCCATTCATTCCTTCAACAAGAATTTATTTCATCCCTTCTTTCTCATGCACTAGGAGATGTACTCACCTAAGCCTCACCCCTATAGGTGCTCAATAAATGTTGGTAGAATTGGTGTTGTACTGGCATATATTCTCTGGTTCTGGTTCTGGGACTTTTCTCTGTCTTTACTGGGTACTGGGTGTCTGAGTGTCGTTAATCCAGTCATTTCTGTCATCCAAGTTGATGCCACTGGTGCATTGACCGGCTTTGATGCAGAGCCATCAGGCACATTAGAGCTCTATTATCTTCAATGCTCCAGGACGTGCTGTGCAAGACCAAAACATCTATGTGCCAAAACAGGAAGAAAGTGATGCAGATTTTTACATTTGCAATAAAACTCCCATCAATCACACCACCAAGACTCGGAGCAACTGAACTAATATCTGAGCTGTAAGATTGCACTTTCTCTGACTTTGCTGTCAATAGGAAATGTTTGTGCATAGCAAATTACCAGCTGATAAAAATACTAAAAGACAAGGGGGAAGGAACATAAACAAGGACACAGAAACATGCTGTCAACCTGCCCAAAAGATGCTAATTATGTTTAAGCCAGTATTGGGTACCAGATATATATTGGGTCCATATCCTTTCTTCATCTTGTTTGGACTATTTCCTAGGCAATTAATACTCTCCAAGAATGAAACAGGTGAAGTATCTTTGTATCATTGATGATGTCATCTTCAATGTGATCATTATCATTATCATCATAGCAAACACTCACATAAGTCTGCCATGTACCTCAAAGACTATATATGTTTATTTTTTCTCTGTAATTCCTTACAACTACTCTGTAGAGGAGGTACTATTATTATCCCCATGTTATAGATGAAAAAACTGAAACACGAAGAGTAAGTAACTTTCTTAAGTAAGTTACATGACTGAGATTTGAGGCCCATTCTGTTCTTGGATACTTAGGGTGGGTGAACTGCCAGCGGGGTCATTTGCTTTAGTCAATCAAATTGGTGAGACCAAAGCTGGTAATTGATTTGGGGGTGTTGGTCTGAATCAAACTGGTGGTTAGCTCTGTGGAAGCTAAAGGAATGCTGAACTGACCCACAAGTGTGGGCCTGACTCATAGGTTAATATTCCCATAAGCTCTGAGGACCAGCAAACACTGATATTAACAAGACGTAGCACATGCCTTCAAGAAGCTCATAGTCTGATAATGGGGAAAGGGAGTAGAAACAGACTGTGGGAGAGGGTCTGCCTCTAGCCTCCACAAGGTCTGTGGGGGATAGAGGAGGAACCCCAAACCTATTCTTAGCAGGATTAGACAAAATTCTATTCTATGGGTAATCTTACTCAACAGGTTGGACACCTGTCTTCTTACCAGTTGTGCATTCATTAATTGCTTCTTTTTATAAAGCAGTCAGGGAAAGCTTCAGAACTCCTAGAAGCAGAAATCGATCATTACAGCTTTTTTTCCCTCCAAGAAACCCTTTTATTGTCTACTCACGGTACCATTAAGAAATAACCAGATATTACCCCATTGGTTTTTCAACTCTCTGCTCAGGAGGCTCTCCCTTAAATGATTTCAAGGGTCTAACTGAAATGAAAGCACCTCCATCTCCCCTCCCCTGTCTCAGTCTTAGGAAAGTAGGACAGAACAAGATTTGTCCTTGACCACCACCTGGTCACTACTTTACTATTCCTTCCCTACAAAAACTGACTTGCCCTCCAATATGTACCCAAGGTGATTGACAGTGGTGACATCCAATTACAATTTTTTTATTTATATTTGGGCACTGAGGGGCAGGCTTCCTATTTACTGTGATAGAAATAACTGGCAAGCATGCAAAATTTTTTATGATCTAAAGCAAGATGAATTTAAAGGTCATGGTTTTGTTTCTTCCCTTGTTGTAACTCATAGAAATTATTTCATGGGCATGGAATGGCCCAAGCCTTATGGTACTATGATCCCCAAGTGACAATTTATCCAGCTCTGTATCTTCAAGAGGAGGAAGCAATGATGCATAGAAAATGCCCAGGAATTCTCTACCTGCTGAAATACAACTGTCCAAGAACTGACACAAGTTCTAGGAGAAGAGGACATCTCAGCTGAGACATGAAGGATGAGTAGGAATTATCTAGGAAGACACAAGGGACAAGAAGGTCCAAGATAGAGAAAATGTATCTGTACAAACGCAGAGAGGGGAATTAACCCAGTCTCCCCCAAGGTGGAATAATGGCTGGAAGGTAAGGTGTAAGAAGAGGAGTGTTAGGGAATGGGGTTGGTAGGGGTAAGCAGGGGCCAGAATATGGAGAAATGCCCTTTTATTCATAATTCTGACTATGTTAAGAGTTAGGGAATAGAGATAGATTTGAGGAGGAAAGATTTCTACTTAGGGAAACATTTCAAGCATTTCTAATGTGTTCAGATTCCCATTTTGTGATCAGTTTATGACTAACCATATTACAATTACCATGAGAAGAAACCAATTCAGTAAATTGTGCCTTCACTGGGATAACAGGAGCCCTGTGCATCATGTTCAGTTGGCTTTGGTAGGACAAAGGCTTATCTCTCCACTGGCCCTTGAGTGACTGAACACCTTGGCATCTTCAAGAAAGAATTGCTGGCAGACAGCCTCTCCTCATCATTCAATACACTTCCATCTCTTAAAAAAAAAAAAAGGAAGAGGAGGTATTGATTTTGTCTGAGCCCTTGGGTAGGCTTTTCACATTAACCAAGAATCTTACCATATTCTAAAGAGCCAAACAACAACACCCCTTTTAATTTGGGGGCACAATTAAAGTTATATCTGGGGCAGTCAGGGGAGACGTGTGTTATGTAGATGGTCATGGTATGTTACACCACATATGGACTTCATATCAGTTTTGTTGCATAACAAACCACCTCAAAGATCAGTGCCTTCAAATGAAAAATATTTATTTTTGCTAGTCTGTGAGTCACCTGGGCCGTTCTACTGATCTAGGACAAGATAGGCTGATCTCAGCTGGACTTACCCATGAATCTATGGTCAGATGTTAGTTGACTGTAGGCTGACTAGTCTAGGATAGCCTAATTCACATCTAGAAGTTAGCTTGTTATTGGATGGAGTAACTGATGGATGGTACCTGGGCCATGTAGCTTTCATCATCCAGTAGAGTAACCTAAGCTTGTTACGAGAAAGTGAAGTGTACAAGATCTCTTGAGCCTTAACTTTGGAACCAGGACATACTCACTTCCGCTGCATTCAATTAGCCAAAGCAAGTCACAAGACCACCCCATATCAAGGATTAGGAAGAATCTCTGCCTCTCTATGACAGGAGTTGCAAAGTCATATGGCAAGGGGCATGGACATGGGGAGGGATGTAAAATTGTGGATGATTTTGCAATTGATCTACCACACACAGACCTTGTGGAAACAAAAGGTTTCTGAGAAATGTAAAAGCTGTGAAGTGAGTTTTATAACCTGTATGACTGACCTGGATTTTTGACAGACCTGTCACATTTCTGAAAGTTACAAGAGATTTTTTTTGCACCTCTGAGAAGGCAGAGTAGGAGAGTAGAGCACATGCTCCCTCCCTACCTCTCCCACCTTCCCAGTGCTGTGATGATGCCCACCCTTGTTTCAGACACATTTAATCCTTGATTCTCTCTCCGTGTGTGTGTGTGTGTGTGTGTGTGTGTGTGTGTGTGTGTTTAATTTTCCTTGGAAAATTATTTGTGAGTCTTCACTGAAGTCTAGGATGAAGGTAGTTTCTCTAGTTGGGACTTTCACTGGCTTCTAGCATGTGCCCAGGGGCACTTACAAGGCAAGTAGCTATACCTATGTTTGACAAGTCAATGGGATGAAGTCACCCTGATGGAAGGAAGATTTGGGAATGTGTATGAGGCAGCAGAGAGACAAACCCAGACTCTTTCTCTGCTTCCTGACTCTGCCAGCTGCTCATCCCCCCTCCAGATGGATGAATCAGAGCCTTTCCAGAGAGCTCAGCTCAGGCTGCCATTGCCATGCAGGTATTTAATATGGGAAAATTTTAATCACGTTTGTTTTCCCATGTTTCGCCCTAACGACAAATCATTTTTAATGGGAGACTAGGGGGCGGAAAAAAAGATGTAGCAAATCTTGGCTGACGGTTTTATCACCAGTCTCAGATCTCTGGTCCCAGGGCTGAATTTGCCACCAACTGCAAATCATTCTGAGTGAGTGAGATACACAGAAAATGGGGAGAGGGACCTATCTAAGGTTCTCCTGGAGAGCCAGTACTGCTCCCTGTGTCACATTTGTCCACCATACCCCAGTAAGAATTTGGAGCTGTCTACTGTGTTCCAGGTGTGTCCACATTTTAATCTTCTCATAACCCTGTAGGGTAAGAAATTGCTCTCCCATTTTGGCAATATATAGAAATTGACTGTGAAGCCCCTAGTGACTTGTCAAAGTTCACCTGGCTAGTAAGTCATGGAGCAGGCGACTGACTTACTCATGGTGTTCACTATGGCACCATACTGCCTTTCTTCACAAATAACAAAACATTTCAAATTTCTTATAATTTCTAAGCTTTGAGAGATCCAAAATTGATTTCCCTTGGAAAAGTGTATTTTTCTAAAGTATACTTACATATATGGAGAGACTCACTCTTTAGCATGGATAAATATGCCATTCAAGGTCCCATGTGTGGATCCTGGCAGAGTGAAACCTAGAACTCAGGTCTCCTGAAAATATTTCCATAGTACATGCTTCCTCCATCATAACATACACACCATGGACCCTTGTCTCCTTTATATAAGGCAGAACACTATGAGCCCTTGCTCAGACCGCGACCTCACCTGGATCACCTCAAGTATGTTGATCTTTGTGGTTAGAAAGACCATTGGTTTTAGGACTCCAAAGGAGTCTTCATAAGATGGAAAGATGGAATCATGGTGGTGAATCATGTAACTTTTCTTTTTATTTTTCTTTTTTTTTTTTACTTCTGTAAATCCAAGATAATCAACATATAGTGTGGTATTGGTTTCAGAAGTAGAACTTAGTGATTCGTCACTTACATATAACACCCAGTGCTCATTGTAACAAGTGCCCTCCCTAATGCCCATCACCCATTTAGCCCATTCCCCAACCCACCTCTCTTTTAGCAAGTCTCAGTTTGTTTTCTGTATATAAGAGTCTCTTATGGTTTGCCTCCCTCTCTGTTTTTATATTATTTTTCTTTCCTTTCCCCTATGCTCATCTGCTGTGTTTCTTAAATTCCACATATGAGTGAAATCATATGATATTTGTCTTTCTCTGACTGATTTATTTAGCTTAGCATAATACACTCTAGTTCTATCCACATTGTTGCAAATGGCAAGATTTCATTATTTTTCATTGCTGAGTAATATTCCATTATATTCTTTATCCATTTGTCAGTTAATGGACCTTTGGACTCTTTCCATAATTTGGCTATTGTTGATACTGCTGCTATAAACGTTGAAGTGCATGTGCTCCTTCAAATCACCATTTTTGTATCCTTTGGATAAATACCTTTTAATTACACTAATAACATTTGACTATATCTGTAATATTTTAAAGCATTCCAAGATATGGTATTATTTCACTCAAAAGTACTTTAGTGACTATTTCCAACAGATGAAGACTTTTGAGAAAAGCTTACTCATGATCATATGGCTTACTATAATTTTAGTTTATTCATCTGTGAAATGGCATGAAAACCCCTGAAAACTCATTACAAGGTAATAAATGAAAAATAACAGCTAATGATGTAAGTGAAGAGCCAGGAAATATTACTATAATAATTAAGAGATAGGAGAGCTTCAAGCAGGAGGCAGGTAGTCAACAGCATCAAATGTTACTGAGGTGTCAGGTAGAACAAAGACTGAACAGTGACCACTGAACTTGGCATTGAGAGGTCTCCAGGGCTCTTTAGAGCTATCTCAGTGGAACTGTAGAACTGGACGCCAGGTGGTAAAGGAAATAAGGTGTGAAGAATATAAAGAGTGTATAGGCTATATTTTCTATAAGTTTGATGAACAGTAGAAGCTTAGGGGATACTTCTACCCTTGGGAGAAGCTAGGGTTGAATGAAGGTGCTCCTTAGGATAAGGCATTTCTTGTAAGCAAGGATCTAGTTAAGAGGATGAGCTTGAAATGTATGAGAGAGAAGAGACAATTGATAAACAGGGTCTTGCTGAAGTAGCAGGAGTTGGGATCAACAGCATGAGAGGAGGGGTTGACATTAGAAAGAAGGGATAGCTCTTCAATCATCCAACATATATTTATTGAGCTCTTCTTGTGTGCCAGCCATTATATGGGGTCCTAGAGGATGTAACGGAAAACAAAGCCTGGTCTTGTCTTTAAGGTTTTTCCAGTCTACTGGTTGCTAAAATCCAACTAAGCAGGCAGTTGTAGTTGTTGTGATACATGGTCTCCTAGCCAGTTGTTTAGAGAGGGTCTCAGAAGAATTCCCAAAGGAAAAACTCTGAGCAGAGATATGGAAATTGAGTGTAAGTTGGCTGGGTGAAGGGGATGGGGACAGGATGTTCTTAGCAGAAGGAACAATGTGTATGAAGGTCTGGAGGCTGAAACAAACATGGTCTGTCTTTTACCCACTGGAGGATCAGCCAGGTAATGTTGGGGTAAAGATGCAGGTAAGTTTGGAAGTGGAAGCCAGAATTGCCAAAGAGTATATTGAAGGATTTGCCTTCTTGGAGGCTGGAAATGGTAATGCAGGTGATGGAGACATTGAGCAAGGGCTGTGAGACTGGAGATGAGATTAGCCAATTTATTATGTGTTTAAAGGGCAGGTATTGACTTCTACATTGTAGAAGGTGTTTCTGCTTTGCACCTCTGCTGTCATCACTGAGTCCAGGTTGTCCTCCCCTGTCCCCTAGACCACAGACACAGCCCCCTCCTTGGTCTCTGCCCATCCACTCTTGCTTCCCCTATTCCCTTCTCTGTGCATCAGTCTTTTAAATGGATCACATAACCTCCCTGCTTAAACCCTCTGATAGCTTCCCATTGCACATAGAAAAAGAACTCTAGGTCCTTTGCCATTCTACAAAGTTCTGTGTGACTTCTCTGCGCAAATCTCCAGGCTCATCTTGAGTCTCCTCATCTCTTTGCTCTAGCTGCTCTGCCTCATTTCAACCCTTCCTCAGATCTGCCATGCTTCCTCTTCCTTCCAGCCTTTGCATATATGGCCTCCTGTGGTTGGATCATTATTCTGTCCGTCCCAGCTCCCAACCCCTCTCTCTACCTCCCACATGGCTCACTCCTTAGACCTTAGCTCAAATCATCACCACCTCTTGGAAGCTCTCCCTGACCTCCCAGAATAGGTCACATCTCCCTCTTTACAGCACTCAGAACATTATAAGCTTATGTAATGTGGGCATTTAACATGGAAGCAATTTTACTTATAATTGCTTAGTTTTTTGACTAACATTCTGCTCTGCCATTATTGTAAGCTCCATGACAACAGAAATGGTCCTGTCTCCCCCTCTCATCTTTATGACCCCAGGGTCCAACACAGGGTCTGACACACCATAGGCACTCAATACATACTTTGAGTGAATGAATGAATGAATGAATGAATACATGGATATTAGTACTCCCTAAAAAAAAACATTGCATCTGAGCAAATCCTTATAGAGATGTTGATTCAGTCCAGTTTCATCTGAACACGAGCAGCCTTTTTCTACCATCATGCCCATTTGATTATTTTCATATTTTTTACAACTATGTCAGCTCTCAGCATGCTCACGCATGTATATTGGTGGCGCAACCCCCACCCCAGTAAACACATCGTTTAGACAAGAGACAGCAAACGCGCTCTCATCAAATCCATGCCTGCGACCAGGAGGTGAAACAGGCTTCATTGCTTTAGCACACATGTTTATTGATGATGCAGATTAAACTTTAATCATATTGCACAGTTTCAATTTCCAATTGAAATTGAAAGTCTGAGCCACGTATGGGTTTTTATTACTTTCCACTTATGCTGCTGATGGAAGCGATCGGAGGGGAGCCATCTTCTCAGGCCTCAGGTGGGGTGTCTGGGCCATAAATCAAATTAATGCTGCAATGTAGCCGAGGTGGTAATGCACAATAGGAGATGAGAAGGGTTAGGAGCAATTTAGCAGGTGTGGGGTTCGTCATTGGGGCCGGATGGTACCTAATATGAGGGGACTCCAAAGTGGAGAGAGGGGCTTCTGCCTCCAGTTGTCTTTCTGGCATGTGCCAGAGGCAGGCGTGTTCATAAGCAAAGGAAAATGCTATTCAACTATGCAATCAAAAACAGCTACTGTAGCAAAATCTCCTCTTGAGGAAGGATACAGCTTTTGCGTGTGAGTGTTTTAACATGTGAATCCCTAAGGGCAGCAGACACTGCTGAAAGGGATGACAGTCGGTGTTTATCTCACATTAGACCAGAAGGATTTTTTGCAAATGCATTTAGTATTACTGTAAAAACACCTGTTGCTAAGAATGTGGATGTCAGTATCATCACAAATGCAGAACACCAGTGCCCATGATTTGTAGTTGAGCTTTTATTCTCTACTGGAAAGATCATTCATCTATTTGGGGTAGATGGCAGTGGCTGTGAAGTTGTCTTAGGTATCAGGCTGGTGGTGGACCAAAAAGGAGAAGTGAAGCCTTCAAGCCCCAATGGAAGAATGGTAACAGCTATAAGTAGCATTTATTGAGCAATGATTGTGTGCTGGTCCCTGTGCTGAGCACTGAGCTAACCTTCATATCTGTTGTATGAAGTAGGTACCGTTAATAATGCATATGTGTGAAGTACTCATTCAGCACGTGGCATATGGTACATTCCCAATGTATTTTACTATTTGTAATTATTCCTTTGTCCACTTGGGTAAATGAAGATCCAGAGAGGTAAAATGACATGGCCAAAATCACAGAGCTAGGAAGTGGCACAGCTATGATTTGACATTGAGATGTCTGACTTCAGTACCTGGATTACTGACTACTATCTACAGTAGCCTCTCATCTAAAAACCCTCCTCTGAAGAACAGATCTGTGAGAAAAAAAAAACCCACGTGTGTGTGTGTGTGTGTGTGTGTGTGTGTGTGTGTGTGTGTGTGTTTGGGGAGGGGAGTCCAAGCTTGAGTCAATAACTGGGGAATTCAATGTGGGTGAACAGTTGAAGAATTTCAGAGCTCATGAGAAATTGGAGGGCTGGGTAAATAGCTAGCTGGCCAGATCGGTGATTTGATAACTATTTACAAGACGTCCACTTAGGGACGCCTTGGTGGCTCAGTCTACTCTTCATTTTGTCTCAGGTCATGATCTCACAGTTGGTGAGATTGAGATCTCTCACCCTCTCTCTATACCCCTTCCCCGCTCACACACACACTCTCTCTCTCAAAATAAATAAACTTAAAAAAAAAAAAAAAGACCTACCCTTAGTGGTAGCTTTTGAGATACAAGGATGAAAAGATGTAGCCCAGTCCTCAGGAGTCTTAGTCTATAGGGAGATCTACTATTTCAAATGGGTTTTGCTGGCACCCAAGTTTGGTCCACTGCAAACCTTTGGTTTGCTCACATTCCTTTCCCAACGTGAATACTTACATGAGGAAGGCATCTTGGCTTCCTGATACATGACCTTTGCCCTGTGTGGCTTCATTTTTGCTGAGCTCCACGAAAAACACTGTAGGGGAGGCTGCCTGAGTTTTATTTCGTACATCTTTAAAGATCCTGGCTCTCTTCCTTCACCAAAGACAAATGGTTAACAACTCAGCACTGGAAAATCCCCATGCCACTAGCAGGTAGAGGAGGGGAAATCTGAGCTAAACCATCTACAATCCCAGCAGGATAAAAAAAGATAATAGCTCCACTGGCTTGCATTATTGAGATCATAGTTCCCATTGTGTGGTAGGTATTTCACTGGGTACATCACATACAGTATCACAACAACCCTTCAAAGCAAGTGGTATAATTCCCTTTTATAGAAAAAAAAAACAAAAAAAACCATGAAATAACAGGCTCTGAGAGGTTACGACACCTACCTAGAACACACAGCTAGAATCTCTAGGCACAGGTATACATGTCTGATTCCCAAGGGTGTGCTTTTCTAACTATGCAACATTGCCTCCCCTTGTTATTATTAATTTTAATTTCTTCTACCTTTTTGAATAAGTAATATCTGCAGATGTTACAAAAATCCAAAGGTACAGCAGTATATAGCATAAAACTCCTTTCCACCTCTGTCTTCTGGTCCTAAAGTTTGACAGTGAACATCCCCCAGAAAGGAAGAGATGAGAGGTCCATGGACCTTGCCCTCAAAGAGTTTCTGGGCAAGTGGAGTAGTGTAAAGGAACCCTAGAGGCAAACTTATTGGACAAAGCAGAACAGTGTGACAGTTCCTTCTAAGATGGATATAAATGCTTTAGGAGAATAGTTGGAGTTTTTCCAAACATTGGGGAAAAAATATTGGATGCCTGCATGGATGAGGTGGTATTTGACCTGTCATTTGAAGTATGAGATGTGCATAAGAGACTAGAGAGGATGTGAGAATAATGTTATCAAGTTTGTGGGTTTTCTGCCCAGGGTCTTCCCAAAGGCTGTTTTCAGTTTCTGGAGCATGATTCCTTCCCCTTTTACCCAGTCAGTTCTTTTTTATCCTTTCAATCACAGCTCGTCTGTCCCAACCTTAAGGAAACTTTTCTTGAAAGCCATACTTAGGTTAGACACCCCTCTTACTTGGATGTCTGTCCTCCTTTAGACTGGACATCCAGTGCTAACAGAGGCTGTGTCCATCTGGTCAATGCTTCATCTCAAAGCACACAGATGAGAATTAGTGAATACAGTTTGGAGTCAGCCGCTAGTCTGGCCCTCACTAGCTGAATGACCTTGGGCAAATGACTTAAACTCTCATTGTTATATTTATTTCTTATAATAATAGCAAGCACTTTTATAACACTTCTATATACCATGCTCCAATCTAGGTACTTTTGCATATAATAACTCATCTAATATACATAACACCCTTACCAAGTAAGAACTAGTATTCCCATTTTACAGATGAGGATACTGAGACCCGGTATGGAAGGCCAACTTCTAAGATAGCCTTCAGTGATCCCCATCTCCTGGAATTTATGCCTTTGTGTTATCCCCTCTCCTTGAGAGTGGATTGGATTAATGGCTTGCTTCTAACTAGTAGAATATGGCAAAGATGATGGCATGCCATTTCCCTAGTTAGGTTAAAAAACTGAGACTTCCACTTTGCTAGAAGACTGCTTCATTTGCCCTCTCAGCTTGCAGGCTTTGTTGAAGCAAATTGCCATACTGGAACTGAGACCAACAATCCAACGTTACTCAAGAAATTGAATCCTGCCAGGCTTAAGTGAACTTTGGAAGCAGATACTACCCCAGTTAGGTATGGAGATGACTGAGCCCTGGCTGACACCTTGAGTATAGCCTAGTGAAAGAACCTAAGTAAGAAGAGTCAGTTAGGCCATGTCCAAAACTGTGAGATCATAAATGAATGTTGTTTTAAGCCACTAAGTTGTGGGATTGTTTGTTAAACAACAATGGATGACTAATACAACCAGAAAGTTTAAGTCACTTGCCCAAGATCACATAGCTAGTAAGTAGAGGACCTGGGTCTGAACTCAGGGAATCAGGCTCTGGAGTTCATGCTTTTAAGGACTGGAATCTACTGCCTTACTGTAAATACAGGGATACTTCTTATACCGACTTCAGAAGTGTTCTGGAGATTAAGTGATAACCATTGAAGGTAAAATGCTTAGCTGAGCACATGGAACATAGTAAGGACTTAATAAATGTCATATATAATTATCTTTATTGTTATTTGGTATTTTCAAGACATGAGCAAGGAAAAGGGTCAGTCTCCTAAACGTGAAGCCTGCAAGATGCTCATAGTAGCCTTAAAGAGAGTAGCTCTTAGCCTTCATTAAGAACCATCCCAAGGAGGGTATTTAATAAAACATTCATGAGCCACCACTGCTGGGGAGCTTGAAATGGCAGCCCCCAGGTGACCCATAACTGCAGGCAGATGCACCTCACTAGCCTCTCCCCCTCCTTTATAGCATCTCCACAGAAGCCCTGAGAACAAGAAGGGAAGGGATTGTCTGAAACTAAGCCATCGTTATAGTTGGACAGCAACAACTTTGAGAATTCTAAACAAACACTTTCAGGAACCCATTTTCCTTAAGAGTCAGGGCATTGTGAGCAGAACTTGTCTGAGCTTCTTAAGGCAGCTTCCCTCCCCATTTTTTCAGGGAGCCATAGGGCAGAGGATGTTTCTGGAGGCTGTATCCTGGGCAAGCAGCCTCCATCATTCTGTGCTCTTCAGTCCTTCCTCGAGTTCAGAATCAGGGAATTGCACAGGCCTATCTAGAAGATAAGGATGCTGTGTGCTGATATCCATGACTTGGGGACCCAAAAGAAGTGGGGAGGACATGTGTCTAACTCAGAGGTCTGTCTTTCATCCCCCTAATCATAGTGGACTCTGTTGATAGAAAGGCATAACTTTCTGAAAAAGAAGACTTAATATTCAAACAGAATTGTAATGCATTCTTCTGAAGGGCAGAAAAATGTGAAATAAATTCTGGCTTTCTTTTTATCTACCCCATCAGCAACTTGCATAAAGCTAAATTATCTATGTTTACACAACAGCCTTTATTAGCTTTTCTCTAGTTAATTTGTAGTGTATATCTCACCTCTGATTCTATATTTTTTGCCTCTCCTGATACAGACTGAGTTTTCTCCTTGGTTTGTATATATACTCTAAATAATTTAAAATTCTTGATATGTGACTACTGGCCTTTAGGAAAACACAAATACATTTGCTGTACCATGTGGATCCAAGAAATTCAGAATATTTGAAGACATCGATGACGAGTCTGTTAGTAGCATAACTTGAAATGTCAAAACTTATATCCAAAAAACTCAATGCCTGAATTCTTCCCTTATTTGTTATTGCTTCTACTTTTTCATTATAGAGTATGGGTTGTTATGGTGATGGGCAGCTGGGATGTTGAGAGGCTCTTGGAGAAAATATATTATCTATGTGAAATGATCCATTTCTAAGTCAGGTTAGGGATGGCAAATTGTCTCCTCCTGTGGTCCAATCAGTCAAGCGTCATAAGGTTAATAAAATATCTAAATGTTACTTGACTCACACAGCTTTGTCTTCTTTAAGGCTCTTGCTTAATAGGTCATAGCTATGAGAGGGGGAGGGTCCTTCAAATACACGGGGATTTACTAGGGGTTGGCAAACTATGGCCCACAAGCAAAACCCATCAACCATTTTTTTTTTTGTAAATAAAGTTTTATTGGAATACAACCATACCTGTTTGCATCATATCCAAAGTCGCTCTTATGCTATAACAGCAGAGTTGAGTAGACATGATAGAGACTGAAAACGGCCAGCAAAGCTTAAAATATTTACTGTCTGGCCCTATAAGAAAAAGTCTGCCAGGGGCACTTAGGTGCCTCAGTCAGTTAAGCCTCCAACTCTTGGTTTCTGCTCAGGTCATGATCTCCGATTCAAAGGTTCTAGCCCTGCATTGGGGTCCACAGCTGTCAGCGTGGAGCCTGCTTGGGATTCTCTCTCTGCCCCTCCCCTACTTGCACTGTCTCTGTCTCTTTCAGGATAAATAAATAAGCTTAAAAAAAAAAAAAGAGGAAAAGTGTAAAAATCCCTGGTGGTGTCATGGCTATGAGAGAAGTAGGATCCTGTTACAACAGAAGTGTCATCCCCTTGACTAACTAGTTGGTTACACCTGTGTGTACCTGTGCCCTATCTTGGTCTGTCTCCTCAGTTCTAAAATGCAGATATCTCTGTCCACAGCTGGCATCCTCCTCTAGGACAGGGGCCATCGTTCTTTGGCCTTTCTTTCCTTCCTCCATTCACTCCCAGAAGAGTGCGAGTGATATATGCAGCAGGAGCTGAACAAATGTTTGTTGAATGAATATGTGTCCAACATTATTATCTTGCAGAGTTGTCATAAGGCTCAAATGGGAGAGGAGAGCACACAGTCTGAGAAACATAACATGCTCCAGCCCAAGACGCTATTTTAGGCAGATCCATTTCTGGCCATAGAAACGTGGAATTAGCTCACTTGTTCTTGACATCAGCCTTTGTGTGCTGGATTCCCTTTGTTTCAGTTTGGTTCTTCCAGTTGCAAGAAACAGACGCCTTCAACTTACCTCAGAAAAACAGAGGTGTATCGTTAGGATAGCTGTGAACTATAATTAGAACCAGAAAGCTGTCAGGACTTGCGACTGCTTTAGGAACTAGTCTCTCCTATTCTTTCTCTCTCTCTTCGTCTCTCTATTCTCTGTAATCATCTGTTCAGTTCTCCTTTCTGTCTGTTGGCTGGTTTCCTCACACTCCATCTTTTCTGCTCATGCAGAAGTTTGGTTTTTTGACGGTTTGTCTTCTGTAGCTCAAAGTGTCTTTTCATCTTCTGATACTGTGCCATCTTGGTTTCCCAGCTTTATAACTGTCAACACCTCAGAACAGTCTGGTTGACCAAATGTATCTTTTCATCCCAGGTCATGGGAGCCATAAGTCATTGACCATATTTTGGATCCGTTGTTCTTGGGTCACATAGTGCACATGTGGCCCAATTAACTGGCAGGTGGGAGGAGGTCATTGAAGCGATGGGGATGTAGGGGCAGACACTAAATGACATCCCAAATGTGACCCTCTCTGTGCTCTCCCTTCCTTTTATAGACTCTGCCTAATACTCAATTCTGTAAAATAACTTAATACTACCATTGTGGCACATGACTGGCAGCAATTAAAGATAGAAGGCCAATTTCATAAGCCTCCAGTTTGTTTACTAACATATGGATCATTGGAAAACCATGTTTTCAGATGTGGTGTCCCCACAATGTATGTCCTTGAGGTTTTCCTTCTGTGAAGCCTGTGAGGTTGGACCATTATGTAGAGATAAGGTAGGGATCCCACGGTTAGATGTCTGGACTCACTGGGAAGTGAGACAGAGAAACTGGGATCAAGGGGGACTTATATCAGGAAAACCTTTTGAGTTCTATTATTTACACAGAATCCCTGTCTTCATACCTGAAGCTAAATTGATTAGGATCTCTTCATTTACTTGAGGTTGAAGCCAAGCAAATAGACAAAAATAAAAATGGTTGTCTTAGAAAACCTCTCCTATTGGCTTCTTACCACCACCAAATCCATCATGAAGATTTGTTATCCTCATGATTCTACCCTATTATTTCTTTTCCTCCTCGCATTCACTAGTTATTGAGTGCATTCGGGCTGTTTTCCTTGGAAGAAGCCAGCTAATAAATGTGATAAATTACATGTGTAACTGGAGAGAGTTTGGAAGCCCAAATGAGGGCTTCCTCTTACCCTCACTGCTTTGTCTCCAGCCCCCAAATACAAGTTAGAGATCTTGGATTATAAAATGTTCAAATAGACTCAGGCTGATTTAAGCAGAAAACAAATTTAGTAGTAGGATATTGGATCATCGAATCAATGAGAAGGCTGGGGAACCCAGTTCAGAAAGGGAAAGGAGTGCTCTGGTATCTTGGCAGTGTGAAGTCAACAACATCCTTGAAAATGTGTCACTCTGGAGGAAGTGATGTCATCTACTTTGTCTCCTTATGACTCTACTCAAGATTCAAGGTCACAATAGGAAAGGGCCAATCTGCCACACTTGAGTCATATACCCTTGGGTGGGAGGTATCATTAAGACTACACACAATGAGTGAGAGGAAATTCTCCCAAAGGAAATTAAGGAGATGTTACTAAAGCTACAGGGAATGGATCCTAGGTTACCAAAAGCCAACAAATGTCCTTTACTGCAAAGCAGAGACTATGACAGTAGGGATCTCAAGGAAAAAAAAATGGAGGAGTGGAGGACCCTTTGGGTAGAAGGCTGCCTCATTCAAATCACATCTTATCAGAATCAGATTGTATTTTGTCAGACACTTCACACATTGTGAGAATGAAGTGGTGTTCTTTGCTTCTAAGACAGTTTCTGTTCACTGAAGCCAGACCAGCATGTAATCAGAGCAGATAGACATCTACAAGCTGTGATTTGATGAGTTCTTGGAAGCCTCCCTTCCCAACACTATCCCTTTAGCCCCCAGCCACTTCTTGATGCCTGGAATCACACCGTGCTTCAGCTATCTCTTTGGATTCAGTATTGCTATCTCCATCCCCCCTATTCAACTGGCAAATGGCTCTAGAAAGGACAGCATTGTGAATCCTTAATATCTAATACTGAACAATTTTTTTGCTCATTTACATTAAATCAATTCAAGACAACAAACGCTGAACACCTATTGTATAACAGAAACTATGCTGTATGCTAGCTTAGCATGATAAACAAGATAGAAGCAATCTCTAAACTCATGGACCTTATAGAACAGCAGGAAAGGTAGGTTCATTACAATTAAATGATGACAAAGTGATTTTGAGAGCAATAAGGCCCTGGGGGAAGAGGGAGAAATAGGGATGAGACAAGGAGGGTGAGGGAAGAAAAGGTGAGCTCTGTGACTTTTTTGGAGTGTGGGACAGTTCTTCCAGGACACATCTTCTGTTGTTGGCTCTCCAGGTCACATGGGCTGCTTTTTGCCTTTCCCTTCCGTCAGAGCTGAGTGCAAGGGTCCTGACAGAGAGTGCAGACCTGAGACCTGCAATGAATGCTTCTGGAAGATGCATGTGCTTGAAGACAAGGTAAGGAAATCTGTGGTCTGTCGTGAGGCCACCAACCAGCACAGGGTGAGATGTCCCAGGCTGCTTCATCCAGCTGTTTGCTCCATATATTACAATAAAATATCATGTGAGTATTCTTTGTCTTTCTGCCACATCATCAGTTCTCATTACTTTGTCATCTAAACATTTTTGCATGAATATCAGCTGAGTTTTGGGGCGAGTGGCTTCAAAGAATGAATCTGTCAAGGCTATGATATATGATTTTAAGTCTTTTATTGCCTGCAATTTTTCTTTTTATTTTAAGGGGTCTGTTTCCCCTTTTTATATTCCTCCAAGTATGAGGCTAATGTGGTTACAATAACGAAATTAGCTCATCACTTACTAACTGTTAATTTAATTTTTAATTGTCCATTAAATCAGGCACTGGGCTGTTTATATTTTAATTTTTAATGTCAGAGAGTTAAATTGCTTTCCAAATGAAGGTTAACAAGGGAGGGCTTTTCCTGACTCTGGAAACACGCGAAATCATGTGGAATCATAAACACGATGCTGCTATTAGGAATACGGACAAAGCCTGAAGAATTAAGATAATCATAAGTATTTATTGGGTACTCGCTATGTGCTAGACTCTGTGCTAAATGCGTTAGATGCATTATCTCATTGATTCCATAAAAAGTCTTCTGTAGTTCTGTTCTTACTGCCATTTTATATATGGCAAAGCTGAGGCTCAGAGAGGGCAAGACATGAGCTTAAGGCTTCACAGCTCATAATTGGATGACCCAGGATGGAACCAAAGTCTCTCTAGCTGCACTTCTAGCTCTCTGAGCTGAAATGCTACACTGCCCTGTTCAAGGAAGTAATAGGGAAAGACATGAGAATAGAAAGACAGTATAGTATAATGAGAAGGGTCCGGCTGTGGAGAGACACTAACAGATTCCTCAAAATTAAGATTCAGAATTCTTGGGCAGGGTGATCTAACAGGTCCCTTTAGGCTATTGCATTCTCAGATTCTGTGACATTTCACCTGCAGCTATGTGCTATTAGTAGCTGAGGTTCTCATGGCCAGAGAGCTATTGGAGCTATGGGCATTCCTTCTGCCAAAAACACAGAGAGGTCAGAGTGATGCCCCCTCTTGGGGCCATTCTGTTTTCTTTGTAAACAGGAAAGAATAGCAGAACATGGCATCTTGTGTCTTAACTATTTGGACAAACAGCGTTCTGTAGGTGTGTGTGTGTGTGTGTGTGCGCGCGCGCGCTCGCGCGCACATATGCATGTATGTGTGTGAGTGCATGCATGCATGTGCTTGTGTGAGTGTTAATGCATGTACTTGTGTGTGCCAAGTATATGAGTGTGTATGCATGTTCTTGTGTGTGCATGTGCACTTGTATGTGCATGTGTGCATGGTCGTGTGTGTGTGTGTGTGTATGTGTGTGTGTGTGTATTGTTCAGTGGTAACTAAGGAGTCTGGAAAGCCAGGAGGAATATACCAGAGAAGAAAGAGCCAGAGGGACAAAAGCCACAGCAGTTGCAGAAATTACTTATTTTGAGAGTATCTTTAAACATCCCTACCAAGAGCAACACTTCAGGCTCTCCTCAGCTAACCCCTAACTTGAGATAAGCTGATGGATAACTGAGAACCAAATAGCTCCTTCATTCCTTCCTTCTTACTTTTTCCCTCCCTCTCACCCTCTCTCCCTTCCTCCCTGGCTCCCCCTACACTTCCTTCCTTCCCTTTGTCTGACAAATAGTCACTAGAATTCTCTGATTCAGACACCGCACTAGGTGCTGTGAAGACAGTACTGCATAGAGTGGCTCTCTTTCTTGCATATTGAGAGTTCACAGTCTAGAAGTTTCCCAGGGGCATAGAATATGGGAAAAGGGTATTGCATTCAACCTTTACCTCGGGGGGGGGGGGGAAGGTGGGATCTTCCCCCTCTCATTTTGAGTGGAGTCAAACTGGAAGAGGAATTATGCCATTTTCAGAGACAATCAATTTCAATTTCTGCTGAGGTCTGATTCTTCCATGACCCCTGGAAGCATTGTGGCATAGAATTAGAGTATGGACTCTGGAGGCAGACTTCTGGGGTCCAAATCCCGCCTTCTCTATGTCTGGCTTCTAGACCTGCGACAAGTTACTTAACCCCTTTGGGCCTCAGTTTCCTCATCTGTAAAATGGGGATAATAAGAACTTCTACTCCAGGGAGTTGTTGCCAGCGTTAAATAAGAATACTTACAAAGTACTTAGAAAGGTGTCTGGTCCATACTAAATGCCGGATAAAGGTTTGTTAAGTAGATGAAACTTCCACTGCATGTCCCTACGTAGCTCCTGGACTAATAACCTGGCCAAGACTCAGCTGATTTCCTCTGGGGCTTTGTTGTATGTGATCCTGGGGCTCTAATGGTAAGGTAGCAGGACATCGACACGGACTTAAACCTTTCTCTCTTCCCCCCTTATGAGCAGACTCCAGGCACCACCAACCTTTACTTTGTCTCAGGAGAGCCCAAGGACATTTGTTTTGTAGAATTCTTGGAAACCTTGCTAGGTAGTCAGGTTGCCTGGGTGACATGGGCACTTTCTTTGTATGTTTGATACCTGTGGCCCAGATTTTAGCCCCTGAGAATAAAATGTTTATGTGTTGAACTGTGCCCCTAAGGAGCAAGTTGTGTATGTGTAGAATGTACATGTTTAGGAATACCTGGGTCCCTAGATGTCCCTCTCTTTCCTAAGAAGAATATGAGACAAGACCCCAAAGAACAAAAAGCCTAAGTAAAGCTAACATTCTGATCCTGGCCCCCAGAGCACTGCCAGACCCATCCAAGAGCTTCTGAAAAACAATTGAGTTCTAAAAGGAAACAAGAGGAACAGTCAATGGGGCTTGGTGATACTGGCTAAATTCCCACTGTGATTAAATTTCATATTTTACCCTGGGCTGGGATGGTTTCCAGAGACCAGTTTATGAAAACAGCTATATTGAGCCAGCTCTGTTTTCCTAAATAACTATGAAATTTAGAGCCCTTTTCTGAATTGGCAGGGTCTCAGAGAGGAAAGGGCTCTCATCAGTGAAAGACACACCAGCTTGGAGTCTGGTAATACCCAATTTCCCAGATTACTCTAGGAGATATGCAAAAGCAGACATTGTTCTTAACCAGAATAATCTAGCAGAGTGACATGGTTTGGGGGGTGAGACATCCTGAATTTTAGTCCTGGCTCTGCTACTTATTAGGTGGTTACCTTTAGAAAAATCACCAATCTTTTTAAGCCTTAGATCCTTCATCTGTAAAATGGGTGTGTTAGTCAGTTGTTAGTTATTCTGCAGTAACAAATAGTCCCCCAAATCTTGGCGGCTTACGGCAACAGAGATTTATTTCTCATGTTTCAGCTGTGGTTAACTCTCACCTATGGTTCTATGGACCATCCCCATGTAGATTCTTCATTTCAAGATCTAAAATAAAGAAGCATCCACTTTCCTATGGATGCATATGGGTTAAGGAGTGATGGTAGAGTCATGCAATGTCTCTTTCACTCCAATGTCCCCTATCTTCACTTTTGCTCACATTCCATTTGCCATGGGGGCAGGGATATTATACTTCTCCCACAGAGAGGCAGTGCAAATCACATGTTGGCTAACAGGGTCGTATAACCCTCTTACAGGCAGGACAACAAATAATTTGGTATATTGTACCTACCATAATGAGATAATAATACTCTCTTCTTCACAGGATAGTTATGTAGCCAAAATGAAATCATACACATGAAAGTTTATTACAAACTATTAAGTTCTGTGTTCATGCTAATTATTACCCTTTAATGCCAAATTCTCTATGGGTCTCATAGAGGTTGAGTGGAGACATATTTTGTGCATTTCTGTATTTATTTAGAAATCTGTTTGTCTTCAAATATATTCCCCATGTTCTTTGAGGACTATCTTGGTGATTTCAATATCAACTTCTCTCCATCCAGCCCTTCTTATAGAACCATAGAATTCAAAGAGTTTAGTTAGTTTTACATGCACATAAATGTCTGGCCCAGTATTTTGGAAACTCGTGATAAAGAATTGTGGCATTACCTGGCTTTGTGTCACTAAGAATGACAGATTCTCCTGAATGGAGCTGGGCTTTGTCAGATGAGATATGACCCTTTATTGTCAACTACTCATTGATTGACTCTATTCTTACTGCTGGAGAAGACATTTACAGAATCACGTCAGAGACTGGAAAAAATCTCCATGGACAATTGATTAGGAAACTGGAGATTTGGAATCTTGAGAAGGGGATTAAGAAACATGAAAATGCCAGGAAAAAGCTCATTCAGACTTAGAAGAAGCCTTCACTAGTTAATTAATTTATTCAATAAAGTATATTGAGTGCCTATTCTGTGCTAGGCACTTGGTATTCAAATAATTTGCTCATTCATTTATCATTTTATTTGATAAATATTTATTGGACATCTACTACACTCGACACACTGTTTTAGGCACTGGGAATCTATCAGTGAACAGAACACTCAAAATTCCTTGTCATTAGGGAGCTTATCTTTTAGAGATGGGGGGACCACTCAGGAGACACACAACAAATAAAAAAGCAAGTGAAATAGATGATATAATGGCACAAAATTAAGAAAATAAGTAAAGAATATAGTAAGTATTGAAGATAGGGATATTTTAAACAGGGTATCTTGGAAGGTCTGACTGAAATAGTGACATTTGAGAAAAGGCTTTAAGGAGGGTGAGGGAGCAAGACTTGTAGAAGAACGAGCCATGCAGAGGGAATAGTGTGGGCTCTGTAAGGCAGGAGCATGCCTGGTGTGTTTGAGAGACTGCAAGAAGGCCACTGCGGGCTGGTGTGGCATGAGCTGGGAGGATAATAATGAAAGATGATGTCAGGTAGGAAAAGGGGCCAGATCATGTAGAGTCTTGTAGACCATTGTAAGCATTTGAACTTTTTTCTGGGTGAAAGAGAAACTCAACTGAAGGTTTTTAAGCAGAGGACCAAGAACTGAATGACAGTTTTTTCAAGGTTCATTGTGACTGTGCTCTTGACAACGGACTGTGTCTTAACTACCTAAAAGATAGTTAGGACAGAATCAAGAGACACCTGGTGGAAGGCCAATGCAACAATGTAAGTGAGAAGTAGTGGGGGCTCAGAGCAAGCCAATATGTGGTAGTGATAACAGGTGGTTGGATTTAGAATATATTGGTATATATATTTTTTATTTTTTTTTTATATTTGTATATTTTAAAGGTAGAGCTGACAATATTTGCATGTGAATTAGATAGAAAGAAGAAAACAGGGCCCTTGCTCTCGTGGGGTAACAGACACCAAGCAAACGATTACAGGGCAGATAGAGATGTGGTGGTAGGGGTACACACAAGTCCTTCTTGGGTACCTGGCATAGAAGTAATGAGATATCTTACCTGAATTTTACAGGATGGGTGAGATTTTTTTCCAAGAGAAGAAGAGGCTCTAAAAATGGTACATTGAGATAGAAGCCATCCAATGTTGGTGGAATGCAAATTGTGAAGAGTGGTGAGAGATGAGACTAGAAGATTGTAAGGAGCCAAGCTTTGGAGGGCTTATAGGCTAACTTGAGGAAGTGGAGCTCCCCCCTCCCATCACTTTTTTTCAGGTGATATGCCTTGGTTTCCACAACAAGTGACATTGTCAGATTTGGGCTCCTCCGTGCAGGGTCCTCCATGCATTGGAGGTGGAGGCAGACTTGGAGGCAGGCATGCAAGTTAGGTGGGTCTGAAAGTTGGGCGGGGACACGGTAGATAAGCCATGATTCAAGGAAGCAGAATTAGGTTGACAGACTCTGACCTCTCAATCACAGTCACAGTCCTGAGGAGCATGACAATAATGAAGCATTGCTCCAAAGATTGTACCTACTGGTTGTACCACTTCCTTCCATGTGGTATAGGCTTCCTGCCCTTTTCTAGAACCTGCAGGGAGACTTTTTAGCATTCAGGTAAATGCTGGAGAAAAATGACCATTTTGGAGGGCAAGGGACAGAAATCCAATTTAAGCTACAAAAGCATGTAGCATAGAAGGATACTGGGGCAGCCCTAGATTCATGTTTTCTGCTGGTTACTCAACAGTATGAAAAAAAATCCAACTTTCTTCCAATATATCTTTTTTTAAACAAATAATCACATATTTCTTTTTTTTAATTTTTTAATGTTTATTATTTATTTTTGGGAGACGGAAAGAGAGACAGAGTGCAAGCAGGGGAGGGGCAGAGAGAGAGGGAGACACAGAATCTGAAGCAGGCTCCAGAACCCACAAACCATAAGATCACGACCTGAACCGCAGGCCACTTAACTGAGCCACCCAGGCACCCCCAAATATATCTTTATAAAAAGATAAGCTACAATTGGCTGTGTCTGGGTCACATGACCACCCCTAGGCCAATCACACTGAACAGGATAATATAGAACCTGATTGGCTCAGCTTGGGTCATATAATAATAACCCCTGTGCACCTGGAGGAAGTGGTTGAGGAACTTTATTGGACAGACACAAAGCAACAGTGTTCATAGTCCATTCTCTTGTGCAGAACACTCTCTGGAGAGGTGTTGGAGAAGAAGTGGCTTGCAGGTCTGGAGTCCAACCTAGCTCCAGCGTTCTGCAACTCTATCTCTTGCCTGACCCTGCAGGCTGCATTTGAATCACATAGCTATCATTTGCTTCCAAATTAAGCCATGCACTCTCAAACTGAAGAATTGTCTTAGGTAGTTCTCAATGCCAGGATAACCTGCCCTTCTCAAACTTGGCCTCTTCCCAAACTCAATACAAACGTTTCTTCCTCCGTGTAGTGTTTCTGTCATGACCAAGGGAGAATGAATGATCCAGTCTGTGTGCCTGTGGCAGTTTTTTCGTACCTCTGCTATAATGTCTAGAATATTCCCTTGTACCCAGCTGCTTACTGTCTGCCTCAGATCTTTGCTTCCCAGACCATGATCTTCTGGAAGACAATGACTAGATCTCATTCATCTTTGTATCCAAGTTCCATGAACAGTAACAGGAACATGATAGATATTCAAAAATGGTAGCTCAAAATGGAGATTTCTTTTTCCTCTGGCGAGACTGTTTGTATAAAATCAGCATTTCTTTTCTTTTTTAAAAAAAAATTTAAATTCAAATTAGTTAACATAGAGTGTAGTATTGGTATCAGGAGTGGGATTTAGTGATCCTTACATATAACACCCAGTGCTCATCCCAGCAAGTGCCCTCCTTAATGCCCATCACTCATTTAGCCCATCTCCCCACCCACCTCCCCTCCAGCAACCCTCAGTTTATTCTCTGTATTAAGAGTCTCTTATGGTTTGCCTCCCTGTTTTATCTTGTTTTATTTTTCCTTCCTTCCCCCTATGTTCATCTGTTTTGTTTCTTTAAAAAAATTTTTAAAGTTTATTTATTCTTGAGAGAGAGACAGAGAGAGCCAGTTGAGAGGGGCAGAGAGAGAGGGAGAGGGAGAGAATCCCAAGCAGGCTCTGCACTGACAACAAGGAGCCTGTTGTGGGGCTCGAACCCACTGTGTGATCAACCGAGCTGAAACCAAATCAGTCGCTTAACCAACTGAGCCACCCAAGCACCCCATCTTTTTTTTTCTTAAATTCCACATATGAGTGAAATCATATATTTGTCTTTCTATGACTGTAAAGTCAGCATTTCTTAAAGAATACTAGCCCAGTAAAGTGAAATGCTAAATATTCAGAGTAGATATGTAGTCTTTGTCTTCATGACAACTCTTCTTTTGGGGAAATGCCTTTCCCCCTCTCCCATGCTTAGTTTATTTTCAGAGCCTACTTCATACCCCAGGACACTGAAATTGAATTGGACATGGGTCCATGATCCAAAAAGGGTAAATTGTGGAAAAAATTATTTCCTTCTGTATCATAGATTGTCAGCTTGAGACTTCCATGGAGCAATATCACTGTCCAATGCAAAAGCCAAGAGATGTTCAAATACATGAGAAGAAAATACAGGGGAAAGAAAAAGTGAAAGAGGGACTGAAGAGAGGAAGCAGGGGGAGAGAGAGATAGAGATAAAGAGAGAGAGGGAGAAGAGAGGGAGAGAAAAAGAGACTGGTTGATTGATTAGATGGCATAATTTGAACCCCTGGATCCAGTTATCCTAAAGTATATACAATCCTAGGATTTAGAGTTATATGAACCAATGCATTCTTTTTCATTTAAACTAGATTTAGTTGGGCTTCTCCCATTTGCAGCCAAAAATTGCAGCCAAGATTAATACAGTATTATATTTGCCTCTTAGAGAGACAGAAATCCTACTGGAACATAAAAGACTCTGACAAGTCTTGTAGGAAAGAAATCTGTCTCACTTTGTAGCTGTTTTTTTTTTTTAAGTTTACTTATTTTGAGAGAGAGAGTGCAAGCTGGGGAGGGGCAGAGAAAGAGGGAGAGAGAGAATCCCAAGCAGTCTCCATGCTGCCAGGGCAGAGCCAGATGCAGGGCTCGATCTCACAAACTGTGAGATCATGACCTGAGTTGAAACTGTGAGCCAGACACTCAACTGACTGAGCCACCCAGGTGCCCCTGTTTCAGTTTGTTTAGCCAAGTCTCTCCCAAACGTATTTGATCACCAATGCCTTTTGTCTAGCAGCAAGTATTAATATTTGTAAGCCTACTGTTTCTACACTTTGTGAAATATGGGACTGAAACATTTGCTAATTAGGCTAAGAGAGCATACATTTAATAAGAGAAAATGAAGGTAATTAGTGTGCACAAGGATCAGATCCATGACTTGGGTCAACATAATGGGGAGAGGGCTAATACACTGAGTTAGGGGAATTCTCTGGCTCCAGAAGACTTTGCAGCACTTTAGTTAATAATACTAGCAGTAGAGTAATAGTATTAATTCTACTACTACTAGTAATTAAGATGATTGATATTGATCATGCACTTACTGTGTGCCAGGAACAGTGCAAAAGCTCAGAGAAGTTGAATAACTTTTCCAAGGTGACAAAGCGGGGAGGTGGAGGGATCAATATTTGAACCCAGGTCTGGCTGACATGGAGACCCAGGCTCTTTGCCACTAAATGTTCATCCTTGAAAACTTGAAAATAAATCATCTAACTAGATGTATTGCATATTTAAAAAATTTTTTAATGTTTATTTATTTTTGAGTGAGAGACAGAGTGCCAGTGGGGGAGGGGCAGAGAGAGGGAGACACAGAATCTGAAGCAGGCTCCAGGCTCCGAGCTGTCCACACAGAGCCTGATATGGGGCTCAAACCCACAAACCACAAAATCATGACCTGAGCCAAAGTCGGACACTTAACTCACTGAGCCACCCAGGCACCCCGATGCACTAGACATTTCTGATAACTACTGGCACATTTACATTTCACCAAGGAATCCAGTCAAAGAACCTCCTCGTGTTTTCACAAGGCTGTTTTCTGGTACACCCTAGCTGAAGCCACTCATGTGAATTGTAAATACATGCTAATATCATTATATTGTCATTTGTCTCAGCGCTCCTTTAATGGGCCCAGTGTTTTTAGCTCCACAGAGGTACAGTGCAGAATAGAAATTTTGAAAAACAAATCCAGGACCATCTGCATGCTGCTGTTTGGGGACTGTGATTGTGATGTGAGCACAAGAGAAAGAAGGTGTCTGTAGGTGGATGCTGGCCATTTTGCCCCAACGTGCGACAACTCTGAAGGACCATTCTAGCTTCAGAGCACCCCACAGGATTAGCCATGGCCATCTTGGGGGATGCCTTACCCCATCCTGCTTTCCCTTCCTTCCTTCCCCAGGTGTTGATCCCAACAGTGCCCCTAATAAGTCTCTTGCACACTAAAGTCTGTCTCAGAGGCGGCTTCATTTTAAATATTCATATTTAAATGTGCATTTTAAATATTATCAACTTTTCTGGGGCGCCTGGGTGGCTCAGTCGGTTGAGCGGCCGGCTTTGGCTCAGGTCATGATCTCGCGGTCCGTGAGTTCAAGCCCCGCGTCAGGCTCTGTGCTGACAGCTCAGAGCCTGGAGCCTGTTTCGGATTCTCTGTCTCCCTTTCTCTGACCCTCCCCCATTCATGCTCTGTCTCTCTCTGTCTCAAAAATAAATAAACGTTAAAAAGAAAAAATAAAATAAATATTATCAACTTTTCAAATTCAGACCTTCAATCTCCCCTAGAAAGTCTTGCCTGACTCCCTTACACCATCATATATCCCTCTCTGCTCCCTTGAGTCCTCGTATATAACTCAATTAGAGCATGCATCACATTGCACTGGATTATTTACTTTTGTGTTTATCTTTCACTAGACTATGGGCAGCTTAAGTGTTTTATTTGTATTTGTTCCTCCAACCCCATTCATAGCTCAGGGTCTGGCACAGAATAATTTCGTAGTAAATGTTTGCTAGAGGATTCCGACCTCTTAAACTTTATAAATGCTTTAATAGAAGTATTTTTTTGTTTTGTTTTTTAGATGACTGAAACCAGCTTGAGGGGATACAAAAATATATTCACACACAGAAATTAAAAATTTCAGTGAAAATAACTTTAAGAACATCTGGATCAAGAGGTCCAAGTGATGGGTGTCTGGGTGGCTCAGTCAGTTAAGTGTCCAACTCTTGATCTTGGCTCAGGCCACGATCTCATAGTTCATGAGATTGAGCCCCATGTAGGGCTCTGTGCCGACAGCACAGAGCCTATTTGGGATTCTCTCTCTCTCTCTCTCTCTCTCTCTCTCTCTGTCTCTGTCTCTCTCTGCCCCTCTCCTGCTCACATTCTTTCTCTCTCTCTCAAAATAAATAAATCAACTTAAAAAAAAAAAGAGGTCCAAGTGAATGATATATACTCAGTTTTTCCATCTCTCGGCCTGTTTTGCCCTCTTTTGTCTTCTTTCTCAGCTGGGCTCTCTGGAATGGCAGCTCTGAGCATACATCCCATTAAATAAACAAACCCAAGGGAAAAAGAATGAATATCTCTTGATCCCAGTAAAAACCCAGAGCTGAAATCTCACTGGACCAGCCTGGGTCATGTGCCCATGTGTGAACCAATCATTGTGGCTAGCAGACTGACTCCACTCGGGTTTTTTGCTCATCCTTGGAAGGCAGAGGGTGTCAGTCCTACCAGAATCCACAGCCTGAGGATGGGAGAGGGGTGGATAACCAAGGTAAATTACTGGTGTTTTTATCAGAAGAAGGGGGATGGATCAGGTCAGGCCAAACAAAAGATGTCCACATTGCATGTTAGGATTCTATGTTGGGGATGTTAGCAAAGACAAGAGGAGTATAACCCACTGAGGAAAAATGCTGTAGCAAACAGCAGATCCTAGAAGCCAGGTAAATGAGAGTGACTCTTCACTTTATACAGTTAATCAGGAAGCTTCCCCCTTCTTCCTTTGGTATAGTACACTATTACATTTTAGTGTTTTCCCCCAGATTATCAGATGCACACCTGTATATGAAGCCATGTATGCCTTTGCCATGAGAAAGTATGCAAAGTCTGGTTTATCTGACAGGCTAACCTGGAGACATGCAAAACCCCCACCATCCCAGAGGGATGCAGGATAAGTGTCCATCAAAACAGGTTATTTGTGAGATTAATCAGGAAGATTTCTGTGATGGGAATTTGGGAACACTGAACTGAAAAATTTCCAATGGGTGTCTTTCCTGCAAGACTTCTCAGAGACTTTAATGTGCTAATGATCATTGAGATTTTCCATGAGGGGGAACAGATGACAGAATTTCCTGACTCTTCCACATGGAACCATTTTTGGGATGGGCATATCACAAGGCTAGTGTTACAGAGAAAACATTTCGGATTGGCTCCACAATACCATCTTTCAAAAACATTTGCAAAATTCTAATAATGGAATTTGATTGTTACATAGAGCTGTCAAACATGAAATGGATTCGTATGTTTATGGGGCAGACCATTGAACATAGGTTTAGCTATTAAACAGCTTCTCTATTTTAAAAGGAATTTCATTGGGTTCTTGCAGACATAAACATCACCTCAGAAGGTCATGAATCCCTTTTCCCCACCAGATTCTTTAACCAAGAACATGACATTAAATCCCTTTGCTATCACACCACAACCTTGTTAAGTTCTAGTGTCCCTTCAATCGTCCTTTCAATCCCAGGCCACCATTTTGTCCATTCTTTACATTTTCTCTGCCTGTTCTTACCTCCAGGCCTTTGTTCTGGCGGTTCCCCCTGCCTGAAGTGCCTTCTTCAGCACCCTGTTTTATGGCATCCAATTGGGTACAGCCTGCTAGGCTCTCCTCCCCAAAGCTGAGTCCTATTTGCCAGATTATAGTTGTGTTTTGGAAGTCACAGCTGTTGGGCGGAGAGGAAGAGTGTTTAGCTGTGTGTATACATGTGTGCACACGTATGCTGGGAGGGTCAGTGCTTGGGACTCAATGATAGAGATTTCTGGTTGTAGAATGGTTATGGAGGAGATGAACATCCCTCTTCCCTCTATGGTCTAGGGACACACTGAAACAGCCTGGAAAAGCAAGGAGTTGTAAGGAGAATGAACAGGGAGCTGCAGAGAACTTAAGTCTTATTCCCCTTTTGGCACTTCTTGGATCTGTGATTTTTGGGTGAATCACTTTCCTGTCTGTGTCTTGATTTCTTCCTCACTAAAATGATAGGATTGGAATAGACTGGTGGTTATCATACTTCACTGATCACTGGAGTCACGTGGAAAGCTGGTTAAAAAACAGTTTTCTGGGGGCGCCTGGGTGGCGCAGTCAGTTAAGCATCCGACTTCAGCCAGGTCACGATCTCGCGGCCCGTGAGTTCGAGCCCCGCGTCAGGCTCTTGGCTGATGGCTCAGAGCCTGGAGCCTGTTTCCGATTCTGTGTCTCCCTCTCTCTCTGCCCCTCCCCTGTTCATGCTCTGTCTCTCTCTGTCCTAAAAATAAATAAATGTTGAAAAAAAAAAATTAAAAAAAAAACAAAACAGTTTTCTGGGCTCCAGTCCCTGGAGAAAGGTTTATAACTTTGGGTGATGCCTGAGAATTTGAATTTTAACAAGCTCATCCAGGTGTGGGAAACATTGAGCTAGATTATTTCTAAGACCTTTTTTCCAAAACAAAGCATTGATTGATAAAATCTGTCCTTCTGGAGTGGTGGATTAGTCAAAGTCTCTCTCCACACCATCCCTACTGCCATGGTTCTAATGGAGCTGTCAATCTCAGGACACCATCCAAGACTCAAGTCTATCCAATCATAGGACCACAGCCTCTGGTCACTAAGAAGAACGTTTGGAAGTCATGTGACCAAGCCAAGCCAATCAGAGCTCTTCCCTTAGACATTTTGCTTGGAGCTAGAGGAGAAATACTCTGTTCCCTTCAGTCATGGAACTCGGAAGGTCCTTATCCAGGACTGCCAGGTGCCATCTGCTCTGCCTTATGAAGAAGACCTGTCTGTTGCAGGAGAGTGTGATGCTCAGCAGAAAACAACTGGAGTGAGATGGGCAGAGTCAGAGACAATCCCACTGGCCTCGTTTCTGTGGTCCCAGTAGCTGCCCTAATGACTTCTGTCTATTCTCTGAACTAACCCCTCCTCTGTGAAACAGGAAAGCCCCCTTTTGCATAAGGCAGCTGAAGTTGGTCTCTGTCACTTTCAACTAAGAGAATCCTGTGGTAAATTCAGGATTCAAACCTCAGTCTGTCTCTAAAATCTGTGTTTCTTCTCACTGCTGTTCAACCTTGTCTTCTTCAATGGTGGCAAACAGCTTTTTTCATTAATGCTCCTCTGCTCCCTGCAGAAAATCTCTGCTCCTCCACCAGCTCCAGCAGTTTTTAAAGCTTAGCCCTCCTGCATGAATCTCCCTGTGCTCTTTTTTTCCTCCTTTCTGTTCTGGTACTTCTTTTTGCACAAGTCATTTGCTAATGATCATTTACTGCCATGGACCATAATTTCTCATATCTGTATTAAGCCTTTGTAACTTTTTTGCTCTATCTCCTCAATTAAATTATAAGCTCCTGGAGGGCAGAGGACATAAACTATATTTTTAAACACATTCTCCACCACTATGGGCACAGGGATGATCAAGGCAACTCCAGTTTTGTTGATTTGTAAGTGGAGGAGCTGGGATTCAAACCCGGGTAGGGTAGCCTCAGAACCTTTGCTTGTAGGTACTATGTCATCCAAAGCCACAGATGTGATGGATTGGGGGACTCTAAGGAGAGGACAGCCAGAGGAACCTGCCTGTTCATTTGGGTTGATTTGGAGAAAGGCACCTCACTCTGCAAAAGCAGCCACATCTGCCCAGCAGCAGGCAGGATTCCCAAAGGAAACAGAAGCCTCCTTTACAAATCTGGCAGACATGATGTAAGTCCAAGTCGTTAACCTTGGTTCCCTCACCTCACTTCCTTCGAACACTGGGAATGATGGAAGCTGCCCTCGTAAGATCCAGAGCTCAGGCTCCCAAATGATGTGAGACTCACAGTCTCCAGAGCCACTGCCTGGGGAGAATCATTCAGCCTCTGCCCCAGCTACAGATGAGCCCTCACCCTGAGGGGCTGCACCTTGTACTGGAAGAGTCAGAAACAGAGACCCACAGGAAACCTGGGACCTGGTCCCTGCCCTCAGAGAGTCTGGAACTTATTTGAGGACACAGCTCACATCCACACATGAAAAACAGTTTGGAATATTTATGAGGCTGTCCCGCATCCCATGTAAACAAACAGTGCATGCTGCGTACTGGTAGAGCTAGGCTGTTTTGGAGCAGAGAGGGGCGTTGCAAATTATCTAGTTCCGGGGTCACTGAATGGTGGCCCATGAACTGAATTGGCTTGTAGATGTGTGTGTTTGACTCATACGGTGTTTTGTGTTACTTTTATATCCTTTGAGCCAACTTTTAAATTTGTGAAGAATTCATATAAAACACAGGTCTGGGCTTCTGTTAAAAAAAAAGTAGGTGATCTGCCAGCCCTAGGCTTTTATTTGTGCATGGAATGTACCTGGGTGGAGCTAAGAAGAAGACCTTCTCAAGCAAGGACACAGGGTTTTCAATTTGCCAGAGTCGTGACCGGTTCCTATTGCCTCCCCCACTCCGAGGTCCAGTGTCATTCACTATGTATTGTTGCACGTGTACTCTTGTTTTCCTTATAGTAGAAAAATCACTCTTTACTGACCTGCTTTTCTCATTTAAATCATCAGCCTTGTGCATTAAGCTTTCTGAACGTGTCAGATCTTGTTTCTTCCATACTTTACCTTAATGAAATTGAGACTCAGAGACAAGAAAAGATTGAAGCCTGACATCACAGAACCCATCTCTGAGCTCAGTCCTAGTCAAGAGGACTGGAGGCCTGGGTCTCAAACCCTCACTAGCGCCTGTTGACTATATGTTCCTGGGAAGGTTGCCTCAGCATTCTGAGCCTCAGTTGGCCCATCCATAAAATAGGCACAAGAATAACCACTCTACGGGCTTATTTTGAAGATAAAAAGAGATAACTCTAGCACTTTGTAGATTTTATAAAGTGCAGGGAACCCTAATAACATATCTGTTTATACAGTGATCTGAATATTCCAGTCTTCATAGTCTGTGTTTAATCTGGGCCTCACAGTTCCTGCCATTGGCTTACTTAAATCTTGGCAGTGCTGGAAAGAACCTTCAGCCTTTTTGGCCTTGATTTGCCTCATCTTCCACCTTTTTAGTTTGGATAAAAGAAATGTTATATTCTTGGCCCTGTATCATATGTGCTTTAAGTAATTTATTGATCCTTCTCCCAGTGCATAGTTTTACAGACCTACCCCCTGCACCCTGAATCAAAATCAGAGAAAAAAATCAAATAATTCCTTTTATGGCCCAAAATAGCAATAAGAAATGGTATTTCCTGAGCTATGGGCCAAGCCCTGTGCAAGGCAGATCCTTCACATGCATTTAAAGTACACAGTGACCCTAGGAGCACCTGGGTGGCTCAGTCAGTTAAGCGTCCAACTTCAGCTCAGGTCATGATTTCACAATTCATGAGTTCAAGCCCCGTGTCAGGCTCTTTGCTGACAGCTCAGAGCCTGGAGCCTGCTTCGGCTTCTGTGTCTCCCTCTCTCTCTGCCCCTACTCCACTTGTGTTCTCTCTCTCTCTCTCTCTCTCTCTCTCTCTCTCTCAAAACTAAACAAACATTTAAAAAAATAAAGTTCACAGTGGCCCTATAAGGTGAGTGTACTAGGTGTCTATTGCTATGTAACAAACCACACCAAAACTTCACATCTTAGAATAGCAATAAACACTTACTACCTCACATATAGTGTCTAATGTCAGGAATTTGGGAGTGATTTGGCTGAGTGGTTCTAGTTCAAGGTGGCCCATTTGGTTATAGTCTTATCTGAAGGTTTGACTGGGGCTGGAGGATCCTCTTCCAAGGTGTTTTACTCACATGGCTGGCAAGTTGGTGCTGGCTACTGGCAGGAAGCCTTGTTTCTTTCCATGAGGACCTCTCTGGGTACAACTTCTGAGTATACTCATGACATGATGACTGGCTTTCCCCAGACCAACTGATTCAAGAAAGAGCAATTCTCCAAGGCAGAGGCTACAGGGTCCTTTATGGCAGGCTCAGAAGCTATGTGCTATTATCTCAGCAATATCTTATTGGTTGTCTGAATCAGCCCTATTCACTTTCAACAAGGGCTACATACAAACTTGAATATCAGGAGCAAGGATCGCTGGGGGCCATCTTGGAGGCTGGCTAGCACAGCAAGGAGTCCTATCATTCTCATATTAAAAACAGAGCAACTAAGGCTTGGAAGGATTGTATAACTTGTCTACAATTACATGCACAGTATTGGCCGAGCTAAGATTCACACTGAGATCTATCTACTTGTAAACATGCAAATATATACTCTCAACCAACAACCATACTGCATCCCAAGCATTTTCAAAACTGCAAAGCATTCTGCAAGCCCATTCTATTAGTTGATAGGATTTTCTAGGAATAGGTGTAATTTTGCTGATGAGAAAGAGATCATTCAATCACTCATTCATCAATCATTTATTCATTTATCTATTTAACAAATATCCATGGAATATTTGCCAAATTATTTGTTAAATAGATGAATGAATGGCTTGACCAAAAAAAAAAAAAAAAACCACACACACAGCTAATAAATGCAGAGCAGGATACAAACTGGGATCTGTAGGACTCCTAGTACAGTGATCTTTCCACCACCTATAAGGTTGTCTTGAATTTATTTTATGTGTCTTCAGAGCATCTTGATGAGGCCGAGAGAAATGAATTGACTTTCCACGGCTGAAAAAGGCACCAGCTTCCTTCCTGTAAATAGCTCTGAGCCTTGGAGCAGACAAGCATTCAGACCTGCACGAAAGATTTAGCTGGAGTCATGATTTGTATCTTACAGAATTTGTAATTATGGGATCAAGCCTCAGCCCCTAACATGTTCCAGGCACTAATCAAAAGTATTGTTGTAGATGGCTAACAAGCACATGAAAAGATGTTCAACATCACTAATCAGCATGGAAATATAAGTCAAAACGGCAATGAGAAAACCACTTCACATCCATTAGGATAGCTAGTATGAGAAAACCAAAAGAGCAAGTGCTGATGAAGATATAGGGAAGTTAAAACTCTAGTGTACTGTTAATGGGAATGTAAAATGGTGCAGTCGCTAATGAAAACAATAAGATGGTTCCTTAAAAAATTAAAAATTAAATTGCCATGTGATTCAGCAGTTGTACTCCTAGGAGCATACTCTAAAGAATTGAAAGCAGGGACTCAAAGAGCTGTTTGTACAACCATGTTCATAGCATTATTCATGATGATTAAAATGGAAAAGAAACCCAAATATCAATCAATGGATGAATGGATAAATAAATGTGCAGTGTATACACACAATGGAATATTACTCAGCCCTGAAGAGGAAGAAAATTCTGACATCTGCTACAATATAGATGAAACTTAAAGCCATCATTCTAAGTGGATAGACCTATCACAAAAGGATAAATACTGTATGACTCCACTTATATGAGGTGCCTATGTAGTCAAATTTGTAGGGATGGAAATTAGAATGGTAGTTAGGGGGCAGTGAGGAATGGGGAGTTGTTTAATAGGCAGAGTTTCAGTTACACAGGTGAAAATGGTTCTGTACGTGGATGGTGTGATGCTTGCATCAACAGTGTGAATGTATTTAATACCATAAAACTGTACACTTAAAAATGGTTATGATGGCAAATTTTATGTTCTGTATATTTTACTACAATTAAAAAAAATATTGTCGTTCTGTAATTACATCCTGAAGACAAACCCAATGACAACTCATCTTATGGAAGAAGAAACTGAGGTTCTGAGATGCTAAGTCACTTGTTCAGAATCACATGGCTAAGAAGAGAAAGAGCTGGAAGATTTCAACCCAAATCCTTTCCATTAAAGTACACAGCCTCTCTTTCGCCTGCTCCTGGATTTGCTGCCCTAGGGAGGCATGGTAACCGTTTCACCATTGCTGGGCAGCGATTTGTCAGTCAGCAAGTGCCTTGGGGAGGCAGTTGGCTTTTATGGTCTGAGATCAGGCTGGGGAAGAGAAAGAGGCACTGGGGCCCTTGACTGGGGACAGCTGGGATCAGAGCAGCATGTCTGCTATGAGCTTGTTCCTTCGAAAACATTTCGGGTGGTCCTTGGCTGCACAGCTAGATTAATTAGCTATCCCAGAAACACCAAGAAAGACATTTACAGGTCCAACTGCTGTCGTTGGATATTTTCCTACACCAACTGGGCCAAATACCCTCAGTTTTTAAAAATCCTCAACATACTGGGACTCATTTTTGTTTAACTTGCAGGTGGGAGGGGGGTGCTAAGCATGACAGCATCACTTCAGCTCTAGGAAAGAGAGTGGGAGCTGACTGGGTGCTGTCCCCTCTTCCCTCCCTTATTTTCCAAGCTTTGTGCCTATATTTTCCACCTGCAGCCCCTTGCTGGGAAAAGTGACACTTTAATTCAGAACAAGTGAAAAGGAGGCTACGCTCGGCTTAATGAGAAGTGACCGGGGAACACGCTGGATTAACCAAGGGAGACTGTAAAGTGCTGTGTAAATATCAGCTGCTGGACTGCTGGGGGTGGGAAGGGATCTGAGCCAGCCTGGAAACAGCCACAGCTCCCGGAGGTGAGACTGAGCAGGCAGATTTGCAACTCACTGAAACTTGGGATTTGCTGGGTGCTCTGAGACAGATGAGCTGGTTCTGAAAAGAGCTTCTGGGCCTTTCTGTGCCTGGCAGGAGCGTCTTACTGGTTACGATTCTGACACCAATTCCAACATGTAGGTTTTCCCCTCGCCACACCAAGCAGTTCTCCGACACCAGCTGGGTGTCCGAGAATTCAATTCAATTCTGGCATCATCTACCTGGTGGTAGCATCAGAGCCCACAGGGTAAGGGCTCAGTAACACAAGACTCCCCAACTTCAGATGCCAATTGCAGGTCTAGGTTGTCAGCTGTGTTTCTGGCTGGCTGGCTGGCTATAGATGGGAAGTTCCAAGGACCCTCTCCTTGGGTTCAATTAAACTGCTAGAGCAGCTCACAGAGCTCAGAGAAGGTTTTACTTACTGGATTACCCATTTATTATCAGAGGATATAACTCAGTAACAGCCAGATGGAAGAGATGCAAATGGGGAAAGGGCGAAAAGCTTCCAATGTTCCCTCCAAGCAGGCCACTCTCCCCTGAATCTCCACGTGTTCACCAGCCGAACCAGAAGCTCCTAGAAGCTGTCCTTTTGGGTTTTCGTGGAGTCCTCACTACATAGGCAGAATTGATTAACTCATTAGCTACTGGTGATTTAATTTAATCTCCAGACCCTGTCCCCTCCCTAGAGGTTATGGGGGTAGGACTGAAAGTTTCAACGCTCTAACCCCATGGTTTGCTCCCCTGGCCACTAGTCCTCATCCTTAGTTTACCTAGGGGCTTTCCAAACATTTCTAAAACAAGACACCGTCATCCTTTCATCACTTAGGAAATTCCAAGGGTTTTACAAGCCCTGTGCCAGGAATGAGGATGAAGACTAAATATATATATTTTATTACAAATCCCAGCATCATGCTCATCATCCCTTATCATCAGGGAAATGGAACAAATCAAAGCTACAATGAAATATCACCTCACACCTGTCAGAATGACTAAAATCAACAACACAAGAAACAACAGGTATTGGCGAGGTTGTGGAGGAAAGGGAACCCTCATGCAATGTTGACGGGGATGCAAACTGGTGCAGCCATTGTGGAAAAGAGTATGGAGGTTCCTCAAAAAGTTAAACATAGAACTACCTTACAATGCAGCAGTCACACTACTGGTATTTACCCAAAGAATCCAAAGCATGAATTCAAAAGGATACATGCACCCCTATGTTTATAGCAGCATTATTTACAATAGCGATGATGTGGCAGCAGCCCAAGTGTCCATCAGTTGATGAATTGGTAAGAAATATAAGAATATTATTCAGCCATAAAAAAAGAATGAAATCTTGTCATTTGCAATGATGTGGATGAAGATAGGAATTATAATGCTAAGTGAAATAAGTCAGAGAAAGATAATACCCTATGATTTCACTCATATGTGGAATTTAAGAAACAAAACAGACAAGCAAAAGTAAAACAATAGAGAGAGGAAAAAAAAAAGCAAGAAAGAGACTCAATTACAGAAAACAGACCAGTGGTTACCAGAGGGGAGGTGGGTGGGGGGATGGAGGAAATAGGTGATGGGGATTAAGAAGTGGACTTTCATGATGAGCACAAGGTGATGTATGGAGCTGTTGAATTACTATATTGTACACCTGAAACTAATATTGTTATATTATGTATATGTTATGTTAATGTATGTATGTTAACTGTATGTTAACTAACTGGAGTTAAAAATAAACTTTTGAAAAAATCAGAGTATCACACTGGTTTATAAGCGTGGGAGACCTGGTCAAGGAAGAAAAGAAGAAGAAAACCTTATTTATGGAAAACTTTTCAGAGTTTCTGACTCAGCAGAGCCAGGGCTCATGCTGAGTGATTTCACATGCAGGTGGCTAAAAGCTTTGGAGCTGTACATGTCCACCTTTGGACCCTGCTTCTGTCCCTTGATAGCTAATTGAACTTGGATTTGCCTCTTGACCTTTCTGAGCTTCATGTTCATCATGTATAAAAGGGATTAATGAGACCCATCTGATGGGTTTGTTGAGGGAGCTGGAGAGGATTAGGTCTGTGAGTGGCGCACAGTCAGCACCCAGTACATGGAATTTGTTAATGTCATTGCTGCTACTATCATATCCATGGCTCATCATCCCAATGTTTATGAAGAACAGTCAATCACTGATGGGTCTAGAAAGAAGCACAGAGGGCAGGCAATTTTTAATATTGGTTATCTCTCTTTCCTCCTACAGCAGGGACCAGCAAAGTTTTTCTGCAAAGGACCACATAGTAAATATTTTTGGCTTTGCCAGCCGGGTGGTCTCTGTAGCAAGTATTTAACTCAAAAGCATCTATAAGCACTGTCAATAAATTGGCATGGCCGTATGCCCCAGGCTGGATTTGGCCCCTAGAAAACACTTGATAACTGTTAGTAGAAGGGTCAGATCCATTGACAAGAACCAAGATATACAAGATACCTAATAAGTATTTGTGGAATGCCATTCATGAAGCCTGAAGGAAAATTATCTTTCTTTCTCTGGTCCTCAGTTTCCTCATCTGTAAAATGGGAATAAGAAGATGTGTTTCAGGGAGGTCATGAAGTTCCAGTGAACAGTGTGGTTGAGAACACTTGGTAAATCATGCAGCTTCTTTAACAATAGAGCTGTTTTTTACAAGTATCATCTTCAGTATCCTCCTCCTGCTTCTTATCTCCTTAGTAAGTTCCCAGCCCTCAGCTCTCCCTCCCTTAATCCTTTTATTTTTTTAATTTTTTTAAAAAATGTTTATTTATTTTTGAAAGAGAGAGAGAGAATGGGGGAGGGGCAGAGAGAGGCAGACAGATGATCCCAAGCAGGCTTTCCACAGAGCCTGATGCAGGGCTTGATGCAGGGCTTGAACTCATGAACCATGAGATCATGACCTGAGTGGGAGTTGGACACTTAACCAAGTGAGCCACCCAAGTGCCCCACCTCTAATCCTTTTAGACAAGGGCTTATCAACCTTGCCATTTCTTACATCTTGGGCCAAGTAGTTCTCTATTATGAGGGGCCGTCCTGTGCATTGTAGGATGGCCAGAAGCATTCCTGACTCCTACCCATTAGAGTAGATGCCAAATGGCCCCCTCACTCCCCACCAATTGTGGCAACCAAAAATGTCTAGAGACATTGTCACATATCCCCTGGGAGGCAAAATTGTCCCCTGGTTAAAAGCCACTGCATTAGAACAAGCCTAACACATATAGCAAGGCAAAATTTTGGATGAAGAAAAGACCTATGGCAGTGTCTGGGGCATTCTGTGCTGTGGGAGATGCATGGGAAAATGATTACTCTTCCTGCAGAGACTCTAATACTAAAGTATGACCTTGGACAAATGACTTAACCTCTATGACTCTCAGTTTCCTCCTAACTTAGGGTAAAAATTCCTACATCCCCAGGGTTGTGGGGGAAGACTCAATGGAGTAATATAAACAAATTGCTTAGCACACAGTAAGCACTAAACAAATCATAACTGTTCTCTTTTACTGTGTTTTTTTTTTTTTTGTGGTAATTGATAATATATTAAAATTCCCTTCTGCCTCTGAAATTTCAAATTTCTTTTCAGCAATCATAACAGTTTGCAAACTGGAATGAATGGACTAGATCTGATCTTTAGACGTGTTTTATTTGACTTGCAATGTGATTTTAAAATGTTTGAATCCAGGTGCGCCTGGGTGGCTTAGTCGGTTAAGCAATCAATTTCAGCTCAGGTCATGACCTCATGGTTTGTGGGTTCGAGCCCCGCATTGGGCTTTGTGCTCACATCTCGGAGCCTGGAGCCTGCTTCAGATTCTGTGTCTCCCTCTCTCTCTGCCCCTCCCCCGCTTGCACTGTGGTCTCTCTCTCAAAAATAATAAAACATTAAAAAAATTTTTTTAAATGTTTGAATCCATACCTTACATGTAAATGTCAGGAGATTTCACCTGAAGTTTCAGATTTGGTGCTTTTCCTAAAGAAGTAGGTAATTGGCTCATGCTGGGACTGGAGACCCACATGGCAGCCAGTAGCTGGAAATGGTGGCCACCACCTCCCTTAGACGAGGAGCTTGCTTTTATGTTTCCCTAACACCTCACCAAGCTCTTTCAGCTTCACTTAACGGTGTTTTCCTCTTGGTATCCATAGATGTTTGAGTTTGAAACCCCTGTATCTGGAATTTTTTTCAAGGCCCTTAGAACTGATGATTCTTATCCAGGTGTTTTAGTTCCTTACTTAACACCAAACCTCCTTCCAACCTGAGAGAGTGAGTCACTTACAACTCACCTTGTCTAATTTCACTGTCCTTTTAACTGTCTCATTCTTGACAAGGAGTCAGACAGGACTGTCTCCAAACTGTCATCTCAGTTTGGGGTGCTGTTCAAGTTTAAGGCTCCAGGACCCCCATCCTGTCATCTCTTCCCATTCTCCTGACCCACATCCTCCCCGAGTCCAATATCCCCCAGCGAAACCAGAACTGGCAGCTTCTCGACAACCGTTTATCAGAAGCAAGGAAATAACAGTTTTTAAACACAGTTCTTATGCTTGAAGACTGTGATCAGATTCCGAACCATTTCCAGAAGTGCCCCTTGGGGCCCAGAGGGAGACGTGGTTTCCATGCTAACAACTCCTTGCTGGCTCAGTCACCAGTCCCTCAGAAGGGAAGGTGGATCTTACCCCCCAATGGCACTGGAGGAAATTTAAATACAAATACCCACCAGGAATAACACATACAGAAACACCAGCATCCTCCCCCCTTGATGGGAATGTGTAATCAAATGTGTTGTGGGTGAATGCAGCTACCAACTGAGAGCCTTATGGCACTCTTCCTTCCAGACACCCTTTCCAGTTTGCCCAGACCAGTGGGCCAACTGGAGGGACAAGGGGAGCTATGGATGGGGAAAGACACAGTTCTTTCCCGACAGGGTAATAGCCTCTCCCTCAGATTATCTTGGGCCTTAAGTGCTTTCCTGGGAGTGATAAAACACTAAGTAGACAAAAGAGAAACCAGAAAATTAAACTAGGACAGGCTGGGGTGGTCAGAAAGATGCTTCATAGATATACAATTATAATATAAGCAAATTACTTAGAGTTCTCTGGTATCAAGAAAGCACTCCATATTAGTGATCATATTTATTATCATCTGATTGGCTCTGCTTCAGAGGCTGGAGTGAAAAGTGGAACAAACATCTATGGAGTACTTCTGATTTATGTCCATGCTTTCAATTGTCATAACAATCATACATGGGTATTGTTATTGTCTTTTAGAGATAAACTGGGGTTCTGACTGGTTAAATAGTTTGCCCCAGGCCACACAACCCCACTAATGGTAGAGCATGGACCCATACCCAGGCCTGTCTGATTCCATAGTCCGTGATCATATCTACTACACAACACAGCACTCCCTTATTTGAGTCTGGGTAGAGAACAGTGTTGGGTCTCTAGGGAGGGGTATAGGAGTTTGTGAACTTCTAGAGGCAACAGATATGTCTACCTTATCTATCATTTTATCCCCCGTGTCTAGTGTAGCCCCAGAAGTATAGTAGGGTGCTCAACAAATATTTGTCGGATTAATAAGAGAGCAAAGATTAATGCAAATGTATATATCTCTAGTAGTGGACTTCTAGGCAAGGCAAAGGGATATGTTTGTATTATCATTGTCTGTTTAATTTTCCTTCTCTGTGATTGTGAACACCTGTTTCTGTGAGGGTGTCTGTGTTAGCTTGCCAGAGCTGCCATGGCAAAATAAACCACAGACTGAGTGGCTTAAACAACAGAAAATTTTTTCCCAGTTCTGGAGGCTAGAAGTCTGAGACCAATGTCAGCAAGTTTGGCTTCTTCTGAGGCCTCTCTCCTTGGCTTTCAGAAGGCTGCCTTCTCATGTTGTGTTCACGTGGTCATCTCTCTGTGCATACATGTGTCCAGTCTGTGTCCAGTCTCAGTCCAGTCTCAGTCTGGGTCCTAATTTCCTCTTCTTAGAAGGACACCAGTCATTATGGCAGTAACCTGCCATAATGACACCATTTTATCCTAATCTTCTCTTTAAAGGTCTTATCTCTAAATAAAGTCACATTCTGAGGCACTGGGGGCTAGAACTTCAATTTAAGAATTTGAAAGAAGACATAATTCATTCCATAATAGTGTCTGTTTTGTTCATTTTCATATCTGCAGAACTTCATAGGGGGTCTAGCACACAGTTGGCTAAGTAGGTTGGATAAATGTAGGGAGGAAGGAAAGAATAGAATATGGGAGAATGGATAGAGGATGGGTATATGGGTAGATGGATGGGTGGATGGGTAGATGGATGGATGGATGATGGGTAAGTGGATGGCTAAGTGGGTGGATGGGTGGATGGGTGGATGGATGGATGATGGGTGGATGGATGGCTAAATGGGTGGTTGGGTGGATGGGTGGGTGGTTGGGCAGATGGCTAGATGGGTGGATGGATGGGTGGATACATCTTGGCTGTGATGCTTCACCATTATGAGAGGCCTCCTGCCAAGGTCTGACCATTAGACAGGCCTTGTACTTGTATAATATCATCTGATATCCAAATTTGAATCATGTTTCTACCAAAGGTCTCTGCTTTGTTTTTCTCGTCAGTGTTTATCACCATCTTACAAGCTAGGTATTTTGCTTATGCATTTTGTTTGTTGTGTGCCTCCCCCAACTAGATCCATGAGGACAGAGGGTTTTCTCTGTCTTCCTTGCTGTTCTGTTCTTGGTGTCTAGTACAAAGCTGGCACATGGTAGATGTTCAGGAAATATGTGGTGAATGAATAAATAAATGAGTTAATCTGCTCCCTTGGCCCCCATCTAGATACCTTAAAATCCAGCAGAAGGCCAGCTCTATTCCTCTGAGAAACCTTCCCTGACCATTCAAATTTTCAGTGATCGTCATGCTTCTCCAGAGATGGAAGGTGTATTGGGCTATTCTCACCAGCTGTAAACTATGCTTCCTCAGTATTCACATGCCTTGATTAAGTGAATCACATAAAATAAATCAGCTTGTAGCTTTAAAAAATACAAATTCCCTAATCCTAACCCCAAATGGACTGAATTCAAGTGTCTGGGCATAAGGTCCAATAACCAACATTTCAACATCCCTCTTTTAGCATATTCTGAATTACATGATCCTTGAATCAACTTTGAGAAATGGGCAAAGTTAAACCCTAGGAACCCAAGGTCAAAACTGCTTGGGAATGTAGTCCAGTCTCCTGCATTTCTTTATTTCTTATAAATAGCTAGCTTTTAACTTTCCCTCCATCTATCTTGGAGGGGCTGGCATTTCTTCTGACAGATGTGTACAAACTATGCCACATGGAGATATTTTCTGATTATAGATGCTGGATCTGGGGGAGGGACACAAACCCCAACAAGTGTGATGAAGTCCAGACCCTTTGGTGTTTCTGTCACAAGGTCCCAAGTGCTCCCAGGACGTGGGCAAGAGAACTGGTTCTCAGGGCAAAGGTTGCAGATCCAAGGGCAAAGGTCCCAGGGACCAACTGATTTATTTCCTTGCTTTTGTTCACGTGTTCCTTCTTAGCCTCTCAGCTCTCACCCTGTGTCCATGGGCTTACGATGTGGGTGGTCACGGTATAATGTTGGAAGGAAGCTAAAGCTGTAGGGGGAGGGGGTGGTAAAGAAAGAGGTTTTTTTATTTTGTTTTGTTTTGTTTTGTTTTGACTCTTGTTAGGGCTTAGATGTGTTTGGAAACCGACTAGGAGCTCTTATTTCCCTCCTGCCCTTCCTCCTTCCCCTCTTTGTCCTCTTCCTCTTGCTTTTCTATCACCTCTTCCTCCATTTTCCCCATCTTCCCTCATTTCTTTCCAATAGCTATCATCTATTGGGCACTTGCCATAAGCCTGGCTCTATATCAAGACTCCTACATTGTTCTATGGAGTCCTTGCAACACTCTGGGGTCTATTCTATCACTTCTCCACTTAGGAGGAAGCTGAGGCTCTCAGAGTTAAAGTCATTTGTTGAAGGTCACACAGCTTGTTACAAGGCAAAAATGGGATTGAGACCCAGGTTGTAGGATACCAAACAAAGCTCATGCTTTAGAAACATGACACAAGGACAAATAAAACCAAATGCCTGCATGAGACATTTATACCATAGGGCATGGTGGGGAGTGTGGCAAACTGAAGAACCCTGGTGCTGAATAAAGGAGGCTGCTGCTACTCATCTCCATCTGAATATTGTCAGATGGGGTCTTCTGATTTCTCAATAGAAGCTGGAAATCCATATTTTGATGTGAAATCTTTTGATTTTTAAATGCCAGCAACTAATTATTTTTCATTGTATAAGTCAAGAATGCCTACAGTTTGAATTTAGCCTGTAGATCACCAATCTGTGACCTCTGCTTGAAACATCCACTAGATTGCAGCTTCCATGGGCATGTGGCATCATGACATCCATCCATGACCCTGGATTCTGTGAGTCAGATGGATCTTTGTCCTCTTGGGCATTATTCCATGACTCTCAAAGAACTATGGCAGTTATGAAAAAGGAAGGTCCAGATAACCCCAAATAACATGTTGTAGAGCTGGACTGTTCAGTACAGTAGCCACTAGTCACATGTAGCTGTTTATATTTAAATTATTAACGTTAAATAAAATTAATATTTCAATTCCCTAGTCACAGTAGCCACATTTCATGTAGTTTTATAGCTCCTATATCAGATAGCGTGGATATAGAACATTTCCATCATCACAGAACATTCTACAGGACAACACTATTGGCAATCAGGCTCTGAGCCTACCCTCTTCTCTGCCCCCTTCCTCTTTCTGTTTCCTAATTCCCTAGGGAAATCCCCATGGGTGACAAGAGAGCTTATCTGGATGGAGAAAAGAAAATCATTTCGTATGTGTTAATGGGAGAAAGCTATTTGATCAACTTGCCTTCCTCTCAATAAACATGTATATCACTAATGTTCTTCTGAAAACATTTGCCTAAATTCTTGGAAAGTATTTCAGAACAGACAGAGGAGCAGCAAGCCCTGGGAAGAGATGTTTTGATGGCTCACAGTACCAGCAGTCTACACCTGGGAACCCGCCCCCCACCCCTACCCCAATGCTGTCTACTGCTGCTTCTCAAGGACATTATTGGTGCAAGTTAGTCCAAACTAGTCTTCACTCAGTAATGGGAAAGAAAATTAAATGGGGGCTTTCAAACGCATCAAGGAGGAAAGAGTTCTCGATGGGAATGTAGGACAGCTAATAAGATAAGACAAGCTTGAAATTAATGATGATTCAAAAATGCCAGAGTTACCAAGTTTCTTTTCTTTTTTTTTTCTTCTTAAGGATTCAGTGAGAAAGACAAAGTGGAGAAATTGAAACATTTACCAGACATGAAGAAATTGCTAGAATAGTTATCAGCCAAGAAGTAATTAGAAATGACTTGGATACGTTGAAACTTCTGTAGGGTTGGCAGAGGGGAAGGCATAGGTATAAAGTGAATCTGCCAAATTGTTCCATGATTCAGGACCTGGGTGGGTGGGGAACAAGAATATCAGGGAGAAGAAAGCCAAAGGAAGAGCTATCTTTGCAGAAAGGATAGCCATCTGGAATCGTGACAAGGAAACTTAATGAAGGATTGGAATGAGCAACATAAAGAGAGAGGAGTGAACATTTTCAAGGTGGTATCAAACTAATTACAAGAGACAGGAAAGAGGCAGTCAAGAAGTGGCAGCTTTATTACTGATTAAAAAAAAAAAAAAACCTTTTGGAGGACATAGATTGCTAATACTCTTTTGAATTGAACTTAACCCCCAACCCAACCTCAAGCAAACCAATAGGACAAAGCTGGCTCTACTAAGCCCAAAATGTACCTTTTCTTCAAGTAGGCAGATCCCAAAAGAGAATACTGATGCACCAATCAGGTGGGGCAAGAGCCAGGAGTGTCACTCTCCTGGAGGTCCCTCTACAGGGAAACATGAAGAGTAGGGAATAAATGTTCCCTCTTCCATACTCCATCACCTCCAATAATATGAGATTGTCTGAAGAAAATGGTATATTGGCTTTAAGGATATAAGGTATTCAGAACTGCAAAGTTATCAGAATCTGAGGAAAATGTATGGGACCACCTGTTCTATTCCACTCTTTTCCAGGTTCCTTGTTATTAGATTTTTACATGGACAGACTTACTGAAGCCTGTCACCTGCATAGCATATTTTCTCCTTTATTGCTTCTGCCTTCTGTGGGTTATCACACTGATTCTACTGAGTTAGTTGCTATTATCATCTCTTCATTTTACTGATGAAAAGTGGGAGGTCAGGGATGTTTAATACCTTGCCCAAAGTCACTCAGCTAGTAGGTGGGGAAGCCAGGATTTGGACCTAGGCCTGTGCCTTTATCCACTGCCCTCCATTACTGCCCTAGGACAGACAAGAAACCTGACTGACCCAGCCTTATCTCTTTGTTTGCATACCAAACTATGAAAGGCATGTGTGGGTCCACAGGCATTTAGAAACTTGTCCTATCTAGCGGAAACTGAGGCCTCTCCCTTGTGCATCGCCTGTTATAAATGCAACACAGGTAGTGGATGGTTGAGAGGGCAACTCTAGAGTCAGGCAGATCAATATTCAAATCCAAGCTTAGCCACTGACTTGCTCTGTGACCTTGAACAAGACACTTCTATTCTCTGAGCCTCAGTTTCCTCACATGTAAATGGAGATTTTCCATCTCATAGAATGTTACAAGAATTCAGTGAGATACTGAGTGTTAAAACGTAACAGAGTGAACATTGAATAAAGCCACATTGTTCTTTTTGTTATAGAAGAGTCAGAAGAGGAAATGCTGAGCTTTTCTTTTTTTCCTTACCCAACCTGATAAGCCTCCTCATGCTGTTCCATCTTTGCTCACGGTGTTCCTTTGCCTGGAATTCTCTTCCCTCCCCTTGACCCAACTCTCCCAATTTGGTGACCTCCCGTTTGTGTTCCAAGACCTAGCTCCTTTTTGGAGCCTTCTCATATTCAAGCAGAATAAGCTTCTGACTCTACAAGTATCTACTAAATCTCTACTTCTTTTCTCTATTAAAACTCTTAAAAATGATATGATATGGTATGATATGACTGTTCTTATGACTTGTCTCTCTTCCCAACTCCCAATAAGGCTGGACATTTTTAAAACTAGAGAACCATTATGGGTGATGGGCATCGAGGAGGGCACCTGTTGGGATGAGCAGTGGGTGTTGTATGGAAACCAATTTGACAATAAATTATATTTAATTAGTAAATAAATAAACAAATGAAAAACTAGAGAACCATGCCTGAGTCATCAAAACGTCCCCTTATTTAACAAGAACATCATGTTAAATCCCCAACAAATGTTGGAGTAAAGGAATATTTAGTGTATTTTGTTATCTATTGCTGCTTGACAATTTGCCCTCTTGAAACAACATGCTTACTCTCTCATAGTTTCTGTGGATTAGGAGTCTGGGCATGGATTAGGTAAGTCTTCTGTCCCTGGGTCTCTCACAGGGCTGCCATCAAGGTATGGCCCAAGGCTGTAGTCAACTCAAGGCTCAACTGGGACGGATCCACTTCCAAGTCTGCTTATGTAGTTGTTGGCAGGATTTAGTTCCTTTCAGATTGTTGGATTGAGACCTCACTTCTTCATGAGCTGTTGGCTGGAGCCATTCTTTTGATTCTTTGCCATATAGGCCTCTCCATAGAGCATTTCACAACATGGAACTGCCTTCATTAGAGCGAGCCAGAGAAAGGACAAGAGTGCCAGCAAGAGAGCGCTAACAAGAGATAGTCTCCTGTAATCTAATCATGGAAGTGACATACCATTACCCTTGCTGTGTTGTGTTCATTAGAAGCAAGCCACTAGGCACGGCCCCTCACCAAAGGGAGGGGATTACACAAGGCTGTGAATATCAGGAGGCAGAGATCATTGGGAGCCATGTCAGTGGCTGCCTACCGCACTTAAAAATGCAGAGGGGAGCAGAGGGGAGGGAAGAGAAGGGAAGGAGATGCCAAAAGGAGAGAGTGGGGAGAAGATAGGGAAGAAGAAATAAGAAAGAAGAGAAAGGAAGAGGAGGAAAGGGTTGAGTTATCAAACACTGATTGAACGTCTACTTGTTCCTAGTAAGGTGACACAAAGGCATGCATGCCATAACATGGCTGCACCCTGTGGGTGTCCATCAAGCTGGGGAAATGAAACACCCACATGAGGGATGAGTACATGGCAACTCGGGGTTATCTGCCAGGTGGGCAGCAGACCCCAAGTGTTAGGAGATTTAGATTAAGGTGAGCTCATTGGGTCTGATATGCTGGGAAAAGTGACATTGGAGCTGGGCTTGTGATGTGGTAGATTTGGGAAGAGGTAATAGCACAATATGGTGAAAGGCTCAGAGGTGGGAGGCTTCTTAAGTAAAAGGAACTCCAAAATTCCTGCCCTGGAGGATTCTAGGAGAGCCTTAGCGGGAGACGAGGCTGTGGAAACAGATGGTGACCAGGCCTTGGAGGGTCCTAACAGCCCACAGAACATTTGAGTCGCATTTTTTGGACCACTAGGAGTCCTTGATGGTGGTTGAGTGGAGCCCGTATCAAGTAAGGTTAAGCACAGAAGTCTGGAATGAGAAACACTGGCTTTCCAATCCCTGTTTACCATCCAAGAGACACTCCTTGGGCAAGTGATTTAAGTTCTCTGAACCTCCGTTTCTTCTTTAACATGGTACCATTTGTTGTGAAGATGAAATGGAGTAACAGTATATAGTGCTTATTAGCACACTGCCTGTTATATGATGAGCTTTCAACAAGAAGTTTGTTACTGTTGTTGTTGTTGTTGTTGTTGTTGTTGTTTCTGCATTGGGGGTGGGGGACATGATTACCCTGACATAGAGGATTTAAAAATGTCAAAGTCTTCCTCTTAGTGGCAAAACATTCCTCTGGCCTTTTCCCTTTTCTCTTCTTGGTTGTGGAGCATGACAGATGAGCAATGAGGACTTAAAAGTGACAGATGTGTCCATCTAGGATAGCACAAAAAGGGGAGGGACAGGGGGAGGCAGGACTGAGGAATGACCTAACAATGCCTGGAATCATGGTCAATGGTGCTACAGAGATTTAAGGAACTATCTTTATAGAAATGTAATTCAGAGGCCAAGGCAAGGGCAAGTTCCCAGAATTTGCCTGGGGCACTGGCACAGAGGGTCTCATTCAGAGGGAGGGGTCTGACTTGGGTTCCAAAGACCAGAGGGTCCTTGGAGGTCATGTGCTGGACATCCTTCCTTGTACTGTGTTGTTATTCTTTGAAGGAGTTTGTTGACCTGAGCAACCGGAGAAGGGATGATTGGGAGGGTCTCAGACTCAAAGTAAATTAAGATCCTGAACTCTAGGATGGTGGGGGTTTGTTCTAGAGATGTGGGGAAAATTTGTTTGCTTTTTTCACCCATCATTTTCACCCCTAGACTCTGTTAAGCATATTTATTCAGATAAAATGCACCTCCCTGGCCATCTCCTGTTGTAGTCTTTTCCTTTTCCTCCATCCCATCAAAACTTACCAGTCGTGGGTTGTAGTCCCTCCAGTACCTTTTACTCTCTTATCTCATAAAGTGGTGTTTCTCAGAATTTGAGCTAAGTAGCAGTGCATTTTCAATGTTGAAACTTCCTTGTTGAGATAGAGATGCAAATAGAGATACAGAGATATGAATATGTCTCACCGCGGAGGTTGCTAACTATTTTGTCAAATACCTTTTAAAACTTATTCCATAAATGACAAGTTATGGGGTTTTTTTTTGTTGTTTTTTGGTTTTTTACTCCAAAGAAGAAAGGCTAGACTCAAATAAAAGGCAATTCTTTCAATGAAATATGTTTAGCTTTTTGAGAAACTCCCCTCTGCTGCTTTTGTGTGTGTGTGTGTGTGTGTGTGTGTGTGTGTGCGCGCGCGCGCGCGCACGCATATGTACTGAACTATCATTTGGAAACTGCAGTCATAGGCAATTTATGCTAAGATGTTAATGACTTAATAACATGTTCATTCATGAAATATCAAGTTCCTTCTATGTGTTAAGCCCTGGACTAAATGCTCGGCTAACGGAGATGAAGGAAACTTGGTATCTGAGACCAGAGGATTCATTCTTGATTAGGAAGACATTTGTGAACAGTGATGTTGACTCCAATTCAATATGTCAGAACGACAGGGGCGTTTCTTGAAGGTTAGATAAAATGCTATGGGTGCAACAAAGAAAAGTGTGGAGAAAGCTTCACAGGGAGGAGGAAATGGGGGGAGGATAAGATAGTAAGAGCTGCATTTATGGATTTACAGGATGCTAGATACTTTTTTTATAATTAAAAAAATTTTTTTCAGAGAGAGGGAGAAGGGAAGAGGGGCAGGGGGGACAGAGAGAGAGAGAGAGAGAGAGAGAGAGAGAGAGAGAAGGAGGGAGACAGGGAGGGAGGAAGAGAGGGAAAGAAAATCTCAAGCAGGCTCTGCACTCAGCCCTGAGCCTGGCATGGGGCTTGATCTCACAACCCTAGGATCATGACCTGAGCCAAAATCAAGAGTCAGATGCTCAACTGACTGAGCCACCCAGGTACCCCAAGGCACTTTAATGTCACCTCATTGTAATCTCCACAACAACTTGTAAGGTGGATGTTATGATTCTCATTTTACCATAAAGAAAGGAAGCTCAGTTGGGAAAGTCCCTTCCTAGAGATCACCTAGTAAGAGTCAGGTATGGAGTTTGAATCAAGCCCTGCCTGATTCCAAACCCACAGATATAACCACCCCAGAAACTTCCTCAGAAAACCTTCGATGTCTGTCTGCTCTTGTCCATAGTCCTGATACTATTGACAAGGACATGAGACAGGGAATGCAAGCTGGAGTTACCTTGTCAGGTGAACTGGCCAAATAAAATAGAAGATGTCCCGTTAAATTTGAATTTCAAATAAGCAATGAAACTTTTTCTAATTTATTTTTGAGAGAGAGAGCGAGTGGGAGAGGGGCAGAGAGAGAGAGAGGGAGACACAGAATCTGGAACAGGCTCCCGGCCCTGAGCTGTCAGCACACAGCCCAACGCGGGGCTTGAACTCACGAGACATAAGATGACCTGAGTCAACGAAGTCAGATGCTCAACCCACTGAGCCACCCAGGCACCCCTGAAACGTTTTTAATATAAGTATGTCCCAAACATTACATGGGATGTACTTAAAAAGTTCATTGTTCATCTGAGATTCATATTTAACTGGGTGTCCTATATCTTTATTTGTACATCTGTCCACCATATCAACAGACCAATTCATTTCCATTTATCTTCTAACTAGAGCTTTGAGAACCTAAAAGTTCTCCCATTGCCACGTTGAAATTGGATTTCACCGAAGCAAGATGGATTTAGGAAAGCCCCCGCCAACCCCCAAAACTTTCTGAGCTGTCTATTTGTTTCACTCAAGCATATGACTTGTATGGAGAGAATGTCATGGAACAGACTGGTTTCCAACAGTCTCTAAAAGAAAGGCAGGGGCAGAAGAGTTCTAGACCTTTCCAATTTGAGGATTCCATGATCCTATGGGGGCTTTTTAGGGCTTCCCACCCCATCCTCACATTCTCTCCTCTTGCGGGCAGCTGCACCTCAGCTTTTGCCTCCTGTTTCAAGAATCTCTTTGTAGGCATTGGTGCACCTAACCAGTGGGAGCTGGGAGGGAGTACACTTTCAGAGCACTTAACAGTGACAAGAGCTTTCCTTTCTTCTCTTCTCCCTGCTATTCGACAAACAAGAGGGTTGTTTAATCACAGAAAGCAGACTGAAGTGGAGTTTTTATCTTGAGCCATTCACTAAAGGGATCAAATTTGGGTTGCCTTTGAAGAAATGAAAAAGAATGGCTTCTTTCCCTTCTTCTTTCCTGTTCCATCAGCTTAAAAAAAATTGACAGTTTGAAGGGAAAATGCTTACTGCATGGAAAAGGCATAGAAAGTTCCCTGTTGGTTAAAGATGCATAATCAAACCTTTCAGGCTAATGAAACACAACACTGTCCTACAGAGTTCTTTATTTTTTGTTCTACCATATTTCTGCAAACCCTCTGACCCAGAGCTTCACATTTTTGCCCTCTGTATTGCTAGGACTGCCTAAAATTTGGGGTCTGATAGTTATGTTAATCTTAAGATTGCTAGGAAGTGTGGGCTACTGTATGGGGAGAAGGAAATATAGAGGCAAACCCTTTGCATACATTATCTCATTTAATCCTCCCAACAATCCTATCAGATAAATACTGTTCTGCCTGCTTTGCAGATCAGGAAACTGAGGCTCAGGGAAGCTCTGGCCAGATGATGTAAGATGAAGGTTTGGGGAATCATGGTCATCAGATGAGAGTCAGAACATAGAGGCTCATGCTGCAAATCTGACACCCACTGAAAGACTTTGTTGACTCACCCTCCTTGCTCTTTGCCTTCAGGGTTACTCACCCTTACTCTAATAATATTAAACCCAAAGCTACTCTTATAATGTAGGTGTTTTTCTTCTCTCCTCTTCACATGGGATGATGTAGAACAAGTCAAAGTCTTCCCACCTTCCTGACAGTTCAGAAGGAATAATCCAAATAAGGGCAGCTTGCTCATTAGAAAACAGATATCGGGATTTTCCAAATACAGGTGTGAGTGGCATGCTGGTGCTGGTCAGTGATGGGGTTTGCTGACCACTTTGGAAAAGTCCCTGGATTCTAGCCTATAGACTGCATCCATTCACTAAGTGATTAAAAGCATCTATATATAGCCACTAGGGCAGGCTTCAGAAATATGCCTGGTATGGTCAATTCTCTGCTGCAATTTTTTTTCTACCGTGTAATGGGCAACGATCTGGTTATCAAGGGTCAGAGCTTAAAATACACAATGAAGAGTTGGAGGAGGGTTGGGATTAGGGCTGAGAGGGGAAAGAATTCAGGTAGTAATGATTAACCGTGTCAGTCCACTCATTCATTCATTCAAATATTTGGGCAATCGGTAATCTTTATTGAGTCCCCACTGTGTGCCAAGACTTGTTGAGAGTGTTGGCATTACAGCTGTGAACACAAACAGATGCTATCTTCCAACAAAAAGTGTGTATTCTAGTAGGTGGGAGGGATACAGATAGCTTTGAGTGATGAATTACATTATTCATTATGTAATTAAACATGTGGCAACTGTTTCAAAGGAGTTATGAGTGTATAATGGGAGGGGGCTGACTTCATGGGAGAAATCAAGCTAGTCTTCTCCAAGGAAGGGAGATTTTGAGTTGAAATCTTAAAGATGAATAAGAATTAATTAGGTGAGACATGGGTGGCAGCAGGGGTGAGAAAGAGCGTCCCAGGCAGAAAGAGTTGATGTGCAAAGATTTAAGGGAGAAGAAAAGAACAGGGTGTTAAGCTCTTCCTCTATCATTGGACCCTCCATCCCAGGGTTTGGGACATTTCCTTGCCAAACAGAGCTAGCGCTAACCAACAGGAGGCTTAGAGCCCATCTATAGCTCCTAGGATTCTTACCCATCTGGAGCTCTAGAATCCATTGGAGTCTGATGGAAATCCTATAAATAGTTTTATCCCAGGATATTGCATACAGACACATAAACACAAACTTTGCAGAGAGCTTCAGGGGCTTCAGTGACCCCATAGACCTCTGGCTTCAAATACCTTAGTGTGACATTCAAGTCCTCTCTACATCTCTAGGCTTTTCTGGCTGCATCCCCAGCCCCAGTACCCATGAACTAAGCTGCTTCTGGGAAGAGGCTCTGTTCTCTCCTACCTACCTGCTTTAGCCTAGGCTCTCTCTTCTGTCTGGGACCTTATCTGCTCCCACCTCCACTCTTGAATAATTCTTATTTATCTTTCATGACTGAGCCATTGCTTCCTCTAGGATTCTTTCCATAACTCCCTTGAGCTGAGCCAAGGACCCCTCTCAAAACTTTTCCCATTAGAACATCAGTTATTCTGAGGGGCGCCTGGCTCAGTCAGTTAAGTGTCTGACTTTGGCTCAGGTCGTGATCTCACTGTTCATGAGTTTGAGCCCCGCATCAGGCCGTGTGCTGACAGCTCAGAACCTGGAGTCTGCTTCGGATTCTGTGCCTCCTTCTCTCTCTGCCCCTCCCCTGCTCGCTCTCTCTCTCTCTTTCTCTTTCTCTCAAGAATAAATAAACATTAAAAAAAGAACATCAATTATTCTGATATTTGGATGTTGCCTGTTTAATGGTTTGGTTTCCTCCTACTGGATTGTGAGTTCCTTGAAAGCAGGAGCTATAGTTATAGTTAGACCCCCAGTGCCTAGTACAGCACCTTGCATTAGTAGATACTCAGTAAAAATTTCCTGAATAAATTAGTAAGGTGCCCTAACTTGTCCCCAGAAGTTCACTTCCTAGCCTCGTAGCTTTGATTCCTGTGGACCTGAACCTCCTTGGGTAAACACAGACTCCAGCTGACTTCTAAGCAAGGGACGCTGGTTCACAATTATCGTACACTCAGGCCTTGCAACCCCCATCTCTCTGAGCAACAGGAGCCACTCTAAAGAGTTACTCACTTCAAATAAGCCCCACACTGAAGCACCAGACCCCTTGCATCTTCCAGGAGTCTTTAGACTTACTCCTACTGCTGGATCACTCCCCATGACTCCAGAACTCACTAAATATCATTATACTTATGAGCTGACATTTACGAAAGCACTTAATGTGGATGAGACCACACTAGACTAGGCTTTTTTTTTTTTTGAGAGAGAGAGACAGTGTGAGTGGGGGAGAGGTAGAGAAAGAGGAAGAGAGAGAAAATCCCAAGCAAACTGCACTATCAGCACAGAGCATGATGTGGGGCTTGAACTCACAAACCAAACTGTGAGATCATGACCTGAGCTGAAATCAAGACTGGGATGCTTAACTGACTGAGCCACGCAGGTGCCCCTAGACTAGACTTTCTTAAACCTTGCTAGCTAGTCAAAGGTCTGTAGATCAGCATCCATGGCATCACCTGGGGGCTGGTTAGAAATGCAGAATCTCTGGTCCTACCTCAGACCTACTGAATCAGAATCTGAATTTTAATGAGATCCCCAGGGGATTCTTGATAAGCACTGGAACATAGTTTTTTAATTTTGGTTGCACATTAGAATCCTCTGGGGATCTTAAAAAAAAGTGGGGGAGGGGACCGGACACCATCTCAGACTAATGGAATCAGAATTTGGGGGAGTGGGGCCAGCCCAAGCATCAGGAATTTTAAGAAGTGTCCCAGTGATTCTAGTGTGCAGCCAGGGTCACCAGGGATAGAGGACCCAGCTGCAGAAGCAGCATCACCATTATCATATCAATTCGCAGTGAGTGTTTTGCCCCACTTTACAGATGTGTAAACTGAGGCTAAGAGAGAGGTTATCTCTTACCAGAAGTCACAAACTTGGTAAGTGGAAGAGCCAAGAATTTGTATCCAGGTCTTCAGGCTCTATCCCCAACTTGCATTTAAACAAAGAAGCTTTTCTATTTCTTGCTGTACTAATGTGTGAGTTTGTCTCATGGGTGGGGATCTTGTTCCCCAAAATTTGGCTTTTAATTTGTTTAGGAGCAAGCCTTTCTTTTACATAACTAACCCAGAGTTCTAAAGCCAGGATGTTCACATCAGTTCTCTTTGTTTCCTAACTTTTCTCTGAATGTAGGAGCTTTCCCCCAAGCACTTGAGTGAAATTGCTTTATTTGCTGTCCATTCATGACCTTCTTTCTTCTGCAACATACTGCTTACCCAGACTCTTAGGCATACAGTTGTAGACTCTTAACTGTGTGTGCTGTTGGCTCAGTATCAGAAAAACTGGCTGCCAAAGGGTAGACTCTTCTTCCCAGAGGATACCCAGCACCTGTCACTCTCCATGATGGTGGCCTGGTGGTTTCTCCCCTGCCTTGGTTAATGCCCATGGTCTGGAGTTGATAGACAGTTCAGGAGTCCAGTTATAACTCTTAACACCTCCTCAATGTATGGCCTTGGGCAGATCCTGAACCCACTCCAGCCTTCTTCAGTTCCTTGACATGTAAAATGAGAGATAGGTTTCTAAAAACATGAAACATAGAATTCCCATATGATCTTAGCAATGCCAGCAACTCCCTAATTCTGTTCCTAGGCATATACCCAAAATAACTCAAGCAGGGGTTCAAGCAGATGTGTGTATACCAACATTCATAGTGGCATTATTGATAGTAGCCAAAAGGTAGAAACAACCCAAGCATCCACTGATGAGTGAATGGATAAGCCAAAGGTAGTGTGTATATACAATGGAATATTATTCTGCCTTGAAAAGAAATGAAATTCTGACACATGCTACTACATGGATGAACTCCAAAAATACCATGTAAGTGAAATAAGTGAGGCAGAAAAAGATAAATAGTGCATGTTTCCACTTATAAGAGGTACCTAGATTCATAGGGACAGAAAGGAGAAGATAGGCTATCGGGGTTGTTGGGGAATGGAAGAGAGGGACTTAGTGTTTAATGGGTACAGAGTTTCTGTTTGGGATGATGAAAAAGTTCTGGAAATGGATATTGGTGATAGTTATACAAGATTGTGAATGTTCTTAATGCCGCTGAGTTGTATACTTAAAAATGATAAAAATGGCAAATTTTAGGTTATGTATATTTTATCACAATACAAAATGCAAAAACAGTTGGGGGAGGGGGATTGGACAGGTGGGTCTGTAAGGTTAGTGATTCTGTGAACTTAACTTCAACTTTCTAGGCTTGGTAAGAAGCCATTGATTTTACTATTTATTTTAAATACATGTTTAGCCATGCCTGGGTGGCTCAGTTGGTTAAGCCTCTGACTTCAGCTCAGGTCTCGATCTCACAGTTTGTGAGTTCAAGCCCCGTGTCAGGCTCTATGCTGGCAGCTCAGAGCCTGGAGCCTGCTTCAGATCCTGTGTCTCCCTCTCTCTCTGCCCCTCCTCCGCTCTCACTCTGTCTCTCTCTGTCTCTCAAAAATGAATAAATGTTTAAAAAATAATAAATAATAAATACATGCATCTAATCCACATTCCAACCTCCTTTTGGCAGCTGGCTATAGAGCATCTAGGGCTCTGTTCCTGATGCTTAATCCTGATCTGATGTGGGTCTTTTCCACCAATCTGTGGCAAAAGGAGTAAAAACCCACTATGGACAATATTGTGTGTTTTTCAACAAGTGAGATTTATCAATTCAGGAGTAAATTCTTTATTCTGAGATATTTTCCTGTCTCCTACATTTTGGATATAAAGTATACTTAATTTTGTGAAATGATCATAATTATTTGCACCTGACCAAAAAAACCTGGCAGCCTCTATTTATTTTGCTTATTTATATTCTTAAAGTTATATTTGCTTGTGGAAATCCAATATCTAGGAACACTCACTTCTAACTTAGAAGAGGTCAGTAGTCTGGGTGTGATGGATGGACAGAGGGGACAGATGGCTCAGTGGTACCTGGAGTGGTGGTTGAGAAGGGACACTCATCCGTGGTCTTAGAGTTCATGAAGATCCCCTCCTCTCCTCATACCTGCCTTCCTGCTCCCGCCCACACTTTCTAGCACACTTAACTCGCTTGGACTCCTTGCCTTCAACTGGCTTTTTTTTTTTTTTTTTTTTTTTTTTTTTGCTTCTGACTTCATTCTGGGTTTTCTTTCTGTATTGCTTTCTTCCTTTTCCTCTTCACCTTACTTTATTGTCCTGAAGAAAATTAAAAGCCTATTACCTGGAAGCTATTCCAAGTAAACCCACCTGGCTGAGCCTTCCTCTCCTCTGAGCTCTCTCAGTGTCTGTATATATATATTTTTTTAATTTTTTTAATGTTTATTTTTGAGAGAGAGAGTGAGGGCGAGCAGGGGAGGGGCAGAGAGAGAGGGAGACACTGAATCTGAAGCTGGCTCCAGGCTCCACGCTGTCAGCTCAGAGCCCAATGTGCACTCGAACCGTGAACCATGAGATCATGACCTGAGCTGAAGTTGGGATGCTTAACCAACTGAGCCACCCAGGCACCCCTCAGTGTCTGTATATTTTGATGACCATTGGGGGAATTTCACGGTGGGAGTTGTCATGGTCTTTGTGTATCTTTTATTCTCTGAGTTTAGTTACTGAAAGCACTGCACAGGGTGAGGGTGGCAGGTTGCACAGGCGTGAACAAGGCAGACTGCTTTCCTCCTTTCTGGAGCTGTGTTTTAGCAGAGGGAGACAGGGAAAAAAAACCACATAATAAACAAGATGATTGCAGGTGGAGATAAGAGCTGTAAAAAAAATAAAATAAAACAAGCTGATTGGGGAAATGAGAGCAGGAGAACTGTTTACTGTGTGGTCAGAGGAGACTAGCATTTGAACTGAGATCTGAATAAGGAGGAGTTAGTACTTTTTAAAAATGTAGGGGTAGAATGTTCCAGGCAAATGGAACAGTGAATGCAAAGGCTTAAAAGTATGAACCAGCTCTGTTGTTTTGAGGAACACTTAGGAAGGTAAGAGTCATGTCCTGCTTTTCTTAAAGTTCCTCGAAAGCTCCTTATTACCCTGAAGATAGAGCCTTGATCATATAAGGTTTTTTGGAACCTTGCCTCACCCTCCTATCCAGGCATACTCTGGTCACTCATCCACAAACTCCTGTTCTCAGTGTTTCCCAAAGATAAACTTAAATCAGTCACCTGGAAGGCTTGTCAAAACACAGCCCTCTGGGTCCCACCTCTTAGAATGTGCAATTCTGTAAGTCTGGGGTGGGGTGGGGGGGCTGAGAATTTGCATTTCTATCAAGTTCCAGGAGATGCCCTTTCTGCACTTTGAACCCCTGGTGTGCTCTAAGCTCTGTCTTATTTCTAGGTCTTCTTACAGGAGAGTTCTCTCCCAGGAATGTTCTTTCCCTCTCCCTGCCTCCTTCCCCTGGATACGTCAAACTTTGGCTCTCATTTTTCCCTGATTGCCCCAACGCAGAGAAGAGTGCTCCTTCCCTGTGTATCTTCAGTTCTCTGAGTCTAGCCCATGATATCACACCACAGAGTCACGGCCAGTTGACTTGTCTGTCCCCCACCCCGGATTGTGAGCCTATCAAAGGCAGAGATTTTCTTCTTATTGAAACCTCAGCATTTGGTACAATCTCTGGCATGTAGTCTGTGCCCAATAAATTTTATAAGTGTGTTATAATAATTAGAAGGGTCATGTGACATGAATCACTTTTCTAAGAGTCAGCCATACTCTCCGTGGTTTGGGGCCAGAGCCACATTAAATGGTCCATTTAATATTAATTCTGGCTTCCTTCAGCTCATGTAGAAACCCACAGAACTGTCTTTCAGGTCTTCCTTCCTTATTTCTTCCTTCTCCCTTCCTTATTTCTAAGTTTCTGAAAGCAGGGAGTCTGGCTTTTGTTTCTGAGTTTCCCCACCTCCCCACGTCTCAGGAGACCTGGCCACCCCCAAAATCACCTGGCATGGGTCTAGTCAGCACCATGTTCTTTGTGTTCAGTGAACACAGGTTCTAAAGATTGTTCAGGGCCTCTGACTCAGCAAGATTCGTGAGTGGAATGGTTAAGAGCAGTCCCACCACTCAGCCAGAAAGCACATTTATAGCCACATTAGACATTTCATATTGAAGTACTTTTACTCAGCTCAGTAAATGACTGCTCCTCTGATCCCTCTTCAGGGCCCACTGTCTGCACTGTCCTGACCACCAGAGCCATATCCTTGGTACCCAGACTGCCCTATACCTAACATCTATCTGATCAGTCAGCTCCATGCTGTGCCAGTTAAGTATATTGAATATCACCCCTGGTTAAGAGCATGGGCTTTGGGATTGGAAAAACCTAGATCTAAATCCCAGCCCTTGTACTAACCAATACCTGTGTTTCTTTTCAAGCGCACTTTCCTCATACCCAAAAGGTGGATTACAATAATAGTTTCCCTCTTGGATTGTTATAAGGAGGGAATGAGATGATGTGTTAATTAATTGATTGGTTTATTAATTAATGCTTAATCCAAAGTGAGGCAGATAGTAATTGCTCAATAAATGCTAACTTCTGCTATTATTAAAATTGTGGTTATGAATAGTCTAAGCAGAGAAAAACATAAAGAGACTATAGAATGTCACCTCTGGGGGGGGGGGGGCGTTGCTAATTGGTGCTTAAGCCTCAGAGCTGCTACAGAGGTCAGGTGGGAAATATATATGCATGAAGAAGCTGGATGAGATGCAATTAGGAGTGGTGGGGTCTGTGGCAAAAAGGAGAGCATGTGCCTTTGACCTGTCAACATTCAAATTTCCTATTTTCACATATTTTGCAGAAATCCATCTGTAGGATAGAACACATCTGTAGGCCATATTTATTCTGTGAGCTGCCAGTTTGAGATCTCCAGGAGCCCAACCCCTAACTTTCACAGATGGGGAAGCTGAGGCCAGAGTTAGGTGCAAGAGTTGCTCAAGTTCAGTGAGGACAGGAGTCTTGGCCCTTCGAGCCCTCTATGCATTGCCCAACCTCACGTAAAGATCCCTTGAAGGATATGGATGGGGCTGGGAGTGATAAGCTGTGATTCAAATTCCCAAATAATAAACCTAGTGAATTCTCCATAAAGTCTAGTTGGGAGGGATTTCTTAAACAATAGCATTTATCACTTTTCTAAACACAAAATTCTAAGACACATGTATTTAATCAGCTTCCTTTCCAGAGAAAAATGGCACCCTAGCCATTCTGGCTATATACTCTCAGACAAGTGCCTTCACTTCTACAGAGCCTGCTTCAGAGTGTCACTGCAAGAGGTAAATGCTCTTAAAGTGCTTGTCCAGAGAGAAAAGATTAAATACACCAGAAGTTATTCTGGGCTTTTGGGTTGTCAGGAGCTTGTGTAGAATCCAGCTTGCCTATAAGGCAAACTAAGTTTCCAGGAGGAAAATGATGCATTAACAACCGTGGTCACATCACTACACTGACTGTCGATTTGTTTGGTAATTATTTCTGCAACATCCAATCCAGGGGCAAAGTGGGAGGAAGGGTGCTGCTGCAGAGAGGTATCCCCAAAGCCCCTGGCTGCAGAAGATGCCTGACTCCGGCTCAGCCTCCACATCTGCAGTGTATAGGGGCGTATGAACAGACTTTGCTTTTCTCTTTCTTGTTCTTTTCTTTTTTTTTTTCTCTCTCCAAACCAAAGGTCAGTTGCCTTTGTCTTCTGCTTCAAAACATTCCAAGAGAGAATTCTGTATTCCTTTCAGTAGAAAAGAAGTAGCAGACAAGACAAAGTGAGCCACATTCAGAAGTTGCAGCCTATCTTTAAAAGCAGAAGGCACTGAGGCAATGTAACACCACATACACACACACGCATGCATGCACGCGCGCGCACACACACAATAAGGTGAGCCGTGGCAGATGGAAGGCTACTTTTAGATGCAAAACTAGATTCTCTCAGCCAAGTTCTCTTTCCAGCTTCCTGTTTAGAAGAACGTGGATTTGTATGTCCACATATAAATCTAAATAAGACATCAGCTTAGTGTAGTAGATGTGATGCCCAGTGTGTACATGACAAATACGCGTTGCTTGTAAATAAAGGAGCTATGCTCTACACCTCTGCACGAAAGGCTGTTGCATCAGGGGCGCTTGGGTGGCCCCGTGGGTTAAGCATCCAACTCTTGATTTTGGCTCAGGTCATGATTTTGCGGTTTGTGGGTTTGAGCCCCGCATTGGGTTCTGTGCTGAGAGCAAAGAGCCTGCTTTGGATCCTCTCTGTCCCTCCCCTGCTTGCCCTCTCTCTCTTACAAAATAAATACACTTAATGAAAAAAAAGGTTGTTGAACCAGACGCTAGCAGTGCCCCTTCCCAGGCCAGGAAAAGGTAGAGTCAGGCTTTTCCACAGAGAAATAATCCAGTGTGCCCTGAACATTAGTTGTGTAAATACAACTTCAGAATTTCTGTAGCATTTTGTCTCACCTGTGCTCTTATGATTTGCACTGTTAAAAAATGAAATAATTCTGAATGAGAAATATTATTTTAAGTGGAAGGATAAAGCATAAAAGGTTTTAAAATTATATATGGAAGGGGAAAATGGGGGTAGGTAGATAGGGTGTCTAGACTTGTCCCACTATACCTTTTTGGCATTTTTGACTCTAGAAACATGTAAATATTTGACATAATTTTTAAAAAGTTGTTTTAAAATATAATCCCTAAAAATCCAAAGTAAAAGTAAATAAATAAAACTTAATGTGATTCTATTCCAATTGACTTAATACATAGTCAGTTGACAGTTTAAAAACTCTTAAACTGGGTCACCTGGGTTGCTCAGTCAGTTAAGTATCCAGCTCTTGATTGCCACTCAGGTCATGATCTTGTGGTCATAAGATCGACCCCTGCATCAGGTTCCATGCTAAGCATGGAGCCTGCTTGAGATTTTTTCTCTCCCTCTCTGTCTCCCTCCCTCTCTCTCTCTCTCTCTCTCTTTTTGCCTTTCCCCTGCTTGCGCGCACACTCTCTCTCTCTCTCTCTCTCTCTCTCTCTCTCTCTCTCTCTCAAAATAAATAAATAAACTTAAAAAAAATCTTGAACTGACTTTAGTAATCATATTATAGGTGGCAATGTAAGTCTGAGTGTTCCAAAATAGGCATGTGTGGTATTTGGGGAGAAAGGAAATGAGTAATTATGTTGGTGTTGCTAAACTTGGATTTCTGGCATATCAACAAGGAAATACAAATGTAAGATTTATGATTTATAAGAAAAACCTTCAGCTCTTATTTGAGCTAGACATGTCAGTAGAAACTTGATATATTTTTTGTCTAAAAATAAAACTTCCTAGGTCTCTACGCTAAAAAGTCCTAGAAACAATGACTGACTAACTCTGTCAGGATGAATAACCCTGGAGCCCACTAAAAGGAAGAGGAGCCCTCCAAAAGCCATTTGGAGAAATGGCTGGTTCCAGATCTGGGCAGTTGAGTTTGGGACATCTTGATATATCAGAAAGCAACAGAGGGCCAAAGGCTTCTAGGGTCATATCAAAGGACCCAGAACCCAATTGAATACTCTCCTGACTAAAGGTGGGACAATTATAGCATTATTGAGAATACTAATAGAAATTAATTGAAACATATTAAGTATATTTAAATCTGTAAGTTCATCCTAAGGGAAAAAAATAACACTCAACAATACCTTAATGAGGTTGGTTAGTACACCAATCCATTATTTTTTTAACTAGTAAATAAAGGGAAAGGATCAAGTATTTATTCTGCCTTTTCTATACAAGGGTGCCCTGAGTTGCCCAGATAGTTGATGAGAGGATACTTCTCTATAGAAGTATTATAGCTAATACATGACAATTAAATGATAGAACACCACCACCATTTTGCAACTTCTAATAGGTTAATAAATTAGGCAAAGATTTCAATGTCAGTTAGCATGACAAGAGAAAAAAATCACACATTATTAACTGGGTGGAATTCTTTTGAACATAAATCTGATTAAATTTCTAGGTCCTACCATCACTTAACAGGGAATAGAGGGCACAGAGAAACATTATCAATGCTACAGGTATGCAATCAGAAACATACAGATTATGGGAAAGTTTGATAGACAAACAACCAAGTTTCTTATCAAAAATAAAGAAAAAAAGAAAAATGGAATGTATATATGTGGGAGGTGGGGGATGGGTTTACAGATTAAAGTATACTTAAGGAGGCTGCATCAACCAAGCAAATTAATGGGTCTTATTTGAATCTCAGTTCAAACAAATAAACAAACACTGAAAGACAATTGCAAGAAAAATGGATATTAATGAGGAAATTAAGGAGCTATTGTTAATTTTGTCTGATAAGATGATATTACAGTTATGCTAAAAAAAAAAAAAGCAGTTTCTATCTTTTAGAGATACAGCCTGTAGTATTTCCAACTGGAATAACACAGCGTCTTGGATTTGCTTCAAAATAATTTAGAAGTATAGAAAGTGGGTTAGAGTAAAAAAAACAACTATGGGATGCCTGGGTAGCTCAGTCGTTTGAGCATCCGACTTCTGCTCAGGTCATGATCTCACAGTTCGTGAGTTCGAGCCCCGCGTCGGGCTCTGTGCTGATGGCTCAGAGCCTGGAGCCTGCTTTGGATTCTGTGTCTCCCTCTCTCTCTGCCCCTCCTCTGCTCGCACTGCTATCTCTCTCTCAAAAATAAATAAAACGTTAAAAAAAAACAAGTATGTATCAATAGTTGTTGAAATTAGAAGTGGATACAGGGGATCATCATGCTAGTTCCTTTACTTTTCTGTTTGAAATTATCTGTAGTAAAAGGTTTTTTGAAAAGTGAGTCACCTCTTTACCTAACAAGTGTATTTAAGAGGACATTTTAGGAAATGAAAAACCAGGAAAAAAAAAAAAGAAATGAAAAATCAGTATCACATGCCCACAGTGGAAGATAACTATAAAAATAAATTCAACGAAAACAAAACTATGTTATTAAATTTTAGTTGTCCAAGCTTCTGAATCTGAAGTCAGTTTTTCATTGTTCAAAAGTAGGTACTAATAGATGTGTTCAAGACGTTTCAAGGTATGAAGATTTACCTATAATGGCTAGGAAGAAAATTGATAAAAAGGAATATTTTCTCACCACATATGACCACACACTCCAATGGTAGTTAAAGCTCCCATCTGCCTTGGTACCACCTAAAACTTTCTCAGGGAGTACCACCAGGGTTCCAAGGAACATCACTTTGAGAAATAATGGCGTAATTATCATTGGCTTTTGAAACTGGGCAGAATAATTGCATAGAACACACTCTTCCATCGCTATTTTCTCTGGTCTTCAGCCTCTTCCTTGAGTATATGCAACTCTTTTTCAGTGGGAGGTCATTGCACATACCAAATCTTCTTACCACCCTGAGACTCAGTTTCCAAATCTGCAAAATTCAGATAATGGTAGTTCGTTGCGAAGATTAAATGGTGATTATAACATCCAACATAGTAACATATATATGATAAGTGCAGCTATTATTATTATTATCTGAGAAGCAATGAATGTGTTTGTCTTATAGACTTTTGGGAACTCTCTGTGTTAGCCTAGGGGCATTGGAAGCAGTGTATATCTATGTACTAGAAATGTACAATCGACAGCAAAGGTGGGATTCAGATTAGCCATAAGGTGAAACTTTCCAGCAGTGAGGATTAGTAAACCCTGAGTAGTGCAATCATTCTTTCCTCCCCAAAAGTCTATGTGAAGAAGTACAGAATCTTTTAAATTTTTTTTTCAACATTTATTTATTTTTGGGACAGAGAGAGACAGAGCATGAACGGGGGAGGGGCAGAGAGAGAGGGAGACACAGAATCGGAAACAGGCTCCAGGCTCTGAGCCATCAGCCCAGAGCCTGACGCGGGGCTCGAACTCCCGGACTGCGAGATCGTGACCTGGCTGAAGTCGGACGCTTAACCGACTGCGCCACCCAGGCGCCCCGAAGAAGTACAGAATCTTATAATTCGCATAGTTTAGAACAAAGTTTAAAGGCACAAGGACAGATGAATTGGTCTCATTATCATATTTCCTATTATCTCAGAAATTATTTGAATCATTCATTGTTCATTGGACATCTGGAAATGGGAACAGACTGTCAAGTACCCTGATGTCCCTTGATGCTGGTGGATAATGGTTAGTTTCATTATACTCAGAGAAGTCATGGGCACAGAGAGAGTAAGGGTTTTACCTAAGGTAACACAGTAACATTAGTGAAATGGGGTGCAAACTGCTTCAGAATGAGGGGTAGGTAGCTATTTTTCTGAGCTGCAGATGCTGCCCTTCTTGAATCACTAAGAGGAAAGATACATAAAAATCTCTTAAGCTCATGTCCTAAAGTGCCTGGATTTGCAAATCATGGAATCACTTCTCCCTGTTTTCCCCTTTCTCTAATGAAAGAACAATACCAAAAGGCAAAGAAGCACCTTTTAGACATGGATGGCAAGTTGATTTTATCTGGAAGGCCAACCCCGGCCAATTAGTGGTAACTCTTTTTTAATTTTTTTTTACATTTATTTATTTTTGAGAAACAGTGAGACAAAGTGTGAGCAGGGGAGGGGCAGAGAGAGAAGCAGACACAGAAGCTGAAGCAGACTCCAGGCTCTGAGCAAGCAGTCAGCACAGAGCCTGATGCAGGGTTCGAACCCACAAACTGTGAGATCATGACCTGAGCGGAAGTTGGACCCTCAACCGACTGAGCCACCCAGGCGCCCCAAGTGGTAACTCTTCTTTTTTTTTTTTCAATTTTAGCTGAATTTTTATTCCATTTTATGGATATACTACAATTTATGTTAATCCTTTCTTTTTTCTTTCAATATATGAAATTTATTGTCAAATTGGTTTCCATACAACACCCGGTGCTCATCCCAAAAGGTGCCCTCCTGTAACTCTTCAAAGAATGTGTTGAGAAGGATTCTGAGGTCTTGTCACAGAAAGAGTGCTGTGATGGACTGACTGGTAGACTGCTGGTTGGTGTCTGTCCCAGCCCACCACAGAGGATAGGCAGCAATTGTGCACATATTTGTTTTCACTAACCAGCATATCGACAGGTCTCAATTTATGAGGTGGACTGCTTGCACCTGGGAAAACAAAGCAATTCCCTGAGGGAATGAGAACAAGATGGTTATTTTTTTTTATTTGTTAATGTTTATTTTTTTGAGAGAGAGACAGAGACAGAGACAGAGTGTGAGTGGGAGGTGGGGGGAGGGGCAGAGAAAGAGGGGGGACACAGAATCCGAAGCAGGCTCCAGGCTCTGAGCTGTCAGCACAGACCCCGATGTGGGGCTCAAACCCACAGACCAGGAGATTATGACCTGAGCCAAAGTCAGACACTTAACAGACTCAGCCACCCAGGTGCCCCTAAGATGGTTATATTTTGAGAAACTGATAGAAGACTGGAGTTTATGTCATATTAGAGAAGCCACACCTACAGTCTAAGTCACATGTGGCACAATCGCTGCCTATCTCTGTGCTCTGCTGGTGGCTGAGATCACTAATCCATCATAGTACTCTTTCTGGGACAGGACTTCAGAATCTTTTTTTGTTGTTTTTAATTTACATCCAAATTAGTTAGCATATAGTGCAACAATGATTTCAGGAGTAGATTCCTTAGTGCCCTTTACCCATTTAGCCCATCCCCCCTCCCACAACCCCTCCAGTAACCCTCTGTTTGTTCTCCATATTTATGAGTCTCTTCTGTTTTGTCCCCCTCCCTGTTTTTATATTATTTTTGTTTCCCTTCCCTTATGTTCATCTGTTTTGTCTCTTAAAGTCCTCATATGAGTGAAGTCATGATTTTCGTCTTTCTCTGACTAATTTCACTGAGAATAATACCCTCTAGTTCCATCCATGTATTGCAAATGGCAAGATTTCATTCTTTTTGATGGCCGAGTAATACTCCATTGTGTATATATACCACATCTTCTTTATCCATTCATCCATCGATGGACATTTTGGCTGTTTCCATACTTTGGCTATTGTTGAAAGCGCTGCTATAAACATGGGGGTGCATGTGTCCCTTCGAAACAGCACACCTGTATCCAGTGGATAAATGCCTAGTAGTGCAATTGCTGGGTCGTAGGGTAGTTCTATTTTTAGTTTTTTGAGGAACCTCCATACTGTTTTCCAGAGTAGCTGCACCAGCCTGCATTTCCAAGGGCTTCAGAATCTTTCTCAACACATTCTTTAGATAGCCACTACAAGTCGGTTGGTGTTGGCATTCCGGACTTGGTAAGGTGGAAAGAGGACAAATGTTAGGCAAGGAGGCCCCCAGAATGTGAGTTAGACTGTGTACCCCTTCAGGGAAGGCACCATGTCTTGTTTATCATTGAACCCTCCATGCCCAGGATTATACCTAACCAATGTAGGTATTGATGAATGATTATCAAGCCAAAAATGGGCTGACTTACGATGCTAACAGGTAATGATTCCAACAGCAGCAGCAACAATACTTCCCATTTAGTGGGTATTTGCTAGGAACCAGACACTGTGCTAAATCCTTTACAGGTAATATTTCACCTAATCCTCACAAAAACCATCGAAATATGGGTTAATATCTCCATTTTGCAGATGGAGAAGCTCTGGCAGAGATTTGTAACTAGCCCAACGCCATCCAGCAAACCTGTGGCAGAACCAGACTTCATACCCTAGTTCTGTCTGACTCTAGAGGCTGTGCTCTTAACAATGCAAATAATAACTTCCTTTGTAGTAAACTATGTTCCAAATGCTGTTCTATACCCTGCACGTGCATTAGGTCCTTTAATCCTTACATTTAAACACACGATAGTTACACTCTATGGAACCTTCATTTTACTGATGAGAAAATTTAAGCACAGACATGTGAAGTCACTTCTCAGTGATCATGTAGTTAGGAAAGGGCTGAGATGGAATTTGAACCCAAGCAGCCTGGCTTTCAGGCCCTGAATTTATCTACCCAAGACTCTCAATTTAGAAGCCTCACCACCATGGGTTATCTGATTGTTTTGGAATGCCTGGTATCCCCAGGACCCCCAAGCAAAAACAGAAGCTCTTTTTCACAGACATCCTTTGATCCCGACAGAGTCACTGTGGGTAAGTCACTTGACCATCCTACACCTCAACTTTTTCACCTTTAAAAGAGAGTAAAAGCAGCTTTCCTTCCCACCTCCTGCTACAGTTCCAGGGTCAAAAGAGGCAATGTTATGCAAATGACACTTTATCAGCATTCTGGGAACTTAGAACTGGAACGGGCTGAGAGATGTTGATTGATCTTGTGGGGGTAGGATCCCAGCTACATCTCCCCTGCAAGTGATTCAGTTCAGACCCCAAATGTCATGACTAAAGATGGTTTTAAATATCCCAGGCTACTTAAGGGGCCAGCCCTCAGTGGCATTTAAAATGACAGTCAACTTCAGGGTGGGCATTTGGGCCTGAGAGTAATAGCAGAGTGGGGTTGGGCTGGAGGGAGGGCAGGAGACCTGTAGAGCCTACTCTCCACTTTCCTCCACCTCCAAGCTCCCCAGCCGGAACCCCACCTCCCGGCTGCCGCAACCCACTTCAAGAAGCCGGCAAATGCATAGCTAGTTGTCGACCAGAAGGGGTCGCTGGAGAGCGAGCAGCGCTCTCAGTCTCCCTCATAAGCGGGCTCACAAATCTCCAAATACACACATATCCAAAGCTATATACGTTTCTGAAGCCATACTCGGTTTCTCCAGGGTTCTTTCTTCCTTCTTCTCTCCCATCTTATTCTCTTTGCCTTCCTTCTCCCCTTTCTCTCCCATTCCCCACCTGTTCCTTTCAAAGAATTTCTGAAGTTCACATGGGCGTCCAGGTCTCTTGGTTCCTGTCCTTACCAGCATCAGCAAGAAGCATGGGTTTATCCTGGCTGTGATTCAGACTTGGTGCCAGGCGCTTGGAGACCTTTAGGACTTGGCAAGGCTTCCTTCCAGGAATTTGCAACCTGGGTAGGGGGCGTAGTAACTCTGCTGAAATTAAAGGGCTCCAAGGGAGAGATGCACCGAGGGGTCCTGCTACTGTCTCTTTTTCTTAATGAAAACCCTGGAGGTGAAACTAGGGAAATTTTGGCCATACCCTCTCCTCTAAGGGTTTATTTGTGATTCTAGACTCTTACTTTCTGGGATTAGTGTTGAATTGGGATGGGGTAGAAGATGGGGAGAGAGATCTAAAAGTAACTCCCCCTTGTAATCCTGATTTCCCCCTCAAATCCCTCTCCCTATCCGCTTTACTTTTCCCAAAGGGACTCCTCTCCTGAGACAAGCTATTTTAATTTCTTAACATTTCTTAACCACTTTTCAGTGGTTACGGCTGAATTCCCCAGGAGTGGATGGGATGGGGTGGGGTGGGGTGGGGACACTTTTTCCTTTGGACGGGTTTGGCAAAGGAGACCTTGGGCTGGCTGGCTGTGAGGCACAAAAGAAATCTTCCTTACAGCGCCACATGCACAGATGTATCGCTGCGCCCCTCTGCGGGCGGGGACCCGGCTTGGCAGATGGCGAGAAGCCGAACTGGGTAGGGATTGTCCATCAAATGGCACTTTCTGGGTGGCGGGGATCTCGCGGCGTCCAGGCGCAAAGAGGAATACAAGGGACCCCCTTTGCTGGCCTAGGCAGTGCCTCCCAGAAGTGAGGGGGTCATGTTGGTTTGGGCGGATAGGTTAAGTTTTTTTTTTTTTTACTTCCCTCTTCAATAAAAGATCCACTACAAGACTTGCGAAGGGGCTGAGAAGGGAGGTGGCCGGGCCCAGAGGGCACCTGCTATGGTTGGCGAGGAGAGCAGGCTGGGAAGCAAGATCTCCGGCACGGTTCAGTTCGGGGGTGCCGGGATTGCTTCTCTGAGGGGTCAGCGCTGCAACTCTGTCGCCTCGGGGCAGCGGTGACAGGCACACGCCCCGCCCTTTCTCCTCCCAAGACCTGCGGGCTTTTGTTATGCAGATGGCGGCAGGAGGCTGTGCCGGAGGAGGAGGGGGTTGGTGGGGAGGAGGAGAGACGGAGAGGGGGGAGGAAAGTACAGCTCGCGCGACCAGCCTCCTCTTCCAACGTCACATTGTGCGAGAGACAAAACCCGGGCGCGCCTGAGCTCACACGCGCACGCACACACAGACGACCCTGTCGCCTCTTCTCTCCTGGCGCTGCCGAGAAAGCCAGCCCTGCCTTCCCTTCCTGGGGCGCGGAGGCTCAGCAAGCTCAGAGCTCAGCCCAGAGACAACACAGAAGGCGAAGAAAGACGGTGGATAAGCCTTCTTTCTCCCCTGCCTGCCCGGGCTGAGGCGCCCCATCCCCCGCCCTGAACCCCGATCTCTCCCACCCCACCCCTCTCGCTTTCACGCGAACTGAGCCCGGAGCCCGGTGTGCCCCCGTTTGGAATCCACGTTTCAGCACTTCGGACAGCGCCCGGGCGCCCCGGGCCCCTTTGGGTTGGCTATGGCGAGCGTTCAGCAAGGCGAGAAGCAGCTTTTTGAGAAGTTCTGGCGAGGAACCTTTAAAGCTGTGGCCACCCCGCGTCCCGAGAGCATCATTGTCGCCAGTATCACGGCCCGCAAGCCGCTGCCAAGGTAATGACCTCCTTCTTAAGAGAGAAGAGACCCTGATGGTCCTTCCTTCTGGCCTGTGTGCCCCAGAGCCCTGAAGGGTGGATGCAGGCGGCTGGGCCAGAGCGCCTGTCTTTTCCCGTCACTACTCGGTATCTCCCGCTGGAACATGGGAACTAATTGCCTGTGTGAGGTGGCGGCTGGTGAGAAGGGACAGGGAGTCTTCAGGGGGAGCAACACTCAATGGTCTGCTGACCTGGCAACTGCTATTTGAGAGATTTTGCTTTCTTAGGGTGGGCAGTGTAGGTGAGATAGGACTTAACTAAGAAACTTTTCTTGGTATCAGAGCCCAGAGGATGGGGGGAGGGGGCGGGCAAAGGAATGGTGGTTCAGGGTGGTCGGGGGGTGTTGTACAAGAAGAGAAAAAGAGGGCTGAACGAGCTCTCAGCAGTGTTCAGAGGTAACGGCACATTTCTATACTCAGCTCAGAAACTAGCGAGCTCTGAACATTCGACAAAAGCCCATATGCTGTTCCCTCAAATACACCCTAAACAGCACCCTCCTCCACGCCTTTCTGGCTGCCACCGTTGCTGAATCCTCTCCTCACCTGCATCCAAAACCAGTACTCTGAGCTCTGGAGTCAGGGGGGAGACTTCCAGGATCATGAAGATGATCTTGGAAGAGTTTTATTTGGTTTTCAAAAAGGATCTGATTGCTTTGAACTCAAGGAGGAGAACAGACCCTTAGATGGTGAAAACAGTGTGATGGGAGGAATAAGGGAAGAAAAGAAAGGCAGAAAGAAGGAGAAGAGGTTGTGGGGTGAAACGGAGAGGAGGTGGGGAAGAACATTCCAAGACCGAGAAAACCCAATCCTTTTCATAAAGCATCCAGTTTAGAGGAGTTTGAGAATGAAAGGAAGACTGTGCCCTCTGTCAGGGAAAATCAAGGCAGTAGGAAAACTCATCTTTTGCTGGTGTTGGATGAGTGGTTTGGTGGGAGAAAAAGAAAGAAGTGGACCAGGGGAGACCACTTGGAGGATTTATTGATCCTGGCTACATTAGAGAGTAGATTGAAAACATGTCTGTGAGAGTGGTTCAGAGAGAATGCCTGTTCTGGCACCACTGGATCTGAACTTTCCAGTGGGTGTGGGGTGGACGACAGGGAATCATATCTAAAGAAGCAAACTCAGACTGGAGAACTTTTCACAGTCTGATAGGAACCTAGCTCATACAGGTCTTTAGAAAAACGGGTACCTCATGTTGGGAATGGGTGGACTAGAGTCCGGATGTGGCAGGCTTCAAGCAGCAGCAGCAGCCAGTATTTGTGGATTGGGGAGGGCGGGGGGACACCTTGTGACACAGTCTGGAGAAAAGGAATCATAGCAGCAAATGCCATCAAAACCTGGTGTTTCTCTGCTTGAAGAAAGGTTCTTTGTAGAGAGTTTTGACATCAGCAGTTTTATCTTCGTGGGTTTCAGCCATCCATTCCACCTTTGGAGTGAACCTATGTTGGCAAATCCATTGCTGTGTTAGCCAAAGAATATGCCCTTGTAGAAGAAACTAAAGACAATTTCATTGAAAACTACAAGTGTGACATTTGGTCCGGAGTCTTCCATATATTTAAGGGATACAGCAAGAGGAGAGGAGATTCCTGGTGGTATTTTAATACAGAAAATACCTAAGTCCACCTGACCTGGCACGTTCACCCTTTCCCTGTCTGTCTGTGACACTGTCATGCCCCTTTCTTAGTCATATTCTCAATCATATGAATTGCCCAAAGTCTCCAAACCCTCATGCTTTCTGTAACAAATCTTAATATCATGCATCTGGTACTCTTATAATAGCCAACCCTCCTCCCCCAGGTATCATTTTTCTCTAGGTATCATTTAATGTCCTGGGTCTCCTTTCCCCTGGAAACCACCCCTGGAGTGAAAGTCTGAGTCATAAGCCCCTAATTTATGTCATGCTGGGAAGGATCCCCTTCAATACTTCTGTAACAGGTGTGGCCTCTCTGTAGGATAGATTTGTTTTATAGCTGTTACTCCTGGTTTGGGGTGGAAAGTGAGTCGGGAGCTTTTGTATCCAAGTCTTCATGGAAGGCTGGGTTTGAGTGGTCTTTTAACAGACTGTCTATAAAACCGGAATCATCCCCATTCTCATTGAAGCCAGCCACATCCAGTGCGGAGGTCAATTTCTACCTCCTTTCTAATGTTGCATGCTTACTTAACAGTGGAAGTACCATGTTTCCAAAGCTGAGTTCTCAGGAAGGAAAGAGACAGAGACACTGGCATAGCATCAGCTGAGCGCCAGTGGCTTCATCTAGAGGCAAGCTAGAGACTTGGTCTCATCAGAAATGTCTTTTAGTTCCATGAGTCAAGCCCAGCACATAGTTAGCAGATCTGTAGGGAGATGGGGGAAGGGGGTGGATGAAAACACCAGACAGTTCTGTTGGTTACATACTTAATATGTGTTTATAGATAAGGGTTACCCTTCATCTGAATGAACTTCCCCAGGATATTTTCAGTGTATCTCTGAGGATAATTTAGTACCAGGATAGAAGCTGATATTCAATTGGTTGATTTCATAGCACTGTGCATACATCATACAATCGCACTCCAAGCAAAACCTCTCCTTACCTCCCCCCTTCCACTCCCCCACCCTCCATGAGGCATACTTGATGAGGCAATAGCTTTATATGTATCAAATTGCAAGCAGATGTCTGACTCAAATGTCAGAACAGTATAGCAGAGTGGGAGGCAGTATATCATAGTGGTTAAGGGCTCAGACTTGAGTTTCAGACAAACCTGGATTCCTGTTCTGGCTCTCCCATTTAGCTGAGTGTCTTAGACAAGTTTCTTTACCTTGCTGAGTCTGTTTTGTCAGCTGGAAAATAGAAATAATAATAGTAGCCATCTCAGACATTGAGTTATGAGGATTGAGTCAGGTAAAACACTTCCCACAGTGTGTGGTACATAGTGATTGCTTAACAGACATTGCTTCTAAAACAAACAGTTCAGAGTTTATAATGGCCAAAGGAAATGAACATTTTCTTTCAGTATGGTGTTCTTCAGGCCTACCTGTTTCTCCCCCAAATAATGTTGGCAGTAAACATTATGGGATTTCAGCTTCTGACAGGCAATGCATTGAGATGGAATTAGCACACAGGGGGTGGGTTGGGAGTGGTCCCATAATTCTCTTCCCTGAGGGAAGATTAGCTGCTTTCTGATATGACTTTTTTAGTTATTGGGTGGAGGGCTGCTGAAGAATCATCTAGATTCTGAATGGATTGGTATAACATCGCACAGAGTATTCTTTTCATTTGTGTAGCAATGAGGCTTCTAAAGAAGCCTCAAACTCCTTGAAAATCACAGTTTGAACCCCTAGTTCCAATATAATTTATTATTCATATCAAGAGTGAAAAGGTTTGCTGTGAGTGGTTATCCAATGGAAGACCTAACAGGCACTACCCCAGAGGAACCAGGACGTATGGTTGCCATAGTGAAGCCTCACCCTATACCAGCTGGAAGACAGTCAGCATGAATCAGTAAGACACTTGGAGAGTAAGAGACCCCTCTTTTGTCTCCACCAAAGAAGTATAGTCATTTTTCCTGACATTAATTCATTCTCTTTGTTAATTATTTGGTCCATAAAAGTTTGCACCCAAAAAGTTTTGGCTCAAAATGGAAAACTTAAGTAGTTGAGGCTAACTCCAACTGTAATAATCGTATCAACGAACAGTAGCTGAGGACTTAATGAATGAGTAAAAAACCCATTTGAAATTAGCGTATCAATTGTTTGTAGATGCAGGAGTGTTTGCAAAGGGCTGGAAAGGCGGCCCTCTTAAACAGCATAAGCAATTCTCTTTACAATTCTTTTGGCACGCTATTAATTTTCTTCGAAAATCCTTTCTATGCAGAATAGTCCAGAAGCAGACTTCAGCCCAGGTCTGTCTAAAGGATCATAAATTCCGAACTATTGGAGATTTTACTGCATAAAGGGAAAGATGGCCAAATTGTAAGGCAGGAAAAATGCCTTTGAACCGTTTAATTCCAGACTCCCCCTTTGTGCCAAGAGATCAGTTAGCACATTTGTGCTGACTCTGTCCTCGGGAGCAGAGTGAGGGGCAGCTGGGAGGTGATTTCCTGACAGCCTGTGGTTAAAAACCAAGGTACCAAGGGTTGTGGAGAATGCTTGCCCTGGCGATGAATGATCGTTTTTCCCTGGAAAGGGAGTGTTATTGTTTGGGTCGAACCTTTCTCCTTCTGAAAGGTGAAATTTGCTGAATGGTGTACAGGGGTCAGTGGGGGTGTGGGGGCGTATTATTTCTGACACGGCTGTTTTCACTTGGCAACTGTGCTGTCTTAGAGACTCGGCCTGCGGTAGATGCTGAATGAAAGTTGGATGCATTAATTGAATGAGTCCACGCGGTCCAAATCCGTATCAGATTCGCTCTCTCCCAGCCCACCCCCACTCCTGACGGGCTGGGGATTCTGATCAATGCAGCCTAAGAGACACACACTCTGCAGATAGATTTGACTCTGACTAGTGTCAGAAGGAAGCTCTCTGGATATAGATGTCTGGCTGGCTGAGTGAGTAGACACGTCGGCTGGTGTGGGTACAGGAGGTTGGACTAAATACCACCTGGAAGTGTTTTCCAGGCCTGTGTGAACCTCTGTTAACTCCATTCCCACTCCAGGCCACCAGAAAAAAAAAAAAAAGAGGGGGAACACCCCTAAAAGCCTAACTCCTCTGATAAGGAAAGAAGCCTGGATCACGCGCCTTCCCACACTGTGAGCACCTCCAGCATGCCGCAGGGGCACAATAAATTTTTAAAAATATCCTTTCTTCCAGAGTGGCTGGATTTACCTTCCTGTGAGGTGGAAAGGCTTTCAGGGGTTTAACAAAACCAGAGTTTCTTAATTGCTCGTTACCAAGACTTATCTGAGATGTGACAGAACAGCTCTGAAGGGGAGAACGTGGAACAGTTAAGAATTTGGGCTCTGAAGGGGCGCCTGGGTGGCTCAGTCAGTTAAGCATCCAACTTCAGCTCAGGTCATGATCTTGCGGTTTGTGAGTTTGAACCCCGCATAGAGCTCTGTGCTGACAGCTCAGAGCCTGGAGCCTGCTCTGGATCCTGTGTCTCCCTCTCTTCTCTGCCCCTCCTCCACTCACACTCTGTCTCTGTCTCTGTCTCTCTCTCTCTCTCTCTCTCTCTCTCTCTCTCTCTCGCATAAATAAACATTGAGAAACAAAAGAGAGTTTGGGCTCTGAAGTCAGATCTGCTCAGGCTGAAATCCTGCTGTGCAATTCGTACCTTTGGAATCTGCTAATCACTTCAGCTCTCTATGCCTCAGTTTGCCCGGCTATGAAAGACTGATCTCATGGGGTCATAGTGAAGGGTGGATGAGATCATATATATAAAGAACATGACACAGTGCCTGGCCAAGACCTCCATTTAACGTGCTCTTGTTACCAAGGCATGAGTTACCTAATGAGATGTCGGGAGAGAGTGCTAAGACCCTCACCACCTGAGCTGGGTGGGCTGCTTGGTGGTGATGGTTGGGATTCCTTGGCCTTACCACTTGACCATCCCAGTGCTCTGTATAAGTTTTTGATGTGGTTTTAGGATTCCCTAAAGAGCCACTGGAGATGTGTAGAGCTGTTTTTAAAACATCTGACAAACCCCAATGGCAAACTAACCAAAACACATGTTTCCTTTCACTACTTTCAGACACTTAATAGCTCCATGACTTTTGGCCAGAACTTGACCTTCTCAATCTTGGTTTCCTCATCCATAAAATGGGGCTAATATTAGCAGCCCCCTCCAATAGCTGTTGAGAATATTGACTGGGCTAATTTATGGAAAGTGTTGTTTGGCACACAGTAAGGGCTCCATCAATGTTAGCTCTTACCATTAGTAATGAATTGCAGTTTTTATTATTACTATGCGCCAGGCCCATCAAGGAGGAACAGATGAATGAAAGGCAGTCTCTCCCTTGGAGGGCCTCAGAGTTTAGCAGCAAAGGTGGGCACAGACACCAGTATATATGACATGAGGCAGATTGTCTTAAGTACTGTAATATAGGTAGCAATAAAGAAAAGGAGATGTGGCAAACCAGAGGAAGGAGGCACCCTCCTTGAGGCATGAAGTCTTTTGCTGATAGTCACACAGTTAGCCTTTGTTGTCTGACCTGTGAAATGGGAATGATTCTTTTATATTGTCAATTTTACCTACAAATGCAAGGAACATCAGAATGATTCAGGTATTTGTCGCTAGTAGAGTCTCAAAAAAGATCTCCTCCCCGCCCCCCCCAGAAGAAAAAGCAATTTACACTTTCTGGAGGGGACATTATCTGTTGTGGGGGAGGGGGTCATAGTGAGTGCTATTAAAGGAGGATTGTGGAAAGGAACTGCCCTTATATAAAATTTCCAACTCCTCTGTCATTGGCTCAAGCATGCAGACTCTGGTGTGGGCCATTAGGTTTCTTGTCCTTCATGGTCTAGCTCTGGCTGAAACAAAATCCAGTCTGCATTCCTTGAGCAGCCACCAATGGTGGGGGGATTGGAGTGAGCCCATACATGTTAAAGAGAAAATAACCCAGAGGGAATGAATCACCAAAGTGAAGAGGCCACATGTGGCTAAAAAATAAAGTTATGCTTCCATTAATTGGACACTTTTATTGAGCTCCTACTTGATATAGCTGTGAACAACACCAGTCCCTGCTGTCATGAGGGAGAAAGGTAATAAATGAAGAAACAAACAAACAAACAAATCATATAAGGTCAGGTTGCAATGAGTGCTATAAAGAAGAATAAAGCAGGGGAACGGGACAGCAGGTGAGGATGGGGCTGCTTTGTTGGATGGAGTGGTCCAGGGGCCTGGATGCAAGGAGGGAGCAAGCCATGAGGATAACTGAGGGAAAAGTGTTTGAGACAGAGGGAGCACCAAGTGCAAAGGCCCTGAGTTGGAAGCATGCTTGGTGTATTTAAAGATAGCAAGGAAGTCAGTGTGGCTGGAGCAGAGTGAGTGACGGGAAGACTAACAGGGATGACTCCCTAGATGCAGGCAGGAAACATATCAAGCAATTAACATTGTAAGCCAGTTAAGGACTTCCCAGACCCTCAGCTTCTAGACTGGGAGCAGGAAGAGGGTAACAGGGGTGCTCCTGCCCTCTACCTCGGGGTCCTGGGTCTGATCTGCTTCTCTTGGCTCCTCTCACTGACTCGAATGCAGCCAGGATGACTTTGAATAGCAGTGTTAGAAGCTTAGCTGGGCCCCTGCATGTGTTATGGACAAGCATGAAATTTACAATCTCTCTGATTGTGATCAATCAGATTAGGAAATTGAAAAACACACTGTTTAGACTTCCAAATAGCAGTGGCAAATCTTGTTCCCATGACGGTGAGGGTTCGGTCTATCTCTCATATCCATGCGTGCAAATTTAGACTATCCCTCTCACCCAGCCGCCCCCCTTCACTGCACACCTTTGAAGCTACAGTCTGCTTACTCTCAGTCTCTCCCTCTCTCTCCCTCTTCCCCCCCCCCCCCCATCTTCATTTGAGATTTTGCTGAGGGAGCTCCCATATGTCACAGCCTGTGTGCGGAGCTCCGTGAAATAAAACACAGAATTAAGATGTCATAGAGACAAAGCCAAACCAAATACAGGAACAATGCCGAACCCTAAAACAGTCATTAAGTAATTCACATCTACATGTGTCTGTTCAAAACAAATATTAAGATCCTCTGGACGCAAATGTTTCTCATCAGGAGAATCCCCTCGTCGCCGGATTCCCTGGGCTTACATCCCACTGACAGCTTCGCTGAGCAGAAACACCAGTGGATCACTGTTCTCTGGCTTCATTAAAAGTTGAGCTTATGCAAGTGAGCTGGAATTTTACAAGACAGTCACCACTCCTGCGGGAAGAGAGGTGCCATCTGGGCCTGAAGTGTGTATTCCTGGTGTGTGTGTGCACACTCACTCATGGGAGAAAGTGTGTTTTGGGCTCCTTATGGCATCATGGGCCCAGCCCTGTGCTAAGCAAGCATGTTTGCTCTGTTAGCTAATTCTGTCTTCACAGTAACTCTGGGAGAGATGTATTTTTAAGACTGTCTTAGAGATGAGGAAACCGAGGCTCAGAGAGTGGCAGTGACCTGCTCAAGGATGAATGGCTGGTAAGAGTCAGAATTGGGATAAGAACCTAGAGCTCTTGATAGATGTGTGTGTAGTCCAATACACTTTGCAGAGGAGGAAAAACAGGCCAGGGAGGCAGTGAAGGTGTGTCTTGTTCAAGGTCATACAGTTTGTTAAGAGGTGAACCTAGGATCTGAACTCGGGTCTGCCTGATTACAACTACGTTCTTCTCTACCTGCTGTACATCCTGTCACTGTGGTTTGGCTTTTAAGGTTGTGGGTGTTTTTGTTTCATCTTGCTCATCTTGTTTTATGTCCAGTCGGCCTAGGCAATAGCTACCGTTACAATCCCAACTCACGCCACTCTCTAGAACACTGCCTTTCCCTCCTTACCCATTCTCCACATCAAGCCAGAAGAACCTCTTTGAAAAGCAAGTCAGACCATATATACCCCCTCCACCCATCTAAAGCCCTCATCACTGACCCTTGGTTTGCAGAATACAGAGCTGATCCCCTGCTAAGGCCTAAATATTCTCCATGGTCTAGCTTCTGCCCACCTCCCCAAGATTGTTTCCGAAATGCTTACCCTCATTCCTTCTGTTCGGCCATATCCCTCTCTTTTGAGTCATCCAAATTTCCCATGCCCTTTCTACCACAGGGCCTTTGCACATGATGCCAGGAAAGCCCCCCCCCCTCCCCTGGTGGCTAATTTATATCTACCGCATTTTCTGATCTCAGCTCAAATGCCATTTCCTCAGGGATTCCTTCCACAATGCTGTCTGAGTTACAGACTTTCTTATCATCCCAGTACCTCTCGTGATTCTCAACATGCCTGTAATTTTATATTGATTTGTGAGATCATTGTTAAAGTGTACCTCTCCTAAGAGACTGAAAGCATCATGGGGACAGGGACTACGTCTGTGTGCTCATTGGTGATCTCTCTCATCTGATACAGGGCAGGAGGCTAAGCAAGTGTTTGTTGAATGCATGAATTATAACACTTTCCCCTCATCAAGTCACTTTCACACCTAATAGTCAAGCATATGGAATTGCCAGTATTAAAAAACAGCAATATTAATTCCTTTGATTTGCAAGAGAAACATTGGAACTGCTGAGGACAGGACCACGTCTGTCTCTTTCCTGGCTGTATCTCAGCACCTAGGACAGTGGTCCACAGTTGAGGATCTTTGTTGAATGAACAAATAATGAGGACGTGCAGGAATAAACACATGGTACTGAAGGGGAAACCCAGAAACTTACAGAGGTATGGCATCAGAATTAAAAAAAAAATGTTTAACATTTATTTAGTTTTTTGTTTTTTTTTTAATTTTTTTTTCAACGTTTATTTACTTTTGGGACAGAGAGAGACAGAGCATGAACGGGGGAGGGGCAGAGAGAGAGGGAGACACAGAATCGGAAACAGGCTCCAGGCTCTGAGCCATCAGCTCAGAGCCCGACGCGGGGCTCGAACTCACGGACCGCGAGATCGTGACCTGGCTGAAATCGGACGCCCAACCGACTGCGCCACCCAGGCGCCCCAACATTTATTTAGTTTTGAGAGACAGCGTGAGTGGGGGAGGGGCAGAGAGAGAGGGAGACACAGAATATGAAGCAGGCTCCAGGCTCTGAGCTGTCAGTGCAGAGCCCAATGCAGGGCTCGAACCCACGAACCATGAGATCATGACCTGAGTTGAAGCTGGCTGCATAACTGACTGAGCCACCCAGGAGTCCCCAGCATCAGAATTTTAGAGCTAAAGAGACTTTCAAGATCATCCAATCTCCTCCATGAGGAGGTCTGAGGGCTATGTTTTATACTATGTGTAATGTATTGGAACTACAGTGTGCATGTATGTCTTACTGAGATCGATGTAAGATCAAAAGATCTTTAGGAACAGGGTGCCTGGGTGGCTCAGTTGGTTAAGCGTCTGACTCTGGTTTCAGCTCAGATCGTGATCTCACCATTTGTGGGTTGAAGCCCTGCATCCAGCTTTGTGCTGGCAGCACGGAGCTTGCTTGGGATTCTCTGTCTCCCTCTCTCTGTCCCTGTCTGCCTCTCCCCCACTGGCACTGTCTCTTGTCACTCTCAAAATAAATAAATAAACTTTTTTTTAAGTGCTTAAAAAAAAGATCTTTAGGACTCACTGCTCTAATTCAGATCTTCATTTTGCAGATGGGGGACTGAGACCCACAAAGGGAGAAGGATTTGCCCAAGTTTCATAGCCTGAGTCAGCCTGGGTGAGCTCTGGGTTCAGTGAAGTGGTGTTTGCCCAATGTCGTGTTTGTGTTTGAACTTCCCTGCTGTGATCAGGTGACCAGACACTGCTCTCTCTTGTCACCCTATCCCCTACTGTGAGATAAGGCATCCTGCCCCATAAAGACCTCCTGTGGCATATGCTGCCTGAAGCCTGGTCTGGGAATCCTGATGAGATGTCCATCTGTACCCATCCTGTGCCTAACAGAGCAGGTGAGCAGCTCTGGCTGTTTCTGGGATCATGTTTCAGAGCTTCCAGCTGATAAGGAGGATTTTGTTTGGCCAGCTTCCCTTGCACAGCCAGGTGGCAGGTGATTCTGGGGCTCAGCCCACTCCCATAAGGGGTAGGTGTCTGTGCAGTGGTGCAGGATGGGCTCAGGGCCACTATTCACCATGTGGAGAGTTGTTTCCAGCAGGAACCCACCATCATAACAGCACCTTCTATTGGTCAGCTCCTTCCAAACCAGTGTCGCGTTGCTGCAGCATTCAGCCTGCAGTCAGGATGGGAGGGCCAGAGGGCATCTTTGAGGAACTCAAAGATGGGGAAGCTGAGGCACAGAAAGAGCAAAGGAAGCTTCACGGAGCATCAGAAGGTGACTTGCGCAGTTATAGCTGAGATATGGGCCACTTGACGCCCAATCCTAAGCTATCAGAGTGCTCAGAGTTCCTTGGGGAAGAAGGCAGAAAAATGAGTTTATTCCCATTTTACAAATAGGATGAGTGAGGCTCAGAGATGTGAAATGACTTGTCTGAAGTCATATGAAATAAAGCTGCATCATCATTGTTCATTCTCATTTGGCCCTCACAACAGTAAGTTCCAGTTTTGTGTCCATTTTGCAAATGAATAACTGAGGCTCAAGGTCTCCAGGAACAAACCCCGGGTCTCTTGACTCCAGGTTCAGGGTCTCCATCCCACCGTGGGACAATATCTCCGACCCCACGAGCTTGTGCACTGAGAATGGATCCAAATTCATTCCTATCAGAAACAAAGAATCGTGATTGCCAGGATCCCTTTTTTAACTTATGCAAAGGATTTTATATCTCCCTTCTGATTGTTCATTCATACCTCCATCCAGCAGAGAACTTCTACTCAGGCAAAGCATAATAATGAATAAAATTTTCTCTTACTCTCAAGTTGTTTACCTGTCTATAAATGTATAAAAAAAGACATGTCTATAAATAACAAGCAGTTAGCAGGCAGGGCAAGAGTTAATGTCATCAAAAAGTGAATCAAAGTCCAAACAGGTAAAGCGACTTGCCCAAGATCATACAAGTTAGCTGTGATGCCGTGCAATTTTAGATCTCTCCTATTCAATAAACCAAAATCTATGCTAGGCAGTTTGTAGATATTATTTCACTTTATCCTCATGCCAACCCTATGCAGTAGATACCGTTGTCCCCATTTTGTAGGTGGTAGATGTGAGGTTCAGAGGATGTAAGCAATTTGGCCAGGGCTCTCACCTTGTGGGGGTCTGAGTTAGAATTACAGCCCAGATGTACTGCTCCAGACTTCTCTCTTACCCAACATTTTCTTCCCCAGAGGCGAGATATGGAGCACAAAATGTCACTTGTGAGACCTAGCTATTCTCCTGCTTTTAAGGTTCTAGATGATCACGCTGGTGGAGGCTTACTCCAAGACTGGGCTCAGGCAGAAGGGCATGGGCCTGTCCAGCAGTGACACTGACCTCACGGGGGTGGATGAGGGCTTGCCCCAGGGTATTGATGGTTCCCTCCCACACTGGGCAATCACTCAGAAGGAGAATCAGCCAGTGGGAAGTGCCTTTCACGGTAGAAGTGCTCTTCCCAGCAAGAGGATTATTGAACCATCCCTGAAGAGGGATAACCCTTTAAGACAAGGAGACAAGAGATATTGATAGTTAACCATGTGTTTTCTTGACCAGAACTAAACTCAGAGACGGCAGTGAAGAGGACCACAAGCTGAATCATTGGTGTTGAGGAAGAGGGTGGGATAATAGATATTTGTTAAGCACCAGGATTTCCTACTTCCTTGCGCTAACTTGGAGGGTGATTAAAAATAGCCTTCCTTACATTATAAGTGAGAACACAGGTCCAGAAAGGTTATTTTACTTGTCCAAGTTTGCCCGGTTTGGCAGAGCTCGGACTATTGGCCATCGGTTCACACGTTACCATGGAGACATCCATCATTCCTGCCTGCATGGCACCTTTCTGTTCTTGTGGGTTCCCCCACCTTCATTCTCTCTCCTCTCCCTAGCCTGGAGGCAGTCTCTTTCTACTCTGGAGAAATCTTTCTTCCCTTTGTGTTTCTTCAAGACTCTCTCCTAAGTCCATAAATCCCCCTTCCTCTACAGGCTTTGACTTTTTCAAAAAGAAAAAGCTAAAAACACTCTCATATTCTTCCTGTTTTCAACCCATGATGTGCTTAAATGGTTAAAAAATAAAAAAAAGAAAATACAGGGAGAAAAAAGCCACACAGGTCAGTATCTCAAAATATTATCCCATTTCATATCTCCTTAAATCCCTTAAGCTTTTGAGATGGTAATGTTATTATCTCTAATTAATAAGAGAGGAAGCTAAAGTTCAGGAGGATTGTGTGACTTCTCCAAGGTAACACTTAGATCCAGGATTCAAACCCAAGCTTGTAAGGCTCCAGTAGTCAAGATTTTAACCACCATGTCCCACTAATGCACTACTTGTGAGAAAAAAAAAAAAATCAAAATTGGCCGGAAACAAGGAGTGACTTCCCGAAGATCCTTCAGCAAGTCAGCAGAACGGGAACCCAGTTTGCTGATTACAGGCACATCAATGAGTACTGACATTTAATGGGCATCCCCTGCGTGCATCTGACCTATGCTCCCATCCTCCAGTCTCTAAGGAGGTTATACTCAACTGAGCCCTAGAATAAAGTTCAGAGAGGAAAAAGACATTCCTTAGAGTGTCAACCAAACTATAGACCTATGTACCTGAGTGGGTAAGGACAGGATGGTGAAAAAATGTTTCATAGAAAGTGTCAACAGCTTCAGCTTCAACTAATTGGTAGTAGTTGCCTGAAGCACTGTGTTAAGATGACTTCTGGGGCTGAATCAGTAGCAAAGAGTGTTTTGATTGATTAGTGATGTCTGTCATTAGTGCAGGAAAGGGAGGTGACAGTATGCATGCCATATATTTATCTTTCCCAGGATGGGAATGCTACAGTTCTTGGAAGGAGCAGATCAAGTACCAACCATTGAATACTTACTCTGCTGCCATGCTTTTTACATTCATTGTTTCAATGACTGTTGATCTCAGGACACCCTCTCTCCCCCATTTTACAAATGAGAAAACAGAACCTCAGAAAGATGAAGTCACTTTCCCAAGGCTAAAGAAGCTAGTCAGTGGTTAACCAGCTCTGATAACTACTGGTAAATACATAAGCTATTAGAGTGATGAATAGACTATCAATAGGTGAGCAATCCCAGAACTTGTTAATTAGTGTGTAAATGTATATATTTGACCAGAGGGCTTTGTCTTGTTTATCTCCATACACTCAGTAGCTAGCACAGGGCCCAGGACACCCAACATGTTGGACAGCCAGCACCCAATGCATAGTTACTTAGAACTACGGACAGGCACTGTGCTAGACACCCTTAAAGGGGTGGTTCAGAGAGTAAAGAGATTTGGCTATGCATATATTGACAGGGAAGACAGGATCAAGGGCCAGCCTGCCCACTGCTGATTCTCAAGATGCCAAGCTAAGCGGACACATTTCATGATCTCCTCAGGCAAGTCAGGGAGCTGAAGCAGGACAAGGGGGAGGAAACGGGTGTCCTGCACCAAGGGAGCTATTTCTGGCTTTGTGTTCTGCCAGCAGGATGCTGGGAGGCTGTAGGAGCCGGATCTGCTGCTGGGGCTTACTCAGAGTCAGGACAATGCCAGCTTCGTCTTGCCTGGAACACCTGAATGCCATGTAAGAGGGGGACGGCAGTGGGGAGGGTTGGCTCCTTATGGAACCCAATCTTCTTCTGCCACATCTTCTCCCAGCTGTGTCCAGCCTCTGTCAAGTTTGGGGGTGATTTATCTTATCTGCAGAGTTGGCATATTACATTTTTAAAGAGTTTCAAATTATGAAGCATTATGAGATGAGTAGAATGATTTTTTTTTCTGTTTCACAGATGAGAAAACTAAGACTAATCGAGTTATTTATAACAGCAGTAACAACTACAACAGTATAAGTCAGACATTATGCTAAGCATTTCATACATGGTAACTCATTAAAGCTTCACAATATTGAGCTTTATTCCCTGTGAGACAGGGAATATTGTCTCTGTTTTGCAGATGGGGAAACTGAGGTCCAAAGAGGTTAAGACTTCATTAGGCTCAAGTCCCACCTGATTCCAGAGCCCATGTGGCTTAATCTCCGTGCTGTACTGCCTCCTTGTCAAGCAACTAATTCACTTATTAATTAAGAATTTGCATTTATGTAGTGTTTTATGTTTTCTGCATACTTTATGTATATTTGTGTGTTTGAGTTGTACTGTGGTTGAACTCTCATACTATAAAGGTAGATGGAAGAGGTATTCTTTTTTGCTTCGCATCCTTTGACACATCAGAAATGGTGCCCTGAGTTGAAAAGATGCTTCTACTCTGCTCTGTACCGTGATTTGTACGGCCCATTTGATATACATGATACCTTGAATAGTACAGCAACGTAATCTCTGCACTGTACTGTGTTTCTCTTCCCCAAGCCTCAATTTTGTTATCTCTAAAATGGGAGAGAGAACCTTCTTCCAAGGTTACTGTGAGCATTGGAGACGATAAACTAGAAAGAAGAGCCTAATATACCTGATACATCAAAGAAGCACCCAGTTATATACTGTGGAGTCTGCCATTTTATAGGAGTGAGCAACTACTTCCCTTGCTGCTTCTCTTTAAAGATGGGGATGAACAATTATGAGGTGACTGGCTGGAGTTAGCCTGATCATCTGTAACTGAGAAGTTGCACCAAGTTTATTCTTAGCATCCTCTTCTCTCCCCTGTGATCCCCTGATCACCTGAAAGGAAGGGACTCGGGCCCAGGAGCCATGAAATCTCTGATATGTTTAACCCCAGTGGATGGATGCAGCATTTCCAGTGATGGGTCCTGTGTTCAAGACCTTGGTGGTGTTGGTTTCCACCTGAACAGTGCCAGGCCAGAGCTTTAGTCAGGATTGGGTTAAACTGTTTCTAGGTGCAAGAGGCACCTCTGGAAAAGTACAGGCAAAAAGAACACAGAAAATGTATTTACCATTGGAACATAGATTTTGTGATTACAAGTCATCTAGCCACGCACAGCCCTATCCTCGGGCTGTAATTATGCTTGTTCTGAGGTTTCTCAAGAAAGCTAGAGATGGAGGCATTTCAGCAGAGCCTAACCTAAGTGAAACCTTAGTGCTATCTTGAGTCATTGGGTTGTTTGACCATTGGAACCTGGGAATCAGTGCCACTGGAGAGATGAGGACTTCCACTCCTCCCTTTCTTTCTTATGAATCACTCAGACCACTGCAATCAATTCCTAGCACTCCTTTCTCCAAGAAACATATTCTCTGACCCTGTCTGCTGGCTGCTGATACCATTTGGCCTCAAAAAATAAGCAGAATAGATATCACCTTGGATGCTGCAAGGTCATTAAATGAGGAAAATGTAGTCAGGGTAGGCAAGAATGACAGCTATAACAGATAAAGCTTGGGATCTCAGTGGCTTAATATGATCCAATCATGTCCTGCTCATATCTCCGTCCTATATGGGTTGAAGAAGGGTTTTTCTTCATGTAGCCATACAGGGACCCATTTCCATGGCATGGCTTCAAGTTTCTATGGCATGATCCAAATGAAAGATGAGGAAAATGAACCAAGGTGGAGAGATCCCACTTGCTCTTAACTGCTTCAACCTGGAAGTAACCCAGCACTTTCATTTACATTTCATTGGTGGAAGCTAGTCACAAGATCCCATCTAGGTGCCGAGACAACTGGGACGTGTAATCTAGTAACATGGCTGGGTGGAAAGGGAAGGGAGTTTGGTACCATCCTCTCTCATAATGGGAGTTGCCTGACATTCCTGAAATCACATACCAGTGTGAGCATCTGAGGTCTGCCCGGTAAGTTTTTTCTCCCTATGAGAAGAGGGAAAGAAAAATAAGTTACTGTCCATTGAGCATTTACTACGACTCAGGTACTGTGCTAAACTCTTCACAGGCATTAGCATGTTTAATGTACATATTTTTTTTCAAGTATATGCTGTTGTTCCCATTTTACAGACAAAGGGAGTCCCAAAGAAAGGAAGAGAATGATTAAAATCACACAGCTAGAAACCTCTGGTGCCAGGATTTGAAGATAGATCTTAACCATTTGACCACACTGCCCACATGAAGTGCAGCTTTCCAGATGTTTGGGGGAGGATAAAACATGGTGACAGACAAAGCATTTAGCCAGTGCATGGGCCACCATTACTGTTTATTTAACACTGGTTACAAAAAAGAAAACAAGAGAAGAACTTAGCCTCTAGAAAGTTCCTTTTTGATCTTTGGGAAGTAATCTCCCCTGATTGTTTTTTCTTTGCAAAACCATTTATTCACTTGAACATTCAGTAACTTATTTATTCAGTGTGTTTTATGTGACAGGCCTGGTGCTGGATGCTTGGGAAGTACCGATGAACTAGACACAGTCTCTTCTCTCAAGGAGGAGAGGTAGGGTATCGGATGGATTCATTCTCCCCAAATTCTTAGAGATTATGAGAAAGGACACCAACGTTGCCAGAAACTTGGGTTCTGATTGGCCGTTGGGATGGGATAGAAACCCAATTGACTGGAAGGGTCTCTTTCCCATTCATGGGACAAACCAAGTAAGAAGGCAGATATAAAGGACTGTATTATTTAGGTCTTTCCAGAACGTTTTCCTTTTCTTGATAGTGACAGTACCTTACTTCCATACCATTCAGGGCCACAATAGACACAATTATATTTCTCAATTACCATAGACACTCTATTGACATAGAGCTAGCATATGATACTAGGAGAGCCAGTCTCAACCTTTCTCTGGGATCAAGTGCAAGGGAGGGGCTCTCATTGGACTCAGGTGGTGAGAAAGGCCAAGCTAGATAGCAGTAGTAATAGTAACACCTAGCATTTATTGAGTTTTTACCCCAATGCCAGGCACCATGCTAAGCATTATATGTGAACTATGTTGCTTAATCCTCACAACCACCCTATAAGGTGGGTACTTTTTCATCATTCTCATTTTACCATTGAGAAACCTGGAGCTCAGAGAAGTGATAGCACTGATTCAAGGTCACACATTTAGTAAGAAATAAAACAGGGATTTGAACCCCAGACCCTGTGCTCATAGGCACTCTACAATATTGCTGTATTATGTCTGTATAGTTATATCTGGGTCCTAGGGAAGAAAGGTATGTGAGAAAGCTCTGTTAGCCTTGGGGTACAGCCTGATCAAGGACCAGGGGTGAGTGGATTGAACTCATTCACTTGGGCTACACTCCTCTGCCTCCCCTTATTCCCCAAGAACTGTGTCATCCGATCAAACCCCCAAACTGCAGGGCTCTTTACCCTCATTGTCTCTAGCCTGCCTGAGCCCTGGTCCCCAGGGTTCTGTGACATCCTTGAATTCCTGATGCTCTCGGGGACATGCTGCAAAAGATTGAAGTCAGCAATTGTGTAGATCGCTGACTGTCAAAAATGAGGGCAATTTTATATATTTTTTCAGTTCCTATTTCTTCTACTTGCTTTCCCTCAAGGGTTTGAGATTGTTAAGCAGGTGAGCTGGTAAAGGTTACAAGGGGAGGTCACCAACTAAAAGTGAGATATCTCCAATGGATGGATATCCAGACATAGCTAAGATACCACTCCCAGCACGGCCCCAAAAGGAAGTCCTTTTAATGGGCAGTGTTAAGATTGGAGGGACACAGGAAGGTCCCTGTCCTCTCATATCTCAGTGGGATCTTTGGACCTGTCAACCACACACCACAAAGTCTTCCTAAGCAAACCATCATAGAGAAAATGCTGAATTATCTTTGTATTCTCTCTAGGGATGACAATATTACAAAATTGTCATATGAAGAGGCGATCAGAATATACAGCCAAAAATTCTAGGGAATAAAGTATGATAGATGTGTTTCAGAATGTTAATCAAAAAAAAAAAGTGCTATACTCTGGATTTGGCATGTTGGTAGGTTTTCCTGGCTTTTAACTTTTTATCATGTGTTACCTTCTCATTCTAAATAAATATTCACATAAGGACCTAACTTCATTTTTGAGATTTCATACTCTTTTTCTTTAAAAAACGGCTCCCAAACTGTGTAAGCTTCAGGCCTCACACACTTGGTTATGCTCCTGGTTCAAAGATTCCAAAACCATAGGATTCTGTCTTGTTGTTGTTGTTGTTGTTGTTGTTGTTAAGTTTATCTATTTATTTTGAGAGAGAGAGAGAGGAGGGTGGAGGGACAGAAAATCCCAAGCAGGATCCACGCTGTCCGTGCAAAGCCTGATGCAGGGGCTTGAACTCACCAAGCATGAAATCATGACCTGAGCCAAAATCAAGAGTTGGATACTTAACCCACTGAGCCACCCGGACACTCCTAGGATATTGTGGTTTTTATGCCACATGGATCCAGCGTTTGTCATCAGCTGAGCCCTTTGGGGTTATTCCTACCCTCTAGGAGACAGTGTCCATTAGGACCTTTGGTTCCTAGACCTCACAGTCCTAGAAGTTCCCCCTTTGTGCCCCAAATATTTGTGAACCAGGACGGTGAATGCCAAGGGGTTCAGCAAAGCCCTGCAGTGTCGATGGCATCTGCTTCTCAATGGAGGAGGGGCAAATGAGGCAGAGAGCTCTCCGAGGAGGCCTGCTTTCCACTGGAGTTCTACATTCATTGGGGTTTTTCTATTTTCCATCCCACGCTGACAGATCGAGTGAGAGAACTAGGTAGGTCAGAGTGAGGAGAGGCTCCAGCCCCAAGCAAATAGGCCGGAGTGTGGCAGCCTACTCAACAAGTCGGCCAAGAGCCAGGACTCAAACCCAGGGAAGAGACCAGCTTTCCTGCATGCTCTGCTCCCCCAGATGCAGAGAAGGCTCTTTGCTTCCTGCTGGGGAAGAAGTGGAGACAGTTTCCAGAGCCTGGAAAATAAGTATGTCCCAGATGCCACCAAGCCACAGGCTCTGCTTCAGGAGCTATTTTCCCTTGTTCTGTTGGCAATACCCCAGGCTTCCTCCTCCATTATGATTTCACTATAGTTTGGGGGCACCCAACTGGTTTCCCCAGAGAAGATGGAAAAAAAAAAAAAAAAAAAACACCGCTAAGCCATATCACAGTCCCCGTGGCTGCAGATTCCAGTGTCTACAGTTGCACAAAAGCCTAATTTGAAATAAACAGAATGAAAGTTGTACAACAGGCTTGGTCCTGGGTATAGACTCCCCAAGCCCTAGCTGACTGTGGGGGAGAGGGGAAGGACATGGGGGGACCTTTCCCCCTTCTGAAGTTCTCCACACGAAGTTCTAGGAGTGGGGGGGGGGGGGGGCTGGTGGTTAACCGTTTCCTAGCCTGAGCCTAGAGAGGCTGGATCCTAATCTCTCAAAGCTGAATGGGCTCCATTTTGCAGATGGAGAAACAGAAACTCAGGAGCCCTTCTGAGATGTTAAGTGGAATTGTCCCCAAGGAGATTGTAATATGGCAGTTGCCAACCTTGGCCGCACGGTGGTATCCCCTGGGGATCTTTACAAAATACGGATGCCTGGACCCCACATCCAGACATTCTGATTTAATTGATTTGAGGTGATATCTGAGCATCAGGAGTTTTTAAATGCTCTTTAGGGTATTCTAATGAGCAATGATGATTGTGAACCGATGGAGCAACTGTGAAGGAACAGAGAGATCTGTGTTTGAATCTTAGCTCCACTATTTTATAACTGTGTCCTTGAGCAAACGATTTCATTCGTGTGCACCTAAGTGTCCTTCATCTGTAAATTGGAGCTAATGGTAATATCTACACCATACAGGGTCAAAGTAGGAACTAAATGAGATAATAGACACTAAGTGCTTAAAGCAGCGCCTATCACATTGTAAGTGATCAACACTTGTTGGTTTTATCATTGTCATTATTGTTGAGATTGTGTTAGTAATATACATCATTACCCCAAGCCCCCACGTTGGGAAATGGAGGCTCAGATTGCTAGTCCGTTGATGGAGGGATTGGAATTCAAGAGACCCGATTCTCTTGTTCTGACAGCAAACGAGCTGTGTGACCTTGGACAGATCTCTTAACCTCTCTGAGTTTAGTCGCCTCATCTTGCCAGATGGATCTCACAGCCCTTGGCCATCTACCATCCAGAGAAGTTGTGAGATTCCAATAAGATAATGGATTTGAATGAGCTTTGAAAACGGGAATGCACCGGAGGAATTTCAGATATTATGATTATGACGGCCATTTCATCCCCCTCGTGCCCTGGCTGGCCCATCTGTTCTGGGAGCTTTTGGGTCTCTCTCTGCCTCCTTTGGCCGCCAGTCCTGAACTGCTCAGTCTGACATTTGGGCAGTTTCCAGGGAGGATTCTGCCCCTCCTCCATCTGCCCCTCAAGTTAACTCTTTTCTCTCTCCTCATTTGGCCTACCAGGCCCAATATCTGACTCCAAAGTGTGTGGTGATGGTATGTGAGGAGAGGTGCTTATCTTATTCTCTCCCTGGGGTTAGGAAGGAGTCAAAGATCTTGGATTTCAGCCAGTGGAAGAGTTGGAAGTTTCCTGAGATCTTCTAGATGGAACAGCAGGTTCCAGGCAGAGTGGAGAGGTAGAGTGGGGATTTGAACCCAGTGCCCTGAGCCCCCATCTAGTGTTCTTGTGCTATACCATCCCCACCCCATGGCTCTGAATGCTGAGTGCTTGGCTTTGGAACATGGGTCTCCTCTAGTCCCTCAACTTCTCTTGGAAGAGTTAGTGCCTGTGGCAGAATATCAGAGATTAGAGCAGGGATTTGGGAGGCGGGGGGGGGGGGTGGGGGGGTGGGGAGGGGGGGAGTTGGGGGAGTGGGAGGTGGGAGTTGCTGCTTCCCCCAGGAGCCTGGGCTGTCTCCCTAGGGGAATTCGTGACCTTGATGATCTTAGCCAAATCATGTAACTCTTCTGAGATGCAGGTTCCTCAGCCATGCGATGGGAAAACCACCACCTGTATATCTACTGGTCAAATGAGACCATTAGTGAGGAGGTTTGTAACCTCTCTTCCTCTCTTGCCTCTGATGCCAGTACTACTGCTGGAGATGAGGGAGATGAGCTGATTCCGCCAGCCCCATCCCCTGGCCAGAGAGCAGAACGGGGTGGGGGATGGGGGGGGGGAACCAGGCACAGGCATCTGGGCTGCTCAGAGCTGTGTGGGCTGGGAGGAGCCTGGGAGAAGGCAGGGCCTGCCTGGGATTGGCAGCTGCAGACCTGCCGGCAGATGGTCTCCTAAGTGGGCCACCCCAGGGTCAGCTTTATGGATTTGTGCATTAACCCTTCCCTCTCCAGCAGCCCTCAGACACTAGTTAGTTTTGACTTTGACCTGACCCACAGAAGCTACCAGGTCTCTAACTGAGCTGTAGACTAGATCCTGGCCCGCATCTTACCACCCCCTTCCCCACACCAAGGGACAAACCATTCCTTGCATGTATGGGACACTTAACAGTATGCAGAGCCAGCTTCTTTGGATCCTCACGATACTCAGGGCTGGGCAAGACTGATGATTGAACGTGCTTTTAATATTTGTCATTTGTCTTAATACCAATTTTGGTAAATATTAAGTACAAAGAAGAAAGTATCACTACACACTGTGAATATTTTGGAGTTTAGTCTTCTGGATTCACTAACTCACTCTTATTCTTTCCCCCTCTCTCGTTTTCTTATCTTACTACTTCTTTCACTACATCTTACTCAACATGGGATAATATTGGGTATGTTTTTTTCACTTCATATTTTTTTTCTAATTTAACAATATAGTCTGAGTGTGTTTCCCATGCCAGTAAATACCCATCCACCTCATCATTTTTAATGCCTGCATAGTCTTCCATGGCAGATATTTATCAAAAGTAACACTTACTCATCTCCCATTGTTGGGTGACATCGTAGGATAGAGGAGGAAACAAATTCAGAGAGGGTCAGTAACTAGCCCAAAATCACACAGCTTATAAATAAGAGCTTGAACTTGAACTTGGGTCTTGGGACTTGAAATTCAGTACTCTTTTTTAGGGTAAAAGAAGTGAAGGTTTAAGAGTGCTAGTGCTCTACACGAATATGGAACCAACCTCACTCCAAGGGGGAATCCAGACAAGCCTTGCTTACTGATTTTTCAGTTCACTCAATTCTGGGTTAGAGTCTCAATCCGATCTCTATTGGCTGTGTGACTTTGGGCAGCCTCACTCCCCTCTCCGAGCTTCAATTTCTTCATCCATAAAAAAAGGACTATTAAAATCTAGCTTATCAGGCCATCGGGGGGATTAGAGTAGACAAGAAATTGCTTGCCAAGTATGTGACACATAGTGCGTGCCTGACGGTGAAGCTAATACTATTCCATTGTTGCTAGAATTTTTGGTATTATTACTTACAAGAATATGAATAATATTAATATAATCTAATATCTATTGGCATTTTCTAATATCTAATATTATCTCATGCTATCTAATATCTAATAATATCAGAGCTCTAATAGTAGTATTAGCCCCAGTCCAGGGGCTGTAAGACTTCCAGCAAGTCCCCTTACCTCCACTGACCTCAGTTTACCTGTCTGAAAGCAGGATGCTTCCCTTGATGATTTCTGAGGGTGATTCTATTCTCACTCCCAGCTCCCTATGAGAATGCATGTTAACCCTTGCAGGCCTGGTCTGCCTCCTCTCCTCCATCAATGATTTTTTCTCTTCCCCCACCAGCCAGAGCCAACTGGCCTCCCCTCCCCCACCAGCTCTCTGGGCCTTTGACACTAATTGATACGGAGTATTCCCTCTAATCCTGCCTCTGCCTCGGGGGCCCTTGTTCCTAGGGCATCTGCTTGGTGAGAGGAGGAGGAGGCAGGGCCTACCGCCACCCGCCTGTCTGCCATCTGGTCCCCTTCCCCTCCCTCTTCTCAGAGCCACCAAGAAAAATCTGTAATGAATCTGTGGCCCCCCGCCCAAGGGGGTGGGGTGAGACCAGGCACATGCTGGCCGCAAACACGAGTTCGAGCTGGAACACACACACACACACACACACACACACACGCTTATAGACACAATTATTAGCAAAGCTTTTGTGCAGCTCTCTCTGGCCTGCTCCGGCTGAACAGCTGCTAGGAGGGCTCAGGAGCGAAATGCTAACAGGAGGGGAACTTTAATTATCCTACCGAATGGCATCTTTGGCAGCCCCCAGGGACTGGACGAAATGGGGAAGAGGGAAAGCAGGGGAAAGAAAGACAATTAAATAAGAGAATCCATCCGGGGGCAAGAAGGGGTGCGCTAGCTAGCTAATGGAGAGGAGTGACGGGGAGATTCACGTGGCTCCTCGCCACAAAGAGCCAGACCTTTCTCAAATCCAGGGGTTGAAGAAAAGATCTGGAGAAGTTGCAGGTTCCCTCTCTCTTCCTGGGTCCATCTGCCCTGCATGGCTTTCTCTCACACAGGCGACAGGTCTGCCTTCCAAAGCTTGGGGTCAAGGGCAGTGCTTTGGACTCTGCACATCTGGGTTCTAATTTAGCTCTGCTCCTTGCTGGCTCTGTGACCTTGAGCCAACTACTTCACCCCTCTGAGCCTTGGGGTTCCTCTGTGTGAAATGGAAATAGCAGTAATACCTACTCACGGGGTTGTTGAAGCAGATAAGATCATTCATGCAAAGAGCAATGTTTATGGAGGGCCTGTGGTGTACCAGGCCCTATGCTAGTCAGAGTTACAAGAGAACATAAGAGAGACCGGGGAGGAGGGGAGGTGCAAACAATGCACAAGGAAACCAACTAATAAAAAAAAGTAAATTGTGACTAGGGCCCCAATGCCAGTTACTTCAAGGAACTTTTCCTTCCTCTCCTGTCAGCCACAACAATTTTTCCCCTTTCTTTCTTAGTTTCTGAGCTGGTGTGTGGCACTTCTGTAAGGGGATATTCTAATGTTTCATGACTGTTTGCCAATGCAAGTATATTTTCCCTGTGTCAAACAGCATCAAGCTCAGCGCCTGGTACATAGCAGGTGCTCAGAAAATATTTTCAGACACACCTACGTATCTTAAGCAGTGGGGGGTGTAAAGGACCAGCCCTTACATGGGAGGCCAAGAGGGGATTATGCACTTCAAAAATCCTCTTTGTTCTTTTAGAGTTAAAAACTAGACATTTTGCACCCTCCAGATTGGCATAAACTAAAATGTGTGATAACAGCATATTTTGATGAAGAACAGGTATACCTGTACATTCCTGGTGGGAGTATAAACTTGTATGATAGTTTGGCATTTGTCAAAGAAAAAAAAAAGTTGCCTACTCTACGCCCAGCTTTTGATATCATTTCTAGAGGAAAAAAGGAAGTGAGTTCGAGAGTGTTCATTGCAGCCAGGTTTATTGTGGAAGAAAGACCACGAACAGCCCAAATACCCTTCAGTAGGAGAAATCGTTAAAGAAACACTGCATAACTGTGAAATACAGTGCAACACTTGAAAAGGATGTATCAGTATAGATTTCTAAGAGATTGCGAGAGAAAAAGCAATTTGCAGCATGATGATAATATTTTGTACGCTGTGCATACACAAAAGCGTTCTAGGTGTCGGTATAAGTAACATACCAAAGGACACCATATACTGTATATAAATATATATGCATAGAAAAATTTCTCAAAGGATGTACACCAAACTGCCTGTGACATGTCACTGCTGGAGAAGGGGCCTGGGACTTGGTGGGTTTTTAGCTTGATCTCGGTGGCTTATGTATTTAATGAGAATGTTTTCATAAATGTCAAGATTCTTCTCTGTTTTAGTTTTGTACGCAAACATTAATTTTAAAAAAGAATGGGTAGAGGGCAAATAAATAGCAAAACAAACAAACAAGTCCTACAAAGAAGCTTAGGATTTCCATAGTCAGGTTTTTCAACCTTGGTGCTGTCGACATTTGAGGCCAGATCATTCTTCATTGTGGGGACCCTCCCTGTGCACCCTACACCCTAGGATGTTGAGCAGCATCCATAGAATCTCCCTTGCCCCCTAGTGTGACAACCAGAAATGTCTCCAGAGATTGCCAAATGTCCCCTGGGGAGCCAAATTGCCACTGGTTGGCACCCACTTATCCAGTCCTGGAAGTCCAAAATGGCTGGACAATCAGGACTTTAAGGCAACTGCTACCAATCAAAAGATGTCTGAAAGCTTTGGAAATTAAAAAACAAAAAACCCACATTGAGTGGTCTCTTGCCTTCCTATGGGACTAGGGAGGAGCAGTTGCTTAGTGGAAGGAGACCAGATGGAGTCTGACAGTCTGACCTACAGCTTCCCGGGTGGCCATCTTCACATTGATGAAATGGGGAGACTAGCATCTCTTTTATGTGGGTCACTGTAGGTCTTGGGCATCTTGATACAAATGGCTTGGGTGGAAATCAACATACCTAGTTTCAAATCCCAAGTGAGTAACCTTGGGCAGGCCACTTCACCATCCTAAGTCTCTGAAAGGGGGATGATGATAATACCAATCTTGTGGGTTGGGTTTGAAGATTAAATGAGATAATGTCTGCAGGCACTTACCAGTGCTCTGGTATGGTTGAGTGCTCAGTAAATGGTGGCCATAATGCTTTGGACGGCAATGTTGTTGATTGAACATTAGCCACTGACCTGATATAAGCCAGTAGGATTTCCATGGGGAAGGGCATCAGAGTTTTTCTTTTCCACCTCCCCCCGAAGGCCAGATGTCTGCCCTAAAGTGAAAGGGCACCGTTCATTCATTCGTGCAGCAGGAGTCTACCATGTGCTCACTATGGACCACTTCCTTTGGACACAGATGAATCACACAGGGTTCCACCCACAGAGAGCTCCAGTGCTCCACTATAACCTGGCATCTGACCTGGGACTCACCTGGGTGTCTTTCTAATCAAGGTTCCCATGACACAATTCCCAGGAGGACATCCCCTGACTCAGCAACACTGCTTGGAGACAAAGCTTTCTGTGAACCATTCTCTACCACCCATCTTCCCTGCCTCCATAGTCAGCCTTTTCTACCTGTCTTCCTTTTCCCATTTCGGAATTGGAGGGCAAAATGATGGCAACCTTAATAATATAGTTTTCTGTTATTTTTCCTGTTTTTCAACTTGTCTGTCTCCCCTCGTCTTTTTTTTTTTTCAACGTTTATTTATTTATTTTTTGGGGGGGGGACAGAGAGAGAGCATGAACGGGGGAGGGGCAGAGAGAGAGGGAGACACAGAATCGGAAACAGGCTCCAGGCTCTGAGCCATCAGCCCAGAGCCTGACGCGGGGCTCGAACTCACGGACCACGAGATCGTGACCTGGCTGAAGTCGGACGCTCAACCGACTGCGCCACCCAGGCGCCCCTCCCCTCGTCTTTTAATCAACCCAGTGATTATCTTTGTCTGCGACAGTGGCCCTCTCTCTTTTTTCAGCGTCACTCTAGCTGACTCAAACAACTTCTCTCTTCAATGCCACGTGGCCTCCATCTTTGCTCTTTAAACCATGGTTCTTTGCTACTTTTTCTGCAAAGACCCTGCAGATTTCCTTTATTGTTTTTTGTCAGTTACCCCTTACCTAAGCATTTCTAGTTTTCCTGTCCCAATTGATAATACCACCCCTGCTTAGTGATTTTCTCTGTTGACATTTCTTATGTCTCTGTTTACTCCTACCCAAGACAGAGTCTGACCCAATTACTTTCTCAACCTTAGGGAAGGCAGGAGAGAAAAATCTCACCAGGTGTTTTACATCAACCCGGGAGATAATGCTATTTACTCCCAGCATGCAATGGGCTACAGGTGTAATTAACAGAAGGATAGGTGAAAATTGGATCCCCCTCTAATGTCTCCAGATATGCCTGCACAATGGGGAAGCATCGTTATTATTTCTTTAACTAAGTGACATGAACTCCAAGAATATCAGATCGATGTTTGCACATGAGTAATAAACAAAACAAATTTTGGAGTTAAACAATTAAGCTGCTTACTTTTCTGTACCAATTTATCCCTCCAGCAGCGTAAAGAACATCAGCAATGACAACACCACTAAAGGACTCCTAGTATCTCTAGTTCAGTGATGAGAAAATCGGGCCCAGAGAGGTTGAGCAGTTAACTCAGTGTAACATAGGTGTAAATAGAACATGAGCTGGGGTGAGTACTCATACTGATTTCTAGATTTTAAGGGCAGTACTGAATCATCAGCTTTCTGCTATTTTTAAAACAAGTTTTAATCATGAAAGTAACACATGGCAATAGTTTATCAAAAATACTACAAAAGTAGTGAAAGGCGTTTCACTACTTATATCTGCTAGAGACAATTACTATTTTGCTTTCTTATACATCTTTCTAGAAATGTTTCCTATGAGAATACTATATACTGCATCAGGAAATGTGTCTCTTCTTCTTAACTTTGTATCTTGGGTTTTAAAATATATCACAACAGGAGCGCTTGGGTGGCTCAGTTAAGCATCCGACTTCAGCTCAGGTCATGATCTTGCGGTTCGTGGTTCGAGCCCTGTGTTGGGCTCTGTGTTGACCGCTCGGAGCCTGGCGCCTGCTTTGGATTCTGTGTCTCCCTCTCTCTCTCTGCCCCTCCCCCGCTCACACTCTGTCTCTCTCTCAAAACTAAACATTAAAAATTTTTTTTAAAAAATCACTACATTTGGAGCTTCCATGTTCTTTGTTAGAAGTAGCTACATTGTATTCTTTTGTGTGGATGTACTATTTTTTATTTAATCAATGCCCTGTGACTCACAATCAGGTTGTTTTCAGGATTTTTGCTACAACAACAAAAAAAATACTACAATAAGCATTTGGGTACATCTTTGTTATACACTTTGGGAGTAAGTATATATGCTATAAATTCACGGAAGTTGAATTGTTAGAAATTCCCAGAAGATACTGCCCAATTGCTCTCCCCACAGTTTGCAACCCCTGCCCCTCCCAAGGGCATGGTCTTTTTCCTTGACCTTTGTGAGACTGCGGGGGCGGGGGCGGGGGGGTGGGGGGGGTGGGGGATGGGGAGGATTATCAATCTCTTTCCTCCATGCCCTTCTGAGAGTTAGAAGTAGTGTCTGCCTATTTAAGTTCCCTTACTTTAATAATGAATAAAAGCACACATCTTCACATATTTGTTGGTCATTTTGTATTTTTCTGTGATTGCTTTACCTCTGATGTCCTTCATCCATTTGGTAGAATTGAGTTGATTTTTTTTTTTTTTTTTTTTTTAGTTTGTAAGAGCTCTTTGCATATTAAGGGAATTATTCTTCTATCTGTCGTGTGTGTTGCCTCAAATTTTATTTTGTTGCTGATGAGAATAGAGATTCAGAACAGACCAAAAAAAAAATCATAGGTGGCTTTTAGAGAAAAGATAGAAAGTGAAGCTGGATTCTATCTCCCTCCCAAGTCCTACTCATACCAACAATGATTTGCTGTAACAGGTAGAGAGCCATGAGTCAGAACAGGTATGAGGACTTAATCTCCTCTCCTCCTACTGGACCTGGGTTCAAATGAGGGCATGTATTAGGACAAAGAAAAGCCATCTGCAAGGAGGATCCTGCTATTTCCCAGATCCAAGCTACAGTTAGCAGCCTGGCCCCCATTCCCAAAATGCCACTCCCATGTTTTTAAAGACCAGACATAAGGTAGCATGTGGCCTACAGGAACTCCATAGATTTTAAATTTAGGAAGGCACAGGAAGTGAAGAGGTGGGGGTTCCTCTGGGACTATTCAGCTTCAGAAGGTGGGGAAGGGATGTGCTTTCTCTGCTCAGTGAGGGACCAGCGCATCAATGGCCACTGAACCCATGGGAATATATTTTGGCAAAAACCTAAATTCCATTAGAATGAGAATTTCCTACAACCCAGTTACACTAGCCTAGAGAAATCCTCAGATGTGTCCAAATTCTGTTCAAGAAATTGGTTGAAGACATGACTGATTGGGTTAATGTTTCTTACTGTAGGATTGATGCAACTGTGAGAAATTAGAAACAACCTAAGTGTCCAACAAAGGAGGAATTTATAAATGATAAATCACCATCTACCCAAACTATGGAATTCAACGAAGCAATTGAAAGGACTGAAATGTTAAGTTTGGGCATGGGAAGAGGGCCCGAGGGTGTTTTGTTGGGTGAAAAATGCCAGCTGCAGGTGGACAGATGGATAGGAGAATAACTAGGACTGAAGGATCCTCCTTTGCTTCCCCAACACAGAATCGATTCATCAGCAAGTCTATCAGTTCTATATGTAGCCTGAACTCCTTCTCCATCCCCAGAGCTTCTGAACTAGTCAGAGTTGCCATCATCTCTCACCTGGGCTCTTAGGGACCGTCTTCCAAATCTCTGCATCTGTTTACATTGTTTACCCACACCAAGATGTGCTGTCTATAGTCACTGGAGTGGTCATTGAGAAACCAAGCCAGTGCCTGTCACTGCTGTGCTCAAAACCTGCTCTCCTCTACGTGATGAAATCCCAATGGCAATGACCTCAGCCTCTTTCTACCCTTACTCCCTACCCCCATCTGCCCCCGACTGTTCCTTCCTCTACATGCTGCTGCATCCACAGGGGTCTCCTTGCTGGCCCTCCTGCATACCATGTTCCTCCCAGACTTAGAGCCTGCACACTTGCCCTTTACTGTTCCTCCACCAGATTTGTGCATGGCCAGGTCCTCCCTATTCTTTAGATCTTAGCAAACACGTCACCTGCTCTGAGAGGCCCTCTCTGGCCATCTGTTGTGAGTGGAAAATGTCTCCTCTCAAATTCATGTCTACTCGGAACCTCTGAATGTCACATTAATTGGAAATAGAGTCACTGGAGTTGCAATTTAAGATGAGGCTGTACTACCCAGGGACACAGGAGTGCTGATGCATAGGGGCACTTGTACCCCAATGTTTATAGCAGCACTTTCAACAACAGCCAAATTATGGAAAGAGCCTAAATGTCCATCAACTGATGAATGGGTAAAGAAATTGTGGTTTATATACACAATGGAATACTACATGGCAATGAGAAAGAATGAAATATTTGTAGCAACATGGATGGAACTGGAGAGTGTTATGTTAAGTGAAATAAGTCATACAGAGAAAGACAGATACCATATGTTTTCACTCTTATGTGTATCCTGAGAAACTTAACAGAAGACCATGGGGGAGGGGAAGGAAAAAAAAAGACGTTAAAGAGGGAGGGAGCCAAAACATAGGAGACTCTTAAGAACTGAGAACAAACTAAGGGTTGATGGGGGGTGGGAGGGAGGGGAGGGTCGGTGATGGGTATTGAGGAGGGCACCTGTTGGGATGAGCACTGGGTGTTGTATGGAAACCAATTTGACAATAAATTTCATATTAAAAAAAAAAAGATGAGGCTGTACTAGATAGAGTACGGCGGACCCTTAAGCTAGTATGACTGGTGTCCTTAATTAGAATAGAAGAGTCACAGATATACAGGAAACAGCCATGTGAAGGCAGAGGCAGAGGTGGAGTGATGTAGCCACAAGCCAAGGAACACCTGGGCCACTAGAAGCTGGAAGAAGTGAAGAGAGACCCTCTCCTGAGTCCTTGGAGGGAGCATGGTTCTGACAACACCTCGATTTTGGACTTATGGCCTCCGGAACTGTGACAGAGTCAATTTCCATTGTTATAAGCCACCTGGTTCATGATGCATTGTTGTGGCAGCCCTAGGAAATGAATACACCCCTGCCCCAATCAACCCTTGCCCCCAAACACCTTCCACATCACTCTATCAAGGGATCCTTCCTAGAAATGCATAGGCTGTGGTCTTTGCCCTCAAGAATTCAGGGGCCAGTAATATATGATTTTTAAGAAAAACAAAAGACTATTGCACTTCTCCAAAAGAACTAGTTTTCTAATCAAGAATTATGCAAATCCTATAACTCAGACTTTGTAATTTTCCTCTTTGTCTGCCAGGAGACTCACACCCCAACTGTGGATGAACACTCGTGACCCTGGGAAAGATTGTACCTTACAAATCCTTGCTGTTTTCCCTTCATTACCCTTGACTTCTGAGTGTCATTTATTTCTCTTAATTCTGATTTTGCATCCTTTATTTGTGTGTTTACCTATTTTACTGTGGCTTGAAGAGCATATTGGTAGTTTTTTTTTTTTTTTTTCTTTTACACCATCATGCTATGAAAGTGCTTGAGAATGGCAAGGGGACATAATGCAGCCAGGCAGCCTGAGTCTGAATCCCAGCTCCAACACTTACTGGCTCGGTGGCCTCACTGAGTCAGGTTAGTTCACATCTCTGTACCTCAGTTTTTTTTCATCTGCAAGCTGGGAATAAAGTAATACCTACCTTATAGGATTGTGGTGAGGACTGAATTAGATAATATTTATAAATACCGTGGGGTCTGGAACATGGTAAATACTATTATGCTTGTTAAGTAGCCAACTTCAATATCTTCGTGAAAAAAACCTCTCCTGAGGTGGGAGCTGCATTGTCCATCTGCAGCCTGGGCTACAAGCTCCTTGATGTTCTTTATTCCATTTTGTATTTCCAGCTCCTATGGCTGGCACTGATAGCTGCTTGAGAAATCTTGGTTGGATGAGTGAATGAATGAGTGAATGAATGGATGAAACCTAGTTCTTTCACCCATCAGGTGCACCATGGTAGACAAGTCATTGTCCCCTTCTGGACTTCACTCTCCTCAGCGTGAAACTGATGTACCTTAAGGTTTCTTCCAGTTCTAAAGTTTCCCTGATTCTATGCCTAAAGTGGCACACTGTGCACTAAAGGGTCCTTGGGTGAGACATTGCCCTGTCTCTGGATACTTTCTTCTGCAGTTTTCCCCTACAGACCATGGGCCTGGGTGTCTGGGCTGCCCATGAAGCACGTGCTCAGTGGGCAGGCAGCTGCTGTGCTCCCTGAGCTGGGGAAGCCAGGAGGAAACAGGAGGAGGTGAGGGTGGCAGGATTAGAAGGGTCTTGGGAAGCAGGGGTGGAGACATGTGTGGGTGAGTAGGACTATGCAGAGGACACTGGGAGACTAGAATCTTGGGGACTTGGAGATTCCTAAAAGCAGGAAATAGGAGTGAGTTCTTTACACTGAAGGAGGTGAAGAATGAAAGCGATCCAGAGTGAAGGTTTTCTGGCATCCTTTGGGGAGGGGTCCATCTCATTTTTTTTTTTTTTACATTTTTATTTATTTTTGAGAGAGCACAAGCAGGGAAGGGGCAGAGAGGGAGGGAGACATAGAATCCAAAGAAGGCTCCAGGCTCTGAACTGTCAGCACAGAGCCAGATGCAGGGCTCGAACCCATGAACCTTGAGATCATGACCTGAGCTGAAGTCAGACGCTTAACCGACGGAGCCACCCAGGCACCCGTCATTTTAACTCCAGCATAGACCCTCCCTCAACCCCCTCTTTCCCACCCTCGACAAGTGCAGCTCTGTCTCACTCCTCCCAGCCCTCTGCTCCCACCCGCCAGCTGCTCTCTGTCCCATCCTCTGGACTCAGACTGCCCTGTGTTCAATTCCTGCCTCTGCCACTTAGTGGCCCTGTGATGTTGGGTAAGTTACTTAACCCATGTGAACCTCAATTTCCTCATCACTGATGGGGGGAGGATAACTTAGTAGGTTGTTGTGAGTGTTAGGTAAATATTGTAATATTTACAATATTGAAATATTGTAAACAGAAGACTTAGCACAGCGTTAGGACATAGTATGAGCTCACAACATGCTAGCCATTATAATTATCAGAAGAAGAAGAGAAGCAGAGAGAGAGAGAGAGAGAGAGAGAAATGGGGAGGGAGAGAGAAATGCATTTGTTCAGGCACCTAAAGAAAGAAGACCAAGATGAATGGGTTTAATTGAAAATACTGGGTAGCACTCACACTGAAGAAGAATCCCATGGCCAGTACTCCAGAGTAACAGAGGGAATTACTCTGTCCAATTTTCTTTGTTATAAGTTGAAGTTTGATATCCTGGATTTATTTAAAGTGGGGCGTATCCACTCTCAAGCCCCCTAGGAGTCATGAGGACCCCACTGAAGATTCTACAGCATCCATCCTGCCATCATTCCTAGTGGTGGCTGAAGTTTGTGTCTCCCTTAGGATGCTTTGGTTGCAAGAATCCCAGACTCACTCAGTAGAAAGGGGTTTATCACAGAGAGATTCCCCCAGAACACAACTGCTCCAAATTGCCAGATTCAGCCCTCGCTCTCCATCACCTCCTAATCTGCTCCCCACAACCGGCAGACTGAGTCTCCTTGTCCTCAGTTCCACATTCCCTGAAGAGAGGACCTGATTGTCAGAGGCGACGTGCAAATCAATGTGACGTAAATCAAATCCTAATTTAAATGCTCTAGGGGCTGGCTCCTTAAATATTTTAAGAGAGGCTTAAAAAAAGGAAGTTGAACACAAAATCCTTTGTGCAATATCAACAACGAAGCCCTAATCCAAGACATGTCGACCATCCCTGGGTTAAAATCACCAATTTTCTGCAGGCGGAAGCTGCCTGCAGACCCAAGCCTGCTGTCTCCTTTCCCGCAACCAGCATGGGATTCCCGCAACCAGCAGTCCCTGCAGATCCCTGGGATTTAAGTTCCCCCAAGCATTTTCCCACCACCCACCCACCTCAGCTACGTTTGTTTTCATTTTTTCACTCGCAGCCCGAAATCCCAAACAACAGCAGCATTTTGCCTTCTGTGACAGCAGCTGCCACTTCACCCTGTTACCTCCCCAAATAACACATTATTCATTTTTAACCCCACAATTCAGAAAAGCCCCTTTCTCTGTCCACACAGACATCCTGCCTCAGTCTCCCTGAAGTCAAACTGTCTCCCTGAGAAATGCAATCTATGGCCCCGGCCACACATCCCTTCTCCAGCTATTTTATTTGAAGAGTAGGGCTCTGTGAGTATTGAGCATTTCAGAGCGGGAAGGTGGGTGTTTGAAAGGGAAAGGAAATACCAGCAAATTCACAGAATGGCAGGGAATCAAGGGGTCCAAGAGGCTACATGGACTAACGGTTTTGAATCCTGCAGACTAGGATGTTTCGTGCAGCTGGAAAGGCATTTTTCTCAGAAAAAAAATCACACACATATCACAGCACCAGGGCTGCTGCATAGCCACAAGGTGCCTTTGTGAATTAGAGAAGGGGTCCCCTTCTCTGGATGGACTTCAGCCTCCATTTACCCCCTGAATAGGGTATCCCTGTGCAGATAGCCACTTGTACAATTGAGGGTGGTAGCCCTGTGTGAACTCCCTGCTAGGGCTTTCCCTCTCCAGTTTAGCGCATACTCTCATGTTGCTGATGGAGCGCTGAGTTCTCAGGGTGGGGAAGTGACATTCTCAAGGTCACACACGGAGTCAGTTACCTAGGCTGAGAGTCTTGACTCTGCGCCCTTCTTGTGTTATCCCCCTCACCCCACATACACAGACCCTCCCACCTACCTGCTGATTAAATAGCCAATTGATTATCCTCACTCTACTCCGAGGCAAAGCCACCAGTGTAGCAGATAAAAATCTGTTGTCTAAATATCTAAATTAAATCCTTGTAGAAGATGCTTACATTGAAGTGTTGGTAAACCCAGTGGCCCCAGGCAGGGAAGAGCTATTCGCCTTATCAGTACAGTCTGGGTTGAATGATCCGTTTCCAACAGCGCAGGGAATGAAATCATGAAAAGGATAAGAGTCAGGATGGAGGGGGCGTGAGTCGGGGCTGGTGGCACTGAAAAGGTGCCACTCAGAAGGGGGAGGCTGTCCTGAAGAGGGTTGTTCAGGTGTGTTAAAGACAGGCCCAGTGTGAAGGCACAAATGAATCGCCCAAAATAGATGAGATTTCTCTCAGTGGTAATTGCGGAGCCGACGAAAGGTTTTATATCGAGAGCACAGGAAGGAAAGAGCTGGGGAAATAAAGAGGATCCTATTTTGGAGCCAAGAATGAGGAAGGGCTCTTTTTTTTTTTTTTTGAAAAGGGGTGAAGGTGGTCTTTTCCAAAGAAAATGTGGTCCTGTTGGATGGATGCTGATTGCCCTGCAAAAGGGCACTATCGTGGCAACAGGTGAGTGACTCAGAGGCAATGGAGAGGAACCCTGGGTTCCATTGGTTGCCTGACTGACTTTGCTTGTACTTGCTACTTCTCAGCCTTAGTTTCTTCAATGAGTGAATTACTCTATTAGGCAACAACAGTTGCAAGCTTAGTGTTGAACCAAGGAAACTAGGCATGAAGTGCACCTACTGTGTGATTCCATTTACATTTAAGTGCAAAAACAAGCAAAACTCATCTAGAAGTTAGAACAGTCAGCAAAGAGAGATGAGAGAGTGACCAGAAAGAAGTGAGCACGGGAGAGTGTTTCCAGGTATTGGGAATATTCTGTTTCTTAATCTGATGGAATTCATTGAGCTCTGCCTTGATAATCTGGGGACTCTTCTGTTAAGTCTGTATCTTTTTCTTAAAAGTTTGCCTAAACAAAGAAAAGGAGCTGACCCTGTACTCAGAGTCTCTCTGAGGAAATAGAATCTGTAGGGAAAGGGCCACCTGGAATTCAAGGCAGACAACTAAAGAGTTATGGAAAAGAGGCACAGTGACAGTCAGGAGAGATCAGCTGATTTGTAGGTAGGGCAACGTATGGTTTCATCAAGAGAATAAGGACTCTTGGGACACCTTGGGTCACCTGGGCAGGCAGGAGCCTGGGCAGACCAGAGAAGGACCTATGAGGGGATATGCACACCACTGCCCCCCAGTGGCCGCTGAGGCCAGAATCCCTCTCCTACAGGGCTGTGAATTCAGGCTTTTGTCCTATCCCACCAGGGGTCCTATGCCTGAACTGAAGTTAGTAGACTTGGATGTGTTTATGTCTCAATCAGAAGAGGAGAATGCTTGTTTTCTTTCTCTAACAGAGAAACCTCCACTCCACCCTCTGATGCGGGCTTCATGTTTGTGTGTTCATTTCAACACTCTGTGCTGGTCACTGGTCTAAATGCTAGGGATATAACCACAGCCAAGGTGATCACCCCAAGGGGCAAGATTCTAGGTGGCTGTTGAAGGCAAAGAGAGGATCTCCACAGGATTTTCTTCACAGACAAAGAGCTCCTAAGTCAGCAGTAAAAATTTAAGCCAGATGCCAAGCAGAACTTCCTGACTGCTGGATATGAAGGAGGGAAGCTTTACTGGACATAGATTTCATATGTCATGGAGCTGAGTTGCAGGCCATAGCCTACCCAGTACTGGCAGAGGGATTGTGAAATTTGTAAATCATTATATACACCTCAAATTGAGGCCCAGACCACTGCACCAATTAGAGTGTTTTCAGTCACTGCCCTACCCCTCCCCCAAACTATAATGGAAAATGGCTTAAATAATAAGGAAAATGTATTCTCCCACTTACAGGAAGCCCTGCAGGAAGATTGGTTAACTCAGCAACTCAACTAGATCTCAGGTTTGGTTCTGCCGTTCTCAGGGTGTTAAAGATGTTTCCCCTCACCATGACGCGAAGGCCACAGTACTTCCTTCCATTATGTGCAGACACAGTAAGACAGAGCATACTTTCTCATGTCCTCTTGTAGAATTATATCACGTGCTGTACCTAAGCCAATTACTGCTGAGGAGAATGGGCATCCATGATTGGTTTCAATCAATCAAAATTCATTCTCTGGTACGGTGGGAGAGCCCAGCCTCCCGCCAGTGAGGCACGCTGTCTTGCCCCAGCCCAAATGCCTGAACAGAATCAGGATTCTGGTTAACAAGGACTCATTCCTGGATCACTTGGCAAAGGGATGAACACTGTGACTGGCTTACCACTTGAGTGGTAAGGTATCTTTATTCTTCCCTCACTCCTTCTAGACCAGGAGTTAGGGGGACTATGACAGCTGAGATCCCAAAAGGTGTAGCAACTCCTTTGGTCCCAGTTGAGAGCCATATGACAAAGAAAGAGGCCACAGGTCTCAGGTCACATGGCCAAGGGCCACCTGTTGTGTTTTGGGGGAGCAGAGCTAGGCAAGTCCTTAATATCATCCCAACAGCAGCCCACAGGCACTGAGCCCTTAGTGCATACCAGGCTCTGGTCTCCTGAAAGCATCCAGTGTGATCTCACATGCAGATCAGATCATGTCACCAAGCTGCTTAAGACCTTCCAACATCTTTTTTTCTTATTATTCCGAGAGGAAAACTCCAAATCCTTAACTTACCCTCCACAGTGCTGAATGATTTGCTTCTCTGTAAACTCACACCATTCTGCCTCTCCTCCATTTGCTCGACTTCTTTCCCTTTCTTCATTGCCCCAGACCCAATACGTAATAGGTGCTTAATAAATATTTGTTGCATGGATAATTGCTTTTCCCCAGCCAAAAATCTTACTTCCCCTCTTCCACATTCTAGTTAACTCCTATTTATGCTTCTTCCTTAATGATTCCTTCTCTTCTTGCAAATGAAACCCTCGCTGCAATTCTCTCACAGAATGCTAGACTTTTCTTCACTGTGCTTATCACAATTGTTTTTGGTGTATTTATGTGGTTATTTATTTAATGTCTGTTTTCTCCATCTATTTGTGCATTTCAAGAGGACTGTCTACTTTCTGTCTTCCCTGTATTCCCAGTGCCTGACACATAATGGGGCTTAAAAATACTAGCTGAAGCCCTGGGAACAGGGTGGTCTGGCATCATCCAGCATATTAGGGGCTGATGAGGGCCAGAACGCAATTCTGCTGGCTTCCAGCCCTAAGTTCTTTCCTGGAGCCTGGGAGGTTCATGGTGCATTTCTGTGTGATTACCAAAGGTGCCCTCTCTGGGTGGTTGAGTTCTGGCTGATGCAGCCTGATAGCAGGGCACACAGGGTGGTGGAGGGAATGTGGGCTGGGTTCAGCCTCCACAAGTCCTGTAGGCTGGACGCCTTTGTGCAACTCATCAATTGCACACACACACACACACACACACACACACACACACACACAAACACAGACACACAGAAACCCTACTCTTCACAAGTCCCTGCGCTGTGTGTATTCTACTCTAAACATTTCCTTATATGTCCTGGCTGGCCCCCTCCTCCAACACGCAGCTTGTCAGCTTTGATCTTTTAATCCAGGATTCGCCAGAGCATGATTGACGTGCTTTTAAACTGAGCCTCCCTGGGGCTGAGAGCTGCTCCCATGGAAGCACAGGGACAGACAGTCTGGCCAGGTCTCTAAGCTGGATCTTGGGGCCTTAAGACATTTTCTGGTCCCTCTATATTCCAACCAGGCCAATGTGGGGGGCATAACATACATGTCTTTCAGAGCTCTATCAGGGACTCTATGTGTCTCCCCAGCCTTGTATTGGGGCTATAAGAGGAGAAGGACACCATCAATTGATAAGCATCTATTGTGTGTCAGGTACCGTTCTGGGTACTGGGCGAATAGGAAAAATGAGAGAACATGCTTCTGCCCTGCACAGAGCTTGCATTGTATGTGGGGAGGCACCTGAGTTAAAAAAAAATACAACATAGACTAAGGAGTGCCTTGACAGGGGTCTGGGAAGACTGTTCTGGGTATCCAGAGCAAAGACATGGAACCTCAGTGTGTGTGTGTGTGTGTGTGTGTGTGTGTGTGTGTGTGTGTACACAAAGGATAAAGATCTCCACAAGCAATGACACTTGTACTGTGACGTTAGCCAAACATGGAGTGTAGGAGTGGGGTAGTGTTGGGGCAGAGGAGCAGTGCGTACAAAGACTAGGAAATAAGGGGGAGTTGTCTGTATTTCAGGGTGGTCAGTGTATCTAATGCAAGAGGTAAGCAGTGAGAGCTGAGGCTAGACATGTAGACAGAATCCAGATTATAGAGGTGTTAGCTCTGTGAATCCAAGTTTTCTAGAAGCAGTTGCCAAGACAGGATTACACATGGAAGGGTTTTACTAGGGGAACTGCCTGAGAGATAAATGGGGGTGGGGGGAGGGAGACTGGGAAGGCTGGGAGAGCATCAGACCTTGGAAAGAGGGAAAGGAGGAGGAAGAAAGCTTGAGTGGAAGCATCGTAGCCAGCTGTGCAGTCTGTGGAAATTTCAGCAAGGTTCTTGGGGAGTCCTCAAGCCAAAGTTGGCCATTAGAGGAGTTGTGTGTGTCCCTGCTTTGGTATCCAGCTAGTATTCCAGCTTCTGACTGGAAGCAGCCAGTGGGAAGTATGACCTTCCCTTCTACAGAGGTCAGAGCTCAGCATTGCAGGTCTTGGGTCAGTTATGCTGCCCGTGGTTGGAGATATGGGAGATACATGCTTATGACTGTCACATCTGGGTTTGATTTTCTTCTAGGGAGAATGGGAAGCCACGGAAGGCTTTAAGCAATTTATGTTATTTTTTAAAAACATCACTCTAGTGGTGAGGATAGGTAGGGAAAGATCAGTCATAGAATAAGTTTAAAACCAACAATTATGGGGTGGAGTTGTTGTAGAAACACAGGGAAGAGATGATGTTGACCTGGACTTGAGGGTTATGGGTCAGTCACATGCAGAAATGGACAAATTGAAGTTATATTCAGGAGACAAATAATTAGAACTTGGTGGCTGTATGTGAGAGGTGAAACCAAGGACTCAAAGAGACAGAGACAGAATGAGGAGAACATCCATCACATATCATTGGAGTGCTAAATATAGTATGTGGTACAACTATTTCGTTTAATTGTCACAACAACCTGGTAAATGTTATGGTTCTAGATAGTGGCATTGGTGCCCCCCTGTCCATCCACACCACACCAAGTGATCAGCCTAAGCTAATTGTGGACATCCCATTCTCTTACCTGCAGTTGTTTTAGGAATGAGTGTGTGACCCAATTTATGACAATAAGACATAAAGAGAAGTCTGCTGGGAGACTCTGGAAAGATCTCTCCTTTGTAAGAAAAAGTCATATTTAGAGATGGTCTTTTCCTTTCTCTGGACATTCTGGTAATTTGCGTATGATGTCTGGGACTGTCAGCCAATTTGAAATCGTGACAGAGCAGCCTGAGAGCACAGCCCTCACATCAAGGATGGGAAAGCAAAAAGATGGAAGGAACCTGGGCTCTCAGTGACATCACTAAGTCAGTTGATAAACCTACCCTGTAGTCCACCTGACCAACTGGACTTCGTGGAGTTAAGATCATATATATTTACTTACGGTTTGTGGCAGTTTGAGCCAGAGCGTTCTGTTTCTAAACACATACAAAGTATAACCCCTGTTTTATAGATAAGTAAATGGAATCTTAAAGTTATCTATCATGGATGATAGATGTCAGAGTCTGAACACAATCCCAGGTCTTCTGACAAGGTCACTTTCTTTTGTCAATGACATTTTTCCTCTTTGTTGTTTTTTTGTTTATTATTTACTTTGAGAGAGAGTGGGGGAGGAGCAGAGAAAGAGGGAGAGAGAGAGAATCTCATGCAGGCTCTATGCTGTCAGCACAGAGCCAGACATTGGGCTCAAACCCACAAGCCACAAGATAATGACCTGAGCCGAAATCAAGAGTTGGACACTTAATCGACTGAGCCAACTAGGTACCCTGACAACTTTCCTCTTTGATGTCAACTCAAATCAATTAATAAGGATAAAGCTAGATCTCTTGCCCTGTATGATCTTAAAATACAGGGCAATGAGAGTCAGATCTACAAGCACTAATTGTGCCCTTGCTGTATACTCTGCATGATGCAAATCATTGGGGAGGACATAGATGACCTAGTTATTAGCCCTGCTTTTGAAGTTTATAACTGAGGAGAAATGAACATAACTGGAGACTAGAATAGTAGATCATTTTTAAAGAGCACTTATTGTGTACTAGAAAATGGGATAAGTATTCAATACATCTTATAGTTTATTCCTCACAACAGACAACAGAGTATTTATTATAACTATTATTACTATTATTTATTATTAATAAATTACTATATTATTTATTATTACTATTATTGCTATGCTATTTACTATTACTATTATTATTATTATTACTATTATAATAATATCAGATATAGAGGCACAGAGAGGCTATTAAGTCACCCAAGATCACAAAACTGGTATAAATGGAATTTAGGGCAGCCTGACTCCAGAGCCTGTACTCTTAACCACTATGCTATACTGCCTCTCCTAACAGAGATCGATTCATGCAAGATAGAATGAAGCCAAATGGTGTACATACAGGTTGATAATAGCTAAAATTCTTAAACATGTATGTGTAGGTACTTTGCACATGTTATTGCTAATCCTCAGTGGTTCTCAAACTTAAGCATGCATTAGAAACACCTGAAAGGATTGTTAAGGAAAAAATTGCTGGATCTTACCCCCAGTTTCTGATTAAGCAGGTACGGGATGGGAAGGGGAGTCTTGGGATTTACATTTCTAACAAGTTTCCAGGTGATACTGAATGCACTGTGAAAGCCACTGCCTTAGAATAACTCTGTAAAGGAGAGATTACTACCCCACCCCCCACCCCCCCGTTTTGCAAGCGGGGAAACTGGCTTATAGTAAACAAATCATCTGCCCATACCTCACAGTGGGTAAGTGCCAGACGCAGGATTTGAACTTGGTTCAGCCTGACTCCAAAGTCCATGTTCTATCTATTGCACCACAATACCTCAAGATAGAAATGCACCACAAATTTGGGAGAGAAGACTGTGGGCTGCTCAGGGAAGGTTTCCTGGAGGAGGAGGAGACCTTGAAGGAAAATGAATTTAAATTAGCCATTCCCAGCTATAGACATGACCAGAGGAACACTGGTCTTGCCACACTATAGCATGCAAACACTCCTGCTTGGATTTCTACTTAGTGGGAGGCATTGTGGTGAGGACACACAGTAAGAGCTGCTCCATAAAAGGGAGGTATGGGCAGATTACATATCCTGGAGAAGGATAATAGCAGGGATCTCAGAGGCAGGAAGGGACTGATTAAGGAAACCACTTAAAAGGTAGACACAGGTGGGAAAGTAAGTACTATGCCCCATACCCAAAGGTGAGGAACAACTTGCAATATCTTCTTTCGTGAGAGGGGATGAGTAGCCTTTACACCACCCCTATTCATTCCCTCAAGTAAGAATGAAGAACATGGCTTGGATATGTGCCCATCAGAATCTGCTCCCTTATTCCCATACTAATTTCCTCAATCAAAGCCAAGGACAAGGGCAGTGATTTCTCCTTTGTCATTGAATGAAAAGTGATAATATTCTGTGACTGAAGGCACTGCAATTGTTAAGCCTCAAGGAAACAATCAATGAAGACAGAGACACAAGTGTGAGCAAACACTTCAAAAACTATACACCGAAGAGAGAAGGTTTATGCTGTGTGGTCATCAAGGTTAGAAATTGGACCAATAGGTGGAATTCCCAAACTAAGAACATGCTAATAATTCTTGATGTCATCTGTCAATCCGGTCATCGAGCCATTCACCAACCAGCCGTTTCTAAGTTTGGGATTTATTTTTTTCATAAATGATCTGCCAATATTCTGCTCTGTGCCAGGGATGGTCCTAAGAGCTTGTTGTGTCAAACAGAAATGGTTGTTGCCTTCATCGTTGGTCTAAATCCATCTTGTTACAACTTAGGCTTAGTTTTGAAGTTAAAATATTTTAAGCTATTTTTCAGTGAGAGAAAATGTGTATAGTCACAACTAACACTTGTCCTATACCCCCGCTTCTTCCTGCAGTAATAATACACGCTTTGGTTGTAATGACACTTGCTGAATATGCCAAAAGTCACATCACTCCTAGTCCTTTCTCCTCCAGGGAGCGGGAGCCTTGGATTAAATGCAGACATGACATGGTCAGGGACACATTAAGCAGGCTGCACCACATAAACGTGATAGGAGTGCATTCCGATGTAGGAGAATGCGTTTCTCCATGAGGACGACCTCCCAGCTAATGGCCCATCCCTCAGGGACCCACACAGCTGTCCCAAGGCATTTCTGGGGTCTGAGAGAGAAAATCCATCAGCCATTCACGACGAAGCTGGGGAGCGCTTCAGCTCTCTAATAGGGTCATTAGCTGGGTAACAGATGAATCTGAACAGCGACAGAAGGGCGGAGGTAACTGAAACACGAGAGAAAAATACACAGTGAGCTTCCATATTTTCTCAGAACACATGTTGTCTTCAGAATTCCCTCTACTGCCCAGCATCATGAAATGTCAGAAACCAAGGGATTTGTAAAGAGCAACTCAGAGAACCTGGGGTATGCCACAGGATGAGAAAGAACCTAACCACAAGGGAGGGATGACAGATTTCCAGAAAACAGCAAGCTAATCCGGCAGAGCTGTTGATGATATCATAGGGCACTTATAAATGCACTCTTAGTGATTCTGTAAGCCCAGGAAATCAGGCAGAATGATTTGTGAGAAACCAGGGACCGTGTTCTAAGCAGAAAGTTTAGTTCTGGCTTAGGAATTTATTCCATTGTTGACTTGTATTAATTAAGCCTGCTTTCTGACTATAAAAAATGATACGTGTTCACTGGGGAAAGTACAGCAAAAAAGGAAATAAAAATTACCTCAAATCCCATAATTTAAAGATAAATACTGTTAACTTTTTATTGATATCCCTGCAGTCTTTGGTCTATGCATACGCATACATCTCTCTGTTTTGCGAAATTAAAATCATATTTTATAAATTCATAGTTTTAGAAACTGTCTTTTTCACACTTACCAATATATCGTGAAATTTTCATGAGTTCCCCCCCCCATATTGAAAACTATTTCTCATGAATACTATTTTAATGCCTATATTGTATAAATACATCTGGTTGAAACATACAATAAGTGATATTCAACCGGTTTTAACCTACAAAAATGGCAATTTCATATGGTTCACTGGTATTATAATTGATTTCTCCAGCTTTATATTCATTGACATTTAGACTGTTCCCAAATGTTCTCAATTACAAAAATTTTGCAGTGAACTTCATGTGTCCAGATCTTTGCACACATCCATGATTATTTCCTTCTGGTAAATCCTTATGTGCAAGTTATATATTGCTGTGTAACAAATTAACTCTATACAAACTAGCAGCTCAAACAACACACATTTTTGGCTTAGTTTTCATGGATCAGGTTTAACTGGGTCTTCTGCTTCAGGATCTCTCATAAGGCCAAAATCTAGGGGTGGGCAGAGCTGAGGTCTCCTCTGAAAGCTCAGCTGGGGTAGGATCTGCTTCCAAGTTCACTGAGGTGGTTGTAGGTAGGATTCAGGCCTTTGTCAGCCATTGACCTGAGAACTCCCTCAGGTCCATGCCATGTGGCTTCTCCATAGAAAAGCTCACAACATGGTAGCTGTCTTTGTTAAAGCCAGCAAGTGAAAGAGTCTGCTAGCAAGATGGAAGTTATAATCTTAATGTAACTGAATCACAGAAGAGACAGCCCATCACTTTTGCCATTTTCTTTCGGTTAGAAGCAAGTCATAGGTCTCAAGGGGAGGGGGTTACACAAGGAGATGGAGATTTGGTGGGGAGGGTATAGTCATCTTAGAGTCTGGCTATCACATTCCAGAAGTGACTGCTAGGTAAAATTGTAAGAACAATTTTCAGTGTTTTGAGATTTATGGATGAATTTCCCTTGCCATAGTTGCATTAATTTGTCTTCCCACCAGCAGTAAACAAGAGGACCTAGCTGTCTGCAATCTCACCAATGCTGCCTATTTTCATTTTTAAAAAAGTCCTTTCAATTTGATAGGGAAAAGATGTTATCCTGTTTTTATTTGTATTTTTTCCATAACATTTTTTTTTCATGTATTAATTGGTCATTGTATTTCTTCTTTTATAAATTTCCAATTCATGTCCCTTGCCCATTTTTTTTTAAAGGCTGTTCACAGTTCTAATATAATAAGGGTTTCAATAACTATCTGTAATGCATGTTTTAGATGTTTTTCAGGTTTTGTCATTTGTTTTAAAATCTTGGTTGAGAATTTTACAAAAATATTTAATATTCTACATGGTCAAATCTAACAATCATGTGCTTTGTGATTTCTTCTTTTACCTTTATTTCCACCCCCAAATCAGGTATGTTAGCATCTAAAGTTTATTTTTTATAATTATTTTATTGTTGCCTTATTTATCTTCAACTCTACAAACCAGTGGTTCATCTTTTCTCTCCTGTCTCAGCTGGGTGATGGTGTGATAGCACCTCACTAGTGTGGATTTCTGACTGAGAGCAAGGGGCCCCAGGTAGGGTGTCAGAATCTATCTCAGTGGCATGGAGGAAAAGGATGGAGGGTGGAGACACTAGTCCTGTTATTTCAGGGGGGTTGTTTTTTTTTTTCAATGTTTTATTTTTATTTTTGGGACAGAGAGAGACAGAGCATGAACGGGGGAGGGGCAGAGAGAGAGGGAGACACAGAATCGGAAACAGGCTCCAGGCTCCGAGCCATCAGCCCAGAGCCTGACGCGGGGCTGGAACTCCTGGACCGCGAGATTGTGACCTGGCTGAAGTCGGACGCTTAACCGACTGCACCACCCAGGCGCCCCTCAGGGGGGTTGTTTTTAGTTTTGTTGTTGTTGTTTTGCTTTCTTGCATTGATTATAACCTTTGACAGAAATTGTAAAATAAAAGAGATAGTAGCAGGTGTCTTTGTCAAAAATGTTCCTAGTGTTTCGTCATGAAGCATGATGTTCTTTTGTTCATTTGAAATTGATATTCTTTATCAAATTTATTCCCAGTTCAGGAACATTTCAAAATTATCTATAATGAGTGTTGGTTTTTAAGGGGGCATTAACTTAAGCAACCCCAATATTTTTCTTATTTGACTTATTGGGATAAATCTTATGGGTTATGGCCCTTTTATCTCAATAAACTTCTAGTTTCCATTGGGTGTTATTTGATGTAGGATTGGCATTTGCATTTACAGTGAGATAATTGGTTATTATTATTATTATTATTGTTACTATTATTTTGGTACTAGGTTTATATTAATCTTTTTAAATACTTTGGGAAACTTTCTCCTTTTTCTATGTTTCATTACATTTTATAAGATATGGGATTGCTGATTTTTGGAAGTTTGAAAGATCTTTCTCTAGAGCTATCTGGGTCCAAGACTCTTAACAGAGTTAACTATGTAACAAACTGTTCAGATTCTCTCCCATCACTGGTCTAGTCAGTTTTTCTGCCTCTTGCGCTAATATGGTAATTTATATTTCCCCTAGAAGTTGACTATTTCATTGAAAGTGTTTAAAACATATCAGCTAAAAGTTATAATTATAGTCCTGTCATAAGTTTTGATCTGTAATTATGTTCCTAATTATATATATACATATATATATACATATATATATACATATATACATATATATGTATACATATACATATACATATATATACATATATATATATTCATTTGTTCTTTTATCCTTGATTAGATATGATGAATTATCTATTTTAGAATGAAGTTTTGTATTTAAATATCAATTCTAGGGGCGCCTGGGTGGCTCAGTCGGTTGAGCGGCCGACTTCAACTCAGGTCACGATCTCGCGGTCCGTGAGTTCGAGCCCCGCGTCGGGCTCTGGGCTGATGGCTCAGAGCCTGGAGCCTGCTTCCATTCTGTGTCTCCCCCTCTCTCTGCCCCTCCCCCGTTCATGCTCTGTCTCTCTGTCTCAAAAATAAATAAAACGTTAAAAAAAATTTTTTTTTAAATATCAATTCTATTAGCTTTTAGTTTTTTTTTCTAATTCATTAATGTCTTTATTTATTTGTATTCCTTTCTTCTCTTGTATTTGCTGACATATTTTAAAGAAAACCCTAGAAATCATTTCATTTAATCACTGCATACTTCAGAATGCATCTCTTAAAAAATATTTTTCTAATTTCCTTAGATATATTTTGTGGTTCTTCTTCTACTTTATTAGATTCCTTTTTCTTAATTGATTTTTTATTCTTTCTTAAAAGAAAAGCATTTAAAACTATGAATTTACTTCTGAGCACAGAACTAGCAGCATATATTAATAAATTTGATGTGTAATATTCTCAATACCACAGTTTTCAAAGTTAGCTACAGTTAAAGTTTTGGTTCTTAGTCTAATAACTATATGGAATTAATACATATGTTCATATATATCCCTCTAGCTTTCTTGTTTAAGTATTTTTGAAGCAATTCCAGTTTTATTGCAGTGTGACCTGTTTTGCAGGTTGCTTTCCCTGGGAAGCAGGTTCTGAGGAGATTAGCATGCAAGGAATTTATGACAAGGGATTCGGGGGTCAAGTGACACCTGTGGTAGGGAAGGGAAGGAAGGGGAACAAGTTGAGCTGCAAGAGAGTCTCCATGGAAGCCTCAACTAACACCACAGAGAGCTTTGAAGTTGGGAGAACCCTTCAGAATTGCCTGGAGTTGGGGCAACTGTGAGGGAACGCATTTATTACCCGCATCAATCACTGAATGCAGGCTGCCTCTGAAAGGGGCAAAGCTTTGGACTCTTGCAGTAGGAGCAGTCTCTGAAGGGTCTGACAGCTGAATGCTGTCTGCTGGCAGGACTCCCAGGGGCTGGGAGAATACACTCTTCATTATTGAAAATGGATCTGGGCAGGATATCCTAGTCTCCACTACAGTTGCAGAAATTTCTAACTTTGGGATTTATTTTTTTATAAATTATCTGCCAATATTCCAGAATCATGTTTATTCTTAAGAAGGCTAGGGGCGCCTGGGTGGCGCAGTCGGTTAAGCGTCTGACTTCAGCCAGGTCACGATCTCGCGGTCCGTGAGTTCGAGCCCCGCGTCGGGCTCTGGGCTGATGGCTCGGAGCCTGGAGCCTGTTTCCGATTCCGTGTCTCCCTCTCTCTCTGCCCTTCCCCTGTTCATGCTCTGTCTCTCTCTGTCCCAAAAATAAATAAACGTTGAAAAAAAAATTTTTTTTTTAAAAAGAAGGCTAAATGTCTAACATATATAATCTATATAATTCAAACTCACTGGTTTTTATCTACTTGGTTTGTTGAGGAATATTAAAGTATTCTCAAGTAATTATGAGCTGACTGTCTCTCCTTGTATTTTTTATTTAATTTATTTATTTATTCATTTATTATAATTTTTGCTTTATACCTTTTGAAGTTGTGCCATTCAATACATAAATACCCACAATATTGTATCTTCATTATGGCATGAATCTCCTGCCCATGAAACCCCCTCTTTGAATATTGTTTTCCTTTGGTTTGGATTCTGTGTTCATTAATATTTTCACCCCTTGTTTCCTTTTACTTGTCTGATATATCTTTGGCCATACCTTTATTTTCAAGCATTTTGTGTTATTTTCAAGGTATGTCCCTTATAAAAAGCATATAGTAAAGTTTAATTTTGGGTTTTTAATTTTTGACACACAACTGAGAATACTGGTGTTTTGATAATGGAATTTAACCCCTTTATAATTATAGTCATAACCAATATAACATCTTACTTTATGTCTTATTTTAATATTTGCTTCATTTTCTGTTTTCTAATGTATGAACTATAGAATTCATTATGTTGATTAATTTCTTACTGGGCCGCACTATATTCTTGAATTTTTTTCAGAATATATAAATTACAACATTTAATACTTACCTTTTTTAAAAATTTTTATTTGTCTTTAAAAATTTGTAAATGTTTATATCTGGTGGCAGGCGGAGGTAAGGGGAAGAGAGAGATGGAGACACAGAATCCAAAGCAGGCTCCAGACTCTGAGCTGTCAGCACAGAGTCTGATGTGGGGCTCAAACTTACGAACTGTGAGATCATGACATGAGCTGAAGTCCGACGGTCAACCGACTGAGCCACACAGGTGCCTCAATACTTACCTTTTTAAAATGTGGACTTTTTACTCTTCAGTTGGAACATTGACTTCATTAAGTACGTAATCTCTGGATCATGATATTTCCCCTCAAAACTGTACTGTTCATTACATTTCTTGGTGTAGAAGTTTGAGGACTGCCTGATTTGGGATTTTTTTTCCCCCTTAATATTAACCTTTCTTCCTGCTTTGCTGGTAAAATTGCTTCGTTATCATTAAAACTGAGAAAATTTCACCAAGATATATAGTTGTTTGTCTTTCTTCATTTTTTTTTCCTGTAACTTGCTAAGTCTGTTTGATCTGCAGATAAAAGTAATTATTCAGCTCAGCAAAGTTTTCTTTATTATTTATTGGTCCTCTTGCCTCTCCTCATTCCACAATGTTGGATGTTGTGGATCCATTCTCTGTGTCTTTTATTTTTCTTTTTTCCTTTACATGTTTCTGAATCAGGGGATATTTTCTTGAACTTATCTATACATTTTTCTTTTAATGCTCTGTAATATGCAACCTACTGTTTAATGCTTCTATTGCAATTTTATTTTGAATTCAGCCAACATGATTTTCATTTCCCTGGAATTTTCCAGATTTCATGGGTACCACTCTCTGATGATCTATTCTAGCTATATAGATGCAATGCTCTCTTTTATCAAGAGGGCATTTATATTAACTCTTTATGGTTGAGTCTTCTTATTCCCCTCTTCTAAACTTTGAGTCTTTTCATATGGCCAAGCATTATTCTCTGTTTGCCCATGCTTACAGAGTAAGGTCCAAGCTCGTTATAAATTGGAAGCCTGTGTGGGTTCTAAGAGGGATTTAGTAGATCTTTGGTAGGATATTTCAGGCCAGATGGAGAGAAAAGGGAAACATTTAGATTTATTGTAATTTTCCTTTTCCTTTTCATAGATTCAGCTGCTTGGAGAGATAAGAGAGGTAGCTGGAGCCAAAGATATCTTTGGCAAGGAGCTTTGCCTGTACAAAAGATTTTCTTTTCCTTATTTGTAGGGAAGCCAGAAGTGGCCTCAGTTTTGGTCAGCAAGATCACAGCAGTGCCCTGACTTTCTTCATGACCCAAGTATGAATCAATGCCATAGTGAATTCCATCTGGTGTGGCCATTGGCTTCACTTCACTTTCCAGAGATACTGGTGGGTTCCAAAATTGTCCCTTGATGACTTCATAGCCCACCCTGGCTTCTTACCAGGTGTTTATAAGGTTCAGCTATTGTCTCTTCCATTTATTTCTAGGCCCTTTGTTTTCAGCACACAGTGGCTTAAAACTGAGCTTGGGCCTTTCTTCGTGTCAACCCTATACCTTGCTGATAATTTTGAATGTTCTTCTGTCTTGTGAGAGTTGCTCTTCTTCAGCTTTTAGCATAAACAGAGCGTCTTATGGTCGAATAAAGGAACAACACTGTTTTCTCTCTATGTTTATGGTCTGTTAGTCATTTCAGATGGCATTTTGGGGGCCACAAGGGGAGCAAGGTGGATAACACCCCTGGGGAGTTCTTGATTGCTTGACAGCAATTATGAGTAGTGCCTTAGGGAATAACTGTCCAAGTTTAAGGGAAAAAGAAAGGGGAAAAGAAGAAGTTGAGTGCAGAAAGGTAAGGAAGTGAGGGGTAAAGAAAGAAGGCACAGGACAGAGAGGAGAATGAACCTACAAGGTGGTCTGTGATGCCCACTTGAACCTTATGGTATCTTCCACTGCTCTAGCTAACTATGTCGAGGGTCCCTAGGATGTCCCCAGATCCTCTGGTGGTGTTTGAGGAGAATGATGATGCTAAGGGTACTGTTTTGGGTGAACTCCTTGCCAGTCTTCTTCAGTTCTGCTACCTGCTGCTCGAGGGAAAGAGAGCACCCAGAGGAATTTTTTTGGTCTTGTTTCCAACAAGTCTTAAAAATAGGTTGTGATGGGAGCAACAGGGGATGCTGAAGGTAAGGCAGATGTCCACACCCCCTGCTGGTAAAAGCAAGCAGTAACACCATCTCTTTTCCTCCAGGTCTGGGGTAGATCACTGGTTTGGCCTCTCTTGCTCAGATGGGGACAGGAGGAGGATGGGGGCAGAAGGGGAAAGGGAGGGAGGGAAACAGAGAGAGAGAGAAATCTCAGAATGAATGCCATCTAGACTGCATAGTGCCATACCATATGAGAAAGGAAATGCCCTAGGAGTTAAGGACTGTTATTGGAAAATAGACTTTCCTGTTTAGAATGCAAGAGAGTGAGGCCATGTGGTTGGAGCTGGAGGGGACACTAGAAGACAAGAAGAGAGACAGGGCACCACTAACCCTTCAGAATAAGGATTGGACTTCTCTTAAATTTATATAGATGTCTTTGTGCTTCTCCATCACATTACAGTCTGGGTGAAAAATTATCCCAGGCCTACCAAGGAAAATAGTTCTGTGTGAATCAAGGTTTTGTTGCCAAGGGCCACGTTAGCACATGGAATTGCTTTATGGGTCAACATGGCTGATTTATTTATATGTGTACCCTGTGGGTGTCCATTAGGCCTCTCAGACTGTGATCACCACAGGGACAGCTGGCTTATATATATGTTGCCTGAGCACGTGGTAAAATCCCTGTAACACATTTGCTAAAGATAAGGAGAAGGAAGGCATGAAAATGTATCTGGGCTGCCTCTGAGTCCAGGGCTGCTCCCCAAGACACCTGGGTTCTTATTCAGACCCCTTAACTGCTGGGCACATAAATGGTAAATAGCATCATCTGGCTGAATTTCAGTTTCCTCAACTGTAAAATGGGGGTAGCAATATTCCCTGCTGGTCTAGAATGTCAGCGAGGTTTCATTGTGGCTGAAAGACTATAGGAATGACTAAGTTTAAATACATAGGAATGGAGGCACTTGCGTGGCTCAGTTGGTTAAGCGTTTGACTCTTGATCTCGGCCCAGGTCATGATCTCACGATTCATGAGACTGAGCCCCACTTTGGGATCTGTGCTGGCAACGTGGAGCCTGCTCGGGATTCTCTCTCCCCTTCTCTGCCCCTCCCCTGCTCATGCTGTCTTTCTCTCTTTCCCTCTCTCAAAAATAAATAAATAAACTTTAAAAAGAGTACTGTAGGAATACTACAGCAGGAAGCAATAATACTATTATATCCATCTAGTTATTCATTCAGCAAAACCGTTATTGAGCAACTACTATGGGCCATGCCCTTTGGTAGGTGCTGGGGACACAGCCATGATCAAAGTAGGCACCATCACTGTCTTCACTATGCTCACAGCCCAGTGGCTGAACGCATAACTAATCCTTCTTCCCTGTCTTGCTTGTAGACTTGCTTCTTTATCTTTGAAAGTCGAAACATTTACCAAGATTTTTAGGTGTTTGTCTTTTCTCATTATTTGTTCCCAGAACTTGCTAAGTCTATTTGATTTGCCGATAGAAGTCATTCTTCACTTGGCAAAGTTTTCCTCGTTTTTCTGCCTGATCTTTTTTCTCCTTCTTATTAGACAATATCGAGTGTCCTGCATTCATGCTCCCCATCTCTCTTTTTTTTTATCCTCCTCTTTTCCACATCTTCATGGAATGTTACAAGGATATAGTGTCCCCAGGAACTTGCTAATGAGTACTCTCACTGCCCACGTAGACCCAGGTTATTTTCAGCTCTTCCTGGAAAGCTTAGGATTCTCCCTCACTGTCCCTCACCTTCCATGAAGATGGGAAGCAAGGGGGTGGGAAAGAGTTGGATTGGCCTCTTGATGTCCAGCTGATCTCTTGGTATCTGGCACCACTTACTAAGAGCAGATTTGCCTGCCTCAGTCCTTCGTGTCAACACTGTTTAAATACAAGAAGCCACAAGAATTAAGGAAGTCAGGGATGGGACTTGGCTCAAACACAACAGGCATCATTTCAACCTTTATTTTTCAGAGCACTCTAACAGTTGAATCAAATGAGTTCTCATCACCAACAAGCACTGACATATGATGTTCTGCCATAGAGCTTTCTGGTGCTCCCCTTAGTGCACAAGACCATGGTGCCGGGTTGGTGTTGACATATTGCACAGTGCCAAGAAGGCATGTTTACACTGTAGCCCGTGTAAAGGGCATGTCCTTGAGCACACAGGAATGTCTCCAGGTGCACCTGGCTGCAGTAGTCCCCTAGTGATAGGATTAGGGGTGACTTCAATTTCCTCCTCCTCTTCTTCCCCCTCCTCCCTCTTCTCCTTCTTTTGTTGCATGTTTCACATGTTCTATAATTTTCATGTTTTAGCACTAGTATCACCAATATTATTATTATTTGTTTCGGGAACTTAGCATATCACTCCTCACATCAAAGTTTGAACCAATGTACAGGGTGATCAGTTGGTGCTGATTTGCTCACGACTTTCCTGGTTTTAGCACTGAAAGTCCTGTATCTCAGGAGTGCCCCCCACCCCGAGTCCTGGATAAACCAAGATGGCTGGACATCTTACCAATGTAATATATAAACAGTGTGGCAGCTGAATAATGAAACAAAAAAGAAAATACTGACATGGATATTCAGTGCTGGACTTGGGAAAACTGGAATAGAAAATGTGATCTGGAACTGAGGCTGAATTATGACATTTGCCTTTGATACCTGAATGAAATACTGGAACTTGACATCCACATTTTCAGAAGTGGCTGGAGATCGAGAAAGCTTTCCTCACCCACCTAGACGTAGGGACAGGAGACAGTGTGTAGAGCATGTGCACTGCCTTTGTATGCAATGACCTCACACACTGATTAAACATGACCTAGTTATTTCCATACTCTGACCAATTGGACTGACAATGTTCACCTGGCAGAAGAGGCCAGAAATTCTCCTAATAACCTTCCCAGAATGGAGAGAGAATGGGTGGAAGTCACCTCTGCTAAGTGGCAAGGTATGAATGTGAGGGAAGGAGGAAAGAGGCACCTGTCCCAACATCAATGGCAATGAGAACAACAGTAGTAATAGAGGCTACACTTTACTGATTGTTCATTATGATCCAGGCATCATATTAAGCTTCTTACCTATACTAACTTATTTGATCTTCATAATAGTCCTTACCGTCTAAGACATGTTACCCCCATCATTCAAGTGATGAAACTGAGGCACAGACAGGTGAAGCCATTTGCCTAAGACACCCAGCTAATAGGTGCGCATCTGGGATTCAAATCCAGTTCCATCTGAGCCTAATAAGCTGATCTGGTCATGAAACCACAGACCTCAGAATCTAGGAATGACCTTGGAAATCACATGGCCGAATGTCTTCAAATCGGAAGATGAAAAGAGCCTCAGAAAGACCCCAGGACTTTCCCAAGAACATAAAGCCAGTTAGTGACAGAGCCAAAAGCCAGAGATCAAGCCTCCTGACTCCCAGGTCAGTGCTCTTTCCATCTGACCAGCAGTCCATAATGTAGTTAGAATCCCAGGTTGGCGAAGCAGGTTGTGCAGTGGGGTGAGTGGGCGTAGGGAGCTGCAGGCAGGCTTGGTGGGAGAGAGAAATGAGGAAGAGGCTGAGGGTACAGGATAAAGAAAGAGCCAAGAGGGAAAGGGGTGAGAAGAGGGGAGATGGGGAAGGAACAGGAGGAGGCATGATGTTAGAGAAACAAGATCTGCAATAAATAGGAGGAATGCTACAGAAATTACTTTTTGAATGGCATTTAATTGGTTTATTAGTGTCATTCAGTTGTGGTTTGATTTGATTCAAACCTCTGATGTGTGTGGTCCACTGCCCACTGAGGACACTGCTTCACAAACAGGCTTCACAAACAGCCACAAATGGCAGACGTGAGAGGAGGAGGTGGGGGGGGGGGGATGACAGAAGATGAGAGAGAGGAAAAGCAGGGTGGTGTGGAGAGGTAGGATGGATGGAGGTGAGGGAAGGGGATAGAGACAGAGAAGGAGGGGAAGGGAAAAGAAATGCGGAGGGTGGGAGAGAAGACAGAAGAAAATCAATGCAGCAAAGAGGAATTCAGGATCAATGGAGACCAAGGGGGTCAGAAAGCTACAGAGTATGGATGCTCAAAGGGGCAAAAGCAAAGAAAAGGCTAACAAGAGAGATAGGATGCAGGGAAGGAAGAAAAAATTTCAGGGGCACCTGGGTGGCTTAGTTGGTTAAGCGTCCAACTCTTGATTTTGCCTCAGGTCACGATCTCATGGTTTGTGGGTTCAACCCCCGCATTGGGCTCCATGCTGAGCAGGGAGTCTGCTTGAGATTCTCTCTCTCTCTCTCTCTCTCTCTCTCTGCCCCTCCCCTGCTCTCTCTTTCTCTTTCTCAAAATAAATAAATAAACTTAAAAAAAATTCAGGCACACCTCAGAGATATTGCAGGTTTAGTTCCAGACCGCAGCAATAAAACAAGTCAAATGAATTTTTTAGTTTCCCAGTGCATATACAAGTTATATTTGCACCATAGTGTTGTCTATTAAGTGTGCAATCATATTATGTCTAAAAAGAAAACCCGATGTCCATAACTTAATTTCAAAATACTTTATTATTAAATTCTACCCATCATCTGTGCTTTCAGTCATTATCACTGATCATGAATCACTATAACAAATATAATGATAATTAAAAAGCTTTAAATATTGTGAGAGTTACCAAAATGTGACACAGAGACACAAAGTGAGCAATCCTGTTGGGAAAAAAATGGTGCCAATAGACTTCTTTAATGCAGGGTGGCCACAAACCTTCACTTTGTAGAAAACGCAGTCTCTAACAAGCTCACTAAATGAAGTACAGTAAAATGAGGTATGCCTGTGTAAGGGGAATAATGAGTTATAAACACACACACACACACACACACACACACACACACACACACACATACAGCTATGTCCCAGGCATCTCCTGAGGACTCATTGGCTAGACATTCTCTGGGCTAGCGGGCACCAGGGGTCTGCCTGCCATGGTCCAGGCTAGTCTCCAGTCTCCTGCAAAGGAAGCCCTCCTTTGTCATCAGTGCTCTGTCCATCTGAATGATGGATGAGCATATAGATGAGCAGCTCCCTGTGGATACCTCTGGAGACAAGGAGATCCAGCTGGGAGCTACAGACTGGTAGCATCTCAGATCTGCAAAGACATAGTCTTTTTCACAGATAGGGAGATGGGGGCCCAAAGAAGGGAATGGAATCAGAAGTGAAGTTTGCAAAGCTGCTTGTTCTGCCTCCTAGATCAGAGCTGGAACCCCAACATCGGGTTGGTGGGATAATTTCATGCAGTGGTTGTGGGTGCAGGTGTTGGACCCACACAGATCCAGCTGTGCAGCCTTGGCCAGGTTAATTTACCTCTCTGAGCTGCACTTTCTGTAAAACATAGATCAAGGTTGCTATAAGGCACCAGGGAGATAAAAATATATCAGAAGTATTTGGAAAAAGCCTGGCACATGCAAAGTACTTGATATATTATGATTTTTATTATTAATAAAAGAAGGCACTGAGACACCCAGAAGACTCAGGCAGATTCTCCTTAGCTAGGACTTGAGAAGGGCTATATGGCATTGTGATTATGAAAATGAATCCTATAAACCGGGATGGCTGTGTTTCAATTCCAGTTCTGCTACTGAATGACCTTGGTCAAGTTAATAACCTTGCCGTGCCTCAGTTTCGCATCTCTGCGAACAGGGATGACACTAGTTCCTACCGCACTGGATTGTTCACCAGGATCAAATGAGTCATACGGAGGAAATGCTTAGAGCAAGGTCTGATCTGATCCCTAGTAGGTATTAGATACCTGTTAGATCTCATTATTAGTATTTCTGGGGTATATGGATGTGGGGACCAAGGACCAAAAGGTGGATACACCCAGAGGCACATGCAGTTGATGCAGAGCTGAGATTTGACCCCAGACCTGACCATTGGCTTAGGATTTCCCAAGACTCCAGAATCCCTGTTCAAGAGTCTTCGCACATTGCCACACTTTCCAAAGGTGGTGACCCTCCACTCCAACCCTTCCCCGTTGCCAGCAATGTGTAGCTTCTCAAGCCTTAGCTACATCGTTGATGCAGATGCCTTCTTTTGAGGAGAGACAGCAGAGAGTGTTGTGACCCAGACTTTGGAACTCCCAGACCTTTGTCTACCGCCTCTCACCGCCCCCCCAGCACACATAGGCATCCACACCCAGATACACACATGGACACGCCTCCCTCTCCAAGTGTAATTACAAAAGCTAAGTCAACGTGGCTGATAGTAACCAACTGGGAACATGGCTGGATGTGCTTCCACTGCTGATTCCAGGGGCCAGTAATTTTCATATTCATCTGTGAAATGGGGGTGACATGACTTTTTATGGAACAGAAAAAATGCATGTGTAGCTAATGAGCTGTAATTCGGGAGAGCTCCTGTCTTGATTGGGACTAACTCTTTTTATAAAGAAAATAATTAACAATCTCAATGATTCACTGGTGGAGAAAAGAGGTCTGCTTTGGGCACCATTAATTATCCCAGAGCTGGTGTTCTGGGCCTTTTTATCTCTTCTTAGACTGGCCTGGACAGAATGGGAGGGAAGCAGAGATCCTGCTTTACCCCATCGAAAAGCCTTTGCCACAGCCCCTGTGAGGGTGGGAGGGAGAGGAAATCACAAGTGTAACCTCTTAGCCAGGGTAAGATCTCTTGGCTCCTGTCCACACTGAAGCTCACCCAGGGAATCTTGGAGCTGGAAGGGACTCTGAACTTTGGGCTAAGTCTGGAGGTCTGTGTTTGAATTCCAGCTCTGTGGCCTTTAGTGAGTTACTTAACTTCTCTGAGTCTCAGATTGCCAGCAGGACCTGGAAGGGTCATTGTATGGATTAATTGAGAAAACCTCTGAAACATTGTGGAGCTTAGCGGACATTTTATAAATTATTTTCATGAAGGATTCAGAGTTCAGTCTCATCATTGTGCAGTTAAGGCCCGGAGAAGCAAGAGAACTTGACCAAGGACCCACTGTTTGTGGTAAATCTGGGATAAGAACCCAGGTTTCTTTTGGACCTGTTGTTACTATCTTTTGTTTGTGTCTCACTTCACCATGGTGTACCTGAACTGTTCATTATCTAACCTCTCTTGATTAGATATATCCAGATATATCCAGAACACTGATGTGACATTGCTTCAGCCTGAATTATCTGAATACAATTTGGCTTCTATTTCACAACTATAAGGAAGTATGGCCTGAAGTAGAACATGGGAGGATTCTACACTCACAAAGTTCAGTGTTTTATGGCTTGGCTATTCCATTTCCTTACTGGATGGCATAAGCAAACCTCTCAAACTGGCTGTTCTTGTTTCCTTATCTTTAAAATGGAGATAGTCATTGAATCTATGACATAGTTCAGGAGATAATGTCCGTAAAGTAACATTTAGCAAATATGTTTATTAGCTATTGCCACAATAGTGCTATGTAACAAATCACCCCAGGATGTCCTTTTTTAAAATTTTTTTAATGTTTATTTATTTTTGAGAGAGAGAGAGAGAGAGTGGGGGCGGGGGGAGCAGCAGAGAGAGAGGGGGACACAGAATCCGAAGCAGGCTCCAGGCTCTGAGCTGTCAGCACAGAGCCCAACGTGGGCTTGAACTCACAAGCCACAAGATCATGACCCAAGCCAAAGTTGGACGCTTAACCAACGAGTCGCCCAGGCGCCCCTCACCCCAGGATGTCTTAAAGCATTAATCATTTATTCTTATTGATGCATTGGCAGGTTTAGGTTGAGTCTAGCTGGGTTTGGGTTTAGATCATTCATTTCTTTGGGTCAAGTGACTACCCAGGACAAGTTCTCATGGGATAGTAGAAGCGTAAGAGAGACAAGCAAGAGCACACGATGTCTCTTAAGGCCCAAATTTGGAACTGACACGGTCATTTCCACCCACACTCCATTGGCCAAAGCAAGTCATATGGCCTCCCCAACCTTAGTGGGGTAGAGAAATAAACCTACTCCTAGTGGGAGGAACTCCAAAGTCACATGAAAAAGGGTGTGGACAGAAGGAAGAAGGAAGAACAGAGAACAATAATACAATCTACCACAATATACAGTAGATGCTGGCAGTTCTTACAAGAGGCAAATATTTGAACTCAGTAGTTTGAAAACTAAAACTGCCTTATGTATGCATGACATTTTACAGTTTTCAAAGTTTCCCTTTCTCAAATGTTCTCATATGTTGCCTTCACCACAACACAAGAATTAGAACATCCGTTTTACAGTTTGGGAAACTGGGTCTCAAGAGTAGTAATGGGGAGGTGGGGAACTGGGTCTCACCTCCCAGATCACAGAGCTGGCCTAAACCTGGGTCCCTTTACCTCAGCCCCATATCAGAGCTGGATCCAGGATCTCATATGGAAGGAGATGGTTCCCAGTCTCTCTTACCTTCCTTCTTTTTTTCTAGAATCAAATCATCAAGACATATTCAGTCTGCCCATGTGATGGGGAAGAAGGAACTAGACAGAGCAGGCAGAATAAGCATAAATCATATGCTGTGGGGTTTATTCTCACTATCTTCCTATGGTAGAGTTCTCTAAATGCCACCTGGTGTTGAAGGGCATGGAAAAGAGAACTGGGTTCAAATCCTACCTCCAGCTCTTATTTGTAATTTGATCTTGGGTATGTGAATTGATTTCTTTGAGCCTCAGTTTCCTTACTTGTGAAATGGGGATAATAATAATAGCTATTGCAGAAAGAGGTTGTGAGGACCCATTCCTTAATTCAAGAAATATTTATTGAGTACCTACTATGTGCCAGACACTATTCTAAATGTTAGAGGTATGGCCATAAATATAAGAAAGTCTTTGCCCTGTGGAGCCTAAATTTTAGTGGAAATAAAGAGACTATTGGCAGATGTACCAGAAAATACACAGTATGATAGATGGTGATAAATGCCACGGGAACAATAAATCAGGGTATGGGGGTAGGGAAAGCCTGGAACTGGATGGGGGTCCCAGGTGCCTTTTATATCATGTTTAAGGAAGGCCTCACTGATGAAGGGACATTTGAGCAAAGATTTGAAGGAAATGTGGGAACAGTCCAGGTGACATCTGGGGATGCTTTCCCAGGCAGAGATGTGCAAATGCAGGATGGTTGGGGAAAGTTGAGAGAAGAGGAGAATGAGAAAATTGGAGAGTCAAGAGGGGGCCAGTTTGCACAATGATTTTGGGTGATTTATAAGGACTTTGATCTATACTCTTTATATTGGAGTGAGATGGGCAGCCTGGGTTTGAGAAGAACAGGGACACAGTCTGACTTCCATTAGAAAGGGTCATCCCTTAAGAGAACAGACTTACAGGGACTAGGGCAAGGATTTAATGAGGTACTACATGTGAACTACTTAATACAGATCCTGATATGTTTTAAATGATCAGGAGTGTAAGTTGGCTTGGGCTGAGGGCTTTGGTAACAAGACCACAGAGCAGATGGTTTAAACTCTAGTTTATTTTCTCACATTTCTGGAGCCTGGAAGGCCAAGATCAAGGTGTTAGCAGGTTCAAGTTTCTCTGAGGCCTCTCTCTCCTTGGCTTAGAAATGGCTGCATTTTCTCTGTGTCCTCACATGGTCCTCCATCAGTCTCTGAATTGTCTGTGTTCTAGTCTCTGCTTCTTAAAAGGACACCAGTCATATTAGATTAAGGCCCACCCATAAAACCTCATTTTACCTGAATTACCTCTTTAAAGATCTTATCTCCAAATGCAGTCACATTCTGAGGTACTGGGGGTTAGGATTTTGGAATATGAATTTTGGGGAGACATAGTCAATTCAGTTTATAATACATAGTAATAACAAATGCACTAGTAAATTGGGGTGCTGGGGTGGCTCAGTCAGTTAAGCGTCTGACTTTGGCTCAGGTTATGATCTCACTATTCATGGGTTTGAGCCCTGCATTGGGCTCTGTGCTGACAGCTTGAAGCATGGAGCCTACTTCAGATTCTGTTTCTCCCTTTCTCTCTGCCCCTTTCCCACTCTATCTCTCTCTCTCTCAAATAAATAAACATCAAAAAATTTTAACACAAAAATAAAATAAATTTTTAAAAACCTAATTGTAAATTATTGTTACTATCTTTATGCCCCATTTAGGACGTCTCTTGTCTCAGCCAATTACACACTCTTCTGTCTGAGCAATACCACCCAAGGACTGACACACACTTTGAGCCTTTTGCTACCCCCTTCCCCACACTCTTTAGTCAACAAATATTTATTAAGCACAGACTCTGTTCCAGGTAGTGGGATACTGTACTAAGCAAGTACAGTCAGGCTGTTCAGTTGTTCTTGACATGACATGGTTTTGAGAACCTTCACCATATTTAACAGACTATTCTAAATCTTGTCTGGATCTCCTTTCAGGAAGTACTCGCTGGGGAGCCTGGGTGGTTCATTCAGCTAAACATCTAACTCTTTTTTTTTTTAATTTACATCCAAATTAGTTAGCATATAGTGCCACAATGATTTCAGGAGTAGATTCCTTAGTGCCCCTTACCCATTTACCCCATCCCCCTTCCCACAACCCCTCCAGCAACCCTCAGTTTGTTCTCCATATTTATGAGTCTCTTCTGTTTTGTTGCCCTCCCTGTTTTTATATCATTTTTGTTTCCCTTCCCTTATGTTCATCTGTTTTGTCTCTTAAAGTCCTCATATGAGTGAAGTCATATGATTTTTGTCTTTCTCTGACTGACTAATTTCACTCAGCATAATACCCTCCAGTTCCATCCACATAGTTGCAAATGGCAAGATTTCATTCTTTTTTTTTTTAATGTTTTCATTTATTTTTGAAGGAGAGAGAGAGACAGAGCATGAGTGGGAGAGGAGCAGAGAGAGAGGGAGACACAGAATTCGAAGCAGGCTCCAGGCTCTAAGCTGTCGGCACAGAGCCTGATGCAGGGCTTGAACCCACAAACCGTGACATCGTGACCTGAGCATCCTGAAGCCGGACGCTCAACTGACTGAGCCACCCAGGCACCCCAAGATTTCATTCTTTTTGATTGCCGAGTAATACTCCATTGTGTGTATGTATATGTATATATATATATATATATATACATATACATACACACCACATTTTCTTTATCCACTCATCCATCGATGGACATTTGGGCTCTTTCCATACTTTGGCTATTGTTGATAGTGCTGCTATAAACATGGAGGTGCATGTGTCCTTTCGAAACAACACACCTGTATCCCATGGGTAAATGCCTCGTAGTGCACTTGCTGGGTTGTAGGGTAGTTCTGTTTTTAGTTTTTTGAGGAACCTCCATATGGTTTTCCAGAGTGGCTGCACCAGCTTGCATTCCCATAAGCATCCGACTCTTGATCTCAGCTCTGGTCATGATCTCACGGCCCCTGCTTGGGATTCTCTCTCTCCCTCTCTTTCTACCCCTCCCCCACCCTCTCGAAATAAATAAACTTAAAAAAATAAAGTAAACATAAAAGAAGTACTTGCTGATTACTTACATGTGCCAGACACTGTGCCAGGCTCTGGTGATGATAATGCTGAGCAGAACAGGGCTGTACTTTCAGGAAGCTCCTAGAGATTTGTTCAGGGTATCCAATCACATAAACAAACCCATCCTGATAAGTCAATGGGTGCTAATAAATGTTCCTCTTTTAGAGACCTTGCAGTTCTTTGGAACCTGAAGCATATGTTGTCTTGGATGCTAGCTCACTTGTTGGCGTCTACTAGTTGGTGAGGACAGGCGTCATGGCTCTCATTTTTCACTACATATCCAGTATGCAGCATCATGGCTGGCATACAGTGGGTGTTCAGCAAATACTTGCAGAATGAATAGATGGACCTCAAGGTGCACTATCTGATATGGTAACCACTCACCACCTGTGCCTCTGTCTGTGTAAATTAAAAATTAAACAAAATTAAGTTTCATTATTCAGTGTATTATGTACTTAAGATTAAAGTTATTACTGAAATTAAAAAGGCATTTTCTCCGTCACCCTAGCCACATTTCCAGTGTTCAGTAGCCATGTGTGTTAGTGATTACCCTAAGGACAGCGCAGATACAAGATACACAGCGTCTCCATCAGTACAGAAAGATCGCTGATCTGGAACACTGCTTCTCAACCGGGAGTGATTTTCTCTCCCAAGGGACATTTGGCCACATTTGGAGATGTTTCTGGTTGCCACAACTGAGGGGTTGCTACTGGCATCTAGAGAGAGAGGCCAGGGATGCTACTCAACATCCTGTATCCACAGGACAACAACCCCCTGCAACAGTAGTATCAAGATTAGGAAACCCTGTCCTGAATTAACTGTCTCCATGAGGGCTAGTCCAAAGGGTGTCCACCTGAGGCACTTTGTATCTACATGAGGCTATGCTGCTACTTGGTGGATGACAGCTCACATATCTATAACACTCGACAGTTTACAAAGTTGAGGTGTCCTCTGTAATTCTCTAGGGCTAGAATCACTCCCACTTTATGAGAAAAAGAGAGCGAGGCTCAGAGATGTGATGTCTCAGGAGGGAGCAGAAATGGAACTCAAGGGTGCAAGTTAAAAGGAGGCTAGGTTTTCTCAGTTAAGGAAGAATTTTCAAGCCATCAGAGTTTTCTTCAAGTAGGAGTGAGTTTCATATCATTGAAGGTATTCTGACTGAGATTTCTCCATGGGGCTGTGTTGCCCACAGTACTCCATGGAATACTAGCCCGCAAGATTACAAAACAAAGGCTCTATTGCACCGATTTTTGAGAAAGGCTGCATAATAACCCATTCCCTTCTGGGCTTTCATATTGCAGTGAATACATTACAGGCTCTGATAAGTCCCAGCAACAAAACTTGATTTTTTTTGTTTAACCCAGTGTTTCTCAATCCCATTTAAGTAGACGGTCCCATCCTCATGCCATATAGGGGAGCAAGCAACCATTAACATAGAGCCAGTGTTCAGTGCAGCACTTTTCGGTAAATGCAGCTTTATAGCTTAGTCAAGCATGGAATGAATTATCAAACAACCCCCCTGTCCCTTGGGTCTGTGTATACTTCTGTTACTGTCTGTGTGACCACAGGCAAGTCTTGGTGTTCGGCGAGTCATCTGGTGTGTCTGGATCTGGGCTAAATGACTTATCCAGGGCCACACAAGTAGCATGTACATTTCAAAGCTTGGCAGGCATTTATTTATCATTTTCCTCTTTCTGACTCTTGGGAGTATATTTGATTCAATGCGAAGTCTTTCTGCTCCAGAGCCTAAATCAGACGCAGTGGGTCCCTATCATCTCTCTGATGCCACATTCCCAAGGAGAATTACATCACCTGCCTTGTTTAAAATATATCACCGTGGCAACAGCGGCTGTTCTTGTGTGGATGTGGATGGCTCCCATGTAGCATTGGATGTGGGTGGGTGCTGGCTTTTCCAAAAGAGAGAAGTAGGGCATGAGTTTCATCTGATAAGGACCATGTGTGTCTGTCAGGTGGAAATTGGGTGGATGTATATGTCAGCATGCAATGCAATGTTTGCAAGACGCACCTGGGGTAAGACCCTTGGGAATTGAAGACTTTTGTTTTTAGTTTAGCTTAATTCCAACCAAGTACCAACATAGAGATAATCTAGGGTGCCCAACTGATGAGAGAGAGTGACAGAGAGAGAAGACATGGTAGAACATAGAAAGAAAAGGTCCTTAGAGGATAGAGTTTGGGGTGTGTGTTTTCCAGGGTACTGGACCCCTATTATTTTTTGTCTGAGATATTTTAGGTGGCCCCATGGACACAGCTTGAAATAACATGTAATAAACAAGGAGAGAAAGTAACTGCCCTTTCAATATGCTTTCTATCCTTCCCTGTCGTCAAAGAGTTGTCTCAGTTTGGGACAACCATGTTTTTAACACCTCTCAACACTCGCCAATCTTCCTTTCTTAACAAAAGAGGGAGCAGGTGTCAGCTCAGAGCCTGGGGCGGGTAGCAGTAGATAGCTAGAATTTAATAATGTTCCTTTGTTTTCATCATATCTATTTTTAGGGCTGTTTCTGAACAGGACACTGGTTTAACAGTTTCAGATGTGAGATGAGGTTTCTTTTGAAACTGAATGTATTAGGTCAAAAAGCAAGTCAATTTCAAAACTAATATTAAACAAACGCGGGTATAAGAAATACATGCATAAATGGACAAAAATCACGACTGGCCTTGTGTGAGCAGCTGAGGTTTAGGAAACGTTTCGAGTGATACGTGGCTTTGGAGAAACCAGGTCTGGGTTATGGGCCAGCTCCCTCATGTACTAACTGTATTGTCTTGAGCAAGGTTTTGAGTCTCGGTTTTATAGTCAATTAAGTAGGGATAGAAAATTACCTATCTTATATGGTTAATGTGAAATAATCATATAAGATACATAGTAAAGGCTCAAAAAGGGATAACTCCCACTATACATATTTTGTGATTAACATTAGTTTGTATACATAGTGCCTGTAAAGGTATCAGGTTTGGGGTAAAACAAACTTCTCTCTGGGGCGCCCGGGTGGTTCAGCCGGTTGAGCGATTGACTTCGGCTCAGGTCTTGATCTCACAGTTTGCGAGTTCGAGCCCCGTGTCGGGCTCTGTGCTGACAGCTCAGAGCGTGGAGCCTGCTTCTGATTCTGTGTCTCCCTCTCTCTCTCTGCCCCTACCCCCTCTCATGCATGCTCTGTCTCTCTCTGTCTCAGAAATAAATAAACATTAAAAAAAACTTTTAAAAACTTGCTGCTCAACGTCCTATAATAGGAATATTTATTGAGTACTAACTCTGTGCCAAGCCCTGTTCTAAGCCTTAGACATGTCCAGTCTCATTTAACATTCCCAGTGATTCCACAAAGTTAGGGGATATTAGTATCCCACTTTACAGGTAAGGCACAGGTAAGTAAAGTAACTTACCAAAAGTCACACAGCTAAAAGGCGGCAGAGGCAGGCCTCAAAACCAGGCAGCCTGATTCTAGCATGCATGCTCTTAACTACTCTCATGGAGGGGCGCCTGGGTGGATCAGTCAGTTAAGCATCTGACTTCGGCTTGGGTCATGATCTCATAGTTCATGAGTTTGAGCCCTGCATCAGGCTCTGTGCTGATAGCTCAGAAACTGGAGTCTGTTTCAGATTCTGTGTCTCCCTCTCTCTCTCTCTCTCTGCCCCTCCCCCACTCACGCTGTCTCTCTCCTTCTCTCAAAAATAAACATGAAAAAACAATTTTTAACCCTATACCAGAAGCCCCTATATTTTGTAGATGCACAGTAAATTTTTTTGTTGATGATGAGAGAGATTGTATTAGTTAGGAGTCCTTTGGTTTCCAGGGACATAACCACACCAAAGTAGCTCCAGTAATGAAGAGAAGTGTTGATTCTCATAACTTAAAAGTTGAAAGGCTACAGGTCTAGCTGGATCCAGGAGCTTAAAGACTTGTCCCCCTATTGATTTCTTAGGCAAGCTCTCTTCTTGGAGTGACAAGAAGGCTTTCATTAGCTCCAAACTTTCATCTTATCCTTTTTAACAACTCCTAGCAAAGGAAGGTCCCTTCCCAATGGTGTCAGTAGAAGTCCCAGAATTGAGTCTTACTGGGTCTAATTGGCCTGGTTTAGATAGGTGCCTACCTACGAGCCAATCACTGTGGCCTGGAGCTGGCCTGAAAACACCTTTGCCTGAGTCAGGTGGACTGAAAATGAAAAGGGGTGGACCCTCAGAGAAGAACCCAGTGCTTCTGTTATAACTTCAGCAAATGGATGCTCAGCAGGGCAAACTTTGCTGCCTGCAAAATCTTATAATCTTCATTGAGAAGATTCATGGGCTGGGGGCCTGCATCAGGAAGGAGCAGACTGGGGTTTCATGACCTTTCTTCTGCAGATTTGCTCTGTGACCTTGGACAGCCCTGTAAGCCCTCGTGGGTCTCTGTGTCTTTGGTTGTTCAGTGACTTCTTGTCATCATGCCTCCCAAGATTATTTTAAAGAGCACATGAAATAGTGTTATTTATAAATGTGATTAACATTGCAGCTTTTCTTCCTCCATGGTTTCTATAAAAAACACACTTTAGTCCAGGTTTTGGGGGTTCTTTTCCCAAATAGCTAATAATCCTTTCCCAATCCCCATGTTGCCAGTCCCTGCTGGATTTTTAAGGCTTGCCTTTATCGAGAATAAAGTACCACAAGAATAAAGGGCCACAACATTCAGTATGCACTTTGAAATAAACAGTTTCAAAGAGCACAAGTGAAATCAAGTGACATCTTACCAAGATGTCTACATGCCAAGATACTACAGGGCAAAAGCTGTGCTGAGTGTTTTGCAAGCACCACCTCCTTCTGTTGCCCTGACAACTGTTTTGTCATGGGTAACAAGAGGCAGGGAGAACAACACAGGAGAGCCGAGTTCGAATAACGCCAAGTTCAAATAACACAAATAATGCCGGAGAACTGAGTTCAAATCTGCCTCTAAAATAGAAGCAGGACCCACCGCAAGCCTGAGCTTCAGTTTCCTCATCTGTAAAATGGGAACAACACAGAAGCTATGTCGTAAGGTTATTGGAAGGACACAATAAGCTGTAGAACATAAGGTGCTTAGCAACATGCCTAGCACCTAGTGGACACCTGCCCAAGGTCACAGGGTGGGTGGGCTCCAATTCCAGCCCTGTCTGCCTCCAGACTCAGGCCAAACTGCCTTACAACAGAAACACATCTCTTCTGGGGTCATCTTTAGCTTCCAGCGACTCAGGGTCTCTGGCCCCTCCAGTCTGTCCAGATTTGCTCTGTATACTCAGGCTACAAATTGCTGCTGCAATGTCCTGAAATAACTCTGCTCTTCCGGCCAGCCCCCCTCCCTGGCTCCCTCCCACCAGGCCCAGAATAGCCACATACATCATGGCTCCAAAACAGCCTGCAGGATGCTTCCTCCCCTTTGATAATAGCTCAGCCCTGTCTAAATGCTGGCATAACCAGGGCCACAGTGCCTGATGCAGCCACAATTAGGCTTAGGTATGCTATGCCATCATGTAGGGATACACTTTGATTTCACTTGTGAGGAGAAGTCACACCTGTCATTATACTTGGCTGGGGATGGAGGCTGGACAGATGATGTTATCTCACTGCCTTGATAGAGAAACCAAAAGGCTAGTTACAGGTCCATAGCCATGGTCTTATGTGACATTTCCACGTGGCTTTCCCATTTATTAAGAAAGCCAACATCCCTGTCTCGCTTATAATGTCCATGCTGTGGCCTGTAAGGTTTTGCCAGACCTGATTCCAGTGCCCACCTTTCTGACATGATCTTACTCCTCTCTTCCCTTTTTTCCATTTTGCTCATGCCTGTCTCTCCTCTTTTTAGGTCTTCAGACTCCCTAAGCACTCTCTCTCCTGCCTCAGGGCCTTTGCTCATGCTGCTGTCTCTGCCTGGATGCTCTTACCTAGCCCTCTTTTGAATGGCTATTTCCTTCTTGCCATTCAAATTTCAATCAAGTCTTTCCTGGTCCCTCTCAACCCTGCTTTCCTTTGTTGCACGTACTGCAAATTATAATTATATTTTTTCAGAACATTTATTTCTTTAATGTCTGTCTCCCATACTAAATTGTGAGCTCCATTACAGTAGAGACCTTACCTGTCTTGTTCACGAAGTTTTCTCCAGATCACAGTGTGTGCCTGACCCATAAGAGCAGCTCCATAAATATTGCTGAAGGAGAGATAATGTTGACCACAATGTTATATGGGAAGCATCACCACCCCCCATTCAACAGATGAAAAGACAGAGGCACAAAGTATGGAGGAGTTTTCCAAGGTAACCTTCAAGGCTAGGAACAGAACAGAAATCAAAACTCATTTCAGACTCTCAATCCAGGGTTCTTTCTACCCCTCACAGCTGCTTTTAGAACAGTGATGCAACCATGATTTTCCCCAAGTGATGCGAGGACAGTCTCCTCGGAGCAAACAGACTGAACTAAATCTTAACTCATGGATACTTGATCACTGAAAGAGAAGAATGGGGGATGGTGGTCCCAGCAGAGGGAACAGGAAATGCAAGGCATGTAAGTGCCTCATAGCAAGCACTGAGCATATAACAAATATTTCCTTAACTTACTCATCCATCCATTCATTTATTTGTGCCATATTTCCTTGAGATCTACTATGTGCCAGGCACTAGAAATACATAGGTAAATAATAAACCAAGACACCTATAATATTAGTTAATATTTATCGAGCCCATATTGTTTTAGACACTGTTTTAAGTGCCTTATGTGGACTATCTCATTTTTTAAAAAATGTTTATCTACTTATTTTGAGAGAGAGAGTGAATCCCAAGCACACTCCATCCTGTCAGCACAGAGCCTGACGCAGGGCTCGACCTCACGAACCGTGAGATCATGACCTGAGCCAAAATCAAGAGTCAGACACTTAACCGGCTGAGCCATCCAGGCACTCCTGGACTATCTCATTACATTACCATCCTAAGAATGAGATCTACTCCCTAAGACTGGTACAGGAGTCATGCCCATTTTACAGAGGGGTAGGTGGAGGCTTAAAGACATTAAGTAACTTTCTAGGGGCGCCTGGGTGGCTCAGTCAGTTAAACGTCCGACTTTGGCTCAGGTCATGATCTCACGGTTCGTGGGTTCAAACCCCGCATCGGGCTCTGTGCTGACAGCTCGGAGCCTGGAACCTGCTTCCGATTCTGTGTCTCCCTCTCTCTCTGCTCCTCCCCTGCTTTCACTCTCTCTCTCTCTCTCTCTCTCTCTCTCTCTCTCTCCCTCTCTCAAAAATAAATAAAGATTTAAAAAATTTTTAAAAAAGACATGAAGTAACTTTCTCAGGTCACTCAGGTAGGTGGAAAAGCTGGAACTAAAATCCAGACAACATAAGTCAAACACTCAAGTTCATAACTCAAGTGGTCATGTCGCCCCTCCTGTAACTCTTCTTCGGAAGAGGGTCCAGCATGTTACAGAAGATTTCCAGAAATAATGGCAGGAGCATTCTTGAGAAGTATGAGCCGCTTGCATAATCCCTCTCCACCTCTTCTGATACTCCCTACAGTTGGAGACCCGCCAGCCACTGTGTTGTTCCTGGAGCACACCCTCTGGCCCCATTCTTCTGACCCTCCCCCACTCCCTTTTCTCGCAGACACTTGTCCCCTTAACACCCTTCACCTTCTCTCTAAGGTTGTCCCTGCCCATGGTGGCCAAATTCAGTACCACCCACCCCACCTGCCGCTGTCTCTGATACTCAGCTGACTCTCCAGTTGAGAGGTCTGTGATCATTTATTCCCCTGAGCAGAGCCAGACATGGAAAAAGTTGCCTTCAAATCCTGCAATTACCTCTCCCTGGATTGCAGCTATTTAGCTGGAGACACCTCCGCCCGGCCCTCCTGCGTGCCCAGCAAGCATAAGGCCTGTGAATAACAGAAGAGCATTTTAGGGCTCCTAGGGCACTTCCCAGCCCTGAAATCACTTCTGTGTGCGTCTTGGCTTAAGAAACATTGATTCTACCAATTAAATGCCCTCTCCCCTACCCCCTCCTCAGGACTTCTACTTCACCCTTAGTCCCTTGCCTACTCTGCTGAAGAGGCTCAGTAATGTTCATTCATTCATTCATTCATTCATTCATTCATTGTGAAAGGCACTGAACTAGGCTCTGGGGGTATAACACTGAGCCAACCAGATACAGACACCTGATAAGAACTTACCTTTTCTCTCTCCCTGGGTGACGGGGCTACAGAATATGGACACTTATCAAGGGCTTGGGTAGCCAAGGACAGCTTCTGGAGGAGGTAATGACTAGGACAAATAGGACAATGGATGACTAGGATATAAACAAGACAGAAACTGAGATATAAATAGGAGTTGGCTAGGAAAGAGAAGTAGTGGAAGGTGAACCCAATATGTGCAGACTGAGGTGAGAAAGCCAGGCCCACCTAGGGAAATGGCTACAATGTAGCGTGGTAGTTGGGAGTTGAAAGAGAGGGAGATGGTGAGTATAGGAAGGGATTGAATTCTCCTGAGCATCACAGAGTCAGGATCTTACCTTAAAGTCAATGGGAAGCCTCAGAAGGTTTTAGGCAGTTACGTCTTCTGTGTCTCTCATGTCAGTGCTAAGCTGGTTCTTGACCTCTCTTTTGTATCTCTCCTAGGAAATCTTTGTCCAGGGCCACATCAGATCCTGGTAGCCCAGAGCAGGCTATATATCAAGACCGAAGTGTTCAGCACCTCTGGGGAAAGGAGAGAGGGTGCACGATCACTTCGTGTTGGAGATAGATGGAGATTTGAGCTGATTGGCTCATTAGGCAGTTCTCTGCTTGATGCCAATGCAATCCCTTGGTGCTGAGGAGCATGACTAGTAGAGAGGAAGTAGCCTTAGGGTGGGCTGAGTCCAGGCACTGACCTTGACCGCTGTGTGACTTTTTGTAGATTTAACTTACGTTTCTGGACCTTGGTTTTTCCATTTGTAAAAGGCAGTGATTGGAGGACCTTTCAACTTTAACATTCCATGAGTATAGTGGGTATCAAAGAAAAGGAAAATGATATTGGAGACAACTGAGACCTGAAAACATCTCATATGTCAGTCCATGATGCAAAATCCCCCTTTTTAACCACTTTGGCAGACACATGGACAAAACAACAAAACAAAACAAAAACAAAATTAAAGAGAATGATGGGTCCCAAGGAGAAATGGCTATTGATGTGTTGATGTGACGCTCCTGTCCCACACTGCTAAACATTCATGGGCATTTCCACGTGTGTCCATGCAAGCATTCCCATATATTCACACATACATGACATGGATGACTAGATGTGTGTACATGCACATGCATGCACACACATGCACACTCATACACACCCTCATCCATTTACCCAAACTCCCTGAGTACCCCAAATATTCTTTACAGGGGTCAGATCTCTGTAAATGTTCTACCGTTGTACCTGAGTTTGATACACACACACACACACACACACACACACACACAAAGAATAAGTTCTTGTATTTTTTAGAGCCTACACAAGCAGGATATCCCAGGTCCTAAGATGTTCAACCAAGTTTTAGTGGAAACAAAGGAGGTGAGGTCTGAGTTAGCTGATTGGGAATTAGTCAACCCTTCCATGCATTGTTTGTATGTGTTTTTTTATTTTTATTTTTAATCTTTATTTTTGAGACAGAGAGAGAGACAGAGTGAGAGCAGGGGAGGGGCAGAGAGAGAGAGATGGAGACACAGAATCTGAAGCAGGCTCCAGGCTCCAAGCTGTCAGCACAGAGCCCAATGCAGGGCTCGAACCCATGAACCGTGAGATCATGACCTGAGCCAAAGTTGGACGCTTAACCAACTGAGCCACCCAGGTGCCCCTGTTTGTATGTCTTTGACAAGAATCTCTCCCAAGTATGGCCCAGAGAAGCATAAGGACAGAGACTTCAGCTCCATTGCACTCACCTTCCCATTCCATCTAAGCCTTGGATAACAATTTCCATATGCTGGATTCTCTGCATCTCAAATTCTAGGTCTTCCAACTTACTAAAGACATAATGACATCCAAAAACAGGCTTCTGGGATGAGATCTGCTCACTCCTGTTCTTATCAAGCATCTTATCAACCTTAGCTCATAGTCTGAGATGGGAGGGCCGAACATAATCCTCACCAGTCAACCAAATTCTGGTCACTGGCTAGTTTAATAATGAAGCCCTAGACTCCATCACTTTACTCCCCACCTCCTCCTTTAGGACACCCTACTTCCTGGTTTCATCTGAACATGCCTGCTCCCTCCCTGCACCTCTTAATGTGGAGTGTGTGTGTGTGTATCAGCATGTGTGGCAGGGCTGTGTACACAGTGGCAGAAAAGTCCTTGAAGGTTGAAAGAATGAATAATGGAAGGGAAACAATCCGCCTTGTCAAGCCCCAGACCAAAAATTCTTCAAGATGGACTCAAAAATAGCAATGTTTCCCGCATGTTAATTAATCTGTTCCAAAGGTGGGGACAATGTCCTTGAGATTGTAGGCTAGAAAAGAAAAAGGTGTAGCCCTGTGTGTGCACTTGGCATGTAGGCAGAACTTCTGTTCAAACCCAGGGGCTTTGCTGATTCATGTCCCTGAGAGCCCAACAGTGGTTCAGCACCGGGGACAGCGGTCATTGATTAAACAATTTAAAGATGCAGTGAATACAACCGTGGAACACTTACCTGGCTGCAATTCTAGCCATCCTTACCTATTGAACCTACTGGTTACATCACCTTTCAGATGTCTCTTTATGAGAAATGTGTGGTCCTGAAAAATTCTATGTAAATCTATATTTTATAATGTGATCCGTTCAGAAACACATTTATATATTTCCAATAAATCTTCCAGGAGGATAGTGTAGGAGTTTTGAAGCTTTAGTCGCCCCGATTTCTGAAAAGATAGATGTGTCTAGAGGATATAGTATGACTTAGTGGTTAAGAGCATTGTAGGAATATATCAGGGTTTGTTGTCACTATTGGCATTTTGGCCCAGATAATTCTTTGTCTGGGGAAGTGCCCTGTACATTGTAGGATGTTTGCAACATCTGCAGCCTGTACACACATGCCTGTTATACTTCCTCAGTTGTGACAACCAGAAGTGTCTCCAGATATTGTCAAATGCCCTCTGAGGCCAAAATCTCCGGCATTTATTGAGAATGTATGGAATAGATGTATCGGATCTGAATCCTGGTTCTGCCACTTATTAATGGCCTTGAGCAATTGTTTTTTGTGCTCCATGGTTCTTTCTCATATGCAAAATGATGGCAACATTTGTATTTACCTTATGGGGCTACTGTAAGGACTGAATAAGCTATCGTTTGTCAACTTGTTCAGCATAGCGCTAAGGCACAGTAAGCCTTCAATAGATACTAGTATCATCAATAAAGTGGTTGTCTTCTTCTCCTTCCTTCTCCTTCTCCTTCTCCTTCTCCTTCTCCTTCTCCTTCTTCATCACCATCTCAGCCATTTAACTCCAGAGATCATGCTGTCATATTTATAAATCATTCATTCAGAAAGCATTGCTGTTATCTATTAAATAGTTGATACTCTGCTAGGCAGTGAGTGTTCAAAGATGAATAAGGTACTGTCTCTTTCCCCAAAGAACCAGAAGTCCCAGATTTTATCTCATGGTCATAAGTGCATGTGACTCCCATGGTAAGTATGCATGAAACTTTATCCTGCATGTATCAGTAAGGATAGGCTTAGTCTTCCTGCAGCAGCAACCAACCCCCAAATGTCAGGCTTATGACAACAGAGGTTTCTTTTTATGGTCACACTACATGTTCATCATGAGTTTACAGGAATCTCTGCTCCATGTTGTCCTCTGTCAAGAGCCCAAATCAAATGAACCTCTACCACCTGGAATGTCTGTAGTTACTAGGGCAGGGGTAAAGGGAAAATGGTGAACTGTACACTTGCCTTTAAAGGCTTCTATCCAGAGGTTACACACAAAAATCCCTTTCACACTTCATATTCAAAGCAAGTCATGGCATCCTACTTAAATTTGAGGGGGAGGGTAAGTATAATCCTACTATGTGCCTGAAAGCAGAACTGAGATATTGATTAATGGCCTTAGTAACTACTACACAGCCATTTTATAAAAGCTAGCCATTTGGCTTGTGGGGGGATATTGTGAGCAAAAGTGAAGGATTCGATCTAAAGCGCTCCCCAGAAACAACCCAATAGTTCCATCCTTCTAATGATGAGTAAGAAGCATCACCCCACACAAAAAAATATGGCATCCTGTTCTCTTGAGCGTGAAGAGGAGAGAGCATACAGGAGAAAACGAGGGAGGAAGATGGAGAGAAATTAATGGAAGCCATGAGTCTGGTGTTCCACCTCTATTCCTAAGCCACAACATCAGATTCCCAGTATTTAACATGCAGTGATATTAGACTACATTCTTAAAACATCATAAAAGGGCTCATGCTTTTCAGAAGAAAATAAGAAACAAAACAATACCCCCACATCTGGTTGTTCTTGTTATCTTCTGAAAATAATTGTAAGGAAATTTTAATTGGAGTGGGGTAAAATCAACTCCATTGATTTATAGCTCAAATAGGGATAATCCACATCAAGGCTCCATTGGCCATTTCATTTTGGCTTCCAAAGTCTCCATTATTAATTCATTTCTAAAGTGATCTCTCTCACTCCCAAGGGGTATATCCCAGTAACTACGTGCTTACAATACTCTATTTGATTAAAATTTAACAAGCTATGTTATTGGCAAATAAACTATTTATTTCAGTGCTGTTGCCAATGCCAAAAGGAATGTTTCGAACAAAGAAATGGAATTGACACACTAAAGAGATTGTCATTAATAATTCACAATAGCCAAAAATGCACGCATATACATATTTTTTTCAGTGATGGCATTAGAGTATAAAAAAAGCAGAGGAGTCAGCCAAAGTCCTCTGGTTTCCTATTTATTAAAAGGGGGAAAACCAAGAAATTGAACTTAGGTTGTTATGTGGTGTAGTGGAAAGAATATTTAAGAAAACTAGGCAGAGCCCTGCTATTAACTTGCTGTGTGACCATAGGCAGGCCACTTAACCTCCCTAGGCTTGTTTTCTTCTTTTTGAAAAATGGGACTAAGAAAACTTTGTTTATTTAAAACTTGGGGTTTTGGTCAGGATGCAATGAGAGAAAAAGATATAAACATGCTTTGGAAATGCAGCAAGTGCTTTATAAATATCAGAATTAGATTGATAACTCTTCCTTGTTCCTTAAATAAGACACTGATTTATCTGGCAGAAAGTTGTGGGAAAGGGTTGGGGAGCCTGTTTGTCCCTTTGGGAGTTTTTATATAGTCTCGGGGAAAACCCCAAGCTAAGTTTAGCTTCTGCTGATGAAGACATTGATCTGAGCAGATTTCTCCATCAACCCATATGTCCCCTGCTCTATTGCTAGCATTAATAGTTATGATTTATTTAGCATTTAATTAATATACACCAGGAAATCGTGCCAACCTCTTTATATATATTATCTCACATCCACCCCCATGAGATGGGCACTATTAGCACTCCCCTTTTCTAGAGAAGAAAACTGGGGCTCACACATATCCAAGGCTACTGGACTGATAAGTGGTAGAGAATCAGGAATCTACCTTGGATCTGTCTCTGGGGGCTCAATTCTTAATCACCTCTCTCCTTTGGTTTTCATGTTGGTTGAGGACGCGCTATTCTTTTTTGCCTCCTGCTTACCTCCACCAGGGTGTAGTCTGCTCTGGGTAAGTCAGATCCCCTGAATGAAACGTGGAAATGTGAGATGGTTGGAATGCCAGAAGAGCACAAATCGTAGACGCACTTGAGTAAGGGTTGTTCTCCATTGAACTTCAGAGTAGCTAGAACAGTTTTTCATCCAAAGTAGGGGTTTAGAAAAATCTATAGGTAGGTAGTTGGATGGATAGATGATGAATGGATAGATGGACGGATGGATAGATAGAAAAATGGTGGATGATGGATGGATGGATGGATGGATAGATGGATGGATGGATTTCACACTTAATAGATGGATAAAGAGATAGACCAGCTGATTTAGGATCCATGAAGAAGTAGCCTTTGTTTCCTGTTTACCTTTGAAGTCTTGCTTGACAGAGAGTAGTCCCTCAATATGTGTTACCAAATTGTCGTTACTATTCACCGGTATTAGCTACCCATCACTTCAGTGGCCCCAGGTTTTGAGTGCTCACTGAAGATATCATTTTTTTTCAGTCCCAGTCATAATGTGTCATTGGCTAAGTGCTGGTTTAAGCTTTTCCCCTGAGTAATAACAATAACAACAGCTATTATTTATTGAGCCTTCTTTATGTGCCAAGCACTGTAATAAGGCTTTTACCTGATTTACTATAAATATACAACAAACTCACAATGTTGATAATGCTGGCCCCATCTTACAGATGAAAAATACTGACTGTTGGAGAGGCAGTCCAGGTCTATCCAGGCTAAACAGGGGCAGAAATTGGATTCAACTCTAAATGAGTGCAGCTGCAAACTGGGTGCTTTTTACTCTACTCTCCTGGTTCTCAAAATGTGGTCCCCACATCATCAGAAGCAGCATCACCTGGAAGCTTGTTAGAAACGCAAATTCTTGGGACCCATCCCAGACCTACCAAATCAGAGACTCCAGGAGGGGGCCCCCAGCAATCTATGCCACAAAAAAAAAAAACCCTTCAGATGTTTCTGATACCCACCCCATCTTGAGAACCACTGCTCTAATCCAGAAAAGTTGCTTCCCTAGATTTCACAGCTGCATTTATCCTAAATTATCCACACCCCTTCACCGACTGGGTTTAGGGAAGGAAGTTGTGCCAGGGAACAAGTTATATAAACCTCCCCCTCTTTCCTCAACCTACTGTCATCTCTTGTCAGAATCCCTTCAGGGGCCTCCTGCCTGCCTTCCTACCACTGGCTCTGGCCATTCTCCACACTATTCATACATGCATGCACACATACATATTCGTAATATCATGCATACATTGAAGCCAGAGGGGTTTTTCCAAAGAGTGGACCTGACCATGTCACTCTCCTGCCTAATGACCATCAATAGCTCCCCACGGCCCGCAGGATAAAGTCCACACAGTACTATGGCCAACCAGGCTCTGCAAAGTCGGCTCCTGCTGGCCTTTCCAGTCTCATTTCTCTTCTTGCTCCCTCCTTCTGCTCCAGCCACCCCTACTGCATGGCCACCCAGTACTGTCCACTGCCCACTGCCTTCATAGTTCTTTGGTTTAATTATGTACCTTTGGCATTTCCACAGGACTGTAATCTCCATGAGGGCAGGAATCATATCGGTTTTTCTCAACAGCCTATCCCCAGAGCCTAGAACCATGCCTGACACATAGTAGGTGCTCAATAATTTGTACAGACAATACCTTGGAGCCCTGTGCTTTCCATCACAGCATACCATATTATAACCACCCTAGTATAGTTTGTTACATTTTTGTGAATCTGTCGGGTCAGAGCTTGGGCTCTAAAAGCCAACAAGCATAGATTTGAATCCTAGCTCCTCTACCCACAGTCTCTGTGAACTGGAGTATGTGATTTAATCTCTTTGAACCTCAGTTTCCTTACCTGTTAAGTGGGGATAATAGAGTAGTTGGGGAGATTAGATGAAGTGTTGCGCGTAAAACTCTTAGCCCAGTGCCCGGCAGATGTGGGCTAGCGATTGGTTTTTATTAAATCAGGTCTTCCCAGCTATCAAATAGTGGTGGCATAACCCTACCTTGAGGATGTTCACAAAATGCAAGTCAACTGGGGATGTCCATCCAGGTGGGGACAGAGCCTGGGACCATAGCCACATAACCTAGCACTTAAGTGTCAGGCTCCTGATTCAGAATGAGAAATGCCTTGCTCCTCAACCTCCCAGCTTCATGAGCTTGGGCAAGTTTCAGGGCTTTCCATGCCTCAGTTTTCTCATCTGTAATCCAGCAATGGTAACACAGGACCTATGTATAACTGTTGCAAGAATCCAATGCAAATAGAGCACATAGAACAGTGCTGGGCTTAAGCCAGCACGTGGCAAGCACTGAATTACTGCTGGCTATCATCATCATCATAACCACCATCATTGCTATTGTGATCCAGCCTGGGAGCTGGAGAAAAAGCAGCCTTTGTGCAGACTGCTTACCCCACAGCCGAATCCTCTGTTCTGCCTCTTTCTCCTTTCCTCCCCTTCCTAAACTGGTCCCTCCGACCAGCAAAGAGAAAGGCTGGGTAGCTGCAGTGGGGGTGGGGGAACTCCACTGGCTTTTCCTTTTGTGTGTGTGCAAAATCACCTTGAAGAGCTGCTGTTTCCATGGCTTTGGGAGTTTTAGATATTTATCTCCCATCCATGGTGGACCCCTGGGCACGGTAATCCACACTCGGTATGCCACGGAGCTTCTACTGCCCTTGCTCAGAGCTGACTCCTTCCGAATACCCGCCATGGAGGTGTCGGGAACAGCTGATGGGTCTCCAAAGCCTAGAGATAAAATGATACTAGTTCCCATTAACTGATCCTAAAAAGAAGGCAAGGCTTAGAAATGGAGAGGACAGGGATGGTGGGGAGAAGGAACAAGAAGGCCTGGGGTCTGGGAGAAATCCCCATGCAAGGCTTCGGGTGGGGGTAGGGCAGTGCCTCTCCATGAAGATACTGTTCTGGGTGTCCTTTTTCTCTGCCTGTGTAGCACTGTGGAACTGGGCATTTGGGGGTTTGAGCTAAGCCCAAAGGATGTAATTCAGCGGGCTGAGGGAGAAACTGAAGGAAAGAGCCATCAGGCTTAGGGAGATATCCTTGAGGGAAGTTCAAGGTGAGGCAAAAATAGAAACAGGAGAGCCCCACATAGTACAGTCAACATTTAAAGAGATGGAAAGCAGAGCAGGTAGAATAAAGTGAGTGGTCTGGCCTGTTATCTATGGTTCACACCCCTGGCTGGGCACTAGAATCACCCGCCTGGAGAGCTTTCTATAAATGTAGATACTAGAGTTTACCCCTCCCCAACCCGAGAATGGGGCCCAGGATCGTGCATTTACCGAAAGTGCCTTCCGTGATTCTGAAGTAGCCCAATGAGCACAGGCTGCAGACACACATTTGGGAACCATAGATTTTGATAATTGAAATATAACGCCAGCAGCCAGAAACCACAGCGTCAGCTTCATGGCGCGCTCCAAACCTGATCAGGGCTGAGCCTGTATTTTGGAACCTGGGGAAAAGAAGCCTGTGAGAAAAAGGAGCAGGTGGGGGACTGATTGTGTATTTCCTACAAGGGAAATGAGGACGCAGATGCTGAGCTAAGGTGGGCAGCTCCTGGAGCACTCTTAGCCAATGGGATGGATACACACCCACCCTCTTGCTTCCTGGATGGAAGAGAAAAGGATGGGCCTCTATCTTCTGGGCCAGCCTTACATTGGCCAGTTTGTTTCTTAGAAGGTGCCTGGAATCACCACCAGCTTACCAACTATCACCTAAGTAATGGCTGCTTGGTAAGGTTGGACCCAGATGTGGCCAGCTTTGTGTGTTCCCAGCACTTTTGAGGATAACAGTGGGGGGGAGCGAGACACTGGGGTACCACTGGGACCACTGCTAGGTGAGTTGGGGGGGACCACTGGGACCACTGCTAGATCTGGCCAGTGGCTTCCTCAGGAGAGGAATTCAGGTCCTTTGTCTCCAATCATGATTTAAAACTAAAATGTGTACACAAAATGCCTAATTTGGAAATGTTAGCAATAAATTTGAGTGTTTGACAAGTACTGTGCAGTACAACCAAAACACGTCCATGGGCTCATTCCTTCCAGGAGCTTCTTCACACAGGGGATTTTTTTTTTTCAAATAAAAATAAAAATAAAAAAGCATCTGACCACTTTTTACCTGGCCTCTAAATGAATAGAGTTTCGAATCACCTGCCTACTCAACATCTCTTTATTGGGGCCAGGCATTGTTCTAGGCGTGGAGGGTTCAATGATGAATGAGACAGACCACAGCCCCCTGATTTCGTCATATTTTAGAACTAGAAAATCTTAGAGTTCACCTATCTCTGTGGCTTCCAAACTGCACTCTGTGGCACTATCTCAGGGCTTGCCTTGAGTGGTCAGGTATCCAAATTACCAACACTGCTTCAAGCAGAAGGGCTCTGTTTTTATCTGTCTTATGGGGGAAGGTTTTAGCTGGCCATCACATCTACAAATGGAAAGACTAAGGATCACACAGAAATCGGTCACCAAGCCAGCAAGAAAAGCTTCATTTCCTGGCCACACAAGAGCTAGAATGGACTGAGAATTTGCTTTAATTCCTTTTCAGGCTGTCCTTTTTTCTGGTCCCAAGACCACCCTTCCACTATCCCCCTAGGGTGTGACTGGGCAATATCCAAACCTGAGTTTCTTCATCTGCATAATGGGTACTAATTATAGCACCCTTCCTCCTCAGGTTGTTGTGAGATCAGGAGGTAACTCTTTGCAGGCACAAGAGGAAGAATTCAATCAAAGTTAACCATGAGAAGGTGTTATTACTCTTCAGTCCAGCTATTCTTTAAAATTTTTTAAATGTTTATTTATTTTTTTTAATTTTTTAAAAAATTAAAGAGAGACAGAGCATGAACAGGGGAGGGGCAGAGAGAGAGGGAGACACAGAATCTGAAACAGGCTCCAGGCTCTGAGCTGTCAGCACAGAGCCCAACGTGGGGCTCGAATTCACGAGCCACGAGATCATGACCTGAGCAGAAGTCGGCCCCTTAACCGACTGAGCCACCCAGGCGCCCCATAAAATGTTTATTTATTTTTGAGACAGATACAGAGCATATGCAGGTAAGGGGCAGGGAGAGAGGGAGACACAGAATCTGAAGCAGGCTCCAGGCTCTGAGCTATTGGCAGAGAGCCTGACGCGGGGCTCGAACTCACCAACTGTGAGATCATGCCCTGAGCCCAAGTCGGACGCTTAACCGACTGAGCCACCCAGGTGCCCCCAGCTATTCTTTAAGAAAAGTGGGGTCCTTTCCCCCTCTACTTACTCCAAATTAAAATAGCAAATGGACTTACTAGAGGGTAGAGGGAGAGAGTGGCAGCTGTCACAGAACCAGGGAGGCAAGGGATTTGAAGAAAGATCCCTCCTGTCTGCCTCCTTCCCTACCTGCTCCCCAGACAGCCCTTCCCATGCCTTCTTAGTCCCCGATCTCGATCTCGCATCTGAGGGAAGCGTGAACAAGGGAGGCAGAAAGAAGACTTGTTTTCTCCCCCCAGGCTGTTGGGGAAGGGAGGGCAGAGCTGCCCTCTCTGAGTTGATTGATGTCGCGCTTGGGGATCTGAATTCTCTGATGTAATTACACTGTGTGCTCCGTGAGATAAGGAGATTAATCAGTCCATTACGCAGGGGCTGTTTTACCCACAGATGGAGGTAATTGAACGGAGACGTCGGACATCTCCGGGTCCCAGCCAGCCAGTCTGCTCCGGTTACAGGCAGGTGGCCGGCCTCTGGGCAGCTAGACCATCTTCCCCCAAGAGGAACAGTAACTGCTGTTGCTACCACTTACCTAGCTTGTTTTGAGCCCCCACCCCCTTAGGTTCAAGGTACTTTGTTACATCATCCTCAAGGTCACCCAGCGAACTGGCTACTCTCATTAGCCCCATTGTACAGAAGGAATAACTGAGGCTCAGCTGCTTTAAGACACTAGCCCAAGAGTCACAGAGCGAGTCAAGGTTCTGATGTGAATCTAGCTCAAGTGGATTCAGATGTGCCCACAGTCACTCTTGCCTCTGAAAGTGAACAAATAAATGAGGCCAACACCTAACAGCCAACTTGTCCATTGTCCGGCGACGTGAGTGAACCACTGGGACAAGAGGCCTGTGTCATCTCAGCTGGACACACAAAGAAGGAAAGAATATGACTCTCCAAGGAAAGAGCTGGAGCTAGTTTGCAGAATGAATTGCCTGTCCCTGAAAAATAGGGAAGGGCAGTGATGAATATGCAAGAGGGCTTGACTCTGGCATTACCACTTCATTGTGTGACCTTGGGCAAGTTGTGTAACCTTTCAGAGCCTTGTGGAGCCATTTTCTCATCTGAAAGCCAGCATCATACTACCTATTTTGTAGTGTTGTCATGGCTTAAAAGAACAATGTAGGTAAAGTGTTTTTATTTTTTTCTTAAGAGCCTACACAGAGTGTGGTCTCATTAATAATGCTGTGGCTGATGGTGACGTTGGTGCTGGTGAGCTGTGGCCATTTCGGGTATTGGGTACATTTCCCCCTTAGGTTAAACACTGCTTCTTACCTTCCTTTCCTCTGCTTTCCATGGGACTTACTAAAGGGAAAAGAAAAAGCCAAATCATGTTTTGTGGGCATTTCTGACGTTCCTGGCTCCATCTAGGCCACTTGGCCAACATCATCCTTATTCGTTACTCACCATAAATCGCTCCAAGAAATAGACGTTATTTTCACCCCCAACATAGAGGTGGGGAAACTGAGACTCAGAGGTTGCATGGATCAGAAACCCCATCTTCACAAACCAGCAAGGGTCATTGTGTTTAGTATGGAAGATTACCGCCACTTAATTCAGTAAATATTAAGTGCTTATTAATCCCTCTGGTAAGGCTGCAGATACAAAACCAGTAAGATCTGTTCCCATTGAGAGCCCAGCCAGGCGGGCTAGAAAATCATATATATAAACATTATTTAAATGCTCTAAAGCAGTGGTTATCACCTCTGGCTGTATATGGGAATAAATTTCCGGGAGGAAGGGAGTGCTTTTAAGAAATATAAGTGCCCAGGTGCCTGTCCTAGAGATTGTGTTTACTTGATGGGAGATGGACCTAGAAACACCATGTTTAAAAAGCTTCTCTGGTGACTCTGTGTGAGGCACAGGTCTAGAGGGCAGGGGTGCTAGATGGGCTATCGCTGGCTACGAATGAGCCAGTGAATTTACCCCATCTAGTGTATGTGACACACTAGAGTTATCATGCTCGTCCTTAGGATACCTCAGACACAGGGAGAATGGAAATAATGAACCCTCATGGGGTATGGAGGAAGGTCCCAGGGGGAGGGGGGATTTGAGTGAGTCTTTCTTGAAAGAGGAACCATGATAGAGGCCAGTGTCCCTTCTATAGGGCTGATGATTTGTGTGAGGTTAATCAGTGGCTGTCATCCCTAATCTCCAATTGAAATAAATGTTAAGCTGGTCAAAACCTTGAGGTTAGTAATTTTGGATCTTTCTTATTCCTTCCTAAAACATCTAACCCATTTTTATTGAACGCTTAACGATGTTGCTTACCAGGCATTGTTTCTTCTTATTTAAAAAAAAAATGTGAGCAGGATAAAAAAAATCAATGAAAGTGTTATATTAATAACCACTCATTGCGTGAGCGTGTGTTCTGGACCACCTGATGACGATGAGGATGATGGTGACCGGCTGCCATTTATTGAGGGTTTACTATGTACCAGCCACTGTTTTTAGCACTTTGCATGGATTAACTCATTCAGTCTTCACAATGCCCTTTGAGGTAGCATTTTTGACTCTCCCCGTCTTACAGATGAGAAAACCAAGACTCAGAGAGGTTTAGTAACTTCCATAAGGTTGTCGTAAGCTATGGGCAGAGATCTGAATTCTGGGAGGAGCAGCCTGGTCTGATCAGATGACCCCTGGGCTCAGGGGCAGGATGCTTGGGTTCTGGACCCAAGCACTGCGACTCGCGTGCCCTTTGTCAATTCAGATGAGTGATTCCTCACCCCACTCTGTGCCTCAGTTTCCTTATATGTGAATTAAGTCTTTGAACCTCTCAGGTCTTAAGATTTTATGACTCAAAGGTGTAAAATACAAAAATATAAGAGAGATTGGGGAGAAGGAAGTGGGGGCTGGCCCCCTGGGATGGAAGATTTATTTTGAGAAGTTGTCGAGGTCTGGTATTCAACCGCTCCCCCCCCCCCCCAAGGAAGTCAGAGTACAGCTGGCACTTTGCTGATTCAGAGGAACGGCTGGCAGGGGAGATGGGAGCCAAATACACTGAGAATCTGTGTAATCAGAGGAAATGTCTCCATGATTTGCCATTATAATTCTCGATAACAAACTCAGGACTCCAGCATCAATACTAATAACTAGTTGAAGGAGGTGGGGGTTAGGAATGAATTAAATTTTTTTTGAAAAACTGTTTTTTTGGTAAAGCAGTGGGGAATGTTCTGGGCTCCTAAATTTAAAGGGGGTATTTTTAGCACCTGTAATCAAACCGACTTGCGTAAACACATCTGCTGGAGTATTGGCATCAAAATGTCTTTGCCGTCTTCATCGTCTTCATTTTATATCTCTTGCAGCCCTCCTGGGACCCAGGGAGAGTTTCACTGATTTTTTTTTTTTTTCCTTTCATGATGTTTTTCCAAATCAACTGAGTGAGAAAGTCAAATGGAATATTTTCCTTTCTGTTGAAAGCTGCTGGGTCGCTACCTGAAGAGTGGCAACAAAATTCTCAAGCATCAGTGAGTGTAGGAATCGCCTGGGAACTTTGTTGAAAATGCTGATTCCTGGGCCTTGGCCTCAGATTCCGGGGCTCTGTGTGGGCTCAGGATTCTTCATTTTACACAGACATCCCCAGTGATCCTGATGCGGGGTGATCCACGGACCACCCTGAGAAATATTGGAGAAGGGAGTCAAGCAGCCCTAAGATAAGATTCCGGCTCTGTCATGTTGCAGTTACTATCTCTGAGCAATTTACTTCACCTTTTTTAATACCAATCACCTCCTTTATAAAATGGGATATTAATGGCACCTACCCTGTAACTCTGTTGTGAGAATTACATTCAATGTAATAGCTCAGCACAGTGCCAGGCATGTGATGAATGATCCACAAATGTTAACTATTATCATTATTGTTAATTATAACTACCTGGGAAAGTTATTTTCCTTTCTGACTCCAGGTTCCACATATGCAAAGTGGGAATAATTATAATGATACCTAAAAATCAGCTTTAATTCAAGGGTTGTGTATTACACGAGAAAATGTCTGCAAAGCTCTTAGCACACTGCCTGGCTCATAGTAGGTGCCACATATGTATTTATTGAATGGATGGATGGATGGGTGGACGGATAGATGGATTGATAGATGGATGGATGGATGGATGGATGAATGAATGAATGAATGAATGAATGAATGAATGAATGAATGAATGAGTTCAGTGAGTGGTTCAACATTTGCCTTCCACGAACCACAGACTAGAGTGATTTTGAGAGACCTTCCCCTCTCCAATACTGTAAGGTGTACCTGTAACAAACACACCCAGTGCATGGGGCTCTTGATCTCTAGACCCTTACTTCTTGGAGTCATTGTGGCTGTCACAACCCTAATCTTCATGTCACTCTAAACCCCACCCACTCCCAAATGCATCCATCGGAGGGATGGCTCCACAGGATCTGGCTTATTTGGTGGCTCTGAAGATTCTCCCCCGCCTCAAGAAGACATGGGGATCTTGGGGGGGGGGGGCAGGTGGGATGAATGATATTCAAACATATGCTGGGTATCATATTTGTGATCCTGAGAAAGCCATTGCATATCTCTGTGCCTCAGTCCTCTGCTCTGTAAAAGGAACCGCTGCAAGGATCTATCCATCGCTTACACCCTGGTGTCATGAGCATTTGCACACCTGTTGTGCATGAATTGTGAGTTATTATAGGTTCCTGATCTCACCGTAGCTTTCTCAATCCCAGTATACTTCCTGCAGAAGTATAGTAAATGGGGGCTGGTTGACTGAATGACTGATAACTGAATCATGATATCCCCAAGAGCTCTTGTCACTGCTGCCCACATCCTAACAGGGCCAGAAAAGCAAACAAACATTAAGCCTTATCACACTCACTCATAGTCAAAGAGGCAAGAAAGCCTCCCAGATGAGCGATGGTGGTTTTGATGTTTTGTTTTGCACGGAGGCTGCAAATCACCCACATTATCACAACAGTTATTGTGAAGTCGATGCCCACTCATTCAACAACATCTTTAAGGAGGGCTAGACACTGTGCTAGGTTCTGGGGACAAAAGAAATCAATAGACTTAAGCCCCTGCCCTCCCTGCACTCACAGACAATTACCATTTCAGGTAATGCTTGGCATCACAGGAGAAAGCGTGGCTATTCTGACAGCATTGAAGAGGGGATGCAGGGCCAACCAGACACTGAGGGAGTGGCTCGGGAATATGTGATGTCGGGACTTAGGCGGGGAGGGGAGGGAAGGGTGTTTCAGGTAGAGGGAACTGCGTATGCACAGGCATGAAATCATGAGCACATGAAAGGTTTGGGGAAACTCCACTGGTTTGATGTGCTTGGAACAAAGAATTCAGGCAGGAGAGGGAATCAAGGGCTGGAAAATGATGGTCTGAGACCAGATCATGTCTGGCCTTCTGATCCGTGGTAGGGAGTCTGGGCTGCTCTGACATCAACAGGAATCCAATGATGGATTTTAATCAAGGAAGTGACTTAATGAGATGTGCTTTATAAAGATGCCCCTAGCTGCCGCAGACAGAGATTGGAAGGGCAGAGAAGGGAGACAGGGAGACCAATTAGAAGGCTATAATCCAGCATCTGAACTGCAAAGATACTCGTCAGAGTAATTTCTTTGAGGCATTTGGTCACTGATTGCCGGCGATCTTCCCCAGCCCCGTGTGTTGCAACAACTCTGAACGGTGCAGAGAAAAGCCATTTAATCATGCCCGCCTGCTGCATTGCACACTCAGCCCTGACCAGTGGACGCATTCTTTGTGGGAAGCATTGTGAGTTGTACTGCCAGGAAAGGGGACCTTGGGGTCGGCTGCCCCCCAGTAAACCCCAAAGTATCCTGTGTTGTCGCATCCTCAAAAAGCTCTATTATGCCTGATCATTTCCACCCGTGAAACTGTCAGGATCGCCTAGTCAATTACTAGTCAAGTGGGGTAATGTGCATTTCATTAGGAGCCTCTCATTTCAAATACACAAGGCCATATATGAAATGAAACGTTCTGGAGTTATTTTTTTTTTCAGCCAGTGATTAGGTGCTGTAATTAAGAAGGCATTGTGCCTGATTTCCAATCTTTTTTCTTTATTTAAATTTAATTGATTTTCTCCTTGATTTAATCAACCCAAATTCAGCTACCTGGGTGCCCTTCTCTACTCGGATGCTTAGGAGAACTCTGGTGCTTAAAGATGTAGGACCATGTCCAGAAGATGTAGGGTGTCGGTTTAGGATCCCCAACCTTGGTTAGCTGGTGTGAGAGGTGTCAGGGTGTTGAGGAGCCAGGTGGTTCTATTCAGGGCTAGAGAGGGAGGAGAGAGGAAGGGCTGGTTTTAGACTTTGAAACCTGGCTCTGCTTTGTGACATTGGGTGACTTATTTAACCACTCTGTGTCTCAGTTTCCTCATCTTCAAAATAGGAGGAATAATAATGTCGCCCTCATAGCCTTGTCATGAGGATTAAATGAGTTATATATAAAAGATTTAGAACAGTGACTGGAATAGAAATGCTAAAAATATCGCTGAGATGTTATTATTTCTGTATCATTGTCCAGTGACTCACTTAATCCTCTATATTGCTGTGGGATTGGGTTATTCCCATTCAAGGTATAGAAAAGGAAGCTCACAGCTAGTGAGTGGCTGAGCCAAGATTCAAGTCCCCATCTCAATTCCAAAGCTGACACTCACATATGCCACCCCTCCTACCTAGTGGCTTCTTTCTTCCCGTGTTGAACATGAGCCTCTATTTATAGCTTCTTTAGTCAAGGTCACCCGGCTAGTGGTGGCAGAATTGGGACCCGAGCCAAAGTGCTCTGAGTGCAGTAATGGTCCCATTGTTCCTCAGCTATGTCTCAGAGAGGGCAGGCAACTTCTTTAAAGTCACACAGCAATTAAGGGCTATACCATACCCTAAAGCTGCTCCTTAATCCTATTTTTCTCAACATTCTTCCCCCAACAGTCCATACATATAACAGATGACGTTCACCTACACATCACATACCCCTGCATAGACCCCAGATCACATAATGATAACAATTCAGCTCACAAACTGAATTCCACACCTTTCTTTCCTGCTCTAGGAAGCATCTCAGAACATAACTCAGGGTAAAGGATTCTATTATAGGAGGAATTTTGAGTCCATTCGCTTTTTCACTTAACAGATATGAACAGGACCCTAAATGTGTACAAGCACTATTCAAGAGTCTAGGGAAACACAACGGACAAAAAAAAAAAAAAAAAAAAATCCCTGCCTTCATGAAACTTAGATTCTGGAAGGGCGGGGGGTGGGGAACGCATACCTAAACAAAACAAACGCGTAAATGGTTATGTTATAGTACAAAATGTACTAGAGAGGGAAGTAAAGCAGGAAGAGATCAGCATACAATGGGGAGAGGTTGTGATTCTAAATAGTGCTTGTATAGGGTTGTCAGGGAAGAAATGTCACTGAGAAGGTGACATTTAAGCAAAGACTTGAAGGAGGTGAGGGAGGAAGTCATGGGGATGTTTGGGGGAAGAATGTCTCAGGCAGTAGGATGTCTCAGGGAATAGCATATGCAAAGGTCCTGAGGCAAGATTATGACTGACATGTTGGAGAAACAGCCCAGAAGCCAGTGGGGCAGGAGCAAAGAGTAGTGAGATCAGAGTGACAACAGAGGCCAGACTGTGTGGGCCTTGTAATTATATTGGCTTTAGGGAAGCCACTGGAGGGTTTTGAAGGGAGGAGTGCCTGATGTGGCTTGAATTTCAGCAGGATCCCTCCAGCTGCCTTCTGGGGAATAGATTGCAGGAAGACAAGACGGAAGCAGGGAGATCCATTATGAGGTTCTCGCAAAAACGGAGGTGAGAGACGATGGGGTGGAAGCCACCTGGGAGCAAAGACATGATTGGATGCAGGATATATTTTGAAGACAGTGTCTGGACTGCTGATAGGTCAGACCTGGGTCTTGCGAGAGAAAAGTCAAGGACAACTCCAAGGTTACCTCCTGAAAGGAGAGGATTAGCTTAATAACTGAGATGATGAAGATCCATATATTTATACATCTATTTTAATTGGAAACTGTTCCCAGATTTTTGACCTTCATAACCATTAGGAACAAACCCATGACAGAGTATACAGTTGATCGTGATGGATCCACATGTCATGCTGTGCTTGACAAGCGTGGAGTCGTTCTGCAGGGAGATATTTCTCCCATGAGTTGGTAGCATCCCTGGCTCTGGCGTGTGGGTCTCAGGATCCACGAGTGACGGAGAGTGGACTGATCTCTCAGTGGGGGGTCTCTGGAGGGCTTTGCACCTCTCCCGAATGCAAGCCGAGACTCTCCACAAAGAGAAGGAGCCCTACACCCTGTCCAGTCTCTGTCCCCGCCCCTCCTGTCCTCTGCTAGGTGTGAAGACGGACAGTAGAACCCCTTCCCTCCACTCCAGTGTGGCTAATTCCACCACCACCCCCCTCACCCCTGCCTCATGGCCCCTTCCTCTGTCTCTCCCATCTTCCTTTCAGCTGAGGTAATTTGGGAAAATGTGGACCTGTACAGGCTTTGGTTGAAAACATTTGATTGATCTTCTCAAATGGGCCATTCTCTGGCGAGAGGGAAGAATGTGTTTGTGATTTCCCCCCTTCTTTTAAATTGCAACAAAAGGAAAAATCCTATTTTCTTCCTGAGACTGTTCCAGTACATAAGGATGCGTTTGAAATGCTGAGCCATGCCAGCCTGGCTGAGGTGGGAGGACGGCTTCGTCCACTGCCAGCCCTGCACCCAGCAGCCCGGCCTGACCTCCTCTCCTTCCCCCTCCTCCCCTCCTCCCCCTCCTTCCCCTCCTCCTCCCCCTCCCCTTCCTCCTCCTCCCCCTCCTCATGCTCCTCCCCCTCCTCATGCTCCCCCCCCCAATATTCCTCCCCCTCCCCCTCCCCCTCCTCCTCATCATCCTCCTCCTCCTCATGCCAGCCCTGCCCTGGGCCTCCAGCCAGAGGAAGCAGCTCTGGCCGAACAGGCGAACAGGCGGGCAGGGATGCAGTTTCCAGGAAGAGCATCAGCAGGGTAGCCTGCAGCACAGGGCTGGCGTCTGCCCCTCACTGGAGCAGGCCCCTGTCTGTGCTCTTTTGGAAGAAGGGTTTGGGCGGGGGGAACCTTAGCGTCCTGTCCAGTCTTTGCACCCTAAAAATGCTTGGAAGAGCGTATGCTCGAGAATGTCTGGGGAAGGAAAGTGAAAGTGGAAAGGAAAGGGGAGCAGGAAAGGGAGGGTATGACAAGAGAAGTGAAGCCTAGCGTTTCTCCGAGTTTGGGACTCCTTTGTGAAAGTTCCAGAGAGGTCAGGCATTTGCCTAGTGGCACGCCTCACTTGGTGCCTAGGCATGGCTGAAGCAGGGGTGCCGCGATTGCCCTGCCCGTATACCCTCAGTGACCACTGAGTTCCTGAGCATGCCAGCCTGACTTCCAGCCAACAGACCTGTGTCGCTTCACCGGAGGGCTCTCTCTGGCCACCGAGCCCACTCCGCCCAGACACAGGGCAGGAATTAGTGCCCCTTGGGAGCGGGCCTTCAGTCATGGCTGCTAAGAGTTGAAGAATAAAGCCTCGAGGTGCCTCAGGTGTTGTGTGGTCTGCGGGTTCCAGGATTCCCCAGCGGGATTATTCTCCTGGTGCCCACAGTGGTAACTGGCTTGATATCACACCCATCAGTCGCTCCTTGCTTCCAGATCCTCCCTCCCCACGCCCCTGCCAGAGCTTCCCGGCATCACATCACAGATAAATGACTTGCCCCTTCGTCTTTCTCGCTAAGGCTGGACGTAAGAGAAAGGGAATGGTCCCATGCCCAAAGGCCAGGGACATTTATTGGTCAGCTGATGCTTCAGAAAAGGGCTCAAACCCACTGTGTTCAGACAGAGCCAAGGGGACAGTGCAGCTGCCCACATATTGCCAGGTGTCTGACGTGACCCTGGATCTTCGCTAGAGGATGTAAAAGCAGGTGGGGTGTCCAGACGCACAGGGGAAATCCACCCAACAGGACCTGGCTATGCAGGGACGCAGGGAGAAGGCTTCGGAAGTGGGGAGAACAGCACGAACAAGACATGGAATTTGCAAGCATTATTTTTTAAAAAAGTCTTGAAAAGCACTGTTGCACTCTTGCCATGTACTGGACACATCACAAAATGTGTGACCTCTCTGTGTTCATCAACACAGAGACATTGGCACACTTACGTTGGCCCTGTGACGTCGGCACTATTACACGTTCCACTTTACAGATGGGGAAGCCAAGGCACAGAGAGGTGCATTTGTTTGCCCGAGGCCATATAGCCAGTATGTGGCAAAGCTGGGATCCAAACCCAGGCCTCTGGGTTCGGAAAGTCTGACCGGCGGGAGGGGAACACCTGGAGGAGAGAAGAGGGAGGCCAGTGGGGGTGGGGGCTCCTGGACACCGAGTGCTGGGATTCAGTTCGGCCTCTGCACCCTGGAGCTGAGGAGCTGGTTTTCTGGCAGGTGGAACGGATGGACACCTGCAGCAGGCAGCCAGGGGGAGAGCCACACGCCCTTTCTGCGTGCAGTGTCCTCAGGGGAAACTTGGCTGCCCTTCTGTGCCTGCCCACCTTGGAGAAACATCTGTTACTCGGGTCAGTGTCCCGGGACTCAGAAACTGTCCCTAGAAGGCTGTCTGTAGCCACTGGCTTGATTAGGCTATTTATCCATTCAGTTTTCCCATCCAACCAATATTTATTGAAGATACACGATGGGCCTGGCACCTTCCTAGGTGCTGAGGATGCAGTGCAGCAAAAGGCTCAGACTTGGCCTCAAAGGACTCATAGTCTTGTGGCGGGGAACAGAGAATTAGACAATCGCAGTGGAGGGGTATTGTGAGAATAGAGAAGGCACACAACAGACTTAGTAGCCTGGGAAGACTTCCTAGAGGAGGTAACATTCTGAGTCGCAATCTGAAAAATGGGCAGGAGGTCCTCAAGTCGAAGAAGGCAGGGTAAGAGACATCATTTCTTAATTAGGAAACACAGAGCACTTACTGTGTGCCAGGCACTGTTCCAGGAGCTTTACGTCTATTCACTGTTAATCCACGAAAGAACCCTGTGAGGCAGGTACTCTTACTGTCCACATCTTATAGATCCTATAGATGAAGAACTAAGGTGGAGCACAATGGCTGAGAAGCCTCAGAGGATGGCAAACGTGGCGAGCGCCCCTGGGGCCATGGACCTTGAAGGCCGCCACCAGAGCCATGTCGAGAAGGCGGGGCTTGCTCCTTGGGGCTCTGCAGAAGGGAGTGACATGCTCAGACCTTTGCTTGGGAAATGACCCCACCTGCTGCACGGAGGGTGGGCTGGACAGGGCCCGGGGGACAGAGGACGCTGCCACTGTTGTCTTGGCGAGAGATGAAGGGGGGCTTGGACTAGGGGCATGGCAGAGGAGGTGAAGAGAAGGAGATGGATGTTGGGGTTCTCTGAAATGAGGATGCTCAATCTGCTGATGCAGATATGAGAGAGAGAGAGAGGGTCCAGGGTGATGGCCAGGTCACCGCTTGGATGAGGAGGTAGGAGGCGGAGCTAGAGGACAGTGGTGGGGCCAGTGAGGTTTGCACAGGTGAGGGGTGAGGTGCCAGAGGCCCTTCAGGAGGAGAGGTAGGAGGGACGGTTGACACTCCAGTCTCAAAGTCAGAGACAGGAAATAACCGGGGTGACTATACCCCCCTAGGACACTTACCGTCAGTGCCCCCCTTTTAATCCCCAGGGTCCCGGCGGACTATGAATTACACGGTCACTCTGGACATAACTGACCCTGCTCCACGACGTGCCTTGACATTGAGAACATCTGGGTCCAGGCTCCGCCTGCCTTATACACACACACATCTGGACACATGTTGTGTGTTCCTGTGAATAGTCATCGCTGGGTGCAAGTAAAAGTGTGGCCATGAGTATGCACTTCCTAGGGAGGCAGCATCGTTATGGCTGAGGAGTACTGGACTCGTCTAAAGATCTGTGCTTCAGCCCTGCCAGGCGCCCACACTTGTCTCAGCCCTCGGGTCCCACACCAGGGACTGAGAAGTTTGTTGAGGGAACCAAGGCTCTGTCTACACTCCACCAGCCCAATGGGCAATTGGTAGGATCAAGCCATCTCAATGATTTTGTCTTAAGTTTTATTTATTTGGTAATCTCTACACCCAACGTGGAGCTTGAACCCACAATCCTGAGATCACGAGTCACATGCTGTTCTGACTGAGCCAGCCAGGTGCCCCTCAATGATTTTTTTTTAATTTTTTTTTAACGTTTATTTATTTTTGAGACAGAGAGAGACAGAGCATGAACAGGGGAGGGGCAGAGAGAGAGGGAGACACAGAATCGGAAACAGGCTCCAGGCTCTGAGCTGTCAGCACAGAGCCCGACGCGGGGCTCGAACTCACGGACCGTGAGATCGTGACCTGAGCCGAAGTCGGACGCTTAACCGACCAAGCCACCCAGGCGCCCCAATGATTTTTTTTTTTAATGGCATAGCTTTCTGTCCCACTCAAACTATATTCTAAAGCAATCTGAGTGGCCAGTATCTCCCTCCATGAAAAGGGAGATGCCCTACCAGAAATCTACAAAGGCAAGTCCACTCGGGGCTTATGCAAAAGGATGCCACAGGGCCTTTGCACAGGAAAGGTATGAGTAGGACAGCATATAGCTTTCTAGCTGTGTGTTTCTCATCTCTACCGCCAGCATATAGCAAAATATCTATAGGAAGAAACCAAAGCTTTAGCTCAATGGTGGCTCCCTGAGGGTGATCAACACTCTCAAACAGGATTTTGAACCTAGGAAATATCCTTCTCAAACTCTTTGCCACCAGTTTCTTTTGAAGGCTCTGTGTCTCTCAGTTCTGCCCATGGTGATGGAGTCAGGAGGCAGCTTTTCCACGACCGCCAAGCCCCAGCTCTAGATATGGATCACGCAACTGTGGGACACAAAGCTTTCTTGGCTCATTGCATGATGCTCTCAGAAGCCCAAAGCAGGAGACACTTTGGGTTTCACGGGGTCCACAAGTGGCCCCCATGGTGCGCAGCCCCAAAGGCACTATGCTGTAGGGGTTAAGACCATGGATTCGAGAGGCAGACGGTCTGTCTCTCCCACCTGTTAGCAGTTTCTCCTCTTGCCTTGGTTTCTTCACTGGTGAAACAGGGTTGATAACTGTAGCAGTCTCAAATAATTGTGGCGAAGATTTGCCAGAATAAACAAATGCAACATAAAAATGGATGCCGGTGGAAGAAATTAGGAGCGGGAACAAAGAGGAAGAAGTGGCAAAAGGCCCTTTTGGCTGCCGAGGCCTTGCTCAGAAACCCCCAGGGGTTCATGTGATGACATTTCATTCAGACTGTTTTTTGCCAGAATGAGAAATGCAGGTTCTGTGTCAGAAATCATTGCAAATTCCAAATTAGTGAGGTTTCATGGTCCGCGGAAAGGCGCTGGAGGGGAAATTGGTCGACGGGGTGTTTTTTAGCTGTCGGAGCAAGCTGGCTGATTGATTGAGTGTCTCGGTCAATAGACTGTGCAGACAGCAGCCAGGGAACCGGGTGCAGGCGAGGAAATAGGAAGAAGACAGAACGCCAGTCAGCATGGGGGAGGCGAAGACATGGTCAGCAGCAGAGAGGGACACAGTTATACCAAAAGCTGGGGAGACACAGTCTGGACTGTGTAGCCCTTCTCGGTCTGGAGACCAGGGACACCCAGGCACAGTTCCTTGAGAACTCTTGAGGTCCCTCACTGGCTCGCTGTATGTCCTAAGGCAAGTCACTAGACCTCTCTGAACCTCTGTTTTCTGACCCAAAACCAACCCTTACAACACCATCTCAAGGGCTTATTATAGCCCTTAAATGAAAGAATGAGTTTTAAATGTCTGATGAACTGCCTGGCACATGGTGGGTACTCAGCAAATGTGAGGTCCCATTACTTTAACACCGTGAGTTAGTCAGTATACCTGTGCTTCAGCTTATGGACTCAGAAAATATGTTTGTAGGTGACAACTCTCATCCTTAAATAGGGGGCTAATGGGCCATGTTGGTAGGTTCTGAGCCCTCCTGTGGCATTCCCAATGTGTTCAGAAAAAGGTCAGAAGATGGAGATGATCTAGACCCAAAGAAGCCTCTGACTTAACGAAAATCTTGGAATTAGGCTCTTCCAAAGTCATTGGGGCTGGTCTTCAGGGTCCCAAGCTCTTCTAGGCAGATTGGAAGCCATGAACTCCTCAAAGATGAGGGGAAATGGATAATCCACAAGACTCCTCACCAGGCAGAAATTCCTTCTCACATTGGAGCTATCAAGCCCCTTTCAATAAGAGTTGAAATTATAATTACAATAATCTGATATTGTGCTTAGTTTAATAAGTGTATATTTTCCACCCCCACTATGGGTGCCTGAGTGGCTCAGTTGGTTAAGCGTTCGACTTCCACTCAGGTTGTGATCTCATGGTTTGTGGGTTCGAGCCCCACGACGGGCTCTGGGCTGACAGCTCGGGGGCCTGGAGCCACTTCGGATTCTGCTTCTCCCTCTGTCTGCCCCTCTGCTGCTTGCACTCTGTCTCTCGCATTGTCTCAAAAATAAATAAACATTAAAATTTTTTTTTAATAAATAAAAAATAAATATATTTTTTCCACCGCCACCTCAATGAAGTATTATTCCCATTTTAAAAATGAGAAAACTGAGGTTAAAATCGAGGAGAGGTCTTGCTCAAGGTCATGCTGTAATATCTTAGAGGGATTTGCAGAGTTTCTGGAGCCTGGTGGAGTAAAGAATGTGCTCCTTATAGGGCTACGGGCAGGGACGGGGGGTGGTCAGAAAAGGAGGGTATGATTATTGAGCTGAACCTTGAAGGATGGGTGGGTTTCTTTTTACAGAGAAAGAAAGAGGGGGCGCCGCAGGCAGGAGGATCAGCCTGAGCAAAGACAGGGAACTTGGGCGCCTGTGTCCCAAAGGCTATTTACAATGAATAATTACAATTACAATGACGGGTAACATTGATTAAGTGCTTACTCTGCACCGGGAACGGTGTTAAGCACTTCATGTGCATCGTCTCTACGAGCCGGACAATATCATTAACCCTGTTCGGCAGAAGAGAAATGAAGTGACTCGTCCAAGATCACAGCTTGAAAACGGCAGAACCAGCTTCCCAGCTCCAGTTTGTCTGATTCCAAAGGTCTGGGTGGCTCCTGGGTGCTCCCCAGGGTACACAGAGATACCTCGGAGCTTAAAAAGACCTCTGCCCATATGCTAGGGAGGGGTTTGTCCCAAGATCCCCTGACATCTCCCGTGATGTCTGTGTCCCTGCCACAACTCACTCCTGCTCCCAAGTCCTCCTAGAGCCGAGAGGAACCCATCAAAGTTGGTGGGCAATAATCACGAAGCTGACTGCCTAATAAAGATAAAGCTCTCTAATAAACCCGCAATCCTGCGGTAATGGGTTTGACTTTTAAAAGGCAGATAAAAGTCCCAGTGGAGGGACAGACCTTTCCCATCAACTCCTTAATCAGAATTACTGTGGAGGAGCCATTTCCTACAGGTGGGACAGCTGGATGCCTGGGCTGGCATTGAGAAATGACCACTTCTGTGTAAAGCCAGACGTCTGCTCCTTCCAGAGATCCCTCTCTCCCACAGGGAATCCTTTGTCAGGAAAGAACCCTGATGACAAAGGATGGGGCCTCTGGGACAAGCCTAAAGGAGGGCGGGGAGGCTGGAGAAGGGCGTGGTTTGAGAACTCGCTGGTGATTTGTGCTGAAGTTGCGGGGGCGGAGTCTTCTGAGAGCTTCCCGCTGATTGGTGGAGTTCTGATGGACCAACCTCTCCATTTATTCTGGCTCCACCGTCGTCATCATCATCATCATCAAATAACATATACTGAGCGTTTCTTATGTATCTGGGAAATGTGCTAAACATTTTATAACCACCTTATGAGGCAGGTAATATTAACAACCCCATTAACATTTCCCATCCTCAGATGGGAAAACTAAGGCTTGTTGATAATAAATTTAACATCCTGTGGGTCACACAGCCCAGAAGTAGCAAAGTGGAGATTCAAACCTATGTCTGCCTGACTCCGGAAATTACAGTACTTAACTAACCATTGTTTCTGCATTTAGTAGTTTGGTAGAGGAAACACTTGGTTTGGGTCTGGGTCTTTGATGGAATTCACAAGAAATAAAGCCCGAAACAGAGACTGGGGTGCACATGACTTGTTAAGGTTGTGCTCTCAGGAGAAAGGAAGTGAGGGAGCATGCTAGGTCAGGGGCAGAAAGCTAAGGGAAGATGTAGTTTCTATTGGAGGGTAGCCTCAGCCTGATGCCAGGGGGAGCTCTGGAGTGTGAATTAAACCTTAGAGTTGGTCCTACTTTGAGGCAAGTGGGCAGGTCTTTTGTACTTTAAGACAGTCAGTCATCAGCTATGGACTGCCTCTCTGCCCCACCCAGGGGTGGACATAACCTTCTGGAAAGGGGCGCCTGTGAGGCATTCGCAGCCAATATTCACATCAGCCTAGGATCTGACCAACAGCATCGACTACAGCAGCAAAGGAACTGAGTGGTGGTCCCTGCACAGCCCCTAATTTGTCAAGTGTCTTTGAATGTAGCCCTTGCCCCCTCTGGACACCAGCTTCTCCAGGCTTGGGTTCAAAGTCCTCCCGGGCCTGGCCTAGCTCTGACAGGTTCTGACTCTGTGATCTGGCCCACTGCCCCAGCTGGCAGTCTGTGTTTCTGTAACCCAGGAGGAGAGACGGGGCCCCTTGGGTGGTTCCAACAGTGTGAGGCGAGGTGTCTGACAGCTTTCCCCCACTGAAGCCCTTTATCTCACTGCTCTGCTGTGTTATTTTAAAACTAACGAGCCCAGACCTCAGGAGCTCACCGCCTGCTCGCCGCCTGCCATCGAGATTTGTGGCTTGTCTGTTCTGTCCTCTCTGCAGATTTCAGTGGCAGCTTACTCTCTGCTTGTTAGGAATTTTCTTCCAAACCTCAGCATCAGGAAGGAGGCGTATGTGCATGTGTGTGTATGTGTCTACAGGAATACGAAGTCCAAATTGCACCATACTCTCAGAAGCCTCAACTGTAGTTTTAGATGATGAAAGAGTCTAGTGGGTGGCTCTGGGATGACAGGGAGAAACAAATTCATCCCTGAGTTATTGAAAAAGAAAGAAGGCAGGACACAGAAGGGAATGGGGCAAGGGCCATTGCTAGGTTCTGAGGTAGCCACTCGGCTTGGTGGTGGAGAGCCACGGTCCCGGTGTAGGGAGGAGCTCCTGAGACACTCAAGGGCACACCAACCTCCCTGCGCTCCCACTCTGCAGAATCCCTTGCCTTGGGCTCTTTGGGGAAAGGGGCTCAGAATCAGCAGTGAGGCTAGAGAACAACGTGACCTATCCTGAGAAGTGTGGCTGATATTTAAAGTGCCGCCGTGGAAGTGCTGGGCGTGCATCGTGCCGTTTTATTCTCATTCCAGCCCTGTGAGGGTCATATGATTTGTGTTTCACCAGAGAGGTGAAGAGGTTTTCCCAAGGCCACCCAGTTGGTGAATGGCCGGGCAGAATCTGTTTGATGAGTCTGATCACCATGCTCTACCGAACCCTCCGCAGACCAATCAGTCTTCCCCATCTGTACGGCCTGTCTTGTTCCTCCAACCTTGTCCTCTTTCCTTGGGGCTTCTCCTTTCCTGGGTCACTTTCATTCATGAGAGTTTATGTACCTGACCCATGTCTTCCTCTGAATTGTAAGGAAAGCCTTCTTGGGGGAAGGAGCATGTCTGGAGCATCTTAAAAGGACCCTCCACCAGGAGTAAAACAAGGCATAACAGATAAGTGAATGAATGAATGAATGAATGGGAGGAGTCAGACACTTTATAGTGCAGCTGACCCAGGTTTGAATGGCACAGGATCCACTTATGTGTGGATTCTTTTCCATAAATACGGCACAGGACTGTAAATGTATTTTCTCTTCCTTATGATTTTCTGAATAACATTTTCTTTCCTCTAGCTTACTTTGTTGTAAGAATACAGTGCATAATACAGATAACATACAAAAGATGTGTTAACCTACTGTTTACGTATCAGAAAGGCTGACTGGTCAACAGTAGGCTCTTAGTAGTTAAGTTTGGGGGGGAGTCAAAAGTTATACATGAATTTTTGACTGCACGGGGGTCAGTGTCCCAACCCCTGTGCTGTTCAATGGTGCATTGTATATTTTAAGAGCCAGTCCACCAGGCTGGGGCACTCCTGTTGAGCCATCTTGTTATTCAAAAACCTCACTGGCACAGAGCTTAACCGACTTCCTCAGTTTCCCACCTCACTGTGGCGAGGTGCTCTATCTAACCCCAAGAAGATCCAATCTCATGGCCTTAAATACCATCTAAATGCCAACATCCCTCAAATGCACTTCATCAGCGCTAATGTCTTCTTTGAACTCCAGTCTTGGGCACTCAGCTGCCTACCTGCCATTTCCACATAGATCTCTAATTGGCATCTCAAAGCTGGCATGTCCCAAATGCCCTTCTCCACCTGCAGCCACCCCAGCTCAGTAACCAGCAGCTCCATCCTCTTGGTTTCTCAGAGGAAAACCTAGGATTCACCCTTGACCCCTTTTGTTCACACTTCCATATCCAATCCATGAGCAAACTCCATGGATTCCAGCTTCAACCTGTGTCCAGAATCTGACCACTTCTCACCACTACGGCAGTAATAACCCTGACCCCAGCCACCATCTTCTGTCAGGTGTGTGATTGCAATAATCCCAACTCGTCTTCCTGTATTTATCCTGGCTTGCTTGCCCACTACACTCAGCATGCCTCCAGGGAGACCCTGTAAAGCCTAAGTCAGATCTCATTGTTCCCCTTCTTGGAGCCCTCCAATGGCTTCCTGTCTCACTCAGAGAAAAAGTCAAGTTCTTGCAATAGTCCACCAGACAGTCCATGATCTGGTCCCTCATTACCTCTCTGATGCTCCCTCCTAATTTTTGTCCCCCTTAGTCAGCTCTAGCCTCATTGCGTCTAGTGTGTTCCTACCTCAGGGCCTTTGCATTGACCGTGCCCTCTGCCTATCATGCTCTTCTCCCGGGCATGCATGAGGCTCCCTCCCTCAGTGCCTTCAAGTCTTGCTCAGATGTTACCTTTGAAGGGAGGCCTTCTCTGGTCACATTTAAAAGTCCAGCCCCCTCCCAGTAGCATTCCCAGCTTTCCTTATCCTCTGTTTCTCTTCTGTATGCACTTTCCAATAGCCTACGTATTTCCCACTTAATTATGTGTATTTTCTGCTCTCCTCCTCCCTCTGCCCATCCCAGTAGAATGCAAGCTCTGCCAAGCAGGGATGGTTGTTTTCTGTTGTGTCTCCGGTGCCTAGAACATGGCCTACATATAGTAGGTGCTCAATAAATATTTGTTGAGTCAGTGACTGAGCAAAGAATAAGCGAACGGTCCCTGGCAGCACTTGTTGGAACCAGTCTTTACTCTCTTGGCTCTTGAACCAAGGCTCCTCCCTACCCTGGACTGGAGGCTTCTGTCCTGTTCCCAGCAGATCCTGCTTGCTTGGTACCTCCTCCAGTAGTGGCTGTAACGATGCCCAAAGGGACTCACCTAGCACAGCCCCTCCCACGGCAGGAGAATATAGTCAGCCACTCATGCTCCATGGAGAAACCTAAACCCTGTCTGCAGCTGGTAGAAAGGTCCTGAGGGTGCCCTGGGCTGAAGCCAGAGATGTTATTCTTGCCTGTGGTGACACAGCTTGGAGGAATCAGGGCTTGAACCCAGGTCACTAGGACCCCAGGACCGTTGTACTCTCTCAGCATCACCTAATTACTTTTTGCAACCCGTTCAAGTGGAAAACCACAGCACTTTGGAACTTAGCCATTTCCCAAGTTACGGGCAGCCTATATTCCAGGCAGTCCCAAGAATCCAATCCAATCCAATCCCCCTTTCAGTCACTTGCCCTCTCCCTAGGCAAATAGGCAATCGACAGGCCAGCCTGGGGAGGGAGAAATGACTGGCTGAATTTGGGGTTGATGGGAGGGCAGAGGATGGATGTGTTCAGTGATGAAAGTCCACAACCCAGGCATGTCGGGGGCCTGACCTGCTTGGCTGAGCTGGGTAAGAAATGCTGAGCTGATTTTTCTCCATATGGTTCTTTTGTCCTTTGACCTGAACTTGGGAACTGGACAATTTTTGATATACAAACGTGTTTACCACACACACATACACATGTTCCCAACTCAAATGCTCTCAGCCGTGAGAGCTGAACTAAACCATTGTCATCTTGCCCGAAGAGCGAGTGTGCTGGAGGGCTGTGCTTGTCTATATAGGCAAGCCTTCAGGGTCGGGTCCAAGTCCTTTGTGAGATCTACACTCTGATTACTCCAAGTGTAGGTTCCTGGGGCCACAGCAGAACCTGAGAACTGGTTAGAAGTGTAGACTCTCAGGCCCTAACCCAGACATGCTGAGTCAGCATCTCCAGCCTAACAAGATCCCCAGGAGATTCATGTGCACGTGAAGGTGTGAGAAGCACCTGTCTGTCCTCCACATGACCCTCAAGGACCCAGTCCCTGCCTTCCTCCCCGGTATGAGCTTCTTTTTTTCCTGCACCCCATGTCCATTGCAACATTATTTCCAATAGCCAAGACATGGAAACAACCTAAATGTCCATCACTGGGTAAATGGAAAAAGAAATTATTTTACGTAAACACAACAGAATACTATTCAGCCATGAAAAGAAGGATGTCCTGCTATTTGTGACAACACGGATGGACCTTAAGGGCATTTTGCTGAAGTGAAATAAATCAGGCTCAACTGTTGCTTTCCACCCTCCACCCCACTGTCTCATTCAGCCTACTGCCTCCTCTGCAGTTATGTGAAGTTCACTGCTGTGTCCTGATGTCGGGCCTTTGCACATGCCACTCTGCTCTCCTGACCAATTTCCATATATCTTTAGGAAGCCTTCCATGGCCACCTGCCCACGTTCCCATGGCTGGATTAAGTGTTCTCTCTCTCTCTCTCTCTCTCTCTCTCTCTCTGGTTCCATGGCCCTCTGAGATTACTATACCGTATTTCCAGTTGAGGGATCTGTCTTCCCCTTGCAGGCTGAAGGCAGACACAAGTCTTAATTACTATACAGTCCTTGAAATCTGATACTAAGTAGGGGTTCAGCAGACAGCTGTTGAACAAATGAATTAAATAATGAGGGAGATGCCAGCTTCATAAAATTTCTTATTCTCATTCGGTTCCTAGTGGCATGGCATTACTGACCCTGAGCCCAGCTATGTCTCCCTCAGTGGCTCTCTGGAATCCCCAGTCTTCCCCCAAGCCCCTATACTTTTTCTAGCCATGGTAGCAAACTCAAAGAGTCACAGCTCCTGCAGATTATCCCCAACCAGGCTTAGTTAACCTTGAAAAGGACTTGGTACCAAGACCTCAGGCCAGGATATTAATAGGGCCCAGACTGAAGCCCCAGGAACCAAGGCACAGATTAGCCCAATCCATCTTGTCCGTAGGCTGAGTCAGCCCCGTGATAAGGCTTGAGCTTTCTAGCGGACTCGTGAGCTGAGGGTGTGGGCCTTCACTCTTACTGAAACAGGCAGATTGTAGGTATCTGGTCGGCGTGGGGACAAGGACGGACCATCCACAGGCCTGAATGCACGTGTAGAATAAGAACCTGGGGCGTGAACCTTGGATGGAAAGCAAGAGCCTTTTCCTCTCCAGGTCTCAGTGTCTTCATCTGTGTAATGGGGATAAGTTCACTACACTGGGCACCTAACAGAGGGTTGTCGATTTCAGTTGAGATGCTGGACTAGCGCTCTACACCCAGGAGAAGCCGTTAAGGGGATGAAGGCAGTAAGCGTCCCCAGTCTAATGACCAAATGCCATTCCTCTTTGTGGAATATAACATCCAAGCCAAACTTGAGATACAGCCCCTTCTCCAAACACATAAAACAAGTCCCTGTCTTATGATGAAATGACCAAGATTCACCCTATACCCCCACGTATGACTTCCTTACATTTTCAAAGTGTTTTCCAGATTTCTCTCCTTTTTTCTCAGTTGATTCTTATAAACAGGCAGGGAAGCTACTGTTCTTGCCTCTTTTTTTTTTTTTAATTTTTTTTTCAACGTTTATTTATTTTTGGGACAGAGAGAGACAGAGCATGAATGCGGGAGGGGCAGAGAGAGAGGGAGACACAGAATCGGAAACAGGCTCCAGGCTCTGAGCCATCAGCCCAGAGCCTGACGCGGGGCTCGAACTCACGGACCGCGAGATCGTGACCTGGCTGAAGTCGGACGCTTAACCAACTGCGCCACCCAGGCGCCTCTGTTCTTGCCTCTTACTATCCCCGGGTCTCAGTTTTTCCACCTGTACAGTAGGGACGACCATGCCTGTTCCTGGGTTTCTGTGGAAGCTTAAATGAGATGGTGCATGGCCCCCGTGTCTGGCACAGAGTAGGTGCTTGATAAATGCTGTCTCTGCTGCTGTGATCTAGTGACACGGAAAGAGCACCAGACTGGGGGTCAAAAGGCCATGGTTCAGCCACAGCTCTGACATGAGTCACTCATTGTGCAGCTTTGGGCAAGTCCCTTGCTTCTTGGGGCCTCAGTTTCCCCACTCAGTACAGAGGAGAGCCAGGGTGGGGGGCCCTTCCTACTCCCCTCCAACATTATTTGTCTCTTATTCCCCAGTCGGTGTTTAACTCAATCTAGTTCTTGGGCACGGGGATCTCTACCCAACCCAGGGCCCGGTGAGCACTTTGCTGGGAGCAGGGCGCTTTGATGTGAGAAGCAGGGAAGCAGCTAGGGAGCCGGGCATCTCGGAGAGTTTTGTAGAAAGTTCAGGCCTGACTTTTATCGGAGGCTGGGAATCTGCTGGTTGCCATGACTACAGAGAGCAGCATCTAAGCTCCAGGTCGTTGATTAGCAGGAACAGAGCGGGGAAGGCCTTGAGGAATTCAGCACGCACGGCCCCCTCCCTCCCTCTGTGAAGTGGAGTGTGCCGGCCCTTGACTTCACTGTTTTAGCTGTCCCCTGAAGATCTCGCCTCCTTTTAAGTGCTTTTTTATGCAACATCGAAGGGCCCTGTGGTAAAAATGAGGCAGCTGCCGGGACTCCTCAGCAAAGACAGAACACGGAATTTTTCTTAAAGCCCTGCAAGGCTGCAGAGCGGGAGGTGGGGAAGGAAGCTGGCGGGGGGTGGCTTGGGGGAGAGGGGCTCCACGGCTGAGGTCTGAGTCCGCTGAGATGCTGTCTCAACTGAGGCGGGCCCTTCTCCTTGGACCACTGCTTCTTTATACTAAGGAGAGTTTGCCTCTGATCTGTGGTTCCCACCTGAGATCAGTCATCATTTATCTATCCATCCATCAGTCATTCATTCGACAAATGTTTATTGAGCAAAAAAGGGCACACTATGCCGGGCACCATATCCCTGGGGATTCCGTCGTGAGAAAAGAGGCTAGTTCCCACTCTCGTGAAGCTAACCTTGGAGTCTAGTAGACAAGTGGTTAGCAAACAAACATATAAAATAGTCATTTCAAATAGTAACAAGTGCCCTGAGGGGAGAGACAGCAGACTGCTGTGCTGGCGGCAGGTGAAGAGAGGGGCAAAATCACTTAAGGGGGTCAGAGAGGGTCTCTCTGAGAAGGTGACTTCTGAACCAAAGGAAGGAACTGGCCGTGCAAAGAACTGGAGGAACGGCATGCCAGATGGATGGAACAGAAGGGCAGAGCCTCTGAGCAAAGGCCCTTTTCCACATGAGGGACGACAGTAAGGAAGCCATGTGGATGGAGCAGAGTGAGGGATGGACGGAAGCGTAAGAGATGGGGTCTAGGGTCGGGGCAGACGCCGGATCATGCAGAGCCTTTTAGTTCTGCCAATCAGTTTGGATTTACTCTTAATCCAAAGGAGGGGAAATTACCGGGGATGTTTCTTTAAGATGCAGATTTCCTAGTTTCACCCCTTTGAGACTATTTATTATGGCTAGGTTGGGACTGAGAAGTCTGTATTTTTAACAGCTCCTTGGGAGCCTCTGATACTGTGCCAGGTTTGGGAAGCCTGGGACTGCATGGTCTCGGAGCCTCTTTCGGTTTTCAGGAAGCAGAGAAGCCAAGTGTCAGAACATCTTGAAAAAAGATCTTAAAAGTTGAATGATATTATGGAGAATTCCTTTCTTCCTTCCCTCACAACTCCCTATCCGCCTGGTAGAATTAATTCGGGTTTTGTTTGGTTTTTTTAGCTTGTTTGCAAAAATCGCAGATGGGGTACCTAACACAAGGAAGGTGAAGCCAGCGTTATGGGGGGAAAAGAACAATCGACCGTATCAGGTTACAAGAGCAGCAACCCCACCAAAACATCATCAGGATTTGCCAGTCCCTGATGCTGGCGATGATGGATGAGGGTTGTCCTCACCCTAAGCCTGGTCCACCAGAGCCTGGCAGTAGCATTCCCCATCTGTCCCTGTGCTACAGATAACCCATGCCTCCTCTCCCTCCAGCAGCAGGAAGTCACTGAGACCTTCCACACAATGCCAGCTCTTACTCATCGTCTATTTATTCACTGCCACATTGCTCACATCAGTTATTGTTGTTTATTTTTCCCTTTTGAGGGCTTGCCTCGGACACAGATTTGGGTCATGGTTTCCTATAATGCCCCAGAGTCCAAAACCCCATTCTTACGTGTGTCCAGCTCAAGGCAACACACATCCATTGATAAGTTCGCTGATCACTTTTCTAGGAGAAATACGGGGTACAATAGAAAATGCATCAACTGAGCCATCGGAGTTGACTGAGGCATTGGCTGGTTTATTTCCACCAACTGTGACGTGAAGGGATTAACTCAAAGCATCTCAAAATCCCTTTCTAACTCTTTGAAACAAATGCGTGTTCTCTTTAGCCAATGCATGTGCTCTTTCATTTATTCATTGCACAAATGTTGAGTGTTTACCACGCAGTGGGCTCTGGGGCAGTGAGACACAGTCCCACTCCCAGGGAACTCATAGTCTGGTGTGAGGAAAGATAATGAAATGGCAACAGCTCATATCAGGAGTTGCAGTCATCGTAGCAAAAGCACTGTTATATCCGAGAATAGGGCTTAGATCTCCCCCTAAGTCTGCCCCCGGCGTCACCATCTCTACCTCATCAGTGGGGACCCATCCTGCCGGTTGCTCAGGCTCAAAACCTTGGAGTCATCCTTGACCCCTCCCCTTCTCTTATTCTCTCCCACCCCACCTTTAGCCAGCAGCAAATGATGCTAGAGTCCCACTTTCAAATATCAGAATCTGACCACGTCTCATCACCTCCGTCACCAACCCACCGATCCGAACCTGGACAGTTGCATGCACCTCCCTCCCTGTTGTTCCTCCCTTGCGTCTAGTGTCTTCAGCCACTGGGCTGATCCTTCTAAAATGTGAGGCAGACCATGTGAGTCAGTCCTCTGTTCAAAAGCCGTGCCATCTCAGCCGCAGAGTCCCATGACCCACAAGACGCGAACTCTGGTCTCCCCTCTTACCACACCCTAGCCCTGCTTGCTCTCTCTTGTGAATATATGCCAAGGGTCTTTGAACCTGCCATTCCTTCCGCCTAGAGCACATTTTCCACTTCCCATGGATAACTTGTGTAGAATCTGTACATCGCCAGGCAACGGATTACCCACCCACCCTCAATCTTATAGCTTAAAACAACAACAAACAGTTCTGATGTCTCCCCGTCAGGAATTTGGCTGGGCCACTCTGGCTGGGCATCTCGCGTGAGACTGTGGGCAGATGTCAGCCCAGGCTGTAGTGTCATCTGATGAGTCACGACTGGGGCTGGAGGGTCCACTTCCAAGTTGGCGTGTGCACGTGGCTGGTGGCCGGAAGCCTCGGCTGTTCTGCAAGCGGGCTTCCCCATAGCGCTGCCTGAGGGTTCTCACCCCGTGGTGACGGCTTCCCTCAGAGTGATCAGTCCAAGGGAGCGAGGCAGAAGCCATCTTTGTGACCTGGTCTCGGAAGTCACGTGTTATCACTTGCACTGCCTTCTGGTCATTAAAAGCGAATCGCTAAGCCCTGCCAGTATTCAAGGGGAAGGAAATTAGGTTGCATCTTTTCATGGCAGGGCTGTCAAAGACTCTGTGAACACATTTTAAAACCACCACTCACTGCAAGGTGAGTTCGTATTCCTTTAAGCCCCCATCCCCCGGTTACTTCCAGAGTGGCCTTCTTCCCTGATACTCTGTACAAAAGAACAGTCACCCCCTCCCATTACAGAATACTGTTTCATTCTCTCCATGATTTATTGCCGTCCAATAAGCCACGTTATTACTTGTGTATGCGCTTAGACCTGCTCCCCACCCACAGGTGGGTGTAGGGAACACCGGAGTTCTGGAAGCCTGGCGTGGGTAGTGAGGAGGGCTGGACGGCCCCGACAAGAATCTCCGTCCCTCCTGGGCTTGCCACATCTCTCAGCTCTGCTTCTAAAGATGCACTGATAAGCGGCTGACAGAGACAGATGTGTTTTGCTGCCCTTCCTTCAGTATTGACTGGGTTTGGCCTGCTCTCTGGACAGCCCTAAGGAGCAGGGGGCTTATCAGATGCATTCATCCTGAGTCATAAAACCAGTCTTGACGCACTGGCTGCAGGTGCTTGGTGCAGGAGAAATGCTATTGCCTGTGGTCAGTGCTTGACCCAGACTCTGCAGGCAGGGTGAGGAGGGAGGGGCACTCGCTGGATGATGCCAAATCCACCTGTGCCTCCCAAACTCCTGAGGTTGGGGGCCAGGAGATATGAGTGGCAGTGTCTTCAAAGACTGAGTACCTAGGTGACTTCCTTCTCCTTTCTGGGTCCCAAAGAAGGAAGTGGGACTCAGGTAGTTTTCCTAGAGTTGTCTGGGGCTCTTCTCAGAGGCAGAGGGATGAGCTTCAGGCCTTCATGGGAATTGCATCCCAGGTAGGTGGCCTCATACCTGCCAAGGACACCAAAGTGGAGCAAAGGGGAATGGAACAGACACTTTTTAGGGACGTTTTGTTTGCTTTATGTTATCTCATTTTCATAACCATCCAGCAATATAAGGACTAGTGTTACTCCCTATCTGATCACTGAGGAAACTGCAAAACAGAGAGATGGAGTCTTCTATCTACTAAGTGGTAGAAACAGTGTTTGAACCCAACTATGTACACCTCTTCCATCCAGAGATAAGGCAGGGAAATGGGACAGAAATGGCAAAGGGGCATTGGAACTGATTCTCTCATGCTTTGGCCTCCACTGAATGTTTTGAGCAAGGATGTGGAACACTGGTTTCCAGCCTCTCCCTGTGGTTTAGTCAGGATAGGATAGGATAAGCAATGCCACAGTAACAAATAAACCCCTAAATCCCAGTGGCTCAACCCAACCAAGGCTTATTTCTATCATCCAAAGTCCGATGTGGCTCAGGCATCTCTCCTCCGTCAAGTAGCTTCACCTTTCGGGGTTTGTGACCTCCAAGGTCACTGCAACAGAGGGAGAGAGAGCTGGAGAAGGCACACAGACCTTGCTGGCTCAAACCGGAAATGACACACGTCACTTCCACCGAGAGACCAGTGGCCAAAGATAATCTCTCACGGTGCCAACCTAACTGCAAGGAAAGTTGGGCCATATTAGGATGTCTCTGAATGTCTGATGAACGCGAAGACCTTGTCATATCCTAACAATTTCAGCCTCTTTATTTGTTCCCCTGTAGGACAGAACCCCAGAGCAGCCCTGTGGTTCCAGCTCAGGATGGACCCTCGGAAAAGCTGAGCCAGCATCTGGCCACCGAGGCCTTGGGCACCAACAGCTGGGAGAGAGACAAGGCCTGCCGGGAGCTCAGTCCTGCCAGAGCACGCAGGTGACATGCTGACCCAACCCTCTCTGGGGTCCAGTGAGGAGGTTCAAGTTGAGAATGCAGAAGTGAAGTTTGTCTTTCTGGCCACTCTTCCTCTCCTTCTGTTTGCAAATTCCTCTTTCAGACCCTTAAACCCAATCAAAAGTCAGCACGCTTTTTTTTTTTTTCCTGTAGAGGACCAGATAGCAAATATTTTGAGGACCAGATGGACTCGGCCACAGCTACTCAATCCTGCCCTTGTAGCCCAGAAAGAGCCACAGACTCTACGTAAATAAGGTGTATAGATGCATTTCAATAAAACTTTATTTATAAAGACAAGCTAGATACAGCCTGGGGGTCAAAGTTTGTTGCCTTTGCCTTAGATGATCGAGCTAGTTCCTGTCCATTTTAATGACTCTATAAGCTACTTATTCCCAAGTCATGACTTCAGCCCAGATCTGTCTCCTGAGATCCAGATCTTTGCATTTATTCCTTAAATTCAGTTATTCAACCAGGATTTCTTGAGCACCCATTGGTGACAGGCACTGTGCTGACATCTGAGGACACACCGTTTTACTGAGGTTCGGAGAGGTAATGTAACTTGCCAAAAATATGGCAGCCAGTAAGTGGCAAAGTGAAGTTTTGAAATATGGTCTCTCTGATCTTAAATCCTAGACTAACACCTACCACGTTATACTTTGATGTTAACGAAAAAGCTAATCTATCCCCTGGCTTCTATTTTCAAGTTTTGCACCCTGCACATATAAAGCCTAGTCTGCATTGGCCTCCGGAGAATCAATTTTGTTGACAACATGGTCCTTATTATCTGGTTTTATCAGCTAGTTGAAACTAACTCACCACTCTCTCACTACCCTGGGCTTGTACCTACCTCCTCAGTGACACGTGGAAAATGAACCTAGTGTCCTTGCCAATGGTGTGCCCTAGATATAATCCCTACCTCTTCCTGATGCATCAGAGGGTGTCAAAGCCATTTTACAGGTGTGGAAACTGAGGACAGTAGGTGGCAGGATCAAGATTAGCCTGAGGACCCCTGATCTGGTCCAGATTCTCTCTTTATGTCCTGGAGTTGTTGGTTTCCTAAGGTACAGACTCTAAACTATATTAGGCACCCATCTGAGAATTACATGGAAGCTATGAGTGCTGCCACCAGGGAAAGTGTGGATATGCCCCAAGAAAACTCCCCAAATTCCACATACCATTTCAGAAGATTCATAGACTCCCAAGGCCCATGAGCAGGGCTGTCTAGTTAAGAATCTGAATTCTGAAGAAGTGGTTTGGGAAGCCAGAATATCACTCACAGGTGAAGTCCACTTCTCTACCCAGCCTACCGTCTCAGCCACAGGGTTTATTTAGGCTCTGATTTCAATGGGGGAGAAAGAGTGAAGTCCTATCAGCTGGGAGAAGTGAAGGTCAACATCAGATCTGGAGGATTCTCTCCAGGAAACAGGAAAAAAGCTGTTTCCATAAGAGGCTGAGGGAGATGAAGAGAGGGGAGAGAAAGGGTGTTTCTATACTTCGAAAACACTGTCTCTCAGACAATCCAAGGAAGAGACTGTGTCATAGAGATAGACGTGTACTAACTGAGCAACTTTGGGCACTAAGTTTTCCTTCCCAGGCCTCAGTTTTCACAACTATAAAATGGGAATATTGAGCTATATATCTCCTAATCAGAGTGAGGATTAAATCAGATACGCATGTACAGATCTTGACCGTGAGCCTAGAATGTGGGGGGTGCTGGAAATGCCGGTGGGGGTGCCATGGGGCCCGAAGAGCAGGCTCCAGGCATGAAAATCTCAACAGGGATACCATGTTGTCACTTTGGCTGCGGAGAGTCCCTTTGACTGTGGAGCGTGTTACTCCCTTCTCTTATCTGAGACCCGCTCTCTGACATGCTAAAAAAAAAAAAAAAAAAAAAAAAAAAAATACAATAATAGAAAGTACATTTTTACATGAACCTGCTGAAGACCAGGGCGCATTGCATGAGTGAGGGCCTCATTGCTTGTGACAAACGTGGGACACGGGTATCATGTTTTATTCCCATCTCACAGATGATGCACGTGATACCCAGAGAGGTAGCTGAGCTAAGAGGTAATGGAGCGGGAGTGTGTCAGCGTCTGTAGCCAGCGTTCTTTATGGTTGCAGAGTCTGCATGTTTGACCATTGTGAACAGAGCCACTCCGTGTGTAATCACTAAACACTTAACCGCTGCACATTTCGTGGCTGCTTGTGTGACTGCGGTGTACTTACTTAACCACTAGTCTGGCCCCTCCAGCCCTGCTGTGAGGGCACACCTAGGCACACAGGTACAGGAGGAAGAAAAAGGATTTGCAGAAGGGGTTGATTTTCCCCTCACAGACCTCAAATCCAAAGTCAAGGCCTTTCTCCGTTTGACCCCATCACTCACATAGGAGGGTAAGTGGTTCCCAAGCCTGCTTCCCTGGGACCCTGGGGTTCCAGAAAAAGAAGTGAGAATAATTGTCTGAAACATTGAGATCTTTCTCTATTTTATAAGACACAGCTTTAAGGATTTTTTTCCTTTTTAAGCATTTCTTACTTAAATGTTTAGGGTTTTTTTTTTTTCCTTTCAAATTCCTGGCAATGGTTACAATGCGAAGTGTTTATGTGAAACAAGATAATTTAACAAGTGGCTAAATTATTGCATCCATTCACCCCTCATTAGGTCACCCAACAAATATTTATTAGGCTCTTACTCTGTGTCAAGCACTTGTTGCCAGAAAAATTTGGAAGTGGTCTACCACAGTTACACAAGCAGCCCGTCTGCTTCCTGGACATGTGTACTATGCTTTGTGCTTTATAACACATAAGTGTAGTTAAGTAGTGAGGTACTTAATCCTGTGATATTTGATTTAAGCCTGCTTAAAGTGACTCTCTTGAAAACGTTCTAGATATAACTATACAATTTGTATTTATTGGCAATGCAGAGACCTTAACAGATAGTCTAGTCGCTTGGTCATTTTTTCTACTACCCATAATGATCCAGATTCTTAGAATGGAATTCAATATGGCAGCATTTGATGATGGCCTTTAAAGAGCTGGGTGACTTCCAAAAGAAACGTCCACATAAACAAGTCTGAGAAGGCAGTTGGTTTTGTGGGAAAGCTCTCTGGGTGGGAATTACACAGGACTTGACTGCAGTCCCACCTCAGATGCAGCCATGGGCAAGCCAGTTCATGATTTTGTGCTTTATGGTCTGTGTCTGTAAAATGAGACCCTGAAAGTCATACCGCCCTCAAAGTGTTTTTGTATATGTAAAACGGTTGGCACATAATAAGGGGATCAATGATAGTGGTCTTAACACTAATAACGACAATAGTATTCTTATTGATACTACGTTTTCCCGGTAACGTTCAACTGAGTGGGCATGTTTCAGTCCCCAAGCAGTTTTTCTTCCCAAACCCATCTCCTTTTGCCACAGGATAGTGTTTTAAAAAAAAATCCCTGGAGCCTGCCCCAATTATAAAAGGAGATAAGTTGACTTCATTCAACTGCAGCCAGAGCATTTGAATTTAATTGAATGGGAAATAATTATTCCTGAAGAGCAGAGGTTTTTGAGGTTCTGTGAAGCGATATAAGATATGTATCTCATTACATTAGACCTCGGCAAATATACTTTTAATAATCAGCTGCTACTTAACATAACTTCCTCCTCCTATTAAATTTCCGGCAAGAACGATGGACATGAAGTACTGGGGAAGGAGGGGGGGGGGTGCTGAACTGCTGATTAATTATTTAAAAAGTGATTTATTTACCAAGGTGAGCCATTTGAAAATTCAATAATAAATCTATTAAGGAGCAGTTAACCTCTATAACTCTGTTTTAAATAATCAATTGGTGTTTGGGTAACAGTACAACGTCTGTCTCATTAGGTCGGCATTAACTCCTTATTTGAAGTGCTTAATCTGCAGTATGACCAAATCAACCATGAGGTGTTAATTAGGTATTCGCCATGGGTCCTTCATCCTCCAAGGAACTGGGTCCTTCTTCCTCGGCGGCAGCAGCCCTGGTTGGGGCTTGGGGCGTCCTGGGTTCTCTAATACCTGACTCTGTGCTCCCCACAGTGCCTCCTGTGACAAAGACCTGACGCCACCAACTTCCTCCAGGGGGAAGAAGAAAAAGAAGAAATCCACCCGGAAGAAGAGAAGGAGGTGAGCGTCCCAAGGGGAGATGAAATCTTCAAGATGGGAGAAAGGATGAAGTAGGGGTAAAATGGGTTTCAGAGTCAAACAGTGACTCCCCTTGGGTTTGAATCTCTCTTATCTAGCTGTGTGACTTAGGCAAGACCCTTCACCTCTCTGTGCCTGTTTCCACTTGTATAAAATACTGATTACACCTGGCGTTTGTGAGAATCAGATAGAGAAAAACGGCTGTGGAAGGAGCTGTCCTAGTGTCTGGCACACAACAAATGACCAGTGAATCAGCAGAATCATGACCATGAATATGATTTTTTTTTTTTTTTTTTGAGAACTTACTCTGTGTGGAGGGCTATGCTCTAAGCACTGTGATCTCTATGTTGTCTTTTCCCTTTGGCCACAATTTACCAAACATTATTGTACCCATTTCAGAGATGAGAAAAAAAAGGCAGGGGACAGAGGGTGACAGATTTACAGGGATCCCAGGCTCCTCAGTTGATTCTACTACTCCCACCTAGCAGATGAATGCCAAGGAAAATGAAGTTTATATTTTTGGCCAGAAATTAGTCTTTTGTACCCCATGGATTTTTTTCTTTGTAAAATCTCTTCTAATTTTTTTTTTTTAATTTAAAAGTACTTCCAGATTTTCTTCAAGACGACAATTATGTCCAGTGTTCCAGACCCAGAGGGGGTCAGGTTGAAAATCTCGCCAAACCTCAGAGGCAGTGTTTGAAGAGGCCTGCAGGGGGCAGCAGAGAGCAGTGTCTGGATGACTCGGGCCCCAACTCCAGATTTTCCGGGTTCTTGCTATGCCCTTTTAGCCTTGTTCTAAGGCCCAAAGAAGACCCAGAGGGGAGTGTGAATGAAGACCCTACATCGTAGGGTGAGGGGGGGAATTGGGGCAAGTGGCTTTGAGGTTCCTGATTTTAGGGGTGGGCGGAACACTTCAAAGAAGGAAATCAGGCTTCACTAATTCAATTGTTCATCCAATAAATGTCCCCTGGGCATGTGTTTGGGGGACAGGTGCTGTGGTCCCCTAAGAGAAGTTGTTCTCAACCCTGCATTTCCCCCCAAAGACATGTTCTGTTTGACCTACAAGGGCTTATTTTGTCTTTTTTTTTTTTAAGTTTATTTATTTATTTAGAGAAAGAGAGAAAGCAGGGAAGGGGCAGAGGAAAAGAGAGGGAGAGAGGGAATCCCAAGCAGGCTCCACGCTGTCAGCACAGAGCCCAATACAGGGCTCGATCCCAGGAGCCATGAGATCATGACCCAAGCCAAAATCAAGAGTCAGGGCACTTAACCAACTGAACCACCCAAGTGCTCCTCTTTTGTCTAATTGGTGGCCATCATTTAAAAACCAGATTTCACACGAAGATGTGTTTTTCTGGTGACTTGTGTTGAAAAGGCAGGCGTTCCAGAAGCCCAGGGCTGCATTCCCACATAAGACCTCCGGCCGATCTGAGAAGCGGATGCTCTCTGGTTCACCACAGTCCTCACCACTCTCTATTGTCTTACACCCCTCCTGCTGAGAGGCCCCTGTTGGCATTGACTTTGAAACTCCTAATCTGTTTCAGCCTTGGTATTTTGTCAGTGGTGAAATGAAAGATGCAGAGATGAGCAGTGACATGTCCAAGGTGACTTCATGGGTAGGGGGTACAGTCAAGCTTGGAACTCAGGTCACTTGAACTTCAGTCTTGAGTCATAGTCAGGTTCCTGGGGTGGCTCTGTTTCTTGGGTAACCCCTGAGACCACCACCCGTGCCGACCACAGCCTGACGAGGTCTCCTCCAAGGGCTCAGCCCTACCGGGGAGACAGGGTGAGGCACAAGAGAGACCTCAAGTATCTGAGAGGAAGGGCAGAGCTGAGGCGAGAACAGCAGACAAAAAAGGGATTGAGAGCAAGGCCCCTGCTCTCAGTGAGGCTTCAGTTTGAAGCTCGGCTCATGCACGTCTTAGCTGTGTGTCTTTGGATGAGTCACTTTACCTCTCTCTCTGAACCTCACTTTCCTTGTATGAAAAAGGAAGGTAGCAATTGTCCCTAACTAAGGAGCGTGTGGAAAGATTAGATGAGGTAATGCCTATAAAGCACATGGTGACATTGAAAACAAATGCAGACTTGATTATATCAAATAGATAAATGCAAGTACTGTTAATGTCAGTATCAGTATTATCCTTGTGTGTGTTACCGAAAGAGCTGAGACCCTGTGTGGGGACGGGAGAAGGGTCTCTGAAAGCCCATGCTGGCCCTTAAGAACATCCCTCTGAAGGTGTCTCCTCCCCCGGCAGGTCCCCATCGTACAGTCCATCGCCTGTCAAGAAAAAGAAGAAGAAAGGTTCCAAGAAACATAAGCGACACAGGTATTGTCCTTCTTCCTCCTTGGCAAACACCCTCCTCCTCCTCCGGGTGGGGTGGGGGTTGGGGTGGGAGTGGGTGGCGCCCAAAGTTCACTGGGAAACTTATCATTTCACTTATGTACAATACTCACCTGTGTGTTGTTATTTCCTTTTTCTTGTCTAACTTAGAACTTGGTTGCAAGGACCCGAGGCCCACTAAAGCCAACTCCGGCCTGTAGGGATGTGTGATGATAAGGAGGCAGGAGTGTCTCAGGAACCAGTCAGACCTCAGTGAGGGGCTGGGACCAGGGGGTGGAGAGCTGGTAGCACCCAAGCAGGATACACAGTCCCTGTTCCACACGGGGAGACACGGCTGCACCCTGTTCCCATGTCTTCGTGTGGCAGACCCAGCCACAAGAAGACACAGGAGCCCTCTGGCTTGTTCCTTATTCCAGATTCCCAAGGAAGGGCCTCTCTGGTGGGTCCCACTTGTCCTAGAGGATGGAACATGTAAAACATGGCTTCTGGGATTGTCCACCCTTGTGGACGTTGTTAAGGGGCATTGTGAGCTGGACACACATTCCGAAAGGTGCCCGCTACTCACACATGTACACACACACATGTATGTGGGGGGGGGGGCGGAGAATTAAAGAACTGTAAGGATGTACACCAGAGGACTCAAATCTGTGGCTCATGGGCCAACTCAGCATTTTATAATTGGGAGATTGCATAATAAAACAAAAAAACAAGTTTTCCAGTTCCTCCGTTAAATCAGCAGCTCTGCCTTCACTGGGCCACTTTTCCCACAGGAGGCCACCAGGTAGGGTTGAGGGATTGCTGTGCATTTAGACAGAGCATAGGTGCTTTCGTGTGTACACTTAGCGCCCCCTCACACACATTTACGAAGCCCGCTTGGCCCTGGGGGGCAGGGAGTTTGAAATTCCCAGTGTAAGTTCTTTGCTATGTTTGGCTGTGGACGGTACGGAAAGAGCGGTATATATCCTTTTTTGCTTATCCCTCTCTTCCAATCTGCCTACATCAGTGGTGGATTACTTGTGCAATTAAACAATCACAGTGGAACAAAGGAGAAGAGTGCATGTGGGTTTCCCCCCTGCATCCCACCGTTGGTTCAAAGTTGCCCCCAAAGTGGCTTTTTCCAAGCCAGGGGTGTGGCCACATCTCAGCCCTTGTTGCCAGAATGGCCTCAACTCAGTCTGGTGTCACCAGCTGTGTCCACTGCCTGCCCAGACATTTCGACTGTTGAGTCCACGCTTAGCACAACATGTGGGAAAGCTGATTAGCAGAACGTTGTTAATTTGGTGTTAGAAACCTTTCCCGACGTGGGGTCCCCTGTGGCGGCAATGCCGCCTTCCTCTGCTGACCAATCTGTCCTATTTTGGGAGACCTTTCCATATCAGGATCTTAGAAGTCAAATGGCTTCTCACTCAAGGGTTTCTCCTCATTGAGAAAGAGACTGTGCCAGAAAGTTAGGAACGGCTTTTTCGGCCAGCCACGCTTAGCCCAGGAGGTGGAGATTAAGAGGGGAAGATGCTATTGCTGGTATTTTCCAAACCACCTGCTAAGCACCACCCTACTTCTGGCCCTGCTTCTCCAAGCTCTTGAGATGTTGGGTCAATGATAGTGGACTTTTTTGGAGATAGGAGCTAGGGGTGGGGGATGCATAGGGATTTTTCTTTCTCTCCCCTCCATGAACATGGCTTCAGGGCTAAAATAAAAAAAAAATCCCATTTTTTACATCTATTTATTGAATACCCAGTATATCCCATGAATGACATTCTGGGCTTCGGGAACAGAACAGTGACCAAAACCCAGCCCTGGACCTCAAGTGGCTCACCTTCTAGTGGGGAAGATGAGTCATTATAATGTGCAGAGGGTAGTATAAGACTAAGCTCAGAAGCTCACCCAAGCTTGGGGCACCCAACCAGCCTGAGGGGATCAGAAAATGCTACAAGGAGGTGATATCTGAGCGGAGCAATGAAGAATCCCTAGGACCTACGTGGGTGGAGCTGTGTGACCTTGGGCAACTTAACTAACTTCTCTGAGCTTCAGCGTCTGCAAAATGGTTGTTACTAGAACTTCCCAGGGTTTGGGTGAAGACTGAGCGTGTGGGAGACGCTTAGCATGGAGCCTGGCGCAGTTAAGTTCCACACGTGGGAGCTGGTTGTCCCGTGATGAGGAGGAGGAGGATGAAGAGTCCACCGCTAGGCTCACCACCCCCCCGGGGGGAGGGGAGGAGGCAGAGGACTCTTGTGTATCCCCTTCATGCACCCCCAACTGAGACAGGCTCGCTGACAATTTTGGGGTGAGGACTGAAGCTCCGGTGGGTTTGACTGAAATTCAAAATGCAAACCAGTATCTCCCATGTGGTGTCCATTGTCCGAAATCTGTGACAGAAGGAGGATTTGCCGGGTGTCCTGACCCCCGTGTAGCATGATCATAAATGCACTGATACGTTTGTCCCAGGAAAACAAACCTCACACTCACCTGTATTTATTTTCTTCCTTCCTCCCTCCTCTCTCCCTTCCCTCCCTCTCTGTCTCTCTTCCTTTTAATTCCTTTAATCAGGTCATTCTCCAAGAAGAGAAGGCACAGGTAAGAACCTTGTCATTTCTGGCTGCTTGCTTCTGCTTCCTGCTTTCCTAACAAGGTTTTAGGCAGCTTCTAGAGTCAGTTCTCCGTCTCCATCTCTGTGCTCTTGAGCACACCCCCTGCATCTTCCTGGGCCTCAGTTTCCTCCAAAATGAGGGCCTTGGGCTGGTTTCCCTGAAACTTCCAAGCCAGCTTTTGCCTTCCGTCAGGCTGGATGGTTGCTCCTGGACCAGCCCCCACCAATACCCCTCCCTGGAAAGTCTGGCTACCCTGGTCAGAGTCTGTTTGTTTTATCATGTTGAAATCCCAGGTTGGGGCATATAGGGAACCATCGGCCCCAGCCACCCCACCAAAGCCTTCCCAGATCTTAGCCAAGGGACAGAGGCCAAGTCCTACTGGACTGGAAACACTAGGTGAGCACAGATCGAGCTGTCACCTACAGGGTGACCACTATAAATTGGATCCTGCACTAAGCCCCTGCCATGTGTGTGCGTATTTAACCTCCACTGATCTCCATCATAACCCTGTACAGTGGATGTATTTATTCTTCCCATTTTACAGATGAGGAAACTGAGATTTAGACAGATGTGACAGGCATGTCCACAGACACAGAGTCAGGTGACAGAGCCAAAATTCAAACCCACGTCTGTCAGACACAGGATCAGGACACCTTACAGTGGCTTCTTAAATAACAGCCACACCTAGAGCAGTTGGCAGAGTGCAAAGTTCTTTTGTTTATCCAGTTGACAGGTAGAGAGCGATTACCAATGTCAGCCAGCCTCCCAGCCCAGCAGCCTGAGCAATGGCCCCACCTCACGGTCAAGGAAACTGGGTCTTCCAGAGGACAGGTAACTTGCCTGATGTCACACAGCGACTGAGCAGCAAAGCTGGGACGTGAACCTGGACCTTTCAGTGAGGTCCTGGGCTCTTCCACTGCCCAGGCTGAGTCTCAAACACGGAGATAAATCACACGGCTGACGTCAAGGTGCAACAGCAGTTGTATAAGGTTTTCCCTTTATCCAGGACCTAGGCCGGTCCTGCATTCCTGGTGACCCCCGTGAAGCCAGTCTGGCTTGAACTACCAAATAGCATTCACCCTCCCTCTGGGGCCTCTAGTTGGTAATGCTGGGAACCCGCCTCATCACTGTCCACCGGACCCGTCCATACCCCAGCCCTCTGACTTAAAAAAACAACAACAGATACTTAGATAATCACGGGCAGTACGTTACAGAACCGGCCAAGCTTCATGAAGCTTCCGAGTGTCTCGCTATATATTCCATTCTTTGCTCTTAGAAACTGAACACCAACCAATAGCCTAGGCTCTGGGGACCCATGGTCTGGGGCCACATCCTAGCTCACCTGTGTGATCCCGGCCAAGTTTCTCAGCCTAGCTGAGGCTCAGTTTCCACATCTGTAAAATGAGTACGTATTAAGTAAATGTGCCTCTGCCCACAGATTGCAGGGAGAGGAAAATAAGACTGTTGACGAAAAGTATTTAGCAGTGTTTGCTCACAATAAATCCTTGACACATGGCAGGTATTATTATTACCTTTATTTACGACTGTATTATTAAGCTCCCAGAGCTGGCCATGGCCCCCTGCGTCACCTCATTCTCAGTCTGTGTGTGGGTCACTGTCTCTAGCTGAACCTGCTGGGTGAAAAAATCAGCAGTGACTGCTCTCCTCTTGGAAATGATTAGCGTCTGTCCCCAGACTGCCTGGGTCTTGTAACCCCGGTGTGTAAAGCATCTTAACTACTGTTTCTTTTTATCTCGAACTGGGATTCTGCATCTTTTAATTAATTGGCCGTTTCTCCATTAGCTCCTCCAGCCCAAAAAGCAAAAGAAGGGACGAGAAGAGGCACAAAAAACAGTAAGTAGGGAGCACCTGGAACATTCTCTTCTCCAGTTTGGGGGGGGGGGGGAGGCCGGGAACCTGACCTCTGCATAGCCAGAGTGTGGGCGTGGCCACATAAACGTGAGGTGGGGGTGGGTGAGAGGAAGGAAGGCAGGGAAAGGCAGAACCGGCTGATGAAGGGCAGTTGTGGGTTTGGGTATGTGTAAGTGCACGAGGTTGTGTATGTGACGTGCGTGTATTATTTGTGTGTGCGTGAAAGTGAATGACGTGCGTCTGTGTGCCTGCAGTGCCTTGTGGATACATTTCTATGAAAGGCGTGTATGTATAGTATGCACATTGTTTGCAAACGTCTGTACGTTTTTCCATCCTGCAAACATTTGTGTGGAAGGCGTGTACAAACGTATGCAATTGGGATAGTCTGTGTGTGGTGTATTATTTGTGTCCACACGGAAGCATTCTGTATGCTTCTGCTTACGTAAGCACCAACGCAAACAGTGTGCACGTGGGTCAGTCTGCCCGCGTGCTGATTTTCTGCACCCTGCGTGTGCACCGCTTATCTACCCGCGTGCATTACACGTATGGAGGGTGTGGGGTGGGTTTTACCTGTGCACACAGGTGTGCCGTGTGTGCGTGAGTGGTCATGGGGGCATGATCACGTGCAAGCACACGCGTGAGTGTGCTTGTGAGTCCGAGCCTTGGCTGCGGGGGCTTACATCGTGGAGATTGCAGCGAAGCTCCTACCCCCGGTCTCGGGGCCCCAGCTGGTTCACGGTGTATAGCTGGTGGTAGAAATTCAAATCAGCTAGTGCTGCCTGCAGAGTTCAGTTCCCAGACAAATTAAAAGTAAATGTGGTTACAACCCACCTACTTTATACCCTGCAAATGTTAGCACATATGTTTTCCAATCAACTAATATTTTATCTCCCGCCAAGAAGCTTCTAAAGTGAGGACCAAATGCAATAGGATGAAAGGCGGTTGGCTGTTGGGGAGGGAAAAGAGGAGGCAGGGACACAGAGGGAGGGCACCTCGCTTTGCTGCCTGAGGGGTCACTTCATCCAAGGTCAGTGCAAAGGAGGGCATTTGAGCCACCCCCACAGGGGCCTGGGGAATGCTCCAGAAGGAAACAGTAGAGCTTTGAATTAGCTCAGGGAACAACTTCCCGATCATCAAGCTTGTTCAGTTCAAGTCAAAAGGCATTCACACTAAGCGCAGACCAAGCACATACTCTGAGAGACCTCGGTATCACTTGTCCAGTGGGGCTGCAGTATAGACACACAGAGCCAGGGGCTGGACCGAGACTCTAAGAGCACTGGTGGGGATTGTGGGGGTGGTCGTCACTGAGGCTGACTGCTTGAGGGCAGCAAGGGGGCCACCTTCCCTGGTGCCAAGAGCTGGATGAGCCCCAGAAATTGCTAGGTGATGCAAAAGACAAGCATCATCAGGAGAGGGAGAAGCAAGAAAAACAAGGCGCCCCTAAGATAAAGGATGGTTCTTCTTACCAGGTTCTATGGTCGGGGATGCTTCTAAACAAGTGATCTCTGGAGAGATTTAGCCTCCTTGTATTCAACATCCCTTAGTAAGGCCCTAATACATGGCAGGCCCTGGGCTGGGCCTGAGGACAGAGCTTAGCCAAATATTCTTCCACACTCAAGATGCTCACAGTTCCCAGCGGAACACAGGAGCCAGACAAGGGACAGGTCACAGCACAGTGATGGCGGCTAGGAGCCCAGGGCATGGCGCAGGCTTGGCAGTGAGCAGGGGCTTCCTACAGGAGGAAGTGTCTAGACTGACTGGAGTGAGGACAGAGGTAACCATTCTAGGCTACTGGTTAGGCACATGGTTTAAACTCTCTGCCTTGGTTTCTTCATCTGAGAAGTAAGAGAAGCTACTTCATACGTTGTTGTTGTGAAGGCAGAGATGGGTCCATTTAGACTATGGTGCCCGGCAGGCAATATGTGTTAAATATGGGCCACCTGTCATCATCATCCTCAGAAGGACATCATGAGCTGGGACATACATGAGCCAGAGTACAAGCAGTTGGACTTCCTTGAGCCTGCCCAGCCAGAGCAGGAGACACCACACAAGGAAGCTAGAGAGCTTGGCAGGGGCTGACTCCTCAAGGTGTTCGGGGTTCAGGATCAGAATGCGTACTTGACATGAGGGCAATGGGAAGGGTTAACCAGGGCAGGGATATGGTTTGATTATCACATTAGCAAGAATCCCTGAGTCCTTTGTTGGAATAAGCAGGCTACCTCCCGACAGAGCCCTCTCTAACTCCCACTGACATCGTGCCTTGGCCCAAACCACTGACATTCCTTGTACATACTCAGTGACCATTGTCTCTGCTGCTATTACTTCTGGGTCATTATTATCATTTAGGGGGAACTGAAGTAACCTGTAATACCACTATTAGTGGTAGTGGTGGTTGTCGATTGTTTGTTGTAATTTCTGTTGCCAGTGATGTTTCTAACTCTGAAAGCGGGTCTTTGACTCCATGTGAAGAATCTGGACTTAATTTTCCAGATCTGAGGTTATAAATTGGCAGCCCAAAGGCCTAATTTACTCTGCAAATGTGCGTTCTTTGCCCCCAGTGTCTTGTTAAAAAATGACCTTCCACTTAAAACTAGGAATCTTTTGCATAAAAATCTGTATTTCTACATTCACTTGGAAAATTAGAAGATCCAACAGCACGCCAATATTCTGGAGGCAAGGCCACTTCTTTCTTTAGCTCTTGCCCGACTGATTCACACAGTACAGGGGCTGGCTGAGATTGAGATCCCTGTCTTAGGTGGGAGAGAGGTGACGAGGGGACGTGACACTCCTGGCAGGTGTGGTCTGGTTCAGGGCGGGTGGGTGCAGTGGGGTGGGAACCCGAGACCCAGGCTGAGTCCCAGGCTGGCTCCTCCAGAGGAAGCCTTGCCACTCACTTGTGTTCAGTATGGCTGGCTGGAGAGGCCAACCGCCCGAAGAGCTGCGGTGATGGGGAGTGGGGCGTGGGTAGGGGGAGATGCCTAACTTTGGGAGGGACAGTGACTCTGGTGCAAGAGGATGATGTATGTCACAAGATCAAAATCTCTCTCTCCCTCCCTCTCTCTTCCCCCTTCCCCACCTCTTCCCTCTCCTGCTCCCCCACCCTCTCCTTCCCTCTTTCTTTCTCCTTCCCTCCCCCTCCCTCTCTCCCCTCCTCTGACTTACTCCTTTTCACCGCCCCCAAGATCACGAAGCCGGCCCCGGAAGTCTCACCGTCACCGCCATCACCATTGCCCCTCCAGGTCCCAGAGTTCGGAGACCCGCTCCTCAAGCTGTGAGAGCAGGTAACCCCTCTCCCCAGGGAGCCTCCCCCGACACTGTCAACACCTCCCTGTAGAGAAAAGGGACGGGCTGCCTCAGTAAGCACAGGAACAACAGTAAGCACACGTGTGTGTTTCCTAAGGGTCAGTGACCACTGCCACTGCCATGGTGTGAGGTGCTGAGCCCTCTCCCTGAAGTAACTACACGATCCCCTCTGCTACCCCATGAGGTAGCTACTGTTCTTATCCCCCGTTTTAAAGATGAGGAAACTGAGGCACAGAGGGGTTAAGGAACTTGTTAATCAGCTACTAAGTGACGGAGCTAGGAATGAACTGCGGAGTCTGGCTTTGGACTTGGTGCACTCTCTAAGCGTTGCTCTAGGCACAGAGAAGCTGAACAGCCTATGAAAGCACCAAGTACCTAGTTCTGCAGCCCTTGCGAGTCGGGTTTCTCCCAACCAGGACCCTCTCTGTGCTGACACATTAGCTGTCCCGGCCTCAGAAAGGGGAGGAGGGCTCTCTTGTGGGTGAGAAGAAACGGAGCGCGGCTTTGTTGCTGTCGATGTTTGGAACTGTTGATGGCCAGAGGATGCACCAAGGCCTCCGGCTTCTGGATGTCACAGGCTGCTTTGTTCATCCCTGTGGGCTTCCCACACGCTTGGCGACACGCTCAGGTCACCCGGGGAGATTTTAAAGCGTCACTGTCCTGGGGGGGGGGGGGTGGCTGGGGGGCTCAGTCAGTTAAGCGTCCAACTTTGGCTCAGGTCACGACCTCATGGTTTGTGAGTTCAGACCCCACGTTAGGCTGTCACTGACAGCATGGAGGCTGCTTGGAATTCTCCCTCCCTCTCTCCCTGCCCCTCACTGCTCACTCTCTGCTCACATGCCCCTCCTCCCTCTCTCCCTGCCCCTCACTGCTCACTCTCTGCTCACATGCCCCTCCTCCCTCTCTCCCTGCCCCTCACTGCTCACATGCCCCTGCATGCTCACTCTCTAAATAAATAAATACATACATACATAAATAAACTCTTTAAAAAAATAAAATAAAATAGGGGCACCCGGGTGGCTCAGACGGTTAAGCGTCCGACTTCGGCTCAGGTCATGATCTCGCAGCTTGAGAGTTCAAGCCCCACGTCAGGCTCTGTGCTGACAGCTCAGAGCCTGGAGCCTGCTTCGGATTCTGTGTCTCCCTCTCTGCTCCTTGCCTGCTCATGCTCTGTCTCTCTCTCTCAAAAATAAATAAACATTAAAAAAAATTTTTAATAAAATTAAATTAAATTAAATTAAATTAAGTTAAAAAGTCACTGTCCGGTCCCACCTCATCCCACTTAAATCAATGTCTAGAGGAAAAAGGAGAAAGAGGAGAGGGGGAATATTTTCCTAGTTCCTACAGGCAGTGTGCTACAGTTTCAAATACATTGTCTCTCTTTTTTTTTTTATTTTTTTAATGTTTTTTTATTTTTGAGAGAGACAGAGAGGGACAGCACGAGCAGGGGAAGAGCAGAGAGACACACACACACACACACACACACACACAGAATCCGAAGCAGGCTCCAGGCTCCAAGCTGTCAGGACACAGCCTGACACGGGGCTTGAACCACAAACCATGAGATCATGCCCTGAGCCGAAGTCAGACGCTTAACCGGCTGAGCCACCCAGGCACCCCGCATTTTCCCTCTTGATCACCCCAGTCACACCATCAACTAGACCAGGGCTTCTCCACTTTGGCTGTACTTTACGGTCACCTTGGAAAATTCTTGAAATGCCAAATTCCTGGATCTTACTCTCTTGATGTTCCGATCTAGTTCAGAGGAGGTGGGGCCAGGTCAGTGAGATTTTTAAATCTTCCTTCAAGAGGCAGATGTGGAGCCGAGCGTGAGAAGCATCTGAGGAAGGAAACGCAGACCCTGACATGTGCTGCCGTCACCAAGTCTTGGTGTTTCCCCTAAACACCAAAAACCGTAAAGAGCATCGGCATCAGACAAGGTTGCTCTGTGACCCTGAGTGGCCAGAAAAAAACAAGGCCCCTCTGTTGTCAGGCTGGAGCCCAGATAAAACAGGAACTTTGTCCAAGACCCAAAAGTGACCCAGCGTCTCCCTATCTTGGCTAGCATGAGGGACTGTTGTTCCTTTTCCAGTTTTAGCCTTGGCCTTGGTCTGGGCTCCAAGATTTATGAAGAGACCCGGCCAGAGGATCACCTCCACTTAATGACAGCATCCAATCCAGAACAAAGCCCCAGTTCCTTGAAGTCACCTGCCACCCGCCCAGAACACTCCCGTACAGGGACAGCCTACACGTCCCCGTGGTGTGTGCTCTCCCTGACTGCAGGGAGCAGTAAACGTACTTATTCAGCCACAGGCGTGCTCCTGGTGGCCTTTGTCTGGAGGGCATTGGCGCACTGAGCTCAGGTGCATTACTGAGGTGGAAATGGAGAAAACTCCACTGTGGTGAGCAAAGGCATCTGAGCAAGGTCACAGTGAGTGGCAGAGTTGGGTCAGAGACCCGGGTCCAGAGGTGACCCAGCCTGCGCCCTTGACCCCAGGCCCAGGCTGAATCGGCTCTCAGCGGCTAAGCCCTGCTGGCCTGGGTCAGAGGACAGTGCAGAGAGCTTGCTCTCAGCATGCCGCCCTCTACCTCACCTCTTGGCGAATTGGCTACCTCTGCAGACCCCGGCCTCGGCCCCCTTCTGCGGTCACCGCTCCTGGCGATGTTGCTGTCTGAGCTCCCCAGTGCCTGGTGGGCTGAGGGACGCTCCAGTAGGCACTGGCCACACACCCAGTGAAAATGATCGGGAGGTCCCAGAGTACAGAGGGACATTTCAGAGCATGACCAAGAGGCATTGCTTCCTACTGGGGCGGAAAAGTCTGCCCTGGCCCTGGTGCTGCCACTTTCAAGCTGTGTGACTTCAGGCAGGTTCCCAAACAGCGCTGAGCCCCAACTTCCTCGTCTGTAAAATGGGAACTACCTGACGTGTTTGTGTTGTGTCTTCAAGTTACAAAAAATGCCCTAGGAGGGCAAGTGCCATGCAAATCAGTAAGGTGTTACTTTTATCACTACTGTGGCCCAGAGCTAACAGGCTAGCAGAATCTAAATATGCCCTTTCTAAAGAGTCAGAGATTCCTTTGGGTTCCGCTGCAGACAGGATAGCCAGGTCTGACGAGCTTATGCAAGGCATCTTTGCATTTTTGTCAGCTACGTTTTTTTCAAAAGTTTTGGGTGGCAGTCAATATAGGATGTGTCTGTGTCACAGACGGCAAAGTCACGCACAAAGACATACGGATGTGTCCGGTCATATTTATAGGCAAACACAGTGGGACACACCCAGGCATACGCACGGTCACATACAACCACACTGACAATCACACACGCAAAGGACACTAAACCAATCAGGCTAGGGATGTTTTCTATCCTCCCAGCTACATTCCCAGCCCCAAAGACAGTGTCAGGTACATGAAGAAACATTTTTGGAATGAACAAATGAGAGAGTGAGTGAATGAATGGGCAGGTGCAGGGGGCAGATGGGCAGATGGACGGACGGGAGAACGGCAGCACACGTGGTTCATACAAACATACCCAAACACACTCCACAGTCCTCAGATCCTACTGGCTCTGCAGCCACCCCTCTGCCATGCTCCCCTTCAAAAGACCCTCACGCCTGTCTCCCCTGCCCCCCAGGCACCGCGGCAGGTCCCCCGAGGAAGGGCGGAAGTCCCGCCGAAGGCACTCCCGCCGCTGCTCCAAGACCCTCGGCAAGGCCAGCCCCGAGGCCCGCTCCAGCCACCCGCCCAGCCAGCCCCTCCAGATGCTCAGCCTCCTGTCGGCCAGGGGTGTAGTAAGTATTCCACACAGCCTCCTCGGCCAGTCTTGGCCATGACACTGGGGGGAGGTGGAGACACAAGTTCAGGGCAGTGTACGGCACATTTTAATTCGGTTTTGGGCAAATACCCCACTGTTTTTCAGACCTCAGTATTGCTTAACCAAAGGGTCATTCACCAGCCTTTAGCAGCACTCAGTTGGGGGAGGAAGTAAAGCTAAAACACCCAGGCTTCTTATCAGGGAAACATTGAAAACTACATGTCGGTCGCCAGAGTGACATCTGCAGGAATGCATGTGGGAGACACTGGAGGAGGTTTCTTTGGGGAGGAAGGAAAAGAGGGGGTCTTTGATATACCAGAGGCATTCCAGCATTTCAGTGAAGTCTGCATCTTTGACACCAGCTCGCCTGCAGCATCGATTAGCAGCTGGGATTTGATTTCACCTATACAAACACGGCCTTGACTGTATATGAGAATTTTCCTTCAAGGAGCTCATAGCACTTGATCTGTGTCCTCTCATGTGTCTACACAAGGTCTCAGGGAATTGGGGGTATGGCTGCTCTCACTGGTGCCTTTCACAGATGGGACAGAAAAACCAAGGCTCAGAGAGGTTACGGTCTGAGGTAAAGCCACAGAGCAAAGCAAGAGTGAATCCGATTGAGCAACCCCACATTGAATGGAACCCTGGAACGCTCCCCTCAGGTCAATAAGGAGGAGCTGGAATGTGGCTTCAGACAGTCTGACACCAGGAAGTTTCCCCGGGCAAGGGCTTTAGAGTTGGATCTGAACTCAGGTCCTAGCGTTGCTATTTGCTGGTTGTGTGGCTTTGGGAAAGTTGCTTAACTTCTTTGAAACTCAGCATTCTCATTGGCAAACTTGAAATAATACCACCTGCATATGGGGTTGTTGGGGACATCCAGTAAGATAAAGTATGCGAAGGCCTTTTGTCGATGCTCAGGGGATAGAGACACAAACGGGAGGAGATGCAACGTTGACACAGACTCCAGTCGCAGCTGACAGCTGGGAAGGGGCCTGTGTCTTCTAGCTACGAGTGAATCTGAAAATTCAGATGAGGTGAAAGAAAAGAGAAGTTCAGGGTGCTTGCAGGAAGGTCAAGGAAGGGAAGGCCATGGTAAACACTAGCTGGGCCTGGTTGACGCAAGTTATCACCTGCAGTGCATTCTGGGAAACTCTTCTTTACCAGGCAAGGCACCCTGGCTCACCAAGGTCTCGTTTTGTCCACATCCTCTGCCTAGCTAGAACCATCCACAACTTTCCCAGCTCCCTCCCCTCTTTGTAGAAGGGCCTTGTGGTTGCTGAGTAGTTTGCAGATGGAAAATGCCCACCTGCATTCCGCGCTGCCCCCCCCCCCCCCGGCCCACCACCACTGATGTGTTATAAAATGTCTTCCCAGCATGGCAGAGAGTCTGTGGAGGCCTAGGTGGGTGCAAGTCTTGGCTTAGCTGGACAATTCCTTCTACTCCGCTCAGCCTCGGCTTCCAAACCTGGAAAATGGGCATGCCAAGCTCATCTGTCTCCCAGGGGAATTGTTGCCAAGTTAGAAATCAATTTACAATAGCAGCAAGAAGAGGCAGAAGAATTTAAATGAGTAAAACTCACCCTGTCTTTCTGGTCCTGGTATTTGTGGCAGCCCAATTGGTGGCCCCAACTGACTCTCGCTAAAAAGTGCCACTGGGCACAACTGGCCTGTTTGATCCCCTTCCTGGGATGGTTTCCTAACAGGCCAGGTCTCTCCAGATGTTGAAAAAGGCTGGATGTTACTAAAAACAAAAAACAAAAAAGTGTGGTCCTCCCACACCAGCTGGTAAGGAACCAGTTTGGCTATTGGTTCTTGAAGTCTCAGTGCCTCCCACGGGTCCAACCCCTCTCAGAAGAGCTGAAGGCCCATCTGTACCTAGAAGGGACAGGCATTAAGAGCTCACCCAGTTCAGTGCCCTGATTCCAAGAAGAGAAAACTGAGACTCAGAGAAGAGAAATGACTTCCGTGGGTTGTGGCAAGTTAGAGTTGTTCAAAACATGGGGCTGTGCTTATGCCGTCAAATACTGGCCCTGAGCTAGGGAGAGTTACTTAAACCTTTTCGGGCCACAGTTTCCTCATCTGTTTAAAAAAAATGCACATAATAAGTCTTTTCTTCAAAAACCCTGCTATTAGGGCAAAAGCAAACTAGTATGAGAAACTGTTCGGCTCGGTGCTTGGCCCAGGGGAAAACTCAGCAAAGATTAGTGGGTGTTATGACTACAGCTTTCCGGGTACTGCTTGTGCACTTAGCAACTGTGGGACCTTGAGCAAGTTGCATAAACTTTCTGTGCTTCAGTCTTCTCTAAATCTGCAAAATGAGGGGAACGGTGAGACCTGCCTTGTAAGAGGGATGTTACGAGGATTCGATGAGTTAATGTAAGTAAACGTTCCAGACTGTAACACACAGAGACAGCCCTATGAGCCAGGCACTTTTGTTAGAACAAAAGTAGAGGAAGAAATGCTACTTAACGGTCGCTGCCAACAATAGTGGAAATAGTAATGGGGCAATGACAATAGCAGCAGCACTGGTAGCAGCAGGAGCTGTAGCAGCAGGAATGAGTGTGGCTCCAGGCCCAGGCTAGTCCTCGCAGGACTTGGGAGCAGAGCCGGGGCCTCTGTTTCCTCTGTTTTCAGTTTCCTCCATCCTAAATAGCAGCTGCAGCCCCAGGGGCTAGCCCCACCCTACTCACGGTTGTCTGACTTCTGGGGGCATCAGACACCCCCAAGTCTAGCCCTCCGAGTGCCCTCCGTGCTAGACCCTTTCTCCTCTTCTCTCTTGCAAAAAGGCAGAGATGGATGAAGGTGCCAGGTTGGACCACAGGTTTCCTGAGCTCCCTATTAAAGAGAACAGCGAAGGCACTGCCCTTGGAGAATCCTTTCGATCAGTCATTCAAATCTACCAAATATCCACAAAATAATCCATCAAGGGTCTGCCGTGCCATGGCTCTCAGGATCCGGTGAACATACAACAGTCTGTGCTTTCTTACGAGGGAGACAGACAAGGTAAAGACTGCAAAAGACAATACACAACAACGAAGCAGAGATGCTGAGATGCGGAGGGGGAGGTAGCAGGCGGGGCAAGGAATTAGGGCTAGCATTAGGTTAGGGCAGAGAAAGTAACAACTAACTGAGAAACTGGTGGTGAGCAAGAATCAGCCAAAGGAAGCAGGAAGCAAAGATTGGAGTCAGGGATGGAGACAGAATTCCAGGCCAAGAGATGGGGTTCTGGGGATAAGCAGGAACCTGAGTGTGAAGGGTCTTCTATGCCATGGTTCCTGCCACACTCCACTGCAGGTATTTCCTATGCACGGCTCGTTAAAAAATCAAGGACTGGCACATTACATCAAGGGGGGCCTATCTGCATACATGAATATGCAAATTCAGGGCTCTGTCTTATTGAAATCCTAGTTGGTGAGCTAAAGATAACCTGAAGCCCTCTTGCTCAGTCAGAGTCCAAATCCAAATGGAGGGTCCCAAGGAGATGATTTAGGGACCCTTCACAGTCTCATTCACGTTCTTTATCTCCACTCAACCATCTCTGTCCAAGGCATCAGGGAGACAGAGATGAATAAAACACTCTTCCTGAACTCCAGAGCTCGGTCTGGTAGTCAACAGCAGGCTGCAGTGCAGCGAAATAAGTGTTGTAATTAGGGCTGAGATTGAGTCAGTGAGCACCAGTTCCCCCTTTAGTTGCCACAATATTCAAAAACTTGCACAATAGTTGGTTAACAGACCCTCTCACCACACTACCCCCAAGTCACCAAAGGTATCCCCTCCCTCCCGTAGTACCTCTGGACCTTCTCACAAGTTCAGCAACTAAAGAGTGCTACCTGATAGCCTCAGTACCAAGGCCAGCTACCTTTGGATGAGGCAGTATCCACGCTCAACCAGTTACTGACTACTGTGACTATCAACCATGGTCGTGATGGAAGTAAGTGTAATAGGTAGTAAGACCACAGAGAAAGGACCAGACAGTGTTGCCTTGGCGCCTGACGGGGCTTTACCAATAAAGGAACATTTGAGCTGAGCTTTGAAGGATGGGTTCCCCAAATTGAGATGGCTGATGAATAAAGGGAGGGGGAGATATTGCTATGTGCCAGGCACTTTTGTTAGAACCAAAGTAAAGTAACATTATAAACTATCCCACATTTTGCACAGCTGTTGGGGTTTTTTTGGTCTCAAAAACACTTCTTTGAGGTAGATGCAACTACTATCACCATTTTTCAGAGAGAAAAACAGGCTCACAGAGCCAAAGAGACTTAGGTAGGTGGCCCAGCTGGGAGGAAGGGGAGCTGGTATGTATCATGGCTTGTGTCTCAAAAGCTTACTTTCATAGCCAGAGGACCGACTGGATGGCAGAGAGGTTGGTGGTGCGAAGCCTTGGCCAAGCCCTTTCCCTGTTGGCATGGGGCTCTCTGTTAAATCTGCCCTCACTGGAGAGGGAATCTGGAAGAGGGCTGATCTCTAGGACGCTAGACCAAGGAGAAGGACAGGCTCCCTTCCTCCTTCAGCCTCCAGCTTTGGCCAACAGTTGCCATGTATTCCTTGCCAACCAAAACCTGCAGACGCCATAAGAAAAAGAGAAATAGAAGGAGAGGGAGAAGGAGGTGAAGGAGAAGGAAGAGAAGGGGAAGAAGAAGAAAAGGAAGAAGAAGAAGAAGAGAAAGAGAAGGAAGAGGAGAAGGAAGAGAAGAGAAGAAGGAGAAGGAAAGGAACAGGAAGAGGGAGAGGAGGAAGAGGAAGAGGAAGGAGAGGAGGAAGGAGAAGGTAGAATGGTAGCAGAAAGAACCTGAGATCCATAAAAGAGGGCCTCATGAAATTTGTTAACGGGAGGAGGCAGGAGAGGGCAGTGATGAAGACATGGGCTTTGGAGCAGATCTGTAGACTCTGGGGTCATGATCTTGTCTCCCTGGGAGACCCTGGGTAACAACAACCAACGGAGCCAACTGAGCACCAACTATGTGCCAGTTGCTAGGCTGAATTCTCCACACGTGCCACCTCATCTGTTTCTTATAAGAGCCCTTCAAGAGAGCCCATTTTACATTGAGGAAACCATGGCCTACAACAATTAAGTGAAAAGGAGCTCCATGAAATGGAGAAACCAGGATCCAAACCCAGAAAGTCTGACCTCAGAGTCCGTGGGCTTCATTATAAGACTTTCCTTGTGTCATTTCACTTCCCTGGGCCTCAGTGTCCTCATCTGTACCTTGGGCTAATAATCATACCTACTTCATAGGGCGGTTGTGAGGATGGAGTGAGTTGAGGTGTTCATTCATTTAAAAAAATATGCATTCGGCACCTACTGTGTGCCAGGCACCGTTCCAGGCAATGGTTGAACAGCAGTGAACAAGACAGACAAGGATCCTACCCTCATGCACTTTCAGTTCTGTATGAGAAACTTAGCCCAATGCTTGGGACATAATCGACACTCAATATGCAATCATTGCTAGTGTGATTATTTGTCATCGTAGTGGTGTTATTAAGCTTACTCCTAATAAACCCAGATGTGAGGGGTTCAAAAAGCTTAATCATATCCACGGTCGGAGGTGACCTTCAGAACAAGCCAAGAAGAAAGGCAGGATGGAGGTATACATCCCACTTTGCAGGCAGGGAAAAGGAGGCTAAGGGAAAGCATATGGCAGCCCTGGTCTTCGGAACCCTGGTCCAGGCTCTCACACATCCTTGCAAAAGCCTTTCGAGCTCTCGCTCAGCTGAGAGACTCCACATGCCACACCATTTCACTGCAGTATAGAGAAGAGAAGGACCAGAATGCGGAGGAAGGGCAGTATGAAATGGGAATTTGCAGGACCTGTTCTGGTTGTTGTTGTTGCCGTCGCTGTTTTTTAACGGAAAGTGGCATGAGGTTGTCAACTTCCACCACGTCAGCTCAGAATAAAAGAAAACCACCATTTTCTATCACGTAAATGACATCTTACCACCAGAAGATGTAGTACTGACCTGCCCTCCGAAGAAAGGATGAGCCCTTGAATCAAACACATTCAGCCGGATGAAAAACTCATTACAGTGAACTTACTTTCCTCCAGTTCAATTTGGGCTGGTGCAAAATTTGCCTGACTGGATCCATATAGAGAGTTTTGAGAGCCGGTGGGCTGGGGGCCAGCAGGAGGGGCTTCAGAGGCATGATGGGACTGAAATTGCGATTCCCTCTCAGCTTCCTGTGGTGGGGAGGGGGTGGGGGAGACAGGAGGCTGGACCACCTCCTTGGGTCCAAGGTCAATTGCAGCATATCACTCTGAGGGATCACCCAGTCCTGAAAGACTTTGTCATCTTCCCGCCGTCCCCACATCCCTCCTGCTCTCACACGAACTCCCAAAGGTCAATGAATCCATTCTTTTGCTGTCTTCCTAATTAGTGTACAAAGGAAGATGTACAACAGCAAGGAAAATAAACTTAATGTCTTTGTGAAACAAAACGATTTTTTTTTTAAAGGAATAACCAGAACCCTGTAGCTAAAAGCTCTGCCACACAGCTCTATATTCACATGAGAATTCCCAGTTCCCCATATGGCAGGGAGGGGAAAAAAATTTATAGCCATTTCTCTCCATGGGGCCATTTGAAGCTCAGTAAATGGACTTGTTCAGTTTAATTGGAATTCTCTTCTTGATTGTATTTTTGTAACCTATTAGGCCGTGCTGCCTCTTGATCTCAGAATTCAGCTGAAATTAAATTTTGAAGTGTAAGTGAGAGGTTGCCTTTTTTCCCCCGTTCTTGATTAAATAATGATTTGAAACAAAAACAATAAATAACAGTGCCAGCTTCCCTGGAGGGCTGAGAGAGACTCCCAGTGAAACGCCAGGAGCTGGGGTTTGTGGTGGGGGGATTTAATTACTTATCAGAAAAACCCAAGTGTTAATGTTGGAGTATATTAAGGAACAAGGAGATGAGTCAAACTTGTGAGTTCAAGAGAAAAAAAAAAAATCAGAGCTTCACATTGGAGGGGGCCGAGGGGGAGTAAAGGGGAAACACTTGTTTGCTTTCTCCCAATGGTCATAGATTTGTGAAATACAGTTTGTTCTTAGGAAAAAAAAAAATCTGAGCTTGGCAATTTTGACCCAGAAGGGAATAGCTTGTAATAGCTTCAGGGTCTGGATATGACTTAATGGCTTTGGTCTCCTAGTTCCTTCCATTGACAAAAGCCAAAGAAGGATGCAAAGGATGGCGATGGGGAAGACAGTGAGATCTATTTCATGGTTCTGGCAGGGAGAAATGGAGCATACAGGATGCACGGTCAAGGTAGCAGCAAACACTTAGAACACAGGGTCACAAACCTAGATGTCTCAGGGGCCAGGTAGTTAATTGATATAACCAACTGGAACCCCATGGGGTTGGGGGCCAGAAAAACTCATGCCCCCCCCCCCACCTAAAATGGGCAGCTGCAATTCTCTCAAGCCGATTATTAGTGAGCAGGAATGTGGACCCAATGTTGTCAGATCTTAGTCTTTGGCACAAACCAGAGACAGAGTTGTTAATGTGAAACTGTCTCATTCTACAATGTTGGCAGTTAACTCAGATTTACTGTCGAGCAGGCTCCCTACTAAGCACATATATACTAAGTGGGCTCAAGAAAACATAGCTGAAACAAAACATCACTTGGCCTGCCAGTTTTCCAGTGGTGATGTGGGGTGTTGAAGCAGACGCTGTTCACTTATATCCCTTCACCCTCTCCACTTCAGGGCACACAGCTAACTTCCAGCTTCCAGAAGATGCTCTCTGGCCGCCAAAGACCATTTTGCTTGGCCATGTGGCAGTTTGGATGTATTAGGAAATGACACCCCTTGGGTGCAGCCTTCAACTTATGAGTGGTGGGGAATAGGTACATTAATACCCCAGCTCCCTCCTTGGCTGAGATCAACTCTGGAGTCGGTTCCTCACTGGCTCCCACAGTGTCCTCCAGCTGCTCACCATGGCTGCCGGTTTGTGATAACCCATCTTTCATTGGTTCCTCCTCTCCCTCACCTCATTTCCCCACTCTCCTACGGAAGTTCCCTGTCCTCTCAAGATAAACTACCAGCATTCAAATTCCTGTCTCAATTTTGGGGATAATCCATATTAAGACAGATGTTTTTTCACCTAGTAATTAAGCAGATCTTACAGGGGCTGAGTTTTTATGCCAAGCCTTAAAGAGTTTTATGCCAGGTCCCATGAGGGCATTGTTACTGGATCACGGTGGGTCTAGAATGACTCTTCCTAGAAAGTATCTTGAGCACCATTTTTTAGCCTAGCTACAAGGACAGGGGCAAAGATCAGTTAATACACAGAAGAGAAATTCCAAACAGAAGAACCCTTCAAAGATGAATTTTGTGAAGGCTGTTATCTAAATGAGGAGCAAGTAGGAGGCATCTTGTCATGTCAGTGTCAAGTGGACAACTGTTTGCATCTTATATGAGTATTTGTCTAGAAAGGAGCCACTCCGAGATGAGAGGACAGAGACAAGAACACAGAGGCCTCTGTTGTCTATCATGATGTCCATGACTTGAAGGTCTCCTTTGCATGATCATGGCTGTCACACACCTCCAACACACACACATTCTACCTTTGGCTTGGCTCCCCTCCATATCTTTCCTGTTCTTTGTGTAGGGTGAATGGAGAGCTCTGGAAAAGGGAGAGTCTGAAACTAAGAGGCCATTAAACTATCCAAACATCTCTAATGAGTTTATTAAAATGTTCCCTTCACCTGGAAATATAGACAGAGCCCATCAAGGCTTGTAAAAACAAAACCAAATAGGGTTAAGCCAAAAGCAGCAGAAATGAAGGTCTTTGGGCTCCCACCTCTTACGGCATCCACAGAGTAACCCTTTAAGCAGGTCAATTGGAATCAGAAGATTTGTATGTCCAGTGCCTGCTAGGGATGCTATGGAACGCTGGTTGTGCCCCATATGCAAGTGACTCATCTTGGAATTAAACCCCACCTACCCTCCATTCACCAAGGCAACCGTGAATACTGACCTGAGCTGCTTCAGCCTAGAGAAAGGTATATCTTTTTCCTAATCTGTCTGGCCAGAGGAAACACCTGTTTCTAACTCCTGACCCAGGAGGAGCACCTTTTTGTAATCTGAACAAAGTCACCGTATGGGCTAACAGCCCCATTATGTGCAAATGGCCAGCCCCAGTCCATTTTGTAAACTGATCTCCCAGAGTAGTAGAAGATGGAAAGGAATTAAGGAGACCAAGCATAACTCGTCTGGAAGGCTTCTCAGATCCAGAGCTTCTCACCTTAGCATGGAACTTGATGCCATTGAAATATGTGGACAGAGCCTCTGTGTGCTTTCTCCAAGGGTCCTGGGTCCGAGGAGGGCCAAGAAGGAGAGGAAGAACAGAAGGTGATTCCTTCTCTGCCATAGGCCTGGACCTAGAACTCAGTTCTAGAGGTTATCTCTTGATCACAGAGCCAGCCCTGAGCTGGTCTTGAGACATCAACCTTCAGCTAAGAATCAACCTAGTTTTTTAGAACTGTTTTGAATATGATGGAGGCCAGTCCCTCTTTTAAAAAGCCATCAAGTAAGTTCCCAAAGTTGGCAGTTACCCAGTTGGGCCTCACCAGGGCCTGATCACTCAGCCATCTTCACCACTGAATTAAGTTAGGAAGGGCCCAGGCTTCTGAGCTCAGGCTTCTAAAGGACTATGGAGCAGGCTTCATTCATTCAGCCAGATTTACTGAGCACCTACTCTGCGCCAGGCACTGGTAGTTACTTGGGTACAATGCTGAACTAGTCATGCGTGGCCTCTGTCTTCAACAAACTCCCACTCAGATGGAGAGACAGGCAATAAAACAAGAAATTACCCCACTGAGTAACAGTGCTGTGACACACAGAAGCCACTCATTTTTGAAGGAGTAAATGAATGAAAGAGTGAATGAATGAGTGAACTATGGACTGTTGTGCTGTGGACTATGGACTGGGGGGTTAGAGAAGGCTTTCTAGAAAGTGATTTGTAACCTAAAGGATGTATAAATTTAGCCATGTGAAATGGAGTAATGGGGAAGAGTATTCTAGGCAGAGGAAATGGCATGTGCAAATAGCCTGGGCTTGGGAGGGCAAGATGTGGTGGCAAAGCCAAGAAAATTCTAACATATCGGCATAGGTTGTGGGGGTCACGGTGGGGATATGTGGAAGAGATAAGGTCTGTGAAGTACTCAGGGGTGGGTTGCAAAGGATACTGTCATCCATTTTGAAGAATTTATATTCATCCGAAGAAATGGGACGTTTAAACAAGCTGGAGATGTTGGTATTTTCAGGCACCAGAGTCAACCCAATGAGAACATTTCAGAGGACCTTTATCTCTGTTTTCTGGAAGGATGGAAAAAAGCATGATGCCTTATACAGTTCTCAGTTCTAATTACACAAGTTACGTGTGCATAATAGTCACGGTCAGGTGGAGACAAGCTGAAAGCGTCTCTGTGAGCTCAGAGTGTGGGGTTGAGAAGGCGAACAGGGCAAAGTCCCCTTCTGTATCCACTAGCCTGGAGGGGCCTCACACTCAGGAAATCCTTGCCTATGGGGACCCATGATGCACCAGGGCAAATGCATTGGAAGTGGTAGCCAGGGCTGGGAACAAGTACCTGGGAAGAGAAAGGCCAGCCTGGATGCCCCAGAGTAGCAAGCCAGTCACAATGGATAGATAATGGAAGCTGTTATACTCACAGGCCCCTTCGTTTGAGTTACCTTCTAGCCTCGTTCTCCCCAAAAAGGGCTTGCCTGATTCCCTGCACCCATCCTGGAACCAAGCTCCGGTCTGAGAGCCCATCAGTTTTCTCATTCCTGACAGAGGTGGTAGCAATACACACGTTGCCAATGAACTCCCAGAGGTGGGAAAGATACAGCATCCGCAACTGCAAATGGGAAGAGACAAAAAGGAGGCGCTGAATGGGAACAGGGCCTTTACCTTCTTTTTAAAGAAGTCTCACTCAACAAAACTCCACTTGAGCAACATTATTTTGAGGTCCCTTGTCCCAAAGCAAAGCTTGCCAGATCACCAAGCAGATAAAGATGACAGGGATGGCTGTGCTGGGGGGAACTTGGTAACGCTGGACCATCACCCTGTCTGTGTGCAAAGCCTCCTGGGAGAATCCACAAAGGAAGTTCCGCCTCCCCAGTCCAGAAGCTGACATCCTGGGCCGCCAGAGTTTGCTGTGATTCTCGCAGTTCTGGTGTCTCTGTGCCTCACCCTCGTGACCAATTGCTGAGAAGGCAGACATGGTCCTTTAAGAAAGCCCAAAAGTCCCACTCCGTTAGGCCCAAGTTACCTGTAATAAGGGGTGGGAGGGAAGCAGGCTCTTGACGGTGAGGTCTCACTGATATTGGTGGCCCCAGGACAAGAGTATAGAAGGAGGCCTACATACTGGATGTCTAAATGTTTATAAGTCAAGCCAGCAAACCTAAACAAAATATGTTCTCCTATCCTGGCAAACATACCTCCAAAATGATCTGGAAAGTCAGGTTTGAATTTAGAACCGCAGACCCCTGAGAGTGGCCGGCCACAACATGGCAGTGGGGGGTGGGGGCGGTGTCCCTGCCTCAATGCCCTGGTCCCTGCCTTTCTCCTCCTGCCTCTTACACCAACCAACACCGTGATGGGCCTCCCACACATGCACATAGACACCCCAGCCTGAACATCTAAGCTCTGTACAAAGAGTCACCCTTGGACCTAAGAGTGTGCACACCTAAAGCATGGTTATGTCCCCAGGAGAACAGATCCATGGATGAGCCTGCAGAGATCCTGAAAGGGGTCCCAAGGGCCATTTAAACAGAGAACAGAGAATTCTGGGATCTCAGGTACCCATGAACTGGTAGTGCCCTCCTGGCCTCACAGATCTCTTGCCCCATGAGGATAGTTACTGCTGGAAGAGGTCCAGGGCAAATATTCCTCTCGCCCACAGCTAAAGAAGCACAGTAGTATTGGCAGGGGCCAGACCAAACCCACTGTGTCAATCACAGCCGTGACACTGGTCTGAACGTTTTAAGAAAACCACCCACTGTGCTTCTAAACACAGACACCATTGCTTTCCCAAGGGCTGGCTCAACCTCCTTTCCTCCTTCGTCTGTCCCAGTTCAGACCCAAACAGGACTCTGGGAAATGCTCCCCGTTCCCATTCACCCCAAATCCAAATGTCCAAGCCCCTCCCAAAGCCCTTTGTCACAAGCACACCCTCATGATCTGGATACCCAGACAGAGGCAAGCTCTAGCCCCTACTGCATTTTCAGCAAGGGTTTCTTGATCCAACTTGGGCATTAAGGGACTGATGAGGTTAGTGTTGATGGCCTTGAGGTCCCCTTGCTGAGAAAACCAAACAGATCTGATGCCTCACCTGTTAGGAACACTGAAAAACCAAAACTCAAAGCTGAGGGCCAAGTGTGAGGGTGTGCAGAAAGGTGTGTGTTTTTTCTTGTCATTTTCGACTCTAATGATGGACTCACGTTGCCCGCTCTTCCCTTTCTCTTACACCTTACCTACCTACTAAAGGAGGAGCTCTTGCTTGGTAAGTGGATATAATCCGCAAAGACATGAGAGAATTTATTAGAAGCCACTCGAGAGCCTTAGCTACCTTCTCCAGGGGGAAAAGGACACACACAAATAATCGTAGAGAGCTTTTTTTTCGTTTGTTTTCAGTCAGACTATTTGACTTCCATTTTTTTTGTCCCCCTTTCTTTTCCCCTTTAGTTGAAAACTACTAAAATGTCATTTTGTGACCTTGACTTTATATTTAAAAAAAAAAAAAAAACTTCTCTTTATTTCATTTCTTTTCCCCTTGCAATATTTGTTTAGGGTTCTATTCAGGGAACTTTTTTCTTTAAAAAAAAAAAAAAAGGTCAAATTCGTTGAGGATTTGGTTGAAGTTTAAAATTTTGGCTTTATCTTTTTTTTTTTTTTAAGTTCCAAGATATGTTTTTCATGTCCATTGCCCCATTTCTTTTCCCCTCCCCCTTCCTTTATTTTTATTATTGTTTTAGCTTAAGGGTGTTTATACACCCCCCCCCTTTCGATTGAGTTGTCTGTTTTGTTTGAGTTAATTCATTAGAAATTAAATTTTGTATAATTTCCTTTTTCTTTTGTTTAATCTGGATCGCATGCTTTTTCTCTGCATGATACCTAAATCTTCCAGTTATTCTAGCAGGGGGTAAAAAAAAAAATATCTCCTTTCTGTGGTATTCTTTCAGGAATTTGTGCTTTTGTTTTTTGGCGTCTCTTCTTTCCTCTTCTCTCTCTCTTTCCTTTCGTTACAGTGCATCATGACGGTAAACATTTCTTGGTTATTTAGACACAGTGCACAGGCCCGGCGATCAGCAGTGTCCAACGGGTGTTTTTGCTTTCAGATCACTGGGTCGGGGTCTGCAGCTGACCTCTTTACCAAAACAGCCAGCCCGCTCACCACCTCCCGAGGACGCTCCCAGGAGTATGACTCAGGCAATGACACCTCCTCGCCACCCTCCACGCAAATCAGCTCAGCCAGGTCACGGGGTCAAGAGAAGGGGAGCCCCGGTGGGGGCCTAAACAAGAGCCGGGAACTCAACTGTGGAAACACCTCTGATTCAGGGAACTCCTTCACCACCTCCTCACCCCAGAACAAGGGGGCCACTTTGGAGAATCTCTCCCCCACCAGCAGGGGCAGAGAGTCAAGGTCAGTGCACTTAGGCTGGGTGGGGGTGGGGGGTGGGGGGTCCTGCCTTAGCTCCACCTTCTCAGTCTCTCACCTTAGCCCTCTACCCACCCACTCCCCACTCCTAACCCAGGACTCTTTGATTTGCAAGAGAGAGAAAACTCAACTCAAACTGGCATAATTTTAAAAATATATATCCAAGGATATCAGCTTCGGGTACAGCTGGATCCAGGGGCTGAAAAGTACATCATTGAGAATCTATCTTTCCCATTACATCTCTGAGCTCTGCTTCCCTCTCTATTGACTTCATTCTCAAGCAGACCCTCCCAAGCATGGGTACATATGCCAACCATTCTGCAGGTTAGCCAGCCAATGGAAGCAGAATGCCTCTTTCCCAAAAGTTTCAGCAAAATACCAAGGCAGATTCTCATTGCTTCTGCTTGGCCCATCTTAGTTCATCTGCCCACCCTTGGATCAATCACTCTGGCCCAGGAGATGCTGTGCTTTTGGCAAGAATTTGTCACACGCTACCATCAGGGCTAATGAGTAGTCTTCCCACATACACAAAACTTGGGGGAGGTCTGGTTCTCTGAAGGAAAAGTCAGGGTACTGATATCAGGAGGGACAGAGGCAGGTGCACCCGGGTGTCTCATTCAGTGAAACCTCTGACTTCGGCTCAGTTCAGCTCAGGTCATGATCACATCGTTCATGAGTTCCAGCCCCGCATCAGGCTCTGCAATGACAGCATGGAGCCTGCTTCAAATCCTCTGTTTCCCTCTTTCTGCCCCTCCCCCACTCTCCCTCTCATGCTCGCTCTCTCTCAAAAAAAAAATTTTTTTTTTTTAAATTTTGTTAAAGGAAGGACAGAGGCTGGGCAGGCAAAAACAAATGTCAGTTTTACCATTAATCTCAGGAGAAAGTCTAACATTAAATCCATTGAAAGTCAACTGTCATTTTAAAAAGTTCAAATGCATTGAAAATCTGTGGCAACAGAAAAACCTGCTCCTGGATGTTTGTAGCAGCTTTATTCATAATTGCCCAAACTTGCAATCAACCGAGACATCTTTCAGTACATGAATAAATAAACAAACTGTGGTCCATCCAGACAATGGAATATTATTCAGCAATAAAAAGAAATGAGCTATCAAGCGATGAAAAGACAGGGAGGAGCCTGAAATGTATATTGCCGAGTGAAAGAAGCCAATCTAAAAAGGCTACATCCTGTATGATTCCAACTATATGACATTCTGGAAAAGGCAAAACTGTGAAAATAGTAAACAGATCAGTGGTGCCGGGAGGGGGGGGGGTAGGTTAGGGGGTAGAGAGGGATGAACAGGTGGAGCACAGATTCTGTGTGACATTGCAGTAGTGGACACATATTTTACATTTGTCAAAACTCACTGGGTTCACAAGAGTGAACCCTAATATAAACTCTGGGCTTCGGGGGATAATGATGTCAGCGGCGGTTCACTGATTATAACAGATGTATCACTCTGGTGTGGGCTGTTGAATGGCGGGGGAGGTTGTGGGTGTGGAAAGTACAGAGGGTTCCCATATACCTGCAGAGTATGTCTGTGTGTGCACGCACGTGTGCACGCATGTGTATCTTAACCCACTTGCTAGATGCAGTTTTTCTGCAGAAAACCCTTTCATGCAGTTGCTTATGAGCCAGCTGTAATTCTAGTTCATTACCCCCTTACTCTCTCATTCAAGAAATCACAGCAAAATGCTAATCACTGAGGATAATGTCACAATAATAGCTAGTAAAAATCGCTGATCATTTACTCTATATCATTCACTCAGTTACTTATCCCTCTCCTAGTTTTCAGGCACCTCCTGAATGCCAGCCACTCAGCTTGGTGCTGGAGATACAAAAATGGCATGGTCCCTTTCCTCGGGAGCATGTAATTAATGGGGCGGATGCAGAGATACAAGAGGGGTGGAAAAGGTTTGCGGGTATATTCTGCCATGCTAACAGTGGGGTCTTCTTTCTTCTGGGGGTGGGAGTCTGCTTTTGTTCAGAGTGGCCAAGATTTCAGAATGATAGCCGAAGCCCTAGCAGTGAAGCTGTTAATGGCTTCTTCAAGGACAGAGCACCCTTTTGTCCCCAGCACACACAGCCCACTTCAGTCCTGGACAAACAACTTGGCATCCACACGTAGCCTCCGGTTTGCCAGCCCCAGGACATCTCTGGCCTCAGTTCACGCCCAAGCCTGCCTGGGAGCCAGGGCTGGGTCAGAACAAATGTCAACATCTCAAAGAAAAAGGAGTGATGTCCCCAGATGAGATGAAGGACATACTTCAGGGCAGAAGAAAATAGAATAGCACTAACCACCACAATAACGATAATGGCTGCTAACATTTGTGGAGCCCTAATTATATGCCAGGGGCCATGCCAAGTGCTTGCCATGGACAATCTTCCTTGATTCCTCCTTGAACCTTTATGGCATAAGCATTACGATAGACCTTTTTTAGCTGATGGGGAAACTGAGACTCAGAGTAGTTAAGAAACTCAGTTCATAAGGGCCAGCACCAGGATTCAAACAGGTATCTGTCATAGAGCTGAAGCTAAAGCCTGAGTGGCATCCAGCACTTCCCTGTTTAGTTTGATCTTATGTGGACAGCCAAATTAAATAATTTAGACCCAGCCTTTCATTTTGAAATTAACTGATCTCTAAAGTCATGGCTGTGTATGTCATATCAGCAATGAGCAGAGGGCTGAATGGAAGAGGTATCATTGGCTCTAAATCAAGGGAACCTTCAACAGTGAAGGTAGGAGACTGATGAAGTGGAGGGGGCATGGGCTTTGGAGCTGGACAGATCAGGGTTTGAGACTCTGAGTGGCCTTGAGGAAGTAATTAACCCTTCTGAAGAGAATAGTGCCGGTTCCATAAGGTCATTGGGAGGATCATACAAGATGATGCTTGTTTAGCACCCAGGACACTAAGAGGCTCAAATGTTTACTTTACAACTATTTATTCATGACCTAGGCCAGATGAATCAGGCTCTGTCCAAGGTGCTGGGATACAGTATCCAGAGACATGAGTCCTCTCCCTCAAGCTCAGTGACTGGAGGAGGAAGAGACAATTTTAAGACCAAGTGAGGTCTTCTAGGGATGGGGGCGCGGGGGGTGGAGGGGAAGTGAGGGTGGTGCCTAGGGGCTGGGGGCTGTGGCAACACATTGGAGGTCACCCAACTAGACTTAGGGGGACGTCAAGAAAGGCTTCCCAAAAAAGGTGAGGTCAAACTAAAACCTGAACCATGAGTAGTTATTGTTAGGTGAGGAGGGGAGGAAAGAGGGTTGCAGGCAGTGTGAATGTTCTGAGGCCTGGAGACAGGGAAGGAGCAGGGGGATTTCATGAGGAACAAGTAGTCCATTATGGCTGGAGTCAAGAGAGGAAAATGCCAAGAGCTGAGATTGGAGGGGTGAGCAGGGGTTGGGTCATTATGAGCCTGGAAACTCTATTAATGTGATTTGAACTTGACTCTTGCCACAAGACAAATGAACATGCCCTTACTGAGAATCCAACAGGAGCTTTATATGGCCCTAGGCAGGGTGGAAATACAGAAGACAAGGCCCTGCCACTGGGTGACTTTGAACAAGCCATCACTCTTCTTTGGGTCTCAATTCCCCCATCTGCAAAATGGGCTACACCGAAAGTTTCCCAAACTTAAACCACCTACATGGCACCTGCTTGATTTTAATCATATCCCTGTACTACTGGTACTCGTATTTACCTTGACAAACTCACTTTTTTTTATATAAGGAAACTTATACTACTGTCTTACATAGAAAATTTATAGCATTCATCCTAAATAGAAAGCACCTGCAAAAATACATGATTTTTTATATGAAAATACATAAAGACAGTGGATTTAATTCTTGTTAGTAACAGTTGCCTGCCCAAGGCTCTTGAGCACCAGGCCTGGGAGACTGCCAGTGTTCCAGAGATGGTGGAAAACCCACTAGTACCCAATCCGGTGTCTCTAATGTACTCAGATGGGCTGAAAAAGACTCAAAAGGGAATAAATCTCTCACTATGTGATTTGATGTTATTTACCATTATGCCCGTGCCCACTGACCTACTCTGAAGTGCCCCCTCTGGAATGCATCCCCCTCTGTCCCTATTCCTCTACCAGCTGTGGCCTAGAAAGTCTTTCCAGAGGTAGTAAGATGGGACTAGGTGGAAAGGGGTTTCTGAGGGCACCACAGCCTGGGCAAAGGTAGGGAGAGGAGTGTTACCTAGAGATGCCTCCAGGCTAGCGGTCAGGCCAGTGCTAACAGGTGTTCTCCCCACATCTGCAGAGGATTTCAGTCGCCATGTCTGGAATGCGCGGAGGTGAAGAAATCCGGTTTGGTCCCAGCCACAGCCCGGAGCTCCCCCATGAGAGGATGCTCCCGCAGTCCCTCCTATGCCAGCACCCGCTCTTCCAGTCACTCCTCCCGATCCCCAAACCCCAGGGCCTCCCCCAGGTACACCCGAAGCCGATCCACCTCCTCCGGGAAAAGGTGAGTGCAGTTTTGACCTCTGTTCTGCAGCGCTTTCGTCCTTAGGGAGCTAGTTAAGGTAACTGGACATGTCCTTCGACCCACCGGTGAAAGAACTCAGACAGATTTGAGTTTGAATGCCCACTACTCCCATTCCTAGCTGGTGGCCTTGGGCCACAGATAACCTCTCCAAGGCTCAGTCTCGTCATCTGTAAAATGAAAACATTAACCTCTCGTGCCTCGGTTTCCCGACTTACAGAATGGGCTTAATAGTACCTAACCCTAGGATCTGTTGAGGATTAAATGAAATAATGCACAAAAAGCATTAGTTCAATGTCTGACACATAATAAAATACATAACAATCATAGCTAACATTTCCTGTGTGCTGGCTCTGTGCAGTATGTGATTTGCCCTAATTTACTCATTTACAATTCTATAGGGTAAGTTCGATTATTTACCCCCTTATATAAATGAGAAAACAGAGGCCCAGAGAAGTGAAATCACTTGCCCAAGGTCACACAGCTAATAAGTAGCCTTAGATAGTAAGAATTCAGTCAGAGGAAGTGGTCGATATTATTATTAATTGCCCAGGAAAGGGCCAGCCAGGTTCCTCTGCCTGGCGTCCAGAAAGAAAAAGGTAACCCCCTGAGGACCAGCTGAATAAAACCCTACACTTACGGGGCGACCCCGGCGAAGCCCAGCAGGCCCCTCGGAGACTGTTTACTCTCCCGCAGGTCCTACTCTCGCTCTTCCAGCTATTCCTCCAAGTCTGGCAAGAGGAGTCCCCCCAGCAGAAACTCTCGATCGCGCCGCAGCCCCAGCTATTCGCGGTACAGCCCGAGCAGGTACAGGCCCCGCCCCCCAGGCACAGGCCACGCCTCCCAGCTCACGTCTGGGGAGCGTCACCCAAGCCCGCCCCGCTTCCCCCTTTGTCCCAGCATTGCACGAGTAGGAATGGGAGGATGACCCAGCCTCCTCGTCTTCACTGGAGTTATGTTTGGGGGCCCTAATGCACCCGCTATACCCACACCCCGGCCTCTTCACACACCTAATACTCCCCTTCCCCATATTCAGAGCCCCCAGTTCTTACGCACGCACCAGAGCCCTCTTGACGTTCATGTCCTCGCCCCCGTGGCAGCCGCGCCCCTGTAATGCCCACCCTCGAAGGCTGACACCCCTGCACGTGCCCAGCCTCACCCCCACAGCACACACCCACAGCCCCCTGGGGCCCCGGGAGGAAGCCACCACCTGCCCCAGTGGGGTGAAGGGCACAGGTGAGAGGCAGTGAGTGCCCCTGTCCCACGCGTTCACGCGGGAAAGCCAGCCGCAATAACCCCTGCACCCCTTCAGGGAGCGGGACCCCAAGTACAACGAGAAGGACTCGCAACAGCGGGAGCGCGAGCGAGCGCGTCGGAGACGGCGGTCCTACTCGCCCATGCGGAAGCGCCGGAGAGACTCCCCGAGCCACCTGGAGGCGCGGAGGATAACCAGGTGAGGCCAGGAGGGCCGGGGGTGCCCATCTCCACCCTCATTCCCACCCCTCCTACCGTTGGGGCCTCGGGCCCTGCCCGTGTCCCCTTGGAGCTGGAATTCAGGACGGTGGGAGCTCAGGGACGCTGCGGGCCCTGCAAGGAGGGGGCAGGGCCTCCGGGGCGGGGCCAGGGTGGGTGCCTGGGACAGGGGCGGGGCCAGCCTGAGGAATCTGGTGGGCCGAGGGGGTGTGGCCAGGGTCTGTGGAGCGAGCTGGGGTAGCGTCGGGGCAATGCGGGCCAAAGCAGTGGGGCAGGGCCTTTGTCTGGGGGTGGAGCCGGCCACTGGAGGCCCAGCACCCTCAGACCCACATGCCAGGCTTTAGTAGACTCTGATCATACCCTGCACCAACTGAGGAGAGGGCAAAAGGATCGTCTGGGTGCCAGAGGGACTTAAGAGGGGGAGAGCACTGAATCTGGAGTGCATTCTTGGCTGTGCCACTTTCCAGATGAGCAGGGAAAGTCTCTTCACTTTCCAAACGCTGTGTTTTCACCCATGAAATATTGAAGGAAATAACTCCCAGGAGTACCATGAAAATGAAATGAAAGGGGGCAAAGAGATGTGAACACACTTTGTAAACTTAAACGCAGAACACTGAAACCCGAGGCGTGCCATTGCTATTGATTGCATAGACAGACTAGGTGGATACGGTTTCTAACCAGTAAGCTCTTCACAAGAGAAAAGCCATAGAAGAGAAGCCTGAGGTCTGAGTGGACCCAAATTCCTCAGGCCTTGAAACCGGGACGAGTGGCTGAGAGCTGCCCTAAAACTGGCTCCTGGCAATCAGTTGGGCTCCTCCTCCTGGCCCTCCAAGGGTCAGCTACTCCTTCCAGAGACCCACAGGATGGGGCTGCGGCGGGGTTCGGGTGCCTGGTTCCTCCTCCCCAGGGATGACCTGGAGGAGGAAAAAGAACCTGTGCCCCAAACAATAAAATGGGGGTAACGGCATCACCTTCTCAGATATCCCACAGATCACCGTGGTACACAGGGACTCCTACACCCTTGACCAAAGGTGACCAAAGGTGTCCTTGGGGTTGACTTGGAGGGAGACAAAGTGGCATTTCTAAAAGGCTCTCTCGTTCCCTCAGTCGGTCTCAAACAGTCCATCTTGATGAACCCATTCAGTGTTTCCCAAACTTCCATCACCCAGCAGCATTTTTTGATTCGTCTGTTTAGGAAGTGTACTACTGTTTACTTAATTTCTTCAAATAGATATGCCCTTTCTTAGAGGTGCATACATCTAATTCAAAAGGAATACACCACAGTATACTATAGTAAATGGAAAATCAGCCTCTCTTACCATAAATAGAAGGTTCTAGTAAAAGCAAAAATAGCAAAACAAAATTGCCATTAAAGTCTAGACGTAGATTCCTTCGCCAGCTGGAGGCTCTGAGCCCCCGGCTTGCTTTGTTAAAAAGTGAGGTTCTCACTTCTCAAGACACCAGCGCTAGGGCTGAGACCTTGCCCTGGACGGTTTGAGGGCAGCGAGAGGGGCTTAAAAAGAGTGTTTCCGCTAAGGGCCTGGGAAGTGGAAGGCCATGCCGCTCTCCCGGGGGACCGGGCTGGCGCGGTCCGGGTCGAGACTGGGCGGAGTCTGGCCCTCGAGCAAGCTCCCTCTGGTCTCCGCAGTGCCCGGAAGCGCCCCATCCCCTACTACCGGCCCAGCCCGTCTTCATCCAGCAGCCTCAGCAGCACCTCCTCCTGGTACAGCGGCAGCAGCGGCCGCTCTGCCAGCCGCAGCTATTCCCGCAGCCGCAGCCGGAGCCGCAGCCGCAGCCGCAGCCGCAGCCGGAGCCGCAGCCGCAGCCGGAGCCGCAGCCGCAGCCGCAGCCGCAGCCGGAGCCGCACCCGGAGCAGGACCCGCACTAGCAGCAGCTCGGGCTCCCGCAGCCCCAGCCTGGGCTCCCGGAGCCGGAGCCGGAGCTACAGCTCAGCAGACAGCTACTCCAGCACGAGGCGCTAAATGAGGGCCCTCCCTTGAGCCGGCTGCCTGGGGGGTGGGGGGCCCTTTCCCTCTGCCGGCCTCCCCCGCTCCCTGCCCACCCTGCCTTCTCCTTGGTGACAGACATTGAGGGCTCCTGGACCCTGTCCTTCCTGCTCTCCGGGGGGGTAGGAAACGAAAGTACAGGGGCTTCGGTCTCTATGTCAAGCTGCTAGGAGCCTCCACCAGCACCACCCTGGGGCTCAACACAGGCCTGGTCATATGGAGAGAACCATCCTCTGTTGGCACAAAAACCCTCCAGGTCTTGTAAGAAGCGATGGGTTCGTGACTCAACAGTTTGGGCCTGGCCAGGAAAAACAGAGTTTTGCTAACCCACTGCTCACAGGATGCATATGGGAGGCTAGGAGTCGTTTGTCCCACCTGCCCTCATTCTCCTCTCATCCCGTCATGTGTGGACCCTCACGGGGTGGGAGGGGATGAGAGGAAACCAAGAGCAGTGAGGCCCAGGAGAGGGTGTCGCGCCTTTCACCTCCCCAAACAGGCCCAAGCAAAGGCCCGGAGGATGCTTGAGGGGGATAGAAGGGGACCTATCTGAGTGGGGAATGCGGATGTTTCAGTTGGTAAGAAGTGTCAGGAGGTAGGAGATGGGTTCTCTGCCTGTGAATATAGCAGCAAAGGGCAAGGGTCATTCTGCCGCTCCCAAGATCTCAGCACAGTCAGGAAGAGCAGTCCAGTAGATTCTAGCAACGGAGAGGCCACCGCATGGCTTAGACAGCCTCTTGGCTGTTCACAGGGCCCCTGAACCTCACTGAGAAAAGACACAGTGGACAGTCAGGACAGCTTGGTGTGCAGCCCCACATCCCAAGTTTGCCTCAGCCCCCACTGGCTGGCACCAGCTTAATTCCACAGGACCATCTGCTGAACATTCCCCAGGGCCGTGGCCGGCTGCCAGTCCCCAGCGCCAGCCAGTCTGGCCTTACCCTCCAGTTGGAGTCCGCCTGCCCCCTCCCCACCTCCCAGACTGCCACACCCTGGATCCCACCCAGTGTGGCTGAACCATCTAAACCCGCCCTCAGCCTAAGCTACCCCCTTTGCCTCTCAGGAATGTTGCTGGGATGGAGCATAGTAGCTCAGGTTTTAGGGAAAGACCCAAGTCCAGAGAGTCTGGGGGGACAGGAGCTTGGGAACTCCATGGCTTCCGAGGCTTCCTGTCAGCCAGAGCCCACCTTTATTTCTGCCCTCTCCCTGTCTTCCCCCTGCCCAGGGCTGGGCAGCATGGGTAAGCTGATCTCTGACACACAAACACCACCAGCTGCTTCACCCACAGAAGGCACTGAGAACAGGGGTGTGAGGGAGAAGGTCCTTAAAATAAACTCCTGGGCACCCCCCTCACCAGCTGACCGGCCTTCCGGAGCCCTGTGGGTGAATGTCAAGTTTGCGGTGGCAACAGCGGCAGGGCAGGGCATGGAGGGAGATAGTGAGGGGGGACAGTCCGCAGCTCTGGATACTGGGGGGCGAGCTATGGGGAAGCAGGGACCAAACACTCTTCTTCCTTCACACCCCAGGGACAGCATTTGGGAAAAAAAATCCCTTTTCTTGACATCAGTGACCCGTCTCCCCGACCCCTCGTCTTTCCCAGTCCATCAGCCCGTGGGGCCAGAAACTGCCCTGCAAACTCCCGCAAGTCCTTCTTCCACCAGGAGAGCAGCGAGAGGTGCCCCAGACAGCATGGGGTGACCTGGCCTTCCCCCGATGCCCTCTGGCCCGGCCCTGGGCCCCACCCGCCAAGACTGACAGATGCCAGTGCTGTCACCACAGAAGGCCGGATGGCAGGTGCCTGGGACAGGGGCAGGTGCCCTGGGAGGGCATGTACAGCAACTGTAAATAACCCTCTTCCCTGCCCGGGAAACCAGCCTGGGCTCCAGTCTCCCATCACGGAGACAAAGTCTTCTCCGAGCCGCAGAACCTCTGGAGCCACGGACCCTCCTTAGCAGGACAGCAGTGAGAGAGGCCTGGGAGCCTCCCGTCAGACTGCCTTCAGACAACTCTAGGGGACCATTTTGCCTGGGGCTCCTAGCAAACCTATTATTTATTTTATTTATTTATGTTTATTTATTTATTTATGTGATGATCTCTCTCTCTCTCTCTCTCTCTCCCTTGGTTGCCATTAGCAGTATTCAACTATTTATTTATTTATATGGAGAGGTGTGTGTGTGTGTGTGTGTGTGTGTGTGTGTGTTGGCAGGGGGAGGGGTGCTTCTGAATTATTTTTGTGCATCTCTTTTTTTTCCCTCGTGTCTTTGTGGATGAGATCTGAGAGGCCGGATGTGGCTAGGGATGTTGGCTTTGTTCCCGCAGGTGAGACCCACAGAGCTCTAAGTCCAAACAGCCTGGAATTGGCCTGGGGAGGGGGACACCTCAGACCTAAGGTTCGTTATGTCAGTGAGGTTCAGGCTTGCTCCCCAGCTCCCTGCCCACCAGCTACCTCACTGAGGTATCAGAAAAATGAAAACATCCACAAGGCTTGTGAGCTAAAGGCCTGAAATGATACACTGGAGTCACAGCTCACATGGGGGTTGGAGTCTAAAGTTAGCATAAGCTAAGGTAAAACTTGCAGCGTCAAAATCCTCGGTGTGAGTGCTTTAGGGAGGCACCTGCTGGGAGACGGATGTACTGTATGTCGCCCACTGATGAGGCTTCTTCGTCAGTACTGCAGGAGCTGTCTTACATTTGGGGGGGCCATGGTGGTTGAACTGCTTAGCACTGGGATCAAACTTTGAGTGGACAAGGAGAAAGCAGAACAGGAATTGGGCTGAGGGAGTGGAGAGAAGATGCACATGGGGTCTCACCCTTACTCCAGCAGAGACGATAGTGGGCAGGATCACTCCCTAAGCATCTCTGAGCATCCTGGTGGGTTTCGTGTAAATTACACATCCTTCTGCTTCCATTGTAGCTAATTTCTCCCCATGCACTGAGGCTTTTCCAGGCTGCTCTCTTCCTTCTGCAGGAGGCCCACTGCTTCCTGGAGTGGTATCAACCTCCCTAGGAGAGATACACAGACCCAAGGTAGAAGCCTTTTGCTGGGATCTCCTGCTTTCCATCAGGGAAGAGCACAAAGCTATTTCAGAAATTAGAGAACGGAAAAAAAAAAAAAAAAAAAAAAGACAAGATGAAAGGAGCAGCTGGAAGTTCCCCCAAGAAGGTCATTGAGGGTCACATCAAGCCAGGATCTAGAGGCCTTTCTTTACCAGTCCTGCCCCTCCGACTGGCAGTGTCTTCCTGCTGCCTGCCAGAGAGGCCCCGCCCCCACCCTCTTTCCACAAAGTCATCATTCACTGCTTTGAAATTGCCAGATTCTCTGGTCTAGCTTTGAGTTTGGTGAGACTTTTGCAACATCCCTGGTCGTTTCCCTGGCAATGTGACTTTACCCTGCTCTATCCCAACCAAGAAGTACCTCCAGCCAGGGGAAAGTTGCAAGAAGGCTGCTTAAATGCCTCCAGGGGGAAAACCTCTGTCCCTCCCTCTTGTCCAATGTGCTTCTCTAATTACCTTTACATTTCCTTTCTTTTGCATCCAAAATTAAACAGCTTCTTGGGATGCTGGTGACCTTGCTTAACCAAAGGCCCCAGCCCCCCCCCAGCCCCCCCACACCTCCACATCCCTATTTCTCTGCCTATTTTGCCCACATTACCTTCTGCTTCCAGGGAATGAGACAAATCGGCTGAAATCTGCTGGTGGCGAGCATTCATTTTAAAAGCCAGCATTGGGGGGTGTGACTTGAGGCCCAGAAACATACAGCCCACCTGCAGCCTTTCTGGATGAATGAACCTGGACAGATCGCTTCATTCCTCTGGGCCAAAGATTCCCCCTTTTTAGGCGAGTTTTTGAGATACAATCCAGAATGTTGACCTGAGGGCTGGGAAATTGTCTAAAGACAGAGTGAGTTCACCAGGACTGAGAAGCAAAAAGGAGAACACCCTCAAACATTTTCAGGAGGTTCTCAATCATTAGAATAAAACGTATGTGAATTCCTTCAATTAAGAAAAGCTAACTCACTCAAAGCCCCCTCGAGGTCTGACCGCAGGCATTCTTGTCTCTTCCTTTCTTTGTGAAGGAAAGTCAGTCTTTCAGAAAAACAAAATTGAGATGTTTGAAAGACACAAGGGTCTCAGTCTCAGAGAGCCCCCATCATTTCATTAGCTCAGAACCGTCCTCTTTCCCAAAGGCTTTCCTTGAAGAGAGCCAACATTTGGGTACTCCTAAAGGTTCCAAAGCCCCCCCCTTTTTTTTTTAAGTCTCACTCCCATCATGTCTCCTGCTATATTCTTTTCCATGAATATTCACAATCGTCTCACAAGCATCTGTCTTGCCTTGCTTGGCTCTCCAGCTAAACCGAAAAGTTTGATTAAAAAACAAACCAGGATTCCTCAAAATGTTCCCTCCTCCATCAGCCAGCTGCATCCAGTTGAGGAACTTCTGCTTACAGTGTCATCAAGCAATGCTTTCCTGAAACCTCTTCCTTGTCATCTCTGCACGCATGAGCCAGTGGTACTGAGACTTGGCATCTCCCCTCTGTCTGTGGCTATTGTTTTGTTTTTTATATTTATTGAGGGTTTTGGGTTTTGCATTGTAAATACCATGATGGGGGCCCCCTCATCAGATCATGGCTTATTTAATAATTTATTCCCTATTTATTAAATGGTATTGAGAGAGGAGAGGGACCCCTCTTCCCCTAAATTGCTATTGGAAATCGATCCATCAATCAGCTCTGGGTGTGGCTGTCTGCAGCAGGGGCATTATCCCCCAGGTAATGAGTGCTAGAATCACCCAGCAAATTGGAATTGGCAGAAACGGAGTCTTCAGTCATACAAATTAAACTCAAATGGAACTAAAACACTGGTTATCTCCGGGAAAACCTCATTTTGATGGAAATTAATTGAGGAATAAAATGCCTGTGCACGAACCAACTTCTATTAAAAAGTCACAACTCCTTGAAAAGAGAGAGAGAGAGAGAGAGAGAGAGAGAGACAAAATTGTAATTCCTTTTCTCTGGCCAAGAAAAGATATGCCTCATCTTCTAATGAGTTGAGCCAAAGAGACTGGAACAGGATTCCTTTGTGATTCTCTGGCCCGTGTGTGTCTGTCTGGATGAAACGGAGTGGGTCTCAGGCCTCAGTGTTACCATCTGTAAAATGGGATTTGGCCGAAGTGTTCTGGGCAGGGTGGAGGGAAGGGGTTCTAACTCTGATGTCATGAGCTCCAAACTGTCAGATGTATGGTCCATATGTCTTCTGCCGACTATAGGTTGAAGGATGTCTCCCAAGGAAGGAAATAAAACACCAAGCATGGACTTCATTTGCAGGGTAAGGTTGTAGTAGCTGAGTCCCGCAGTCAAAAATGGGAGGCCTTCTAGTGCTGCCACCTTATACAACTCTTATATCCTGGGTTAAAGAAGCCCTCTCTCTTAGCTTGAACTTCTCTCCAAGCCCAGACATCCAGAGATCTCAAAGGAGAGACCAAGAAGGCTTCAGCGTTCGCTGGATTTAATCACTCACTGTTTACGTGTCAGGACATATTTTGTATGGTTGTTCTAACAAGCCAGTGACATAGGTCATGTTGCCATTTTCCAGATGAGAAAACTGAGGCCTGGGAAGGGGGAGCTGGCATGCCTAAACTCCCTGGAGCTCAGATCCACCTGGCTCCATGTCCCACTCTCTCGGTAGCTCTTTCTTGCCAGGTGCATGTTTGAGAACTCTCTGCAGGGTCTTTTCTCTCCCAAGTCTTGGCTGCTCACTCAAGCAGCCATTGGCCAAGGACCTAGCAGTATCCACTATATCAGCCCAGTAGGCTTGGTGCACCCCAAGGCCACCTCTCCACACCGGGGGCTGGAATTCTCATCCGGAAGACCCCAAACAAGGGGACCCGGTACCAGCCCGGCTCGGCCTGAGAAGCCAGCCTCTGCCTGGGACATCCACATCAGAGGGAGGAAGCTCCTGTGTCCTCCAGCATCCTGGGACCCTGTCCTCCACCTAGTGATACCGTGGCCATGGCTTGTTTGATTTCTGGTGTCCACAGCTAAGCATAACCTTTCCGGGGTTTCTGATTTTTCAGCCTGTACGAAACATGTCTCTGTTATAATAAAAGGTTCCATGGTATGGTGTTCTCATATGTGGCCCAGCATCCTCTGTCTATGGGGGGTGCCCAGAAGCAGAGAGGGAGGTAGGGTGGCAGAGAGACGGGGACAGAGAACATCTAAGCAGTACCTGCTGCATGCACACATTGTCACGTTGCTCAACACATTTCTTTAATCTTCAAAACAAACCTGTAGGCACTGTGTTGCCCTAAGCATTTTACATGCAGTATCTTAGTCATCGCAACCCTATGAGGTAGGCATTAGAGTCTCCTTCCTACAAAGAAGGAGACTGAGGCCCCAGAAAAGCAAAGTCACTTGCCCAAGGCCACAGATTCAATGATAGGATCCAGGCAGGCCGACCCCAGATCCCAGACTGTTCACTGCTCTGCCCCACAAGACTTCAGCTCATGCAAAGCGTCATCAGTTCTCTTCGGTAGAAGCATTTTTCTCCCATGCATTAATGGTCAGGAGGAAGTTCAGTGCAGGGCACAGATTTGGGGCCCCAAAGATCTGGATTCTAATATAGACCCTGCCGTTACTAGCTGTGTGGCACTGAACAAGGACGACACCCTGTTGGGACTTGGTTTGCTCATCTATGAAATGGAAACGACAGTAGCTCCCTCCCTGGGCTGCTGTGGGAATTAAATGGATGGCGGCTCTAAAAAATCATGTGTGTGGGAAGTGCTCAGTGAATGTTAGTGAGCGTGACTACCATTCCCTAAACCTAGACTGAGCCGTGGGAGTGGGGCTCGTGGCGACAGCCATAAGTGGCCAACTGGGAACAGTGGGGTTCCTGCAAGGCCCTGTGGAGGCCTCCAGAAATGTTCTCGGTGTCCGACTTTGGAGCTTCCTGCCGTAGAGAACAGAGGCTGAAAACACCCATGGGGACAGGCAGGTGAGGGAAGGCGGCAGGGTTAGGACTGTGGGGACCCGGGGAATCCAGGACACCATTGCCAGATCGCTAGCTCAGCTCAGGATTGCCAGATCTCCCCATTTCTCAACAGAATGTGAATTTTTATTTTTCATTATTTTTTAAAATTTTTAGTGTTTATTTATTTTTGAGAGAGAGAGAGGGAAAGAGAGAACGAGTGGGGGCAGGGCAGAGAGAGAGGGAGACACAGAATCCAAAGCAAGCTCCAGGCTCCAAGCTGGCAGCGCAGAGCCCGACGTGGGGCTCGAACTCACAAACCCTGAGATCATGACCTGAGCCGAAGTCGGACGATTAACTGACTGAGCCACCCAGGTGACCCGAGAATGTGAATTTTTAGACAAAATTTCCTGATTTTCAAAACGTGCGTTAACTCAATCTTTCTTCAAACAATTTGCAAAGGCAAAAAAAAAAAAAAAGTTATGCAAACACACATATGGATAATGTGTATCATCCCAGAGGCCAGACAGGTCCCCCGTCCTCAGGAATACAGCCCCTTGTCTAGCAGAATGTCTACACCCGACTAGGGTATCAGCTGGGGGAGAAAGAGCAAACAAAATGTTACCTACTGTCACCTCCCCTTGTAGCTTGCCCCTCTAGAAATCTCCCTTGAAGATCAACTGGTGGGATTAACCTCTCTGGGGTACATCCATTGCTCTCTGCCACAACCGCCATGACACCACCACACACACATGGATTTCTCTCTTCCCAAACAGGCTGTTGTAAGGCAGCAACCAGAGTCCCCTTATGAGGCTTCACTGATAAATAATAGTGGTAATAATAATAGTTACCTTTTATGGATCGATGATCATGCACGCACCAAACCTTATCAGGCATTACCTTCCTTAATTGTCATAACAACCCTGTTTAGCCCCATTTGACAGATAAGAAAGTTGAGAGTCACAGAGGGAGTGCCACGGAGCCGGTGGGTATTTGAACCTCGGTCTGTGGATGCCAGGAGCGTTTCTGCTGCACCTCTTTACCCCTGAAGGCAGGAGCCCCATAACTCAGATCTAGCCCTCCGTAAGGGCCCCTGATGACTTTTTCTGGAAAATGTGTCTGCCGGGAAGCTGTCCCTGTGATGCCAGTCATCCCTCAGTGACTCACGGAAGAGGCCCTCACCTTTCTGTGTCCTGCTCTGGCTCCTGGTTGCAGGAATCAGGTGTTCTTCTGGCTAGGCTATTGGTCTGAAGAGGCACCCCTCCCCCTCCCAGCCTCCACCGTCCTGGCTGCTAGAGAGGGAGAGCAGCTTCTGGAGATGGCTCTCTTTCAGGCCAGATTAGCAGCTGCCCAGGGGTGCAGCTGAGGTAGCATGCAGCCAGCACCCTTAGCGTCTGCAGTCCCAGGGACACACACAGCCCCTCCTCATGAAGGCCGTGAGACAAACAGGGGTTCTGGAGGACATCAGAAGATCCAACTTCCCAAGAGGCAGGGGCCAAGGAGTCTTGTGACCTAAGCAAATCAAGCCCCTCTCTGAGTGCTATAGTTATTTCACCTGAAGAAATTGGGTCAGGCCAGTGGTTCTTAATGCTGGCTACACATCAGAATGAGCTGTGAACTTTACAAAGCCACCCACACTTGAGTCCCACCCACCCCCAATAAGAAGAATCGCTTGGGGCGCCTGGGTGGCTCAGTCTGTTAAGCATCCGGCTTCGGCTCAGGTCATGATCTCACGGTTCCTGGGTTCGAGCCCCACGTCGGGTTCTGTGCTGACAGCTCAGAGCCTGGAGCCTGCTTTGGATTCTGTGTCTCCCTCTCTGCCCTTCCTCCACTCACACTCTGTCTCTCTCGCTGTCAAAAATAAACATTTAAAAAGAAAAGAATTGCTGAGGGTAGGTGCCAGGCAGTGGTGTTTTTTAAAATGTTTAGGGGCACCTGGGTGGCTCAGTCGGTTAGGCGGCCGACTCCAGCTCAGGTCATGATCTCGCGGTCCATGAGTTCGAGCCCCGCATCAGGCTCTGTGCTGACAGCTCAGAGCCTGGAGCCTGTTTCGGATTCTGTGTCTCCCTCTCTCTGACCCTCCCCTGTTCATGCTCTGTCTCTCCCTGTCTCAAAAATAAATAAATGAAACGTTAAAAAAATAAAATATTTATTTTGAGAGAGAGAGAAGGGAGAGAATCTTAAGCAGTCTCTGTGCTGTCAACACAGAGCCCTACGTGGAGGCTCGAACCCACAAACCGTGAGATCATAACCTAAGCCAAAATCGAGAGTCAGATGCTTACCCGACTGAGCCGCCCAGGCGTCCCAAGGTAGCAGTGTTTTTAAAGGCTTCCTAGGTCATGCAGATATGAAACCAGGACTGGGAACCGCTGAATTACATGACATCTTAAATGTCACCTTAAATTCCCAGGTGTGGTATCAGAGGTGTGGCGTGTTACCAGCCGCCACAAAGGTACTGATAATGCCAGCAACAACGCCACCCAACACTTACCTAAGACCCACTGTGTGCCGGGCATGATTCCAAGCACTTCACATATATCAACATAAATTACATTATTTCATCCTCACAGGGTCCTTAGGAGGCAGGTACTATTTTGATGCTGATTTTACAGACCGGTTGCCCCACTAACATAGCTAGTCAGGGGGGCACCGCTGGACCCCAGGATGTGGGTAAGTTCAAAGGGACTCCCCAAGCAGCCTAGGAGGTTCAAGGAAGGCATCGCAGGAAAACTGACTGATGGCCGGGGAAATGAGCAGAGTGGGTCAGGCCAGGAAAGGGAGCTCAGGAAAGGGGAGGAGGACAGGGGATCCCAGGCAGGAGCAAGTGCGTGCGTACAGGAACAGAGCAATGACTTCCACCTGCCAAAAGTAGGCTCTTGGTCCCCCCGCCTACCCTGGGCACTCCTTCCACAGTTCTATGTAACTGGTTTACTTGTTCACTTCTTCATTGCCCATCTCCAAGAGGACAGAAGCCTTGTCTGCTGCCTCATTCATCTCCCCACTCCCCCCCCCCCCCAGGCCCGTCCCTGTGTGCCCAGCAGGGGCAGCTGTCAAATGATTAAATCTGCTGGGTTACCAGCTCTGCTTCCTTCCCCCAGTCCCATGCATTTTTGAGCTGGTTGATTTTTACTTTAGGTCGAGGTTGGGGAGTATGGTTAGGAGACTCTGGCAAAGCAGTGATATGTCCCACACAGGGACCCTAAGGATCTCTCATGCACACATTCTTCCAACGAGGGGCTGTGTCCCTCCCTACAAGTGAGAGAAGACAGCGTGGGGATGAGGCAGACACACGTGAGCACCTACTATTCACCCAGCACTGACTGAGTGTAGTCCCTAGGATAAGAGGATGGTGTGATCTTTAGAAGGCAGTGTCTGAGAGCAAGCACTTAGGAGTCAGAAGACCTGGGTTTGAACCTGACTGCTGCTTCCTAGCTGTGTGTCTGTGTGTAAGTGGCTTAACCTCTCTGAGCCTCAGGCTCCTCATCTTTCCAGTGGGGATACTAAAAGAATCAATCTCATAAGGGTCTCATGAAGATTAGCCAAGGTGGTAAACCGTAAACCAGAGGTGATACACTTTGCCCAGCACCTGAGTATCATTGTTGCTGATACCAAAAAAGTGGGGGGTGGGGGGCAGGTAGGCTCAGTTGCCCAGGTGAGCTCATAAGTTTCTGGAAGGGTTTCAGGTCACCTTGGCAAAAGTCCAACAGCCTCTCCTCTCACCTTTCATCACCTCAAATACCAAATTCTCAAGAAAGGCACTCCCAGCCACCGCCCTCCATGAGTATCTTCTCTCAGAAGAATCTAGAGTCTCCTAAGTAAGAACTTGGCGATCTCCCCGGGTATATCTCCACCCTGATATTTGATCATCTTCAATCAGAGTAATTATTTTTTTAGTGCTTATTTATTTGGGGGGAGGGTACAGAAGATCCAAAGCAAGCTCTGTGCTGACAGCAGCAACCCAATGCGGGGCTGGAACTCATGAACCGTGAGATGACCTGAGCTGAAGTCGGATGCTCAACCAACAGAGCCACCCAGGTGCCCCTCAACCAGATTAATTCTAACATCAATCTACTAGAGGAAAGACACGGGGCACCGTTCAGGCGTTTCCTCCCACAGCCACAGGGTTTCCACTGCCTCTGAATCTTGGCTCTAACGCATGCTATATCATGGTCCACCAGTGATGAGATGACTCACAGCAGTTTTTCTTTGGGTCTTTTTTTGACCCATTGCCAGTGAAACTAGTCAAATGCTTTCTCAAGGTGTAACACTGGGTCCCTTTAACAATCTGCTCTCAAATCTAAACCCCAAATAAACAACACCAATCACATCGAATATATTCATGCTGCCAAATGGAAAGGGGTTGGAACAGGTACACACACGCGCACACACAGTTTGTTTTTTTCCTTCACTTTGAAGCCCATTTCTAGCTTAAGGCTCCATGACCTCCCGTGCTTGGGCTTCAGAGAATCTGTGAATCCTTTGAAATCACGGGCAAACTTTTAATGTATGAAAATACCAGCATTTAGGTGCAGAGAAGCACATATTCCCCACTATTTTCCAGAGGAGCCCAACTTGAAGCCTTTAGGATGCTTCAGCAAAATCTGTCGTTACTCTCGTGGGTATGGCGGTTTCTAGTTGCCGCCCAGCAGTCACTTACCTTTTATCCACGGTAGTAAAACCCCTGTTTTAACGAGCTTCATAGCCACCCAGAATAAAGACTGCATTTCCCCATGTTCCTTGCAGCTGGTACAGCCACGTGACTAATTTGGGCCAATGAGACACAGGCAGAATTTCCTCACATTTCAATAAAAGAAATTGTTATATGCTTCTCCCCTTCTTCTTCACCCTTTTTTTCTTCCTGCTGGCTGGAATGTAGACGTGATGTCTGGAACTCAAGTGGCTCCCTGGTCCATGAGGTGGCTTTGACAAGTGAGCCCATATAAACAGAGCAAGAAGACGGAAGATTCCCAGTCTCTGAGGGCTTTGCAGAACAGGGGTAGCATGTCAGTAACAAGACAGAATGTCTCTGAGCTTTATTAAGAAGAAATAAATTTCTCTTCTCTTTCGGCCACGGTTATTTTGAGCCTCTGTTTTTCACAGCTAAAAGGAATCTTAATTCATACTCAGGGTGAGGCTAAGAGAGTGCTCAGAAGGACGTATCTTGTTTATCCTTGTCCTTCTCTATACGTCCTCCTCATCTCCTCCAACCTTCCTCCCCTCCCAGCACAAACCGTGAGAACCCTTTCAGGCCAAACCCTCCTAAGAGCTGTCATTCCCAGACCTAAAAACAACACAAAACAAACTTTCCAAAGCAGTTGCCTGGTGTCATGTCACCAACTGGTCAAACCAGCTTCTGCTCTGACCTCAGAGATGGAAAAGGGGGCCTCAAGATCACAGGCTCTCCAGCTCTCCCTCCCTCGAAGGATCTCAGAGCCACCCCTCTGCATTTGTGCCTCCAATGACACTCTACCTAAAGGTCTCAAACTGAGAGGAATAGGTACCACTTTCCCAGCAAAGGCTCTTGGCAGAGAAGCAGATAGACTGGTTTATTAGAATGATATTCACATTGAGGAAGTTCTTTTGAAGCAATACCAACAACCACAAAAACACAGAATTTGGAGGTCGATCCATCAGAATTGTCTGCATCATGATGGAGCAAACAAACAAATCCAAAATTTCAGTCTTTTTTTTTTTTTAATTTTTTTTTTAATGTTTATTTATTTTTGAGACAGAGAGAGACAGAGCATGGACGGGGGAGGGTCAGAGAGAGGGAGACACAGAATCCGAAACAGGCTCCAGGCTCTGAGCTGTCAGCACAGAGCCTGACGCGGGGCTCGAACTCACGGACCGCGAGATCGTGACCTGAGCCGAAGTCGGCCGCTTAACCGACTGAGCCACCCAGGCGCCCCCAAAATTTCAGTCTTAAGGGAACAAAGGTTCATCTGTCCGCCATGTCCATTGTGGACCAGCAGGGACACCCTACCCATCAGAGATGTTGGTGACCATAGTGCAGAAGGAAGAGAAATCAACCAAGGGTCCTCCCGTCATGGAGCGGAGGTCTCCCATGGGTTACTCACATGCTTGGAACTGACAGTGACAGGTATCACCTCTGCTCACCACTCATTGGCCACAACTAGTTACATGGCTCTTACCAACCACAATGGCATCAGGAAGTGTGTTGCTTCCTATCACGTGCCCTGAATTTTACTGAATCCCAACTACGTGCTGGGTACTGTTCTAGGTGCCCATGACACAGCCCTAAACAATCAGACCACAGTCCCTACCCTCGGCCCCCATGGAGGTTAGGTTCTAATGGAAGGGGCAGACAACAATCGAGGCCTAAAATATAACTCAGTTCGCAGCCGGCGCTAGGAAGAAAAACCAGCTGATGTAAGAGAACGTGACTTCAGATCAAATGGCTGGAGAAGGTTTCTCTGAGTAGGTGAAATTTAAGTAGAGACACAAATGAAGTGAGAGACCAGTCCTGAGGAAATCTGGGGGAACAGTGTCATAGGCAGTGGGAACGGCACGAGGGAAGTCCTCAGACAGGAATACGTGTGGCTCTTCTGTCCAAAGGACAGAAAGAAGGCCACCAAGACTCCAGCACAGTGAGCAAGGGGTGGATGACAGCAGGGAATCAGATCAGAAAGGTAGCCAGGAGCCTCAATTTGCTTCATGAAACTTTTGTAGCATCTAAAGTTGTTTTAACTGTTGACTGATGATTTGCTTATCGATAGGCGTGAGAACACAGACTTGTGTCTCGTGTCTAGCCCCTAGTCTAGTGCTTTGCACGTAAGAACTTAGTAAATATGTGATGAATCAACACATGAGTAAATGAATGAATGGAGTCTCCCCACTCCCCTGTGTCTGCTCCTCCACACATGGTCAACGATCGCCATCACCAACTCGCGGTTGCCCATGTCTTACAACCAGACGGGGAGTCTGATGTGCCCTCTCCTCTCCTCCAGTCCAATCCCTCAGCCAAAATGTTTCTGCTTCTTTAATACATCATGGATTATGTCCACCCTTTATCTCTCCTCAGCCAACAACCCAGCCCAAGCCACCATCTTCCCAGGACCCTACAACAGCCTCTTCTCCGGTCTCCCTGGAGTTTTGTCCCCCAGTGCCCTCTCCACAAGTAGCAGGTGATTTTCCTAGAACTCATCATACCACTCTCCTTCTCCAAATAGTTCAATGGGTCCTCAAAATGCTCAGGACAAAGCCTAACTCTTAAATGGGGTCCAGAAGGCCCTACATCATCTGGCCTATGCCCACCTCCCCAACTATTTCCCCCCTCATGATCCATGCCAATTACCCAGTGAGATAGGTAGGTACTTCTGATATCCCCCTTTTATAGATGACAAGGCAGAGGTTCAGAGAGGCTAGGCCACTGGCCCAGAGCAGCCGATCTGGGTCTGTTCAGGTTCCTACCCCCCAGGCTTCACTATCTTTCTTAAGCAGTAAGTACCAACACTGTTACTTCTTTAAAAAAAAACAAAAAACAAAAAACAAAAAACAAAAAGCCTGGTTAGTTGAGATACTATTTCCCCGGCTGCAGAATGACTATTCGGGCTGTGAAAGGGGACTTCAAAAGCCCTGATAAAGGCCCAGGAATAAGTAGAGGGCCCCTGAGAGCCCTTGGCTAGGGATGTCCCTCTTTGAAGATGGGTGGAGAGGGGGTTGCGTGAAGCCTCTCCTCCCACAGCTGACCCCTGACTCCCTTCTCCCAGGGACATATGCCGCTAAGAGGAGCTCCCATTGAGTCCACTGAGCCCTTGGCTCCGAGAAGCTTTCACACTGGTAACACATAAGGATCTCTCTGGTTGACACAGTGATGGCTTGTCCCAGGCAGCCACCAGGCTTCCAAATATCAGTGAGTTCCTGGTGTCACTTGTTCTACCGAGAACGTCTGGAAGGGCCCAAAGAAGTTTCCAGAGAAGGAGGCCCAACGAGAAGGTGGAGGGAGAGGTGGGCTGGTGAACTGTGGTCTTTCGGGTCCCTTATGGGTTTGGACAGTGCTTGCTCTGGCCATTCAGTGGGGACCACATAGCATAGCCCACTGGACAGCGAAGCATACAGGCTTAGCAATCTGCACACATCTGCCTCTGTGCCTTTAGTTTTCAACAGAAAACAGTTAACAATATACTACTATCTCATAGGGTTGTCATAAGGAATGACAGAGGTAAGGTAGGGTCTTTAGTGGAGCTTGGCACCTAAGAGTTCTCCAGCAATGGTGGAGATCGTTACTATTTTGTTGTTTGGGGAGCTGTTATCCACAGGCTCATGTGGTGGTGCGGAGCACGGGACTCTGGAGCCAGACTGTCTGGATTTGAGTATCAGCTCTGCTACTTTGTAGCTGTGTGAGCTGGTGCGAGTAATTTAACCTCTCTGTGCCTCAATATTGGTGCCTCAATATTGTCGTCTGTGAACAGGGATAATAATACCTATCTTAAAGCAATTTGGATGAGGATTAAATAAATCAGTTTATGCAAAATACAACTATTACAAAATGTTAAATAAGTATTATTATTATTATTACTTGCAGAGGTGGTCAGAGGAAGCGATCCCTGTGTTCTGTATAGAGCGTGTTTGTGAGACTTGTCATGCATTTCTGCCCAGAGCCACATATACACCGTCATGGGGGGCTTAGTTGGCTTGTGCTCCGTATCTGGCCTCGGGATCAGAATTGGCCCTTCTGTTCCTGGCGCCAAGGGGGATTAACTTGCCTCACCTTCTCGAGCCAGACCAGGCTGGTCCCCTGGAATGGATCAGGGCGGGAAGAGAAACGTGCACAGGCCCAGGCTCCTAAGATTGTGAGATAGGATAAGAGACACAAAGAAAAAACCCAGCTTGCTCAGGACTGCACTTAGGCAAACTTCATGACTAACCAGAGATCACACATGGGTAGTGTATATATTGCCCTGGCGGGAATAGTTGGAAGCCTCACCCAAGGGGAGGACATTCTGCCCAGGACCCTCAGTCGGGACTCCAGAGGGGGCTGTTCACTGAGGGGCTCCCCCAGCCAGAGGTTGGATGTTGCGAGTACCTGATTTGATGTGTTAACCCTTCTCTGTTCTTCTCTATACTCTCCCCCTCTTTATGTTTACTCGAATTATTTAATTCCATATATTCCCTTTCCCGTATAATTAATAAAACTTTCCTCCACAAAACAGAAAGCGTGGCTATCGTGAATTACTGTTATTCAGAACATTCTGGAAAGAATTTTGGACATAATAGTAGCAGGAAGCTAGAGCTGAATAATAAGCATTAGCTGTGTAGGATTATGAGGGCATTGACTTGGGTAGGGAGGGACCACGTGGGTTGTTTATTTATTTCATTTATTAATCATCTTGTTTTTGCCCGGGCATTTGGCCAAGGAAAGAGCACGGGGCTTGAAGTTCAGACACAGCTGGGTTTAGAACCCACAAGCTGGTGGCCTTGGACAAGTTCCCTCCCGTGTTGAACCTCAGTGTCCTCATCTGTCAGATGGAGATGATGATGGTATGAACTTCTGGGAGGGGGGCTGTGGTGAGGAATAAATAAAGAGCACGCTTCGAAAGCATTCCACTGGGTGCTGGCACCTTCTAGGCACTCTGGAAATTCTAGCCCTATTCTAATGCTGTTACTGCGTACAGGGTCTGCCACATGTGAGCCAGGCAATTGTGACACTGGGTCGCTAACGGGACATCACCTGCTTGGCAAGACCTGCCGAGCTCCGACAACGCACCAGGCACCCTTCCAGGCACCGGGGATGCTGCTGCGAGCAAGACACCCGAGGGTCCTGCCCCCGTGGAGCCGAACGTACTGGAAATTCCATCGGGGGTCTGAGAAAGGGAATGGAAAAAGACACGAGCCTACACCTCTCCTATTTGCTGCAGATGTGCTGGGCTCCTGGGGTGTCCAACGGAGGGAACTCTGACGTGGGTCTTTCTCCATCTGGAGCCCGAATGCGCCAGGCCACCAGGATCTGCGCCCACGCCTGGAACAAGAGCTCCAGACCCCTATAATTGTAGAGAAAACACTAAGCAAAAATGACATCCAGAAAGCCAGGCCTTTGAGGGAGCCACAGGGCCCCCCCCCCCTGCAGGCCCTACAGACCCAGCCCCCCGTAGAGTTAGGGCTCAGGGGTGGTGAGGCTGGGTGGGACGGTGTGGGGGGGGGGCTGGAAATACCTAGGGGAGCGCGGAACGTGGAGTCTTGCTGCCATGGAAAGGCAGCAGAGGAAGAGCACAGAATTGTGTCTGCGTCCTGGCACTTCCCGTGTGACTTGAGGCAGCTACTGCTCCTTCCTGGGCCCCTGTTTCCGGACTGCAGGGTGATGTCACCCTCCCCCTGGGCTGTTTGAGAATTAATTGCAGTCCCTCCCATGTGAAAGCTCTAAGAGGAAAGTAGCCAAGAAAACACTTGTTCTGGGACCCGGGGTCGAATACTGCCCCCAACCCCCGCCCCAATACTCACACACGTGTGCACACACACACACACACACACACACACCACAGGGTCTTTCCTTCCCAGAGAGAGCCAGCCTGGGGGCCCCCTCCCCTACCTGGCTTCTCCTGGTCCTGGCCCCATGTTTTCATCTGGCTGATGACAGTCTGTAGAGCTTACTGACTCCTCTCCAGGAGGCCAGGTCAGCAGGATGAGCAGCTGCCTCCCTCCTCAGCTTCCCAAAACGGAAGACTTGGCCTGACCCAGAAACACAGTGAGAATCTGGGGGCGGGGGCTGGGGGGAGGGAGCACATACAGCAGGCATGTGGGAGGATCACTGCACAAGACCAGGGGTTCCCAAGTCCCACTGTGTGGCCTTCGGCAAGGGGCTTCACCTCTCTGAGCCATGAGGGTCCACTGAGGTCATGAATAAAGTGTTGGGCACATGGTCTGGTACACAGTCAGTGCTCAGCTAAATGTAAGCCATGACGGTGATTATAAACCGTAGTACAGCAGCGGGGGGGGTCAAGAGCCAAACTGCCTAGGTTCGAATCCCAGCTCTGCCACTTAACTGGGTGTGCAGACAAGGGTGAGTCGTGCCATCTCACTGAGACTTGGTTCTCTCAGCAATAAAATGGGGATGATAAAAGTCCTTTCCTTATAGGGCTATAGGGGGATCGCATGTGTTAATATACATAAATTTTAAGTGCTTAGAACAGAACCTGGAGCGTGGAAAGTGCTGGATAAATGCTAATGTTTGCTATTTCTGTTTTCTAGCTGCACACCCTCCCTCCTCTCCTGCTGGCAGCATCCTTGAAAGGAGAAGGTGGATGAAGGCTCTGTGGGGTTGTGGGAAGGAGGCCTGGAGAGGAAGGAGTAGGAGGGTCTTCTAGAACGCACCCATCAGCAGACTCACCCATAAATAAACACATAAACACACTAAGCGCTCCACCCGCTCAAATCCACACACGGACGGCTGGGGACCAAGCCACCCACCCAGAAACCTCACCCTGGCCCCGGCCCAGGTCCCAGGCAGCACCGGCTTTCTTCTCTGGGTCACACAGTGATTCTCCCCGTTCTGGCTTCAGAGCCAGCCAGCCAGCCTCGCCCCTGCTGTAATTATAGGTGCGCTGAGGCTTCTGTGCCCAGCCATGACGTCAGCCTCAAGCTTCTAGCCTGATGATCTCACCAGAGTCAAGTGGGGACCCAGTCACTCGGGATGGGGGAGCGGGGGCACCTCAGCCTTCCTCTCTCTGCTGGTGGGGGAAGGAGGGTGGGGTCTCTACCAGTCAGCTCAGCACAGACCCTGGCCGCCCCCCCCCCAAGCCCTGTCACCTGGCAGCTGTGTGCATACCTGCAAAATGGGGGTGGTGATAACATCCCCGATGTTGTGACGGTTCAACGGGTTGGCACGTGCTCGCCACAGAAGCATAAGGGGAGGCCAAAAATGATGGTAACTGTTGCTCTCCATAGAATTATTTTTAGCAAACGGCCTCATGCAGGCACTGCTGAACATCAAAACGATTTCTCAACCAATGACTCATTGAATTCCTTAACACCCCCACCCCACCCCACCCCACCCCAGGAGGAAGGCAGGGCTGAGACCCTGAAGCCCACGGGGGAGGGAGAGAGGTGGGGGAGAACGGCACTTCTCCCCACCTGTCGTTGGGGACAGATCAAAGTCAGAACCCAAGCTCAAGGGGCTGTTAGGTAGAAGGACAGTTTACAGATTCATTCTCCAAGCTATGTGGGAGGGGCAGGGAAGTCTAGAACAGGTCCTCTGTGGGCTCCCTGTGTCAGACCAGACCGCCTGCCCGGGTACAGCACCTTCTGATAATTATCATCGTTAACAGTCATGCAGGGCTACCATTGGCTAACACTTCCTGTGACAGTTTCCCCATCTGTAAAATGGGGACAGTGGCACTCCCCTTACCTCCCGGGATTGGTGGTGCCGTTGAAGCCGGTTTAATATTTGGAAAGCACTTAGAACAGGACCCAGCATACAGCAAGCATCATGTAATGGAGAACTCCAAACTGAACATGCGAAAGTGTCAGTCTGCTAAATGTTTAAGGATGGTTACCTCATGTGTTCCTCATGACACATCCATGCAGTGGCTACTATGGGGTCCATTTTACAGCTGGGAAAACTGACAGCTCACAGGTGGCTGGGGAATAATGTTACTGCTCTCAGAGGACACTGAAGGCAAGTGTCCACGCCGGGTTGTAAGTGGGCATTGCGGCCCAAAGCCACCTGCCTTCAAATGCACTGGGCTCCCAACCCTCTCCCCTCCTTCTGCAGGAGGCAGCAGGCTCTGGGGAAGGTATTACCGAGGGTGACCTGAGCCCTCAGCAGGCAGAGGGTTATTAATAGCCGGCCTTTGCACTGGGAGTGGGGAGGCGGCTCCGCAGCGAGCCCTGGGAGAGGGGGCGGAGCTGAGCCCAGCCGGGAGGGGGGGCGGGGGAGGAGAGTGTCCGACTGGCTGGCTGAACTCGGCCCCTCCCCTACCCCCGGGAGCCCAGCTGTTCCCTCAGCGGATTCTCAGGGGCTGGTTCATCACCTCCGAATACTCCTGTGACAGGAGGCGCTCGAAAAACCCGCCTCCTGCCCCAAGCAGCAATAAATAGAAGGCTCTCAGCCCTGAAGAAGCAAGGAGAAGTTTCTAGGCCTGCGTCCCTGGGTTTATTAAGCTCCTGACTCTCCTCTAGACATCTCAGTGGCTCTGGCTGAGAGCCTGGACAGTCTGGGAGGACAGTGACTGGCGGATCTCTGGTGAGGCAGAGCGGAGAGGGGCCCTCTGGAATTCTGCTGGACCAGCTGGTGGTAGCCTTTGGAGTGTCTTTGGGGGCTGGGATCCCAGCCGGGTGCACACCCTCTGTCCACGGCAGTGGATGGTTCGGCATTTTCTGAAGCAGAAAAATAAGCTTGGAGGGCCAACCCACCCACATCACCTTGCTGTGTGACCTTGGGCAGGTGGCTCCCTCTCTCTGAGCCTCCGTTTCCCCTCCAGCTCAGCAGCCATGGCTGATGGTCAGATGCCCTTCTCCTGCCACCTCCCAAGCCGCCTGCGCAGAGACCCCTTCCGAGACTCATCCCTCCCCTCGCGCCTGCTGGATGATGACTTTGGCATGGACCCCTTCCCGGACGACTTGACTGCCTCTTGGCACAACTGGGCCCTGCCTCGATTCTCCCCAGCATGGCCTGGAACCCTAAGGTCGGGCATGGTGCCTCGGGGCCCCACGGCTGCAGCCAGGTTCGGGGTACCTGCTCAGGGCAGGAGCCCCCCACCCTTCCCTGGGGAGCCCTGGAAAGTGTGTGTTAACGTGCACAGCTTTAAGCCAGAGGAGCTGATGGTGAAGACCAAGGATGGATACGTGGAGGTGTCTGGTGAGTGAGGGGCAGGAGTGAGAGAGAACCCGGGAGAAGGGTGTAGGCCTCAGCCCCAGGAATGGCCAAGAGAATGTTTGTTCCCTTGGAGGGTGAGCTGTGACAGCGTGACACAGGTGACCTCAGGGCTCAGGAATGCAGGCCACAGAAGTTATCTTTGTGGAAATGCTGTGCTCTCCCTGGCTTCCAGGAGACACCTCAACCTGACCCAGTGGCTGGGGCCTTGGAGGGCTATATCTATCAGTCAGAGCACAGTCAGGCAAGTAGAGACCACGTCACAGGTTTTGACAGAAAAAAAAAAAATTAATAGAAAGGGTAAGTCAAACAGATAGAGAAGAAATACAAAGACAAGGACGAGATGGGGCACAGTGTCACAGCACAGTCTAGAAGAGTGTGTTAAGTGCTGTGCCACGATAGAGCTAATGATCAGCGCAGGTTTCAAGAGGAATGGGGCCCCTTGTTCCAGATAAGGGCGCTGAGGCCTGACAGTCACTATGAGGATACCAATTGGGACCTTGATTGAGCATTTACTTTCCGCTAGGCACCGCACTCCGCCCTTTACCTGTAGCATCTCAGTGAAGGCAACCAGAGGAGGTGGGGCCTGTCTGTCTCCTCTTTTCACAGATGAGGAAACTGAGGCACAGAAAGCTGAAAGTAACTTGTCCAAGGCCACCCAGATTCAAACTCAGGCTGTCTTGGGAATTGGGAGGCCAGAAGAGATTTGATGATTTATTGAGCACCTACTAGGTACCAAAAACTGGACTAAGACTCTTAGATTCCTTCTTCCAAGTAATCCTCACTCTGGCCCTGAGATGCAGGGCTGTCTGCTCCCATTTCACAGCTGAGGAGGCTGAGGCCCAAGCGGAACTTGTCCGAGGTCACGCCATGAGTCAGCAGCAGGAAGAGCCTAGGCCTGCCCAGGACGCCAGGCCTGGGGTCCTTGCCGCCACATCCCAGCCTGGGAGAAAGGAGGAGGAGACAGGAGACTCAGTCCCTGCTGGGCAGGGGAACAGCTTTCTCTCTCTTCCCTCCCAATTAACGCTCCATTAAAAAGAGTGTGTTCCCGGCACAGGCTGGCAGGCCAGAGAATCAATAAAAGCCATTGCAAGGCAGGCTGGGCGGATACAAGCCCTGGCGGGGCAGGCGGCAGGCGGCGGCGTGTAGGGGGAGTTTTCAAAGCCTCCCAGGGCGGAATTGTAAACATCAGAGGCTCTGCCGGGGGTGGTGGGCCAGGAGACACGCTGGGGCCATGTGCGGATGGAGGGGTTCAGCCAGGGCGTTCCGAGTTGGCTGGTGGCCAGGCCTGAGTTCTGAAAGTGGCTGTGCCACACTAACCAGCAGGATGCACAGAATGTTTATCTTTCCTGTGCTGTGTTTCCTTATCTGGAAATCGGGGTTCTGGTGCATGAGGATTGTTGTATTAAATGAGCTGACGGGGGTCAAGTGCGGACAAGGGTTCAGTATTGTTATTGCGGTGATGCTGCTGTTATTAAAATGCTGGGCACAGGGCAAGGCCCCAATCCACCATAGATCGTAGATGTTCTTTGAGACCTGGGTTCAAATCCTGACACTGCCCGATGGAAGACTGCTCAGAAAGTCTTCTCACTGTTCTGAGCCTCAGTTGTCTTATCTGCAGAATGGGGATCATGATAATATCTCTCCTGCAAATCTGTAGAGAAGATTAAATGTGAGCTGACAATATATGATAATAAATGCAGAGAGTCTGTAAAATGGAGCTAATAATAGTGTCTGCCTGGCACTCTGTAAACGATTATTATCACCACCTCTCCCGTCTCTGGTTTTCATTCGGATTCCAGAGTCTTCCACCCGTGGTTGGAGATGTCCCCGTGCCCTCTGGCCCCTCCAGGAGACCCCTGAAGTATATCTCCCCCATTCTCTTCCTTTCTACGTGCTTCTTTAAAAAAAAAAAATTTTTTTTAATGTTTATTTTTGAGAGAGACAGAGTGTGGGAGGGGGAGGGGCAGAGAGAGAGGGAGACACAGAATCTGAAACAGGTTCCAGGCTCTGAGCCGTCAGCACAGAGCCCGATGCAGGGCTCGAACTCACGAACCGTGAGATCATGACCTGAGCTCAAGTCAGATGCTTAACTGACTGAGCCACCCAGGTGCCCTTCTAGATGCTTCTTAACAGGTGGGTTCTGGCAGCTCCAGGCTGAGATCTCAGCTAAGCACCTTACTAATGCAGTGGCACTGAATGAGGCTTTGAGTGAATCATGGAGCCTCAGTTTCCATATTTGTAAAATGGGGTGGTTGAGTGCTTCAGTAAGACAGACAAAGCCTTTTTAGGTTGTAAAATGCCTCACAGGTATGTACTTAGCACCCTCAGCTTGACAGAATCCAAATCCCCTGAAAGTACATATAGAGACTCTCATAAAATGGATATGAAATCAGATTGATATCAGGGTTCCATTTAAAATCAGCTCCAATCTTTTATCTTATATCTCATAATGACAGACCTATTCTTCTTCAAGCACTCGGTGTAGGCACTGTGCTAAATGCCTACAAATGTTGGCTCCCAGGTTCCTCATGTGGACTTGCAAGGAAATATAGGTAGGTTTGTGACACCCACTTTGCAAGGAGGAAATTGAGGCTCAGAGAGAGTAACTCACCTGAGATCCCCTGGTCCTCCATGGCAACGTCTGAAATTCAAAGCCAGGCCTGCTGAGACAGTTCCGAGTCAGGATGGCTGGATTTTCTTCTGATTATGCAGCCTTGGGCAAATCCTCCCACGTCTTGGGCTTCAGTTTTACTGTTGGCCTTAGGTCTTAGGAGGAGTTGAACTAAATCAGTATTTGCCAAACAGTACATTTTAAGATATCACGAGGCACCTGAGAAATGGAAGGAAGGCGGTACAGATTTTTAAAAGGTGCCAGAGGAAACAAAATTATAAACAGGTCTCCTTACTGCAGGACTTATCAGAGCTTTGATTTGCTACATTAATGTAGCTTATGGCTCTCTGGAGGCAGCCCTGTCTTATATGACCATATATGAGTGTATAGTTCCAGGCAAGTGTTTGGAAAATGCTAGACTAGATGCTTTCCATGATGCTTATACACCCCAACTCGCACCCTGCAGCCCGCAGCCAAGAAATGTTCTCTTCATGGGCCACTGGGCCCAGCCCTGGCCAAGAAGAAACTGGAAAACCCAGAGGCCTTATTCCCACCCCCTCTCCTTAATCCCAGGGCCTCTGCCTCCCCTGGAAACAGCACCTTCTTTCTTTAGCTGGGCCAATGGCTTTCCCTGAAGTGCTGATCCCTGCTTCTTGGCACCTACACTTCTCTGAGGCATGTTGAAAAAATAGCAGCTGTGAGGGGCCTCTGGCTTGCCCTGCCTCCAGATGAGTTCTTTTTTTTAAAAAGAATCATAATTACTTTTTTCGGTTTACGAAAATAAAATATTTCCACGGTAGAAAACATAGCTAGGAAAGCAAAATAAGAAATTAAAAATCACTCATAATCCTTAAGCTGCCCCAATAAATAGATATTCAAATAATATGCAAATTAAGCTTCAAGATGAGCCTCTGGTAGCAGCATCCACTTTCAACCAGGCTCCTCTTTATGGAAATCTTGGAGCTGCCCCTGCTCAGAGATCCTCCCCTCCCCAACCCCAATACCCTATTTTCAGGGCCTGGACAGGGAAGCTTAGCCTTTCAGGAGTAGTCCTTTCTCCAAACATCAAAAGAAGCCACAAGCCTTCGCCTTCACACAATATTTTTACCACTTACAAAGCAGTCCTGTGACTCATTTTCATTTGCTGCTCACAGCAACCCCCAAATTAGGAAGCTATTGTCACCCCCATTTTAGAGAAGAATAAACTGAGGCTCAGAGAAGAGTAGAGATGGGCTAGAAATTGTTAGAGCAGAGACTGAAATCCAAAACCCAAATACCTTTGCTCCAGCACTCCAAGCTGTGTGACCTTGGGCATATCACTTAACCTCTCTGAACTTCCGTTCCCCATCCACAAAATGGTAATAATGAGAGTCCCTGCTTTCTAAGGTTGTCACGAAAATTAAAGGAGTCGCTATTAGTAAGGGGCTGGGACAGTGGCTCACACCAAGAAAGCGCTGTATAAGAGTTTGTTATTGCTTATTATTCCCAGGACACCAACGGTGCAAAAGGGCTGAGTCAGAGGCACTGGCCAGTCCCCAGGGGAAGGAGGCCTCTCTGGAGGCCCAGGCTCTGGGGGGAGGGTGTCAGAGAACAGACAGTGCTCCTGGGCCACAGGCCCGGTTAGGGCTGGACAGTTGGCACTCACAGATTTGGCGGGCCCAAATCAACTCTCCCGGGGGCAGCGCGTTCAAAGCATAGCATGTTCTGGGTACCCGGACACTGCAGTTTAACAACGAATTCCTATCAGGGGACCCCTTTCCACCCAGCCCGTGAGAGAATAAATTGATGCAACCTTTCCTAAGGGCAATCTGGCAATACAGAGCAAGTCTCAGAAATTCTAGAACTTAGAATTTATCCTAAAGATGTCATCAGGCCAGATGCAAAGATCCAGCTGTGAGAATGTGTGGTGCCGTGAGGTTCTCTCTAAGGTCAGATACCGTCTCACTGCCCAAAAGCCAGGGATTGGCTAAATGAACTTAGGGATCCCTACAGCGGAACGCTGCGCAGCCATTAAAGAAACCACTTTGCCGAAGAATATTTGGCAAGATGTGGAGAAATGATTATAATGCGTTGGCGAGAGATAACAGTTTTGAGTATAACGCGCAATATGATCCCATTTCCTAAAATCTGCGATATGTATCGATCCTATATAACACTTATGTCCATAGATAGAAAAGTCTGGAGCGTATACAAAAAATGTGGTCTTGTCGCAGTGATGGGAGGACAGGTAGTTTTGATCATTTATTTCGGCATTTTCTACATCTTCTAGCATACACATGTATTATCTTACAGTCAGAGCAAAGTCAGTAATAAAGAAATTAGGAATAATGAAAAAGCAATTGATAACATAATCGCCTATAAATCGTCAGGTTTTTTAAGACTGGGGCTGCCAATGGGGCGCCTGGGTGGCGCAGTCGGTTAAGCGTCCGACTTCAGCCAGGTCACGATCTCGCGGTCCGGGAGTTCGAGCCCTGCGTCAGGCTCTGGGCTGATGGCTCGGAGCCTGGAGCCTGTTTCCAATTCTGTGTCTCCCTCTCTCTCTGCCCCTCCCCCGTTCATGCTCTGTCTCTCTCTGTCCCCCCCCAAAAAAAAAAAAAAATCCCACGAGGTGATTTACACTCTGGATTCCACAGCTTCTCAGAAGGGTGTCCCCATGGAAATGAGGGTTCTTGGCCTGGGAATGTGGCCCCACAGATGAGGAACAAATAAAGATAGGAGCTGAAAGACTCCTCCCTGCCCTAATCCGGTTTGTTTAAAGAGAAGTTAGAGACTCTCCCCACTAAAAAAAATTAATAAAAAAGGAGTAAGGAGCAGTCAAAAGGCTCAGAAGTTGCTATGTAAATTGAAGGTGATAGCCAGTTTGGGCCCAAACCTTCTTATCTTTTCTCTTCCTCAGGTAAGAAAACAGCCCCACCCCTGCTACCCTCTAGAAGGTGGGGCAGGTGGAATTTCAAATCTGTGGTGTCAAAGGTGTCATTTCTTAAAGAAAGCCCTCTTTCGAGAGTCTGGGTGGGTTTTTTCTGTTTGTTTGTTTGTTTGTTTGTTTGTTTGTTTTAGCAGATTGAAACATTATTTCCAGGCAGTTCGTCCAGTTTTAGGTAGAGATAATGTGGCTCAAAGAGCTAATTTCAGGCTGGAACAGGCAGAGGGGCATCAGACCCGCAGCCCTCGGTGTAGACTCAGAGGGAGCTACAGGCAGAGCTCAGGCCTGCCGTACACCTGCTGGGTGACCTTGGACCCATCACTGGGCCTCAGTTTCCACATCAGTAACCAAGGGAGAAAGAAGCCCACCTTCAGAGCTAGGAAAGACTCTGTGCATCGTAAAGTCAACTGGGTGGCAGACTAGGGCTCAGCATGCGACCCCACTTCTTTTCTACCACCCATCCTGGGATGTTAGCTTCAGGGTTCGACTGGCTGGTTAGGGGCAAGGGCCCAGAGGCAAGACTTAAAAGATACAACATGTGGTTCAGTTTCCGTGATTTCCTAAATCTAACTTGTAATTGCCTACAAACCACCGTCTAGGCCTCCTGTCTGGTCCGTCGTCTTAGTTCATCTTTACGACAGCCTCGGCTCAGGGGGGTCCGTTTAGTAGACGAGGGACCAGAGAGGCTCAGAAAACTGGTGTCTCCGACCCCAAGTCAAACGGCGAGGCAGGGGCAGGGGCAGGATTCGAACCCAAGTCTGAGTCCTGACCAAAGTCTGGGGGACATCGATGCTTACGCGTGGCATTCCGCTCTCTTCTAGGCAAACATGAAGAGAAGCAGCAAGAAGGTGGCATCGTTTCCAAGAACTTCACGAAGAAGATCCAGTAAGTGCCCTGGTGGCGTGGGTTCCAGGGTGAGGGTGGAGGAGTGGGTAGGGCCTGGGACCCAAGATCTGGAGCGTCTCCGTCTTGGGCATCTCTCTTTCCAGACGAGCCCCAGTGAGGGAATTGAACCCTCACACCTAAAAGGGAGAAAGTGTCACAGCAAACCTGCCGTAGGGTCCCGGAAGAGGTTACGTAGATCATGCCATCACACCTTGGCTCAGTGCCCCGCGAGGCGGGAAGTTAACAATGTCACTTTACAGATGAAGAGCCCAAGAATTAGAGAAGCAAAATGATTTGTCTGTGATTCCGTGAAAATCAAGGCACTCACCCCGTGGCACGCTTGAGGGAGGATCTCCACCACCATCAAGAAAGACCCTCCCTTGGTGCCTGAGTGCCCAGTGGATTCTTTCGAAGGGTGCCTGCTCTAAGTGTCCCACCGCGGGAGAGCGTGCACCTTCCCAACGGTATCCACAGGAATGAAGGCGGAACTTGTCCTGACATTGCTGTTTCCTCCTGGGAGGGGTTTGGAGGCTGAGAGGTTGGGACATGTGAAGGGTGGGTTTTGCTGAGGGCTGTGGGAAGGGCTGAGCCGGAGGAATCATGGGAGCGGCCGGAAGACCACCAGGCTGGGCCAGTGAATCGAAGCCACACCGGGGCCCTAAGGACGATGCCTGTAGGGAGGGAGACAACAGCCAGGTGCTGCTGGTAAACACCTCTTCCCTGTACTCAGCAGTTGTCCACTGCGTGCACTCTGGCTCCAAAGCCCTGTCTCAGTCAATGCCTTTAATCTTTGCAGCGGGCAGAAGAGACATTACCCTCCTTGTTTGTCGGGGAAACTAAATTCCCAGAGGTGTAAGGGGCTACCTAAGGTCCTTACAGTTAGAATTTAGCCCCAAACCGATCCCTGAACTCGGTTCAGTGCTCATGCCCTGGAGCAAAGGATGCCCTTTCTTCACCTGTAAAAGGGATGGGGGTGAATCTTGATTCCGGAATCCACCGACTGAAAATGAAATGAGATCAGAGCACAGCCACCAGCACCCAGCTGGTCCTCATAAGTGGCAGGCTATTATTACTATCGTTGGTGTGGTTATGGAGTCTCAACTCCACCCTCGGCCCTGGCCAAAATGTCCTGGTCTGGAGAGATTGCACCAGCTGAATTCTGAGGCTTCCTTCAGCTTTGGGATTCTGCAGTCCTGTCTCTCCTGCCGCGTGCCCATTCCTGACCTGCCCGGCGCCTCTGAGTTCTTAGAAGCCCATGGACGCTTCCCAGTAAGGCAAACAGCTAACTGTTTCTCTTTACACTCGCTGGCTCGCCTGCCATCCCCAAGACCCACACCTCTTCCTGGTACAGCGGCCAGATCACACGCTGCTGAGAGGGAGAGGGGGGAAAAGAAGGGGGGACAAGTGCGGGGGAGCTGATGTTTCTTTGAAGAGACTCAAATAAGGTCTCAGGATGGAGTCACCGACAGGGCAACTCCGTGGAAGGGATTGAGCTGGAAAGAAGTCAGCGGGTTAATCATCTTCTAAAAACGTGGATTTCCCCATCTCTGATGCCTCCGGGAAAACAGCTTGCTGGGGTGATTTGACCAACAGAAATGTTTAAAGTTTCTCAAGGCACAGGCTGCTATTCGGCTGGGGTCCACAACCAAGCTGAGCTTCTTGTTATAATATTGGGCTAGCCATTGTCTTGAGCCCCACAAGTGCCCTCCCTAGCCAACCTGGCCTTCCTGACCCTGTCTCTGGGATCCTCTGAGCCTCCCCACATGCCAACAACAGGGGTCCCCAGGACCCCCCCTCCATCCCTATGCCATGTATCCATCCATTCTGTCTGGTCATTGTCCATCTGTGCCAGTTGCTAAATATTTTGAAGCTCACCTCTGGGTATAGGGAGACCTGGCTCCATGATAAGGAAAGTGGGTAACTTAGAACAACCAGCTGAACTGCTCTGAGCTTCTGTCCCCGAGTTTCCTCTGGACCAAGTTGTGATGGGGAATGAGAACATGTGTGTCAAACATTCAGCACAGGGTAAAGACTCAGTGTTCAGTCTGTGAGGACTAATATTATTTTTTAAAACTCTGCAAGGCTGGAGTCACATGAGAGCAGCTGGGACCTCCCGGGACCCCCTGGCTCTGCCCAGGCTCTAGACCCCAAAGATGGCCCTGGCCCACTCTCAGGAGGCTCCATTGACTCTCCCCGGAAAAACTCTGGTCATCAGAGAACAGGGGGAAGTTCCTTCAGCCAGAATGAGATCCTTGGAGTTTTCCACCCAGGAAGGATGCTACAGCTGTTTGCCTTAGCCATGACTAGGAAATTCGTCTCAACACATCCATCCCCGTGTGAAAGGCGCCATGTTGATTGGATGAGGGGGTGCAGGAGAGATCTTGTGGGTTGGGAGCAGGGCAAGACTGTAGATGGGATCTTTCCATAGCCAACTTGAATGTAAGGACAGGAAGCAGGGGATGCAGGAAGTCATTGATGGAGGATGCTCAGAGTCAAAGCAAACTTTAGGTCCCTGCTCTCCATCTTCCCAGGTACCTGTTTTGCTATTTACTGACACCTTTAATGTGTCAAGAGCCATAAGAGGGGTATAAGTGTAATATTATTTCACCTGTAAAAGAATCCTGTGGAGCCAGTGTTATTAAGTCCATCTTGTGGATGAGAAAACTGAAGTTCAGAGGGATGTTGGAATTCCACAAAGGTCACACAGCTAGTGATGAGCCAGGTCTGGGATTCAAACACAGATCTCCCCACCTTCAAAGCCTATGACCTTCCTGCCCGGGTAGGGGAAACCGGATTGCAGTCATTTGAAGACCATCTTCAACTACTCTCTGCTTTATGTGTTTACATTCCCATATTATTAGTTGCTTAAGACTTCTTTCCTTTTTGATCAGGTTGCTTTTGAGAAAGTTAAAGTACTACTACTAATATGTTCACTGAAGAAGGCAGTCATAAAACAAACCCAATGAAAGAAAAATGTGGATAAGTTCCAACTAGATAGCATTACCTGCTTAAGGGTTTAAGCTTTAGATCAGCTCTGTCTCTGTTAAAAAGCGACAATAGCAAGGGATAGAGGCTAACAGCTTTAAAGATCATGGTAACACTTAGCTGAGATGTTCATTTGGATGCAAATGGAAGGTTTGAGAGAGAATGGAAGAAGAATAATTTTCCCACCATGGTGGTTCAACATGCAGGTCACCTGGTGAGAGACCTTGAACAAGTCTATTTTTATCTCTGGGTCTCAGTTTCCCCATATGTAATATAAAAGCACTGTCCTGAACAATCAAGAAGATTCTTTTAGGTTCAGACATTTTTTAGTTTGGTGATACCACAATGTGTGCTAAAATATTCACAGCCATCCAGGTTCCCATTTAAATGGTCAGTGACTGTAGTAACAATGTAGAGGCTAACATTTATTGAGCACTTAGGGTATGCCAGGCTCTGGGCTAAGCCCTTTGCTTTCATTATCCCATGTAATCCTCCCAGACAGAAACTATTAACCCACTTTTCATATAAGGACGTAGGTTCAGAGAGGCTAGCTCACCAATCCAAGGTCACACAGTCAGCAAGAGTCAGAATTCAAACTCAGATCTGCCTGCCTGCAAGGGCCATGCTCTGGACCATGGCTGCCCTGCCCCAATGCACCAGGTATGCTACGGGTTAGCATGTAAATAGTTAAACGGAGTCAGCCCATCCCCAGCAGTGGGAGGGAGGTCCAGACTTTTGGCCTTGTCTGTGCTTCAAGTTTGACTTGGTGCCTGCCCAAGTTCCCTCTTTTTCTTCCATCCTTCCCAGAAGGCCCCTTGTTAATCTCCGTGGCTCTAATTTGGCAGGAGTCTCCTCGGTAGATTCCACTCATGTGGCTACATGTTGCTACTCACAGAGAAAACTCCCCAGCCCCTTCAGGAAGGATCCTGCCCTGGCCAGGAATGGATCTGCCTCATTTCTTGGTTCTGTCATCAAAACCCCTGAGTTTATAACAGGCAGAGTCTTCCTGGACCAATGGAAAGATCTATGCTGATTGACCCTCCTAGCTTCCCTACCATAATCCTTTTCTCAAAAGTCTGGTGCCAGAGAATGCAGTAGAGCAGAGCATCATGGGTTTGGAGACCAAGATTCCAATTCCATTTTCATATGCTTCTTACCAGCAGCGTGACCTCGGGCAAATCGCTTCACGTCTCTGTCCTCAATTTCCTTGTCTGTAAATCGGGACAGTGAGGGAACTTGCCTGGTGGGATTATTGTTAACAACTAAATGAGATGATATGCAGGTGAAGGTCATAGTTTCCATCATCTTTATTTATAATGGCATCCCAGTGAGGCCATGAACATGTTCTCACAATACCAGTAGTCTGATGAAGGAACCATGTCTCAAGATTGCCTCATTTACCCAAAACGATCCAAAAAATTATAATATATAGCTTCAGAACTGGAACCAGAGTTGGATTCAGAAATCCTGTCTTTGATGTTCTCACTCACTGAACATGTCACTTGATCTCCCCAAGTCTCTGTTAAATGTTTTATGCAACAGGCATATTAATTCCTACCTATTAGCCATTGGAGGATCATTATAAAGTTCTAGCCAGGTTAAGCCTATAAATGTGTTTTGAGAACAAAGCAATTATGACCTGCCAAGAGCTACTTCAGATGTGACCCAAATCAAGGCTCATTCTTTTTTTTTTTTTTAAGTTTATTTATTTACTTTGAGACAGAGAGAGCACAAGCAGGTGAGGGGCAGAGAGAAGAAAAGACAGAATCCCAAGTAGGCTTCCCACTATCGGCACAGAGCCCAATGCGTGGCTTGAACTTACAAACTGTGAGATCATGACTTGAGCTGAGATCAAGAGTCAGACGCTTAACTGACTGAGCCACCCAGGCGCCCCTCAAGACTCATTCTAAGCATCATAGAGTAGCTTACTGTGCGACCATCCTGTTCCATCATTAATTCACCAATAACACGTTCTCAGCAGGCACATGGCAGATGAAAATGTGTTGCCTGCTGTGACACCTTACCTATGCTCTCCAAAGGGAGGGGAGTGGTGGCCATTTCTGCCAGCAGCCGGTCCAGTGTGAGTAGAGAGACCTCAACCAAGGATCAAATATCTGGGCCCCAGGGACCTTTTAAGTTACTGTTAGAACACCACTTTACCGTTTGCAAAGCATGTTCAGACTCTGTCTCACTTCAAATACTATACAATTTTAATATTACTATCTCCGTTTGCAGATGAGGAAATTAACTCAGAGCAATTGAGTGACCTTCCCAAGATCATACAGCTAGAAAAGGGCAGAGCCAGGATTCAAACCCAGCGTTGTATGCCCTAAGAGCCCAAATTCATATCAGAAACATTTTCTTTTGGGGCGTCTGGGTGGCTCAGTCGGTTAAGCATCCGACTCTTGGTTTCAACTTAGGTCATGATCTCACGGTTCGTGAGTTTGAGCCCCACGTGGGGCTCTGAGCTGACAGTGCGGAACCTGCTTGGGATTCTCTCTCCCCCTCGGCCCCTCCCCTGCTCACTCACGCTGTCTCTCACTCTCTCTCTCAAAATAAATAAAGTTAAGGAAACTTTTCTTTCAAGTGAAAAAAAGAATGTTTAAGCTATATTAACAATAATACATGAATAGTATCTTGTGCTTCTTTCTCCTAGGCTTCCTGCAGAGGTGGATCCTGTGACAGTTTTTGCCTCGCTTTCCCCAGAGGGCCTGCTGATCATCGAAGCCCCCCAGGTCCCCCCTTACTCACCATTTGGAGAGAGCAGTTTCAACAACGAGCTTCCCCAAGACAGCCAGGAAGTCACCTGTTCCTGAGACCCCAGTCTTGGCCCATCTTTATCCCTCCCCAACTGCAGGGCTTCTCTGTATTCCAGAGTACATTACTTTAGCTGAATTCATAGATTTAGTGACTAAAATGTTAGGGGTGGGGGTGGACTGACCACGGACTCCCTGGATAGTGTAGTAGTAGGTTTTTCCACGGGACGGTACAATTGGCAGGGTCCTGCTCAATTGCATTAGGCCAAAATGCTGGGAGATTGTTTCTTTACCTTTTCTATCGTGATGAAAATGTTGCACATTCTATAGCTGCAGAGCAGATAGAAGGGGACATGACATTTCACACTGTATCTTACCTTGCAGCTAATGCAAAAGGTTGCTTTTCTCTGGGGACCTCCCTGTCACCCAGATTCCCATTCTGGGCTCCATGGTTTGGTTGATGGAGCCCACTGGGTCACTCCACTGTGTTTCTGCAGCCCTGGTCTACAAAGGGGTATGGATAGGTCTTACATCCCCATATGGGATTTATCCAACAGCCACATGAAAACAGTGCCTTCTGCTCTTCACCCAGGCATTTATAGCATGTTCCCAAGTTGGCACTCCCTGAGGACTCTGGAAACCGATGTATTCTCTGGCTAGAGTCTCCCCTTTCTCGTGCCTCCTATGTCCAATTTGGGATTTTTACAGAGGGGGCTGTCTCCAAACAGCTCCACCAGGAACCAAGCAAAGGCCAGACAGACTGGCAGGCAGGCTAGTGGTATTGTGTATATGAGTGAGATGTGTGTGTCATTGTTATTTGAATTGTGCTGTTGTTTAGGGGGGAATTAACAGTAAATAATAATAATAAAAAAAAGGAGCTGATGTTCTTAGCTTTGTGTGCTTCTTTTGATGACAAACTAAATGCTATGCCACTTAGATACCCAATATTGGGAATGCTTGCAGCTGCAAGCAGTGATACTCAACGAGGAGTGGTTTAAATGACATAAATATCTGTGTCTAACTTTGTAAGAAGTCTAGGGGTGAGTGATTTCAGAGCTATTTTTTCAGTTCTTATGCCACCAAGAGCCCAGAGATCTTCTTCCTCTGCCATCTCTGACAGGTCTACAAGATCTGTCCTCATGTTTGCAAGATGGCTGCAGCAGCTCCAGTCATCTCATCTTCGCATGACAACACATAGAAAGAAAAGGTGGGGGTAAAAAAAAGGTCTTCTCCTCTGACTTTCTTTTTTATAAGTACACAAGATATTTTCCAGAAGCTCTTAGAAGACTTTTTTTTAAATCTCATTGACCAAAACTGGGCCACATGCTCTATCCCTGGAGCCAATCCCATTTAATCCCCATGACAACCCTGAGAAGTAGACATCCATTTTGCAATGAAAAAGCTGACGCTAAGTGGCTTTGGTAAGTCACAGGATAACAACAGAACTTGAACCTAGATGTTTGCTTTCGGAAGAGTTAATGAGGCGCTCCTGGGCTGATTTTCAAGGGCATCTCTAAACCCACAAAGGACAGCGGAAGTCAGCGAACATTTCCCGAGAACCTACTTGCTGAGTCCTGTGCTAGGAGCCAAGCATATAGTAAACAATGAGCCACAATTTCTGCCCATAGGAGCTCACAGATCCGTAACAAACAGGCAGATAAAAGCATGCCTGTCCCTCACTTAACTCCTTGTGTACCAGACACCATGTTAGTGCCTCCTGTGTGTAATCGGTGTTCTTGCTCAGCAGCTCTATGCGGCATGTTCAACCCTCCTCTCCACTTTACAGATAAGGGACCCAAGGCACAGAAGGGTTAAGGGCGCTGCCCCAGATCACACACCTGGTAAGTAGGGGGCCCAGGCAATCTGACTCCAGACTTACTATGAAATATTACCTCGTGCTGCCTTTCTCTCGACAAAGAAAATGTTAAGGGTGGCTTCAGTGAGTCCGTCACCTTGTGGGAAGAGGAGAGAGATGATATTTCAAGTTGGGGCTTTGCAGGGGGAGGAGAAGAGGGATGACGGGTAATCATAAGAGGGGGAGAACCTGTCAGACTTGAATACGGGCAGGGTTGCACGACTTGGGCAGGTAGGGGTAGGGGTGGGGGGAGAGGCCTCACCAGCAGAACACATGAGCCCAGATGAAAGGCATGCCCCTTTTAAAATCCTTTTATGGTTCCCCATTGTTGGACGGATTGAGTACCCGCCACTAGGTGAGGCCTGCAAGGCATTATGGGATCTGTCCTTGGGCTATCTCTCTCTGCCCTACCTTAACCCCTTACCCACACCCTCCAGCCCCACCTAACTTCCCCTCTGTTCCTCCAACCAGACAAGCCCTCTCTTTGCTACTAGAACCTTGGATACACTGTTCTCTCTCTCTCCATGATTCCTTTCTGGCTAATTCACCCTCCTCACTGGCTAATTCTTTAGGGTCTCAGCTCAGACTCCCACCAGGCTGGCCAGAGTCCCCTCTCACTTATAACAGCTTGGGTGTCTGTGCAGCAGGAGAAGTAATAACAATCATAAAAACCAAAAGTAACCCTACCTGTCCTACTTTCAAGGATGGGAGGAAGAAAATTTCTACTCCGTTGATGTTTGTTCAACAAATATTTACTGGGCACCTACCACGAGTGACACAGCATAGCGGGTGCCTTTACACTGTGAGGGTCTGGTGACGGAGGGAGGAAAACGAAGCCATTATTTCCACGGTTGCCACTTCCGGGCTCATGAACAGGGGGACCCCGAGTGGGGAGAGTGGGAAGCCCACCCTCTGTGTCTGCTGTGCTAAGTGCAATGTTCGGGACATCAAGTAATAAATGTGTAGTGAGCAAATGAATGGCGAGGGTAGGTCACCCTGGAAAATTGGGCCAAAGGCATGATCTCAGTTCTGAGAGCTTCCAGCTTAAAGACACAAGCCTTGACATCAAGCTAGATGACTCGGCCCTTTGCAGGAGATCTCCAGCGAAATGAAAGAGTGTTGTTCCTGAGCCCTCGCTTCGATGATGATGCTGGGACAGGGGGTGCCCGGAGCCTGCTTCCCCACAGCCCTCCCTTGACCTGGCTCTCAGGAGGCCTTATTCTCAGCCCCCACCTCTGCCCCCTCCCAACTGCCTGCCAGCCAGCGGCTGCCAATGGTGATATATGGAGATGCCTTGATTTGACCTTGAAGGGAAGAAACAAATTAATGTGTCTTGAAATAAATTCCCGGAATCAGCGCTGGCTTCTCTCTCCCCCCACCCCCCACCCGGGGCCTCACGAGTTGTGCATCATAATGTGAAAATCAATACTGTCTCTTAAATGAGCCAACACCTGGAGCTGGCAGGGGGTGGGGCTGCTGGGAGGTCCCTTCCCACACAATGTCCGGAGCCCGGGAGTTGTCGAAGGGGTGGAAGGCTCAAGGCCTGCTGGGGGACCTGCTGTCTGGTTGCTGAGGGCTGGCTGAGTCACCTTGTCTGCAGCAAGGCTAATAATGCACCTGATCCCCAGCTCCAAGCCTTCCTAGGTGCAAGCAGAGGTGCTCTACCTGGAGATTCCTGAGGGAAAGGGAAGGGTAGCCGCGTGCAACAGCATTGCCGTGGCTATTCTCCAAGGATAACTGAGATATGGGGAAAGGGAGACACTCCAGGCCCAGCCCCCCAATTCAGCAATTCAAGGTCTATTCACTGAGGGCCTTTCTTCAAGTTCGGCACCAGTTCAACTGTATGCCCAGGTAGGGCGGCAACAGGTGTCCAAATATTGAAATACTTCAGTACCGCTTGATAAGCAACACTGCCTGAGCCTCTAAGGTGACCCCATTGTCCTAGCCTGTCTCAAGCATGTCTTTTTATTCTGATGCTTTGACCACTTGGGGACTTGCCTGGGGACTCCCCCCACCCCCCCCCCAAGCTTGGCTAATTCCCAGAGGTAGTAAAGGGCGCACCTGCAGGCACACTTTTTGTATGAAAACCAATGAATCCAGAGCCCATACCAACCACATTCTTCATCCCAGCCTTACGCTCTGAACCACTATCCACCGGCCGTTCACTGCCGTTCATCGTCCAAGGTCAGGTTCCAGACACTGAGAGACAGCCCCTGCTCCCCAAAGCTGGCTGAAAATATTCAGTCGAGCCAATCCTAAGCATGTCTACCCTGCCTCACCTGTTCCTTCCTGCAGAGACCACAGGGAAAACTCCTGCTCACATTTCCCCATTCCCTCTGCCTCTTAACGGACTCTGGTGCTTCTCCACACAGCCCCCTGCAATGTGACAAGCCATCTCCTCTTGGGACCTGTGAGCATAACGAGCAACTTTTTCAACAGTCCATCATCTCCTGATCTTGTGGCTTTGCCATAACCAAATAATCACAAAACCTCCATTCTAAAACACAGACACCTCCCCTGCCCTTCGAGTCCCTCTGGGAAAAAGCAACTGCCTTGGGAGCCGTGGCCATTCTGAATAGTCAGTGCCCGGCCCTGCCGGTTGCTAAAGGTTTGGAGTATCACCCCGCCCTGCCCAGCCTACTCTGTATCAGGGACAGTGCTAGACCCTGGAGAACAGGACAGATGTGGGAATCCGCCCTCATGGGTGTAATGGGGTTTCAGGCAATAAATGAGCGAGCAAAGGAAACAGCAGGTTCCAGGGCAGGACTGGGCAGGGGCTCTGAGATCAGGAAGCAATAGGGCCAGAAGGGATCTGCGTTCAGACACCACTGTGTGTGTCGCCTTGTCACTTGACCTCTGCAAGTGTTTTGTCTCTTCACCCATGAGAATGGAGGGTCGTGATGCGAGGCTGATATGAGGATCCAAGGTGTGTGTCAAAGGCTGAGCCCACAGGTGCTAGCGCAGGGCAAGGCCACAGTAAGCAAGGAGCAGCAGGTGGCCTCAGCCCGGCCCCTCCTGAGAAACTGAGTCCAGGGTCTTCCAGGGACCCATGGTGGGTTACTGAACCACTGGAGACCCTGAAGTCTGCACCTTCAGCTGACACTTTCCCAGCATCTGCCTCCCACTGCTCAAGGTCTCCATTTGGGAGAAGAAAAGCAGAAATGAGGGGCATTGGAGGGATATCAGCTTCCATTGTCCGAGCTCTAGAAGAAAGCAGACACCACACCTCCACAACCTCAGTGGCCAAGCGCACTCCCTGCCTAAGAATGAACCTGTTATTGTACGTCAGGAGAAAACAGCATTTTTAATGAAAGAGGAGGAGGGTTGGAGCCCCTTCAGCCGTCAGCACAGTCCTTAGGGCTCAGAACATGGCCTGTTATCAGCACCATTGTTAGTGTTGGTTATCTTGCAAAACTGTGGAGAGGGTTCATTTAAAAAGAGAACACAGAGGGAGGGACAGAGGGAAGGGGCCGAGAACACACTGACGGTTTGGCCGTAGCATTTTCCTCCCTGGAAGACTTGGAAGCAGGTTCCCTCAGAACCCTGCTTGGCTGGCTTCACACTTTTCCCCCTCCAGGTCCCAAGCGGAGGTGCTGAGATTCTCTCCTCGGCTGGAGCCCAGACACCCAGCCTCCAGCACCTCTCACTGGCCCAAGGGAAGGGTAAGGGTGAGCTCATGCTCTAGAAACATTTCGAGAAATTCTGGTGTTAGTGGCCTGGGAGTGGGGGGGTGGGGGTGCAGCCTGGGCATGGATATGTTTTTTAAATTTTTTTTACATCTATTCATTGTTGTTAGACAGAGCACAAGTGGGGGAGGGGCAGAGACAGAAGGAGACACAGAATCCAAAGCAGGCTCCAGGCTGTCAGCACAGAGCCCGACGCGGGGCTTGAACTCACAAACCGCGAGATCATGACCTGAGCCGAAGCCGATGCTCAACCGATTGAGCCACCCAGGTGCCCCGGCGTGGATATTTTTTAAAAGCTCCCCCAGGGATTCGAACTGGCTGCCAGGGTTAGGAACCACTGGAGAACAAGGTGCTGGGACGGGGGCCTCACAGGAGGAGCCCAGAGGAAGCTTGGATTCTGTCCACAGAGGTTGGGAGGGTTATCAGGGGCTAACAGGAAGAACTGATGTCAAAGGTGGAAACCCCAAGGATTAGTATTAACAACAATAGCAATTACCAAATGGGTGTTGTCTGTGCCCTTCACCTCCCGTTTTCCATTTAATCTATAGCCAAACTGCAACGATCCAGAAATGTGCCCAAGGTCCTGCAGCTGGGAAGTGGCACAGAAGCTAAGACCATTTTAAACTCCGGCAGACTGGTGCCAAATCACTGTGTTACCTGAGCCAGGGAGCAGGTGGCGGGCGAAGGGGTAAGAGTTTCTGGCGTCCAAGTAGACGTGTATCTTGGAAAAGACAGAACCCTTAATCCTCTGTGTCTTCATCTGTAAAGTGGGACTCCTTTGTTGCCACCCTGAGTATCCCCCAGAAGGTGGCTGGGAAGATGAGCAAAAAGTTTATTAACTACAGAGGACACTACCTCGGCAGCTCAGGAGAGCAGGGAGAGCAGAAGAAAGGCAGTGGCCAGCTGTCTTGGAAACGATGCCTCGTGACCTGATACCACAGGACGATTTCATTTTTCCTATGCCTGTTTGTGCTCTGTCAGAGCTGCGTGACAGATGGGCTTGTTCTGGTCCTGACAGTGACAGCTTCTAAAATCCACAGCAGACAGGATGACAGAACTTCCTGCCGATAGCTGTGCATGCTTGTGCGCACACACGCGCCCGTCAGACCCTCAGATCCGAGCCGGCACGGACGCGGTTGTTGGAGGGCAAATAATGTCTTTGCAGAAGTGACAGAAATTGAGAATCTCTGGGTACGTCCAAGATTTCACACTAGATTGGCAGCTCCCCAAGTGAGTTCCATAAAACGAAAAAGAAATGGGGTGTGTTCAACTGCCATAGAATTTTGGAAAGTGCTGGGGTAGACCAACTTAAATGTCTTTCTTTAGGGGCGCCTGGGTGGCTCAGTCGGTTGGGCGGCCGACTTAGGCTCAGGTCATGATCTCATAGTTCGTGGATTCAAGCCCTGCGTCGGGCTCTGTGCTGACAGCTCGGAGCTTGGAGCCTGCTTCTGATTCTGTGTCTCCCTCTCTCTCTGCCCCTCCCCTGCTCATGCTCTGTCTCTCTCTCTCTCAAAAATAAATAAACATTTTTTAAAAATTTGTTTAAATGTCCTTCTTTAATCTGGCAATGTGCATTGGGAGCTGCGAAAGGCAAGAACAGCCCGTAGCTGTTGATGGATAACAGATTAGCCCTCAAATGTACTGACCTAAAACAATAAACATTATTGCACAGTTTCTAAGGTTGAGGTATTTGGCTGAGGTTCAGCCAGGTGGTTCTTGTCTGTGTCTCATTACATTGTGTCAACATGTCAGCTGGGGCCGCCGTCATCTGGAGGTTTGACTGGGGCCGGAGGGTCTGCTTCTGAGCTTGCTGTAATGGCTGTTGGCCGGAGACCTCTGTCCCTCACCATATGGGCCTTCCAATGGGGCTGGTTGAGTGTCCTCAAGGCACGGCAGTTAGCTTCCCTCGGAGCAAGTGGCCCCAGAGGGAGCATGAGGCAGGGAGGCCTGACATGTCTTTTGTGATCTATGTAGCCTTGAATATGGCATGCTGTCACTTCTGCTGTAGGCTACTCCTGGGACCCATTGTAAAGGAACCTAGAACAGATCAGAGTCTGTTTCAACCTGAGTCAAGGGATCTGAGCTTTAATTCTTGCATGCCAACACTCATTGGCTAAGGTCTGCTCCAGGATGGGAGTGGAGTGTGCAGACATCAGGCTCCTTGACCCTGTGAGCAAAGTGGTCCTAGTAGCCCCAGGACAGTTCTGCAAAGAGTCACAGATGCAAAACTGTGTCACAAGGGTACCCAGCAGCCTGGCGAGGTGTGCACAGACAGAAAAAGGTGTAGAGGAAATCCGAGCAGACCGCTGGCAGAGTCTCTGCTGCATTTATACTCACGAAGAATTGGAAATGACAAAACGGCTCAAGGTACGGGGTTCGGTAGACAGATGATGGTCCTTCCATACATTGGGAACAAGTACGCAGCCATTAACTCTCACGCTCCTGGAGATGATTTAGTATTGCGGGAATAGCACACGGGGAAAGCTGGCCTCAGATAATCAGTACGGAGGATAGTCCATTTAAAAGAAAAAGAAGATTGCAGCTGCTTTTTAGTTATTTAGTTGTTATACATTTGTGTAAAAGTTGTTATTTTGGGGGGCCTCTGGGTGGCTTCATTTGGTTAAGCGGCCGACTTCAGTTCAGGTCATGACCTCACGGCTTGTGAGTTGGAGCCCCGCGTCGGGCTTTGTGCTGACAGCTCAGAGCCTGGAGCCGGCTTTGGATCCTGTGTCTCCCTCTCTCCCTGCCCCCTCCCCTGTTTTTGCACGCGCTCTCTCTCTCTCTCTCTCTCTCAAAATTAAATAAACATTAAAAATAAGGTGTTTGGGTTTTTTTTTTTTTGAAGAAGGTGGATGTTCAAGTTATTTTTTTTTTCCCTTTGTGCGTTTTTGGGTTTTCCAAATATTCTGCATAGAGAATGTATTGTCTTTGAGACAACGAAAAGCAGACCGAGGGGTTAAATCTAAGACTCGATTCTTGTAAGGGATGCTTTGATGTAATGCATCACCTGATACAGATTTCACTTCCTCTCCTACAACGTGGCATTTGCAGACCATATGGAGAAATCATTATGTACACAGTCTGCATACAGGGACTGCGCTAGTTTGAATTCTGCTCCACCATTTACTGGGTGACCCTGGGAGAAGATCTTAACTTCTCTGTGCCTCTGGCTTGCGGGCAACGACACAGGGGTGATGAGAGAATGTCCTGTAGAGCTGCGGTGGGGAATAAATGAGTTAAGATATGTAAAATACTAGAGCAATTCCTGGCAATATAGACGCCTTCCCCTACCCGGCCCTCGATCTAATGACTAGTCTGCACGGCTGAGGCCTTGTTTTGTGCTTCCTCCTCTCGTTAAAGCTACCCTGTCCCGCCTTTGGGGCCCTGCCAGGCCTAGGTGGGTAGCGATGAATGAATCACGTTGCCCCATCACATGCATCTGTGCTCAAGTCTCCAGGGATGCCCTTTAAGCTCCGTACTGGAGGCCCCGGAGGGCCCTGTGCAGGTCCCTGGGGTGCTTACCTAGGGCTTCTGCCTGGCAGCATCTGTGACCCTTTCCTCTGGTCTCAGCCCCTCGATAGCTCATGATTATGTGTAGCTTTGCAGGGACTTTCCATCAAAGAGCCCTGTCCCAAGCTAAACCTATCAAGGCCTTTCTCATGGGAATGTGACATTTTTGCAAAGATTCTGGGATGGGAAGTAGCTGAAGCTGATTCATCCCAGTGACAGTCCCCTGAAGAGATGTTCATTTTTCTTACTTCCTAGATCCCTGGAGTGGCCCCCTTCCTGGCCTTCCTGGGGTCCAGTGCTTAGCTTTCCTGTCAATTATTTGAGCTACACCACATCCTTTTCCCCTGAATTAGGTGGAGTCTATTTCTTTCACTTGAAGATGACAAACATCAGCTGCTATCATAGAGAGGGAGAGAGACAGAGAGAGGGAGAGGGACAGAGAGAGGGAGAGGGACGGACGGCGGGTGAGGGGCATTTCCACTGCAAGGTGAAACCCGGACATCTAGTCCAGCTCGATGACTGACTCCTTCCGTGACGCTGGGAAAGTCCTCCCGCCTCTTCCGTTGAGCCTCTGTCTCCTGGAACCATCCCACAGATCCAGTGACGCTGGGAACCCTGTCCTAAGCTCCCTGTGAGTCTCCGTGGGATTATTCTACACACTCTGTAGCCCCACCAGCCATCTCGTCTAAGCTAGCACACCCATTTCTGGCCCAGATCAGCTCTCTGGAGCTCCAAATGCCTCCTGGACATTTCCGTGCAGGGGCTTCTCAAACTCCCCACCTGCAAAAAAGAATTCAGTGTCTCTTCTTGCAGACCACTCCCTCCCTTCCTCTGCCACTTTAGAACAAGGCATTAACACACACCCCTTCTTATCAGCCGGTCACCAGGCATTGTACATACTCTGACGTCCTCTGTCACATGAGTCTTCTCTGTCCAGGTGTGGTCACTTTACAACATTCATCCACCTGCTTATCACTTAGTCCTTAGAAGTCCCAGAGGTGGGTAGTATCCTCAACTGGAGGAAAATGGGGAATCAGAAGAGAAGCAATCTGCCCAAAGTCACACAGGAAGTAGGAAGCAGAGCTCAAATTTGAACGTGGGACTGTCTGAGCCCATAACCCATGCTCAGTTCTCCCAGGAGCCCCTGTCCATGTGCCCGAATTCAGAAGGAACAAGATTTGGGCCGAGCGCTTTCTGGCCGGTTACTAAGGTCCCCCGTGCAAACAGCAACAGTGTTGTCCGTGAGCTCATCTGATCCACTTTGCTCCACCCAGTTCCTAATCTGGGCTAATCTCCTAGACAACCAGAGTGATGCAACAAACAGAGGGGACCTGCCAACTCCTAGATAGCTTCCAGGGCAGGACTGGTGCGAGTCCAGGATGTGGTGGTGGTTGGGGGCCACTGACATCCGCAAGGGCTCCAGCCCAGAACCTCTCCTCTACATAGTTACCACTATGTGCCCCGAAAGGACCCAGAGCCATCCAACATCCAGTCTTGGCAGGGCGACCAGGAGTGGAAAGCCTTGGGAGGCTGGGCACGTGTGACCTGCAGTGAGCACAAAACACTCGCTGTGTGGTCCTGGGATCCTAGGGAAGGTTCCGGAGACCCGGGTTCCAGCACGGCCCTGGGAATCACTAGCTCTATCTGGAACCTGTCAGGAAACACGTAAGTCCCAAGTGTGCGGGCATCTGAACACCTCTGACCTGCCTCCACCGTGATCTGAGCCCACAGATGCTACAGCATCTTCCACCCTTGTCCCCACAATTTTTTAAAAATATTTTTGGGGCGCCTGGGTGGCTCAGTCGGTTAAGCGTCCGACTTCACCTGGGTCATGATCTCTCGGTCCGTGAGTTCAAGCCCCGCGTCAGGCTTTGGGCTGATGGCTCAGAGCCTGGAGCCTGATTCCGATTGTCTCCCCCTCTTTCCCTGCCCTTCCCCCATTCATACTCTCTCTCTGTCTCAAAAATAAATAAACGTTAAAAAAAATTTTTTTTTATATTTTCATGGTGGTAAATAAAATATATAACAAAACTTGCCATTTAACCCAAGTGCACAATCCAGTGGCATCAATGCACAGAATTAATAATGCAAGCGTCATGGGGCACCTGGGTGGCTCCATCGGTTAACCTCCGACTCTTGATTTCGGCTCAGGTCATGATCTCACGCTTTCGAGAGTTTGAGCCCCGTGCTGGGCTCTGCGCTGGCAGCCCGAAGCCTGCTTGGGAATCTCTCTCCCTCGCTCTCTGCCCCTCCCCTACTCGCACTGTCTCTGTCTCTCTCAAAACAAATAAATAAACTTAAAAAAAAAAATAATGCAACCATCACCACTATCTAGTTCCAAAACCTCTTCATCACTGCAAATGGAACTCTGTAGGCGTTAAGCGATTGGCTCTCCATTCTCCTTCCTCCGGTCCCTGGTAATCTCTAACCTACTTTCTATCTCTGTGAATGAGCTTCCTCTAGATAGCTCGTAGAAGTGGAATCCTGTAATAGTTGTCCTTTTGTGTCTGACTGCTGTCACCTCACGTCATGTCTTCAAGTTCGTCCCTGCCGTAGTAGGTGCCAGAACTTCATTCCTTCCTATGACTGGATAATATCTCATTGTATGGATACACCACATTTTGTTTATACACCCCTCTGCTGCTGGATACCCCACGGTCAATTCATCCAGGACAGAGTGATCTTGGGAAAATATTACTCAGACCATGACTCAACTTTATTCAAACCCTCCTAAACTCCTTAATTCATTCAGAATAAAAGCTGTAGTCCTTATTATGGCTACAAAGCCCTAAAGGATTCTCTCTGCACACACATTGCATTACCTCTGTGCCCCTCCAACCTCACCCCTTCCCACTTTCCCCACTCCACCCCTCGCTCTTCTGTGAGCACCTCAGGCACACTGCTGCCTCAGGGCCTTTGCATATGCTCTTCTCTCTTCCTGGAATGCTCTTCCTCCTTCTGCGTGGCTGGCACTCTCATCTCCTTCAAGCATTTGCTCAGCTGTCACCTTCTTCTTGAGGCTCATCCTGGACTCCCTCTTTAAAACTACAGCCCACCTCTCCTTCATCCATCATTCCTGAGCCCCCTCATCAGGATCTATTTTTTCCATAAGACTTGTCACTTTCTTTTTTTTTATTAAAAAAAATTTTTTTAATGTTTTTATTTATTTTTGAGACAGAGAGACAGAGCATGAGCAGGGGAGGGGCAGAGAGAGAGAGGGAGACAGAGAATCCAAAGCAGGTTCCAGGCTCCGAGCTGTCAGCACAGACCCCGACGCAGGGCTCGAACTCACACACTGTGAGATCATGACCTGAGCTGAAGTCAGACGCTTAACCGACTGAGCCACCCAGGCACCCAAGACTTGTCATTTTCTAACATGTTATCTAATTTATGCATTTATTATTTCCATTGTTTGTTGTCTGTGTTGCACCCCTAGAATGTAAGTTCTGTGAAGATAAGGATATTTTTTGCCTGTTTTGTTCACTGACGTATCAGAAGCTGGTATGCAGCAGACACTCCATAAATACTTGTTAAATAAATGAATGAATACGAGTTGGGACAATTGGCCTCACTTCCCTGAGCCCCTGAGCTTCCATGAGTCAGGGATTATGATCCATCCATGGGGCTCCAGTGTCTCGGTGGGAATCACATAATGACTGTCACACCCTTTGTAAATTGTGAAGCATTTTGCAAGGTAGAAGAAAATGGATCTTCGTGAAATGCCCCTGAGGCCAGATACTTTCCATGACGTAGCTCATTTTATTATCCCCATTTTACAGATGGGGAACACGGAGGCTCAGAGTACCTTGCCTCAAGGTCTCACACAGATAAGGGGCACCTGAGTGGCTCAGTCAGTTGAGTGTCCAACTCTTGGTTTCGGCTCAGCTCATGATCTCGAGGTTGGTGAGTTTGAGCCCTGTGTTGGGGCTCTGCACTGACTGTGGAATCTGCTTGGGATTCTCTCTCTCTCTCTCTCTCTCTCTCTCAATCCTTCCTCTCTCTGCCCCTCCCCCCCTCTCTCTCAAAATAAAAATAAACTTAAAAAAAAAAGATCTCACGTAGAGAAAGTATAGGGAGTCAGATCTTCAACCCAGTTCTCCGGCTTGTCCTGTGAGTTGCTTCCTGCTCTGGTATCTCAAACGCCTAAAGGAAACACTCCCTTTTCTCCAGGGACCAGCTGTGAGCCCAGGGGAATAATAATGAGGATACAGATAGGAATAATAGGTGCCTTTTATTAAGAGCTTCCTACATATGTCAGGCTCACTTTACTATGTGTCAGGTGCTTTAGGTATTCTATCCTCACGAGATAGAGGGAAATGGGTATTATTATTCCCTCATAACGGACGAGGAATTCAAGGATCAGAGAGGTCAGGCCATTTGCTTGAGGCCACACAACTAATAAATAGCAGAGACAGTATTTGAGCCCAGAGCAATCTGACTCCTGTCGCATCTTAAAAAGGTCCACGATTGTAAGACGTGGTTTCTCTAATGCCACGGATGCCCTCCACCTCCAGCACCACCCCAGGGACCTCCCCACCCGAAGCAGACCCAAGAGGGTGCGGCTGCCGGTGGGGAGGCAAACCTACCACGAGCACCTCGTGCCTACCCCCTCCGTGTGAGCAGCGAGATCCAGAAGGAATAAGGCGTTGGCAGGAGCTGAGATGGGGATCCCACGGGGCCTGCACTGCCAACAAAGACAAATGAATGAACCAGTCAGCAAACCAGGGCAGTTCTACCCCCGAGCAGAACTGTCACCGGTAAATAAATCATCGAGGCCCCACACCGGACATGCCAATTTCAGCAGGAGAGGAGGAGCACATTTATCTGCCTGGTGACACCCTGGCTGTCTTCAGGCGGTGAGGGGGTATGAAAACACTCCCCAGCCAGCACCCTGCCCGGGGCTGGTTCCAGCGGGAGGGGGGAGGGGCCGGGGGTGGGAGGGGAGAGAGGGTCTCTTCGCAGAATAGTGTTTGCCTCAGACTTGCCACCGATGCCCAGAAGCAAAGTCCTCATGCTTTCTATGCCTTTAAAAATGATCAAGGGGCTCTGGGTGGCTCAGCGGGTTAAGTGTCCAACTCTTGATCTGGGCTCAGGTCATGATCTCAAGGTTTGTGAGTTCGAGCCCCGAGTCAGGCTCTGTGCTGACAGTGCTGAGCCCACTTGGGATTCTTTGTCTCCCTCTCTCTGCCCCTCCCCCCCCACTCCAAATAAATAAACTTTTTTCAAAAAAATGATCAGACTTCTAGTAATAGCACATATGGAGTGCTTGCTATGTGCCAGGCATTGTGGAGAGTTTTTAAAGTAAACATTCTCTCACTAACAGGCTAGAAATAAGTTACTGTCCAGGACTTTCTTTTGCAAAGGAAAATGACTACTTCGAGGATGTTTATTCTTTTTTTTTTTTTAAGTTTTTTAAAATTAATTTATTTTGAGAAAGAGAGAGTATAAGTAGAGGAGGGCCAGAGAGAGAGAAAGGGAGAGAGAGAGAATCCCAAGCAGACTCTGTACTGATGAAGTGGAGCATGATTCCGGGCTCAAACCCGTGAACTGTGAGACCACGACCTCCGTGGAGAGAGAAAGGATGCTGAGGTCCAGGGTACCAGGGTCTCAGAGCCAAGCTCCCGCCGTTCGGAGGAGCCTGGTCATGCTGCCTTGCCAAGTTCTGCCGCACGCTGCCAAACTCTACTAAAATCCCGTCGTCCTTGGGAGGGGCTTGCACACTCTCCAGCATCACTGGAGATGTCTGTGTTTGATCTCAGAGGGAGAAGGGGCTCGCACTGGGTTTGTTACATACAATTCTCCAAACGGCCCCATTTGACACAGGAGCCTAAGAAGGTGAGGGCACCTGCCCAAAGCCCCAAGCCACTGGCAGGATATTATTGTAAGGGCTCCCAGACTTTCCCCATAGGAAGACTCCTGAGCCCTGACTAGCCAGGGACCCACTGCAAGTGGCCCCTCCTTAAAGACCCACCCACTAAACCCTCTTAAGTCCCATCTGAGGGTCCCTGACTCTGTCAGCCAACACCCCAGGTAAGTCCTCATCGCCACGTCTCTCACCTCTTTGGGGACAGAGAATAAAATCATCAACAATCAGAAATCTGCAATTAATAAAAATGAAGTGAAGTTGGGATTTGTTTTGTTTTTGTTTTTTTGAACAGGATCTTAATAATGAAAGAATCAGGTTACAAAATAACATGTGCAATGCGATCCCATTTGAAAATTGCATAAAAACAAAAGCCCTGGGGGAAAATATATCCATTATTAACAATGATTTTTTGGAGTAGGGGAGGGAAGATTTATTGGTGATTTCTGTTTTATTATTTTAGCTTATATGTATCTTGTTTGTTTATCAGCAATATATAGGCAATGTGTGTCTTACTTGGATAATAAAGAACAAAATAAAAGGGCTTTTTTCCCCCTTGAAAGAACGCGGTGAGTATTTTGGAAAACTGTAACGTGGCTGCTTGAAGCATTGCAAGCTTCTATGCCAGTGGCTAACATTGGTCTCCCATGGTTCTCTGCTTAGCTTTTTCCTATGTCTCAGGGAACATAATATAGCTGAATCTAAGCTCTGAGTGACAATGGGGCAAATAAATAGACAAGTAGATCATCAGAATTTCCATCATCTTCATTTCTAGATGGCAAAGAGAAAGGAAAGGGGGCTTGTCCATGTAACTCAAGTTCCTTCTCCGGCTTTCTCTCTTGGTTCCTCCAACATCCAAATGGACATGCCATCAAATGCCCTTACGGCTCCCAAATTCCTTCATTGCAAAGCCCCATGCCTCCATACATTTGTTTCTCTGTTCACTGATTCTTTTTCATCTTTGTGGAAGAATGTGCAGTCCAATGGCCCAGGCCCCTGGTTCTGAAATCCCAGTGCCTGAGTTCAAATCCCCTACTCCATCTGAGTTCGTAACCCCCACTCTCTCTGAGTTCATATCCCCTACTCTGCCTGAGTTCAAATCCCTACTCTGCCTTTATTCATATCCTCCACGTCTGAATTCCTATCTTCTACTCTGCCTGAGTTCATGTGCCCCCTCTGCCTGAGTTCAAATCCCTACTCTGCCTGAATTCATATCCCCTATTCCACCTGAATTCATATCCCCTACTCTGCCTGAGTTCAAATCCCCACTCCACCTGAGTTCATCCTCCCATTCTGCCCTTGAGTGGAGAATGTTGAGAAAGTCACTTCTCGTGTCTGAGGCTCAGTGTTCTCACTCGGAAAAAGGGTAATTTTCATTTCAACTCCTTGGGTTGATTAAAAGAAATAATGTTTACAAAGTCCTTGACAGTATGTTGCAGCCACCATGAGCGCCTCTCTCTCCTTTTCCCTTCTGTATTTTTCCCTCTCACGGAGGTCAAGGTGGTGTTTGGGGGCATAATGTTCTCTTATCCTTGTAACAGCACTTGTCCCTCCCACGTCTTCCCAGAATCAAGAGATGCACAGTCTCAGACGGGCAGAAGAGCCTCGGACCATTACATGCTCAAAGCCAGATCACCAACTCACCAGCTTGCTAAATTTACCAAACATGCCTTGAAGACTAGCTTTCTTGAAGATGTTCAGTGAGTATGAATATGGCCTTCTTAATAAATTGGCCTTAAATATATTCTCAGCAGCTCACTTTGTCTAAAAGCTAAATATCATGGGAGCTGTTTAACTCTCTTATGACTATCTTCTAATGAAGAATATATTCTTGAATATCTTAGAGTCTTGAATATAATTAAAATATCTTGAATAAATTTTTTGATAAGAGTATTCGAGAAGTATAAATTCACTGAAGATTATCAGTGAGCATATTAAAATACCTTATGTAGAAGAATGGAGTCATTGGCTACATTCAAGAGGAGTATGTTGATATTCATTAACAACACTTGATGAGAATTCTCCTACATAAAGTTTGAAAAATTGGAAAATTTGATTTGAACAATTGGCCATTAGTATTTTGATTTTTCAGAGAACTACATATCATAGATTTGGTTTTTTGTGGATTTTTGGTGGAATTTTTGGTGGATTTGCCTCAGCGCATCTCTTATGAGATCTGAGGAAAGTCCACCAAGATTCACCTCCAACTTTGGCCAGAGTCCTGACCCTCCAGCTCTGCCCTTGACCCTGTGGGGTATTCCTCCCCATTCTGGGCTTTGAGGGAAGGCTACATTTTGAGAGAGGCCTGCCCTCTTCATTTTTTTCAACTCACAAGCTTTTAGTTATGTTCCCAGAATGTGGATAATGGACTGAGCCAACACTCAAACACAGAACTCTGGGTTTGAATTCCAGTTTCTACTCCTAGCCAGCTGTGTGATCTTGGGCAACTGACATAACCTCTCTGAGCATTTAGTGGGCCTATTATTGTTTTTAAATGGATTTATAAATACATATTTTAAAAATCTATCAGTTTAATTTCTAATATGGTACATAATGGCAGATATAACCACACAAGCACCCTCTTTGGGGGTCCCCAGTGATTTTTAAGAGTGTCAAGGGATCCAGAGACCAATGAGTCTGGTAACTGTTAGATTAGATTATTTCAGAAAGTCCAAGAATCTGGGGTTGTTGTGGGCCAAGCACTCATGAGTTCCTCATTCATCTTCATTTATTCTATAACACATATTTAATGAGTGCTTCCTATATGCCAGACTTTTCTAGATCCTGGGGATAAAATGAAGAGTAAGACACAGTTCCTGGCAGGGAGCAAATCAACTCAAGGGTCCACTAAGTGACACAGGCACGCACATCTTATGATGGTCGTGAGGCAAGAGCAGGGAGAGACTTGTGTGGACTGGGGAGAGGGGGCAGGAAGGGGATGACACCCCGGTCGAGAGACCAGCGTTTGCAAAACAAGGCAGCAGTGAGAATGGTTTGCCAGAACACCCTTGGCGTGAAGAGGGAGACTCAAGTGAAGAAGGTGAGCAGGGGGCAGCAGAGGGGATGAGGGTCCAAACATCTCGGGCGTTGATCAGGAACAATGATCTCTGCCTTCAGGCCAGGAGAAATCTCAGGGTCTCAGAGAGGCAGCCAGAACAGATGCACGGTTACCCAGAATGCCACAGACTGGTGATTTAAACACTGGAAATTTAGTGCTCACAGCTCTGGAGGCTGGAAGTCCGAGATCAAGGTGCTGCTGATTTGGTGTCTGGTGAGACCTGCCTTCTTCGCTTGCAGACAGCCGTGTCCTCACACAGCCTTTCCTGCGTGCACGTGTGTGTGCACGTGTGTGCGTGCACACAGTGAGCTTATAAAGACACCAATCCTATCAGATCCGGGCCCCACCCTTTTGACCCCACTTAACTATAGTTACTTCCTTGGAAGCCCCACGTGCAAACACAGCCAACCTGGGGGTTGGGGCCCCAACATATGAGTGTTGTGGGGAACACAAACCTTCCAGTTCTCACCACCTCCCTGCTGCATTCTCCTATGCACACCCACTGAGAAAGAAATTGCTGGTGGCCAAAACAAAAGCTTCCTCCCTCCTACAGGGGATGGAGAGGAAAGGCAAAAGAAAGAAATATTCATCCAAGCAGGGAGTATTTACAAACTTGGCAAGTGGGCAAAGCCCTCCCTGACGTCCCCCCCCCAAATGCAGTCACCCGAGGCTTCCATTACCGCAGCCTTAGTTTACCAAACTAAACATATTTGCCACCAAAATGCTTTTATTAGTGGTATGATGAGGATTTTTTTCAGCAGACAAAGTCATTACTGGAATAGGAGCCTGTGGACATTTAAAGAGACGTCACAGAGCAAGCCTTCGCTGGCGGCTCGTCTTCATTTCCTCTCACAGGATTTACATCAATTCCTTTTTTGCCCCCTCTCATTATTTTTTAACTCTATAAAAATATTTTTTTAATGTTTATTCTTGAGAGAGAGAGACAGAATGCAAGTGGGGGAAGGGCAGAGAGAGAGGGAGACACAGAATCCAAAGCAGGCTCCTGGCTCTGAGCTGTCAGCACAGAGCCTGATGCGGGGCTCAAACCCACAAACTGTGAGATCAGGACCTGAGCCGAAGTCGGACGTTTAAACCCACTGAGCCACCCAGGCGCCCCTATATAAAAATGTGTTTTGAAGGAGAATTAGAAACTCAGAAGAAAATAATCACTCACATTCCCCCCTTTCAGAGAAGGTAACTACTATTATAATTCATTTGTTTTCTCTTCCACATTCATATTTTGAATAGAGACCTTATCATTATTATTACTACCACTATGACAATTACTATTTTACAAAAATGGTATCAAGCTTGGCTTGTATCCTCTTTTTTATTATTATACACCATGAGTACCTTTCCACGCCAAGAAACACTGACTTCGTTCTGGATGTCTGCCGACTCCGCTATTCCATTATATGGATGTCTTATATTTACTTAAGTTGTCTCCTATTGACGCACGTGTAAATGATTTCTCGTGTTTCATTCTTTTTTTTTTTTTTCAACGTTTATTTATTTTTGGGACAGAGACAGACAGAGCATGAACGGGGGGAGGGGCAGAGAGAGAGGGAGACACAGAAGCGGAAACAGGCTCCAGGCTCCGGGCCATCAGCCCAGAGCCTGCGGGGCTCGAACTCACGGACCGCGAGATCGTGACCTGGCTGAAGTTGGACGCTTAACCGATGCGCCACCCAGGCGCCCCACAAAAATTTTTTTAAAAAGAAGAAAATTGTTGCGGCCTCTTCTGTGTTTTGGTTTTTTTTTTTTAATTTTTTTTCAACGTTTTTATTTATTTTTGGGACAGAGCAAGACAGAGCATGAACGGGGGAGGGGCAGAGAGAGAGGGAGACACAGAATTGGAGACAGGCTCCAGGCTCTGAGCCATCAGCCCAGAGCCCGACGCGGGGCTCGAACTCACGGACCGCGAGATCGTGACCTGGCTGAAGTCGGACGCTTAACCGACTGCGCCACCCAGGCGCCCCTCGTGTTTCATTCTTATAAACAAAGCTGAGGTAAGCATCCCAGCAACTAAATACCTGCAGTCACTCCGGCTTTCTTACTCAGGATAAATTTCTAGGATCCGTATTTCTGAATTAATGGAAATACACAGTTTTGCTAATTATTGTTGCACGTCCACAAAACACATGCGTATATATTTTGGTATCAGAACGAAGGGATTCTTTTCCCCCTTTCCTACCTCTTGTTGGGAGACATTTTCAGAAAGACAGAAGGAATAGTTTAGATGTGTTGAGAAATATAGCCACACTTCAATGTTAGAGTATGGGATTTCTTTGATTATGAAATTGGAATTGCATCACAGAAATTTAACTAACTTGAGTTCAACTGTCTTTCATTAAATCCATCATTGATTTTTTTTAGTTTACTGTTATTTTTTTCCTGTTATGTTTTGTTTTGTTTTTTAATGTTTATTTAAATGTTTATTGAGAGACGGAGAGAGACAGAGTGCGAGCAGGGGAGGGACAGAGAGGGAGACACAGATTCTGAAACAGGCTCCAGGCTCTGAACTATCAGCACAGAGCCCGACACGGGGCTCGAACTCACAAACCGTGAGATCATGACCTGAGCCGAAGTCGGACGCTCAACCGACTGAGCCACCCAGGTGCCCCTATTATTACTATTATTACTTAGTCATCTCTACACCCATTGTGGGGCTCAAACTCACGACTCGGAGATCAAGAATCTCATGCCCTTCCAACTGAGCCAGCCACACACTCCCATCATTGATCTCGATGCACCATTATTTTTCATAAAATTAAGACATTTTTTTACAAACTCTTGCAATTCCGTTACCACTCAATGCCTTAATAGTCTTTTTTAACACCTTAGTTGGTCACACCATGCCTCCTCTGAAATTCCCTTCATCTCTTCTGAGGGATGTGACACTTTCTCTTGGATCTTGTTTCCTGACTCGGTATGTGACAAGAAATCCTTTGGCAGCTATCTCGGTGACAAAATGCAATACAGCCTCATCTACTGTGGTTTCTTACTTTTTAGCGGTGCAGTAAAATTTGATTGTTACCTTGCAAAAGGATATAAGACTGGAGTCATTCCCTCAAAGACAAGCATTTGCTTCACTAATGTGCAACCTCTACCCCATTGTTCTGCTTGGAGGCCTTTTTGTGTATAGGGAAACTTTCCACTTCAATGCCACAACATATCACAGTGTAATCTTTTGGAAGACATTTTAAGCAGCAACTAAAATCAGCCTGTGGGGGCACCTGGGTGGCTTAGTTGATTAAGTTTCCGACTTTGGCTCAGGTCATGATCTCACGGTCCGTGGATTCGAGCCCCGAGTCAGGCTCTGTGCCGACAGCTCGGAGCCTGGAGCCTGCTTCGGATTCTGTGTCTCCCTCTCTCTCTGCCCCTTCCCTGCTCGTGCTCTGTCTCTCTCTCTCAAAAGTAAATAAATATTTTTTTTAAAAAACATTTTAATAAAAAAATCAACCTGTGAAGGACCCGCAGTGTGCATAACTCAGCGGAAGTGACGACAGTTTGAACAGCCATGACCAAGTTTGCTTGGACACAAGGAATGAACCACATCATGCCTGCTGGCTGGCCGGCAGCAGACTGGAAAATGCATCTCAATTGCAGAGAGGTTAAAATTAGAGAAAGTGTGCCTCTTAGAACTGATGAAATATGATTAATGGGAGGCTCAAAAGTTAAGATAAAAAGAGAAATATCAGCACAAGTGTGCTGTTAATTATGCTTCTTTATTCTACTCAGTAAGTGTATGCCCCAGAACAGGCATGAGATGGGAAACATGAATTCATCAAATTCCCAGTTGGTGTCATTTCCCAGTTGTCTGTCAGGGTGAAGACATCTTTGACACACTGAGCATGGTTTTAGAGTTTAAAGATACACTGGTTTGGGGCACCTGGGTGGCTGAGTCAGTTAAGCTGCCGACTTTGGCTCAGGTCATGAGTTGGTTCGTGAGTTCGAGCCCCAGGTCAGGCTCTGTGCTGACAGCTTGGAGCCTGGAGCCTGCTTCAGATTCTGTGTCTCCCTCTCTCTCTGCCCCTTTCCTGCTTGTTCTCTCTCTCTCTCTCTCTCTCTCACACACACACACACACACACACACACAAATCGTCTGTTAAGTTAATAAATACCGGAACTAGAATCCAAACCCAGATTTGAAGGCTCTAAAGGCCATGTTCTAGATCATCGTACTTTTGAAGAAATATTAGAAAATACAGAATAAGCAAAGAAAGAAAAAGTATTCCCATTCAAAATCCCAGCAAGTTATGAGGCTATTGAGAAACTGATTCTAAAGTTTATGTGGAGAGGCAAGAGACCCAGAATAGAGAACACAATTTTGATGGAGAAGGTCAAAGTTGGAGGATGGACATTACCTGACATCAAGACTTAGTATAAAGCCACTATAATCAAGACAGTGTAGTATTGGAGAAAGAATAGACAAAGGATCAATGCAACAGAATAGAGAGCCAGAAATAAACTCACACAAGTATAGTCCACTGATCTTTGACAAAGAGGCAGAAGCAATTCAATGGAGAATGGCTAGTCTTTCCAACGAATGATGCTAGAATAACTGGACATCCACATGTCAAAAAGCAAAAACAAAAAAGATTCTAAACATAGATAATATACCCTTCACAAAAATTCACTCAAAATGGACCATAGACCTAACTGCAAAATGCAGAATTCTAAAACTTCTGGAAGACAATAGGAAAAATCTGGATGACCTTGGGTTGCTGATGATGTGTTAGATTCAATATCAAAAGCATGACCCACAAAAGAAATAAATTGCTAAGTTGGACTCCGTTAAAATTAAAAACCTCCACTCTGTGAAAGACATTGTTAAGAGAAAGAAAAAATAAACCACAGATGGGATAAAATCTTCGAAGGCTCATATCTGATAAAGAACTGGTATCCAGAATATACAAAGAGCCTTTAAAGCTCAACAATATGAACACAGCAATTCACATAAAAAAATAGACAAAAGATCTGAATAGATGCCTCACCAAAGAAGATATATAGATGGCATCTCAGTATATGAAAAGATGCTCAACATCATGGGTTATTAGAGGACTGCAGATCAAAACAATAATTAGATGCCACTGCATACCTATTAGAACGGCTAAAACCCAGAACACTGACAGCACCATATGCTGATGAAGATGTCGAACAGTTAGGAATGCTTATTCATTGCTGGTGAAGATACAAAATGGTACAACCATTTGGGGAGACAGTCCTGAAGGTTTCTTACAAAACTAAACATATTCTTACCATACAATCCAGCAATTGCACTCCTTGATATTTACTCGAATGAATTGAAAACCCATCTCTACAAAACAAAAACAAAAAAGGCTGCACTTGAATGTTTGCAGAATCTTTATTCTCTATTGCCAAATCTTGGAAACAACCAAGATGTCCTTTAACAGGTGAATGGATAAACAAACTGTGGTCCACCCAGGCGACGGAATATTATTCGGTGCTAAAAAGAAATGAACTATCAAGCCATGAGAAGACATAGAGGAACCTTAAACGTGTATTGCAAAGTGAAAGAAGCCAATCTGAAAAGGGGTCATACTGTATGGTTCAAGCTATATGTCATTCTGGGAAAGGCAAAACTATGGATACAATAAAGAGATCGGTGGTTGCCAGGGGTTTGGAAGGAGGGAGGGAGGAAGGGAATGGTGAGTTGGTTGAGAATAGGGGATTTTCAGGGCAGTGAAACTATTCTGTATGACACTGTAATAGTAGATACATGTCACTATTCTTTTGTCAAACCCATAGAACGTACACCAAGAGTGAACCCTATGTAAACTGTGGCCTTCACTTATTAATAATGTACCAATATTGGTTCGTCAGTAGGAACAAATGTACCACACCAATGCAAGATGCTAATAATAAGGGAAACTGGAGGGGGGGGGGGCAGGGGGCAGTACTGGAAACTCTGTACATTCTGCTCAATTTTGCAGTAAATCTAAAATTGCTTTAAAAAACACACATTAATTTTGAAATACATATCCATAAAAACCCACCACACAAAACAACCACTGTTCACTGTTCCGTGGTTAAACCTCCAGTCTCCTTTCCATGTAAATACATTTATATATTTAATGAGAGCACCATCCACAGGAACATTTTTTAAGAGTTTCAACGCAAGTGGCCAAAATTTTCCTCCAGAAAGGTATCTATTTCCACCACACACAGAAAATATGAGTGCCCTTCTCCCTGAACCCTGACCAACACAGAAACTCCAACCAGGTTCACAAGCGACCATGTGGCTCCTTGTGTTAGTTTTCTTTCCCGCCGCAAGTGTTAAGTCCTCAGGGACCCTCCGCCTGCTGCCTGCTGTACCTAGCTGTGCGGGCAGGAAGCAAGAGCAGACCTGGCTGTCTCCTGAGGCTTCAGCTGCAGAGAATCTAAGAGGCAGAGAATCCAGGGAAACTTGAGGCAGGATGAGATCTGGCTGTTTGCCAGGCTAAGATTGGTCGATAACGGTTGAAAAGTTTTGTTAGGGTCAAGTCAGGACCTCCCCAACACGTCCGCTCCAAACTCTGGCCCTTTTGGGACAATACCAAAGTACATTCTACGGAGTCCTACACACGATTCCAGTCCAAGGGCAAGACAGTGCAGAGGACAGGAGAGCAAGCTGAGCATCGGACTGACATTTGGAAGTTACAAACCTAAGTGTATGTGACCTTGGATAAATAATCTTCCCCTAACCGTAAGGTTAAAAATTGTCTAAACCATTAAGAGTGTGGCTAGCAAAGCTAAAACAGAAGGATTTAGACTGTAAGCTCCGTTGCTGGCATTCAAATCCATGTTTCCGATTCTGTGTCTCCCTCTCTCTCTCTCTGCCCCTCCCCCGTTCATGCTCTGTCTCTCTCTGTCCCAAAAATAAACGTTGAAAAAAAAAATTAAAAAAAAAAAGGGGGGCGCCTGGGTGGCGCAGTCGGTTAAGCGTCCGACTTCAGCCAGGTCACGATCTCGCGGTCCATGAGTTCGAGCCCCGTGTCAGGCTCTGGGCTGATGGCTCAGAGCCTGGAGCCTGTTTCCGATTCTGTGTCTCCCTCTCTCTCTGCCCCTCCCCCGTTCATGCTCTGTCTCTCTCTGTCCCAAAAATAAATAAACGTTGAAAAAAAAAAATTTCAAATCCTGACCCAACACCAAATAGCTGTGTCCCCTGGAACAAGTTACTTACCCTCTCTGAGCCATAGTTTCCTCACCTGTCAGATGAACATTAAAATGGTTACCTCATAGTATTCTTGTAAGGATTAAATGAGATAATCCTTATAAAGTGCTCTGCACATCGTAAGCCTTCCCTAAAAGGAAAATGTTCTGAATATTCAAGAGCCATTAGGGACCAATGAATGTCCTCCTTTCTCCACCCATTTGTATATGGGGTGACTGAAGCCCAAGAAAGAAATGTCTTGCCCGAAGCCACGCAGTGAGTCACTATTCCTGCCTGAAAGTTTGGGTTTTGAAGCCCCAATCCAACGACCTTTTTGCTGAACCACAAAGAACTCTTGCAGAATGTAAAGTGCTCAGACCATGACCTCTCCCCACTCACTGGGCTCTGTTTTGCCTTGGGAGCCCCAGTGAAATACAGGACAGATGCATTTGGCATCTCAGGCAGTGGGTCTCTTACAGAGACATTATTTAGGACCGGGTCTGTTCAGCACAAAATGTAATCACTCCATCAATACTGAGACACAGCTTATCAGAAAACTGGGGACTAGCTGCGAGGCACCCAGTTGCCAAGAATGCGTATGTTGGTTTGCTTTGCCCTTTGGATCTTAAAGAGCCAGCCTCAGAGTGTGGGGGCCAGGGAGCTTCATTCCCTGGATGGGGCATCTAGTTTCCAACTAACAGCAAAGCCCCCAAACCTTCATTTGCATGCATCTCATTGTTCCCTGGGAGGAAGGGTAGCTCTTCACAATCCATGAAGACCCCCTGTGCGGTTCCACCTCTGTACCTTCTGTCACTAGGGATCCCCACCACGCCCAACCTGGAAGATCATTCCCCACCAGGTGTTTCTGGCTTGTCTCTCTGTTTCTGTGCTGACTCCTTCTTCGTCTGATCCACAGAATGACTCCAGTAGGGGGCACTATGCTACACTTACCACATCCCCCTTCAAGCTTACTTCCCAAGCTTTGGAGGAGAGTACACTGCCCAATGTCTCATTCCCTTTCCAAGACAGATGGCATAGACACTGGTCGCTGTAAGAGCCTAAGACCCAGTGTCTTAACCCCAGTCTGGTATACTCTGAAGGCATGGACACGTGGATCTAACAAAAATCCCTGCCCTCTGTTGCTCACATCCTAATGGTGAGGACAGCCAGATGTGCATACACATGCCACAAACACATACACACATACATTATATATGATGTATGTAGTGTGATGGTAAGTACTATGGAGAAAAATCAGAGAAAGAGAGTTAAAGAGAACCATTTTAAATGGAGCGGGGTCAGTCAGGGAAGGCCTGGATGAGAAGGTGGCATTTGAGTGAAGTCTTGAGGGGGTAAGGGGATGAACCACATGGATATCTAGGGAAAGAGTGTTTCAGGCAGACGGTTCAGCAAGTGCAAAAGTCCTGAGGTAGGAGCATGCCTGACATTTTTTAAGAAGACAGCACATAGTGTGGCTGGAGGGAGGCATTAGAAGATGAAGTTAGAACTGGGTAGGATTCAGGAATTAGGATTAGGGTTTAGTAAGCAATTCCAAGGACTTTGGCTTTTACTCAGAACATATGAGAGACCACTGGAGATTTTTGAGCAGAGAATAACATATTTTTCCAGGACTTGCAGCTGTTGCTTTCAGAATAGACTGAACAGAGCCAGAGTGCAAGTGGGAGACTATTACAACAATGCAGGTAAGGAGCTCTGGTGATTCAGAGCCGGACTAAGACTGCAACAGATATTCTCAGTTTCTAACAAATTCCATTCTCCCTTTGTTCCATAGTAAGAGCAGAGCACATGGCTGCTCAGTTGAAGACTACATTTCCCAGCCTGCCCTGGGGCATCACAGGACCACGTGACTAAGTTTTAACCAATGGAATGTGCCTGGCAGTGATATGTTTAGCATTGCCACATTTGCTTAAAAGAAAATTGTGCATCATGTTCTTTTACTTCCTTCCTCTTTATACAAAGGCCTAAGGATGTGCTTGGATGCAACCGAACCACACGGATGACAATGTTAGGGAAGGAAGCTGGGTCCCTGAGCGAGGGTGTGGAGGAAAGCCTGACATATTCCAGTTACCGCTCACCTCAGGACAGTTTCACGAATAAGAAATAAACTTCTGTCTTCCTTAATCCACTGCATTGGGGGGTTCTTTGTTACAGCAGCTTAACCTTTACCTCAACTAATACGCAGACTTTTATGGAAGGTTTAGTGATATCAGGAGTGAATTACAGTTCAGTGCAGAACAGGAAACAACCAAAAATGTAACACTCAACATCTCCATTCTTAAATCTCCTTGAAGTCTCACGGACTGTCTTTCCCCTTAGGTCCCTGCCTGATACCTTTTCTGTTTACGGCTTCTCATTCCCCTCGCCTACATCCTCCTCCAACTTCCCTGTGCCAGGGGACATCTATAAAATCTTATTCTATTTTGCAAAGCAAATGAATATTTTCCCGATCTCCATCGCAGACAGCGCCAGGACTTTCCGTGGCATTATTCAAAATTCTTGGTGGCATGTCCTCAGAGAAGAAAGATCCACCTTACCCAGGTCTCCATCTTGATCCTAAGAATTAGCAGAAATTTTGAAATCATGTTTTCCTTTCACTCTGTTAAGCAGAAGGGAGGGGGCTGGTGGTGCAGAGGAAAATATTATTTTCCTCGAGCCTGAGAAAACCTGAGTTTGCTCCTGGGGTTTTAGAGTCCCTCTCCCCTATCCTCAGATAAAAATACACACACAACGGGCACCTATACATATGCATCCACATGGTTCTTTCTCATGTACACATGCTCGGGCACACAGACAGCAGAGTTGTGAGGGAAGACCCTGGGTTTGTTCCTTTCTGTCCCTTTCTGCTTTCAAACCCCAGCTCCCAACAACACTTCCCGGGCTGACGGCTCTGTGACCTTTCCGTTCACCGATTCTTTGGGTGTCTCACCAAAATTCACAGTGGGGACATTCTGCTCTCTCATTTCCTCCCTGCTTTTATGGTCTGTTATATTCGTTAATAGCACCATAAAGTGAGTTGTAAAATGAATTAGAAACAAGGTCTCAACTCAAGGCCCCCAGAAGCCAAGCAGTCAGGCTTCGTTATCATGTCAGAAGGGCCAGCTTTTCCCCCAGAACAAAACGAGATGTCTAACAGGGCTACCTACCCGTGGGACGGCTGTGGTTGGCTAAGTGTCCACACCACCTCTCCATCGGGCAAGTCAATGGCAGAAACATCTCCAGGATCTGACCAGGATTAGCCCCCCTGCTCCTGGGCATGAGGGCAATGGAGGGGAATCAGTGAGGGGAATTCTGGGTGTCTTTCTGTGTCTCTGTATGGACACGTGTGGATGTATACTATCTGTTAACTGGGTGAGTTGTGCACATCCAAGTGTACGTTATAGACACGTAGTGATCTCTATGCACATGTGTGTATGTTTATGTGTTGTCGGTCCCTGCTTATCCCTCTGGGCTGTTTCATACCATTCTTCATTCTCTGTGCTAAATACAGGTGCTTCTAAAATTCCTTAATTCTTTCCAATGTCTCTGGTCCTCTCTGTATGCTTCTTTCTTTCACTGTCTCTGTTCTATTTTTCCCTTTTTCTCTTACCCTCCTCCTCCTCCTCCCCCACTCTCTTCTTCCCTCTCTCCCCCTCCTCCACACCCATCTCACCTGGCTGACTCCTACCTTCCCCTTGCTCCTCAGTTTAACCTCACTTCTTTCTGCCCCAGCTCACTGTTGGGTAAGCACCCACAGACCCCCTCGCTCTGCCTTCCAGAACTCTCATCAATGGTATTGCCAATTCCCTTGTCTTCCCTGTCTGCAGTGGCTGTGCATGGTGTCTTCTTAGTTAAGTGCCAACCTTTTCCCCAAATTACCTTCCCTGTAGGGTTCTGCATTCGAGTAGGAGAGATTTGGGGGAGCTTTGTAAGGTGGATATTATTAAAATCAAACACAGAGACCACACTTGAGAACTCCCTGAGCAGACAAAGCAGTTAGTCATACAAGCACAGCTTAATACGACTTATTTTGTAAGACAAGTGGGGTTAACTTGACCTGGGTCATTTCTTGCTTATGCCTCTGAAAATCCTAAGCGACCCTTAAATATTTCCCCAAAATTGGTATGAGGTAACCACTAACCAACTCCCTTTAAGAGAATTCTAATATTGTAACCAGTCACCGTATAGAATAAACACTCACTGTTTGCACACTAGATAAGGTGCATTATAGCAATGTATCCCTGAACATCATTCCATGTTTCGGGTTGAGTGCTCCAGGCTTGCAAACTGTCTTTTTGGTGAGTGCACAAGAAGCTGTTAGTAATTACAGGTAAGTAACTCATTGGTTTTACTTTTTTTTTTTTTTTTTAATAAACTTTAACAACATGAAGCGGCAGCCATCTGTGTTTGTGCTAGGAGCGTCAGTGTAAAAGCTCAGTGCTGTTGTAACTCCCACCCACAGTCATGGAGCCGGTGGCTCATCTCATTAGGGGCTTGCGGCAGAAGATGGGCCCGTGGCCCCTCCATTTCCTGCCAGCTCTTCTCTTCTACCTTCTCCAAATCCCAGGCCAGATTTGGATGCGGATCCATGGTCTTCCTAAGGATCACAGCATCACCGAAGTCTGGACGCACCGAGAGCCGTACGTGGGTCTCAGAGAAAGACCGGTGGGGATTCTAGCTCATCTTCGTGGGTTCGACTTTGCTCTTGCCATCTTCCATTTCACATACATATGTTCTGATCAGCAGCCCTGCTGACTTCAGGCTCAGCATCCATGCAGGGGCAACGGATTTACATCCATGCAGGGGCAACCATAATGCGTAATGGTGTTGCTTTTCCAACCTGCTGGAGAGCCTGGAACCTCTCTGGGGACAAGACTCCAGCTCTCAACTTTTAGGTTAATGCAGTCGTTCACGGCTGAATCCCCAGGGCTGAGAGCCCACCCACCACTTGAAAATAGCTCAGTAGGAAAGCTCCACACTCAGTCTTCCAGTATCGGTGTCTTCACACGGTGATGCATGTGTATGTGCACACACATGGATTTCTACATCGTTCTGACTAGATCAGCGGTCACAAACTGGCAGCCCTGGATTAAGTACGTCACACTATGGGTTTTACTGGGTCCTCGGTGCTTCAACATTTAGAAGTCGGGTGACAACATACCAAACCCAAGTTTTAAGCTTCTCTTAAAAGATCAAAAGATCAGGCAGTACTGAGACTAGGCGATGCCCCATGGCAGCAATTGGGTGAATCTCGGTAACCACTGCCCCCCTTTAGATGGGACTTGTTTGCATTACTTTCTGGTTCCCGTAGAACTTGGAGTTTGGACTCTTCTCCCCCTGGGCTTCTTTTTTTGTGAAAGGACATAAACTTCTAATTTGTGTCTGTTTCTTGCAGCTGAATGGGATCCTAAATGATACAACAGGCACCACCATGTTGCACACTTAAGAGTAGAAGGGGAGCAGGGTACGTGGGTTAAGTGTCTGACTTCGGCTCCAATCACAATCTCATGGTTCGTGAGTTCGAGCCTGGCATCGGGCTCTGTGCGGACAGCTCAGAGCCTGGAGCCTGCTTCGGATTCTGTGTCTCCCTCTCTCTGCTCCTCCCCTGCTCGGGCTCTGTCTCTCTCTCCCTCTCAAAAATAAATTTAAAAATGTTAACAAATAATTTTTTAAAAACAGTGGAAGGGCAGGGATATATACTACACTATCAAACGCCTTCCTGTGAGTCAATCACACATATACCCTGAATGCAAACACACGCAATAGTCCTTTTCATTAGGCTTCAGTAAAGCGTCTCCACCAGACAGAGTCCCCTAAGGGTGGGGAATTGGGGTGGCTATTGTCTATTTAAAGTCATTCTCCCATTCCTAATTGCCATGGGATCTTCACTACAGACCCTTGGAGCTTCCCATCACCGCTTTGGAGACCTCTCTCTCTCTCGTACCTAAAGCAGATGATGCTAGTACTCTGCTCATCCCCTCATCACACACCAGCACACACGCCCCCCCCCCCCCCCCCGCTATCTATCACATACCATTGACTCACCACGAAGATGCCTCCACCATAACCTGGCTTCAGGATGAGCAGATCCAAGATAATTGAGCCGGTGGTGCAGCCACACTGAATCCCTCGTAGCATCCCAATCCAGAGGATTAACTCTGCCTTGAGTTATTTTATCAAGACCCCCCCCCCTTTGGTTAGCACAGCTTTAACGAAGTACCTGATACTGTTTCTGTATGCATATTTAGGTGTGCATTCATTTCTATTTGCATACTTCCTTCTCTAAACACATATGGGTCGGTGTTTCCCATACTAGGTGCATTACGTGATTTTAAATCCATTGAGTGTATGTGTGTGACACTGTGTGTATGTGGATATATTTACCAGGGGCTGTCTGCATACTAAAGTGCTTCGTATAGACCTGCAACCATACAGGATTCCTTAGGATCTCGTTCAATTTGCACAGCCTCTTACAATAAGATGGTGCTTTCCTCAATTTATGCAGACAAAATTCATGCTTAGAGGAGAAAGTCTTTCAGCCAGGACAGAGCTACAAATTGTAAGCTTGTTGTGTCTGCTGATGATGCCACCCTCCTCTCCACACACACCCCCATCACCAACCACTGCAAATGTTGGCCGCGAACAGCTCACACCTGCACACCTGCACACCTTGCTCAGAGATGCCCGGAAGGTTGCATCCCTTTTGTAGGGGGAGATTCCGAGGCCACCGACTGGCCAATGTGGGCGTACAAGAGCCCGCCAGTTATTTACAGGAGGAGAGTGAGAGAAGCAGATCTGGGCAGAGCAAGGAGCTAGGCACATGTGATTTCAGGAGAAATCTAGTCTGAATCCCCGTCTCTGGTTCGGCTTTTTGGGATCCTGATCTAGACATCGCTGGACAGAGTTGGAAGCTAGGTTCTGTCTAAGAGCCTGGGGATTTTCCTCCCCAACACACTGCCTCCTCCCTTGATGTTCATGTTACAATTCATGCTCATCTGGGTTGATTTTCCTATACCTTTCTCCAGAGGTAGTCATGAATAGGAATTGTTTGTTTGTCTAAAAGCAGAGTGGAAGCTAACTGTTTTAGACTGTGAAACAGTGTAATGGACACTGAGCCTGTTACATTACATTTTATGGTTTTATAGCAATTACACTGCATTTTATGGTGTCATAACATATTACATTTTATGGCTTAATATCAGCTTTAATACAAGACACCATGGCCCAGAATTTTAACAAGGGGAAGCTTCTCCTGGTGGGATGGTAATGGGCTTTCCGCATGACCACAAGCCTTCCAGCAGGAAGCCAGGGAAGGTGCAGCCCAGACTAGGTCTCCCTCAAGCCTCGATAGCCACCCCATCCTGTGCTTCCTCGGTCAAGCTTGGCTTTCTTGCTAGGGGTCCTTGTGCAAACTAGGAGAACAGCTGTTTCTCTGGGCTTCCAGCCCCACACCCCATCTCTCTGTTACCCCATTTTCTTGTTCACACAGTAAACAGGATGATCCTTCTGGAGCACAAAGCTGATCATGTTACTGCCCTGCTTAAAACCCATCTATATCGGGGCACTTGGGTGGCTCCGTAGTTTAAACATCCAACTTCGGCTCAGGTCATGATCTCACGGTCTGTGGGTTCGAGCCCCGCATCGGGCTCTGTGCTGCAGCTCGCCTCCTGGAGCCTGCTTCAGATTCTGTGTCTCCCTCTCTCTGTCTGCCACTCCCCTACTCATATTCTGCCTCTCTCTCTCTCTCTCAAAAATAAGTAAACATTTAAAATAAATTTTCTTTGGGGCGCCTGGGTGGCGCAGTCGGTTAAGCGTCCGACTTCAGCCAGGTCACGATCTCGCGGTCCGTGAGTTCGAGCCCCGCGTCAGGCTCTGGGCTGATGGCTCGGAGCCTGGAGCCTGTTTCCGATTCTGTGTCTCCCTCTCTCTCTGCCCCTTGCCCGTTCATGCTCTCTCTCTGTCCCAAAAATAAATAAACGTTGGGAAAAAAAAATTAAAAAAAAAAAAAATAAATAAAATAAATTTTCTTTGAAAACCCGTCTATATCTTCCCATTGCCTTCAGGGCCAAGTCTATACTCAGGTCCAAACTCAGCCTATCGTTCAAAGACCTTTCTACTCTGATCCACAGCCTTGACTCACCCATCCCCCACGCCCCTCCTGCCACGTACCCAATGCTAAAGCCACAGTGACCTTCCTGCCATTCCCAAATTGTGTTGTGTCCTTTTGCACTCTCCCGCCTTTGCACATGCTGTTCCTCCTGTCTGGAATCCCTTCCTGGATCTTTATTTTTCTATGCATTCACCAGATATTTATCCAGCACCTGCAATGCTGGGCATCGTTGTGCCCGCTAGGGATGCACTCAAAACGTCTACTCTCACAGAGCTCACTTTCTAGTGGGAAGAGATGACATTGTATTAGTCCTTCAAAAGTCAACTCTGCGGGAATACAGAGGACAGAGAGATAAAAAGTAAGTAAGGCAAGAACAGTCTGTGCTGAATGCAGCACATGCTGAACAAAGTAGCTGCTCAACCAAGGGGAAAACAAGACACACCTAAAACAGAAGTGCTTTTCCTTCCGAGATGAAATACTTAGGTTACTAAGGAATGTTGAGCCCACCCTTACCCCTTACTTCACCTCTTACCCCGCCCCCATGCATTCTTCCTGAGTTTGCTATCGTAGATGCATAAGGGGTCACGTACGTAGAGTCATGGTGTCTCTCGTAACTTATTTTTCTGCTTTCGTTTCCACATTCTACTGTTCGAGTCCCAGTAAATACAAGTCCCAGTAAATACAAGAGTTGCTTAAGGGAGTTACGTGATCCGCTTTGTGCTGCAGAACGATCATTCTGTTTACTGTGTAACTGCCTTGCTTAAGGGAGGTTTTCTTGGTGGAGTCCCCTCTGGGCCTCTCATTGTTCCAAACCATTTGGACTCTCAGTAATTCTTTTGTCTCACGTGGCACAGAGCTGCGCGACACAACTCAGGTCACCTCCTCCTGGAAGCCTGCCCTGATGGACCCAAGTAGCGAGATAGGCAGTCCATCCTGTGTCATAACACTTACCACAACTGTAGTCATCTCTTCCTTTCCCCACCTTCCCCAAAGGCAGGGACGATGCCCTACCCATGTTTACTTTCTTATTGCCAAATACCAAGCCCCTTGGAAGTGCCCAGAAAGATAACCAAAAAAGTGAACGAATAAAGTAAGAGAGAATGAACGATTAGTGTGATTTAGGGGTGCCAGTGAGATTGCATGCCCATCACAAAACGTCTCCAGCACAGATGCCTCAAATCCTGCCACCCGGAAATTCATTACTTTAGGTTAAGAATTGTTCACTCCCAGCCATGCTTTTGAATGCAAATGGCCCTGAAAGTAAGATGTTTGCATGAATTATTCCATTAAGGCTCTTGGAAGCTGGCTGGAGAAGACAGGACATAAGTGAGCTGCTTACTGCACTGGAAGATAAAGAGAGAAGAAAAGGAAGGACGATTTGCAAGGGCTCCAGCCTGAGCTCAGGAAATTGGTTGCAGATATTGACAAGTATATTGACTAAGAAGGCTTGGGAATCATAGCACTATTAGAGGGCTCCTAGAGGGGAATGAAACCAGCTCTGGGCGAGGCGTGGGGTTCTAGCCCTGGTTTGCTGTGCAACTTCTGGTAAGAAGCCTCAGCCTCTCTGGGCCTCAGTTTCGTGAACTATAAAACAAGGAGGTTGGGCCAGATGTGATCAGAGCCTCTGAGGCACTGACAGAGCTAACTCTCTTCTACCAGCTGTGGCCTTAGGCAAGCTACTTAACCCTGTGTGCCTCAGTTTTCTCATCTATAAAATGGAGACGGGTGTAAAAAATACACACTCCTCAGAGGTTGGTGTCAGCACGTAAGTTAATACAAATAAAGCAATGAGCATAGAACCTGAGCTATTGTAAGCACCCAATAAATGTCAGTTATTATTAAATGAACCAAAGGATCAACACTGGAATCTCTGCAAACCACAGAAGGCCAGCGCTGGCAAAGACTTTACTGCAATAAGAACAGACCAGTAATAGGGGCTCACCGTGGGCCAGGCACTTGGCAAGTGCTTCATAAACTGCATCTCCCTTGGGCCTCACAGTGACCCTGTGAGGTGTGCTCCTCAGTGAATCCAGACTCACCACAAAGCTCAGAGCAGGTGCGAATGTGCCCAGGCTCACACAGCGGCAAGGGGCATACTTGGCATCTTGAACCAGGATATACTTGATGCCAAAGCTTTTCATCTAACATGGCAAATTTTCAGCCCTTCTTTCTGCGTATTTTTCAATAATTCTCTTCTTTCCGTCAAGGCCTCCGATGAAACATATGTCGGGCCATTTGAAGTCATGCCATGGCTCACTGATGCTCTGTTTGGGTTTTAAAATTTCTTTTTCCTCTGTGTGTTCAACTTTGGATCATTTCTGTTGCTAAAGTCTTCAACGTCGTGAATCTTTTCTTCTGCAACATCTAATCTGCAGTGCTTTCCACTCGGTGTATTTTTCATCTCACACGTTGTAGTTTTCATCTGTAAAAGTTCAGCGTGGGCCTTTTTGATGTCTGTCATATTCCTACCTAACATCTGAGACTCGTGGAATACAGTTAGAATGCCTGTTTTAATGTCCTCGTTCGTTAATTCCAACATATGTGTCTGCTCTGGGTCCATTTCAATTGATTGATTTTTCTCCTCATCATGAGTTGTGTTTTCAGGTGAAAATTTTGTCGGGAGGGGGGGTCATATGACCCACTGGTCTGGGCCAATAACAGATGTTCTGTTCCTCTAGCAAGTGACTGGGCCAGGAATGTGAAGGGAACCCAGGTCTGACCAATGGACCATGAGGGAAAGTCTGCATGCAGGGAGACTCTTGGCAAAGGCTTCCTCACTCTCAGGAAAGAAACCAGTTGCCCTGGATGTGACCATTTCTCGATGGAACACCAGGAACTGTTGTGTTTATTGGACACTCACAGTGTGCCAGGCCCTGTGCTAAATGCATTAAGGCATGTGATTCTAACCACGCACCTTTGCAGCATTTATTAACGTGAGGGTCATTTTACAGATAAGGACACTGAGGGTCAGAGTAGCAAACGCTCTTTCCCAAGGTCACAAGGGGTAGCAAAGGGCAGAGATGGAATTGGAAGTCAGGTCTCTCTGACTGCAAAACTAGTGACCTTAAAATCCTACTCTGCACTCTCTCTGTGTTTAAAAAAACAAAAAAACCCACCCTAATCCACATGATCCCATTCCTCTCTGATCCATATTCATGATGCTCAGAGCCAAGTAACTGGGGCTGCCAAAGGGTGCCGAGAAACCATCCTAATGAGCTTGCTCAGCTCCTCTTCCGAAACCGCATCCCCTGCTAGGCAGTGAGGCCTCTTCTGTCAATATTGACGCCTCTCTGAGACACTCAGAACCCGCCATGGACGGAGGAACAGCTGCTGCTGAGATTTAAAAAGAGAAAGGAAAAGAAAAAAAAAAAAAACAAATCCCCTCAACAGAGCTACGGCTTGGCATTGCAGACCCAGCAAACCCCCGTGCATCTCAGGATCCTGGGGTAGAAAGGGCCAGATCACAAGCCAGCTGACCTGCAAGGTGCGTGGCCAGGCCCCTGCGTCCGGGGTCTGCTCACCTGCCGATTCTGCAGCACCACAGAGCACTGGGGAAATCTGCTCTGGCAAAGGGATGATGCCTCCTTGCTAGACGTGCCCCGGGGGCAGCTGTGGTTTTAATTCCTGGACCTCCTCATGGGCACCACCTGGCCTGCAGCCTGCTGGAGAGCCAAAGTCATGCTCCAGAAGGACATGTTTCTGGGAGGGGAGGAATCAGGTTGGAAAAATAAAGGCTTTTTGAGAAGGACGATGCAATGCAAGAAGCACCAGCTGTGGACTCAGACAGTCCTGGGTTTGAATCCCACGGTACGCGAGTTACCCTCTCTGGCAAATGGGGTTTGTTCCCCCAACAAATATCCATGCATCCGGAGACGACAGTCCAAGGTCATGGGGACATAAGTAAAATGCCAAGCACACAGCCTGGCACCTCGTACATCCTTAGGAAATGCAAATGGATCATGCCAGGGTCACCAGCCCGTGGCTGTCATGTCCAAAGGGACAGTACCATACCTGCGAGACACAGTTTGTAATCCAGCTCTGTCACCGACTGTCATGCCACCATGCCATTACTCCACGTGATGCTTAATTGTATGTGTCTACTTGACTGGGCCACTGGGTGCCAGGACATTTCACCAGACATTATTCCAGGTGTGACAACTAACATTTGAATCAGTAGACTCAGGCAGATGGCCCTCCCCAGTGTGGGTGGGCCTCATGCAGTCAACTGAAGACCTGAACAGAATTAAGTCTGTATTCAAGGGAACTTCTCCTTCCCGACTGTTCGAACCGGAATGTTAGTCTTTTCCAGCCTTCAAACTTGGGTGGAATCATCGGCTTTTCTTGGATCTCCAGCCTCGCAACTTTCAGGCTAGATATATATCATTGGCTCTCCTGATTCTCGGGCCTTGGGACTCAGACTGGAACTATGCATTGGCTCTCCTGGGTCCCCAGCTTGCCAACTGCAGATCCTGGGATTTCTCAGCCTCCATAATTCATTCATGTGATCCAGTTCCTTGTGTTATCTGTCTATCTCCTTCTGGTTGTTTTTCCGGAGAACACTAATACACTCCACCTTCCCAATTCTCTTTCTTCCTCTGGAAAGTGATGATAATCAGTCCTACTTAGTGGAGTTATGAGAACAGGCAATTACAGTGTATGTTACAATATATTTTGCCAAGTGCTATGAAATGGATAATTACAGCTTACTGGGGAACCCAAAGGAACACATGATCCAGTCTTAAAAGAATATCTTCTTGGGGCGCCTGGGTGGCTCAGTTGGTCAATTGTAAGGCTTCACCTCAGGTCATGATCTCACGGTTTGTGGGTTCAAGCCCCACGTCAGGCTCTGTGCTGACAGCGCAGAGCCTGGAGCCTGCTTCAGATTCTGTGTCTCCCTCTCTCTCTGCCCCTCCTCAGCTCACGTTCCATCTCTCTCTCTCTCTCAAAAATGAATAAATGTTAAAAAAAAATAAAGAAAAGAATATCTTCTTAGACGAAGAGAGTTAGTTGATACCAGAAAAGGGTATGGAACAGAATTTCAGGAAGGGGGAACAGCACATGCAAAGGCCAGGAGGCCAAATAGTATGTGGCCTTATTGGAACACTGAACATAGCTCAATATGACTAGTGTTGAAGCACAGGGCTGTTTTGTATCACATTACTAGCTTGGTGCTTAGCTGGAAGGCAGTGAAGAGCCATTGAAAATTTCTCAGGCACAATAGTGCCATAAATGTATGGGACTTTAAACAATTCATCTTAACCTCTTGGAATACCAGTCTCCTAGGACTAACATCAAATAGCTCCACCTGCCTCACTGCATTTTTGCAAGGCTCAGATGAAGCTACGTACCCTAAAGGGCCTTGTAAATCAGTGAGTGCTTGGCAAATAGAAGGCAGGGTTATCAGCCAATAAGTCAATATTGTTATATCAACTTCAAGGCTTTTGCGTCCCCACCAGTTTTCTGTAACCAAAGCCACAAGTCAAATAAAATATGGGGGAAGAACTTATTGGACAAACCCGAGAACTTTTGATTAAAGGTAGAGATTTGTTAGTTGCCTCCCTGGCACCTGTGTTAATCCAGGTCTTCCAAAAAAAAGAAAAAAAAAAGCTGGGAATGGGCCTGCCTTAGTATTCCTCCTACACTCAGCCACTGGCTGGAAGCCACCCCAGGGAAACACGACTTTGGCACAGTGGATTTCAGAGCACGGCCGCTGATCCACTGTGCTCCCTGGAGCCAGAGGTCTGAGAGGTGCATGCTTATAATCACCACAGTCTCCAAGGCCTTTCTTGTGACCACAGTCCTGAACTGTTTTAAAAATATGTCTCCTTCCTGTTCTCACTCCACGGGACTCCGATCTGAGACATCATAGTCCCCTGGCTGTGACTACACGGTTGATACGTTCATGGGCATGTGACCTAAGTGGTCCAATTAGAGTTTCTGAGTTGCAGGAGGCCCAACCCTCGGGGAAAACACACTGAAATCTTTTCTCTGGATCTGAATGTACAAGGATGAAGTCCAGGAGTTGTGGCAGCCCCGTTGGCCACAAGAGGCAGCCGCCACAAACCAGAGAATGGAAAATTACACAAAGAAGATATCATGTGAGCTCGTGGTTTGTTTTTTTTCTTTCAGACACTCTTGGAGCCAGAATTTCTCCCTTGACTGTTCAATTTTTTAAAAATCTATGCATTCACATTTTTTTCTTTTTTTAATTTAAGGGCTCCATTGAGGTATAATATGGAATAAACAGCGCAGATTTAAAGAGTACAATTTGATATTTTAATATATGTGTACACCAGTGAAATCATTACCACAATCAAGGTAAGAGCATTATCCATCACCCCCCAAGTTTCTTTCCACCTCTCTTAATCCTTCCCTCCCGCCCCTTGCCTTGGGCAATCACTGATCTGCTTTCTGTCACTAAAGATAAGCTTTATGTTTCCTGAATTTTATATAAAGAATCACACGGTATATACCTTTGTTTTTTTCATCTCACTTCTCCCATCCAGCATAATTATTTTGAGATTCATCGCTGTTATGTGTATTAACACGTCATTCCTTTCTATGGTTAAATACTACACCATCATATGGATGTCTCAGTTTGCTTATCCATTCACCTGTTGATGGGCACTTGGGTTGGTTCCTGTTCAAGGCTATTACAAATAAAGTTGCTACAAGCATTATGTGCCGGTCTCTATATAGATATATGCTTTCATTTCTCAGGAAAATGCCTAGAAGTGCGAGAGCTGAATCGTAGAATAGGTATAATTTACTTTTTTTTTAAGAATGCCCAACTTATTTCCAAAACAAGCTGTATTATATGACATTCCCACCAGCAGCAGCATCTAAGAGTCACAATTCCTTCACTCCTTGTCAGGGATTGGTAGGGTCAGTCGTTGGAATTTTAGGCATTGCAATAGTTGTGTAACGATATCTCATTGTTTTTTTAGTTGGCTTTTTCCTAACGACTAGTGACGTCGAGCATATTTTGCTGAACATATTTGCCGTACCCATAGCTTCTTCGGTGGACTGTCTGTTCAAATACAGTCCTACATTTGTACAGCCTCTCTTTCTCTTCCCTTTGTCCCTCTGCGGAAGAGGACCCCTCCCCTCTGTGCCTATGCCGCCCATGTTATCTCTCCCACTTTACAATCACGCGCTCATGGCCCACCAGGTTGTCCCTGTGGGCCCCTGGAGACATCTCTGTCACTCTGCAGCCTGGACACTTGGAATTCAAAGTCCTTTGGCCTCAACACTGCTGTGTTTGAGGGACAAGGGAACTTTGGGTCCCCCTACTTCTCTGCCATGTTGGATCCCCTGCTCAAATAGTTTGTCCAGAGGCACCTGGGTAGCTCAGTCAGTTAAGTGTCCAACTCTTGGTTTTGGCTCAGGTCATGATCTCATGGTTCATGAGTTGGAGTCCTGAATCTGTGCCATGTTGACAGTGCAGAGCCTCCTTGGGATTCTCTCTCTCCCTCTCTCTCTCTGCCCCTTGCTCTCTCTGTCTCCAAAATAAATAAACTTAAAAGTAATAAAAATAATTTTAAAAATTAATTAAAAACTAGTCTGTCCATTTTTAAAATCGGATTATTTATTATTGAGTTTTGAGAGTTCTTTATATATTCTGGTTACAAATCCTGTATCAGATGTACTATTTGCAAATATTGTCTTCCAGTCTGTGGCTTGTCTTTTCCTTCTCTTAACAGTGTCTTTGAACGGCATGCAATGAACTGAATGTTTATGTCCCCCTAAAATTCATAGGTTGAAATCCTAACCACTGAGGTAATGGCATTGGAGGTGATGAAGTCATCAGGACAGAAGCCTGCTGAATGAGATTAGTGCCCTTCTATAAGAGAGCCCAGAGAGCTCCCCCTCCCCTCCCACTGTGTGAGGACACAATGAGAAGGTCCAGTCTATAAACAGGAAGCGGGTCCTCACCAGACACTGACTCTGTTGGCACCTTGATCTTGGACTTCCAGACTCCAGAACTGTGAGAAATCAATTTCTGTTGTTTATAAGTCCCCCAGTCTGTAGTATTTTGTTATGATATCCCCATCAGACTAAGCGCAGCAGATTTTAATTTTGATGAAGTCTAATTTGTTCATTTGTTTTTACAGACTATGCTTTTGATGTCATGTCTAAGAAACTTTTTGCTTAAACCAAGGCCACAAAAGTTTCCTCTTGTATATTCTTCTAGAACAGAATTTCCCCACCTTCATGCTATGGACATGTTGAGCCAGATAATTCTTTGGTGTTATTAATAGGTCTTTGCTAAACTCACTTATTAATATAGTAGCGTTTTTGCAGATTCCATAGGATTTTCTACATAGATGATCCGGTTGTCTGCAAATGAAGATCATCGTTTCTTCTGTTCCAATTAGATTGTCTTTTATTTCTTTGTCTTGCCTTATTTCACTGGCAAGGACGTTGTTAAATAGAAAAGGTGATAGTAACATCCTTGTCTTGTTTCTGATATTAGGTGAAAGAAGGCAGTCTTTTATTATTAAATATGCCAGCTGTGGGGATCCCACTTTACAGATAGATTTTTTTTTATGGGCAACATGTTCAGTCAAGGGGTAATTATTCTCCGCCAATGAAGCCAGACCCTTCTGCACTCTCTCCGGTGCCCTGAGATTCACGAGGTGTTCCATTCAGTCTGGTGGGAACCGTCACTGTCTCAGCCCAATGTGAACTCTCAGCACTGTTATCTCCGCTCCTTGCAGATGGTTCTTTTCCAGCCTCGGTAGTTACCTTGCACTCATGGGCTGATCAGTAACCCTCTCTCATCTCGGAAGTTCTCTGCGTGGCCTGTGTCTCTCCAGTACCTTAGCTAGCAACTCTCCCCACCACAGATTCCCCAGACTCTCAGCTCTGTCTTCTCAATTCTGGTCCATCGGGCTCCCCCTTCCCATCCTGCAGCCTGGAAACCCTGTCATGGCAGAACACCGGGGGCACACCTAGGGCTCACGTCACTTGTTTCCTGCCTCCCACAGGTCCCTGTCCTTTGTTCCTTGAGCTCCAATAGCTGGAACATCACTGTAGCATATTTTGTACCATTTTGTTTGTTTGTTTGTTCCAGGCAGGAAGTTAAATCCCATCCCTGTGACTCCATCCTCACTAGAAGCAGAAGGCTGCCCAATGGTTGAACTACTGAGTCCCGGTTCGTGTTGGACTCCCATCATCTGTTAACGAAAAGTGTTGTAATTATTACAGTTCTGTGGCTTGTCCGGTCTGGGGCAAATGGAGCCAGAGAGCCTGATCTTGCTCTGGATAAAAAGCCAGAAGGGTCAAGAGGTGGCAACGGTTATTGCTAATTATTCCAAAAGAAGGAATTGGAACAGTATCGAGAGGTAGTGACAGCTGCAGGATTTAAAATGAGAAAAGGCTTGGGCTTGAATTCGGATCCAGCTACACCTGAGGAAAATTACTTAAACTTCCCGACCTCCAGTTTCCTCATCTATGAGATGCAACTAACAGGAGTACCGAGCTTGCGAGGTTGCTCGAAGACTCACGAGGATGACGCCTGTGAAGTTCGGTGCTTGGCATGTCGTTAGTATTATTAACGTGAATGCTCTAATTCCTCTGATCGCGGTCGAATTGTGATGTTTGCCTCGTCCGCATCTATCGCTTGAATAAAGCCTCGGTCAGATCTTTGTATCGCAGGTCCTAGACCCCTGGCCACCCCCCCAACCACATTGTATGAGCTATGATGTCAGTCCAGAGATCATCGGGATCAACAATGGTTTAGTTTAGTTGGTCAAAGCAGAGCACGGAGACAAAGGATCTGGTTCCCATGTGGATATGTGGGCTCTGAATTATTCAAGTTCTTCGACTGGACGTTGTGCAGAAGATGCCTATCACTATGGCTGCCCAGCCACAGAGCCTCATAAAGGGAAATGCCTCTCCCCCCTCCCCTGGTTAAGACCCCGGGCAACCTTGATCTGCTGATTGGACCACACCTGATTAGACCGACTCCACCTGACCATATATACAGACTGGCTGGTGACACAGGGCCACAGCCTGCTGAAAAGCAGATGAGCGGGGCCACTCAACAGCCTCTCTCCTTGAAATGTGGACTAAGGTATATCCAGAGACTGAAACAGTCCGACGTTGGCCTTGAAATAGTGGGGTGGGTCTCTCGCTAGGGAGGCTCTGATGGACCAGGAGCAGGAAGAGGCTTTGAGGAAGCAGAACGATGAGTAAGCGGAAGGCACAGTGAGAGCAGGACACAGAGCAAAGAAGCCATGCTGGAACAGGACTCGGCTAGCTCCCAAATGGCTTCAATTCCCAAATGTCCTCATTCCATTTCTGGCTGCAATTCACACGTATCCCTTTTGGAAATTACTTTTTCTTTTCAGAACAGGGGGAAAAAAAAAGTCAGAACAGAAAAAGCTCAGGAAAGAATGTAAAAATAACCCTCATTCTCATAGTGGCACTATATATATATATATATATATATATTCCCCCCCCCCCCCCATAAAACTGAGGTCACACTATCTGTTATCCTGTTGGGTTTCTCTCACCTATAACAATGTGTCATAGACTTCTTGCCATTCGATACAAACTCTTCTCAGATATGCTTTTAAATGATTTTATTCTAAGGATACGCCATCATTAATTTATGTAATTCCTTGTCAGTGACAATTAGTTTTTTCAAGGTTTTTTTTTTTTTATCTTTTGCTTTTATAAATAATGTTGCAAAGAACACAGCTTGTAGTTAAATCTTCAAACACATAAGTGATTATCCTCTTATAGTAAATGATTAGAAGGCTAATTGCTGGGTGAACAGGCATGCATATCTCTTAAATCTTTTGATAGGTATTGTTAACTTACACTCCAGGAAGTTTGCAAAAATTTATATTCCCACCAGTAGTATATGAAATGTGTCTGATCCAAAGAATTTTTTTGATTGATTCTACCAGATCTTGGAGACCATATCTCCATTGTCTGGCATGGTGTCTCAGTATACAGCAGTCACTCAATACATGTTTGTTGACCCAAACGGAAGTCACCTGTAGTGACTGAAGAGTCTTCTTCTTTCTTCTGAGCTCAGTTGACGGCTGTTGTGTTCTTTGCAGCCATCACAACCCCTAACATACCTCCCTGCAAGGTCTTCTCTGGGAAAAACACTTCTAATTTCCTCAGAGAACCACAGAACCCCTGGCTGGCAGCTGCAAGTCTGAGACCCTCCCATCTTGAGTCCATGACTTCCCAAGAGGGGAGCCTGTCCTTTCTTCTCTCTGAAACCCACTACCGAGTAGAGAAAGACAGAAGAAAATAAGACAGATGGAGGGCTCATTAAAACAATCAATTATTTTGATGCATTTGGACATGATAAAGTACACCAGGGCGTGTGGGTTTTAATAAGGCCTGTGCCGGGAGAGCAGCCGCGGGACCGAGAACGGCAGAGAATGAGACATTGCTTTCTAGAAGGCACCTACTGTGATAATGTTACCTGCGGTTTATGCCATGGCAGAAAATAGACACGGAATCAGAGAACGTTAAATCTGAGATAATGGGTTTTTTAATTGTTTTCAAATTTTGGATGAGCATTTTAATTGAGGTGGTTGGGAGGTTGATATAACTTTTGTATTTGATTATCTGGCAAAAGGAGAGGGGAAATGAAGACAAGTGGGGAAACGGAGGTAGCACGTTTTTTAAAAAAAAAACCAAACCACTCATAACACATAGCATGATAAATTCCATCTCTGTACAATCGTTTTTATTATACGTGGCAGAAACAAAATGATTTCTGTACATAATTAGTACCAAGATTAGAGAAATGTTAACAGCCTGGGGTTGTAAGTTAACCCTCTGCATGCCGGGAAGGGGAAATCTTCATTCTCTCAATCCATTTGTGTTAAGTGTTGAGAAGGATCTAGTATTTTGGAGGTGGCCGCTGTTAGATATGACACCAGGCACCTTCCATATTTTCTTTTTCCTTCTCTCACCAACTCGATGGGATGTTTTATTGTCCTTATTCCACGGATGAAGGAAATACAGCTCAGAAAGGGTAAGTGACTTGCTGAAGGTCACACAGCAGAGAAGGCTGGAGGTCTGACCTAAACCCAGTTGAAGCCAAGGTCAACACCCTATCAGAATAACAGAAAGGAGAGCCACAAATCTGGGTTCAGATCCCCCCCTCTAAGACCTCTGTGACTTTGGACTTTATTTACCCAACTTTCCTGAGCCCCCAATTTTATCTTCTATAAAATGGTAATAATAATATAAAATAATAATAGCACTTACCATCTGGGCTTTGTTTTTCATTTTGTTTCTGAAGATTTACTGAGGTAATGATTACTAAAGCACTTAGCATGGTTCCCGGAATATGGCAAGTGCTCAATAAACATTAGCTGTTAGTATTAACAGGAATCTGCCTGTCTCTGTATAAAGCTTCTAACTATTTTCAAGGTCCTGTAGGGAAAAGAAGTTTCTGAAGGAGTCATTTCCAACCTCGGGGAGTTTACAGTCTGCTGAGATGATGGATCAGAATCCCCCAACTTCCAGGCAGCTCCAGTCTGCTGAGTGGACAGAAGCGACCAAACATCTCTCTCCCAGCTTTCTAGGATGTCAAAGATTCTGTTTTATTGTCAAAACATGCCTGTCCCTACCCTACCTCCATGAACTGCATGGATTTCAATTCTTTATTTTGGAACATATGATCCTTTTCCAGGTGACTCAAGGCTGGCTTACTCTAATGAGTGGCGGCTACAGATACAGACACAGCACGTCCAAGGTGGCAAATGCAAACATTCAATGTTGAATATTCTATTAGCAAATCATATTGTGCCATTTTGGACCTGGGGCCGGGGGGCGGAAATGGGTACTGTGGGGCTGGGGTCTTTAGGTTGCAAAGGAAAAGGGAGTCCTAGGGGACTTGAATGCACAAGAAATGGCCTCGGGCAAATTGCTCAGCCTTTCTGAGCTTGTCAATTCACCCGTAAACTGGCTCCCAACACACCAGGCATCTCTCTCTTTCCCTTCTCTCTCTCCCTCCCTCTTTTTCTCTCTGCTGTCCTCCAGAATCTGTTTTGGCTGCACCCAGGGAAGCAGGATGAGCTTAGCTGGGGAGGAGGAGGGAGAAGATGGCCAGGGGTCTGGTCCCTGCCGGAACCTGAGGCCAGAAGCTGATGGAAACATTGATAAAAGTGTCTGTGCTATGTGAGCACAGGCAGAATAGCTGAAAAGCCCAGAGGCCTTTCTCCCCATCTCTGCATGGCACATGGTGCCGTCCTAGCATCCCCAAAACCACAAGCTTTGAGGTGCCTCCCTGGCATGGATGTTGGTGTTCTCATAATGAGCACATTGGGGGCGTGTCACCACACCGGGTGGCATTGGTGACTAAGGGCATGTGGAGCCAGAACAGAAGAGAACAGCCTGTGTTGAGTGAATCTGCCTTTCGGGCTTCTGGGCACAGGTAAGAGCTGGAGAACACGGCTCAGGGGCTTTCTATCCTGTGTGAGTCCGCTGGGACTCACGTCAACCCAGGATGGGTATGGAATCCCACCACTGCTCCCGCGATCAGCCCCACTGTGGCCACGTGGTCTGAGCCACCATTGTCTGTCACCTGGATTCTGCAGCAGCCCCCTGCTTCCTCTTTTGCCCCCCCCGCCAGACTACTCTCGACACAGCAGCCAGATTTGTTAAAACCTAAGTCAGACGGAATGACTTCTCAGCTGCAGATTCTGCGGCAGATCAACATTTCATTCAGAATAAAAGCCAGAGTCCTTTCAGTGGCCACGAGGCCCACACATGTGCCTTTTCTGCCCCCACCTACCACTACTCTCCCCCTCACTCACTATGTTCCTGAACACTGGCTTTGTTTCTAGTCCCCAAACACACCACAGGGCCTTTGCACCTGCTTTTCTTCTCTTTCTGTTATACTCTTCTCCAAAATTTGCCCATGGCTCACTTTCTGCCTTTATAATAAGAAATACATACATTTGGTCTTCATCCTCATTTCTGGCACAGAGCTCCTAAGACCCTTGGAATTTCCTAAGTAATGAGAGTGATACAGGTACCTTTTTTATGTTAATAAGGTGCCTTTTGGACCCCCACCTAAGGATGGGGGCTCGATGCCAGGAGAACCAACCGTGTGATTGAAGGGCTGGACTTTCAGTCCCACCCGTGACCTCCAGAGAGGATAGGCCAATCGTCAATGGCCAAAGAGTTGATCAATCGTGCCTATGTAGTGAGGCCTCTATAAAAACCCAAAAGAAGGGCTTCAGAAAACTGCCAGGTTGGTGAACATGTGGAGATTTAGGGAGCGTGGCATGCCCAGAAAGAGCATGCAAACTCCACACCCTCTCTCTATCCCTTGCCGTATGTATTGCTTCCAACTGGCTATTCCTGCTTATTATATCTATAATAATCCAGTGGTCTAGTAAGTAAAATGTTTCTCTGAGCCACTCTAGCAAATTACTCAAGCCCAAGGAGGGGGCCAGTCCGTCGGAAGTAAGGGGAACAACCTGGAGTCAAAAGAAGAGGGGGGGCAGTCTCATAGAACTAAACTTTTAACCTGTGGGATCTGATGCTACCTCATGATAGATAGTGTCACAACTGAGTTGAATTCTCAGACACCCTTTCTGCTGTGTCCCCAGTATCTAGAACAGTGCCTGCCATATGCTGGGTGCTTAGTAAATGTTTGTGGAATGAATAAATGAATGTATGAATGAATACAGAAAGTGTGATCTTTTTTATCATCCACAGATTGATGAGGACTGACACATATGGGCTATGTGGCCTCATAGGGTCACCAGGAGCATCGGCTGGGCTAAGGTGTGTAAAATATCTAGCACATAGTAGGCACTATTATTGCCATTGTTGTTGTTGCATTGTCTCTCCTCCCCTCTCTGATCCTCTGTCTCCTCTGCACAATATTCCCACCCCCTTTTGTCCCCCGATTTTGTTCTCAATGGGTCTCCTCTCCTCATTTATCAGCTCCTATCAGCCCCTCAATTTTCCTCTCTTGCTGCTACTCAGGGAAGCTGTCTAGCCCAGCGGGCCCCTGGGACCTCATTCTGTGTCTCCACTGGGTCTGCCTCACTCCCTGGAAAAGCGAATCATCGTGAATCACTTCCTCCCTGGGCCAAAAACCCAAAGCATCCTTGACAACATGCACCGGTGCTGGCTACCGACAGACCTTTTCAGATGGGACAAGCCTCAAATCAATTTTCATTTCTTCCAGGTGAGAGAGAAGGGCTGTTTGGTGACCCGGGGGGCCTCTGTGAATCTCCAGCAAGAAATCACTCTGGTTTCTACTTTTCTGCTTAGGTGAGCTGCGGGTCTTTCTGCAAACTCGGATCTTTCTCCAAATGATTCACAGAAACAAATGCTCCCCGGAGGCAGAGGCGGGCCCACGGCTGTGTGCTGTGCTGGCATCCCGCAACATTATTAATTAAATTTGAGACAATATCAAAGTAGTGATAATAATCATTAAGGCTCATAAATACTAACCAGGTGCCAGGCCCTCGACTGGCTAATAGTAGTTTATTTAACCCTTAACACAACCCTTTGTGGGAGATACTCTCCCCACTTTATAGAGGAGGAAAATAAGTTACAGAGAGGTTCAGTAATTTGCCTAAGGTCACACAGCTCGTGAATGGAGAAGCCAGGATTTCGACTCAGGCAGTCTGGCTCCATTATTGAACACATACCATAGGGCCAGACACTGCTGGGTGCTGGGAATACAGAAAGGAATGACAGAAGACACAGTCTCCGCCTTCACAGAGTTTATGGTCTACCAGAAGGCAGGGGCATTAAACCATGAAATGTATAGCTACAGGCTGCAATGAGGCCAGGAAAGGAAAAGAGTGTGACAATCCCTTTGGGTTCCTCTTGGAATAAATGATATCTTTAGAATTCACTTTCACCAGGGCCCACTGGTAGCTTTTAGTCCAGAAAAACCTGGGTTTAGAGAAGCCAAGTGGCTATTCTTTCTTGGGCACTAGGTAATAAATGGCATGATTTGTATCCAAACTTCTGTCAATCATTCCATTTTCATCCCCTTTGACACGTGGAAAACAGACTCAAGGAAGTCAAGGGACTTGCTCAAGGTTCTCTGCCAGCAACAGCCAGAGCCAGGACTGAACTCGGTGGAGTCTGATTCTTTCTTCCGCATTGTAGATCCAATTTCTCAACCTCAGCCCCATTGACATTTTAGGCCACATAATTCTCCATTTGGGGGACTGTCCTATGCACTATAGGATGTTGAGCAGCAAACCCAGGCCTCCACCCAATAGATGTCAGTAGCGGGCCCTCTCCAGCTGTGATGGCTGAAGATGCCTCCGAACATTTCCCAGTGTGGGGGGTGAGGGATCAGTCCTGTTCGAAAGCCATGGCAATGGATGCCCACCCATCCCCATCCCCAGGCTGTCTTATTCATCTCTGACTACCTAACACCCAGCACGGTATCTGGCCCGTAACTGGTGCTCAACTAAAGTTTGTTAAATATAAGGAAGGAAGTGAGTGAGACAGGGAGAGGAAGAAAGGGACGGAAGGAGGAAAGTTCACCCAGTATGCGTACTACTGAAAGTCTGTAGATAAGTCAACCCAAATTGATTTTGTAACCCAAATTCTATTTGCAGTACCCTGGGGGAAAGACAAGGTTTTAGGGAATCTTGTGAGAAATTCTTACATAAAATGAGCAGTCTTTCTGTGATAGGATTCAGGGGACCCATACAACCACGTGCACACACACACACACACACACACAAGTAAAACTCTTCTGCAGATTTGGCTTTTCTGCATGGTTTACCCAGAGAATACCACCCTTGGCTCAAAGTGGGACGAACCAAGCTACTGTTGCTCTTTTCCATGGGAATTCAATTACCCATTTGGCAAAACACCCCAGGGCTCCTCCAAACTCCTTCACAGAACAGTATTTATCAGCGATTGACTATTATGACCAAGAGGGTCCCAGCTGGCTTTTCACCACCCAGTTTCTCCCACTTTCAGCCTTGCAGGATAGGGCTGACAATACCATAATCTCAGCTCAGAATTTCCCTGGCCTCAAGGACAGCTTTTCTGTTTGTACGTTTCAATCAACAGAAGCTCCAGTGTTTCCAGGGCAGATGTTTCCTGTCTGTTCTCTCTGTGTCCTGAGCAGAAAGGCCCATTAAGGCTGCACTGTTGGACAAGCCTTTCAATCAAAGTTTTTATTCCTGGATATGAGTGATGGACAACAGGAAAGGGAGTTCTGGATGTGAAATCCAGGCAGGAGAGAATTGTGCAACCAGCTGTCTTCTGCGTGCTTCCAAATGAGACCAAGATATGTCCTTGTATTGGGCGCCTGATGACGAGCAGGGCATATGGGAACCACTTACATCCAACCTTCAACACTCAGAAGTGGAGTGACTATGAGATCACGGAAAATGAGTATATATTGGCCTCTGCCCCTGGCTCCTGACACAGGAGGTCCTAAAACCGTTGCAATTTCCTAAACGCTAACAGCACCAGGAGCATCTTTTGCTCTAATAAGGTGACTCTGGATGGGCTCCTGGATGGCGGCTGGTCCCCAGAAAGACCAAGCCACGATTAGAAGCTTAGAATTTTTAGCCCCAACCCCTCATTGTCTAGCAAAGGGAGAGGATCTGGAAATGGAGTCGATGATCAATCATTAACTGCGTGCCTGCGTGAGGAAGCCTCCAAAAAATCCCATGGGGCTTGGGGAGCTTCCAGGTTGGAAGGATGGGTTTCCAGACGTGAACCTATCACACACTGGGGTGATGCAACTCAACCCCACAGGAACAGAAGTTCCTGTGCTTAGAACGCTCGCCACCTCGCCCTGCGTCTCTCTTCATCTGGCTTTTCATGTAGCACCCTTTATCATGTCCTTTCATGAGCTGGTAAACGTGTTTCCCCAAGTTCTGGGAGCCGCTCTAGCAACTTAATCGCACCTGAGGAGGGGGGCATGGGAACTACCTACTTACAGCCAAGCCCAACAGAGATCGTGGGTAACCTGGGGACCTACTATTTGTGGTCAGCATCTGAAGTAGGTTGGGGACAGTCTTCTGGGACTGTACCCATAACCTGTGGGATCTGACACCAAATCTAGGTAGTTGTGTTACAATTGAGTTAAATCCCAGACACCCCACCAGTGTCATAGAGAAATGCTTGGCATGGGGAAAAACCTCCACACATTTGGTGACCAACAGTGTCTGAGGTGAAGTGCTCTGTGTGGGTAGTAAAAGAAACACACAGGAGGCAAAAACCGGGTTTGTCTTAAGGAAGTGATTTTGGAGGAGCTATTATAGGTCTCTGGGTCACAGTGCCATCATTTGCAAAATAGAGGTGCTAATATTACCTACCTTATAGGTATCTAGATGTCTTGTTAGCCAGTTCCAGGCACTGTAGGCATAAGCGATTGTTGCGGAGAAGAATTGGAATCCTGGAAAAAGCAGTGTGGCCAGGGAGGGGGAAGTGGTAGGTAGTCACAGTGATTTGATTTGTGATGTAAGAATTCACTTGTGCCACCTTAAACCTGAGTCAACTTGACTTAGAAGTTTAGAAGGGTGTGGGGCCTTCAACAAGATACCTGAAACTTGCATTCATACTACTTCCCATGACAACGCTGGAATTCCTATGCACTCAAGACAATGCCAAGTAGCAGATCACTTCCTTTACTATCTGGAGCTTGGGCTCTATGTTCCGAATGGGCACAGACAGGAAGTTCCTGGCTCAGAATGACGGTCACCAGTTTTCCAGTGTTGTTTTTAAGAACAGAGCTAGTAGAGAAGTGTGAAGGATAGTTGGATAATTCTTCAGGTTTCTAGAGAAGCCTGGTGTTTATGGCATCAGATGTGAGACCAAAACCTGAATTTGTATCTTAGTCCCAAAAGTCAGAGTCTGTGTGACTTTGGACGCACCTCCTAACCTCTCCGAGCTGCCGTGTCATGGATACTTTGTCTTGTTTCTCCAGATCACTTCTCCCTTTTCCACCAAAGCACTCAGCATCTTTTTGTGAGTAACTTCACCCCCACTATCTTCAGCTCTGTTGTTTCCAATGAGATTGATCCCACTCACAGCTCTACCGTGGGCCCTGATTGGCTTGAGTCAATGAGTGCATACTACCTGTCCACCTACTATGATCCACTGATGCATAGACCTCTGACCCAGTTCCCACCAATAGGACATGAGCAGAGGTTTTCTGAGGGTTGGGGGGCAGACGAGTGCTCTGCCCTGCAGGAGACTTACCAGAAGAACTCATTTGTGTCCCTTTTGGGCATTGCCATGTGAGGATATGAGAATAAGAGGCTGCAATGAATCAACTTGAGAAAGAAGCCAGCAAGGCAGCAAAGAGAGTCATCCAGAAAAAAGAAAGAGCCTTAATGACAGCATGAGTCCTTGGATCAAACCATTCTTGAATCAGACTATCCCAGGGCAATTCAGTTATATGAGCCAGCAATCTTCCCATCCCCACTCCCCAGTGTCTTTCTTCCCCAAGCTAGTGTAGGTTGGACTTTTCTGTTGCCTGCAACCACAATATTCCCAACTAGTACACTCTGTTTTCTCTGCCTTACTCCCTCCCCAAATTTCTGGAAGAACAAAATAAGATAATAAGGTATGTGAAAATGACAGGTAAACTGTAAAGCACCAGTACCAATGAGATGTGACGAAAATCAGAATAATTAATGACCCTGCCTCAAGGACTTCCTAGCCCAGGATAATCCAATTTGCCGCAGATGTGGAATATTTCCTTCCATTACTCTGAAATATATTAGTTTCATTATGTTGAAATTATTAGATCACACATTGATAATGGTGTTTAATGGGGCTAACAGTATTATTCTCCCGTAAACAGAAATGTATATAACAGAAATTAACAATTCTGTTAAGGCTTCTTCTATTCACGGTTACTAACCACAGCCCAGCTCTTATCGGTGTGAGCCCACTCTGTGTAGAGTCTGCATGAAAATGGACACCCCATCCCCGAGGAGAGAAACATGAAGCCTCCGCTTTTGCATCAACTGCCAGTTCGCAGCCTTGTCTGAACAAGACAGCATGACGCTGTGTTCTAGCTCTGCCACCGAATCTCTCTGTGACCTTGGGCACGTCACTTAACCTCTGTAGACCTCAGTTCCCCATCTACAGAATAAGGCAGTCAGACTTACCAGAGATTTTTAACTTTTGGTGAACGCCTGTGAGAAGCTGCTAAGAATTCTGGGTCTTCTCCAGAGGAATGCACTCCTACTTTTTATAGCTGGAATAGCGTATAACGTCTTGCAGAAGGCCCATAGACTTTTCCCTTTTCATGAAGCCAAACCAACAGGTAAGAAACCTAGATTAAATGACCTCTGAGGGCACTTTGAGCTCTATATATTAAGTGTCCATAATTCCATGAGTCCCTGGAAGTAACACAGTCATATTTGAGTTTCAGAAAGATTACTTAACCAAAAAATGGAAATTCTTTGGGCGTAGGTATCAGTGAAGAGAGGCTAAAAGCAGGGAGTCAGTGAAGAGGCTCTTGCAGTCATTATGGTAAGAGAGAATGTGGCTCAGACAAGACTAAGAAAAGGGATGGATTAGAGAGAGAGCCAGAAGTCAGGACTTGGTATAAGATTAGATATAGGGAAGAAGTCCCAGGGTTCTGGCTATCACTTAGGATGAAGTTCAGCTGCAAGAAACAGGAAACCCAACATTATAGTGGCTTAAACAAGAAAGAAGACTCTTCCTCAGCTCCCTCTCTCTCTGGGGGTAGACAGTCCAAGGCTTTTTGACAGCTCTTCGATACTTAGAGAATTTGGCTCTTTCTACCTGTTTCACCACTCTGTCACATTAGTTCTATCCTCGGGGTCCAAAATGGCTGTGGGAGTTCCAGCCATCACGCCTGCGTTTCAGGGTATATGAAGGAGAACAGGTAGAAGTGCAAAATGGAGCCCCTTAAAGAGCTTTCCTGGAAGCAAAGTTTCCACTTGTATCTTCGCCAACTAGAACGTAGTCACTTGGCCACACCTACCTGTCAGGTAGTCAGGGAAATGTAATAAGCTGAAATTTGCTAGGCATATTGCTCAAGATTCTGTTACTAACGAGGAAGGGAGAACAGGTATTGGGAGGCAGCTAGCAGTTTCTTCATGGTTTCCACTGACAAAGAGACACCAGGAGGTGGAGGAAGATAGAGGACAGTTGGATTCTGGGGAGGAAAATAAAGAATTTGGTCTGGGCTATGCTAAGTTTCAGTGCCTGGGGAACAACCATGAGAATTATAGGATAGCTGGATACACAAGCATGAAACTGAGGGAAAAGGCCTGAACCAGAGCTAAAGATTTGAAAGTCACTAGGGTATAAAGGACATGTGGAATGAGCCATCTCATCTCCCTGCCCACGGCCCTTGTGGGTGTTGGCTGACTACCTACTTCCATCGCCACGTCTAGCTCTCACAGTCTACTGAATTACCTCTGTTGACCTTGACAAGCCTTACAATGTTGGAAAATGAGAATACTCACCCCATTTTACGGGAAGCGTAACACCAGCTCAAAGAGTGACGTGATATCTGTAAGGTCACGCAACTAGTAAGTGGCAGAATCAGAAATGAGAGCCGAGGCTCCTGGCCGGTGATACCCTGGTCTTTCCACTCAGCATGCCAGCCCGCTACCATTGGGTGGCTCTCTGTTCTCCAGTAAGAAAAGGTGGATAGAGGGGTTGGGGGAGAAAGACAGACAGAAAGAGAGAGAAACCCGAGACTCTCAAAGAACGGACTCCAGTGAAAGGCTTATGAAATCAGTCTGGACAAAAGCCTGCCTCCTCAGTGTCTTCCCCCTGCCCTCCCACCTTTCCTTCCCACTTCCTAGAAAAACTTGATTAATCCATTAGGTTTAACCTCTCTTTAACTTCCTGATTAGTTACATTTATAAACTCCATTTGTTTTTGCTTTCTCATCAAGCCAAACCAACACCCCCAGAAAAAAAAAAATAGGCCAATTTTCAGTGCCACTGATTTACTGCAATTTCGGAAAATCAGACCGAACTGAGGAGAGACACGACTGGAATTTCAATTCCTTCTGTTAATATGGCAGGGATCTTTGGTGAATGAGAGGGAAGTGTAATGCAGAAGGAAACTCAGTGATGGCAGGACCCCAGATTTGACCAAGGCGGCAGGGTACCCCGCCTGTTCACAAAGCAAATTAATAAATTCTGTTAATTTCCACCTCCTGGTTGAGGGACAAAGCTATGACATACAATAACAACAATAACAACAGCGACTAAAGGTAAGAGAGTGTATGTTTTTATTGGCAAAGACTCAAAGTGATGGTGTTAGTTTCTCTGCTTCCATTTTCCCTTCCTGTAGCCGGAGGCTCCCACAGCAGCTAGAGGGGATATTGAAACATTACATCGACTTTTATTTAAACAAAAATAATGCATGTACACAAAGTCCAATTTTATTATAAAATTGATGACAAACTTTCAGGAGTCCCTTCTACTTCCTCATACACCTTCACGCCCCTGTCCTGCTCCGCCAAAGTAAAACTCCATTTGATACTTTGGGCTGTCTTTTCTGGTACTTATCTCCATATTTTAACATACCAATACTGCTATTTGTTGGGTTTTCAACCGTAAGCATTGGCTATTATACTTCTATTATGAAAGATGAGAATTGTCTTACATCATGACCACTCCTCACATCTCTCTCCCTATAAAATACACTGATGTATTGATTTCAATCTTCCAATATTGCTGTTAGCTGACATCCTATTTGGATTCTTGCATGCAACCATGCTTTAAAACAAATTTTTCCCCCCTCTGGATGCTTTTATGATATTCCTTTTATCCCTTCAGTTTTATTTTTTTTTAAATTTTTTAAATGTTTTACTTATTTTTGAGACTGAGCGAGACAGAGCGCAAGCAGGGAAGGGCAGAGAGAGAGAGGGAGACACAAAATCCGAAGCAGGTTCCAGGCTCTGAGCTGTCAGCACAGAGCCCCATGCGGGGCTCAAACCCACGAACTGTGAAATCTTGACCCGAGCCGAAGTCAGCTGCTTAACTGGCTGAGCCACCCAGGCACCCATCCTTCCCTTCATTTTTTTTTTAAATTTTTTTTTCAACGTTTATTTATTTTTGGGACAGAGAGAGACAGAGCATGAACGGGGGAGGGGCAGAGAGAGAGGGAGACACAGAATCGGAAACAGGCTCCAGGCTCTGAGCCATCAGCCCAGAGCCCGACGCGGGGCTCGAACTCCCGGACTGAGAGATCGTGACCTGGCTGAAGTCGGACGCTTAACCGACTGCGCCACCCAGGCGCCCCCCTTCCCTTCAGTTTTAAAACAGCACAGTGTCTGGTGCATAGTTGATTCTCAACAATTACTTGTCGAGGACTATCGATTCCTGTATTGTTTATATTAGTGAAAAAACTGGAACTCTAAAGCCTCTAACTTTTTATTTACGGAGATTTCAAAGATTCATAAAAGAAGAATGTAATGATACCCCACATACTCATCATATTTGGCCAAATTTGTTTCATCTATCTCCCACCCTCTGGAGGATTTTCCACTCATCTGTAGGAAGGAAGCCCTTTTTGACACATTGCCTTTGCACATGGGAGTAATCTCTGTGGTTGGAACTCAAGGTTATGGGGGTTTTCATTCTCCAGTTCCCCTTGGTTTCAGAAGCAGCTCTTTGTCTCCCTCTATAATGCTGGGTCAAACCCACCAATGGCTTTGGGCTCAACTCAATGAACATTCTTTGGAATATTGGCCCCAAGGAAACAATAATTAGTTTTAGCAGAATCCAGACCTGTCCTTACCAGGTCTTGCTCTTTGACAAATGAGGACACAGGCAAACCTATTAGCACAACTTTAGGAAGTTTTATTGTCCTCACGAAAGCCTATGGTATCATGGCAGCAGGCGATGAGATGTTTAAATCTAAACTCCCACAAGGAAAGCCATGTTTTGTGAAGCTTAATCTGCAATACCACCTTGAACAATCCCTTTTACTTCTCCTGTCACTATAGCAACCCATAATAAGTAGTAAGGACATTCTCAGAAGAGACAAAAGGAGTTAGCCTGAGAATCCAGACTTCATTTCCAATCATTCTCAATTCCTTGATGCTTTCTTCCTGTGGGTCCTTGGCATCTTGTGATCACAACATCTACCTATTGGTGTCTGGAAACAGCTCTGGATGAGTCAGGATGCTCATAACATCTTGGCATTAGGCTCATTCAAACCCAAATTTCTAATGTCCTGCACCCATCAGTATTATACGAGTCTTAGGAATTTCAGCTAAGACTTTCCAACCTGCTAAAAGAGTGGTCAACCCATGAGGCACAGTTTCTAAATCAATCCTTCTAAAATTATTGTGAAAGATTCATTCATTTTCCTAATTCTTCATAAGCCAATACTTGTGGTCTATACTTTGTTCAACACAATGAGTCTACTTATCACACACTTGAGTATTGTAAAAAAAAAAATGTTAAATTGCTCTATACGTTTCTAAATGCTTACCCTTGATTTCTGTGTTTATCTCGTCATGGCAAATAACAAACAGTTCACGAACCAATGTAGCCTCTATCAGTGTTTTCTGCCATTCATGGATGGAGTGGGCATCCATCATGTGGCCATGCTGTCTTAGCATCTACTTCTTCCTCTCACTTCTTTCCAACTGCTTTTAATTCCCCATCTGGGTACCCATGTTTCTCTGGGGAGGATGATACCATTCCCAGCTATAGGCATGGATCATGTGATGTAAGAGAAGCCAATCACTGAATTCCATCCCACTGGCCTCAGAGATTGATTCCAGGGTTGACATGTGACCTAAGATGGTCCAATTGGCCGCCTGGAGTGAATCTCAAAATATTTCTTCCCCTGGACTTGTGGTGTATGGGTGTGAGACCTGGTTCTGCAGCAGCTAATTTTACTGTAATGAGGTAAGCCTTCTTGAGGACAAGGACACGAAGGATGGCAGACCTGAGAAAATTGTAGAGAAATGAAGTCATAGCCTGGATCACACTATGAACTTATGGACCAAAACATGCCACAGTCCACCTTACTTCTGAACACTCTTCTTTTTTGTTCAACCAGATTGAGGTAGATTGTCTGTCCTTAGTAACTGAAAGCTTCTTTTTATTTTAAATATAATTTATTGTCAGATTGGCTTACATACAACACCCGGTGCTCATCCCAACAAGTGCCCTTCTTAATGCCCATCACCCATTTTCCCCTCTCCCCCACCGCCCCCCCATCCATCCTCAGTTTGTTCTCTGTATTTAAGAGTCTTTTGTGGTTTGCCTCCCTCCCTCTCTGTTTGTTACTATTTTTTGCCCTTCCCTTCCCCCATGGTCTTCTGTTAAGTTTCTCAAGATCCACACATGAGTGAAAACGTATGATACCTGTCTTTCTCTGACTGATTTCTTTCACTCAGCATAATACCTTCCAGTTCCATCCATGCTGCTACAAATGGCATGATTTCATTCTTTCTCATTGCCAAGTGGTATTTCATTGTATATATAAACCACATCTTCTTTATCCATTCGTCAGTTGATGGACATTTAGGCTCTTTCCATAATTTGGCTATTGTTTTTTTTTGTTTGTTTTGTTTTTTTTTAATTTTTTTTCAACGTTTATTTATTTTTAAGACAGAGAGAGACAGCATGAACGGGGGAGGGGCAGAGAGAGAGGGAGACACAGAATCGGAAACAGGCTCCAGGCTCTGAGCCATCAGCGCAGAGCCCGACGCGGGGCTCGAACTCACGGACCGCGAGATCGTGACCTGGCTGAAGTCAGACGCTTAACCGACTGCGCCACCCAGGCGCCCCTATAATTTGGCTATTGTTGAAAGCACTGCTATAAACACTGGGGGTACATGTGCCCCTATGCATCAGCACTCCTGTATCCCTTGGGTAAATTCCTTGTAGTGTAAATGCTGGGTCATAGGGTAGTTCTATTTTTAATTTTTTGAGGAACCTCCACACTGTTTTCCAGAGTGGCTGCACCAGTTTGCATTCCCACCAACAGTGCAAGAGGGTTCCCGTTTCTCCACATCCTCACAAACATCTGTTGTTTCCTGGGTTGTTCATTTTAGCCACTCTGACCAGTGTGAGGTGGTATCTCAGTGTGGCTTTGATTTGTATTTCCTTGATGATGAGCGACGTTGAACACCTTTGCGTCTGTTTGTTGGCCATCTGGATGTCTTCTTTGGAAAAGTGTCTATTCATTTCTTCACTGGATTATTTGTTTTTCAGGTGTTCAGTTTGGTTAAGTTCTTTATAGATTTTGGATACGAGCCCTTTATCTGATATGTCGTTTGCAAATATCTTTTCCCATTCCATCAGTCGTCTTTTAGTTTTGTCGATTGTTTCCTTTACAGTACAGAAGTGAAAGCTTCTTTTTTGATCCCTGGGTTCCACACATTTTTTCTAACAGGTACTTATTAAGCATCTACTGTGTGCCAAGTGCTGTGTTAGGTCTAGCTCTACTTCTGACAAAAAAAGATTGTGAATGAGCCCAGTAAGGGATGGGTGGCTAATATAGCTAGAAGCATTCACGGATAGAATCTGGCTCACTTCAAGAGTCCTATGTAATTTTAAGATAATATTTAAAGCACAGGTGTTTGCATTTTATTTGCAAATTATTAACTTTGAAATTAAAAAATAGAGCAATTTTAAGGTCATCCCTAGAAGGGACAGCCTGACTTCCTTATATTACAATATCTGTTAATTTTATGATCTTTCCCACTTTTGCATACCACCTATTCATTTTATTTTAATAGTTTTAAATTCAATTCACATACAGAACTTACATAAATGTGTTTGAAGAGGAAACTTCTATAATCTTCTATAAATGGAAAACCAGTACACTTTACATGAATAGAAGGTGAGCATAAAATAAATACAATGAAATTATAGAATGTTAATAAACTCTGAGTATTGTGATGCCCTGACTCTGTGGACTCCTCTGTCTTTCATGAAAAGAGAAATGAGCAAGTGTTTAAAAGATGTTAAAGACATGTAAGCACCAAAGCTGAGATTTTTCCTTTTTGTGTTTAGATGGAATGAAAGGAAATTTTAAAAGGGGGGTTGATGGGGCACCTGGGTGGCTAGGGTTAAGCGTCCGGCTCTTGATTTCAACTCAGGTCTTGATCTAAGAGATCTGGGACCCAGTGCCACGTTGGGCTCTGTGCTAACAGCGTGCGTGGCTCATGCACACTCTCCCTCCCAAAATAGATGAATAAACTTTAAAAAGAATAAAAATTAAAAAGGGGGCTAATTTCTCACCAAGCAATTCATTGCTATTTAATACTGCCTCCGTGTATAACCACAAATTATCTCCGCTGCACAAAATGTTTTATCCTTACCACTTTTGGGGAAACGCTATTCTGGCCAAATCCCTTTTTATAGCTGAGCACACTGACGCCCAGGATGGCAATGGGGTTCTCCCAGGGCTTTCTGGTTCCCAGCCTGCTCAGCCCCCCAATATTCAATACTATTTGATTACTTTCATTGGATTCATATTGTTATTACCTTCCAATCACGACAAGTGACTCTGGGTTTGTTTGTTTTTTATGATAATGATATCAAATCTCCTTCTCTAATAAGCTTTGGTTGCTGTTAAAACTTCCCACAGTTGAGGCCAACTCGAAACCAACAAGGCCCTTAACAATGATGGCAGCTCTGTGTCCACCCCACCCCCACCATCACCATTACTTCCTGAAGCCAGCAGATGCAGAGGATTTCACCGCCCTCCACTGCCCCTTGCTGGAATCGCCAGAGATGCCCATGATTTCAGTCCTTCCCCCCCACTCCCAAAGCCTATACAGAAAACTAGAAGCTGAGATGTAGAAATTCCTCTAAAGCAGCGTCTCTCGTTGTTGACATTTGGGACTGGATAATCCTTTGTTATGGAGCCCGTCTTGTTCATTGTAGGATATTTAGCAGCGTCCCTGACCTCAACCCACTGGCTGCCTACAGAACCTCCATTTGGTTCCAAAAATGTCTCCAGACACTGACAAATGTTCCCCAGGAGCAAAGCCATCCGTCCTCGAACCACGGGTTACTCTGGATGACTGACACATTCTTATCCCAGCCCTACAAAATTTCCCAATAAATTTGAAATGGAGAGCATCTCTTTGCCACTAACCCTGGGATAACTGGAGTCATTTAAAAAAAAAATGTTTATTTATTTATTTTGAGACAGAAAGAGAGAGCATGAGCAGGGGAGGGGCAGAGAGAGAGAGGAAGAGAGAGAGAATCCCAAGCAGGTTCTGAGCTGTCAGCACAGAGCCCAACATGGAGCTTGATCTCATGAACCACGAGATCATGGCCTGAGCCCAAATCAAGAGTCGGACGCCTAACTGACTGTGTCACCCAGGTATCCCTGGAGTCATTATTTCAAAGACCAGGATATTTTCTAAGAAAAAAAGGAAGTAATAGCAATTCCCCATGAAGTTCTCTCTTTTTAGACAACTCATCTGCATTGTCCCAAGTGAAGGAAGCTTAGAACCCTTTGCATCTTGACTTTTGAAATTTAAAACCAGGGACATTTTTTTGTGCCTCATCCTGGCATTCAGAATCTGTTCTTGATGATTGTGTTAATGTCCAAATGCTGTACATGAGAAAGTTTGAGTAGGTCTTAGGGTCCCGGAGAGCTGTCTACTCTTCTTAGGGGAATCATAGATGTTAACATACACGTACCAAGGTATAGCATGACTGACTGACTGACTGACTGAATGTATATGGATATTTCTCCATTCATTATAAAACACCATTGTCTTATTTTGGGTTTCTCTGACAAGAGACCCTGAGATGAAAAGTTGAGTATAAGGAGTTGATTTGAGAGTGATCCCAGGAGGTACAATGAGAGAGGAGGGACATGAGCAAAGGAAGGGAAGACAGCAACATGAAGCGCATTAATGAGCACATTAATGAGTCCACTACTGTGGACTGCTGGGGCTCAGTCCTTCTGGGGAGTTCTAGAAGGCAGGGTAGAACATGTTGCAAGACTGTCCCACTGAGGGGCAAGGAAGCTGGACTATCTGTCTATCTCTTCTTGTTGAGGGACACTACTGAGGTGTCACTCCTCTGGCTTTTCCTGCCTCCTCTGAGGGGTACCCAGAACACTGCCATAGCCAGAGGCACAGAAAGTCATCAGAGCACACAGGATGGCACCAGAGCACACAGGATGGCATCAGAGGGAACAGGAGGTCATCAGAGCACATAGGGAGTCATCAGAGCATACAGAAACTGCACAGTCTCAGGGGTAGGCCTAGGGGACATGGGTAGACACCAACAGTATCTGCCTGGAGTAAGCACAAGAGGCTGCAAAACTTTGGGGAGGCTCTTGCACCTGGATCACCGTCCCATCCGGGCCACAGTCTCTGGAATTATTGTAACAACCTCCTTGTCCTCATGTATCCACTTGCCTACTCTGCACCCAGCAGCCAGCGGCAATCCTTCTAAAACACAAGTTTGGTCACTCACCCCTCCCCACTTAAAACTCCTCAGGGGCTTTAAAATGAAGCCCAAACCTTTCAACAATCCAATCTCACTTATCTCTATGGACCACACCTTCTGGACTGAACTCCTTGAAAGCGCCCCACAGAGCACCTATTAATCCCCAGAACTGGAGATGAAGAAGTACCATCCATCCGCTGCCCTCAGTGATATCCTGAGGTCGATGGAACAGTCTATCAGGGTGGCGGGGGCCAGGGAGACCAAGATGGAAACAAGGAATTCTAATGCTGTGTATGCCCAAGGAAGCTACCATGGACAGAGCACATCACTTAGATGTAATCCACAAACAGAGATTCACTTATTTTAAGATTAACCCTTTCTCCCCTGGAGTTACCTAACAGAAAGGCAGAGGACGGGGACACAGGACAGCTACGTTTGAAAAGAGAGTCTGTCCCAATGGGAGCAACAGATGGCACATGGGCACAGGGAGCAGTGTCATGGTGGCTGTGCTGGAGGGAACCAAGAGGGATGAACAGAGGGCGCAGAGTTTTGCCTCTCTTTGCAGCCTCCGTGGCCCCAGATGACAGCCCCTCCGGTCAGGATCTCTTGGGATCCTTGGAGCTCAGAGGCCGCACAGACCTTCAATCTCTGAGGCTAATCAGAGCCTCAGAGGTGGCTGGGCAGCTCCAGGAAGCCAGAAGCAGAAGCAGAGCAAACGGGGGGAAGTGGGAGGGTGGATGGGTCTAATTATGCAGGAACCATTTTCTGTTTACATAAAATATCTTGAGTAATCAGCAGTGATGAGCAAGAGGAGGAAAGAGCCTGCCTGAGAGTCTGAGGATGTTATGATCAATTAAATACCATCTTTGCAAGCATTTGCAGAGGGAAATTTTAAGGTGGAACTGACTTTAATTTGGCAAAGAAGATTTGAAGTGCTTCTCCTTCGGGCTCCAAAACTCATGCATATCTGCCTAGCCTATGTCACTAGCTTCATAAGGGTATATACTCCCTGAGTGTTATCACCCTTGTATTTTTAGAATGAGAAAAAAAAAAAAAAAACAACCCTGTAAATTATGAGTGCCATCTCTGTGCCAGGTGTTGCAAATATTATTGCTGGCCTCGTGAAAACCCCGCAAAGATGACCATTGGAACTCCACTTTTCAGGTAAAGAAACTGAGGCTTTGAGAGGTAAAGTGATTACTCTCAAGGGACCCAGCAAGGTGAAGAGGTAGGATCCAGGTTCACAGTTATGCAAAGTTGGTATTACTGCCATGACTGCATTTCCAAAATCAAAGACACGGCTGGAGAGCTGCAAATGTACCGCTGCCCCAGAGGATAGAGGCTGGGCTCCACATAAGGACACTAAGATCCCACACCAGACTCTTCCTCCTGCTCCACTGCACAGCAAGGCTGGACTCAATGAGAAACAGCTCCGACCAGACTCCTGGCCCTCTGCTGGTCTGTGGGTTTGGCCACCGCCTTGTTGCTAAGGAGAAGTAGACATTCTGAACAATAGAGCAAGGTGGAGATTAAGCGCCTTTTGGAGCCACACAGGCTCCCCTTGAAAGCTGGGTGACCTCAAGGAAGTTATTCAACCTCTCTGAGCTTCAGTTTTTACATAGGTGAATGGGAGGTAAAACTTACTCCGAATAACCAGTGCAAAATTCATGTGATGATGTACATTAAGTGCCTGGCAGGGGATGGGTACTTGTCAAAGTTAGGCCCCTTCTGGCCCCTTCTCCTTCATCCTTCTAGCCAGCCCCATGTTGGGGTCCTTATCCCTTCATGCAGTAATACATGCCTCACGGAGCTGGGCTATTTTCAGAATGGGTCAGTTCTGCAAGCTTCACACAGCCACACGCACAGAACTCATAGTAAGGGTGCGATGATCAGAATTACTACCATATCATAAGCACTTTAAAGTTTTTTTTTAACGTTTGCTTATTTTTGAGAGAGAGACACACACAGTGCGAGGGGGGGAGGCACAGAGAGAGGGAGACACAGAATCCGAAGCGGGCTCCAGGCTCCGAGCTGTCAGCACAGAGCCCGACGCGGGGCTCGAACCCACGGACCGTGAGATCATGACCTGAGCCGAAATCCAGCGCTTAAGTGACTGAGCCACCCAGGCGCCCCAACCTCTTTTCATGTCCATAAATCTCCATCTACACCATTATTAAAAAAAAAAAACAACTATATAGCCTTCCAGTGTATTTACAAACATAAACCCTTGTTGTTGGACATTCAACTTCACATTCTTTTTGCTCTTTCAAAGAAAGCTGCAATAAACACCACTGTAGCTAAGCCGCCATGCACGTTCTTACTTCTATTCATCCTAGTTTTAAAGCCCAGAATATACGCATGTCATAAATTATATGTTTATCTATTCATTTATGTAGACCAATGTCCTATAGCTGGATATTTAGGTTATATGCAAATTTTCAGCTCCTTTGGATAATATTGATACGAATGTCTGCATATCACATCTTCATTCATACCTTATCTGATTATTACCTTGGGATAAATTCTTAAGAAGGGGAATGAATGGGGCCAGAGGAAATTTATATATTTAAGGCTTTGCAAACACTCAGCGAAATTGCCCCCGGAAAGCTTTCCAAGGGCTCATTCACCCACCATCTTACTCAGTGGCTTGTAAACATTAAATTTGTTAGGAGGGGCTCCTAACCTACCTTTTCCTTCTCAGTAATGCATTGCTGCAACGGAGACCCAGCTAGATGTGCACTGGAGACTTGGCTCTGCCCTCCTTTAGCCTGCATGACCCTGGGCAAATTGTTCACTTCTCTGAGCCTCACCCCCCCGCCCCACACACACTGCGCCCACCATCTCACCAACCTCCAGGTTCACTGGGACAATCATGTGGGAGGCGGGTCTTTGAAAGAGCTTTGGGGACTGAACCAACAGACCAGACGTATTTCTAATACAAAGGGAATTTCTCATGCAGCGTTCTCATTATTTTGTTTTTGCACAGAAACTTTAAGTTTGCCGGGAGACTCCTTATTAGGTTTTCTTAACTCTCTCCTGCTGTGGTTACCAAGACGCAGATGGAATATAATTTCTGGCGGAGAAAACAGGCCCAGAGAGACTCGTGGTTTTCTCTAGACCACATCAGCCTCAGGACTGCTACCAAACTTGCTGTCAGCCTGCTCTCTGAGCCGTATTTCCTTTTTCTAGATTAGCAGCATAAAAACGGCTATTAGCCCCAGAAGATGCACTTGTATTCATAGTGAATCTGATGCTGCCAGCAATTTAAAATGGAAAGGCAATTTACCATTTAGCGCTTTGTAGCCAAATAAAATGCAGTGACCCTTTCTTTCTCTTTCCAGGAGATTTGGAATTGTCTCTGAGGGTTGGAAGGGAGGAGAGAGAGATTACAAGACTGCAGGTTCCTTGAGCATTGAGACTACTACTTATTTCTGTATTTACTATGGCATCTTAGCACAGCCCTGGGCCTCCATCAGAGGCGTCTACTGTGCCAAGGAATAAACATTAGTCTCAAGCCTGAAACCTACAGCCTAAATGGCTTTGCCACCATGTGACTTATTCAGTTGCCTGCTTATGTATCAAACCTGCCCTTGGCACTGTGCAGCTTTGAGCAATTTTGTTAGCCTCTCTGAAACTCTGTTTCCTTTTCTAGACACTGGAAAGAATTTCTACCCAATATGGGAACAGAAGGAAAAGGTCTAGAGAAAGACTTGATCACCTGGTAGAGGTTCAAATAAGACTCCTAAAATGATTGGTCAGATGAGACAGCAGCACTTCCTTGCGTAAGTATGTAATTGTACCCAGGATGTACACTCCCCAAAACTTTGACAAAGGGGAGTGTGATTGCCCTCTCGGAGTATCCTTTCAAGGCATATTAATAATGCAGGATAAGTAATACATGGCATATAGGCCTATATCCTCCTGCCATTGCCCACAGCAGACATTACTAATCAAACACATCGATCTTTGCTGAAATCCTTCTCAATAAGGAGTTCCAACCAGTTACAAGCAACAGAACAGGGTTGACTAATGTGATGAAGTCTAGTCAATCCCAGATTTAATTGATCAGAGCACTGGACCAATGCCAGGAATGCCAGAGACTCCTCAAGCCAGAAGCCATCAAAGTTCAAGCTTACGAAAGACTGGGGTTTGCTGCCAGCTCTTAGGGGTTATATGCTCTGCCCTCCCATCCCTCCTGCAGAGACTGTGTCCAGTCCAAAGACAAAGTCGCTTTTCTACCAGATGTTTAACCTTGGACAAGTTACGTGACCTCTTTGTCCCTTCATTTGCTCAACTGTAAAATGGGACAATTAACATTATCTACCTCGTTGATTTGATAAGAGCATTAAATGAGATGATGCGTTTAAAGCCCTGACATCTGGTATGTGCTCAGTAAGCTTTACTTATTATTAGCCATTATTATTAAGCACTTACCAAGTGCTAGGCATCATTGAGCATTATCTTAATTGCATCTTGAAAACAATCATATAAAGCAGGTTTCGTGTTGTTACATTTTTTTAAAAACTAATTGTTGATTGATTTGCCCAAGCATATGGTGTTTGTTGATACAAAACATTTAATGAGGAGTGTGTTCAGTTCCATGCCCACACATTCCTGGGAGTCCTCGCCAATGCTGCAGGAACGCTGTGCAGGAGATATGACTACCTGAACTCAACGCAGCTTCAACCAAATGATGCACCCATTATGTGGTGGAGGTCAAGATTTGAACCCAGGGTGTGTTGCTTCTTCTGTGGTGCCATGAGACCCCCTCTGCTTCTCTACCACCCCCTCTTCGTATCTATTTTGATAGAAAACAAAGACACAAATGAAAATAAAACAAACAATAACATCAGAGACCTAACATTTGTGCTCTGATTGTGTACCAGGTAATCTCCGATGTGTTTATCCTCTCTGCTTTATGTAACTGTCAGAAGAGCAACCCTTGAAAATAGCATTCCTGACATTAAAAAAAGAAGAAAGAAAAAGAAAGGAAGGAATGAATGAAGGAAAGAAAGAAAGAAAGAAAGAAAGAAAGATGAAGGAAGGAAGGAAGAAAAGAAAGAAAGAAAGAAAGAAAGACAAAGGAAGGAAGGAAGGAAGAAGGAAGGAAGGAAACATTAGGGGTGTCTGGGTGGCTCAGTCAGTTGGGCATCCAGCTTATGCTCAGGTCATGATCTTAGGGTTCGTGAGTTCGAGCCCTGCATTGGGCTCGCTGCCGTCAGCTCAGAGCCTGCTTGGGAACTTCTGTCTCCCTCTCTCTCTGCCCCTCCCCCGCTCATGCTTTCTCTCTTAAAAATGAATAAACATTCAAAACAAAGAAGAAAGGAGCCTTCCTGCCTAAGGTCCCTCCACCACTTACTAGATATGAGAGCTTGGGTCAGTTATGGATCCTTCAGCCTCTTTATCTTTTAGAGATGGGAGTAATTACCTCTACCCCACAGCACTGTCATTCATTCATTCGTTTGCTCAACATTATTGAACATCTAATATCAAGAATCATGTTACATGCTTGATATATACTCAGGAGAACAAACTGGGCATCGTCTCTGACCTCAGGGAGCTTCCTGTCCTGGATTAAATGAAATTATTTGTATAAAACTTTTAGCACAGAGCCTGGCAAATAAAACTTGCTCAATTAAAGTTAACATCATCGTTATAATTACTACCATGGCCCAGTCAGGATGTAAACACACATATCTTTGCCTCTGAAATCCTTTTTAATAAAATAGGGTTTTGTAGGGGCCCAACAGGAGACGAGGCTAGAAGGGGACTTAGGGATGTCCAGAAGAGACTTCAGATGTCAGGTTTTTAATATGTACAAGAGCAACCTGCAATCCTTGTGCCTCCCAAGCATTTTTTAGGTATTTTCACTCTCTTTCTCATGATCCATCCAAGCCAGATGTATTTTTAAATCTCCATAAACATACCCCTCTCTGTGGCAATAAATGTATTTTCCCTTGAATGTGGACCCCGTGTGTTTGATTTGCCTGGAAAGGTGTGGAAACCACCCAGACACGGTGCTAATGGGATGTGACAGAACTCGCAGCTTCCCCGGGCCTGGAAGGAAGAATGTTGACGAAGGGGAAGCTTAATGAGCTTCCACCCACATTTCAATTATCCTAACAAGCTGCCAAAGGAAGGCCTGTTTGCAGTACCGTGTTCTGGAAAGTTTTGACAAGCCCAGGAGGAATCTATCCGGGCCGGAGCTGCGTATGTCTAGGGAAAGAAAACACTCTTCCTCTGGGAGAGAGGATGACAAGGCCAGCTGGCAGTCAGCTTTGTCACCTAGTACTTGAGGGGATCCTTCTCCAACACGACACCCTCATTAGCTAACCCAGTACAATTGTATCAGCTATAATGCCACCACCGTAATGCCACATAACAAACAGCCACGAAACCTCAGTGGCATATCATGACAATTTTTAATCACATGTCAGTGGGTCAGCTGGGCACTTCCAGTCATCTGAGCTGAGTATGGCTGAGTTCATACATGTCCCCGTGGTCAGGGAGGTGGCATTTTGCTGTTCTTGGTTGGGCTGCCTCGCTTGCCTGGGGCAACTGGGCTGACTCAGTATTTCTCCACACGACCTCTCATCCTACCCACGGGTTTGTGCATGGAGCAGCAGGAGGGTCCTAAGAGAACGGCCAACATTATTGTGTAGGGTCTCTTGAGCCCAGGCATGGGAAAGGCATGGCGTCACTTCTGCTGTGTTCTATTGGTCAAAGCAAAAACAAGCTTAGCTGATAGAAGGGATGACAAAGTCACGTGGCAGAGAGTAGCTACAGGAAGAACACTGACTGGGTCCATCAGAGCAGTCCCACAACAAAATATAAATAACAAACACCATTACTGAATAGCAGCTCGAGGCCTGTTTTATGTGTAGGAGAGGATGTTAAACTGGGACGCTTTGGGTCTTGAATTCAGCCAAAGCCCAAGAGTAAGATGAGATGTTCAAACACCTGACATCTCGGAGCAAGAGGCTGGCCTTGCAAAGATTCCCCAGGTGAAACTCGTTTTGTAACCCTTGGTCCAACACCCACCTCCAGGATATGAAAAGGTTGAGTTGAAAACCGGGGAGAGGATTTTTGGAGGGAGAAGTCCAGGGTGAGGTGATTCTCTGCCCCACTTGACAAGCGGAGAGGCAGTTACCCTCGTCTTGTGAGGGGAACTTTCAGTAGGTAGCTTGAGTCTGCTATGTGTTTCCTGGAGTCTGGAGGGACCAGCCTGACTCAGACCTGAAGAATGTACAGATTAGCAGACTGTGGCTAGAGCCTAGCAGGATTACAGGATGAGGGGAAGGGGTAGCAGTGGAAGCAGGTGCCAAAGATGTATGTGTTTCCCATGAGTCGAGTAGATAAAGGCATCTGCTGAGATGAAGGCATGTTAAAAGGAGCTCCCTCTGCCCAAAAGACGCAGAGGGAGGCACTGATGTCTACCACTTGGCATGGGAGCTGGGAAGGACAGGGGGAAACTGAAGAATCCCCACCATGTCAGGGTACTGTGCCACGTGGAAGGCAGTAGAGGGGGACCCAAAGAATCCACAATGCACCTCAAAGAAGAGACTTTTGAACACCTGCTGAACACAGAGAACTTTAAATACCTGCCAAGCAGTTTGTGCCAACACCAAATCGTGACAGTACTAGCCACAGAAGTTCTTTCCTGCCCTCGTCAATTGCCCCTCTGCTCCCTCAGGCCATTGGACAGCAAGCAGGAAGGAGGAAGAGACATAGGGAAGCCAACCTCCTTCCCCAATGCCTGAGCTGAGTAAGAGGAGACACAGAGCCACTACCAACCCCCACAAATACTATGCCTTTGAACTAGCAAAAAGATGCCACCTGAAAGAAGCTTTACCTCCATCTGTCTGAAATTTGCTCTAATATACTCTAACAGTTACCTGTTAGTGTATAACAAATCTTCCCAAAACTTTGTGGCTTAAAACAACATTTATGATTGCCTGGTCTCTATGGGTCAGGAGTCTAGGCACATGAGCTGGGTCCTCTGGCTTAGGATCTCTTACCAGGTTGCAGTCAAGGTATCAGTTGGGCTGTGATCTCATCTGAAGACTAGACTATAGAAGGATCCACTTTCAAGCTCACTCACATGGTTGTTGGAGGCTGTTGGCCAGAGGCCACACTCTTCATTCCTTGGGCCTCTCCGTGAAATAACTCAACATGGAAGCTTGTATCATCAGAATAAGCAAGAAAAAAAAAAAAAAAGCAAAGAGGAGAGTGTCAGCCAAATGGAAGTCAGTCTTTTATAATCTAATCTCAGAAGTGACATCCCATGACTTTGAATGTATTGTATTAGTTAGAAGCAAGTCACTAGGTCCAACCCCAAGGGTAGGAGATCCCATAGGGTATAAATATCAGGAGGGAGATAATTAGGGGTCATCATAGAAGTCTGCTTCCACACACACTGAATTCATTACAGCTACACACCACGCCATTGGCCAAAAGTCTGTTATAATAAACACACAGATCTCTAGTGTCTACAATATGAACAATACCCATGTCCTATGTGCTATGCAACCTACCAACCACATGCGGTTGCTGAGTGGAGATGCTTTAACATTTTAAAAACATTTTATCATGGAAGTTTTCGACCATTTCCGAAAAGTAAAAGAAATAATAACATAATAACATAAAAGCGGCCATTCTTGTTTCACTTATGCCCCAATCCGTTCCCCCAAAGCCCCCAGTTGTTGAAAAGCAAATCTCAGACATCACACTATTTCATCTTTAGGACTTCAACACGAATTTCCACGTACCCAATTTACCATGACACCATTAACAAGACTCCCCCAGTTTCACCTACTAATTCAGTCAGTGTTCCAATTTTTTCCAACTTCAGAAGGGTCTCTTTTACAGTTGGTTGGTTTGGGGGAAAGCTTCGACCCAGATTTTAAACCATTACTTAAGAATGGGCATTTTAATTACTGAGATGGAACTATCCTGAGGGTGAGAATGACTGCCAGGCATCAGTGTGGAAAAAAGGCAGGCTTCTTTTTCTGCAACTCTATCACATCCCACTTGTTCATCAGGATGGTGACACATAGGTTATCTGAAATCCTCAGTGTAGTCCATCGAGGTGGGTGTCAGAATCCTCATTTTTACACAGGAGAAAATGTAGATGCAGGAGAAGAAACTTGCCTCAGATCACACTGCGATTACTTGATGCAGCCGATGCCCCAAATGAAGTCTTTCTGACCTCCCCAGGGGACTCTGGCAGCTGGCTATAATACGGTCATAGCTTCTAGGACAGGAAGATATCGCGAATGCCTTTTTACGGGACCATACTCTCCCTCGTGAAGCCCTTTTTACCTGATGTCGGCAAGAACCGAACCATATGGGCTCTTAGCCTTTGTTTCCTAATATTCAGCACAGAATTGGGTACATTCCAGGTGCCTATATATAAATGTAGCCCATGTAAAGCCTGGCTGTCCTGCTTCAGCCCTGAAGCCACCATAGCATAGAACCCCATGCAAAGAAAACCCCATTCTGACAGCCAGACAGCCAGTCTGAGGAGCAAAGTCATTCCACTGGCCCAGCCTCATCAGCTTTAGCTCCTTGACAATGGGGCCAGCTCGTGAAGGGAGCTGCGGCTCATGGGGGAGTGAGACAGATTCATGTCCCCACTGTAGACATTCACCTGAGAAAATGTGATTTTCTTTGCTTTCCCAACTAGGTGTTGGGAAGAATCTGATGGAGAAGCATTATTTCTTTTGATGGGGCAGCTATGGTCAAGTGAATGGTATTCTTTCATTCTGGAAAGTCTCCGCAGAAGCAGTTCACCTGGCTCTGGAACCATCCATACACCCCACCCTCTTCTCTGCCTGACAAACTCCTAATCCTTCAGGGCTGGACACAAATCTCATGTGCTTGAGGAAACCTTCTCTGTCTTTCCAAATAGAGTGTCACCCCCCTCTGGTGTACCTATCCCATGTTTGTCTGTCTGTCTTCCCCTCCAAACTGTAAGCCTGATAAAGCAAAGCCTGCATCTGTCATACGTGGAACATAGTAGACAATAAGTATTTGTTGACAGATTGTTTCTTTTTATTAAAAAAAAAAAACCCACAACTTGAAAACTGCATTTACTGAATTACTGAAACTCGTATTAAAAAATACCACGGAGCCCAGAGGCATTCTCTCCAGAAAACAAAGCAAAACTTGAAATTTACTTTCTTCTCCCCACTGCTGTTCCCACCAAAGTCCTCTCCTCTATTTGGTCAACTTTTTAAACTCTCCGAACCTAACCAAGCCAGGGGTTGGTGTTCACCATCTTTCTCTTTTGATGTAGCCTTTTCTCCTATAACTAACTTGGCCCTTCTGTCTCTTTTGAGTTCTTGCATTCACCCATTACCTAGATCCCAGAGAGCAAAGAAGGCCTCGAGAGTGAAAATCAGCCTACCTCTTTAGAAGGTGAGACGCAATTATAAACTCCTGAAGACATGAAGTTTTGGCCATTTTGTTACCTGCTATGCTCTCAGCGCTTGGGGTAGTGCCGATCACATAGCTGGTGCTCGATCAAGATCGTCACACGTTTTTGTAGTTGCTAAGAGGATGGATGAATAAATAACAAGAGGTGTTTCGAGAGAGACAGGAAGCAAGGGAAAGATGAACAAAAACACCAATTTTTTTTTCCCTCTGTTTGGAGGTCTAAGATGGGATGTTTGCCTGAAGAACCAAGTAGCCATAGCTGGTAGGACACAGCCCCTGGTCATTCTCAGACTTGAAGGGCTGTCTGCTGCTGAATCAGCAGGAAACAGCACTGGAGACGTGGGCTAGGTGCAGCTTGGCAGTGTGGTAGCAATTTAGCTGACAATTTCCTTCTATGTTTCAGCATAATTGAATTAGCATCCATGGAGACTGTCTCCCAGACATCGGCAAATGCAATACCGTGGAGCAGGCGATGCAATTCATCTGGCATTATGAGGCATTGAATTGCCATCCAATCCCGCACCTCTCCTCGTTGCTTTGTGTGTGCTCGTTAGAGGAAATTAGGTGGATGCGATGAGCCTGGGAACAATTAAAATCTTCCCACTTAGGCGATTCCCAGCAGCGGTACCCAACTTCTCTTGATAAGCACTCAGGTTTGCTCAGCTAGCGTGCACGCACGACTTTCTGGATGTGCTTTCTAATTCTGAGCAATGGATGACAATTCATTTTGCTTCAGATAGGGCTATGGACTGTTAGGACACAGAGGAAAGACAACTTACTGGGACAGCCATGATATGAACCAACCAGAACAACATCTGTAATGGACAGTGCCATGGCCGGGAGTCTTGGGGCTCAGTCCAACTGGGAAGAGTATTGCTCAATATGAGTCTACACAATGGGACTTGATGGTGGACCACAGACAAGGGCCATGAAGACAGTACCCAACACAGCAAGTTAAGGTGAAAAGTTGGGAAGATTAGGAGCAGGATGAGTGGGGACTGAAGAGTGGCATTCGGGCAAATGGTTCAGAACCAAGGTTGTGAACATTAAGAGTGTGCTAGACTGAACGTACTTTGAGGCTAGGGGTGGCCACTTAAAGGACTGTGGTTTACTGGGTAGAGGGAATGGCTGTCAGCTGCTAGGGAGCAGAGTGGTATGGCAGAAAGAGCAGCTTTTGGAGAAATATGGATTTGAGACTGAATACCGGTCCTGCCATGTTTGACGGTTAAACCACTTCACTCCTAGGGTCTTCTGCCTCCTCGATAGAGAAAAGAAGACATCTATCTTGCAAGGCTTGGAGAGGCTCAGGGTTGTGCTAAGTGATACTGGAGGTATCATATGCATAACAGGACTTTGTCTTGGTTTGGGTTCCACCAGAAAGGGACTTTGAGATAAGGATTATAAGGATTGGAGTGCAAGCAGTTTCTTCGAGAGATGATGGAGGGGAAGCAGGAGGAGGAAGCGGGGAGAGAAAGAAGCCAAGGAAGTATTCATGGTGATCAAGCCAGAGAGCACTGTGAGCACCAGAACTCATCCCATGGGGAACTCTGGGATCCATGCAGAACACAGGTCTCAGAATTAGCTTAGTGAGGGATCTGGAAATTTTTAAAACCGACTCCCATCAGTCATTTGCTGAGGGCTGTTCGTTGCCTAGAGCTTCAGGTCTGCCTTGGCAGTGGGCAGACTTGCTTTCCTCATCTTCAGAGAAAGTCCCCAGGCACATGGATGCTGATACAGGCAGAGGGAAGCTGGGCTTTCCACTCTGATGTGGTAAGTCCTGATGGGGTTCTGACAACTTCTGCCGGTGGGTGATGCATTGTCCCAATTTGGACCGGGTCCCCTAAGCAAGCCAAGAATGGAACAGCAGGTGCGAGTGTTCCCATGTTCCAAAGAGAGGTGCTAGACCTCCAACAGGGGTGGCAAACTATTTCGTGACCCTTAGCCTCTCACCAAGTTCCGGGAGAGTAGGGAATTGGAAGGGGGCTTTCATTAGACAGCATGGATGGAATGACACTGATCTCTCCCCAGCCCCATAGGGCAAGAAGGGCTGTGTTTCCCTCACCGGAAGCCCAGAGGGAGGAGCTTAGGAGGGACACATGAGAGCATGATTTGTGTCCTCTGAAGACTGGAAGCCCTACAGGCTGGAGTCTGACTTGTGCCTGAGGGATCTAAGGGACACAGGCAGGCTGAAGAGGCAGCAATTCTCCCACCAAAGCGTTTTCCTTGGGGAAGGAGAGAGAGAAAGCGCTGACCTGGGGATATTTGAAAGATGCTTTGCCTAACAAGGCCCTCCGGAGGAATGATGAGCACCCAGGCCATAGAGATGGACCGCGGATAACCAAAGCCAGAGGGAATGTCATTACTGGACAGTTAGAGCATTTCTTTTCTTTTCTTTAATTTTTAAAAATGTTTTATTATTTATTTTTGAGAGAGAGACAGAGTGTGAGTGGGGGAGGGGCAGAGAGAGAGGGAGACACAGAATCCGAAGCAGGCTCCAGGCTCCGAGCTGTCAGCACAGAGCCCAACACGGGCCTCCAAGCCACGAACCGCAAGATCATGACCTGAGCCGAAGTCAGACGCTTAACCGACTGAGCCACCCAGGCGCCCCTCACTGTACAGGTTATTTAGAGAAAGTATCCATCAGGTGTTGTATATCGAGAGCATCTGAAGTGTATTAATAAATAGCAGGTCTTGTCATTATGAGCTGGGTGCCTGGGTGAAAGTTACACCAGAATTCAGGCTGTCAGAGCTAACTCCCAGGGTGTTAAAACTTGCTGATCAGCCCTGGGCTGTACCAGCTCCTGGCCCAGTGGGAGGAAATGAATGACAGAGACCAGGGTCTGTGTCACCAAGCAGAACATGAGGGGGTCCCTGCACCCCACCACTGCTGTGGGGCATCAGGCCCAGGTAGGCTACGTTCGCTGTGTCCATGATGCTAGCTCCTGGGAGGGCATCTTGCTGGTTCCCACTGGACAGCAACTGTAGAAGGAGCCTTGCTCATTATCCTTCCTGAAGCTAAACCTCAGGATGGACTGAGGAGGGCAGTGGGGGTGGGAGCCAGGACTGGCTGCCGCCTACAGCAGCATCAGAGCACATGGCAAACTGCTCCCCTGGAGCTCAGATCCCAGGCAGGTGCTGACAAAATAAAATCAGAACTGAGACAAAGGGATTTCTACACACAACCTGTGCATTTCCAGCCTTCTTTCGTACTGGAAAGCGATGGAGATGTGCTTTTTCTACGCATGCATCACGGATCCACGGGAAACTTCTTCATTGAGCTATAGCTCTTTGTTCTGCAGGACAGGAGCTCCTTGAGGGCAGGGACGGGGTCTCAAGTCCTTTTTGTGTCAACCAGGAGGAGTCTGTGAAGCAACCAAAAGCATTTATTTGGGGTCTTCAGGATTGCAAGCCAGGAGTCAGAATGGACAGACCTTCCCAGAGGGGAGTGAAGGCTCATCAAGGCAAAACCCACAAGTTTGCTTAATTTGTTTTGAAAGAATTTTGACTGGTGCTGAGAGAGTCAAACTATCTACTACACAATTGGCTATTTAGTTAACAGAGGCTACATTATCTCTATTTTGACTGACTCTCTTAGCAATGTTTATTTCACTTTGGAATCTGATTTCGTATTTGAATCCCAGGAATCTAGCCTAGGGCTGGATACAGAAGGAGACTGGGCTTTAAATTCACACAAATCCTGGTTTGAATCCTAGCTCTGCTACTTACTAGCTGTGTGACCTCGGGTAGATCACTTCACCTCTCTGAGGGTCAGCTCCCTCATCTGAAACGTGAAGATAAAAATACCTACCTCCCAGTTGGAGGGAAACAGAACCATATTTAACGTGCTGGTTCCAGTGACTAGAACGGTAGCTGCCATCATCATCATTTTCTATTGACATTGTCTCATTTCCTCACCGTTGTGTTCAGACATTTCTCGTTCTCTTACAGAATTCAGTGCAAAAACGGCCAGATCTTTCATCTACTCAAAAGACGTTTCCCATTTTTGGTAAAAATCCTTAGTGACACAGTCCACAGACATTGTCAGAGCCGAAAATACTTTTTCATTATCAGATAAGAAGATCCCTTCTGCAGTCTCCTCATGCTCTAATTCTGCCTCCAGTTGGTCCTGAGGGAAAGTAATCTTGCATGACACGTCAGCTTTACAGCTAAAATCAAATTTAGCATCCCGGTTCCCAATGGGGCAAACCCAACATTTTCACGTGCTTCCCACATGTCAAAGAGAATAGACGCATCTTTTGTTTCAAGCCAAATTTCTCCAGGTCGGTTTTCTACATCGTAGTTTATTTGAGCCTCCGCTCTTCCATCTGTGAAATGGAGCCAGTGAGAACATCCTCTCTCATAGGGTTGTTCTGAGAATGGATGAATGGCCAGAGAACTCAGGTTAGTCACACTGTTGTTTCCACAGACCCCTGCTGTGTCACGGAGGAAATCTGCGGTTCCAGTCCATTGTGGTTGTTGGCCAACTTTCTGTCCAGACTCCATTGGATCAAATTTCCTCTGTTAAGCAAAACTGATCAACTTGGACACTTTTTGTGAATTCTGGCCAAATACCCCAACTGTTTAGTTTTTGCTCTCATTAACCTTAAAAATTAAACTGTCAGTTATTTTAGCAGCAAAAATGGGTTTATTTGGAAAAAAAGCAGAGAATCACAATCCCAGACAAGCAGGCTATGGCAAAACCACAAACAAGGGCCCAGAAGGAAGGAGAGGAACGTCTTTTATAGAGGAGAAGGCGAGGGGTGGGGGCGGTAGTTGGAAGGGCTGTTGTAAACAAAAAGTCCATTGGAGTAAACTGGGGGTTCGAAGTGTACTGGCTTCTCATTGGCTGAGCTGTGACTGTCTCTCATTGGCTGGGCTGTTGCTGAGGGAGGAGAGAACTTTTCTTCCTCCTTTAGGATAGTAAAGTACTATCACTTGTAACTGTCTCTCATTCTGTTGGGTCTGCAATTGATTCTAAGTAGTAGGGTGTGAGAGCTCCCCCTGCTGGCCGTCTGATTCCATTTTAAGGAGGTTTCCTTTGATTAATCTTCACGTTGTTGAACCAACAGAATTCTAAGCTACAGAAAGAACATGGAAGGGAAGCAGAGTGCTTTAGAGGAGTGGAGGGGACAGGCCACAGGGTGTGGGCGGGAATGGTTAGGGACAAGGCTAAAAGGAAGCAGGACAGGGCCGTGAAGGTGAAGCAGCTGGCTGCCAAGTAGAAGTGCTCTAATTCTCTCCTAAGCATCAGGGAGTGATCAGAACAGAAAAGGGTGCCTACCCCTTGTCCGACTCAACTCAACCTTGTCCGACTCAACCCCACGTGGCAAAGTGCATCTCTGGCATGGAAAGTGCCCAGAGAAGGAAAAAGGAGGGTCAGAGAAAGTAACAATTGCAGCTACCACTGTCTGAATGCTGTGCCTGCACCTTGTATATGGCATCCACTCACCCCTCCCGAGAACCCAGCGAGGTGGGCATTATTATCCTCATTACACACAGATGGTCCTCCAGCCCTGAGAAGTGAGTTTCTCAACATCCCCCAGCTGCCTCTTTCTGTCTGCCAGGCCTTTCATGTTTCCATCATTTATTCAATCTTCAACAATCATTTACTGAGTGTCAAACCCCCGTGTCAGGCGCTAGGCAGGTTGGTATCAGGAAAGCAGAGAAAAGAGAGGATTTCAGATGAAGAGGTCCGGGGGAGCAGAAGCCCAAAGCCAGAACCAGGTTTTGTTTCTTGCAAAGTGCCTGGAACAGTGGCGCCAGCAGCCTGTGCCCAAAGGCAATCAGACACAAAAGTAGAGCCACAGCCCCTGGCGGGGAGGGGGTGTCACCTCATCCTATCAGAGAGAGGTAACTGTCCTTGAATCAAAGGCTTCCCAGAAGCACCCCTAGTAACAACAATCAGCAACACTGATTATTGAGCAATTTGCTTTGTGCTGAGCAGTTTATAGGCTCACTTCACTGACACCGGCCCCTTTAACCGTCACAGTGACCCTAAGAGGCAAGCAGGGTAACGGTCCCCATTTAACAGATGTGCTGAGGCCCAGAGAGGTGAACTCACCTGCCCAAGGGCACATAGATCGGAAGAGGCAGAGCTGAGATTCAAATCCAGCTCTCCCCAGTTCTAAAGGCTGCTCCTGAACCTCCACAGGCCCGCATCCCTCCCACAGCCCTGCAGTCACGAGCTCACCCCTCTTCTCTGTGGATAGGGGCTGACCACCCCAGGAAGGCTGTAGCAGGTGAGGGCTGAGTGGCAGGGAAAACAGCACTGGAGCCCTGCCACTTAGAGCTGTGCTACCTCCCGGAGCCTCAGTCCCCTCATATGTAGAATGGGAACAGTATCATAGAATGGCTGTGAGGACTTCACATGTGACCTCACCCGCAGGAAGTGAGCACACTGTCCACACTCCACCCCTCTTAGGGGCCTCCCGTCCCATCCTCATGCCCCACAGGAAAAACGAAGGCAGAAGTCCCTGAAATGGCGAAGAAAAGGCCGCAACTCTCCTGCTACCACTAGACTGTGGGCCCTCGGGAGGAGTCTCATCCGTGTTTCCCACAGGACCGGTCACGTGACAGGTAGGGGTGCTTCTGAAAACGCGCATGCGCGCAAGCACACACACAGCGCAGGAGGGAAATACATCAGCAGGTTCTCCCCGGTTATCTCTGAGTTTCAGCACCTTATCTTTCTTTCTGCTTATCTGCATTTTCTGACTTTCCTATGATGCACATGTATTATTTGTGGCATTATCTGAGATCTTGAAAGACATACACCCAACTAGTGCTATAGGTTACCTCTGGGAAATAGGGATGAGAAGACCTAGTTAATGAGGGGAGGTCTTGGGGGGGGGGGTTGTTTTTTGTTTTTCTTTTACTTTATGTACATCCCTACTCTTTGCCTTACTTTTATAATTTGTTTTGAAAGAATGATATAAGCCACGTGGCACATGACGGCAGAAATAGCAAGAACATCACATGAGAAAGACTTGCCTTCAAATGCTGGCGAAGAGTAACCACTCTAAATCTCAGAAGTTCTCCATCTGTAAAATTGGGGTTAAAATGCTGCTTTGTCAAGTTTGTTGTAAGGATTAAAAATAAGGGCGCCTGGGTGACTCAGTCATTTAAGTATCCGACTCTTGATTTTGGCTTAGGTCATGATCTCAAGGTTTGTGAGTTTGAGCCCCACATCTGGCTCTGTGCTGACAGCATGGAGCCTGCTTGGGATTCATTCTCTCTTTCTCTCTCTCTCTCCCTTTCTCTCTGCTCCTCCCCCACTCATTCTCTTTCTCTCTCTCTCTCTCTCTCAAAATAAATAAGTTTTTTAAAAAACTTAAAAAAAAATAACCTGGGCATAAAAACCTCAGCATACAGTAAGTGATCAGTAATTGAAAGCAGTTATTAAGAGCTTTTTGTCTGTGCTTTTATGCTACATAAACAGGTGCTTCTCCAGGAACCAATATGGTGAAAAATAAACCCTTGCTAAGCACCCAATCACAATTCTGCATCTCACTACAATGAAACACATTAGAAAATGTAAGGTGGGGGCCCCTGGGTGGCTCAGTCCGTTAAGCATCCGACTTCAGCTCAGGCATGATCTCAAGGTTGGTGAGTTCAAGCCTCATGTCAGGCTTTGTGCTGACAGCTCAGACCTGGAGCCTCCTTGGGATTCTGCGTCTCCCTCTCTCTCTGACCCTTCTCCACTTGCACTCTGTCTCTCTCTCTCTCTCTCTCAAAAATAAAGAAGCATTAAAAATTAAAAAAAAAAATATGTAAGGTGTGTCCTAAATAAAATATCCATCTACACTCTCTAGTATCAAATTTGATCCCTCAGTGGCCAAATATACTCAGTGGTCAGTGGTAGATCTTGGACTTCTCTAGGCTGGGCAGAAAAATCTGGAGTGTTCTGTTTTGTTGACTTTTATTTTGTTCTTTTTCTATTCCACCACAAAGCCTTCCTCTGGCTGGAAAATTCACCAAGACCCCCTCCGCCTCCCCAGAATCCCACGAGGAAGTGAGATTTGCCCTGGACACAATGGCGGAGCTGAGCTAATCTCGTCTTACATCTTTGGGAATTCGCTTGCCTGTTGACCCAGGTGCCCTACACATGCTCACAAAAACCTTCTGCCAAACTTCATTAGCCATTGAGGCTTCGGTGCCGTTATTCTGAGCCCCTTATTTTCTGGCATTAATTTAAAGCAACATTTTCTCACCTCCTTTGGCGTGCTTCCATGAGTTGGAGGCTTGAAAAAGGAATTGCCATGGATTTTGTCACAAATTGCCTAAAATCAAAATGTTCGGTTTCATCTCCTGTTTCATTTCCAAATGATTAGCAGCCGCCGCCTGGAGCACCTGTTAGCAGGACTCTGAGACCATTCCCAGGCAAAGCAAAACAACCAAACAAAATAATCAACAACTGAAAAACACCACAGCCTTATCAGTTCATGGTTTCCACTAATGAGTTACTGATGTCTGTCACGGGCATGTGCTCAAGGACCGGTGACAATATCTGACACGCCAAATCGAATAAAGCATTTTTTTTTCTGTTCACTCCAAAGAAGCAAACTGGTGGGAATTTCATGTGGTGTGGTGTGACCATTAGAACAACTATTATTTATGAAGTGCCCCAAGAGCTAGGGTTTTTCCCGTACACAATACATCTTAGAACAACTCCTCAATTATCAGGACGGTCTTGCTTGCAAGGGTCAGACAACTAACCCACACTAGCTTAAGCAAAAATAGACTTATTTGGGCTCATGTAACTAAGAGGAGAACTGAGGTCAGCCAACAGGCTCCAGAAACTTCCTCTCTCATGTCTCATTTTTACTTCTATCTATCTGTCTTTGCCTATTGGTCCCATTTCCTCCTACTAGAGACAGGCCTGTTCCATATGAAGAGGAACATGGCTGTCACGTTCCCAATAGGTATAAAATGGTGCTTTCTCCCAGCATGTGTATATCGGTTCCCAGGGAAAACTCTGGTTGGACTGTTTAGGTCGCATGCCTCTCTCTTGCAGCAATCACTGTTTGTGGTCAGATGATTTGGCCAGAATTGGGTTATGTTCTCCTCCTTTTGACCAGAGGTCTGTGTCTGTTCATAGGAGAAAAGTTTAAAAAGCTTAATAAGCGGATAAAAATAAGGCACTATGAACAGTTGGGCAGGTTTCATGCTGCACAAGGGTGCCAGCTGAGGGGTTAAGTAGGAAATAAAATCCTGCCTGTGCTCTACTCAGCCAGCCATGCACCCTGGCCCCCAGTACATCTGCTGGAAGAAAGGATGCCTTTTTCTAATTCCTGCAAAGGTGTCACAGGGGTAGCGGCGGCTTTGGACAAAAACAACAGTTACTGTAGGCCACTACAAATTCTAGGAAGTAAATAATGATTACCTCTTTTTTTTTTTTAATGTTTACTTATTTTTGAGAGAGACAGAGACAGAGCACAAGCAGAGGTGGGGGCAGAGAGAGAAGGGGAGAGACAGATCCGAAGCAGGCTCCAGGCTCTGGGCTGTCAGCACAGAGCCCAGCGTGGGGCTCAAACTCAAACCATGAATGAGATCATGACCTGAGCCAAAGTCGGACACTTAACTGACTGAGCCACCCAGGCGTCCCAATGATTACCTCATTTTTAAGATGAGGAAACGGAGGTCCACAGAGGTAAAGCGACTTGCCTAAGGCTATATAGCAGGAAACGCCAGATCCAGGATTTGAACCCAAGTCTCTGGCTCCAAAGCCCATGCTTTCCCTGTAATAACTCATCAGCTACCTGTGGGGAGTGGGGGGCGGGGGCTCCCCCTCATACCTAATAGCATGAGGAAGAAGTGAGAAAAGTGGATTCCGTGTGCCTCTTGTCTCTGAAAAACCCAGCTATCCCCATGGGGATAATCTAACGAAGAAAAACAAGCCAAGCCCAAGACAAGACACTTCACAAAAACTGTTTGCAAACAGCTTGGAAGTCATGGTGTTTCCTTTAAAAAGGTAATTTCTTGCTTGGAACAGTGAGAAATTAGATGCAATCTGTTTTGATTTCTTCCCAATTTAGGACACGCTTTAGTGACCAATCTGAAGACATGCCAGCATCCTTCTGTCTCGAGGATATGTTAGTTTCGTTTATATCTCTGTTCATAAAGGACATCTAAATCATCCCACAGGAAAAGCGGCCCAGAATTGATACAGCAGACATGCAGACAGACTGAGCTGCATCTTTCTGGACATTATTATTAATAAGAATAATAATAATTACCATTCACTGGGCATTTACTGTGTGTCATGTCTGATACTAAAGACATCCATCACCACACAGCCTTATTAGAAAGTCAGGGGAGGGTAATTTTGGCTATTCAACATCTGAACACCCTTTCTTGGAGAAAAATCCTCCATTGGGTGATTCCTGGCAGAAGCTTGACCTGTTCCCTCCACAAAACCAGAAGAAATCAAGAGTTCCATGAGCTCCCCCATATCCTTCCAGAACATTCCATGGTTGCTTAAGTTAACCAGTGTCTGTTTCCATTCTTTGCATCCAAGCATCCTGCTGTATAAAAGTGTTCTTGGGGAGCCTGGGAGGCTCAGTCAGTTAAGCATCCAACTGTCAGTTTGGGCTCAGGTCATAATCTCGCAGTTTCGTGAGTTCGAGCCCCACCTTGGGCTCTGTGCTGGCAGTGTGGAGCCTGCTTAGGATTCTCTCTCTCTCTATCTCTCTCTCTGTCTTCCCCTGTCTCTGCCCCTCCCCTACTCAAAGTGTCCTCTCAAAATAAGTAAATAAACTTTAATAAACAAATAAATAAAAAAAAATCAAAGTGTTCTTATCCCCATTTTACCGATAAGACTCTGAGACTCGGAGAGAGTATAAGGCTGGGTCAAAGAGTTAGAAAAGCTAGAGAAACGCAGAGCAGAGCTCCCTGAAGGCGTAAGAGAGGCATAATGTTAGCTATGAATACGAGTTGCATCCTCTGGGGGACCCCTGGCAAGTTATTTCACCTCTCTCTGGGTCTCAATTTCTTCATCCCGAAAATGCAGATGATTATGCCAGTAACACAGAATTCCTGAGAGCACTGAAAGAAGTCATCAAAAGAAAAGAAACCAGAAAGAAAAGAAAAACAATCATGTAGGTATTGCTCTCACCATCAGGTCTGGCACACAGAAGGTGCACGACACCCGTTAGCCGTTGTGTCTGTTGTAGCTGTTATTATCGTTTGTGCTTATTAGCCTTTTTCTATCGTGTCACAAGCGGGGCTTAGCTGACCATCTAGTAGGACTGTGTGCTTTACCTTGTCATCCCTTTCACCCCCCAGAGACGCGGCTGAAGGAAAGCGGAGGGTGATTAATAAGTCCACCAGGAGAGGTATTCTACCTCTTGGCACGGGGGTGACTTCTGAAGCCAGACATTCACTCTGGTTCTGTGTCTCAGGGGGACCCCAGCACAGACTGGCAGAGGCTCAGCCAGGGCTCATCGATCACGCTAATGACGATGGATTTCCACCCTTTGCCACTTGATCACCAGCTGCCCAGGGTTTTATCACCATTTCCCAGGGCAGAGCAGGCCACCCCCCCCACAACTCCTGCCCACGAGGGCCTTTGTTTCTTACTCCCTGTCACCCAGAACAGAGCCAATTAAAGAACTCACTCATGTCTCCACCCTCCACCCCTTTAATTACAAACAGTGCTGAGAGTTGAATAACACAGAACAAAAGACAGATTTATTTACCCCAGGATATAAACAAGATTATCAGAAACAAGCATTCAGAAGCCCTTAGCTCCTGGGAGAATTTTAATTTGCTGACCCCCTGCCTTACAGAAATCTCGGGGTTTTTTTCACATAATTATAAAACCCCAAGAGTCTCGCCTGCTTGAATTGTTTGTTGGCACACATTCACCACCCTGGCTCCTTGCTCTCATTGGCCAATCTTAAGTATCTCCACTGGGGCTTTAAACCAGGCTCTTTGGAGACAATGCAGGAAGCTTGAAAGAAATTCTCTTTTCCTGGTGAAATTGTCCTGTTGTGGGCCATCTAGGATGACCAAGGCACACAGACAGGAGCAGAGAGGAGGTGACGTTTCATTGGCTTTTGGTTACAAATTATTTAAACTCACATTGAAATGGCATTAAGCCAAAAAAGGAGCGTACCGGCTCCTGTAACTGAAAAGGTGACCATTAAAGCTATGTTCAGGTACAGTTCAATGCAGGGGCTTCAAGCATGTCACTGAGCTCAGGCTCACTCTATATCTCCTGTGTTTCTCTGTTGGCTTCTTTCCCTTGGGAAAGAAGGTCCCCAGTATTCTCAAGTCTCCAACCTATCAACTCCTAGAATTGAGTGCCACTGGATCAGTTTTGATCATGTGCCCACACTTGAACCAATCACTGAGGGAAGGAAGAAATACACTGATTGGCCAGATCTGGGTCACATGCCCAAGGCTGTATATGGAGTATAAGACCAATTCTATTTGAACCATACAGACAAGGATGTCAGGTGGGTGAGTCCCCAAAGAAAACTCTAGGTGTTGTACCCAGAAGATGGGAGATGGATGCTGGGCAGATGAAAACAATGGATGACCAACAGAGTATTATGCTGGGGTAGAGACTGTAGAAGACAATCTTCCTGGGGCAGCTTGGAAGTTGTCCTTTAGCATCTATTATGGGCTGAACTGTGTTATTCCCCCTCCTCCCCAGTTTATATGGTGATGTCCTAACCCCCAGGACCTCAGAATGTGACCTTATTTGGAGACAGGGTCTTTACAGAGGTAATCAAGTTAAAGTGAGGTCATTAGACTGGGCTAAGAGCCCAGTCCAATATGACAGATATCCTTATGAGACAGAGAAGTTTGGACACAGACACACATACAGGAAGAATGTCATGTGAACATGAAGATAATCATCTCTAAACCAAGGACAGAAGCATGGAATGGATTTTCCCATATAGTCCTCAGAAGAAACCAACCTTATGTTGATACCTTGATCTTGGATTTCTAGCCTCCAGAACTGTGAGACATTAAGTTTCTGTTGTTGAAGTCACATAGTTGTGGTGGGTTTTTTTTTTTTTACTGTTATTTTTTTGTTATTTATGACAGCCCTAGAAACTAATACAACATCCTTTGAGGAAGATGTCAAGCCAGGTGGTTGGCTCATGTCTCACTTCAAGCCCTAAGAGACTCCTAAGATCTGCCCCCACCCCTGCCCGCCCAGACTCTTGCATGTTGCTGGGGCTTCTGCTACCATGGTCATTCTTCATTTTGGATACCTATTGCCATATGGGTTTTCACTGCTCAATACTACATTGATTCCAGTGTGAAGCTCAGCCCTTTTCCATACCTGCCACACATAAAAAGAATCCACTCACCCAAAACATGTCTGTACACTTTGCTGAAGTCTTGGAGTAAGGAGAAGAAGATTAAATTGCAAATTCACACAAAGCTTCAAAACTGAACAATGAGAATTCATGTTTTCCACTCATTCATTCATTCATTCATCAAAAAAAATTTTTTTTTGAAAGCCTACTTTGCGCCAGACTCTGAGGCATGAGAAGACACAAGATAGACAAGACCTGTGTATTCATGGAACTTATACTTTAGCTGGGAACACATATGATAAGCAATTAAATAAGCAAGAGAATTTTGGAAGGAAATGTCAGGAAGAGAATAGTAGGGTTGAGTGGGCACTTTGGGGATGACACTTAAAAATTTTTTTTAGGGGCGCCTGGGTGGCGCAGTCGGTTAAGCGTCCGACTTCAGCCAGGTCACGATCTCGCAGTCCGTGAGTTCGAGCCCCGCGTCGGGCTCTGGGCTGATGGCTCAGAGCCTGGAGCCTGTTTCCGATTCTGTGTCTCCCTCTCTCTCTGCCCCTCCCCCGTTCATGCTCTGTCTCTCTCTGTCCCAAAAATAAAAAAATATATAAAAAAAAAAAAATTTTTTTAATGTTTATTTATTTTTGCAAGAGAGAGACAGAGCATGAATGGGAAAGGGGCAGAGAGAGAGGGAGACACAGAATCCAAAGCAGGCTCCAGGCTCCGAGCTGTCAACACAGAGCCCGACATGGGGCTCGAACTCATGAACCGCAAGACCATGACCTGAGCTGAAGTCGGTTGCTTAATTGACTGAGCCACTCAGGCGCCTCTGAGGATGATATTTTTAGCAGGATGACATCTTTAGCAGGAGTTGGGGAGTCAGGAAATACCTCTCAGAGGGGATGAAAGTGGGAGGGGCTAACTCTAGAAGAAAAGAAAAGGAGTGAGCCACGTGGAGGTAGAAGGCAGAGAGGATGGGAGAGCATTCCAGGTATGGAAGCACTTGCACTTGAGAGGGTGAGGGGAGGGCTCGGGGGTGGGGGGGTGGTGGCCAGGTTAGGAGAGTGGCCCCAGATCTCTAGAACTTCCTTGGGTCTTAGCAAATTCCCTTCCTTACCTAGTTCTGTTATTCAGAGGCTTATTCATCCGGAAGCTGTTGAATATGCCCCAGATTCTACTCTGAGTACCTTCTGCAACACGGTTGCCCAATACAAATATAACACTAGTCACATATGCATTCTTAGATTTTCTAAGAGCCACTTTTTTTTTTAAAGGGAATTAGTGAAATTAATTTTAGTAAGATATTTTATTTCATTTAATATACAAAAAATATTGTCTTTTGACATGTAATCAATATAAGCACTGTTGAGAAATTTTGACATCCTATTTTTTAGTACTGTCTTTGAAACTCACATGTGTTTTATACTTACACCACGTCTCAGTTTGGACTCGCCACATTTCAGGTGCTCAATAGCCACAGGAGGCTATGGCTACTGCATTGGACAAATTCATCTCCAACCATCCAATGGGAGGAGGAAAGTTGACCTTGAGGAGATTCTTTTCAAGAGTGTAATAGCACAGTCCTGCAGGCACACATGGGCTAGAATGTGGGAATGTCATCCTGATCTCACTCTCATTTCTCTTAACCTCAGCCTAGGGGGAAAAAGGTACAATAACAATATTAAGTGTCCAGCAGAGAGCAAAGGGCCCACCATCTGCTGGTGAGCCCCCCTTAAAGGAATGGAAATTCCCACTGACTGACAGACATCCTGGAATGAGGTCAGGCAATGAGGATGCAGAAAGGCAGCCTATTTCCATAGTTGAGCTATTGTCAATAGCGCTGCTATAAACATTGGGGTGTATGTGCCCCTATGAATCAGCACTCCTGTATCCTTTGGATAAATTCCTAGTAGTGCTATTGCTGGGTCGTAGGGTAGATCTATTTTTAATTTTTTGAGGAACCTCCATTCTGTCTTCCAGAGTGGCTGCACCAGTTTGCATTCCCACCAGCAGTGCAAGAGGGTTCCACTTTCTCCACATCCTCGCCAGTATCTGTTGTTTCCTGAGTTGTTAATTTTAGCCACTCTGACAGGTGTGAGGTGGTTTCTCATTGTGGCTTTGATTTGTATTTCTCTGATGATGATGGATGTTGAGCATCTTTTCATGTATCTGTTGGCCATCTGGATGTCTTCTTTGGAGAAGTGTCTATTCATGTATTCTGCCCATTTCTTCACTGGATTATTTGCTTTTTGGGTGTTGAGTTTGGTAAGTTTTTTATAGATTTTGGATACTAATCCTTTATCTGATGTGTCATTTGCAAATATCTTCTCCCATTCCATCAGTGGCCTTTTAGTTTTGTTGATTGTTTCCTTTGCTGTGCAGAAGGTGTGGTATACACACACACACATACACACACAATGGAATACTACTCAGCAATGAAAAAGAATGAAATCTTGCCATTTGCAACAACATGGATGGAACTGGAGGGTATTACGCAAAGCAAAATAAGTCAGTCAGAGAAAGACAGGTATCATAGGATTTCACTCATATGTGGAATTTGAGAAACACAACAGATGAACATAGGGGAAGGAAGAAAAAATAAGATAAAAACAGAGAGGGAGGCAGACCATAAGAGATTCTTAAATACACAGAACTGAGGGTTGCTGTAGGGGAGGTGGGTAGGGTGATGGTTTAAATGGGTGATGGGCATTGAGGAGGGCATTTTTTGGGATGAGCACTGGGTGTCATATGTAAGAGATAGATCACTGAGTTCTACTCCTGAACTCAAGACTGCATTGTATGTTAACTAACTTGAATTTAAAGAAAAAAGAAAAGACAAAACAAAAGGAAAGCAAACCTTAGGCTGGGAGGCAGGCGGGGTGAACTCCCATTCAGGCAATGCTCACAGGGTAGGGGGAGCTCTGTAAATGCCCATGGAGTTGGGTCGGTGGGTTCTGAGCGTGTTACCTCTAGGAGGTACATGGAACATTCAGTCTTGGAACATCCAGTCAAGTCAGCATAAAAGTTGCAGCCTGTTCTTGCTGCCACCATGGGCAGCAAGGTCTGTCCTGTGCTGGAGGGGAGATGCAGAGGGCAGAGCGGCAGCAGCTGGAGGCAGAAGGAAGGGAGCTGAAGCGGAGAGAGCGGTGCCTCATGGGAAATGTGAAGCAGTGGTCCAGAGAGCCACACTGGCTGAAGTGACAAACAAGATGAATTTGTGGAACATGCATGTGCTCCCGGGGGATGACGGGGGAACCCGATTTTACAAAGGAAAATAAAAAGAAAAGGGGGTGGAAATAGAAAGGAAGAAAGAGAAACTGGAAGGGAGAGAAGCTTCTAGAAATGGAGTGGGATGAAAGCCTGAGCATCACAATTAAGGCCTTAAAAAGAAGAGCAGCACCACAGACCGGTAAAATCTGGGCCCTGCTGGTGAATGAATGAATGAATGAATGAATGAATAAAAAAATCCGTGTGTCCAGTTGCTGGTCTGAGCCCTTTCCATGGCTCATTTAATTTACTCCTCACGACAACACTGAGGCCAGTATGATCATTTCACTTTATGGATGAAGATATGGAGGCTCAGAGAGGTTAAATAATTGATCAAGGTCACACAGCTAGGAACTCATACAGTCAAGAATTGAACCTGATTCTGCTCTTAACTGCTACACTCAAACTTGTTAAGAGGTGTTCTGGAGAACACCAAAAGGTCTCTGTCACAAAAAAAACCCCCACACACATAACAAAAAACAGGGGGAGAGGGAAGGAGGATGGGAAGTTTAACCAAATAAAATTGGAAAATGTGGCATATTGTCACCCATTTGAAAAGTCACAGAACACAGGCTGTTACAGGCTGTTCTGGTTACCTATTGCTGTAAAACAAACCAGCCAATGATGGTTATTTTTATGTGCCAACTTGGCTAGGACACAGTACCCAGGTATTTGGTCAAACACTTATCTGCATGTTGCCATGAAGTGGTTTTTTTTTTAGATGACATTAACACTTAAATCAGTAGACTTTGAGTAAAACAAATTAATCTTCCATAATATGGGTGGGCCTCACTCAATCAGTTGACAGTTTTATGAGAAAACAGACCAATCTCCCTTGAGGAAGGGACTTCTGCCCGCAGACTGCCTTGGGACTCAGGCTGCAGCATCACCCCTTCCATGGGTCTCCAGTTCCCAGTCTGTCAGCTTACCCTGCAGATTTTGAACATAATATATTACGTTCAAAAAATATATATTGGGGTGCCTGGGTGGCGCAGTCGGTTAAGCGTCCGACTTCAGCCAGGTCACGATCTCGCGGTCCGGGAGTTCGAGCCCCGCGTCGGGCTCTGGGCTGATGGCTCGGAGCCTGGAGCCTGTTTCCGATTCTGTGTCTCCCTCTCTCTCTGCCCCTCCCCCGTTCATGCTCTGTCTCTCTCTGTCCCAAAAATAAATAAACGTTGAAAAAAAATTAAAAAAAAAAAAAAACAAAAAAAAACCCAAAAAATATATATTGTTAATATGTTATTATTCTGTTTATCTAAAGCACACAGACTAATACCTTATATATAATGTAGTATATAAGACTAATACCTTATATACATACCTTATACTTATATATAATTTATACCTTATAATACTAATACTTTATGTATATATAAAGTATATATATATACACACCTGTATATATACTGTATATACGTGTGTGTGTGTGTGTGTGTGTGTGTGTGTATATATATATATAATCGTTTTTGTTTCTCTAGAAGTCCCAGACTAATACACAGCCCAACCTTAGTGGTTTAACTTTTTTATGCCCATTAATTCTGTGGCTGAGGATTCAGACAGGGCACAGCAGGGACCACTCATATTTTAATTAAAAAAAATTTTTTTTTTTACATTTATTTTGAGAACCAGAGAGAGACAGAGTCTGAGCAGGGAGGGGCAGAGAGAGAAGGACACTCAGAATCGAAAGCAGGCTCCAGGCTCCGAGCTGTCAGCACAGAGCCCGACGGGGGCCTCAAACTCATGAATGGTGAGATCATGACCTGAGCCGAAGTCGGACACCCAACTGACTGAGCCACCCAGGGGCCAGGGGACCATCATCTGTCTTTACTCCGCCGTGGCTGGGGTTTCACCTCTGCCGCCTCCTCTAACAGCTAGAACTGTAACAGCTACAGCCGGGAGACGCAGTTCCCAGGTAGCTTTGCACTCACCTGTCCGGCACTTTGGCAGGACACCCGGAAGGGTGGACTCAGCCGGGACTACTGGCCAGGGAGTATACCTGTGCCTCTCAGAACAGGGTGGTTCCATGTTCCAGGAAACAAGGTTGAAGTGGTATATGTTCTTTTATGATGTAGCCTAGGATGTCACACAAAGTCACTTCCTCCATACTCTGCAGCTCTCAGATTCCAGGGGAGGGGACAAAGTCCCCACCTCTCAACAGGAAGGGTGTGAGCAATTTTGCAGCTAAGTTGTAAAACCTCCACGGAGGCCTTAAAGAAAAAAAAAATCTGTTTAATCTTACTTAACCTGACTTTTCTCAAGATTCCACTTATCTATAGTCACAGGTAAAAATTGTGCCCTCCTCCAAAATTCAGATGTTGGGCGCCTGGGTGGCTCAGTCGGTTAAGCGTCTGACTTTGGCTCGGGTCATGATCTCACGGTCTGTGAGTTCGAGCCTCGCATCGGGCTCTGTGCTGACAGCTCGGAGCCTGGAGCCTGCTTTGGATTCTGTGTCTCCCTCTCTCTCTGCTCCTCCCCTGCACATGCTGTCTCTCTCTCTCTCTCTCTCCTTCAAAAATAAATAAACACATTTAAAAAAATTAAAAAAAAAGTTCAGATGTTGAAGCCTTAACCCTCAGTATCTCAGAATGTGACCTCATTTGGAAATAGGGTCAGAGCAGATGTAATCGGTTACATTTAGAAGAGGTCATACTCGAGAATAGTGGGTCCCTAATCCAGCATGACTGTGTCCTTATAAAAGGGGGAAATTGGGACCCAGAGACACACACGCACACAGGGAAAATGATATGAGAAGATAAAGGCAGTGGCCAGGGTTATGCATCTCATGAACCACCACATGCTAGGAGAGAGGCATGGAACAGATTCTCACCACCCTGAGAAGGAACCAGCCCCTGCTGACACCTTGATCTTGCACTTCTAGCCTCCAGAACTGTGAGGCAATAATACGTTCTGTTGTTTAAGTCACCTACTTCCTGGTTCTTTGTTACAGCAGCCGGAGCAAACTAATACTTCATTTGTGCTTTCACTCAGCCAAATTCAAGACCTTTCGCAGCACGGCTGCCGCTGACTGCCAATGTCAACTTCAATTCCCTTAGCTTCCCCTCACTTTATGTTCCCTGAAACTACATTTTTTGGTGAGGATTAAATAAAATAATATACACAAAATATCTAGTAAATGGGAAGTGTTCAATACACAGCAATCCCCTTCCTGCACCTGTCTGCCCCCTCCTGGTCATTCTGGCTTGTTCCACTGCCCTTGCCCCTTGGGTTTGTTTTGCTTCGTGAGCTCTGCATCTTGAGCCTCTCTTCCAGACACCTGAGCTGCCAGTCTCCCAAAGAGGCTGGAGTCTGGCTCCTCCATCCCTACACAAGCTTCTCCTTCAGGCTCCATGCAGAGTCCCCAGGCAGCCCCTAAAGAGTGGGTGGGGGGCTCACAAGGGCAAGCAGTGTGGCGGAAAGAGCCTTGGGAAATTTCTGGGTTTGATGGAGGCAGTGGAAAACAGGGAGTGTTGCGTGAGCAGGACACATCGCTGAGCACAGGAGATTGTGCTCAATCTGGGCTCTAGTAAAAATTAGCTATATGACTTTGGGCAGGTCTCTGAGCCTTTCTAGGCCTCGGTTTCCAGATTTATGCAGCCCAGATATTCTCAAGGATCTTCTCTCCTTTATAGATACCTTTGTACAAATGGTAGGAAATTTGGTGTCCTCCCCAAGATTTCTGCAGACTCCCAAAGATGCTTCTGTTTTGTTCTTAGTTCCATTTAGGGATCATCTGGATGTGCCACTCATGGGGTCCCTTTGACACTGGGCCAGGCAGATGAGGTATTCAGCTCCCCACTCAGTCTCCCAACAAACTAACTGCTCACATAAAGTACTTGTGTGAACAGGCATGTAGAGCGTATTTAGTGCCCTCCTCTGATTCTCCCAATGTGAACCCAATTTTCTGGAAACCACTCTTTGCCCACCTCAAACCAAGTAAACGCAAACGCGAGGCCATCTCTGGCCCCAAGGGTGAGCACATGATTTAGTTCCGGCCAATCAGAGCATTCCATCGCCAAAACCACAATGATTAAGATGGTCGTGTGATCCTAGTCAGTCAAATGAGAATTATCCCTGGGTCTTTTTGGAAAAAAACTACTAGGAATCAATTCCTGAGAATGAACTGTTAGCCTTAAAAATAAAACTGTCGGTTATTTTAGCAGCAAAAAAAAAAAAAGGGGGGGGGGTTTATTCAAGAATAGCAGGGGATTATGGTGCCGACCCGCAAGCTACACCAAAACCATAGGCAAGTTCCCAGAATAAAGGGGAGGAGCCTCCTTTTATAGGGACAGGGGAGAGTTGGGAGGGCTGTTATAAGCAAAAAGTCCACTGGAGTAAACTAGGGATTTTGAAGTATAGTGGCTTCTCATTGGCTGAGTTGTGACCGTCTGCCATTGGCTGGGCTGTTGCAAGGGCAGGAAGAAAGCCTTTCCCCCTCCTACTCCAATAATAAAGTGCAATCCACCTGCAAGATCCCTCTCTCTTCCCGTTGGATCTGTTTTCGACAAGGCGTGGTAGGACATGAGAACTCCCCCTACTGGCCTCCAACTCCATTCTGAAGGAGGTTTCCCTTTCTCAATTTCCACAGAACCAAAAAAGCAAAGAAACGAGATATAAAAAGACACCAAGTGTCAATGACATTATTTAAGGCCCTGGACCCAGCCATGCCGGTGTATTCAATTTCATAAGCAAATAAACACTCCTAGCTTATTTTTCTTAATCCAATCCGATTTTTATCTCTATCTCTTGCTCCAAAAAGACATCTGACAGTAAATCTTACTGAAAACTTGAGAAGATAGATGAATGTACAGCATAGCAATGCAACTAATATAAATTCAATATCACCTAGTCTTGATCCTGCGAGTTCTTTGTTTTGCTAACTAAGGGTCCACTCCCCTCTGCCACAGTGACTCAATGATCTCCGTTCCAAATTCCATTTATACCTAGCCTAGAGTGGTCCGGCTACGCCCACTGCAGCACCCTCCTCCCGCCCCCACAAGCCCTTATAAAGGTATTTCCCTAAACAAAGGAAATTCCCTCCCTGAGGGGAATTCTTGTACCGGTTATTGAGAAAATAAAAATTTCACTCCTCCACCTACAAAATGAAGAGGCTAGACAAGACTTCCCCCTCATTCCATGCAACTTAACAACTCTGCAGTTCAAAATACAATAAAGCCATTAAAATTGTGGCCTAGGAGAATGTTTTTCGAAATGTAAGTCATAACCCATTAGTGGGTCTTGAAATCAATTTACTGGGTCATAACCAGCATTTTTTTTTTAATGAAAAAAGAATAAAATAGGACAAATACCAGAGTACATCATACATAACAGAGGTGAGTAGTGGCTCATGAAACTTTTATTTCAATTGGAAACAGAGGTACCGTATACACACAGTACTAGATCATAGTTTCAAATGTATTTCTCACTGTGGCACAAAACGTATGAAAGCTAATGGTGTAAGTCAGTACTTGTTGACAGGGAGAGATGTCAGGCAGTTAAAATACATACATATGTATACTTATTTATATTTATATATTTATATTCATATATTTATATATGTATATAATGTGATCTAATTTTTGCCAAAGAAAACAACAGAAGAGACAGAAAATAGATGTAGACGTGGATAAACCCGAAAAATATATAGAATTATGTATGCCAAAAACTAAATTATTATCCCTAGATGGGGGGAAGGGATTAAGGTGTTTTTCATTTTCCTGTGTATACTTTTTTTTTTTTTTTGAGAGAGAGAGAGAGAGCAGGAGCAGGGAAGAGGGTCAGAGGGAGAGAGAGAATCTTACGCATACTCCACACTCAGTGCAGAGTCCGACGCAGGGCTCAATCCCGGGATCCTGGGATAATGAGACAGATGCTCAACCGACTGAGCCACCCAGGCACCCCTGTGTATACTTTTTAACTGTTTTTAAAAACAGACATGTTACTTCTACAGTAAATTTAAATTACTCCTCTAGTAAATTTAAATTTAATTCACTCCTACAGTAAATGTAAAAATTTCTTAAAGCCTATTTTTATTTAGAAAGGTAAGTATACTTAGAAAAACCTTTTAACAAGGATATCTGGAAGAAACATACCCAAATAGTAACAATGCTTTTTTGTGTGGTTAATTCCTTGTGTTTTATAATGTACCCACCACAAACTGAGTGTTATTGTAAAAGTAAGAAGGAAAAGAGTTTGTCTTAATTTTGCGATTCTTCGGCGGGAGAGAGAAGTTTGCATATAAAACTTGAAAAATCAGAACGGACTGAAGGGGTCGGGCGCAGTGGGGGGCAGGGGTGGGGAGCTCTGCAAATCCTTTGAATGGATTTTCCGCATCAGTGAATTCCTCTTCTTTTAGCTACTGTCTGATGAAGGTGTATATTAGGATGCGGCTATTATATATTCCAAAAGTCATATTCCTCAACACCTGTTTGAAAGAGCATATTTTATTGAGAAGGAAGTGTCACTGAAGCTAAGAGAAAGAAAGACAGCTTCCACCAAAGTGCCAGAAGCCAGGGGACTCCCAGACAAGAAGCAGTTGTATATATCTGAAGCTGCCCTTGAACAGGATGCAGACAGCAGCGGAGGACAAAACCAAAGAGAGAAAGGCAGAGAGAGTCTCTTCAATACTGTCAGGAAATTGAAAAATTGGGCCCCCCCATCCAGAATGTCTAAACAATGACGCCCGAAAGAAGGTAAGAGCGGGAAAGTTGCCTCCCAAATGGTTAGCTGCATTGTGAGTTCAAAATTATAAGTTATAAAAGGAAATTACAGGGAAAAAATGGAGGGAGGAAGGAGAGGAAGGAGAGAGAGAGGTAAAGGAAACAATAGTGGTAAACGAAATTCTTACCTGTCACTTCTCCGAAGAGCAGGGGGAAATGCAGCATGAGGAAGAGCTGCATTTGGAGTCAGAAAACACAGGTATGGATATGTCAACCTTGTCTCGGTCACAGTCAATGTAGCTGCCTCGTCTAGAGTGCTCGGCGCTCTGGGGAAGAAACTGTGTGTCCCAGCTTTGTGTCTGGAATGGGAAGCCATTTATTCTTCCCTCTTCTTTTCACAGGAAAATGCTTTCCTCTGCCCTTCTGTGTGCAAAATGGGAGAAACGAACTGGCATTTACTTTTACCCGTGTGTTTTTAAAAAGTGACGCGTGCATGTGGATTAGGGAAGAAATTCAAACAGCACAAAAGACCGTCGGTGTAAAGTAAGTTATGCTTTATGCTACACATCTTCTACTTGCCTCACCCCCGCCCTCCCACATCCACTCTCCACCTCTATGGCACCAACTGGCCCCCGTGCCCTCCAGCTGCTAGGTGGCTTGAGCCAATGGGAGCCACGGGCAGGAGATCAGAGGAAAGCATTGGGGTGTGTTTGGGGTATCCTTCCTCTGAGTTTGCTTCAGACGGGCTGTGTCCCTCAACTACAGATCACCAATCCTCCCAAGACCTTCTTCTCTACATGATCTCCCTCCTTCAGAGGGCTGGTAACCACTCCTTTCCCTTGTCCCGTAGAAATGGCCACAGCTTCATCCCTTCTATCCCTTGGTGACTGCACTTTGTCCCGTGATCCCCTACACCCATATGCGTGTAAATGGCCACATGGTAAATAACCCTGGCTCACATCACTTTGACTCTGCCATCTGGGTCCTGCTGAGCTCTGACCTCCCTCTCTCCATCTCTCTTGCTCCTTCTCTCTCCTAGAAGGTAATATGTGATACACTTAGTTTTCCTCTCTTTTGTTTTTTTTAAAAAAAAATTTAACATTTATTTATTTTTGAGAGACAGAGCATGAGTAGGGGAGGGGCAGAGAGAGGGAGACACAGAATCCAAAGCAGACTCCAGGCTCTGAGCTGTCAGTGCAGAGCTGACACGGGACTCGAACTCACGAACCATGAGACCATGGCCTGAGCCGAAGCCGGACACTCAACCGACCGAGCCACCCGGGCACCCCTCCTCTCTTTTGTATTTTAAGCTTAACCTATCTTGAAGACTGTGTGGGGCGTTTTCTGTTTGCACAGCTTCTACCCCACCCAGTCTCCACTCTTTACCACCATGTCCTGTGTTTCTGGAGGCTGGCCTGGATGGACTGCACCAATGGGCTCCTTTGCCCTGTGACACCTAGCTGGGCACTGCCAGTGGGGGGACAGTTGTAGACTGGAAGTACCTGCAATAGATAAGCAGGCATGAGGAACATGAGCTTTGGGTATTTATCCCAAAATAAATGCTCCCTCCCTGCCAAGGTGCTATGGTTGACCACTTCCTTCTTCAGAAGGCTCCAATAGGACAGCTCTCTTCTATGAAAAGAATTATACAGATATTTTGAGGCTTTGGATGATATCTGTCTTCAGAAAGGAATACTTTTGATTTCTAGCAGTTAGAGGAGGAAAGATCACCTCAATCTAGTCAGAGATTGAGTTGATTTAAAGCTGGTTTTTAGTCTTTGCAAAGGAAGGTCTCCTTTTCCTGTTTACTGTCATTCTTAAGAGTAGAGACCATCAGTGGATTCTATCTTAGAAGGAAGAAAGGAGGGAGGGAGGGAAGGATGAAAGGAAAGAGGGAAAGAAGGGAGGAAAGGAGGGAGGGAAGAAGGGAGGGAGGGAAGAAGGAAGGAAGGGAGGAAGGAAGGCAGGGAAGAAGGGAGAAAGAAGGAAGGAAGGGAGGAAGGAAGGGAGAAAGGAAGAGAGGGAGGGAAGAAGGGAGGGAGGAAGACAGGAAAGGAAGTTAGTTCAGTTTTCTAAGAGGACAAAGAGCTAATTACGTTAGCCAGAATTTATTTTGTACCTATTATATGCTGTGTTTCTTACCTAGCATATGTATTAACATATGTTTTGTATCTAATATATGTAGATGATAGAAGTATATAGACAAAGAGATACATAATTATGTCATTTAACCCACTAATGGCCCTATAAGTTTGGTGATTTGGTTTTTATTCTTCATCATAAGGAAATTGAAGTTTATATAAATTAAGAAACTTGCCCAGGGTCACATAGCTAACATACAGGATTAAAACTCAGGATTTCAACTCAGTTCTGTTTGGCTTAAATGAATGTTTGTATCTTATGTAAAACAGCAGCTTACAAACAGGCTGTGTGGCAGGGGTCCCTACCCCTACCTGTGTGTTAGAATTATCTGGAAACTCTATTTTTATTTAATTGAAAATTCAGCGATGCCTAATATTTAATTTTAAGTCACTAACTCTGCAGAGCTGTGCCGCAGTCTCCCTCTGTTATCCTAAACCCTCAGTGCAATCCTACTACTTGCTGGCCTGGAAAAGTCCCATGTTGAGGGCATGAATGAATTGGGGTGCAGAGGGAAGTCAGACTGAAGCAAGATGTGTAGCGTATGTGTTTTGTGGGGCTGCTGGAACCAATTATCACAAAATGAGTGGATTAAAACAATAGGAACCTATTCTCTCACGGTTCTGGAGCTGTAAGTCCAGGCAAGGACGTGCTTCTTCTGAAGGCTGTGGGAGGGGATCCTTCCTTGCCTCTCTCCCAGCTTCTGGTTGTTGCTGGCAATTCATGGTGCTCCTTGGCATGCAGAGGCATCACCCTAATCTCTGCCTCCATTGTCACATGGCGTTCACCTTGTGTGTCCTCGGTCTTCTCTACGTCCACATTGTTCAAATTCCCTCGCGCTTACAAGGATGCCAGTCATGGGTTTAGGGCCCACCCTAATCCAGTATGACCTCACCATACCTGGATTATGGCCGCAAAGACTCTTATTCCAAATAAGGTCACATTCACAGGCACTGAGGTTTAGGACCTGAACACATCTTTTGAAGGGTGCACAATTCTACCCATGCAGGTAGGAAGCAAGCTAGAGCATGTACTGAACAGGAAATTGTGGGCTACTTGGAAATCCATGGGAATACCTGGCCTGGGAGCGTTTTCCTACCTGGGTTGGAGGTTTGAGGAGTCTTAAGTGGGTGTTAAATGAAGCAAGGTCAGGGCACCTGGTTGGCTAAGTCGGTTAAGCATCTGACTTCGGATCGAGTCATGATCTCACGGTTCGTGGGTTGGAACCCTGCATCGGGCTCTGTGCTGACAGATGGGAGTCTGGAGCCTGCTTTAGATTCTGTGTCTCCTTCTTTCTCCCTGCCCCACCTCCACTTGTGCTCTGGTGTCTCTCTCTCTCTCTCTCTCTCTCTCTCTGTCAAAAATAAATAAATAAACATTACAAATATATATTTAAATAAAACAAGGCCTCCCGCAAAGGCTAGAGAAGCTAAAATCTTCCAGATGGCTTGGGAACCCCAGTTGTCTGCAGGGCTTACAGATACACCCCCAGGTTGTTCTGCTGAACACACACATGCGGCCTCTTTCAATGAAAAAGCATCAAGACTGTGCGACAGAGTGCTGAAGTCAGTCGCTGAATTCTCAGCCCTAAAACTGGGTTAGTCTCCGGCAATCTCCACCACTAACAAAGTGCCAAATCCCCAGAGCTTCAGTTTCCTCCTCTGCAAAACGGGATTAATAATTCCGTAATTCCGACCTGTCCTGCAGCAGTCCTGCCCGCGGTGACATGAAGCATGAATAAATGGAAAGCATTAGTCACGGAGGGAGCTTGGGCCACATCCTAGAATCCAGCGGGGGAAATTCACTAAGAATACTCCTGGAGGCGACTCTACTTCCCCCACGACCGCACCTGTTATACCAAAGCAAAGAAAGAAAGAGCAAGAGAGGGTCATAAACACCGCATTTTTTCGTCCTCATTTACAAAGGTCCACGTTCACCGCCCCCCTTCCGGGTGCGGTCTGGAGGATAAGGTAGGAATGGGCCGTGGGACCACAGGGCTCCCAAGGGTCAATGTAGCAAGCGGTAATCCTTCTTGAACAGAATGAAATACAGGGTCCTCAGAGGTGGTGCAAATACACATTATCCAGTGATATTTCGTCCTGGCAGCAATTAGTCAATAGGTTGCCAGCTATCGGGTGTCAGGGGAGCCCCCACTTTTGCTTTTGCCCTGGGACCCATAATTTGTAAATCCGGTGCTGGCATTTCAGTAAAAATACCCAGAAGGAGTTCTTTGGGTGCTAGATGCAACACAGAAAAGTATATTAAAGATATTCAGAAAACAATGACTTTTCCAATAGGTTTTTAATGCCAAACATATGTACTCCTCACTGAAATTCGAGTGCATAGCAGATTCTGAGATTTCACTTCAACTCCCCCAGCTGGCATCCGACACATTCCAAAATGTTGCCTCCACTGGATACATCTATTTTTAATCCCTTCAGATGCCTTTCTTTTTTGGCAAATTGGGAGGAAGAGAGTGCCTGTCGCTCCACGTCTTTCCGTTCATATTTTGCATAAATCAACCAGGAATTAAGAATTAAACAATCACTTCATATCTCAGTTGTCAAATATTTCACTGTTGGGAGACGTATTTGCATATCTGAAAACATGTCGGCCTCTCGGTGTGTTCGGGCTGTGGAGAATAGAAAGAAAACTCTTTGGGATACCGACGAGCACAACAGCCAGAAAGAGATTTGGGGCAAGGTGGTCAAAGAAGGTGGTAGGTCCACGTAACAAGATGAGGGGGACGCCCTGACCTCCCTGGTTACTGCCATCCACACTGACCTACGTCAGGTTCCCCAGGAGCAGACCCAGAACAGGAGTTTGGATAGAGGCGGTTTACTTGGGGGGCCATCCAAGCAGTACCTCAAGGGGGTGGGGAAGCGAAACAGGGAAAGGGAAGAAGCCAACACTGGGTCATCCATGAACAGGCATCTACCATAGGCAAGTCAGTCCTGAAGGAGACCTCTGGGGAATATAGAGCACACTCCAGAGATGTCCTACCTACCTGAGGGGCGAGCGGGTGAGGTATTAACCACAAACTCCTGCTCATCACCCCTTTCCATCGACTCCTGTGGGTTTTAACTTCTTGCACATCCAAGGCTGCTCAGTTCAGAGAGAAAACAGACCTCTGGCCCTGTGGTGCGCACTGAGGCACCCCAGGGTGCCACAGAAAATCCATAGCAGAGGATAGGGATATCTTAAATATTTGAGGGAAACAATGTAACATCTATCCAACACTGTATGAGCTAATTTGAGGTAACTCCGTGGTATGGGTAGTTTGGGGACCTCCTCCCTCCCTCAAATTCATATGTTAAAGTCTTAACCCCTAGTAGCTCAGAATGTGACTTTATTTAGTTGAATCCCTGTAGTGCTGGGGAGCTCATTCGCTCCCTATGGAACATACCCCTTCATAAACAGAAAAGGGAAATAGCATGTCTCAAGCCTGTATGGGGTACTAGGCTCTATACATTTCATTATTTCACTTAGTGATCCCAACTGTATGAGGTGGGCATAACCATCACTATTTATATATGTGGTGAAGTTGAGGCTAGGAGAGGTAAAATCCCTTGACCAGGATCTCATCACGAGTCAATGGCAGAGCCGAGATTTGAACACACGTCTTTTCAATTCCAGAGCCATTTCTACTTCCAGGTGTCACATAGCTCTGACAGGTGGCCATTAACAACAAAAGAAAGGAGAGCTGACACTTAACTGAGCACTTCTTTTCTGCTAGGCATGGTTCTTCACATGGACAATCCATTTGGTTTTCATCACAGATTACCTCTGAGGCTGCTCAATGCCCAAATCAGTCCGGCTCTAGAGTTTATGCCTCTTAAAATGGTTCTCTGATGTGTATTTCCTCATATTGAGCCCAAACCTCTTCCTACTCTGTGGACTCAGACAGAACTTGTTGAGTCCTTCTCCAGCGAGCCTGCCCCTCAAAGCTGTATGAACATTTTCCATCCCATTTTGCTTTCTCATCCCAACTCATCCCCAGCCCCATCTACTGAATACAATTCAGTTTATCTGCATCTTTGTTTCCTTTTTTATGTTTATGTATGCATTTTTGAGAGAGAGAGAGAGAGAGAGAGAGAGAGAGAGAGAGAGATATCATGAGCGGGAAAGGGGAAGACAGAGAGGGAAACAGAGAATCCCAAGCAGGCTCCACACTGTCAGTGCAGAGCCCGACGTGGGGCTCAGTCTCATGAACCTAGAGATATGACCTGAGCCCCAATCAGGAGTCGGCCGCTGAACTGACTGAGCCACCGAGGCATCCCTAGTTTGTCTGCATCTTTTTGAAAGCACTTTCGGATTGCTTAATGCTGTCCACAACGGAAGCAGGAAGACCAAAAGTTCCCGTGAAAGGGAAGGTCAGACTCAGTCTTCCTACAGTGGCCAGAAAATAATGACTTCCAAGCATCAGCATCTAGAGCTGTGGGGCGGGGCACTGTGTATTGAATAGAGGGTCATCTGGCAGAGGAGTCCTTCTAAAGAGAAGCTGAGGTAGGGGCATTTGGGCGGCTCAGTCGGTTAAGCGTCCGACTCGGCTCAGGTCATGATCTCGCGGTTTGTGAGTTCGAGCCCGCGTCGGGCTCTGTGCTGACAGCTCAGACCCTGGAGCCTGCCTCAGATTCTGTGTCTCCCTCTCTCTCTGCCCCTCCCCCACTCACACACTCTCTCTCCTTCAAAAATAAATAAACATTAAAAATTAAAAAAAAAAGAGAGAGAAACTGAGGTCATTATCGTGTGACATCATAACCTGCAGAAGCTCAAGGTTTAGAGATAAAACATGAATTAGATTGATTTCACGTGAAATAATGCCAAGGATAAAGCATGCAAATCAGAACTTGTGCAATAAATCTTCTGCAAGCTGAGAACCTACCCCATGGGGTTACTGGAAGAATTAAATAAATTAATGTATGGAAAGTGCTTAGCAGAGCACCTGGCACCAGGCGAATTATCGGTAAATATTAGTATTAATATCAGCTGTGAAATGAACACTACATGTAAAAATGAGTAATTCTTTCTGGGGATGGGATGTCAGGAAATAATCGTAATAGTTGCCACTTGACTAGGATTCCTCACATGCTCAGCCTTTATATACATTATCTATTTTAATCCTTGGCAATCTGTACAAAAGTGATTCTTCCCTTTTTAAAGATATGGAAGCCAAGGATCAGCAGAGTTTAGGGATCGTATCCTGGGTCATGCAGTTAAGTGGTTAAGAGCTTGGGTTTTAGACTCAAACAAGTCGCGCTTTTGAATCCCAGCTCAGCCACTTTGTGTGACCTGAAGCATGTCATTCAAGTTCTCTGAGCCTCAGCTTCCTAGTCCATTAAATAAGGTAATAAAATATTTTCCTTAAAGATGTGCTGCAGACAATGAGCCAATGTATGTAAAACAGAGCAATGTCTAGCACATTCCAAACACTCCTTAGATGTATACATGTGTGTGTGCGTGTATGTATATATGTAGGGGCTTTGAAGTGTGAGTAGGAGTGTGTCAGGTGGAAAGAGGAGGGAAATATGCTTCTCAAGGTAAAGTAACTGTGGGGCTAAAGACACACACTGAGGTACCCGACCCAAGGCACAAGAAATCACTAGTGGGTTACTGGCAGGACAGAGCAGCGTTTAGAAGGAAGGAGTCTCTTGTAGTTAGACGGAGAGAAAGGGTTAAGGTCCTCAGACCTAAGAGGAGAAACCAGAGTTGGGAGAATGTGGCTTCCTGGCCAGTCGCCAGCTCCCAGCCATCTTCCCTGCAACTCCTGAGTTCGCGACCCCGCCCCCACCAATCCCAACCAATGAGGAGGTCCTCCACGGCGTCTCGTTGCCAGGCAACCGAGTTGGCCCCGGCCTTGCAGTTAACCGATTTTCTCTCCCTAGTGTTGGGAACCTGAGCCTCACACTGGGGCCGCCTTAAGATAGGGATCTGGGGGCCCCTCTGTGGGCTCCCTTCAGACTTTATCAGTGGAGTTTTATTTTTTTTACTTCATATTTTATTTTCGTTTATAAGAGAGAAAGATATCCCCTTCCAAAGAGAGGGAACGCTCATGAAAGTTTGTGACTTTCTAAGAAGTGAATAATTCCAGGCTTGCCTGATTCTACCCAGTCTGGACCTCCTTATCCTGTTTATGGGAAACCCAGATGACCTGCCTCCTTACTCCTGGGTCAGAAGCCTCTTTGGAGTCTATGTAATTGGCATTGGAAATCAGGGAGAAACTGCTGGAGCCTCTCACACCAGTGGCTGCTGAAGTAGAAGATTCGGGGGGGCGGGGGGAACCTCTCTTTAGGGGGCACAGGCCACACCTGAGGGATTTCCAAGATGACCAAAATACCAGCCACCAAGAAGGTGCAAAGCGTCCCCAACGCAGGGGCCCTCTGGCCCTTTTATGCCTCAGAACATCTAACACAGGTAGGTCTCCCCTCTCTGCCAAAACCAATCATGTTTTCAAGACCAAGTGATATAGGAATTAGCCTTCAGGCCAACAAGAGACAGGGGAAGAGAGGAGTCATGGTGTAATTAAATTGTCGAGACACATCCCTGTTGCTATCAATGGTTGGCTTCTCGTAAAGAATGAAAACGCCAGCCAGAACACTGAGCTGGGCCATCCTATTAGCCAGTAATTCCAAAATGATAGAATAAATCAGCAGTGACACTGTAGAACATCAGAAAAAAATTAAGATGAATTGTAGGTTTGCCATTGCAGAAATTATTTTCAGAGATCCACTGGGCTCGGGGTACGTGCACTTCCTCTCTCTTATGGAAAGAATGCGAAGTCAAACTTTCGGTTTTGAAGCTTGACTTTGCTACTCGCAAACTGTTGACATAAGATAAGTTGCTTAGCATCCCTGAGCCTTTATTTCCTCGTGTCTGCAAAGTGACAACAGGAATTTCAACTAGGCAGAAACAGTGTTAAGACTGAGGAGATGTGGAAATTGGTTAACATGATCCAAACACTTGATAATGTGTTTATGTGACATGAAATACTGCTGTTGATTTGAAAAAAAAAATCATGAATATGTATGTAATGGCCACAGTCAAGTGTTTCTGTTTTCAAAGGATCATAACTGGGTAGGCCAGTTCTGTCTTTGGTAACTGTGTCTTTGTTATTGTATCTGCAAACCTGTATATCACCACTGATTGAGATAGGTGAACCGTGGGAGAGGGGGTCACAGGCAACCCCGGCCCACTGTGGGGTATCTTATGGCTCAGAACCCTGCCCCAGGAAGGAGGGCCTGGGGAGAAGTCAGTGCACAAAGGAGAGCTTAAAACTCACCCATGGGTTATGTGGTGGCCCAAAGTGCTCCTGAGCTCCTACCTTCCAAGAATTACCACATCTGTATGCACCCCCCATTGTTCTGCTCTCTCAGTGAGCTCGCTCTGCAAGATGCAGTTCTCACCTATCTCCTTTCATCTCAAAAGGCTACACAGAAGTCCCATCCAGAGCAGTCCTCTCGGGGACTGAACTTCCTTAGCAGGGGCCGGGAGAGGGGGTGAGGAGAATGAGTGAGGTGGACTTTTCAGAAGTAGAGGGGTTGTGGGCAGTGGACCCAAACAGCCTGGGTTTGAGCCCTGGATCTGCCTCTTAGCAGCCCTGTGGACCTTGGGCAACTTGCAGAACATCTCTGCTTCAGTGTTACCATCTGTCAGAGGCGGGTATGGTTATGCCTTCTCATGAGATTGCTGGTGAGCATTAAATGATCTATCTGAAGCTCCTGGAACAGTTCTTGACACACAGTGAACACTCCTTAGAACTTAGTTATATTGTTATTTCATTCATTTGGCAAACATTTATTGAACCTGTTATGTGCTAACCACCTGCTCTTGTAACAAATGGGACTTGCCTTTAAAAATTTCATAATCTATAGTGTGTATGTTTGGGATGGGAAGTGGGAGATAAGAAACAGATAATTGTAATGCAAAGTGAAAAGCATCATTGGGTGTTGTGAGAATGCAGAGGACAGCTAACTCGGACGTGTGTGTGTGTGTGTGTGTGTGTGCGCGCGCGCACGTGTGTGTCAGATTTGCGGAGGGAAGAACCCATGTATCCAAGTAAATGCAGTAGAGTTTTCCATCTTGGGACAGAGAGATGAGAAAAGTAGAGGGAGATACAGAGGTTGGAATGACCATGTCTTTCTTGGAAGAGGGTTGGTGGAACCAGGAAGGTCAAGAAAAGGGAAGAAGGTTTCCAGGGAACTGTTGGGTAAACTAAGACTTTAGGCACAAAAGCTTCATTGAAATCCCGCTGCCCCTGCCCCACTTTCTAGGAAATAATGAAGACTCTAGGGTGTCACTGGCTCACATCTGAATTATCATACTTGTAGAAATTGCAACATTTTAGAGCTACCGTAAAGCGCTGGTTACCCTAAGCGAGGTTAACCAGAATGTGCCACGCCACAAAGAAAATATGTACAAATTGGGATCAACTTATGGTGCCAAACCCAATCAAAGCAGTAATAATTGCAGTGACGTTAATAACGATGGTAATAGTCGGCGCGTCTTGAGTATTTACCATGTGCCAGGTCCTAAGCTAGATCTTTCAGAACCATCTACAACACATCAGGGTGAACTGTTACCTCCTCACAAGATAGATGGCAACGTGGAAGCCCAGGGAAAATAGGTCCCTTATCCAAGGACACTGGCCAGCAGGGAACAGATTTGAACCTGGATCTTTCTCCAGGGTTCCAGCGCTCCCCGCCTCCCCACGCTAATCCGGCAGTGATAGAGGTTAGCATACACACCACAAGGGTATACAAAATGAAGGTGTAAGTGTGGGCCCTGGCTTCAGATAACTTTCGGGTTTATTTGGGGGGCAGAGGGTGACATATAGACAAAGAATAACAAATGCCAGGCAGCCAGGTAAGTGTCTAATGAGGAGTGATTGAGGAAGGATCTGGTTTCTCAGAGGAGAAGGATGAGGCCACACTGGGCTGCATGGTAATACGTAATACCACTGACTACGGGTCCACCATGCTCTAGTGTAATGACATGCAGAGACCTCCCCCCCGAAAAGGGTCCCGAAGCCCTCCGAAGCTAGGTATTTTCCTTCTCACAGAATGGGAGTTGCTATGTCATAACTAATGTTACAGTGACACCCTGCCTCGCCCAGTGTCTTCCTGTAGTTTTGAAAAATATGAATAATATATGCAAATCCCCTGCTTGAATGGCTTTTGTTGAGGAAACCTTGTAGCTCGCCCTTACATGGGGCTCCCTAATCTTTTAGGGAGTTCCTTGTCCCTTTGTTTTTCAAGGAAGCAGAAGAGAAGTTTAATGGGATTAGCCATGGGAAGGGAGGGAGCAGGGCATGTGCAGATTACCGTGGACATACATTTTCTTCCCTGAAAGGGAGCTAAAAGAAGAAGGGCACTTAGCACGCACCCCTCCACGTTGCAGAATGGAAATGCAGAAATGGCATTTTGGCAAAAACGATTAAGTTGTGGAATCCTTTAGACAAGCTCTGTCTCTTGGTGCCTGAAGTGTCTACCTCGCTGAGATTAAACACCCAGCGGGAAAAGAAGGATCCCTAATTTGGGCAGATCCTGAAACAGCCAGTAATCATCCTGGGCACTCTACTCCTATCATAGCTTAGTGACTTAAAGAGACGTTTCTTCAGCAAACAACATGAGCTCAAACCCCGACTTTGCCACTTACCAGGTTGTGTGGCCTTGAACAAATCAGTTTTCTGAGCCTCAGTTTCACGGGGAGGTCGCATTTTATCTAATCGAAGACGCCTTCCATTTCAAGAGGTGTCGTAATTTTGTTTTGTGCCACGAAGAAAGAAAACTCTACTGATTAAACTATAACCTACTTTCCATTATAAGATGTGCCCCAGTTTCAGAGTTGCTAAAATGTGAAAATAAAATGTGCATCTCAGAATAGATGAAACAGCTAAAAATGCTCCCTTGTCATAGGGTGTTGTGGGGATTAGATGAGCTCATGTGGGCAAAGCTCTTAGAACAGAGCCTGGCACAGAGTAAATACCATGAAATGTTAGCCATGATGGCTTTTGTTTCATCCTCTATCGGCTCTAGGATAGAGGGGTTGTTATTAACCCCCTTTTGCACCTGGGTAGACTGAGGCTGGAAGAGCCCCAGGGTCTGGTTCTCTGCTGAGAAGGGAGAAGGGGGCAAATGAAGCAGAATCCCAGGTATAGAGAGTATTGCTTGGCCCAAGCTTGGCCCAAGCATCTCTGCCCGCCCCTCCACTCCCTACTGTCCTACCTCCGCCTCCGCACCCCCCTCCCCCCCAACCCCTGTGATGAGAACAGAAATGCCCAGAGAAGGTCTCAGGAGTCCAGCCCAGGGTACGCCCGGGCGGGCTGCCTGGAATCAGAAAAGGAGAACTAACATGTTTTAGAAAGAGATCCCCCAACAAGAGAAACCTGGACTTTCCACAGAAGACGTTTCCAGCTGCAAACATGAAATGATTTTCCCCCTTGTCCAGACGGGGGGCACTGTGGCCTGTAGAGGTAAGTGGCGACTCATCACCCCTCTTTGTTGGAAGTGGGCTCAGCGCTGGGTGATTTCTCTGGCCTCTAATCACAGAGACCACGCCCCCTGCCCTGAATCACTGATTGCGATGGAAAAACAAAACAAAACAAAACAAAAAACAAAACAAAAAACAAAAAACAAAACCAAAATAGAATAAAAGCTCTCGTGACCACTTGAGATTCAATTCTGAAGAATCCCACCAGCTGCGCCTTCATTTTTATACGACTCGTGACTTAGGCCAGGGAAATACCAACCAGTCCTTTTCTCTCTCCAAGGGATTCTTCTGGCTCCATTGTTATACGCAGGAGACAGTTGCAGAATTCAAGTTGCTTTGTTGTGTTGTTTTTCTTTCTGCCCCAATGCCGATGCTATAGACTGGTAATGCCTGCCTTGGTGAATCTTGCTGTGTCTAATTGCAGGTCAATGTGACAGTGAGTTCCCCTCCAGGATAAATTGTGGGGAAGGTGCGTGTTCATTACCTCCTGACACAGGAAGAGCGATAGGCACTTTCTTTGTGCTGGACAAAATGAAGCAAGCTCTTTGTCTCAGCTGCAAAGAGGCAACTGCTCAGTGTGGGGAAGGGGTGGGGAGGGCGGAAGAAACACAGCCAAGAGTCTAGTTGATGTGATATTAGCTTAGTGACTAGGTAGGAGCTCTGCCTTGGAGGTCATACAAAGGTGCGCTCAAATCCCCTCTCTGACAGTCTCAAGTAGGAGGTTCTGTGAAATGGGCTGAATTATAATAGGGTCTACTGCATCGATGTTTTGGCAGGTTCAAATAAAATAATGCATGTGAAATACTGAGCACGATATCAGGACACAGTTAGCCCTCCCCCGACCCTGATGGCGGTAGTTATTACCAGTGCCCCTCTCTGTCCTCCGACTGGACGGAGTGCCACCATCACCACTTTGAAGACGCGGCCAGCCCAGATATGAAGGCTGGAGGAAGCTGACAAGTCACGCACTGGGGCCATCATTAGTGAGGCTAAGTGCCAGCTTAAGGGTAGAAGGGAAAAAGTGGGTCTAGGGATGATTTTTAGAACTGGCATGAGAGTATATCTGCATGAAGGATGAGGTGCCTTGCAGGAGAAAATTTGTTCTGGTGGCAGAAATGCACATCCCAGTTAAAAACCCTGGTTGTAGAAAAGGAGGTGTCTCTATAGTTTGCATTTCTTGGATTTAACTCTCAGCCCAAGCCCATTACTCATGTTTGAATCCGATGGAGAACCAGAAAGAAGTGAGAAAAAAAAAAAAAGGAAAACTCTATGTATCAATTAGGATCATTTTGGGCTACAAGTAAGAGAAAAACTGAAAAGCAGTGACATAAACAAATATGAATTTATTTTTCTCATGTAAGAAATGTGGAGGTGAATGCCTACTAGTATTGGTTCAGAAGCTTGCTAATTAATGTAGGAACTGGAAAGTCTTTTCCCCTCATGGTCATAGAATGGCTGCCCCAGCTCCAGGTGTCCCATTCCTACCCCAGCAGAAAGAGGTAAAAGTGGAGATTGTGGGTTACTACCTTTGTCCCTTTTGTGAGGCAAATGAAGGCTTTCCAAGAACTTTCCTATTTTCCTCTTATGCTCCATTTGCCAGAACAGTGTCGCCTGCCTTTTCTAACTGCAAGAATGGCTGGGAGGGGCACCTAGGTGGCTCAGTTGGTTAAGCATCTGACTTCAGCTCAGGTCACGATCTCAGGGTTCGAGCCCCCCGCTCGGAGCTTGGAGCCTGCTTCGGATTCTGTGTCTCCTTCTCTCTCTGCCCCTCCCCTACTCTCACTCTGTCTCTCTCAAAGGCAAATAAACATTAAAAAATTTTTTTTAAATGAATAAACATTTAAAAATTAAAAAAGAATGGCTGGGAAAGTGTGTATCTAACAGCATGGAAAGCAGGGGCAAAGGAGAGATGAAAGAATGGGAAATAGGTATTGGTTGGAGTAATCAGCAGTGGCTGTGAATCACAAATGATTTCCCAAAAACTCAGATACTGGTGGACCCAAGCAACCCAGTGACTGTGAGGCTCTGGGGGCAGGGGAAGGGTAGAGGCCCTCAATGGAAGAATTCGTTCCTTCAAGGAGTATTTGTATATGCCAACCATGATGCTAGGTGTTGGGGATACAGAAGTGAAAAGAGGCAATCCTATGGGACACGCTTCTGGAAACTCTGAAAAAACATGTACTTACAAGAAAAACAGGAAGAGAGAGAGAGTTGGGACAGCAGAACCTGTGCCATTGTTATTACTGTGACTCCCATCTGGTTCGCTGTTTGAGGGAGGGGAGCTTGAAGAAACTCCAGTTAGACAGGTCTTTACACATCTGTGGAAGGAACCCTGTCCTCAACCCCCTATCAACATCCCCACCCCCCCAACCCCCCACCCACCCACTGCAGCCTCCAAATACTCAGCTGTGAGCTGTTAAATTCAGAAGCTGCTGCAGAATCCATGCAGGGTTTGGTGGTAAGTAAGCACTTACATGAAATCTGACAGAAGCCAATTAAACCTTTCTTGGACTGAATAAACCAACATATTTTTCTCGGAGATCTTTCTGACAGCTACATTCAAAATCATAATGGGTGGTAATGGGATACCTTCTATCCTGAGATGGTGGCATTTTTCCCTTCTAAATTCCTGTTTTCAAACTCTGCTCAGAAAATTTCTTGTAGGGCTCAATTTCGATCGAATGTATTTCTGCCTAAATTGGAATTTATGCAATCGCTAGTTTTATTTAATAACTCGAGAATTAGTCACGTCTGGCGATCGGCTTGCATGTCCAGAAGTGCCTCGGGGTTTCTGGGTATCACAAAGTGAGAAGATTATACTGCTGGGATGGTTTCTGGGGTGGGTTCAGCATTGTCAGCGGCTTGAAGAGGTTCATGGTATCTCAGTGGTAGAAAAGACAGAATAATGTCCCACAGTAGCCTGGTTACATGGGCAGGGTCACCTTCCGGGGTGTATATTTAACACCTACCATGACAGATGCTTAGGGGGTCAGACCTGGGGACTTCTCTCAAGGAACTCACAATTCCACTGGAGAACCAATTCATAAACATCCATGAATCAAGACAGCAAATAAAAAGTACCAAAAAGAGGGGTACCTGGGTGGCTCAGTCGGTTAAGCATCCAACTTCGGCTCAGGTCATGATATCATGGTTTGTGGGTCTGAACCCCATGTCAGGCTCTGTGCTGACAGCTTGGAGCCTGGAGCCTGCTGCAGATTCTGTGTCTCCCTCTCTCTCTGCCCCTCCCCAGCTCGCACTCTCTCTCTCTCTCTCTCTCTCTCTTTCTCTCAAAAATAAACATTAAAAAAATTGTTTTAAAAATTAAAAAAAAAAGAAGTACCAAAAAGAAAAGCAAAAAATATATAGGAGCTTGGAGATAGAAACAAATTCTATCATGGGAAGAAATGCACAGAGAAGCTATCTGGTCTGAATCCTCAACATTGGCTGGAAAGAGGTTGAGTAATACGAGACACTAAACCAAAGCTAGAATTTTTCTTCTTTTTAATTTATTTAAAAAAAATGTTTTTAAGTTTATTAATTTTGAGAGAGAGACAGCACAAATGGGGGAGGGGCAGAGATAGAGAGGGAGAGAGAGAATCCCAAGCAGGCTCTGTGCTGCCACTGCAGAGCCTGATGCAGGGCTTGAACTCACAAAACTTGAGATCATGACCCGAGCCAAAACCAAGAGTTGGACACTTAACCGATGGAGCCATCCAGGCGGCCCTAGAATTTATTTTCTAATAAGGGTGGAAGCAAGACAGAGTACTACTATGCTTCCCCAAGGAGCATGTTCTTTCTGGAACCCTGTATGATGAAATGCTCTCCCTCAGAGCTCCAGTAGGCAAACCGTTGCATACTCTCCCTCTTCGTACATAAAGTTACCGAAGTTTCAATCCCAGGGCAGTTGTCAAATTAGAGAAGATTTTGCTCCATGAATTTTCGCTAAAGCTTTCAATAACCAGAAAGGTCCAATGTGTTGTTTCTTTCAAGGCTTTGAACTTCAGCAGAGCAGGGTTTCTCCATCTTGGCACTGTTGACATTTGGGGCCGATGAGCTGTCCTGTGCATTGGAGAATGTTGAGTAGCATCCCTGGCCTCTGACCCTTTGATGTCAGTAGCAACCCCTTCCCCAAGTTGTGACAACCAAACATGTGCCCAGGTCTTGCCGAATGTCCCCTAAGGGGCAAGATTATCCCCGGTAGAGAGCCATGGCAGTGGAAGACTACTACAGTCCTGAACATCTTTCCCCAGCTGAATGCTTCTCTGATGATGCAACATTGCCCATTTAAATAAGTGATGCCATTGTGTACCAGTTGTTCAGGCAGAAACCCAAGCCTCCTCTTTGACCCCTCCCTCCTCATCATCCCTTAGGTCCAACCAGATGCCTCAGGGCAGGTGTTCTTCCCTCATTACCTTCAATTTGACCTTCTTCCAACCCATTCTCTTTCAATACAAGTATGATATTGCCACTCCACTCGATAGAACAATCAAGTGGCCCTCCAATGCGCTTAAAATGAAGATTAATATCTATAATGGCGTTTAAAAGGTTCTGCAGGATCAGGTCCCTGCCAACTTTCCCTTTCTCAACTCTCATTATGTGGCCCCTACTCAGAAGCCAAACTGGTTTTTGAATATACCACCTCCTTCATCTTCTTCCTCCTTCTAAAATGTCCCCTACCCTTTCCCCCCCTGGTTTTCCATGACAAGATGTTTCCAGAGCTCTGGACAGTGGTGGGACAGGCATGGCTGGCTTCCGATCCCAGCTCTTCCCACTACCTGGTCAAATCACTTAACCTCTCTGGTTTCTTCACATTCATCTACAGAACCAGGAAATCTAACCTCCCAGTTTTAGGTCTCCCTCCTTCCATGGGACTCTAGGGAGCAAATAATGGCTACCACTTAACTGAGCATTTGAAGTGCATCAGGTTCTTAGCATAAGTTATTAAAATAATCCCTCATGTCATGGGCAGATGCCATCATTACCCTTATTTGTAAAGAGAAGGAAACTGAGGTGTGGAAAGGTTTTGTAATTTGCTCCAAGACACCCAGAAAAGTAGTTGGTGTCATTAGGATTTGAATTCAGGACTGATTAACTGGAGAGACCCTGTGCCCTTAAGATAAGCCTGTTGACTGCAGTAACAATGAGCAGTAAGTAAACAAATATCTCTCCAAAAGGGGCATCTGTTGGTTCTTTTTTATAAAGAGTATATTCAGAAGTATCTGACAGAAAAAAAGGAAAGTGACAATTTTAGCTGTAGGCAATGCAAACAAGAATGTGACTGTGCCCGTGACCACAGACAAGGACATTTGCATTTTCTTGAGCTCTTGCTAAAATATGCTAGTGAGCTTTTCTGGAAGAGAAACACAGCGAAGGATGGAGTCGGGGCGGCGGCGGGGGGTGGGGGTGGGATCCCTGTATGTGACTGAGGCTCTTCTTTCTAAATAATGTTTATTTCGATGAAGATTTACAAGCCATTTCTAATTAAAGCCACATTTCTAAGAGAGGCATATTTTGATCCTGGGTCAATACACTTCCAAGACCTGCTAGAATGGACGACAGGCCCAGCTAATGAGGAATGAGGTTCTGGGTTGTAGGTGGCTGAGATGTTGATAATCGTAAACAGCTTAATTGGGTTGAATAATTTGGGCAAATATCTAGTTAAATGGATTCAGTCTGAATCCAAGCTCTGACCCACTGAATTTTTTATGTTCTACAAAACAAACAAACAAACAAACAAAACAAAACAAAAAAAACCTCTGCATCATAATTGCCTGTTTATTTGTTCAACCCCACCACGAGACTTGGAGCTTCGTGAGGGAAAGGACCATGCCTTGCTCACAATTCCATCCCCAGAGACTACTGCAATGCCTGACAATGGATAGAAGTTCAGTATTCTTTAGTGTCAAGATCAAGGATAATTCCAGGTACTGAGTACCTGGATTCCCTCAGGTAACTGTAAATCCATTTGGACAAGGGCCACAAATGTTTTAGTCCCTAGCATGTGTGTGTGCACCTCACAAATATGGACACCATTGCTATGTGTGTGACCTTGGACAAGTTAAACTCTGGTGGCTCAGTTTCCTTTTCTCATGTGTGGAAATAAAAACAGTTCCTGTTTTGTAGGGTTGTTGGGAGCCTCAATGGGGTAATGCTCAGAAAAGCCCCCGGCTATGTCGTAAGCCCCTTTTTTACTATGTAGTAAGTGCTCATTAAATGCTATCTTTTCATATTTCCACTTGGGGATCAAAGCCATTGGCTCCCAAATATCAAGGATTAAAACATTTAAATACTGACATTTCCAAAAACGATGACTCTCACGATGATCGTCTTTATGCATTCAGGAAAAGGCAGCCAAAAGAGTAACATGACTAAAATGTTGCATTTCCGAGGGCCCTTGAAGAAAATGCCCACAAGGCAATTAGCGCCTGACTGTTGCCTGTGTTGTTATTGCTTATTAGCTGATCCCATCTTCTACTAATCAAACTGCTTCTTCGATATTTTTAGACCTTTTACAAGAGGCCTTTCAAAACTCAGGAAGCAAAGCTTGTTGACAGGTACCAAGGAATTTGAGCTATGAATGTGGCATCTGCCTAGGGATGGAAATGGAATGGAAAAATGGCGGGCATGGGGAGCATTCTCTGCAGGGTCCATGGGAAGTACAGTAGGCAGCTTGGATGATAGCCCTCTTCACCTTTTCCCTCCATGCCTCAAACCAACAAATCACCCTCCTTGTCCCCCTTTACTGCAGCGCCAGGGCTTGAGATTTAAATTGTCTCAATAAAGGGCAATTCTTGACTTCCCCAGACAAACTCATATCTTAGCATGACTGACTTAGCACCTGGGCCATGAATTATCCAGGACTTAAAGCCTGCTGCTGCTCGCCTGCTCTGTGACCTTAGGCTATCTGCTTCACTTCTCTGATGCTGCCTTTTCTTAAATGTGATCAAATCTTGTGAAGATTCAAGATATGTCCCTAAAAACTGGGTCCAGAATAATAGCTGAGATTGATTAATACCATTCAACCTTTTGGTGCCTTCTGTACATCTCAACTGCCCCCACATTCTGTTGTGTGTGATGGCAACGTCAGTGTGTGTGTGTGTGTGTGTGTGTGTGTGTGTTTGATGATGTCATATTGAGAAAGAAATCTACCTCCTCACGAATCATTTTTTTTCAAGGTTGTCTTGGGGATAGCAAAATTGAAGTATGTTTTTGTATCCTCCATGGGGTTAAAAATGACATTGATGTTTTAAAATTAAACAAATGGCACATTATATAGTTGTGATGATAATAACAGAAATAATAACCAATAACCAATGATATTATTGGTTGAGTACTTCCTATGTGTCATGCTCCATGCCAACTTCTGATGTGAATTATCCAGTCCCATCCACTCAACAATGCTAAGAGGTGGGCACTACTTACCCCATTGTGCAGGTGAGCAAACTGAGGCTAAGAGAAATTAAGTAACTTGGCCAGAGTCCCACGGCTAGTTAGTGGTCCATCTGCTATTGGAACCCAAGTCAGGTCAGACTGCAAAGCCCCTATTCTTTACCATTATGTATTACTTTGTAAAATAAGCCTGACTTTTTCTGAGGGTGGATGGGTTGAGGGAAAATACATCCCCACTCTCAAAAGAAGAGCACTGAGGAAGGAAAACCACCTACGTGGAGGGGCTTTGGGGAAGTAGAAAAAATACTGACTGCATCTCACAGGCTTCTCACTTCTAGTTTGTCCTCATCGGGCAAGGTCAAAGTCCAGGGGGTGTTTCAAGGATACTCCAGTCACCCTAGAAGTCCTGGAAGTCAGCAACTAACATGCACTGTACTGAGTTCTCCCGTCTCCCCATCCCACTGCCAAAACCCTCACAAAGCCTCCGCCCCATCTTTTGTAATGCCAGCATTACGAGAGCAACCTGTCCATTGAATGAAGCTTGGGACCTAATCAAAACACGACGTTATTTTTGCACCTCCCACCCCTACCCAACGATTTTCAGCAGGGGAAGCTTTCCTCCAGCGCCGGCATAAAGACGATGTATCCAGTGCCTTTTCCGCTTGCCCTTGGGAGGTAGCCAGCATCGTGGTCTCTCCAAGCCACAAGACACAGTCATGATTCAGAAACTAAAGGCATGGATTCTAGGTATTAATGTATTAAGCAACACGTCAACCTTCCTTCAAGGAGAAGAGTGTGCTTCCTCTCCTGCCTGTTAAGGATGGCTTAGGACGGCTTCCTGCAGGCCACCTGCCCCCAGGGAGGACAGTGTGAAGCATGCCCCTTCCTTTACCCACAAAGGTGCCCCTCTCCCCTTAGCATTCTGTGTTGGCTGGGAGGAAAAGTAGGGAGCATGGGAAAGATCTCACAGGTATTCTTCTAGGACCTAGCAGGTGTCTAAAGCTGGCTCTTTTCTCCTGTAGGCACTTCTGCTGGCTCTTTGGAAGTTCTTTACTGCAGCCTTCTAAATGATTCCAGCTCTCCACCTACGGTCTATTGGAGGCACTCCCCTCAGATTCCAGTCTACCAGTAGTCCGCTCCACCTGGACTCCTGACCCCGGAGTCTCCTGGGCTTCTGGTGGGAATTATTGTCAGCAGAACCCCAGGGTGATATTCCTGCCTGGGGTGTCCTATCTGGTGCTCAGGTTTCACGCACGCTTGACACACCATCAAAAACAAGCACCACTTGCTAATCCAGCCCCAGCCCCAGGAGCACTGCCTAGCCTGCCTCTGTCCTTGGGATTTTCCAGGAAAGGGCCAGCGACCAGCCCGCCAGTCCCCCAGCTGCAGGGAATCTACACTCTAAGCTCCTGAGCATTCCCACCAATTGCTCATTTGGGTTTGAAGTGAAAGATGACGCATCCTCCTCCCTTTGGGGTCAGGATTCAAAGCATCCCAGCATGTGTTGTTGAAGAAATCCCTTCCAGAAATCCCTCTCTCCCTTTCCACTCTCTGCTTTTACATTCTCAAAGTGGATAAGGATCGAGGGACCCATTTTCCTACAGCTACCTCAAAGATTCCTTCACGGTGGTCTTTCTCTCTTTCATTTGGAGTGTGATGCCCAAGGTATCTCAGCTCCCCGGCCTATACTACCCTACCTGTTAGTCCATCTTGCTATCCTGCCAGGTACTGAGGGTTCACAGTGTGCCAGGCAATTTGCAAACATTATCTTGAGGTCATACGGCAAGCCTGTGAGGGAAGTGTTACCACCTCCGTTTCACAGGTAAGAAAACTGAGGAGGCTCAGACAACAAAAGGTGACTCGGGGGATGGAGCGGCTGAGACTCAAACCCAGGCCAGTCTTGCTCCAAAGCCCGTTTTGTCCTCTCCGCTGCAGGCCCAGAGCTGTTAATATCCACTGGGATGGGGACCCGGCTTCATCCTCAAGTCTCCAAATTCAGTTCCAGACCACACTGCTACAGCCCATCCTCCTTGTCACCAAAGTCTTTCTGGGCTCATCAGAAGTTACAGGAGCTTCCTGGGGGAGAATGTCACAGTGCCCACAGAAGTCACATCAAATGCAGCCGTCTCATGGTTACTCACAAAACAAAGTGTCCTCTTTCTTCCTTTTTGATATTAGAACATGGTCCTGCTGCAAACTGACTTGAAAGGAAGCCAGACTCTATTGTTCCTTACTTGCCTGTGAAGGATGATAGCCATTTCTGGCACCTAAAGGACCCGAATTTAATCCAAGGTAGGGCCCTCAATGAAGGGGCGGGGATGGTGGTCAGAGGTCAGATACCCCCCGAAGCAGCCAGCCCCAATTCAGAGAAAATCAAAAACCGCCACTCCCCAGAAAGTAGTTATTTCTCTGCAAGTTTGGAAGCTGTGGGTCTCTGTCTCTCTCTACCCACCCCCGTCCTCTTCCCTCACTCTTTTCTTTGTATCGCAACACTGACACAATATTTGTTAGCTCTTTCCCATGCTTCCTTTTAGCTTTGTTAATTCTTATAACAATTTCATGTGTTTAAAAAGAGAAAAAGAAGGGCGCCTGGGTGGCTCAGTTGGTTAAGCATCCGACTTCGGCTCAGGTCAAGATCTCGTGGTTCGTGAGTTCGAGCCCCGCGTGGGGCTCTGTGCTGACAATTGGGAGCCTGCTTGGGATTCTCTCTCCCCCGCTCTCTGGCCCTTCCCTCCCCACCTCAAGTCATGTGTGCTCTCTCTTTCTCTCTCAAAATACATAAACTTAAAAAGGGGGGAGGGGGAGAGAAAAGCCCTAGACAGCCTGGCCACTTGGACACCAGGGGAAGGCAGCCTTTCAGACCAATTGCTAACCCATCCAAGCCTGCCGACTCACGGTTTCCTTAATGTTCTTTCGTCAGCCCTGGATTGCAGGGATTGTAATGGAACTTGTTCTGTAATTGTGTACTTTAGGTAAATAGATCGTTGGATAAGATTGATAACAGAGCGGCCCAGGTAATGTTTTAAACCGAAAGCAGAAGAGTATGAGGGTGTCTCCAGCTGTAAATGACAGGACCACAATTCATGCTGTGTCGGTTAAGGGTGTGTAGGGCTTTTTCAGCATAAATCACCATTTTCTGAAGCTTGGCTTTTCTGCGTTAACAAAGAAAAAGGAGCTTTCTTTCCAGCTAGACACAGAGCACAGGGCTTCAGGCAAATAGGGGGTTTGTTTTGATAATGAACTTGATATCCAGTTATAACTCATTAATATAGACCACGCGATGTCATCGCAGCTAATTCCTTCATTTTACAAAGCCTGGATCTCAACAAAGCATATTATTGGCCCCAAATGAATTTTAAAAAATGAATAGATGACACAAAGGCCCAGCGGGTTCAAGGCAGAAATGGTACAGCCGTGTGGAAAGCGTGAATTTACCAGCGGGCTGTTGCTGCCGATTCAGTCAGGGTCACCAAGCACTCAGACATCGTCTTTGTTTTCACACAGAGGTAGATTTCAGGCCAACAGAACCCAAGCCAAAGAATTCCTTCTGTAGGTTCAGGAAGCAGAACAATCCAGACCAACAGACCCCCTAGTTCTGAGAAATTTTATTAAAAAAAATTTTTTTTTTCAACGTTTATTGATTTTTGGGACAGAGACAGAGCATGAACGGGGGAGGGGCAGAGAGAGAGGGAGACACAGAATCGGAAACAGGCTCCAGGCTCTGAGCCATCAGCCCAGAGCCTGACGCGGGGCTCTAACTCACGGACCGTGAGATCGTGACCTGGCTGAAGTCGGACGCTTAACCGACTGTGCCACCCAGGCGCCCCATCTGAGAAATTTTAAAGATGAGGAGCTATCACTTAGAACCACAGAGTCCTAGAGAAACCTCAAAGGGCATCTATCCAGTTGTCTATCTAAAGCAGGAGAAATGTGATTGTAACATTGCTGGCTCTGGCGTCTGCCTGACGTAGGATGAGCCCCACTCTGCTAGTGCCCAGCTGTATGACTTGGGCAAATCACCTTTTGCTCCAAGCCTCAGTTTTGTTATTGGCAAAATGGGAATACAGGCAGTCCCTACATTTAGGATCCTGATAATTAGGTAGCCAGAGTATCCTGGTCTCCCTAGGAGAGGGCTGACCAGAGGTGGGTGCAGTACTTAGATGTGGTCTGATCTATATTATCTTCCTACTTACTGATTAAAATGCTGAGTGGGTCCAGGCAGATACTCAGGGCTTATTAAAACACGACAGGGGTGCCTGGGTGGCTCAGTTGGTTAAGCGTCCGACTTCAGCTCAGGTCATGATCTCACAGCTTGTGAGTTCGAGCCCTGCATCAGGCTCTGTGCTGATAGCTCAGAGTCTGGAGCCTGCTTTGGATTCTGTGTCTCCCTCTCTCTCTGCCCCTCCCTCACTCACACTCTTATGTGTGTGTCTCTCTCTTTAAAAAATAAGTAAAACATTAAAAAAAAAAAAAAAAGACAGATTAGGAACTTCTTTGCTTCAGGAAGCTTTCTCTGGCTGTCTCCCTTGTCTCCTCCCTCCCCAACTCCACAGTTATAGCTCCTATCTCACATCTGCTCATGAGCCTTGTGTCGCCACCAACAGAGAGGGTCACTGAAGCAGGGACCGCCATTACTGCTCTTTGAATTGACCGATTCATTCAACAACTATTTGCAGCACATCTGTTACGTGCCAGCCTCGTGGAAGACAATAAATATTTGTTGAATAAATTACTTCAAGATCTGCCCCAAGGAGAAGACCTATTATCTCCTTGTACATCCGCTTGCTCTGAACAATACAAATCCTATTTTAAAATGTATTGCTCTTGGTATATATACATTTTTACGTTTCCACTCATTCTGGCCTTTAGCTTTTCTGGCAATATTCTAGAAGTCTGTCCACTTCTGGGAATGTGCCCTCCCTGCCATCTTTGGTGAAATTTCTTTGACTCTCCAGCTCACTGGTGCTTTATAGAAGACTAGGTTGCCTTAAACGCTGCCCCCTTGCTTGGTTATCAGAACTTTGCTTACTTACTCATTTCATTTCACTCCTATTCATTCTTTCTTTTTCATTTCTTTCAAAATTCATTTTCCGGAGTCCCCCTCCCCCCATCTAGCGCCGTGTTTCTTTCTAAAAGAGCCTTTGGCCACGAGTCCCTATGAACCTTTTCATCAGATTTTTTAGAACATCTCTCTCTAAAGTCTAGTGCAGAACATGACCAGAATTCTCTTCCTTCACAGTACAATATCACCCCCAAGATACATACACTGTGGTCAACTTTCCCCAAAGTTTCCTCCTTTGTTGGTTTCTGGTTCATTTTTCACTTTATTCCTGTGTCTGTCCAGAGATTAAATTCCTGGCAATGCAAATGGCAATTATATCAGATGCTTCACCGTGGGTTTGTAACAAAGGCCTGAAGAACTGGCCTCTTGCAGTTGCAATATCTTGCGTCAGGACCAATTTTGGAGTTTCTAGCATTCACCTGTGTGTTCTGAAGTCTTTCCCACTATTAAATTTTTTCCAAAATCGTTTTATTCTCACCCAAATACTTTAAAAGAAAACCACCTTTTATTGAAGTATAAGATACACATCTAGGATCCACTGCCAGGTGTGGGGGAAACTGGCACTTTCGAACAGTGAGGGTGGGAGTGACAATCTGTACATTTTTGGAGCATGGTTTTAAACACATTAAGATTCTTTATTTAGCCATCTCACTTTTAGGTACTGACCACACAAAAATGTCCCTATAAGTACTGTGCTTGAGAATAGCTACATGTAGGGGCACCTGGGTAGCTCAGTGGATTAAGTGGCCGACTCTTGATTTAGGCTCAGATCGTGATCTCACAGGTTCGTGAGATCAAGCCCCACATCTGGCTCCATACTGTCAGCCTGGAGCCTTTTTTGGGATTCTCTCTCTCCCTCTCTTTCTGTCCCTCCCCGACTTGCACCCTCTCTCTCAAAAATAAATCAACGAATATTTAAAATGAAAAAATATACATACAATCAAAATATGTATACAAAAAATATTTAAAATATGCATACATTCTTGAATATAGGTATATGCATATGTTCAAGAAATGTATATGTTCTTGAGTATACACACACATGTACACACACACACACACACACACACACACAAAAGATGCTTATCATGGTTATATTTTGTCAGAAATATTTTGGTTGCCAGTGACAAAAAAACCTCCTCAAACTTGCACAAGCAAACAAGAAGGTGAAGAGGTATTAGAGATTCACATTACAGAAAACTCTAGAGAATATGGCTTTAGGGGATTTAGCAGGATCTGGGAGCTTACACAAAGTCATCAGGAATCTGCCTCCTATATTCACTGGCCTCATTTCCATCCAGGCTGATTTTATTCTAATGCAAAAGCTCTCCATTGTGTGTCAAAATGGCCATCAGCAGCTCCAGGCTCAAATCCTTCTGGCTTAATAACAGTAGGAAAAAAGAAGCTTCTCTTTCCCAAATGAACCATCAAGAGTCCCATCCCTGAATTATCCACTTGGATATTGCCCACCCCTGGAGTTGACAGAACTGGGGTCACCCACACCTGAACCTCAGGCACTGAGAGTGGGGGAAGGGTAAGTTCTTGAGAAGAAAATCCAGATGCTTTGATCCAAAGACGGCAACCCAAATGCTGAAAAGGCAAAAAACAGAACATGTCTACTCCAACAACATCAGTATTATTTTTAAAACTGAGGACAACCTAAAATCTGCATCGATAGGAGAGTCAAATAACGTCATGTACATGCATGATACGGAATATTATGCAGCCACTAAAACAAATAAAGTAGATCCATATGTACAGACATGGAAATATGGCCATTATGTGTATATATATAGTTTGGTGGAGTGCAAAGGTGAGTGCTGTCTGTACATTTCAATGAGTGTGACCATGTGATTTCTTGTCCAAACTGGACACTTATCGGGGTGAAAGGAGGGGATATAATTATTTACACTGGGACAACATATATAATTGGAGATTGTCCTGGGAAAACACATATGAACAGTGGCCAGGATTATAATCCCATATTTGTTAAAATTTCTGTATATCTATGTCTGTATATTTATCTACGTGTGTGTGTGTGTGTGTGTGTGTGTGTGTGTGTATAATTTGCCTTTATTTAATAAAGATTTGGAGGTTGGGTGCCTGGCTGGCTCAGTTGGTAAAAGAATGCTACTCTTGATCTTGGGGGAGTCGTGAGTTCTTCGAGCCCTACACTGGGTGTAGAGCTTACTTTAAAAAAAAAAAAGGCCTTACTTAAAAAAATATATGAGAAGGGTAAAAGTGGGGGGGTATTTTATTTTAGTTGTTGAGGTATAAATTACATGCAGTAAACTGTTCAAATCTTAAATTGCAGCTCAGTTAAATTTTACCTATCTATATACCTGTGTAACCACCACCTCAATCAAGATAGGAAATGTGCCAATCATCCCAGAAGATTCCCTCAAGTCTCTTCCTTATCAACGCTGCCCTCACTCAGAAGCCACGGCTCTCCTAACTTCTTTCACCAGAGATTGGTTTTGCCCATTCTTGGACATCATATCATGAAACCATAGGGCATGTTCTCTCTTACTTCTCACTGCTTTTGCTACCATTACACCTGTGAAATTTATCAGTGGTTCATTCTTTTTTTTATTGGTGGGTAGTGTTTCATTGTTTGCGTACACTCTAAACTTATTTAAATGCTGTACCATTGATGGACATATAGGGTGGTTCCAGTTTGGGGCTATTATGAATAAACCTGCTTGGACACTCCTTTACGTCTTTCATGTGAACATATATTATATGTTCCATATAATAAAACCATATATTAATGGTTCCAAATTCTTGTAGGCATTGCTGGGTCACAGAATAGGGGTATACTTAGTTTTATCAGAAATCACCAACATTCCAAAGTGTCAGCCACGTAGGAGAGTTCCAGGTCCTCCACATCCTCATCGAAACAGCCTTTTTAATTTTAGCCTTTCTGGTAGATGGGTAGTGAGAGCTGACTCTGTCTTCAGTTTGCATTTCCCTGGTGAGTAATGATGTTGACCATCTTTTCTTATGTGTTGATGTTGACCATCTTTTCTTATGTGTTGACTGGCCATTTGGATTCTTCTTTTGTGAACTACCTGAGTTTTCTCTCTCTTTTTTTTTTTTCATTGGGTTATTTGTCTTTTTATTATTGATTTGTAGGAATTCTTTATATATCCTGGATATGAGTCTTTTGCCACATGTATGCATATATCTACATAGGCTCTTCTTATGTTTTTAATGGTGCCTACCCACTATGAGCAAGCATTTTTAATGAAGTCTAATTTATCAACGTTTTGTATTATAATGGTTGCTTTTTTTCTATATTTATATAAAGCCACAAGACATAGTTATTAATATTTCTTTAAACAGTCCATCTTCTACCAATGTGAACATGCATCTACTCTTTCTGGTCTCTATTATTTCCTGTGGATCCCTATTTCCATCTGAGGTCAACTTCCTCCAGCCTGGAGCCTTGCTTTAGTATTTCTTGTGGTGCAGGATTGCTGGTGACAAATTCCCTCAGCTTTTGTGTGTTTGTAAAGCCATTATTTTGCTGTCATTTTTGAAGGCTATTTTTATTGGCTACAGAACTAGAGGTGGGCAGGATTTTTGTTTTTGCTTTTTAGGGCCCTAACGATGTCATTCCATTGTCTGATCACTTTTATAATTTCTAGAAAGAAGGCTTCCCTCTCTAGAATTTTAGTCCATCTCCTCTTCTTTCATTTCCACAGCTTTTCAGGGTCTTTGAAAATATTATTTTTGTCATTTATCCTTTTATCTTCTTGTTGCAGTGAGAACAATCAGTTTCCACTAACTGGCGCATCAGCTCAGAAACTGAAGTCAACCTCTTACTGGGGAAAATTCAAGCTTGCTGCCCTTTTTCCTTCCTTCCCTCGTTTTTTTGTTTGTCCATTTTTTCTTTCCTTCCATTTTTCCCTTTGCGTTTTTTGCTTCATTTATTTCTTAATCAACTTGTCGGAGTATAATGTACGTACAATAAAATGCAAACATTTTAAGTCTCCAGTTCAACGAGATTTGACAAACGTAGGCAACCACATGACCACCCACCACCCCAGTTCAAACAGAGAGCAGTTCTATCATCTGGGAAAAGTCCCTCCTGCCACACTGGAGTCAAGCCCTTCCTCCCACCTCAGTCCCAGGCAGCCACTGATATACCTTATCACTGTAGATGACTTTTGCCTGCTCTCAATTTCCCTATGAATTTAATCATAAAATACATAGTCTTCTATCTCTAGCTTTTTCTTCAGTCAACATGTCTTTGACACTCAGCCATGTTGTTGGATATACCAGTAGTTTTCCCCTTGTCATTGTTGAATTGTATTCCATTGTATGAAAGTATCAAAGTGTATCCACTCTCTTGTTGATGGACATCTGAGTTGGTTCCGGTTTTTCTTCCTTTTTGAAATCTGCAATGCTATGAGTAATGTGCTAGTGCATCTCGTAACTGACGCCCATCCTGGTGAACAGAGCAGAGTCCTGGCCCTTGTGTAAGCTTCAGCCTAGAGGACAGATCCGGGTGGGGCGAGTGATCTCAAGCATGGTGAGTGTTGCAGAAAGGCAAACGTACGCTGCCACGGAGCAAACGTCAAGAACACCTAGTTTAGTCCAGGACTTCAGGAAAACCTCCCTGGAGAAACATTTGAGATGAGAATCAAGGATGGTGGGGGTGGAGGGGGAACACAGTGAACTTTGAGGCAGGGTCTGGGGTGTAAAAGAACACTCAGCGTACACGGAAGGCCAACGCAATTAGTGCATCACTGAAATCTACACAGTGACAGAGGCACTGCGATAGACATTTAAAAAAATATATTATTTCATTTAATCTCCGGAACAACTGTGGGAAGTATCTGAGTGCCATTTTACCAACGAGGAGACTGAGATTCAGGGAAATGAGATAACTTGTCCCAGATGACAAGTCAGTGGTAAACCAGGATTCAAATCCAGCTCCGTCTGGCTCCCAACGCCCATGCTTCCCTCCTGACCTGAGGTCAACCCTGGTTAGACTGAGTGCAGGGAAGATGGAGAGACAGGAGTAGATTAGAGAAAGACCCATGGACACTAAAAAATATATACATATTTATTGAGTAAATAAATGTCTAAGAAAAAAATCTTTAGCATATTATTTGTATTTACTTAATTGCTTAAAAACAAACATCACTGCCATATTTATCAAATCCTATCCATTCTGCCCCACAATGTCGCATTATATAGACTTTGGTGGTGGTGATGGTGCATGTGTGTGTGTGTGTGTGTGTGTGTGTGTGTGTGTTGGGTCAGAGGCAAGAGCTAGAAAAAAGTGGGATCAGAGAAACACCAAGAGGTGTTTACAAACTAAAGGGCAGAGAAATCTATCAGTTAACCAAAGTGGAATAAATGGTATTGACAATTAATTTATATTCTCAGAAGCAGTGAGCAGAGAACGCTGCCTGGACAATGAAAGTGTCACTGGGAGCTTTCATTTTTGGTGTCGCCTGCATGTAATTTGTCCCCTTTTCACATAGAAATACGTGGTATTAACTGGGAGATGTGATTAGAATACTAGCAGAGGCTGACTTTCTTGGGAAACAGACAGGCGGGGGCCTAACAGCCGATGGAGATCAGAGACGGTCTCTCTCCAGTAAATTCACAAATTGCAGCCTGCTTAATAAGGGAAGGGCACTGGGGCCGACACTGCAGTGTTTAAAAGCACCGTGCCTCAGGGTGCCTGGGTGGCTCAGTGGGTTGAGCGTCCAACTTTAGCTCAGGTCATGATCACTGGTCCACGAGTTTGAGCCCCGCGTCAAGCTCCGTGCTGACAGCTTGGAGCCTGGAGCCTGCTTCAGATTCTGTGTCTCCTTCTCTCTCTGCCCCTTCCCCGCTCATGCTCTGTCTCTGTCTCTCAAAAATGAATAAATGTTAAAGAAAAAATATTTTTAATGAACCGTGCCTCCCACGTGGCATCCCAGCCCCCCAGTAATAGAAATGGCTAAGACACACTGAGAGTTTACCTGCTATATGCAAACTGCATTGAGGTGTTTTGCATGAACTCATTCATTTCATCCCCAAACATAGAAGGGATGTGATCCTATTATCCCCATTTTAGAGGAAAGAAAACTGAGGACACAGACATTTAATGACTTGGTCCAGAATATGAAACCAGAAGCCCCTTCTGCTTTTCACCAAAGCCCTTGACTTTAAACCTTTGCTTTATCCAGGATCCACACCTCATAGAGGAGAGAGAGCACAGGTGGGACACAAGATGACAGACACTCCCTGCTGGAAGGCCTGAGAAACCCCACTCCCATGGAGACAGAGAAATTGTGCTCTGGGGATGGAGGGGGAAGGGTGATGCTCCAAGAGGAAATCCAAGCAGTCAGAGAGAATTGTAACATTCCCAGAATGCATGTGCCCATTCTCTTAATTTGATGGATAGGAACACTGAGGTCCACAGCAAGGCCAGTGGGCATCATGTTTGTTTCTCACAAGACATCCAGCCTTCAGGCACCCACAGGATCCCTGTAGGATCAAGGGGGGGCCACCCCAGAAGGTGTCTCGTAGGTAATAATAGAAGTGATGGCAAACACTTCTATTGTGTGTGTCATGTGCCAGGCACTGTTCTAACCACTTTCACAAAGAGTAATTTTTTAAAATTAATTTATTTATTTTGAGAGAGAGCAAGCAAATGGGGGAAGGGCAGAGAGAGAGGCAGAGAGAGAATCCCAAGCAGGCTCCACACTGTAGGCACAGAGCCCAACATGGGGCTCAGTCTCAAGATGGTGAGATCATGACCTGAGCCAAAAATCAGGAGTCAGACACTTAATCAACTGAGCCACCCAGGCGCCCCAAGATGAACTAATTTAGCTTCCATAAACCCTAAAGGGTAGATACTATCATCTATTTTACAGAAGAGGAAACTGAAGAACAGAAAGGTTAAGTGGCTTCTCTGAGGCCACATAGGTCCATGGTCCCACCCTCTGAATTAATTCCATCCCTCATCCTTCACATAACAGCCTTTTACCTCTGCAGAAAGAGCTGTCAAGCTTTCCCTTCATTCCTCTGTGGAACACTCATGGCTTTCTTTCCTTACATGATAATCCTGCATCCTGGATTCCCCGCTGAACTCCACGTTTGACAGATGGGAGCTTCGCACCTTTCCTTACTAATATGGAACGAGCACTCCATGTTAATGTCTGCGTGCATGAGCTCAGGAGGCAGACCCGGATCCGAGTCCCAGGTGTGCCCTTCACCATGACCTTCACGAAGCTTATGTGATGTACGGTTCAACATGTGAGCTCTGCTCAAATGCCCATCAGCTGACGGGGGGATAAACAAGATGGGGCATATGCACACAGTGGAATATTACTTGACCACAAAAAGGAAATGATGTACCGATCCAAGCAACAATATGGATGAGCCTTGCAAAAGCCAGACCCAAAAGTACTCATAGCATGTGATCCATTCATATGAAATTCCAGAAAAGGAAAAATCTCTAGAGACAGAAAATAGGTTCCTGGTTTCCAGGGGTTGGGGAGATCGGTAGGATAATGGAGCTATACCTAAAGAGTTTCTTTCCGAGGTGATGAAAATGTTCTAACCTTGACTGTGGTGTCGGTTGCACAGATCAGTACATGTACTAAAACCACCATGAGAATGTGCACTTTAAACGGGTGAACTGGGTGGTATGTGAATTACATCCCAATAAAGCTGTTGAAGGAGAAGAAATGAGGGAAGAGGAGGAGAAAGAAGGGGAGGAAGAAGAGGAGGAAGAGGGAGCTCTGGAGCCTGGGGTCAGATACCAGACCTACCACCGTGTAGCCGTGCAGCCTCAGCTAGCTGCCTGGGCCTCCCTTTTCCTGTCTAGTAACAGCTGAGGACGGTGGTCAATGATACGAAAATGTTTAGCAATCGGCACAGCAAGGCCTCCAGACTCTTTAACCCTTTGGCTGCTGGATCATGAGGAGGTCCAGGGGCAGTGCAGGAGAGGACTGGGGTGGCCAGGGGTGGGGCACAGAGCATAAGTCCTTGCCAACCAAAGAAGAACTAGAGACTTCTGAGCTTAAAGTTTGCAACCACGAGAGAAACCGCAGGAAATTCAGTTTGTCATTAGCAGCCCCGGAAGCCGTGACTTGCAGGAATACATCAGGGCGTCGGGAGCCCATCTCCTCCTGCCCTTTTGGAGCACTGGTTTTCCAGCGTGGAGATTTCCATATAATTAACGCAGGTTCATAAATGTGCCCAACTCGGGTTTCCATGGAGACTCCCTGAGCTTAATTAACGCGGCCAGGGTTGCACACGGCTCCTGGGTTCAGGCTACCCTCCACTTACTCGCCATTTTATTTTTAATACCCCAAATTTAATAGGTGCTAATTATTTCTCCTCCTCCACTGGTGTCAGCCTGTTCCTTTTCCTCTTTCTTCTTCTTTCTTGCTTTTTGCTAATTAATACCTCTGGAGGAGGAAGAAGAGAGGAGGAAAGACAAAGCCTGTTCTCTTGGGTGACGGAGGAGAAACCCCAACTGGCAGCTGCAGAACGAGGGACGTTAAGGGATAAAAACCAGGCGGGCAGGTTTGTACAAGGACATGAAAATGCGACTCAGGCGTGCCCTTATTTGGGGCCTTCCTCACCTCTGCTTGGGGGAACGGACGCAGACCGTAGGCTGGTGAAGTCACTATATTTGGAGAGGAAGACGGTTGCAGTGTAGTTTTAGAAAGATTTACGGTGCGCAAAACTCCGAGGCTTATCCCCGACCAGTCTTTCCTGAAGTCCAGAAAGGGGTGAAAATTGCAAGCGGAGGCCTGACAAATCACATTTCCAGTTTCACCGGGTTAAAGAACACTTGTATCACATTGCGTTTCTCGAATCTGCAGAGCAGGTGAGATTCAGAGAGCGGCGGGAGTTTAAAGCCAAACAAGTTATTGAAAGGTAGCGTAAGGTCCCTAGGAATCATTCTTGCCTGAGGAACAGTGACGTGTGGTGGTTAAGAATATGGCTTGATTGGCTGTGCAACCAGGGGCAAGTCACTTCACCTCTCTGAGCCTTAGCGTCCCCATCCATAAAATGAGGACAACAGTAATACCTTGAGGGTTTGTTATGAGGACAAATAGGTCACGCATTGAAACAGCATCTGGCAAGTTAAGTAATCGCCACCTAGTGTTAATTACCATCGTCCGCCACGGCCCTGGCACCTAGCACGGGGCCCAGCATAGAGTCGCTGCCAGTTGGTGATTGGCAAATGAATGAATGTGATCAAATGGGGGTCCAGAGCCCTGCCAAAGGAATCAGTAAGTGCCTCATTACCCACATTTGTTTCTTTCTTTTTAAAAAAAAAATTTTGGGGGCGCCTGGGTGGCTCAGTCGGTTAAGCGTCCGACTTCAGCTCAGGTCACGATCTCACGGACCGTGAGCTGGAGCCCCGCATCAGGCTCTGGGCTGATGGCTCAGAGCCTGGAGCCTGCTTCCGGTTCTGTGTCTCCCTCTCTCTCTGCCCCTCCCCGTTCATGCTCTGTCTCTGTCTCAAAAATAAATAAACATTAAAAAAATTTTTTTTAACAAAATAAAAAATAAAAAATAAATTTTTAATGTTTATTTATTTTTGAGAGAGAGAGAAAAAGAGAGAGAGAGAGAGAGAGAGAGAGACAGAATATGAGTGGGGGAGGGGCAGAGAGAGGAGGAGACACAGAATCTAAAGCAGGCTCCAGGCTCCTACCTGTCAGCACAGAGCCTGGTGCTGGGCTCAAACCCACGAACCATGAGATCATGACCTGAGCCAAAGTTGGATGCTTCACCAACTGAACCACCCAGGTGCACCCCCCTTTTTTTGTTTTTAATTTTTTCACTTTTGTCTCTTCATCTACTTCTTACAAGCAAGAATTTCAAATTTAAATGCCCTCAAGGACTAGGTAGGAAATACAAACGAGTAACTAGGCTTGCACATGAGGACACATAGCTCTCTATCAAACACTAGGGAAGTCCTGGCCAGACCCTGCCTTGGGACTGTGTCAGAAACAGTGGTCACTCAACCTGTCCCAACCTGTCCCAAATCTGACTTAGTCACAGCCCCATCCCTGCACTCGAGACAATTCCAAACAACACAACCCATTTTTAATGGGTTCAGTTTCTCTCCAACCCACAGCATCCACAATGAATTAACGAAAGCATATCAAATACAATCACTCATTGTTGTTAAGTTCTTGGCAAAGTCACCAAACGTCAGGCAGTTGGCTAGCTCCGTGGTGCTGTCCACGTCTGGGACTGTGGCTTAAGTTGTCATAATAATGAATTGCCGTGCTCACTTAGGCTTGGGCACGGATCCAGGACATCATGTTGGGCTGAGAAGAGAATTACTTCTCAAAGGTGACACCTTGTACCTCATTTACAAGGCGACAATCCCAAACACACATCATAGTCGCATGGCTGAGAGAAGACTCTTTTCAACACAGCTCTTTAAACCTGTACTTCAGGGTCTGAAATCTATTTGAAGGGGTCACATGGATGGGGCATTGAGGATGTTCCTTCTTGTCCATCTCGGCTTCGTCTCTGACATCCCCCCGCCCACGCCATCCCCCCGCCGGCCTAGGACTCAAAGGCTGAAAGGCATATGCTCAGTGATAACAATGTAGGCCTAGAAGTGGCAGGGGCATTCGTCAAAAACACTTGTGCTCCAACTGTTAGGTTTAGAATATGTGAGCAGGTGTCTAATCAGCTTGAGCCCTAGAACCCAGATGCCTCGGCTATTGTTGGGTGCTTTCGCCCTCCCTACCTGATTCTGTATCTTGAAACATCCTCCTATTTCTTCATTAAGTAACCACCGCTGGGGAATTGATTCCTTCTATGAGAGAGCAAGATCGTGAAGTTGTGCTACATCAGCAAATAGATAAATGAGATGATTAATAAAACAATGCAGGACCCGCAAGTGATGTCTGCATCCGGTGGGGACACAGTGAGTGGAGGGTAGGGTGGGGAGAGGCTTAAATCCAGAAAATTCCAGGGATTTGTCTCCAGCGCCCAAATCTCATAGTTCCCAACCTATTTGCAAGGCCTAGACAGAGCAATGGCTTAATAAATAGTTGTGGAATGAATGAAGGACTCGGTGGCTGATGTGTCAGGAACAACAACTGTCTTTATAGTCAGAACTGGGTTAGAATCCCAGATCCTCACTTGTATGCTGTAAAACCTTAGTCTAGACACTTCTTGTCGGAGCCTCGGTCTTCCCACTGTCAGAATCTCAGAAGCTGCCCCAAGCCGCTATTTAGATTTTTCTACAATAAACCCCACCATCCACCCGTTTCTCCAAGCAGCTGCACTCTCTTACCCCAAAGGTTGTTCATTTCTTTGGGAATAGGCTCGCTTCTAGACCTCAAGAAAAACACTGCCTTGCAATTCTCCCTCTCCCTCCTGCAGAACCTGGGTGGGAACCCCGTGCGTCTCTCTCTGTTGGAGGTACCATCCACTACATCCACTATTGACAGGCACTTCTGCTGATTTCCTGTGGCGATGATCCCACCCAAAGACCCTCCCAAACCTGCCCATCTCAGGTGGGAGATGATATCAAGACACAGTCCAGTATGACGGCTGAGCATAATATTTAAGAGTCTGGGTTTTGAAGTTAGGTGAAGCTAGGCTTGAAGCTGGGCTCTTCTGCTTAGTAGCTGTGCCACATTGCCTCTCTGAGTCTGGAAAGTTGGGGTATATATAATATGAATCTTTTAAGGGATCGTGAGCTTTAGAGTTGATGCGTAAAAAGCATGGGAGCTGAGGGGCACCTGGGCGGCTCAGTTGATTAAGCGTCCAATTTTGACTCAGGTCACGATCTCACGGTTCCTGAGTTCCAACCCCTCGTCGGGCTCTGTGCTGACAGCTCAGAACCTGGAGCCTGCTTCCGATTCTGTGTCTCCCTCTCTCTGTCTCTCTCTCTCTCTCTCTCTCTCTCTCTCTCTGCCCTTCCCCTGCTTGCACTCTCTCTCTCTCTCAAAAATAAATAAAGAACATAAAAAAATTTAAAAAAAAGAAACATGGTAGCTGAGAGCCATCCTCACATAGCCATGGATTCTGGGGTGCCAGGGTAGCAAAAATTAAGGCCAAGACCATCATCTGGCAAAATCTTAGAGGTCTGAATGACACAGGAAGAACCCCCCGCACCACGGAAGTCAAGCAGTGCCTTGCTCCTAACCTTCTTGAAAGTTCTTCAGTCTTCAGCACCCACCAAAGAATCTCCATGCTCAGAACCATCTCGATGCTGCCCAAGGGCAGGCGACCTTGTCAGGAGGCATAACATAGATTTCACACAACACCCAGGCCCTGCTGCCCAGAGGTCGCTGTACAAGCCACCAGTGGTGGCTGGGTTTTGAAGGATGATTTTATGTATGCAGCCACTTTTAATCTCAATAATCATGTGTTAATTTGGATGGTGCATCAGAAAAAAATTTAATAAGCACTTGAAAGGCATAAAGTCATGGATATTATTGCTGAGAAGGAAACGAAATAGATACTTAAGGTTAATAAAAAAAAAAAACCACGTAAGTATCTATATGGATACCACAACAGATGATGATTATACAAAATTATACAATAGATTATGATGATTATAGGTGGAAGTCTGGATTATGGAAAACACGGGATCAGGCAGAGGGGGAAAGGTCAGGTTTAAGATGCAGAAATGTCCTGATATGCAGGTCAGGTCCCAACCCTAGAGCAATATTAACTCGCCGATGCTAAATGGGAATCTTCCAATTCTTTTTCGGTCACGAAATGCCTCAGGCATAATACGCGCTGGGGAAACAATCACGGTCTTATTCTGGTGCTCAAGCATAGGTGGTTGGGGCAGACTGACCTAAGGGAAGGCTGGGCAACCAATCCCATTCTACACCACCGGCAGCTTTGTGACCCTAAGCAAGTTACTCAACCTCTCTGAGCCTCAGTTTCCTCACTTGAGATGGGGCTTTTCATCAGACCAGCCCTGCTTATCCAAGTTAAGGCACTTTCTCGACACGTTCATTCCCACACCACTTACTACACGCCTAGTCATGTCGGACTGTGTGCCTGGCTGGCCCCGTGTCAAACAATGCCATCCAACACAGAACAGTGTGATGGGTTTGACATCACGCTGGTTAGAGTTTATACCCCTGTTCTCCCACCAACCCGGTGTTACCTCAGGCAAGGTGTTTCCCCTCTGGGGGGGGGGGGTCCCCTCACCTGTAAAACGGAGGAGGGTCCGCATTCATTTCCCCCAAGTTCTCATTAAGAGAAGCTTGGCTTGGCCCCTCTTCCAGCCATCCACATGTTTCTGAAGTATACCAGTTCTGACATCGCAGAGACCAAACATGTGGGTGATTGACTGCATTTTTCACATTTCATTTGTCATCTCGACAGGCTTTAAGTGCGTGGATAATGAACTCCGAATTCCAAATGAACTTAAACCAATTCCTTTCCCCTCTCTCTTGGAGGCGAGAAAGGTTTCTTTGAAGGAAACGAGAACTTCATCTTTTTCTTTTTCTGCTCTTGGCAGAACAGCAAGGCTTGCCCAAGGCTGCATGGTGGGAAGCCGGCTTGCCCAAAGGAGAAGGCATATGCTGTGGAGGGGGTTCAGTGTGGTGGCTGGACACACAGGTTTTGGGATTCCAAAAGCCCTGGGTTCCAATCCCACCTCTGCCACTTAACTGGCTGGGAGACTTTCATCCGGTTACTTGACATCTCGGGGCCTTCCTCTTGCTTGTGTGGATAATAATACCTATGCCACTGGGTTACTGTAAGGATTAGATATACTAAAACTAAAGCCACCTGGGTGGCTCAGTCGGTTAAGCGTCTGACTTCAGCTCACGTCGTGATCTCTCGGTTCATGAGTTCAAGCCCCACGTCGGGCTCTGTGTTGACCGCTCAGAGCCTGGAGCCTGCTTCGGATTCTGTGTCTCCCTCTCTCTCTGCCCTTCACCCCTCTCACACTCTTTCTCTTTCAAAAATAAACGTTTCAAAAAATGCTGAATGTATTACATCCCTTCTCAGAGTAAACTTTGATGCTATTATTACCCCCATATTAGAGATGAGAAAACTGAGGCACAGAGAGGTTAACTAGCCCCACTTCAGAGGTAGCCAGTGGTAGAACCAGGAAAGGAAACATTATAGAAATAGTAAACACACAGATCATTACAACCGGGAAAGAAAGAGTGTGACAAGAAATGCTATAAAGGCATGACGGGGTTTGGGGAAAATGTCTCCCAGGAATGGGTCTATACAGACAGAAAATTTTTGCCCCAGTGACGTATGTGCTGGTAAATGTTTAACAACCAGTCTCCAGGAAAAACAAAAAATAAATAGCAGACAAAAGACCCTAGTTTGTAGTGTTTGCCTATTTCTGTGGTGTAAATACCCCCGCTGTGGCTGATTCCAAGCCACCAAGGCCAAGTTGGGAAGGAGACACGCATGGTCAGTTCACACCAAGTCACCTGCACAAGCTAGCAGAGCATTTTTTTTGTCCCCACCTGACTTCCAGTAATTTCCCTGGAAAGACTCCCTTGGCTGCCTTTCCTGGGCCACATCGCAGGCTGTGCTGGTGTGGACAGACGGAATGTGTGCATAAGGCCGCGGACTAGCTCTCTGTGGGTAACTCACCGAAGGCTGCGTTTGATTGGGTCAGTCCCTAATGGGGCGTCGGGTCAGGGAGCGGGGGGGGGGGGGGGGGCGGGGAACAGTGCCCTTCCTCACCCCCAGTGGCTCCCTGCACACAACAGTGATGGTTTTCAGCAAGACAGACAGCCTGGAGCTGTGGAGGGGGAGGTGGCCCTGATGTCATTAAAATTTCATGTATTTCTGGTGCACGTGAAATGTAATGCGGGAGGCTGCCCCGAAGGGCCCCAGAGCCCGTTTCCAAAATGAATCAAGTCCACAGCGCCTTCCTGCAGAGGACAGCCACCCCCTTCCTCCAGAGCTCTTAATGTAAAGTCTGACAAATGTAGAGCCGCCTAATTAACTTGACTATTGTCTCCTAAAAATACCTCTTCTTCTGGCTTTCCTTTGGCGAAAAGAGCAGACTGGTAATCAGACGGAAAGGTCACATTACACCAGGGAGTGGGACTGTGTTGCACACCCACTCTCCCGCGCAGATTCGTGTGTTGGACACGTTTCCTCTCTGTACTTCATTAATAACTCAGAAAGCGTGGCCACCTTCAGAGAAAACCCGCTTGCTGCCTCCCCCAGTGAAGCTCAGCTCCCTCGGTCTTTGCAGTGGAGAACTCCCTCTCCGAGTGGCTGATGGGGGTTTTCCAAACCTCCTCGCACCACAAGACTCTTCCTCCATCGCCTTGCTTCCTCCTGTGCCGCCTTTCCGCAAATGCCTGCAGGTGCCCAATTTACCGTAAGGAAGACGCGGGCTCGAGGCGGCCACAGGAACATCGGCACTCGTGTCAGTGCGGGTCCTTTGGAAAAGCAAGTACCAAGACAGAGTTAGAAGTGCAGGAGATATGTTGGGGGTGGTGCGTGTGAAAGTCAGAAGAGGAGGAGAGGGAACAGGACGCAGCAGGCAAAGCATTCAGATTGGGATGAAGTCCCACCGCAGGGATAGAAGAGAAGATAGGAAGAGGTGTTGAGTAGGAAGAGCATCAGACTGCCGTCCAGCTCCAAGAAAGTCTTGGCCAGCCTCATGGAGAGTTCCAGAACAAAGATTGCCTACTGGAGGAGCTGCGTGTTGGGCAGAAATGGCCAAGGTGCTCACGGTGCTCCGTTACTAGCCGAGGCTGTCCAGGGAGTGAGTGTCCTCAGCTCCAATGCTTTGGTTTTAAATGACTCAGGGGGGTTGACCTAAGCGAAGGCAAGGGCATCTCAGGATGTTGGCTTTGTTCTGCCCATTCTCCATCCTCACAAAGATTCCTATCCTTTAAGCCGTTTGTCCTATGTATTCCCCACATTGGGGCCACATTATAGGTGATGGGGTGTCAGTAACTGGGAGTGGAGGTCACTTCCCCCATGTCAGAATATAGGGGGGTGTTCTGTGCCTGCAAGGACTCTGGGGTGGAGAAAGACCTTGCCCTGGTCTGGGTGGGAGAGTATTTGCAGGCCGCTAAGAGACCGTGTGGATGGGGACTATATACCCTTTCTATTCCAGACCAAGTCACCAGAGACAGAGAAGTAGAATAGGAAGTATTTCTCAACTGTCATAAAGCCCCACAAAAATCTGGGAAACTCAAATAACCAATTCTAGTTTTTTATTCTCAGTGTTTACATGCACAAGTGATAGCATAAATACATCAGCCTTGCAAACAATTACAATGTCACAAATAAGGCCGAAAGCCCCGCTGAACCCAGAAGTAGGTGTTGTTAACTGTTCAGTGATTCCTTCCGCAGTCCCCCCGCTCTCATGCACAACTGGAAGTGGAGCAAACTTGAAATCACAGCCAGGACCACATGGTTCCACAGTCTTTCCATTTTACCCCTAACCGTTTTCTCCTGCACCACATGTAACTCTGGGAACATGGGCTCTTAAATGCTTTGCCGGGAAGTATGAAGCAGTGCTAACTGTATGCCAGGCACAGTGCTAAGTACCTCAATTAATCTTCACGACAGCCCTGGGAGGGATGGTGTTATTGATCCCATTTTACTGACGCGCAAACTGAGGCTCAGGTTGTAACTGGTCATAATGAGTGTCACAGATGGCATTTGAACCCAGGCCTGTCAACTATCCCAGGACACGACTGAAATCTGATCCCCCTTCCAACAAGTAGCAAGTGCATTGCTGAAATTGCTTTCTTTTGCCAAACTCCCCAAGGCACAAGCCCGGATAACATCACAGGGAAAGCCCTATACGCTGACACGGGACTGTCAAGACACGGACAGCGGGCCTGCCGGATGTGTGCAGAGAGCCAGACCCACCGATGGAATCCTCCCTCTGTACATGCTGGCAAGCCGCTAATCTAAGATGTCGGTAACGGCTGACGCTCAGCGAGAGCCAACACATTCTGGCAGTTCTGGGATCAAGGGAGCACGGTCATCGGATGCCCAGCTTCATCCAGAGGTTCTCCACTCATCCTGGAGACCCGCAGCTCAGCCTGGTGAAGTCATATCAGACAGGGGCCAATTCTGACATTGAAGAGGAGAACAACAACAACAAACAAACCATGACAGGGGCTTGTGCCAAAGCTGTGTTAGAAAGCTAAAAATAGCTGCCGTGGATGGCCACAGATCATGAAACGCATATGTCGACATAAGAGCCCCGTGTAAAATCGTCCCACGTGGGGTGTCCTCTAAGCCACTCACAATTAAGCTTAAGTGATGATACATAGAACATCATTTTGCAGGTGGAGGACACTCCAATGCTTCGTGGTCTGGGGACCCAGGAGGAGTTGGGCGGGCCAGCCTGGACTGAAGAACGGCCAGGGCTTGCATCTGGAGCTCTTGGCAGCCCCACTGCCATTTGTGAGTGTTGACTGGGGGCCCAGGGGACCCGCGGCACTGTTCTGGGCTTTGTCAGGACACAGGAATAGAGAGAAAGTGTGGCATAGCGTGGCAGAGATGGGTTAGTGTCTATTCGATCCTCACCACCACTCTGTGAAATGGTACTCTAACAATCATAGAATGTCTGGCACATAGTGGGCCCTCAATGAAATGTTATTTAGACCCAATTCCTCCCTGAATATATTTCCAGTGAAATGTGCACACAGATGAAGTGAAGATTTAACTGCCATAATAACGCATAATAATTCACCTGCATCTAAACTCTGGATGCACATGGGAATTGACATGTGGGAGATGCTAGACCTTGAAAGGTTGTTGGCTGGTGTGAACTGACCCAAAAAAGCTACTGAAGGGGGTAATAACCCTCATGTGGTGGCTTCACAGTCAGGCAGGTGGGAGTCTGAACACCTTCCGGGGATACAAAGCAAAGCTACAGCCGAACATCTACAGCAGGTGAAACGCAGATGTGAATTAAGTACAGATGTGCAGAAAGTGGACAAAGTCAAGCCCAGCTCTGGCGGTGACCAAATTGTCTGTCTGAGGATGCAGGCAAGAAGGTACCTCGTGTCCCTAAAATGGGCACAGATGGAATCTGACTGTGGAGTCGGGACTATAAGAATCTTCTAGTTCATCCTCCACATGCTCATGCTCTAGGAGGTGGCCAAGGGTCTCAGAACCATTCTGGATAATTTCCAAATATCTGATCCAACTCTCTTTCATGCAGGTTTACTTTTTAAAAAAATTTTTTTAATGTTTATTTGTTTTTGAGTGAGAGGGGAGGGGCAGAGAGAGAGGGAGACACAGAGTCTGAAGCAGGCTGCAGGCTCTGAGCTGTCAGCACAGAGCCCGACACGGGGGCTCAAACTCATGCACTGTGAGATCATGATCTGAGCTGAAGTGGGACGCTTAACTGACTGAGCCACCCAGGCGCCCCTCTGCACTTCTACTTTATATCCTTCAGAGGACAGCCACAGTTGCGTGAGAACTCCTGAGCTGGTGCCAGCTCACAATGTCTCCCAAGTGCCCACTGTTCTCATGTCTTTCCAGCTCTGTATTCAGTGACATCGTGTTGGTAGCTTGAAATCAGCCATGGTGGGAGTAGGGACACTATTGGAACTGGAAAACACTACAATCAGGGCTGTTTTTTTTTTTTTCTTTTTCTCCCCTGGAAAGCAGGTTGTTCAACATTTACCAGCATTTACTGGGTGGGAAATTCCTATCAAGAAAGTCTATCCCATGGGGCACCTGGATGGCTCAAGGCAGTTAAGCAACCGACCCTTGATTTAGGCTCAGGTCATGATCTCACGTTGGTGGGTTCGAGCCCCACGTTGGGCTCTGTGCTGACAGTGTGGAGCCTGCTTGGGATTCTCCTTCTCCCTCCCTCTCTCTCTCTCTCTCTCTCTCTCTCTCTCTCTCTCTCTGCCCCTGCTCTCTCTCTCTCTCAAATAAAATAAACATTAAAAAAAAAAAAAGAAATTATATCCTAGGGTCATAAAATCTCTGAGTTGGAAGGGATTTTAGATCTCTTACCTTGTCTCAGATTTGGAGCTAGAATTCTCCCAGAGGTTTCCCTGACAATGAAACAGGCTCCAATAGCAGACAGTGAGATGATTTTTCGGTGTGACACAGACTGTAACATGAAATCGCATAGTGGAAAAGGTAATCATTTTTCAGTTCTCTTCTGTCCGTTTTTATTATGCAAAGGAGCAAGTCTCCGTTCAGCGCTAGTTCCATCTTCAATGCCTCTCTCTCTAACGCTTGTAACTCTCCCTGTTAACGAAGGGAGCTCCGGCCTCAACCCAGAGGCTTGTGCAAGCAACCCTGCCTAGCCGTGACTACAAACATTGTTTTGTTTTATTGTATTTGCATTTACAGATACCTTCTCTTTGTGACATGCAATAACGGTTTCCTACCCGCATTGGTGGCATCGAGGTTTCTTTTTACAAAGTGTTTTCGAATAAGCCAATTTAAAGACAAATAGGAAGCGATTGAGAATACAGGTGGTGCCGAGAAATGGCGAATTTCCTGAGGATGGTTTGCGAGGGACTGTACCCTAAGTCGGGCAAGCTTCACTGGAATACATCCAGACACAGGGAGGCATCTCTTCTGTTACCATAATCAGTGAAATGTCCCATTCAAATAAAGAAGGCTTGGGGTGCCTGGCTGGCCTCAGTCGGTAGAGCACCCGACTCTTTTTTTTTTTAATTTTATTCATTTATTATTTCTGAGAGAGAGAGAGAGAGAGAGAGAGAGAGAGAGAGAGAGAGAGAACAAGCAGGAGAGGGACAGAGAGAGAGAGAGATCGGGAGGGAGACACAGAAGGCCAAAGCAGGCTCCAGGGTCCGAGCTATCAGCACAGAGTCCGACGCGGGGCTCTAACTCATGAACGGTGAGAACATGACCTGAGCTGAAGTCTGATGCTTAACTGCCACCCAGGCGCCCCTAGAGCAACTCTGAATCGTAGGGTCCTGAGTTCAAGCCTCACACTGGGAAAGGAGCCTATTGTAAAAATAAATAGATAGATAGATAGATAGATAGATAGATAGATAGATAGATAAATTAATTAATTAAAATTTAAAAATTTAAAAAGGCTTGTTTTGTCTTCCTCTCCACCATACCACCATCATTTTAAAATTAAATGTATTTTCTGTACTAGTCATCTATTGGACCAAACCCTCCTAGTCCCCAAGCTTTCTAATTTCCATTCTTGGTTTGTCTTTTGCTCGAAACCCCCATTAATTGTCATGGACTTTTGGGTCTTTGTGGTGAACTGAGCCATAATGTCCCTGAAGGTCTAATTCTGCCCTTGATGTGTCAACATTTCTCCTGTCAAAGCTGCTCTTCCTCTACAAGAAGAATTGAGCAAAAATGGCAGGATAATTTGTTTTGAGGCATAATCTCTCTAGAATTACATCCGCCAGCTCCTTCTCTATACCCTTTGGAGAAGCCCCTCCACGCGATGTCCTGATGTTCAGACTCAATGGCAGCTGATAATTGCTGGGTATCACGGCTTCCCGTGCCCCAGGAGCCATGCTGACAGCTCCAGACGCATTCTCCCCTGCACCTCACCGTTCCAGGAGTCTCTGCCATCACTGCCCCGTCCTACCGATGAGGAAGCTGGAGCTCAGAGAAGTGAAGTCACGCCCCCAAGGTCACCCAGCCAGTGAGCAGTGGAACCCGGACTCCTAGGCAGACCTGTGAGCCTCCAAAGTCAGTGCTCTTAGCTCACGACAAGAATTTCCGGCCTCAAACCCTCAGACCTGCCACGGGAAGCCGAAGCAGGTGACAAGGGAGATACCCATGCTATGACCAGAGACCCTTTAAGGAAAGATCTGGTTTTCTAAAGTCGGAAGAATGTGCAGTAAGAGAACACGAAGCAGGCTGGCTCTCTGCGGGCATCTGGCACTTTCTTGTGATTGTCCCAGATTTATCACTGGTGACAGGAGAGTGTGGGAGGAAGGAAGGGGGAGAAGAGACACTACTTGAGCCTCACCTGGGCCGATTCATCCTTCTCTTCCCCTTCAGCAAACAGAGAGCAAACTTTCAGGTGCTTTAATCATAATTCTTTTTCTCTTCTCAATAGTCATTAAGATTTTTCTTAATCTGTGAGTGAGTTCAATAGCAGTCTGTCATATTTGACCATGAGGCAGGGATGTCTCTCCCAACCCTTTTTCAATTTGCTTCACCCATTCAGCAGACATTGCCTGATGCCACACTGTGTGCCAGGCACACTTTCAATACAAAGGAAGCAAGACGGGCATCACTTTTGCCCTCTGTGGACATCCCAACAAGCTTACCACCGTAATGGGAGGGGGAACAGAGTGTATAGAGTGCTGTGGTGGCACCTGACTGGTGAAGGAGCAGCAGGATAAGTGTTTCTGGCAGGAGGAAGAGTGTCTGCAAAGTCCCTGAGCCATGACAAAGCAGGAGGAGCTTCAAGAGGTCTAGTATGGTCCATGCTATGGGGCTGGCCCCATAGTGGGCATTCAGTAAGGGGTGAGTAAATGAGGGAGCGTAGGAAGGAGCAGAGGGTATGAGGCGAGCAGTGGGAGAGGAAGATGGGGACATACACTTAGGCCAGCCATGATGTCTTTGAAGTCTGTTACAAAGAATTTTGGTTTCGATCTTGACTTTGAGGGGAAGCCATGGAAGCACTCTAAACCACAATGATGTGGTCATATTTATGCTTCCCCAGAAATACTGGGCCACTGAGCTGTGACTACCCCATCATTCACCCACCCTGACACCCTTCAATGTCAATAGGAAGCTTAATTTGTCCCCTATGCCAAGAGGCAGCTGAAAATGCCCATACCCTTGGGAATTTTCTCTCCATCCCTACCAGTCATTCATTCCTCCAGTAGTTTTGCACACGGAGGAACCACTCTGTACCTGCCTGTTTTCCGTGTTCCTGAGGCTCAGCTTGCAAGAGTGACTGTGGGTGGGGGCTCCACTAGACCCTTCTCCAAGGTCAACGAACCAACTAACCGACTTACTATTTACTTTCATTTTCGTTCACACAAAAGCAGAGCCTGAGACAAGGCTTTGAGTGCAGGAGTTCATAGGGGAGGTGATCCCGAGAAACAGGAATGGGGGAGCAGGAAGAGGGAGAGAAAAGGAAGACAAGCCAATAAAGGGTGCATCATTGAACCTGTTGCCCTTGTGGGCCAACCACCATGCAAGCCCTCTGGGAAACCACCACAGAATGGGAGACGGGGTTGTTTACTTGTTTCCATCCTCTGTTGGGTGGTGTCACCCCTGAGATGTTAACTCCCCCAAACTTGTGGGCTTTGGCGAAAGACCTAAGGCAGAAAGGAAGAGATGCAAATGAGAGATGTGGGACATTGCCATAGTGTACAGGAGCTGTCCCCACAGCAGCTGAGGTTGGAGGAAGGCAAAGAAGGTATAGCAGGTGCCACTAAGTAACATTCGCGGGGCATTTATTTGTGCCAGATTGTTAACTCACATTTAGTCACGCCTTGACCCATTCAACCCACCCAAAACCATTGTGAGGTAAATCTTAACCACCACCACATGCCAGACGAAGACAATGAGTCTTAGATAAATTAAATGACTTATTGAAGGCCACAGATCTGGAAGTAGCTACAGGACTGGGCATTTAAATCCAGATCTGTTTTCTGGAGGTTCTAGGGAAGTCATTCTGGCTCCTCCCACATCCTCTGTCTCTGAGAGGGGAAGGTCTACATACTACATAGTCCCACCCTCTGAGCCACAGATGATTGGACCAGAGGAAAAACACCTGATACAAGCCGCACCAATCAGATTCTCTCATCTGAGAATCTGGACCTCAAAACTGACCCAGGCAGCCACAGAGGATGGAGATGATGTCCAGTAAACTCCAGGGCTGGGACCACGATTTTGCCACAACTGGAAAAGAATAAGGAAGCAAATGTGCAGAAATAAGTGGTCTTGAGCGCTGGTGCCTTTTGGAAGAGCCCAAGAGACAGAGCAAGTAGCTAAATTTTCCTGCCATTGGAGTCCATCTTTTCTCCCCTTGAGTTGGATGAATGTGTTTCCATTCCTGCCAACCACAGATCCTTGAATAAAACACAATCTTAAAAAAAAAAAAGAGAGACAAGAACCCTCAAGAGGGCATGTTCATGACAGGGGTGACATGAAGATTTGGGGTGTCCATGGGTTTCTCTGTAATAGCTCTGCCTGGCCTCTGTAAAGAGACAGAGCAAAGATAGTACCCAGATGATGGAGAGGAATGGGACAAAGATGTCAAACGTGGCTACAGAATGAAAGATGCTTCATTAGGGGTCCAGTGTCAGCTGCTGCTCCTTTTTCTTCCTCCTCCTCCTCTTCCTCCTCCTCCTCCTTCTTCTTCTTCCTCTTTTCTTTTGATTCTGCTTCTTAATAAAAGAAAGGAGCACAGCTCAGGCCGCATCCATCACCATGGCTTTCCCACTAATAAAAGCAGCCTGATGATGGGCTTCTGCACCCAGTGAGTCCCAGTTCATTTTTCGCCCCTTTGTTGGCTGCAGTGTAAGACAGCTCGAGAAGAAATTAATACTCCGAGTCGGTGTCAGCCCCGCTGACAGCAGATCAAGGCTGAAAGACAAATTGCTCATTACAGTTCAGGGATCTGGAGCCGGGAGAAGACAGCCAGGCCATCCCCTGCCAGCTCCAAGTAGCTCCCACCAGTGACTGACTTCAGCTGGGGACCTGCCCTGGCTTCTGCCTGCCTGTGGGGTTTGCTGGGGGGCTGGTTGTGGGTGAACACAACCGCTTTGGACCATCTCGGAGCCCCTCATCAGTCATGTTTGCATCACTGGTGGGACCAAATCTAAAGCTCTGGAAAAGGTGCTTGTGTGGGTCACCTGTCCATCCTGGGGTCATGATGGCGGCTCTGGGTGGCAGGAGAGTTAATAGGAAAGCAGAGGACCCTGGTACAATGAGAAATCAAACATGGACAGGAACCCCACTGTTGTCCCTTGCCTTGTTTTCTCGACCACTGTCCTCTGATCTTCTTATGTCTGACACTTTGATTCCTTGACAGTCAGGGGATATGGTGTTTTGTGGCCGGAGTCCCACACAAGGCCTTGACCCAAAGGGCAAATGGGGGCTGAGATCTAGCCATGCTACATTTATTAACCACATACTCTGGCACAAGGCTGCATGCCTTTGGAGAGAGGTGGCTTTTCCTAATTTGCACAAAGGTGCTGCTTGGATTAGTGAAGGTCCTGGCAACATTACATATGAGAGCCCCTGGCTTATTCATTGTCCATTTCTGTTGAGTAGAATATAAGCTCCATCAGGGCAGCGACTGTGCTGGGAATATTCCACCTGTCTCTCCAGGTCCACTTACCACCCTTCTCCTCCCTTCTCCATGACCAGAGAGAATCACCTCCATGGCCTGTGTCAGTGGGCTCCCTTGCTTTCAGGCTCCTGGTTGGACTCAGCCCACAGGAGGCACCATTGGGAGATCAAAGGTGGGAGAAGACAGAGGTTGGAGTAGTTATTCCCTGTGTCCTTTCTGCCTTGTTGATGTTGTGGGTCATGACTTTACCAAGGTCCTGCTCCTGACCCGTGTCTCCATACAGCTCCCCTGTTTGGTTCTCTCCCTGGCTTTGCCCCTAAGAGTGGGGGAAACCTCTGGCTGTTGCTAAGCCCTAGAGAACTGCATTACCCTTATAGGTTTCTCTATATGCTGCCTTGCCTTTGTAAATAGTGTCTTTATTCTACTCTCCTCAAATTCCTGGTTTGCCTGCACCATTTCTTTCCTACTGGGAGCCCAACTAGGATACAGGGACTTGGCCTGCTTCCTTACTGTATCCCCAGGGCCCAGAAGAGTGCCTGGAACTGAGCCACCACCAACATCTGTTGAATGAATGAATTCTGATCACAAAAGTAGGGACAGGCCCTTGGTTTCTCAGTGCTTTGCCAAAAGCGGACCGGCATCTTCTTCATTCAGCAACAGCTCGGCTGCTGGAAATTGGTCACCAGGACTATCCCTCCCACCTCATCTTCTGTGTTCAGCAGACCCCAAATCTCCCCATTCTCAACCATTTATTTCAGATGACAAAAGGACCCTGTCTGAAAACATTCTGACTTTCTTTCTCACTGGGGGGTGAAAAATAATAATAAGTATTACACTAAGAAAAGCATCCTTTTTGATTTCTCAAAAGTATTTCCTCTGTCATTCTTTTCTTTACATCCATTTGCCAGACCTCTTCTCCTAAATTAGTGCTGGTGGCTGCTTCCTCACCATGTTAATTCTACTCTGAAAAAGCATGGGGGCGACACGGGATACAACAGAGCCATTCAGTCTTGGGAGACACTGCGCAGTCACAACAAAGGCATGAGTCTTCAGAGCAGCCGTTCAAGAGCTCTTGGGCATAATGACCAGGTGGTGGCATTCTCATCCTAGGGGGCTGTGCAGTATTCTCCCTCCAGGGTCTTGCAGAAACGGCATTGTCAGAGAAAACCACGATTTAACGGCAGCATGACAGGAACCTTGAAACTAATGGTACCCAACCCAGATATCAGAGCCAGGCAAATGTAGGAGACAACTGGAAGGCAATTACCTTACCATCCATGCTTACAACTCTGTCATTAACCATCTGAGCATTGCAGGAAGCCCTTCCCCTCTGGAAGGTCAAATTCATATGGTGCCAAGTAGTTGAAAGAGAAGAGCTGGTAACTTGGGGACAACAGGACAGATCTTTCAATGGAGAATTTTCCAGAGCCATACACAGAGCATCTTATCCACTTCCTGTATTTCCCTTTCTCCTCTCTGTGTGTCTGTCTGTCTGTCTGTCTCTCTCTCTCTCTCTCTCACACACACACACACACACTTCAATCCAAATGGTATAGCTCTTCTGTTTTCCAAACCCAGTTTCCACCAAGCTTTGTTTATTCAGGCTAGGAAAAGTGGCATTGCCTACTTGACAAGAAGCTTTTGATTAAAAACACTGAACTCTGCCCAAGTAATTGTACTACACACAAGAAAAACATTTGAGGGCCTGAAGAGAAGTTTCCCTTTGTTGCTAGCCTAAAATAATGGTTTAAAGAAAGAAAGAAAGAAAAGACCTCTGGCTTATATTGTTTGAACAAAACTTGCATCTGTACATTCTAGAATTTGCTCAATTTTTCCCTAATGTGCATGCAGGATGTTTTCTATACATTTTAATGGCGAAAGTCATATAAATGAAATCTGTTTGTGCTGCAAAAAAGGCAATTGCTAGACATATAAAAGCAAAAGTCTCTTTTGAGTATGACTTCCTGTCCATCTCCCATCTCTGGAGGTAAATACTTTTGTGGATGATGTGGCCCCTCCCATACCCTTTCTCTATAGGTATAAATGTATACGTGGGAATCTTCACACATGTTTTACTTTGAGAATAATTTTGTTTTTCATAAGTGGGGTTCTACCACATGTATTATTGCATAATTTTTAAATATTTATTTTTGAGAGAGAGTGCAAGCAGAGGAGGGGCAGGGAGAGGGGGAGATACAGAATCCAAAGCAGGCTCCAGGCTCCGAGCTGTCAGCAGAGAGCCTGACGCGGGCTCAAACCAAGAACCGCAAGATCACGACCTGAGCTGAAGTCAGACGCTTAACCGACGGAGCCACCCAGGTGCCCCTTATTGCACAAATTTTAATGTTTACTTGTTTTTGAGAGAGAGAGAGAGCGAGCTAGTGGAGGAGGGCAGAGAGAGAGAGAGAGAGGGAGACACAGAATCCAAAGCAGGCTCCAAGCTGGCAGCACAGAGCCCGACATGGGACTCAAACTCACGAACCATGAGATCATGACCTGAGCCAAAGTCAGGTGCTTAACTGACTGAGCCACCCAGGCGCCCCTTATTGCACAAATTTTGGAAACTTAAGAATACTCTTGGGGGGGCGCCTGGGTGGCGCAGTCGGTTGAGCGACCGACTTCAGCCAGGTCACGATCTCGCGGTCCGTGAGTTCGAGCCCCGCGTCGGGCTCTGGGCTGATGGCTTAGAGCCTGGAGCTTGTTTCCGATTCCGTGTCTCCCTCTCTCTCTGCCCCTCCCCCGTTCATGCTCTGTCTCTCTCTGTCCCAAAAATTTAAAAAAAAAAGTTAAAAAGAAAGAAAAAAAAGAAAAAGAAAAAAAAATAGAAAAAAAAAAGAATACTCTTGGGGATCTTTTCATGGTGGACTTAGTACATAAAAACTTACTTTTTTGTTTCTAATGGCTGCCTAGAATTCAGTAGTTTATTTCATTAGGTCCCTATCGATGCACATTCAGGCGATTCCTAACGTCTGGTTATTATACGCGGTGCTACAATAAAATACTCGTACGTTGCCTCCTTGGACATATGAGCTCACATTTCTATATGGTAGAGACAATTATAGCAGTTAGGATGCTTTTGGCTGCAAACAAAAGAAAACGCACAGCCGAGCAACAAGGGCTTTATTTACGACAAGTCTAACGTAGGTCAGTTCCAAAGATGGTTAATTTGAAGGCTCGGTGCCACCATCACGGACCCAGGTGCCTCCTTTCCATCCTTCTGTTCTGCCACCCTCAGAAGATGGGAATGCCCCCCTCCAGTGGTCACATGATAGCTAGAGATGTTCTTTTTTTTTTTTTAATTTTTTTTTTTCAACGTTTATTTATTTTTGGGACAGAGAGAGACAGAGCATGAACGGGGGAGGGGCAGAGAGAGAGGGAGACACAGAATCGGAAACAGGCTCCAGGCTCTGAGCCATCAGCCCAGAGCCTGACGCGGGGCTCGAACTCACGGACCGCGAGATCGTGACCTGGCTGAAGTCGGACGCTTAACCGACTGCGCCACCCAGGCGCCCCTAGCTAGGGATGTTCTACGTGACCCTGCCGAAAGATCTTCAACTTTCCTATCAGCCTGGACTGAGCTGCCAGGTAACATACACACCAGTCACTGGAAGGAAGGCAGTGTAACCAACCATCACGACTGGCATGGACCGCCATGATTCCTCCTCTGGATCTTGGGGGAAGATGGGGGAGAAAATGGATTTCATTAATCAATATGCCATCCAGAAAATATGTATCCTTTGCAGTCCACCAGTTGTATCTGAAAATATATTTCTTCACATATTCACCTACTCTTAGTAAGATGTTTAAAACTGTTGCCGATAAGATGGGCAAAGAGGGCATCTCGTTGTTTTCTTGCATCTACTTGATTTCTAACAAGATGGATGATCATCTATTTATTGTTTATCTGGATTTTCTCTTCTGAAAATTACCTATTTGTATCATCCGCCTTATTTTCTATTGGACAGCTTGCTGTGTTTTTATTGATTTGTTGGGAGTTCGATATATACATCCTGGACACACGTAATCAAGAAATTTTAAAAGATTGTTAAGAAAAAAGAACACTTAAAATCATCTGTCTTCGTCCTTCCTTGGATTCTCAAGGGCTTCTGTAAGAGTTCAGGAAACAAAGCAATCGTGTTGCGTGGAAAAGGTTAGGGTGACATGCTTTCCAAAGGGTGTGCCTCAGAACGGAAGTGCTTTGCCAGGTGTCACAATACATTTTGGAAACGCCACAGAAAATGTCCTGTCTTTCAGAGTCCCACAATATCACAAGTAGCCATAGGGACCAGCTCTGTTGTTTGCTCATGACTACTCCCTCTCACGGTGTGACCTCAGACACATCATTCCGTCTTTCTGAGCCTTATCCTCATTGTACTCTAGTCCTCAGGTGGCTGTTAGGGAGTGTAGCGGATGCATCCATGCTCTCCTGGTGTCCCCTTGGCTCTTACAGGCTCATGCAAATCCATGGCTCTCTGTCTATGGTCTGAGGCAGTCCAGGAGGGGCAGAAAGGTAATGCCCTCAGGAGCAGCCCTCCACCAACGGCAGACAAATGCTGGTGGATAAGGACCCAGCCTACACTGCTTTCAGATGCAACAAGTCTGTGGCACGTTCTGTACCAAGGGTCGACAAACCACAGCTCAGCAGCTAAATCTAGCCACCACCTGCTCTTATAAGGTTTTACTGGAAAATGGCCACACCCACTGGTTTATACATCATACATACTGTCTGACTGCTTTCACATTACGAGGGTGGAGTTACACAACAGGGACTGTATACCCTGCAAAGCCTGAAATATTTAGTGTGGCCCATTCCGCACAAGTCTGCTGACTGACCCTCACTCTATATACCATTCCTATCTACCTGGGATGAGCCCAGCTCACCAACAGTGGTAACCTACTTGCTCATTAGCACAATTTCCTCTCCTTGTTTCACTCCCTTGCTGGTGTTTCCTGGGATCACCCCCCACCCCAAATACATTACTTGTGCTTATAAAGCTGTGATGTCCTGGGCAAATTTACAGAAGAATGGACCGATTGGAAGAGGGTAGGGGGTTGCACACAATGCTTGGTCTGAGGTCCAGGGCTAAAACATTTGAGGGTTAGAGTCCCCGCCCCCTTCACTTCCACAAATCCTACACACACACACACACACACACACACACACACACACACACACGACATGCACACGCACACGTGCACTGAGCCTGTTATTTGTGGTGGTTATAGCCTACGTTGTTACTGTTCGTGGTTGCGGACTTGCAAACAAACAGAAAATGAAAATGAAAACAGGGAGATGAAGACGCTTCTCTCTCCTTGGACCCTGACTCTTGTGAGTGGCCACGTGAAAGAGCAGACTTTCTTCATAGGGAAACAGTTGGTTTCTTCTGTAACTATGTGCATTTGCATATGTAAAATAAACAGGGCATCAAACATGTCTCCTAGAGGGGAGAGGGGCTCCCTGTCACGTCTCACCATTCCATGCAATGCTACACTAATGCCACTCTCAAAATTCGGGGGACAAGGGCTGTAGTCTTAAATGCACCGAACCTCTTCTCACCTCCAGACATTTGTACCAGCTGCTTTTGCTGCTAGAACCCTCCCTTAATACGTGCACTATTGTCATTATTTGAGTCTTAGTTTAGACATCACGCCCCCCCACCCCCCAAGAAGCCTTCCTTAACCCCTCCTCCAAGTGCCACTAAGCAGCCCAGGTCCCTCTGTAACGTGGTGTTTGCTGTGCTTACCAGACTTTCCCATTGTGGTACTTACCATAAGAACTAAATAAATGTTTGTTGAATATCTTTTTCTCCTACCAGACTCTAAGCTTCCTGGGCATATAAGGTTCTTTTGAGTTATACCCAGAAAAGGAACTGCGGGATCATATGCTAATTCTAGTTTTAATCTTTTTAAGGAACGGTCCTCACTGTTTTGCCACAGTTGGCTATACCATTTTATATGCTATCTTCTCTTAAATGTCATCTACCTCGGGGTGCCTTCAGGATTTATGGAAGATGTTCTGAGGACTTGGACACTAACCATTAAATTACTGGGGTGCCAGCCAATGGCTCAATGCCTTAGGCATGGAAATAAATGTTAGAGCTTGGACTCTAGTCTCAGACTGATCTGCGTTGGCGTGCCAACTCTCACACTTCGTAGCTGTGTGACTTTGGGCAAGTTACTTAACCCTTCTGAGCCTCAGTTTCTGTCTCTTTACAATGACAGCAATAATAATCCCTACCTGAAAGGGCTGTTGCCAATGGCACAAAGAACAGTGTGTGTAATGTGGGTGGTGCAGGGCCTGGCACACAGCAAGTGTCAGTGAATGAGAGTGTGTTATTGTCGCTACGTTATTATTGTTGGTACCCCTGGAGAAAGCTAAGAGAATTTTGATGTGTAGGTTGAAAGGACCTTTCTGCATTAGGATAAATGAAGGTCTGCTGTCTTTTCTTCTTTCTGAACCCTGGAAAACTGCTTGGCCTCGGGTTGCTACTTCTAGAAGCCTTCTGCAGTGGGGTCCTGCAGTGTGTCTGGGGATTGCCTGGTGCCACTAAGTGCTCACCTGATTTGCTGCATTGCAAGGGACAGAGAGGTCAGAACTCGGGGCAGGGCCTTGGAAACATTCAGAGATCCGTCATCGCAAGATCAGTTCACCCACGCCCTCTTGGTCATAAGTAACACAAACTCTTTCAGAGAAGTTTGATCAAAAAAGGGGGAATTTATCCTAAGGACAAGGGATGTCCTGTGTCATTCAATGGCAGAAGTTGCAGTGTAGCCTCCTGAGAATGGCCCCAGCACCCAGGACATCATCGTTCGCCTCTTGTCCCTTTATCTCTGCCCACACCCCCTCTCTGCAGACCAGCATTCATGGAAGAAGGTGGCTGCAGGCTCTTCTGAGAACTGCCTTCTGCTGGACTGCAGCCAGCTTAGAATGACGCACTGCAGTTGCCCAATCTTCACCTCGTGGGTGAGCAGAGGTGGACACGTGACCCCAGCTGGGCCAATCAGATTCTTCCTTGGGACTCTGGAATCGAGGCTGATTAGTCTTGGCTGGTTTTCTCCCCTCCAATATGGTGATGATAACAGTAATCTTTACCTTGTCGGACTGTGGTGCAATTACTAAAAAGAGTGCATGTCAAGTTCTTAGCCCAAGCCAGGGCACACAGTGAGCGCCCAGGAAAGCTCCACTGGTATTATCATTGTTCTTCCAAAGGCCAAGCTTCCCAGCCTAGCACCCAGTGGTGCTCAATAGATATTTATTGGAATAAATAAAGGAATCAATCAACGAGAGAATGCCATAGGCTGAAGTCACCCATGCTCTTTGATGATGCTCAGGTATAGCAAGACATGCACTTCATGTTTGTGCACAATGCTTCTCTCTTCCAAACACTGGACTTTGTATCTTGAATAAAACCAAGTTGAACATCCCACAGCCCCTCGCGTTGTGAGGTGCAGGTGCTATGTAAGAGTTTTGAGAGTTTCCAGGTGCTCATGATACATTTTACAGGTCATTAAACCTCTAGTTAGACAAACTCAATCATGTGTATTCGTTAAAATGAGATTTGGGCCATTTCGGAGCCTAGGCTCATAGTGCAGGAAATATGGTCTGAGTCTTCTTTTGTCAGGGAGGTGGGGGGTGGGGGATGCGTTCCACAATAGCATCAAAGAGTTCCACGGCGTATTTTCTCATTTTATAGTTTCTGGGGCCATCCCCTCCTCTTCTGAATGGTTCCTGTTCTGCATTCACTACCCCTAAACAGTATTTATGTTGTCTGAGTCTCCACCTACACCGTGGGCTCAAAAATGCACGCCCTGGAGATTTGTACCTGCATTAACTGGGGAGAATGTTTATGTTTTTAAAATGTAGCCGCAATAAACGACTTTCGAAATGTACCTTGGACAAACACAGACAAACACATGATTAATCAACTCACCCTCAGAGCAAAAGTCACAGGGAAAAGTTTTGTGGACAGAATGTTCTCCCAATGGTTTAGAAAAGAGCCTCCAAAGTAGCACCTGTGTCCACACCGTGGCAGGTTTTAAGAGGAGAGAAATATCAGTCTGTAGCTTCCTGTGTCTGTGTGACATTTTCAGCGAACGAATCCAGCAAGGAAATAAGGACTCATTTAATGGAACTCCCCTCAGCACTGTGGTCAGGATGACAAAAGGTCAGATGGCCTTTTCTGGTCCAGCAGGGAAACAGTGAAGCCATCAGGCATTAACAAGCACCTTCAGGAAGAGAACGCTCTCACACGCCTTCTTTGGTCTGGCAAAAAGTGTTTAACAGCCCCAAGCATCTTGAGCTTACACATTTTTGAGTCCCAAGATCCGGGAACAGTGACAAGCCTTTAATGGGTCCCCAGAAAATATCTGTTGAATTAATAATATTCTTGCAAGACAAAAAAAAAAAAAAAGACATGCCATTTACCAACAGCGGGCTACATGCCAAAAATATGTAGAGTTATACACACTAGTTCCAGCGCTCGCAAGTACCCTGCGAGGCAGGCATTATTGGGGAGCATTTCCCCATTTCAGGGGTAAGAACACTGAGGCTCCAAGAGGCTAATGCACTTGTCCAGGGAGACCCCACCAGGAAGCAGAAGACTGAGGATTTGAAGTCTGTGTCTGACATTAAAGTTCATGCTCTTGCCTTCTTTTGAGCTCTCCAACCCTCCCCTTTAGCTTCCTAAGTGCATTTGCTCTAGTTCTTTCTGCCTGCCATGAGGAAGCAGGCGATAAGGTCCGTGTGCTTAGCACCACCTCACCATGTGGTAGTCCATGCAGGGACTCTACTCCTGAGTGCTCCTGCTAAGCACCAAGAGTCTTATACCCACTTCCAGGCACACCCTGAAAGCACAGCGGCACCTTCTAATCGTTCCCAGAGTGGGCAGGCTCCCGGCTACACAGAAAACAGTAATTCTCATGGGTGTCCAAGCCATAGTATGGAACAAAACATGGGTAACTGGTCTCCCCAAGACTGGTTAGGAAAACCGATGATCTTGATCCTCTGTGTCCTTTTCAGTCTTGCGTATGTTTCGTTACTTCTGGTTCTTGTGCCTCCTATGAAATATCAGTCCCCTCTTTTTCATTACACATCCCCACAGAGTCGTTTAGTCAACCCACAGACACTTACTGATCCCTTACCAAGACAAGACCATCTGATCTCAGAAGCGGGACAGATGCATCAAACAGCTCCAATGCATGCAGCTCTGTGTTCCAAGGAGAGAGGCTTGTCCAATGTGCAATGGGGACAAAGAGAAGTGCATCTGACTTAGCCAGTGGAGGGTGAACTGAAGAAGGGGGTTCTTGGGAAGGCTCCACAGAGGTGGTGATATTTAAATGGAGTCTTGGAGGATGAGCAGAAGTTTTCAAAGTAGGAGAGGAGAGGAAGAGCATCCCCTGCAGGAGACATAATGCATTCCCAGGAGCGTGCATGTTTCAAAAGTATTTAGAGAGATGAAGCCAAGGACAGGGTGTTGGGGGGAGAGGTACAGCCAGCAGATGCAGGCGTGAGAGGCTCTGCAGAAAACCCTGAAGAACTGGGACTTTGCTGAGGTCAATGGGGAGCCACTGAAGGGTGTCAACAAAAAGAGTGATAGTCAAGTTTGTTTTATAGAAAGATGGCATATTAGCGTTCTAGGGTTGCCTTGACTACCACTAACTGGGTGGCCTAAAACAACAAAAATTTACTCTCTCACAGTTCGGTAGGTCAGAAGGCCAAAATCAAGGTACAGCAGGGTTGTTCCTTCTGGAGGGATAGAGGGAGAACCCGTTCCACGCCTCTCTTAGCTTCCGGGTGTTGCTGTCAACCCTCCGCTTTCCTGGGCTTGTGTGTACATCTCTCCAGTCTTTACCTCCTTCCCAGGAGGAGGGTCTCTTCCCAAGGGGAAGGGGGAGGTAATGGCAACAATGAGCCCTGTTGGAAAGGATCTCAGAAACCAGAGCATCCAGTTTCCCTCTGCTTATTGATAAAAGTGGTTACAGATGCTATTAAGTGGTGGAACCAGTATTTTACAACCGGATAGTCTATCTCAAGGATCCCTTTATATTCTTAAGATTGTTTTTTTAATGCATACTGGCTTTCTCTAGTAAGGTTTAGCTTAGACAGGGCCTTCAGGAGCTATGGAGCTTATTGGCAGAGCTCATAATTGTCTTAATAGCCAACATTTATTAAGCACACGCTAAATGCCAGGTGAGGCGCCTTGAATTCATTAGCTGTGATTCTCACATCGTGTCTGAAAAGAAAAGCCATATTATGAATGTCCTCATCTAAGAGGTGAGAATCTTTGTACTCAGTGAGGTTATAACTTGCCCAGGGTCACCCAGTGGTAAAGCTGAACCAGCACCCAGGGCCACATGATGCCCAAAGCAGTTTCTAAAATAAAAAGAATCATTTGTTAAGAACCCACCATTGAGAAAAATATATAGGATTAGGGAAGTGGGGTATGAAAGCCCAATCAATTTATCTCAGTCCAATTGAAAGAGTTTCCATGTCCCTAGTTTGGGATAAAGAAAGCATTCTGGAAGCCTGGATGACAAACTGGGGTCACCCCGCCACCCCAGTCTGTGGGGGGAGTGCAGAAGGAGATGCATATAGGACCCAGAAGGGCACCCTCCTGTCAAGTGAGGGGCTAAGGCTCCGACTTAATTAATCCCCTTCTCCCTGCCAACATTTCCCTTGCCCTCCTGTCTGTTCGAAAGAAGACTTTTCCTCTCTGGGGATTAAGGGACCTTTTCAGCTCCAGCTTATTCAGAATAAGGTTTCCTCGAACGAGTGGCCAACTTCTTTTCTCCCTTTGAGCCTGGCGGGCAAAGCCTGCTGCTGAATCAGGAAACTGCCAACGGAACCCATCATGCCCAGATAGCTGGCATCTGCTTGGGTGTTGTTGTTGTTTATTTTTTAATACTTGTAGGGGTTTTTTTCTTTTAATTTACTATTATTCTTCAAAGGGAATCTGGAACTTGCAGGTGCAAAGATCAAGAAGGGCCGTGTTCTTCCCTGAATGCCCCAACAGGACTCCGAAGACAGAGGGGGAAGGGCAGGGCGGGGGCTGACACCATCACCCTGACTCACATCAGCTTTCCCTCCCCCCATAGCTTCCTGTGCTCATCTGCTTTTGCCCGTGATGGCTGCCAGTGGGCATCCCGGTCAGCCAACTGGTCCTCTTGGTGTGGCCAGAGTAACGGGTCAGCCGTGGAATGTCATCTGAGGATGGACCACCATGGTCTCACCCTAAAACATACCCCAATGCACCAAATCTGGTGCATACCTGAAATTACAACATCTGCCAAGCACAGCATTGGGTTAAGCATTGCTTACTCCCTGCACTCCATTTTCAGGGTGAAAATCCTACTAGGCTCGGTGATACCTTATGTCACTCCCACCTTAGTATAAATTAGTCTACAGCCTGGTTTCCATAGGTCAGAACACCATGAGGGTATTTGGCACCTTGGGCTGGAGAGAAGGAATAGTTAATGGGGAAGAGTAAATATTAGACATCACTAGAGAATGAAAGAGAAGGAAACTGGAAGTTATCATACACCTACTGTGAGCCAGTCTTTACATATCTATTATTTCTATTTTCATAACAACCTTCCAAAGTTGGCACTATCATCCACATTTTGTGGCTGACTCACCAACATCCATCCCAGCTGACTTGTGTAACCCAGGGGTTCTTAGACTTTAGCAGGCAGAGGAATCCTCAGAAAAGCCTGATGAAGGAGATTCTTGAACCCCACCACCGGAGGTCCTGATTCACCTGGTGTTGTATGTGGCCCATGACTTTGCAGGTATAAGAAGCTCTCAAGGGATGCTGATGGTGCTGGTCCATCGGACCACAATTTGAACAGCATGGGTCTAGTCATGGCAATCTTGTTCACCCAGCCAATGATTCGTTCAAATGATGGACCAGTTCAAGCCCATTTGGACCAATGAGACATGAAAGATATGCCAGGGCTTTTGGGAAAGAAACCTTGACCCCGAAATGTGAAGGGAAGATGTCTAAGGATAAAGCTGATTCTATGGACAGCTGACCCTATGGGCAGCTCAGTGGCATGATAGAACCTCTAAACCAACCCCAAATCCTACTCTGGACTCCCCGTTACATGAAGTAATGCATTTCTTTATTGTTTAAGCAAGGGTAGGTAGAGTTTATGTTGCTTTCAGCTCAGAACATCCTAACAGACATTACTGTCATTCACAGATGAAGAGAAAGAGATTTGATCCAAGGCCAAGGTCACACAGCTGGTAACCCAGTTCTGTGGGGGGCAAAATGCCTTTCCAACTTGTCACCCTGCCTGAGTGGCTTTCTGTCCAATACCTGATGTGGCACCCTATCTACTTTGGCCATAGTATTTGGGGCCAGACCCACCTAATCTTTTATCATCAAGAGATTAAGGATTACATCTGTCCATCTGTCCATCCTTCCCTCCATCAAGCGTCCATTCCATTCTTGCTGCATGTCAAGCTCTGTGCTTGCCATTCACCGGAGGACAAGATTCAGTCTTAGCCCTGAAAGAGTTCAAATGTAGAGGAAGAGACAGACCCACAGTCTCAACATCTCCTTCTCCATTCCCAAGACTTTAGCACCACCAAGACTTTAGCATCAGCCCACCGATGCCCCGATGCTCAGTCCTATTGAGTTTCTAAGCTGTTGGCAGATAATAAAAGCCCAATCTTTTATTCAACTCAGACAGATTTATATACCTTTGGAAAATTGGAATTTTCTTAAACATCAGTAAAGCAATTCAAAATCCTTAGTAATGGGGATTATATAAATATTCAACCATCACATTTCTCTGTTTATAGAGCATCAAAGTGCACAGCACATTATAAAACTTCTAATTAATCCTCATAATGCTCTGGTGTCATGAGCAAAGGGCAGATAATAACCCTATTTTACCAACGGGACCAACGGCCACTGTAACTCAGCAACTTGCCCGTGGTCATGTGGCAGACACCTGCGTTTTACACCTTCATTAACAGCACAGCTTATTAATTATAACAATTACATTAACAACTAGCATTTATTGAGAGACCCCATAAACCCGGCTCTGTCCTGAGAACTTGACACACATTAGCACATTACATCTCCATCACAACCCTATGAAGTAGGCTCTGTGCGTGAGGAAACTGAAGCGTAAAGGGCCGTTGTATTTGTCAAAGACACTGGCTAGTCTATGTGATTCCAAGTCCTTCATAGCTGCCCTTTGATTTATTGTACTTGCTGGGTGACATGTTGGGAAGTAAAGCCCTGAGTATTCTTGTCCTGAGTCTCTGCTGCCTTCCTGTGTGGCCTTAGGAAGATTTTTAGCCTCTCTGGGTTTTAGATTGCTCATCTGTTAGTCAAGCAAGGAGAGGACAGACTTTGGAACCAAACTGTAGTTTGAATTTCAACTCCACCTCTGTCCCTTACTTATCATGTAAGTCTGTAAATTTACTTCACCTTTCTGCGATTCCATTTTCTAATCTGTGAAATGGAGTTCATAACAATCCTATCCACAAAACATGTTGCAAGAGTGAAATGAGTTCATACATGCAAAGCTCCTACAACCATGCCTAACAACTTAGTAAGCATTCAATAAATGGTGGCCATCTTTAGCATATCTGTCACATGATGTAGGGGATGTGCTGGGTAATCTCTCAACTCTGATGATCTCTAATGACTTTAAAATCAGTGCTCTCCCATTGGTTTTGGTTTAGCCACAGGGAAATAGTACAACTCTACTAGGTATAGTGTGGGGTCATCTAGACTATTCACAATATGCTAACTATTTGCAATATGCAAACAAAATCATGGTCAAGACCCTTTTGACTGCCAATGATAGAAAAACCCAATTCAAAGTGACCGAAGCAAAAGAGAAAATTGTCTCAAGTAAACACAAAGTCCATAGGTAAATCTAGTTTCAGGAATAGTTGGGTCCAGTAATCAAACAATATTTTTCTCTTATGTTTTCTCTTGTGTTGGTTTCATTCTCAAGTAGTCTTTACCAAAATGGTAACCAAGATGACCAACCAAGAGCTCCAGGTTGACATTCTCCCAGCTCAGCAACCCCTATGGAAAGAGATCTCTTTCCTAACTGCTATAGTGAGTATCCTGGGATTGAAAGTCATTGGTCTGCACTGGGTCTCAGATTCATAAAAGAACCAATCCCTCATTGTGACCAGGGAGCTGATGGCACATTTTCACTGGCCAGGGCTACATTATGTGCCTGTCCCTGAAGCCACATGGATTGAGGGTGGGAGAGGGGCTCACCCAGGAAGGCAACTGCTGGGTCTGTGCCTAGGAAAAGTTTACTGCAGCACTTGCTGTCAGTCTGCAGATTTCCCAGGCTAAGGCTTCAAGGGCATAACTTTGGGCTTTAACCAGCTTGAGCTGCAAATCAGTGTCCCACCTCTGATCCCAGGGGTCTGAGCAGGCTCCCATCAGCCATGCTTAAATAGGGATGTTCTCTATCACTTCCAGATCTTTGCACATGCTGTTCCTCTGCCTGGAAGAGCATCCTCCTTCCTCTTCTTTTCTACCCTCCGATCCTTCAAGTCTCCACTTGGGCTTAGGAGTCACTTCCTTCATCCCTGACTACTGCCTGCCCTGGCTGGGTCACATGCACCCATGGCCCCTCGGCCCACTCGCACCCCTGCCTACATTACATGATATTGTACTTTGCTTAATTGTCTGCCTACCCTCCCCCTGACAAGACTCTGAGCAAGAGCTTTGGGAAGAGTGTGTATATCCTAGCACCACGCTAGAACCCTAAGAAGAACACCGTAAATCTTTTTTGAACAAAAGAATATCCAATGTGTCCTGGACAGTGGGATGACATATTGACAAGTCCAAGGGGGCAAGAGGGCCAGGAGCAAAGCACAGAGCGTGAGAGAGAAGTGAGAAGGCTCTAGACAATTGCCAAAAGACCCCAACATTAATGGAGACAGGTAGGTCTGCACAAGATTAGGCAAATGGTGCATGCTTGGATTCCAGCTTCAGACAGAATTTTAACCCAGGCAAACATACCATGTCCCAGAAAGATCTAGAAGGTGTGCTTAGCAGGGCCCTTTTGGAACAAGGATCCTTACCACCTCTCCTGAAAGGCACATCTAAGATGATTTCAAAAACATCTGTGCAGTTCCCACACAGAATCTTGTACTCGGAAAACAAAAACACTCTCCCACTCACTACTTCTGGAGTGTTTGGTTCACCTCCCTCTAATTTACATGGCTAACTGGCCTCTCCCTGGTGAGCACCAGCAAAGCATGGAGATGAACATCTGACACCATCAAGGGCATCCATGCCTTCACCTCTTTGGAGAAGAGAAGGGCTCTCCGTGCAGGCTTTCACATTTGAAAACAATACACAGGTTACCCATCCCAGGCTGCCTGCCACTGTCCTCTCCCACCTCCGCTCACCACCCCCACCCAGGAACCATGTCTGCTGAATGTGAGAAGCAGGTGTTTTGCTATTTCAAACAAGCCTGAACCCCAATTCGTTTCTCAGTAACTTGATACTCATTGGTGACGACCGTGGTTTCTCATCTAGCGTTGTTATTGATTTGGTCAGAAGTAATTAAGGAGATAATTCTTACTCAATTACATTTCCCTGAATTTCCTGAGGTTGCTAACTCTGCTCCCCGGCTGTATTTTCTTTTCTAAATTAATTTTGTCTTGACTTCGAAATGAGAATGGATATTAGGGGCTTGCTGTGCTTGTTGGCTTTCATAGGAACAAAGTGGGGCTCTGTATTTTAATTCTGACCAGGGCTCTCAAACTATTTTAATTTTTTAAAAAATAATGTAAAACATACACTGGTTTAAAAAAATTAGCAAACATGAAAAGTCTTCTACCAAAGAGTAGAAGTTCCTCTTCCCAGCCTATTTGTCACTCCTGAAGGCATTCCCCAGGCTGGCACTTCTAACACTTTCCTATTATTTCTTCAAATGATCTACGTTTCCAAATCATTTAAGTTGCAATTCTATTTCTCAGCTTGTATGTTTTAGACTTTAATGACCTCCTTCTATGAAAAATGAAGATCTGGCTTCTTGGAATCCTTACACACTCCCCATCTCCAAGTCCTCCCCCAAATAGTATTACCTTTAGTTCTACCTCTGGTTAATGCTGTAGCTTTAAGAAATATGTTATTAGGGCAGTGAAACTCTTCCATATGATACTATCATGATGGATACATGTCGTCATATATTCGTCCAAACCCATAAAATGTGCAACGCCAAGAGTGAATCCTAATGTAAACCATGAACTTGGGGTAGTAATGATGAGTCAATATAGGTTCATCGACTGTAACAAGTGCACCCCTCTAGTGGGGAATGCTGATAATCCAAGAGGCTATGCATGTGGGGGGGCAGGAAATACATGGGAATTCTCTTGTACCTTCTGCTCAATTTTAAAGTAATATTAAAAAAAACATATTTTTTAAAAACTATATTACATTCAGGGCACCTGGGTGGTTCAGTCAGTTAAGCGTCCAACTCTTGATTTCAGCTCAGGCCATGATCTCACAGTTCCGTGAGCCGGAGCCCTGCCTCAGGCTCTGCACTGACCCTGAGGACCCTGCTTGGGATTCTCTCTCTCCTCTCTCTGACACTCCCCTCCTTGTGCTCTCTCTGTCTCTCAAAATAAATAAACTTAATTTTAAAAATTATTTTAAATACAACTATGTTACACTTGCATTTCTGTCCCCATTCATCATAGAAAGTATCTTTTGACTCCTCACTTTATAGAGGAGATTAGTTCATCATCTCCCCTTGTGTCTTTTATTACTACTTTTACATCATCAAGATTGGCAGCCCACATTCTGTTCTGGGCCCGTAGTTAGTTTCCCAGGCTTTGTCTATGAGTTGAATCTAAAAGTTGAAAATCAAAGACTATTACAGCTTCCTTTTCAACGGCTCATCCACCCACTCAACAAATAGCTGCCAAGAAACCACTCTGGTTTGGCACTGTGCCAGAGACCAAAGAGGCAATATGACAAGGTCACACTCCCTATATGCACTGCAAGGCTACAATTTAGAGGAGGGAGGGAAAACACACACCTTACAACATAAGCATAATAGCTGTTTAAATCAGTGGTTTTTAACTTTACATTAAAAATAAGAAACATAATAAAGAGGTAAGCTGCCTATAACAAATATTTTAAGTTAGAATTGCTGGTTTTTCTTTTCCTTTGTGAATATAAGTAGAGTCTTGGTGCTCAGGCCTTGCCCCACCTGTCTTCCCCACAGTGATCCTCAGGCTGAAGCCAGAACAGTAGATTTTACCCACTGGGGATCATATCCGTCCTCCAGGGATGGAGAGACAGTGAGAGGCATCATAGCTGCAATTTTGTTTTGTGTCTATAAAGTTCCTTCAACAGGGAGCCTTTGCAGCATTGGATGCATTGGTCTAGAACACACTGGCTGGAAATATCACTCTGAGGGCAGCTGGGAACAAACATCTGCTCATCATGAGAGATGCCAGACCAGTCACCATGATGCCCATGGGGCCAGTGCAGACACCACGGGGGCCCCTGGGGCCATGGAGGGAGTATTCTGACCGTCCTTGGCATGAATGTCCCATCCAAGTGGTGGAGCAGGTGCAGGCATGTGTGTGTGTGTGTGTCTGTGTGTGTGTGTGTGTGTGTGTGTGTGTGTGTGTGTTTGCTTATCAAAGTATAAAATCTCTCTGGAAGGATACACAAGAACTTGGTAGCACTAGTCATCTCTGCAGAGGGAAATGACTAGCTTGAGGACAAGATGGAAGTAATGCTTTTTAACTATTTACCCTTTTGTTTGTTTTTAAACCATTTGAAAATGCTACCTATTCAAAAGAAAAACTAAGATAAAAAATGAAATAAAACTTGAGGCTTCATCTTTGGTCCTTAGCTAGGGCCCTCATCTCTAAGCTGATGTAGCTTCCCATGGCTTCTCAGCAGTATTACCACCATTGGGCATGTTTTCTCCTGCTTGGGGACTTCAGGAGAACCTTCATAATCCTCTCACCTACCCATCACACCTTATGTTCCAACTCCTCCTGGTTCCTTTTGTCTGAAACAGCTCTCTCTCCACTTCAGCTCAGTGACAGCCGCAGCCAATAACCTGCCCTGACCAGCCTCGAGCTGAGGTCAATGCCTGCACTTCACCACATTATAGTTAAACTGCCTGTTTGGTATCTGTCTCCCCGATTAGACCGTGAGCTACTTGAGGGCAGGGAGGCTGTCTTGTTCAGCATCGTATCTCTGGCCAGTTTCTAACTCATAGCAGGTATTTAAGAAGTTTTTGAGCCTCTGGTCCCTCACGCAGTGTCCTAATGTGGCCCATGTAACCTGGCATTGAATTGCATCTTGTGGACAGCATTGTGGAAGCATTGCTTCATATCAAAGCAGCCCCGGACGCACATGAAGGCTCCTCCCCAGGGGAATGCAAGCCCCCACCAGCAATTCTGCATCTTGGCTCTTTTCCCTTTCTCTCCCCGTCCCCCCAGTCCTAAACTCATCTCTCTGCTTCTGCTATTCGTGTGGAAAATGAGGTTAAATGAATTACTAACCCATGGAAGGCTGGGTTTCTTTGGACCTTCAGGGGATTCACTGGGATTCTGCAAAGATGTTGACTTCCATCTTCCTCCAGGGAGAGAGAAAAGAAACTGAGGGTGCATGGGGACATATCCCCACCCCTCACACACACACATGTAAAGTGCCTGGCATGGGAATGGCAGTTGTGTGTTATGATGCTACTTTTCCTTCCTGGAACCATGGCAGACATTGCTAATCAATCCCAGAATTCTTCTGATGAGATCAGACTGCAGGGACTTCTAGACAGCCACTCCTACTAATGTAGATTGAACCTGGCACTGGAGATGCCCATTTGGAGATGGACAGAGCCCATTTGCCATGTCCAGCCTAACACCTTTCCAAACACATGGGAGGTGCTGAAAATTTAGGCATAATTTTTTAGGCATAAATTTAGGCATAATTATTAAACAGAAGTGCTATTGGCAAAAGGTGGTTGTTACATCCTGGGGCCCATATCCTGAAGCTCCTCCAGGACTTTGAATGACAGCCCATCATATGGATTCCCATTGGCTACTGCTGCCCACCAACCGGACTGCTGGCCCCTCATATACCTCGTCTTTCAAAAGAACTTGTGAGATTAATGTATTTGATTAAAAACAAAATTTCTTTTTTACTGGGTGGATATAGCACATTGGCTGCTGGCACGCCAGCTCAATCCCTGGGCTGATGGAGGCTCATTGATGCTGGAGGCCAATTTCCATTTCAATCAAGTGCAAGTGGAGGGTGGCAGAGAAAAAGATTGAAGGAAACTGGGACTTGACTGAAAGCTATGGCATCTAGTGCCACCTACTGTTATATCACTGCATCGCTACCATTTCTGACCGTCTCCGGGTTGTTGATAGCCTTCATCTGTCCTTCATGAGTTTATTTGAGAATAAGTCATTCAAGTTATATTTTGTCTTTATGATTCAATTTTTTAAAAAAAATTCCAGATACTCACTATATAGTGATAATGATAGTAACATTCTTTGATGTGTTTAGTTCACGAAGCCAAAATACCAAGCTGCCTCTCAGTACCCTCACAACTCCTTGGATGAAGACTGGGCAGGTGACAGGTGGGAGCCCTGATGTCCGGAGGGGAGTGACAGACCTGGAGTCACACAGCTAGAGGGGCAAGGAGCTGGGACTCTGAATCCTCATATCCCTTCCGTATCTGTCACTCTCCCACCTCTGCTCTCCCCTGCACACCTTGGGGCCTGGCTCACACCTTGTCTGGCCCCCTCAAAGCATAACTCCTACTTTAGAAATTCCAGTGTGTAATGTGGATTTCACTGGAGGGTTCATGGAAGAGATGGAATGGAGGCTAACATTGAGCCCCATGGAGGAAAAATCAATAAAACAGTCTTTTCACTGGTGCATTTTTACTGGATGTGAGTTACCGCCTGCCCCACCCCAAGGCTCTCTTCCCACCCTCCATGATATATGACTCTGCGTTTATCAACTGGAACCCTTCCTCCTCTCTCTGTGTTTCCCCAGAATCTGTCTTCACACTCCTGTCCCTTCCCAACAAATCAATCACCCTCCTTAAAAACAAGGAGGATTTAAGAAACGATGAAATAATGAAATGATGCTGTCTTTCCCTTTTACTCAAAGAATTGCAAAAGACTTTTTGAATTTTCAGGGAGGCTTAATGATTGAGGACTCAAGTTGTAACTACAGGAAGATTGGATGTATTAGAGTTCTCCAGAGAAATGGAGCAAATATGACACATATAGATAAAGAGATTCATTATAGAAATTGGTTTGTGCAACGGTGGAGTCTGACCAGACCCAAGACCTGCATTTGGGAAGCTGGAGACCCAGGAGAGCCAGTGGTGTGCATTCTAGACTGAAAGCCTCCCAGCTCAAGACCCAGGAAGAGCCAACATTTCAGCTCAAGTCCAGAGTCAGGAAAAAAAAACCATCCAATGTCCCAGTCCCAAGGGCAATCGGGCAAGAGGAGCTCCCTCTTACGAGTCTGGGGAGATAAGGCTTTTGTTCTGTTCTTCAGCTGATTGGATAAGGCCCACCCAACATTAGGAAGGGCAATCTTTGGGGCACCTGGGTGGCTCAGTCAGTTAAGCATCTGACTTCAGCTCGGGTCACGATCTCACGGTTCGTGGGTTTGTGTCCGTATCAGGCTCTGCACCACAAGTGGGATTCTCTCTTGGGATGCTCTCTCTCTCCTCTCTCTCTGCCCCTTCCCCGCTTGCACTCTCTCTCCCTCCCTCTTTCTCTCTCCCTCTCTCAAAATAAATAAATAAACTTAAAAAAAAAAAAAGGAAGGGCAATCTTTTCTATTCAGTCTATCAATTTAAATGTTAAACTCATCCAAAAACACCCTCAGAGAAGCACCCAGAATAGTGCCTGAGCACCTGTGGCCCAGTGAGGTTGACACCTCAAATTAGCCATCACATGGGGGTTCTATTCTTTGCTGTGATAGCTGGCCAGCTGTATGACTTTGAATGAACTTCCTCTGTGCTCTCCTTCTGTAAGATGGGTTTATTAATAACTGTCCCATTGGGTTGTTGGAAGAAGCAAACGAGAGTAAAGGCATAAAATGCTAAACACGGTGCTGATGTGGAACAATTCCACAATAGTTTGTCAGCTTACAAGACTTAGCCACCTCCCCCTCCCTCCACCCATCCCCCACTCACAAAGCAAAGGAAGCCCACACAGTCCACGTTTTCTGCAACCCTTTACGTTGTTGCACAGCTAGAAATCTGAGTGTGTATATGAAAGATCATAGTTTCTAAAGGTAGGAAATGAATTCCAAATAATTGTAAACATGGCACAGATCAAATGAATCCTGCAGGCCACCAGCCTGACATCTCCGTCTCTCATTTACAGATGGGAAACAGACTCGCCTAGGTTTTACAGCCATAAACAAATAGGTGTGAATGTGTTCCAGTAAAAACTCCCGATTCACAAAAGTCAACAGCAGGCCGTGGTTTGCTGGCCCCTAGACTAGATAAGGGTGAAGTGGGATGGTCAAGGAGTGCAGGACACTAATCTCCACCACGGATCATCCATGGGCCCTTGAATAAGCGGCTTAACCTCTCCAGTCCTGGGTTTCCTTTTCAGCAAAATAGGAATAAGAGTACCTCATAAAGGTTGGCATGAGGATCAAATAAACCAATGTAAAAAAGGGCCCCAACCCCAGACTCCCCATCCAGTCCCCAGGCAAGCTGTTGACGTAGTCGGGGCATTGTCCCTCAGAGTGAATGTTGCTGGTGACAGATGCGGGTGGTGGTTTATAAGATTTGACACTGTGAGGGGCGCCTAGGTGGCTCAGTCGGTTAAGCACCCAACTCTTGACTTTGACTCAGGTCATGGTCCCAGGGTTGTGGGATCAAGCCCCACCTCGGGCTCCACGCTGAATGTTGAGCCTGCGTGGGATTCTCTCTCTCCCTCTCCCCTCCCCCTGCTTGTGCTCTCTCAAAAAAAAAAAAAAAAAAAAAAAGATTTGACACCATGGAAGGTGTGTCTCTTGGACCTCTTTCCAAGAAAGAACTTGCCATTCAACCCTAAGGACTGCAGGTAGCTGAGAGCCTCCAACTGTTGGCACTTGTAGGACCTACCTCAGAGGCCAGGATCAACCCATTGTCCCCAGCCAAAGAACGCTGGCCATTTCTGCCCTACGTTTGGACTCCTAGTTTGCTCTGGACTTTGTCTAGATCCCCATCATGGTCTGAGGCTCTCTCTATCCAGTCTTGCTCTTTCCCTCTTTTCTCTCTCACAAGTTTATCCCAATAAGCCTCTTGCACTCCTGTCTCAGTGTCTGCTTCCCAGAGGCCCCAACAGACACAGATGTTGAAGTTTTCAAAGATTCCAGGTCATTTATTTTGCAGAATGACCTTCACTTTTTATTTTTCCGATTGTTCCTTCCTGACCACATTCAGACTGGGCATTTGGGACAGAACGACAGTGTAGGTGGGGCTCCTGGGTGGCTCAGTTGGTTGAGCTTCCAACTCTTGATTTCATCTCAGGTCATGATCTCATGAGTTTGCGGGTTCGAACCCTGCATCAAGCTCTGTGCTGACAGAGATTCTGTCTCCTTCTCTCTCTGCTCCTCCCCTGCTCATTCTCTCTCTCAATAAATAAATAAATAAACTTAAAGAGAGAGAGAGAGAGAAATACGATGCAGGGGATACTGTGTCCTCCCCAGTGCATTGCTTCAGGGCACATGACATCAGTTTGTCCCATCACCGGTGATGCTGAGTGTGCTCACACTGGTTCAGGAGGTATCTGCCAGAGCTTGTCTTTATGCAGGTACCTTGTTCCCTTTGTAATTAACAGCTAATTTGTAGGGCTGAACCTTGAGACTGTGATATATTCATCTCGTCATTCGGCAAATGATGGATTGAACTCAGGGTCAGACACTGTGTCAGAAGCTGGAGATCAGAAGCTTCCTTCCAGGAACCATTGCCATCCTTCTCTTCCCCCAGAGACTCCTGCTGCTTATTCTGTTCTTAGGGTCCCAGCATAAGACTCTCTCTTCATCCCTCCCCTGGTTAACCATCCCCTTTTCCCTACCCCACTACTCTCCAGGGCCCCAATATTCCCCAGCCGCCCCCCCCTCCACGTCGTTTCTCCTGGGAGTTGAGAAAAACAAGAATGGTTAAATCAAAATACTCTAAAGGATGCACCCTGCCTTCCGTGAAGAAATTCTTTAAAAAATTCAATAGCACACTTCCTATTTCAGCTTGAAGTGTCTACATGGGAATGAGGTCACTAGTTCTGGGTCATCCCTACATAGGTAGGTACGTGTCTTATATCTTTAAGAAAAAAAAAACACCAAAAACCAAAAACCAAACAAAAAACCTCATTCCCCCCAAAGGAAAGTGCCGGTCACCATCGTAAAACCACCCAAAGTTTAAATATCAGTCTGCAAACTATGATCTCTGGTTTCATGCATATACCCTTGCCATGGATCCTACCCACTCTCTGCCTATTTTGTTCTTTACAGCTTCTCCATAAGGAGTCTGAAATTTGCTAATCATCTTCCTTGCTCCTCAATGCTCTCAGCTTTTCAAATGGTCTCCCTTCCCCCTCACCACTTGACAGAGCTTCCCAGCTGTTCCCCTGATGTCTGTATCAGCCCAAGTACATTTAGCAGGAATTCATTTCCATCTTAATCTGATTCTAGGAAGTAGATCATATTTTAAGAAGTAACAAAGATGGGTTTGGAACATTCTTTGATAAAAAGACAGAGAACAACAGATATTTAAAAGATCGGCTTGCCAACAAACCATTCTGATGTTTCGCCATATAAAAATTTTTGTGACAAAACCCAGTGGGCAAGCTTTGGAGGCAGTATCTTTAAATTAATAGCTAGCAACTGCTATCCCTTATTTAGCCCCCACTATGCAAAATGGGAATCAGAATGAAGTCATGGTTAAGAATACAGGCTCTGGGGGCACCTGGGTGGCGCAGTCGGTTAAGCGTCCGACTTCAGCCAGGTCACGATCTCGCGGTCCGTGAGTTCGAGGCCCGCGTCAGGCTCTGGGCTGATGGCTCAGAGCCTGGAGCCTGTTTCCGATTCTGTGTCTCCCTCTCTCTCTGCCCCTCCCCCGCTCATGCTCTGTCTCTCTCTGTCCCAAAAATAAATAAACGTTGAAAAAAAAAAAAAGAATACAGGCTCTGGGGGGCACCTGGGGGGCTCAGTCGGTTAAGCATCCACCATCAGCTCAGGTCATGATCTCACAGTCCATGAGGTCGAGCCCCATGTCAGGCTCTGAGCTGTCAGCACAGAGCCTGGAGCCTGCTTTGGATTCTGTGTCTCCCTCTCTCTCTGCCCCCCTGCCCCCCCCCCACTCATGCTCTATCTCTCTCCGTCTCAGAAATAAATACAAACATTTTTTAAAAATTAAAAAAAAAGAATACATGCTCTGGTGTCACTTGAACTTGAGTTCAGACCCAGAATGTGCCATTTGATAGCATGTTGTGTTCACTTTTCAAAGCCTCAGTTTGTTCCTCTATAAAATGGGGATAATAATATGGCAAGGTCTAAATGGAATCATGTATTTCAAATGAAAACACACTTAGAACAATGTACGGCATATAGATGAACAATAATGTTGTTGGTAGACTAACTCCATTTCACAGATGGGGAAACAGACTTGGGGAGGATATGCAACTTGCCTAAGTTCAACTCCTAAGTGACAGAGCCAGGACTCAAACCTGGGTCTTTCAGACTAAAAAGCTCTTTCTTTTCATTCCTGCCACCTTCCACTTCTCAGCTATCAGGTTAAACCAAATCGCTTCCAAATGTTACTATGAATCTGAATATTCACAGTACATGAATATTAAATGTGAATGTACCTGCCCCCAAACCAACCCCAGCTAAGCCTCCAATGAGCTGTGTTCCTCCTCTCCCCGCCACATTTATCAGCGTTTAACCTGACACATTACAGGATGTCATGTGGTGCTTCTCACAGACGCTGTCAAAGACTCATTTATAGATCAATCAGAATAAGGACACACGCTGTAGGAAAATGTGGACATGGCAGAGATTTGACTTTGTTTTCCAGGAAACAAAGAATGAAGGCATTCTCCACACTCTACAAGTCAACGGAATAAACCAAAGGCTCTTAAGGCCAATGGCACTCCCGAGGGAAGCAAGGACAGAAAATTAAAGTCAACAGTCCCAGGATGGTTTTTATTAGTCTTGGCTGGAAGTAGTCACAGAAAGCAAGGCAAAGAACATCCAAAGGGATGGTGATAGGGTTATACTTGACTTTTATTTTCTCCCAACTTTTAAAAAAAATCTTTTCTTGATTTTCCACAATGTTCATTAGTTAGTTTCATAACCAGAATACAATCTTAAACATAGAGTTGTATTGCAAACGTGTTACCAGGGTAGGGAGACACATTAATCAGTGTCAGCAGGGAAGAAATATTTAGCATCAGTTTGTTTATCCGGGATAAGGGCTTAAAGTGTGTGGAGCACAGGACATATAAATTTTGGTGCAAGAGGAAGTGGGCTATGAAGATCTGGAATAGATGATACAACTGACCCTTCACCAACACAGAAATTAGGAGCACTGACAGCACCCCACACACACATACAGTATCAAAAATATGTATATAACTTTTGACTCCCCCCTACAACTTAACTACTCATAGCCTGCTGTTGACCAGAAGCCTTACTGGTAACATAAACAATCGATTAACACATATTTTGTGTATTATATGTAGTATATACTGTATCCTTAAAATAAAGTAAGCTAGAGAAAAGACAGTGTTATTAAGAAAATCATACAGAAGAGGAAATACATGTACAGTACTCTTCTGTACAAAGTCCAAGTAAAAGTGGATGTACGCATTTCAAACCCATGCTGTTCCAGGTCAGCTATACTTCCTAGGGAAAAGAAACTGGGAGAAGTAGGTGGGTTCTGGATACTCTAGAAACCTGCATTGTGATAATGATTTTGAGAGAGAGAAAGAATGATCCCAATTCTGGAAAGAATGATCCGAATTCTGGATATGCATCTCAGCCAAGGAAAATTCTAAGAACCTCAAACTTAGGACCCAAAGATAAGAAATATCCAAAGTTACCATCTGCAAAGGGATCCGTATAAATCAGGAAAACCAGATTTATAGTCCAAAAATAACTGGTCAGCTCCCAGAGCATAAACTATAACCACAGCCATTTGATGTTGGCCCTCATTTCCATTTTCATTTCCTGCTCCCACGGGGGGGGGGGGGGGGGGGGGGGCGCTGATCCTTGCAAACTACATTTCCCAGGTGCCCTTGCCAGCTGGCTTCCCGAAGAGGAAACTGGAGGGTCAGAGGAAGGGAGAAGCCAGAGTATTTGAAGCCAGAGTATTTCTCTCCTTCCCCCACTCAGCTTCTGGTGGCAGCTCCCAAATGAAACTACATCTCCACCACGGGCCCACCTTTTGCCAGGGGGATTGGGCTGGATTGGGCTTTTGAAGGCTGCCTCTCTCCTTAGCCCCTCCATCGAAGCTAGGTTGTCAATCTCTAGCTTGTCATGCTATCCCTTATTTAGCTTTTCAATTCTTCCAACACCTTTGTGATTGCTTCCCTATATTAAATTCCCTGTACTGAACTATCTGGCATGAGCTCTGTTTCCTGCCTAGGCCCTGCTAAAATAATCTACTAACTTACATCATTTTAGCCTAGTGTGCTAAAATAATCTACTAATCTACATCACTCCAGACTCCGATTACTCAATTTAAAGCAGCCCTGAAAACTTACACTTAGCTCATATTGATAGAATCAGTCAGAATTGCTTTACAAACACGAACACGCTATTATTTTATTGGACAACTAATAAAGGTAAATTATTTTTAAAGAAGAGAAAAAGATGACCCAAATTAAAAGTTACCACTTACCTATAATTCAAACATCCTGCAATAATATCCCTACTAACAATTTGTTACATTTACGTTCAACCTATTATGTTATTGCATATATACCTTGCCATATATCATTACTTTATTTAATTTTTTTAATGTTCATTTATTTTTGAAAGAGAAAGAGAGAGCACAAGCAGGGGAGGGACAGAGAGAGAGAGAGGGAGACACAGAATCCAAAGCAGGCTCCAGGCTCTGACCTGTCAGCACAGAGCCCGACAAGGGGCTCGAACTCATGAACCTTCAAGCCGTGAGATCACGACCTGAGCCAAAGTCAGAACCTTAACCAACTGAGCCACCCAGGTGCCCCTATGTATATATATCATTACTTTAAAATATAATTTGTATTAGTGTATATGTATTTTTAGAAATATCTACAGATTTTTATGAATATGAATCTTAAAACTCTCTAGATCTAAGTTCTTTACGTTTTTGTGACATGTGGTTTTACTTGAAATTATATTCCTTTCCATAGCAACAAATATACATCGATAGCAACATTAACTAGTAGCACCAAATTCAAATGCATTGTATGCCATCACCTGGATAGACCATGATTTATCCCCTCAACGCTCATTGTTGGACACTTAAATGTTTTTCACTATTATTAATACTGTTGTGATAAGAATCCTCATGGATAAATCTTTTTATCCTTGCTGAAAAATTTCCTGGGTAAAAACAGAATTGCCGGGCATGAGCGTATGTGTTTTTAAGGCTACGTATACACATGGCTAAACTGCCCTCCAGAAAGCTGTAAAGATGGTGATTCTTGGATGTCGTGTGTACTTTTAATTGTGCTAATATCAAATAGTGTTGGTAAACGTCCTGACAACCGGAACTCCCTCCTTCAATGCCATTATTACTGCTGGCTTATTATAATTGTAATTAAATAATAGTCGCTTCCTGAGTGACTATTGTGAAAATCGCTTCCTGAGAATTCACTGAAAGGATGACATAATTGCAGGGAATTGCTAAAGTTTTGTGTCAAGTGGGGGGGACAACTTGACTTTACTGCTATAAATTGGTCAGCACCAGCCCTAATCAATACAAATTTTCTTCTACAGGCAACTGTCAGTAGGCAACATTTGGAGAGGGAGGGGAATGTGTGAAATTTGGACAGTATCATATTTGCTTCCTGAGGGGAGTAAAACTTGAGACATTTAAGAGAATGATGTGTAAACAATTGTGACTTCAAGCAGGGTTTCAATCTCGTATTTTCAAATTATCGGGCGGGGAAGTTTGAGTGTGTTTGGTTTTTCATTGTTCATAAATATTTTTAATTTACAATATCTTTTAAGAAAGTTACCTTGGTCCCGTAGGGAAGAGTTATAGAAGGTTCAGAAAAAGAGAGGGATTAGGAAGATAGGTAACAATGACTTCAACCTTGATCTCAACTTGGCCAATCTCATTGGTTTCACTGCGAAATGCACCAAAATGGATGTCATCTGATGTTGATCACACAAGAGGGGAAGGGAAGGGAAAAGAGGATGAGTTCTAGTTAAAATAATTCTTAAATTTTTTTTAATGTTTATTTATTTTTGAAGGAAAGACAGAGTGTGAGTGGGGTAGGGGCAGAGAGAGAGGGAGACACAGAATCTGAAGCAGGCTCCGGGCTCTGAGCTGTCAGCACAGAGCCTGACGTGGGGCTTGAACTCACGAACCATGAGATCGTGATCTCTGAGCTGAAGTTGGGGCACTTAACCCACTGAGCCACCCAGGTGCCCCTAGTTAAAATAATTCTATCTATTGACGGGCTTGGCACACCCAAGGGAAGACATTTTTCGGATAGAAATCTTATGGTTGTGGGTAACAGAAAATCTAACTCAAGCTGGCTTAAATAATAATAAAGGAAATGTTCATGAAAAGCCTAGTAAAGCCTGATTAGTTCAAAAAGGCACCAGGGAACAAGTTTTTCTTGGACTCTCCTGTCTTCCCCCACATCTTCTTCAACTAGAGGCAGGTGCTCCTCATGGGCACAAAATGGCTGCCAGCAACTCCCACAGATCATCTGCTCCTCCAATTATAGTCAATGAGGAAAGAGGACTTCTCGGCCTGTGGTTCCTTAGAGGATCTAGGAACCATGCCTTCTAGAAGCCCCTGGCAAATGTCTGCATGCATCTCGTTTGCCCAAGCCACATCACATGACCATTCCTTAACCAGTCCCAGTGATGGGGGATGGGCTGTGCTGTTTGGCTTCAGCCACTCAGGACCACCCCTGCTGCAAGTGCCCCATGGGAGGGGGGGGGGGGCAAATGGTCTAGTGAGGGAGCTAGTATCACAAGGGAGAGTACTACATGTTGTAACATGACTTCCCAAAGAACTCAGACATCTCCGTATGTCAACAGATATATTTCCATCCTTATACTGTCTGTATACTATTCCATTGTTTAGATGCACCGTAATTATTTGACCTGTCTTCTATTGTGAAGACGAGCAGGGAGTTGCCGTGAGTTTCCTCTTACGAGCAGCATCCCAGTGAGTGGTTTTGCTGATGGATCTCCATGCCCATGCAGGGATGTTCCCACAGGACGCCTGACAGCAGAAGCATCATCATACCCTGAGGCAAGCACACTGTGGCAGCATTTAGGGTGCGCTGACGCATCACCCTTCAGAAAAGTCACCACAACGTGTTCTTCCACCAGCTTCATTGAAACCACCCATTTTCCCATAATGTCTCGGCACTTCCTTTGGTTAAAAAAAAAAAAAAAAAAAAAAGAATTAGTACTTCAGGCATTCATTTCCAGGCAGGGTAATCCAGATAATGATCTTGCTGTTGTTCCACTAAACTGGGGCTGAGAAAAGTGACTCTTATATTAGAACACAGTTAATTTAACTCTCTTCTTTACATTGACCTGGTATCCACCTCCGAGTAATGAATTTAAGTCTTATGAGGTTTCCCTTATGGCTAGGCAAGGCTGATGATTACCGGAAAGGCAAAGAAAACCCCATGAACAATCACCTGGTTAATTCACTCATAAAACCCTGATACAGGGGCGGTGAGGGGGAAAAGGTACCATTGACAAGATTCACTTCTCCAAATCAGCTGCCTACACCGCCAACAATGATTATTAACATTTCATTCTTTGCTTTGCTTTGAGTATAATGTTAATATCAAGAGCCTCCATTGATCAAACGCTTGCTACGAGTCAGGAATTTGGCGATGAATTGTCCCAACAAGGTAAGAATTATTCCTCCTCTCTGCTGAGAAAGAGGCCCAGAGAGGTTGAGCAATTTGTCTGAGATCAAACAGCCAGTCACCAGACAGAACCAGGGTCAGAGCTCAGGTCTGCCTATCTCCAAAGCCCTCGTTGCTTCCGCTGTGCACACGGCCCCTCTCTGGTGTAGAGGAGGTCACTGTGCTGCCCAGGACCCCTTCCAACCTGGTCAGAGATCTTGGATGAATGCCTGAGCCTCCTGCAGCCTGGCTCCATTTGTAACGGTGCACTAACACTTTTTTCTTTCACTTCTTGGCTTCCCATCAGGTCCCAGACAAGCCGATGAAGAGCATCAAGTACATGGACAAGGAAATCATAAACCTCAAAAAAGACCTTGCACGAAGCCGGTGAGTGAGCCCGCAAGGATTAACCCATAGATGCCCTGACAGAGATGAGCAGGCTACGGGGCGGTCCCTACGAGTCCTTGCTAAATCCCAAGGTCCCCAACACTAAACATTAAGCAGAAGACTTGCAGGAGGGTGTCCTTTGGCTGGACTTTCCAGAGAGTATCTTTACTGGACTAACCTCTCCACTAGCTGCCAATCACTGCCTAGAATTCCCTTTGCATTCCTTCCTGGACCTGAATCCAACTCAAGACAGTTCCCATGTGCTCCAGAAAAATCTCTCCTTTTTACTCCAGACGCACATCATGGTTGCCCAGAGTCAGACAGACCTGGTCTCAAACACCAGCCCTGCTACCTGCCAGCTGGTAACGTGGCAGAACCTATTGAACCTCCCCGAGTCTCTGTGTCCTCATCTGTAAAATGAATATGATATGAGGTTGTTAGAAGGACTGGGTGAAATAAAGCAGCTAAAGTGCCCCTTGTGTGGCCTTTAACACAACGCCATCCCTATCCAACCTCCCACCCCACCCAACCCCTTCCTGTAAAATAGCATGAACAAACTGAGGTCTAACCCTATCTTAGTCATCTCTGGACGGTGAGCTGGGCTTTTTCTCCCTCTCACCTCTTAACTCTGTCCTGGGACCTGCAACATTTCAAGGTAAGATCATAAATGGGACTTTTGGCAAAACACCTCAAGGCACGGGAAGAGATGGAGACTCTCTGAGCACAAAACACGTAAAGATGTGCTGAGAGGGGGGTCATACAGGCAGTGTGGAAGGCCCGTTTATCTTCTGTGTCTCCCACTCTGAGCCAGACCACAATGCAAGTCAGGGCAACACATTCTCGTTCTTCACCTCCCTCACCCGGAAGCTCCCTCTGTCTCTACTGCCCATCTGCGTCTCCACACCTTCCCCGTCCAGGAGCACAGCTGATGGCACTGGATGCAAGAGCCCAAGAGGGGGCTGCAAGGTGTGGGCATGAAAGGTGGGGAGGAAGAATGGCATGAAGGGACGAAGGCACGCATCAACACCCCCTGTCCGGGAGAAACGTTAATTGCAAGCTGTGCATGTAATTTTAAATTTTTGAATAGCCGCACTACTATTGAAAAGTAAAAAGAGACAGGTGAAAGTAATTCTAATATCATATTCTATTTAACCCAACACAGCCGAAGTGTTATCAATCATCATGTAATCAATATAAAACATATTGATGAAATACTCTATTCCATTCTTCATACGTGATGAAAAGTGACAAAGTGATACAAAATGAGCAGTGATGAATTACACTCAAGGCACACATCAGTTTGGACCAACCACCTTTCAGGTGCTCAGTAGTTACTATGGACTGAATTGCACACCACCCCCCAATGCACATGTTGAAGCCCTAACCCCCAATGACTATATGTGGAGATAGGACCACTAAAGAGGTAATTAAGGTTAAGTGGGGGTTCATAAAGGTGGGCCCCTGAATCAACAGGCCTGGTGTCCTTATCAGAAGAGGAAGAGACATCATCAGGAAGGTACTGTCTGAAAGCCAAGGAGAGAGCCCTCAGGAGACACCAACCCTACTGACACTTGACCTTGAACTTCCAGGCTCCAAAACTGAGAAAACAAATGTCTGTTGTTTGAGCCATTCAGGCTGTGGTATTCTGTGATGGCAGCCTAAGCAGACTAATAGTCAATGTCGAGGTAATCCTGCAGAGAATGTCCCCAGCTCGAGAGCGGATGGACCTCAGTCCCAGAAGCTCGTGTAGAGCTGAGTGCAGGGATGGCATGTGAACTTGGGTCTCAGAATTGAGGGCTGAGACCCACAAGGACTCCTCCATTACTTGTGGACATATTGGCCTCTAGAGTATTTGAACCCAGGCTCGAGAGGGCTTTTGAGGCTCAGGCCTTGAGAACCTTGTGGGGAGTAGTGTCAGAAAGTCAAGAGCTACCTGAATGGGGGCAGCAAAGAAAGAGGCTCGTGTAGCTGAGAAAGAACGCCTCAACTGGGATCTGTACTCTGCTCCATGGCCATGCCTGGAGGACATTCCAGGCTTCAGAAGGAATGGTGCAGCACAGAATTTGGATCAGAGGTGAAGTTCAAAATACAGAACCATCTGTATGTCATGGGCACCAAACAATCGGAACAGACACCGGCCATATACAACCATTATAACCAGGTTCTTACCAGCTGAGTATTATCAATCTTGAGGTAGATGATTCTGACCCAAAGCCTCAGCGGCAAATACATACCAGAATCTTGGGAGCCTGTGAAATGAGAGTTTCCATATTAATCTGTATCCTGTAGACAAACAGCTGATAACTAAAGGTACCAACAGATGGCTTGACCTATGTAAATTCCAGATACCAAGACTCAACCCAGCTCAAGGAGGGCGACAAAGCTGAGCCAGCTCAAACCAGAACTGAATGCGAAATTTTCAGCAAATTTGCAAGCCAGTTATTAGACACAGCTACAGTTTAAAATTCAATGATATGAACTCACAATTAAATGCATCACATTTGGGCGCCTAGGTGGCGCAGTCGGTTAAGCGTCCGACTTCAGCCAGGTCGCGATCTCGCGGTCCGTGAGTTCGAGCCCCGCGTCGGGCTCTGGGCTGATGGCTCACAGCCTGGAGCCTGTTTCCAATTCTGTGTCTCCCTCTCTCTCTCCCCCTCCCCCGTTCATGCTCTGTCTCTCTCTGTCCCAAAAATAAATAAAAAATGTTGAAAAAATAAATAAATAAATAAATGCATCACATTAAAACAAAGGTAATAAATACTCAAAACCCATCACTTCCTAATGATGCCATACATTTCACTCTTCTCTGTGCTCTTGACGTTATTTCTGGTTATGGTATCTGTTTGGTGGAAATACTGTAGAACAGGAGCGGCTGCAGGCAAATGTCTGCCCAGCTCTACATTCACTGACATCATGTCAGTAGCTCAAAATCAGCCACAGTGGAAACATTCACAGCACAGAAATCCACAAATGCTACAAATCAGGGCTTATTTGTACCCCCCCCCTTCCCCCGCCAAGAGAGATGGTTGTGGAGCATTCACCGGCACATCCCTGGGGACATGCTTCCTCTCCCCCACCAACCAAGGTTGAACTTTGGACTAAGCCAGCAGAACATAGGGGCTTTAGTCAAAAGGTGATAAAGACAGTGGCTTTTCTGCCACCCCTGAGTTGGCAGGCTGAGACTGTCACTCCTGCCAGACGCATTTACCATGGCTCTGAAACTAGCTAGAATTTAACATCCTCACTGGACAGGCTTAGCCTGTCCAAACGCTGGACATGAAAGAGAATGTGGAAAAGGCCACACAGCAAAGCCACAAGCAAGAAAACAAGAAACAACAATAAAGTGTTCCACCTGGCCACGCTCTCAGATTCCACTGACATTTAAGGAAACAGCGAGTCCCCTTCAGAAGGAAACATCCTGCTTTCCAGGGGAAATCTCCTCCCCAAGAGATGCAAACCCTGTGTGCCCATCTCCCAGTATTAAATGAGGCGAATTATTAGCAAAGATGTTGTCTTTCCCACTTACTGTTTTTCAAACACACTTCGCTGATGAGAGACTTTAGCCTACCTTGAACCAAACACCTTGACTACCTCCTAGATTTTTTAAAAAATGTTTATTTATTATTGAGAGACAGAGAGACAGCGCATGAGCACAGGAGGGGCAGAGAGAAGGGGAGACACAGAATCCGAGGCAGGCTCCAGGCTCGGAGCTGTCAGCACAGAGCCCGACGCAGGGCTCGAACCCACGAACCGTGAGATCATGACCTGAGCCGAAGTTGGACACTTAACCGACAGAGCCACCCAGGCACCCCGACTACCTCCTGGATTTTTATTTAATACTTCAGCCCTCTTATAATTCAATGACACCATCCCCAGTTTCATGGCCAGTTTAACATGATGCTAGAAAGAATAAAAACCTAACTGCTTTCCTCCTCGCCTGCTCTGCCAGATGTTCGGTGGCACCAGGCAGCCTGCCACGCGCTTGCTCGCGGAATCTCTCCTAGTGGAAGCTGACAATCGGGGTGTCCGCATGTGCCCAGTTCTTGGACTCATGAAGCCGATAACCTATCTTTCTCCAAAGCTGCTGGTGCTTTTTATTGCAAGTGTTTTAAGGAAAATAAACATCTCTGCAACTAAAACTAAAACATTGACTTGGAGCTATGATCTGCCCATGGCCAAGTTTAGTTAGGTGAAGGCAACTGCAAAGACACAGGGAGAAATTACCGCCCTGCCCCCCCCACCCCCCCACAAGTTCCCCAGCAGACCCCAGCAGGGTACAGATTATGCAAGTGTTTGAGATTTTGCTTTAGAGCTCCATTTGGTAGACAGCTGAAGCAAGGCAGTTAGAAATAACAAAGGTGGGGGCACCTGGGTGGCACAGTCGGTTAAGCGTCCGACTTCAGCCAGGTCACAATCTCGCGGTCCGTGAGTTTGAGCCCCGCGTCAGGCTCTGGGCTGATGGCTCAGAGCCTGGAGCCTGTTTCCAATTCTGTGTCTCCCTCTCTCTCTGCCCCTCCCCCGTTCATGCTCTGTCTCTCTCTGTCCCCAAAATAAATAAACGTTGAAAAAAAAAAAAAAGAATAACAAAGGTGGAATTCTGGCAAAGGAAGAAGCTTTTTTTTCTTTGTAAGAGGTTAGGCACTTCTTGGTTCTTCCTCAGTTTTCTGTGGTCACTCATTTTCATCAACAAATACTGAATATCAGGTATCACCAGGGATACGCCAGGCATGACTGGATATACTGGAGACACGGCAGCGAACAAAACATTCAAAATCCCTGTCCTCAGTGAATAAGAGGCAATGGTGGGCATTAAAATGGGGCAAAGACAACAAACAAGTTAGTGGGTGATGAAATAGGATGGAGAAGGGAGTGTTGGTTATATACTATGAGACTATAAAACAAGGTGATGCAGGGCGCCCGGGTGGCTCTGTCAGTTAAGCATCCGACGTTGGCTCAGGTCATGCTCTCACGGTCTGTGAGTTTAAGCCCTGTGTCAGGCTCTGTGCTGACAGCTCGGAGCCTGGAGTCTGCTTTGGATTCTATGTCTCTCTCTCTCTCTCTCTCTGCCCCTCCCCTGCTCGTGCTCTCTCAGAAATAAATAAATATTTTTAAAAATTAAAAAAACAAAACCACCAAGGTGATGCCTATAGCCTGGTGATGGGGAGAAAGCTGCTATTTTATCTAGAGTGGCCAGAGGAGGCTGTTCTGTAAAGGGGCTCTGGGCCTGACATCTGGATGGTGAGAACCATTCATATAAAGATATAGGAGGAAGGGGGGTGGAGGACAACAGGTGTATTCCAGAGGAAAATAGTGGATGGGAGCCAAAGTTGGAACAAGCTGGAAGTGTTAGAGAAACAGAGAGTAGCCAGTGTGGCTGGAGCTGAGTGAGACAGGGTGAGAGAAGCAGTCGATGAAATTAGAGAAATGGACCTCGGGCCTCATAGGCCATGGTGAGCATTTGGGTCCTAGTCTAAATGTAATGAGAATCCCTTGGAGGGTGCTGAACAAGAGAGGATATGATCTGATTAAAACAAAAATTTTTAATGTTTATGTATTTTTGAGAGAGAGAGAGAGAAAGAGAGCGAGCCTGAGCAGGGGAGGGGCAGAGAGAGAGGGAGACACAGAACCCGAAGTAGGCTCCAGGCTCTGAGCTGTCAGCACAGAGCCTGACACAAGGCTGGAACCCACGAACCATGAGCTCATGACCTGAGCTGAAGTCAGACACTTAACCAACTGAGCCACCCAGGCGCCCTGGCTATGATCTGATTCTTAAGAGAACATTCCATATGCTGCATAGAGCCCAGTTGAAAGGCTGTAAGAGTTGACAATGGTCTGGCCGGCAAATAGCAGTGAACCGGGGAGAAGTGGGTAGACTCAGGATTTATTTAGAGCCACAGGACTGGCTAATGGATTGGATGTGGGGGACAAGGGAAAGGAAGGGTCAATGTGCTACAATGACTCATTGATACCTCTGCCTCCTTCACTAGGATATAAGATCTACCATAGCCTAGACTATATCATGTCCACTGTCACAGTTCCCAAGTGTTTGTTGACGGGATGACTTAATTCTTTATGAGGTAACAACGTTTAATAAGGGACATTCACTTTGAGATATGGTTTGTGTCTGAGCTGGTAAGTAGAATGAGTTTTTCCCAACTTTTTTTTTTCCTGGACACAATTAGAGATGAGACTAATAAATTAATTAAAAGTTACATCCAGGATGGTAGATAGGCGGCTCGTGCACTCCCACTTCTCTCTCCTGTGTCCAAGGCAGACATCACTAGTGGATCACAGCACTCTTAAAGTCTGAGCCCAGATTTGGTCTTGAAAATCCTCCATGCACAGGATGCAATTTATTTGCCATCTCAAAAGGAGACTCTGGTGTCTATAATGACACCTTATTAACTCCATTTGAGGGTTGGCATGCAAGAGACCAACAGGAGGAACAGACCTCAACCAAATCCCTTTATGAATGAGGCTGATTTTTAATCAGTGAATTTAAATAGCTGGAAAAATTATTGTTGACCTCAGACATTCACTGGCGGTTCTCAGCAACTTCTACGTCTCACCATTCAACACCCAGGACCTCCACGTCCACAGCCTGTAACTCAGAACGTCTTCATTTACAAGTTCAAGCCTGACTTGGCCCACCAGCCCCTCCCCCTGACTTGAGACTTGCCTCAAAGCCCCAGAATTGTTTCAGAAAAATGGATTTACATGCTGGTCAATGCCTCGGATGCAGGCAAAGTTAAGGCTTCTGAATTGCACCTTATGAATCATTCAAAGAAGCCCTCAGTGCCTCCCCCCCATGTCACATCATCCCCACACCCTGCAGCCAGCGGGTGGACTTTAATGAGTCCCCTACATGTTCCAGAAAGGCAAGCACTTGGCCCTACGTCCTTAGCCCAGAACTGATAAACACAGCCGCGTGCCCAACGGGTAGGTCACCGCTGTGGGCTGGAGGAACCTGGCTCCAGTTAATTGCATTTTTATCATCTTGAATGTGACCCACAGGCCCTGCCCATTTTTTTCTCTGTTACTGATGTCTTCGTGTGTCTTTGACACCTCTAGTTAACCGTAGATCGAGGGCAAGTTTTCTTCTCTGCTTTTCTTAGACCGCTCTCCACTGAGGGTAGATATCTTTTTAATTCTTTTCCTTGTGGCTAGGGCTACCTCAGAGGATCCCACATAAAAATTAACAAAAAAAAGAATTAAAAGACCATGTTTTCAAATCTAAGCATCATAGTAACTTGAACCCTTGAACCTGTGGCTACATAAGGATTCGCACAATACTTCGTTTTCTGAAATTCTTTCCCAGATGACAGGCAATGTGCTCAGTCTTATAGTTAGGCTTGGGGCCTTACATAATACAGTTGGAAGTGCATTAGCTTTGGAGTCAGCGGTGGATTCAAATTCCAGCGCTACCAGCAATTAGCTAGGCGCCCATGAACAAATCAACTCACTTCTCTAGACCTCAGTTTCTTTATCTATGGTATGGGATACAGAGATAACAAGACCTGCTTCACACTGTTGCTGGCATTTGTGAGAAGAGATGAGCGAGGAATGCAGGAATAAGTCAACAGAAGGTAGTCTTTGTTTTTTAGCTGGTTTTGTGAGATCATCTGAAAATGTTCACAGGCAGTGACAAAAAAGCGTCAACGTTGGAGACAAACAGTCCCAGCCCTGTCCCTTATCTGCTAAGTGGTCTTGCTCTGGTCATTTTACCGCCCTGAACCTCAGTTTCTCATCTGTAGGATGGAATCAATGTCTCCTTCCAGGGATTTCTTTGATGAGAACAAAAGGAGACAAGGTGTATCCTATCTTCTATTCCACTTCGTTCCTTCCCTTAGCTCTTCTAATGCTCTGAGAACAGAGATGAGACCAGGGAATTCAGAGTTGCCACTTACAAGCCACATAGTGATGAACAAACTACCTAATTTCTCTGAGTCCCAGAGTGGGGATTGCATAAATACTTTCTCCCTCTCACAGGGCTCTTGTGAGGATTCAATGAGTTAATACATGTGAAGCATTTAGAACAGTGCCCGACCCATGGTAAGTGCTTGATAAATGGTAGCTGTGTATCTTACATCATCCGTGTACCCTGAGTGACTGTAACTATTTTACAATATGATCGCGATCTCATGGATTCCTCCCTGTCCCTAGTCAGGGAGCTCCAGGCACAGTGCAGCATGAGATGCGGGAATATCACACCCAATCCCAGATTCTGAACCTTGGAGGGTTATGTTTTCAGGCCAGCTAGAGCCAATACGATAGGGAGAGGTGGGGAGTCAAGAAGGATAGTTCATGAGTGGAGACTGTGCAAATCAGCCGTTAGTACTGGATTTCCAGATTAATTTTAAATCTCTTCCTATGGGGATTGTTGAACAAGCCATTACTCTAATGGATGTAACCACAGGCTGCACAATAAAGCACTAATCCACCACTTAGAGCAGACGCTGCATGCATTAAGCCCTGTAATTTTTAAAAATTTTTTTATTGAAATATAACATAATACAGGAAAGCACACAAATGATTAAACTCAATAGACTTTCGCAAAACGAACACACCTCGCTAACCCACACCCCCATCAAGAAAAGGAACATTACCAAGGCTCCCCCAGAAAGCTTCCTTGTGTCCTCTCCAGTCACTACCCCACCCCCAACCCCCAAAAATCGCTATCCTGAATTCTGAGGCTGAGATCAGCTCCTCCTGCTTCAAACTTTACATAAATGAAATTGTACAGTTGGAGCTCTTTATATTATCAGGTTGTTTTCATCCAACGTTATGTTTCTGAGGCTTATCCATACTGTCTCATAAAGCTGGATGGAGTTTGGTCTTTCTCAGGTCCCTTCTAATTTCCATTCGGTGAAGATAGCATGACACATTCATTATGGTATTGATGGACATTTGGGTTGTTTCTACTTTGAGGGGGTACTATGAACAGAGCTGCTGTGAACATGCTTGTACATGTGTTTTGCTGAACATACGCATTTCTGTTGCAAATATACCTAAAAGTGGAATTGTTGCTCATCGAGTTTGCACATGCTCAGCATTACTAGATACTTCTGTATCCCAAGCCCTATTTTTAAAAAAATTTTAATGTTTATTTATTTTTGAGAGAGAGAAAGAGAGAGAGAGAGACAGGGCATGAGCAGGGGAGGGACAGAGAGAGGGAGACACAATCTGAAGCAGGCTCCAGGCTCAGAGCTGTCAGCACAGAGCCCGATGCTGGGGTCGAACCCACAAACCGTGAGATCATGACCTGAGCCGAAGTCGGACACTTAACCAACTAAGCCACGCAGGCGCCCCGCCCCCCCCCGCCAACTCTATTTTTTAAACAACTTTCAAAACATACACCAATAAGACAATCTTGAAAAACTAGAAAATACAGATCAGTAGATATAAATAAGTAATGGAACCACACACAAGTACATCACTAAGGAATGATTATTCATATTTTGGCATATCAACTTCCAATATTTTTCTATACAAACATGTAATTTTAATAAGGCAAGAGAACCACTCTGCCTGCACCATTTGGTAACCTGATTTTTTTTATTCAGCAACAGATCATGAACATCTTCCATGCAATAAATGCACATCTACAACTCCATTTTTTAAGGTTTTTAGTATGAAAATGTTCAGATATCCATAAAGGCAGACAATAATATAATTAATACATATTAATTATATTAACAATATATATATTGCTAAAATATTAAGAATATTAACAAATATTAACAATATATAGATCTTTTTTAAGAGAGAGAGAGACAGAGAGAGAGAGAGAGCTAGCAGGGGAGAGGGGCAGAGGGAGAGAGAATCTTCAGCAGGCTCCACTCTCAGCACAGAGCCCTTAGTGGGGCTCGATCCTATGACCCTGGGATCATTACCTGAGCCGGAAACAAGAGTCAGACACTCAACCAACTGAGCCACCCAGGCATCCCTTCCCCCATTATTTTCAAGCATTTATTATCTTATCTGTAAATATTTAAACGACTATCTACAGAAGAACTCTTTTTATTTTCATTTTTTTAAATTTTTTTTAATGTTTATTTATTTTTGAGACAGAGAGAGACAGAGCATGAACGGGAGAGGGGCAGAGAGAGAGGGAGACACAGAATCGGAAGCAGGCTCCAGGCTCTTAGCCATCAGCCCAGAGCCCGACGTGGGGCTGGAACTCACGGACCGCGAGATCATGACCTGAGCCGAAGTCGGACGCTTAACCGACTGAGCCACCCAGGCGCCCCAGAAGAACTCTTTTTAAAGCAAAAACCATAATAACATTACCACATCTAAAACTTAGCAATAATTCTTCAATATCAAATATCCACTCAAGCATAACAACCATCTTAATAGCTGTATAATATTCCAGTGTAAGAATGCAGCAAAATTCACCTAACCTATTTCCTATTGCTGGACTTCTTCATTATTTTCAATTTGGTCCTGTTATATAAACAGTGCTTAGAGGGACATCTTCGGAGTTAGATCATTATTACTTTAGTTGCTTAGGATGAACTCCTAAAGCATGCACCTTTAAGATTCTAGACCCTTCACTGAAGTCTTCTACATTTACAGTGTTTCAGTTCTGAAGAGGTAGCTAATTCAGGAAATGTTTGAAACAAAATGAGCTTTTCTCACAAGAAATGAGAGAAAAGCAAGAAATACAGGGTGAGAGGTTGAAAATACTTGACACATGACTGTGCACTTTTTGCTTTAGTATAGTCTTCAGCAGTGGGGATGGGGGGAGCAGTTTATGGAAAGCAAAATGAAAACATAAAGTGTTCATGAAATAAACCCCTCCTAAATTAGTGGCAACATCCAGCTGAGCCACAGATAGAACCAGGCTGCATCAGTGAGATCATTTCCCATCCCCAGGATTCTTCACGTAAAATATCTGCCCTACTTATTAGCACTTCCTGTAATCCCGGCCCCTCCAGAAGTGACTGTTGTCACCCAGATGAGCCTATTGCCCGGGGCTATAATCCATGCACCTTTTGCAAAGCAAATGAAAACTTTGACTTTTCCTGAACAGACTATAGTCTTTGACCACATCTTTGCCTGGGTCTTTTCTGTAGCGTGAACTAACATTTTGCAGTCATGATTTCACTTAAAAGTAAAAAAAAAAAAAAAAAAAGCAACAACAAAAAACTGCATTAAAAAGCCAGAAACAACAACAACAACAAAAAAAAACTGCATTAAAAAGCCAGAAACCCCACAGGTTCACCAAGCTCATCTCAGAACACCTGAACTGTGCTCAGGAGCAACACTTGGGATGCTAGACCAAAAATCACCCGGCCGCCCACTGGGAGAGAAGTGACACTCTGTCATTTGTCCAACCCACAACCCACGGGAGCGCAAAGCAATAACAATAATAAAAATAGCAGGCAGTTCACACTCTGTTATTGCGAAATTAATGCTTGTAAAATATTTCAACAGGTATTCATTTCCTCATGACTCTATTCCAGAAATGGATAAGAACAAGAAACACCTTTAAAACCAGTTTTCCTGTCACCTACCCTTCACCTGATCTAATGTATTGACAGATAGTATAATATGTGATGGCCTTTGGAACCAGCCTGAATCCTGGCTCAGCCACTGATAAGATGTTTAAATGTGGGCGAGCTATCTAATCTCCCAGTCTCATTGCCCTCATCTGTAAAATGAGGAGAATAATAATGAAATCTACTTCACAGGGCAGGGATGAAAATAAAATGAGTCAAGATGCATGTATCCGGCACTTGGACTGCATCTGTTAAATACACACTACAACCAGAAGGGCCAAGACTCCTGATGGCTGGTGTTTAATACCACACCCCAAATGCTTGGCCATGCCACTGGGGTTCTTCTGTCCACTTAATTTCGGTGAGATTTTCTTACCACCTGTGAGGGGACCCAGAGATGTCTCATTCCTATCTGATGGGAAAACCAGGTGCCCGAGGATGTGCAACTGTAATAAGCTTAGGACACTATAGTTTGGCCTTTGCCTTGACAGACAAAGAGCTGGATCCTTTTCAGACACTGTTTTTAAGATGATATTAGTTAGTCCACAGGAAGCATCTCGAATAGAGTTGCCCAAGTAAGTGTTGGCTCTTGTCATTATCAGCGTTTTTCTTATTAGTATTACCTTTATCGGAAGTGGAGTCAACAGCTTGAATCAATGGGAAGAAAAAAGGATGGATCACAACTGAACCAACCTACGTCCTTCATACCTACAAACCCATCATTGAGAAGAAAATAAGCAATTTCATCCTACGGACCACTTTTTCTGTAACATGAAAGAGGCTACAAATTTGAGTCACGCTTCTTTTTATTTTTTCAGTTGACCATATGAGCCATCACATGAGTTATTCTCAGGAAGTCAAGGGTCTCCCTCTAGAAGCTTCACTTCCTCCTTTGGGTTGTCTAATAAACAGAGGTTCATTGGGTACCTTGCTCACCCAGAGGAGAAAGCTTGCGCTTGCAGCGTCCTCCGCTGACATTGCTTTTCACTACCACAAGGTGTCGCTGTAGAGAACAGGTCCTCCAAGATCTGCCAGACCATACTGGCCTTTCTTTGCTGACATCTCACTGATCCACATCGTAGCTCTCAAAACCCATAGGATTTCATTAGATGCCTTCTCCCAGACAACCAGTTTACCTGCACATGGGAGGTTACCTTTAGGGGCTCCAGGATGCCCTATCCCTGTTCAATCTGAGGGAAGCTGTCCAAGCATCTGACCAAACCCATTTTCTGGCTGCTTTTTTTGGGGGGTGTGGGGAGGGAACTTACAAGGAGAGCACAATTTTTTTTTTCCTATTGAGAAGCCAAGATATGTTACATAAATCATTTTAATAGATGCACAATGATGTGGAGTGAAAATGTTTCCCCAAAATCAAACCTCACTGCAGCCGTATTATACCATCAGATGGATGGGGGACATTAGGGCGACCCCTTAGAAGCTTACCTGGACCTCATCCTCTCAAAATTTCCCACAAAAACAAAAACAGAGTCAGCAAGAATGCTCATAGAAGCACTCTTCTGCCCTGAGCTGAAAAAAATGCAGGACAGCCAAATCAAAGAGCCTGATAAGTGTCTAATGATGCTTCAGCAAGTTCTCTTAGGGTGCGTCTGAGGCAGACAAAGTCTGAGGGTCAGGAATTTCTGAATGTCTTTCTGCTGCTGTCAGTCTCATGGGTGCCATTTAAAGAAAATGCATGGCCTGGCCCTTCAGCACATCTGACGTGTTTCACTTTAGGAATCATTCTTGGTCAGATTAGCTCCAAACAAGAGTTTCCTGGCAGCATGTGGATGCAAAGTTAAAGAAATCAATTAGAACTGGGATCTCATCAAAATAAAAAGCTTCTGCACAGCAAAGGAAACAATCAGCAAAACTAAAAGGCAACTGACGGAATGGGAGAAGATTATTGCAAACGACATATCAGATAAAGGGTTAGTATCCAAAATCTATAAAGAACTTATCAAACTCAACACCCAAAAAAGCAAATAATCCAGTGAAGAAATGGGCAAAAGACATGAATAGACACTTCTCCAAAGAAGACATCCAGATGGCCAACAGACATATGAAAAAATGTTCAGCATCACTCATCAGGGAAATACAAATCAAAACCACAATGAGATACCACCTTACACCTGTCAGAATGGCTCACATTAACAACTCAGGCAACAACAGATGTTGGTAAGGATACGGAGAAAGAAGATCTCTTTTACATTGTTGGTGGGAATGCAAGCTGGTGTAGCCACTCTGGAAAACAGTATGGAGGTTCCTCAAAAAATTAAAAACAGACCTACCCTACAACTCAGCAATTGCACTACCAGGTATTTATCCAAGGGATACAGGTGTGCTGTTTCAAAGGACACATGCACTCCAATGTTTATAGCAGCACTATCAACAATAGCCAAAGTATGGGAAGAGCTCAAATGTCCATCGATGGATGAATGGATAAAGAAGATATGGGGTGTGTGTGTGTGTGTGTGTGTGTACATATGTGTGTGTGTGTATATATACACATATACATACATATATATACACACATATATACATACACACACATCACATCTTTTTATCCATATGTACATATATATACACATATATGTATATATACACATATACACACACACATATATACATATACATATATATACATACATACACACACACAGTGGACTATTACTCGGCAATCAAAAAGAATGAAATCTTGCCATTTGCAACTATGTGGATGGAACTGGAGGGTATGATGCTAAGTGAAATTAGTCAGAGAAAGACAAAAATCACATGACTTCACTCATATGAGGACTTTAAGAGACAAAACAGATGAACATAAGGGAAGGGAAACAAAAATAAGATAAAAACAGGGAGGGGGACAAAACAGAAGAGACTCATAAATATGGAGAACAAACTGAGGGTTGCTGGAGGGGTTGTGGGAGGGAGGATGGGTTAAATGGGTAAGGGGCATTAAGGAATCTACTCCTGAAATCATTGTTTTACTATATGCTAACTAATTTGGATGTAAATTTTAAAAAATAAAATAAAAAGAAATCAATTAGAACATTATTCTGCAAGAAAATTCTTTGAATCAGAAGACATTTTTTAGGAATCTCTGCAATGAAGCAAGATCCAAGCAACTAGTTAAGGCGGGAATCTGAATCCCCATCCCTGCCCTGAGACAGCTCACCCTTAGATCCTGTGAACTCTTTCCCTCAAAGTCTACTTCAGGAAAGCACAAGGATTTGCAGGGAGGCAGTGTATGTTCCGAGCAGGTCTGCTCTCTTGCACAATTCCAGGGGCACCATTTACAATGTGTGCCCCAGGGGGAACAGAGCCCCCAAAATACAATTTGTAGAATACAAATAATAATACCCCGGGGGGTTGTACAATTGAGCAGCCCTTTATTGGTAGTGATAGAAAGGTAAAAATAAGAGCTTAAAGAGCTCTCAGGGCTTGTGGGAGGAAGTGTGTTGTGGAGAGAGAGAGGGAGAGAGAGAGAGAGACCAGATTATTGGTAAGAGTGTCTCAGGTGGATCGCAGACTAGATACAGCCGTAAGTGCATGTTCAGGTTCATGTACCTTTCCCTGCAATACCCATCTAGGTCTTTGAGTTGTCACTTATCAGAAGCATTTGGCCTAGAAAAGTGAATGGGAAGTGACCAGGTAAAACAGAGAGAGAAAGGGAAGGTATCTCAGGCAGAGAAAATATTATGCACATGATCACAGCCAGGACAGGACCCGGAAGGCTGGGCGACTATAGACACCTTTTGCCAAGTTCCTCCTCTGTGTCAGGCACTGGTCTAGGACTTGACGTAAGGTCGTCTCAACCGTGAGAGGAAGACGAGAGAGGACAGCTTAACCCTGGGGACCAAACCCTGAAACGAACAGCTTTCAGGCTGACACAGCTCAGCAGACCCTGAGTGAACGGGAGAGAGCTGGCCTGTGGTTCTGGGCACACGTTTTGCATCTTCTGGGATTCATCTGAATGTACTATGACAAGGACAGGCAGTGGCAGACAAAGACACTAGGACCAGGAGGCCATGAGAAGCTGCTGCTTACGGTGACAGGCAAGACCCAAGTTGTAAATTCAGAAAGGGAGCCTTTGGCCACCACCCCCAACACACACAACTGCACCACGCCTCAGACCCTTCCCATCTCTCTGTGTACTGACTCGGAGTGACATAGCCATTGCGAATTCCTGAGGAGTGCGCCCTGTCTCCAGCAAGTAATCCCTGCCATCAATCAAGTGGGAGAACATGGGTCCAAAGATTGCAGCCTGGTTGTCTTGTGCCTTATTCCATTGTCTGTTGTCTGTCTGGAAATTCTAAACCAGGAGTGCTTCGGAGTTGGCTGGTGTGCTCCCGAAAAAGCCTCTCTTCCTGCTAATGCATTTACATCCACACTGGCAGGTCTGTGAAGAACAACTCTCCCATTCCATTTAGTCATTAAGCACAATAGGTAATAATGTGCATTGCAGGCTGGGGTTTGCATTCCTTTAGAAAAAAAAAAAAAGTCAATCAGTGTATCTCAGAACTGAAAGCCAACTGCCTCCAGAGGCTTCTCCAAGCTTCTGTTTTCTCAGCGCCTGTGTGTGGACGGCACCAAGAGAGCGCCACAGTTAGGACAGTGGCTCCTGGATTCAGACAGACCAGAGTGTGCACATCCTGACATCGCCACCTTCTTGTTGGGTGACTTTCGCCCAGCGCTTCAATTCTCTGAGCCTCAAAGTTGCCCCATCTTTGAAATTATAGTGCTTGCCTCGTAGGGCTACTGAAGGGATTCGATGAGCTAACACGGGTGAGGCATAAGGGCCCGGCCTCCCCCACAGAAAGTGCTCTGTAAGTAATGGCTACCATTAGGATGATTTTGCAAGCCTCAGTCCTCTCCAGGGTTTCTGCCCTCAAGGATATCTGGCTTCTTCCGAGCCCCCCCGCCAAGTTGTAATTGCTTCTGAATATGAGGGGGCAAACAGACGAGAAGGGAGGTGGGGAGGTGAGGGGAACAGGAAGAGGCACATTAGACTCCTGCACACGAACAGACTTGCCAATATTCCCTCCCCAGTGAGGTGCAGAACTCCTAATAGCAGTTGCCTAGAAACGGAGAGCTGTGGTAGGCTTCTGCTCCCTTCCAGAAATCACCCTAATTGGGATGCATGTAGAACTGTTTGTTGACACTTCGAAGGTTTTTCCTCTTCTTCTTCCAGAAGAGATGCAGTCCTCCCATACAAATGCTGACTCACATTAATTAAGGGGTAGCCCTCGGCCAAGGCACCTTTTAACCCCACAGAAGCCGGCGTGGCTGGCGGCCTTGGTTGGCGGCCTCCGATGAAATGGCCATTTTAGGTCGCCATCACTGTGTTTGCATTTCAGGATGTTTACAAGGTCTGAGGCGACTTTTGAAGGCACGATGGTGTGCAGACGCGGGTGTGTGTGCACCTGTGTGAACAGGGAGGTCATATGAAGCTTGCAAAGTCCAGGAAATTCAATCAAAATGCAACATGTGCGTACCATGTAGCCTGATATTAGACGCTAGAGGTGCCTTCCTTTTGGGGGGTTTAAACACCTCTTGCAGTCATTTGGCATAGGTAGGTCAGAGACCGCATTACAAGCTAAAGAAATAACTTCCCTGAGAGGCACATAGGGAGCCCCTTTCATTTGATCGCTTCTTAGAACACAGCTATATTCTAGCTCCCAGTTGGAAAAAATATATATATATATATTGCAAAGACATCCATTTATCTCTTTCCTGTTTGGATGATTCAGCTTCTGCACGGACGGTTCTATACACCTGCTCCATCCAAAGAGAATGTAAAGGGACCACATCGAACTAGGGTGGCGGTGGTATTATGTGCCAGAGAGTCAGCGTGTATTTAATTAGGTTCTGAAATGCAAGAATTTCAAATGATTTAGTTATTCATGCAGTAAATATTTTATGAGGCTCTCCTTTGTGCTGGTTCTAGGGATAGAGAAAAGATTTAGAAATTGGCCCTGCCCTCAGGGAGCTCTGTCTGGTGGTGGGGATCGGAGGAGAGAGTGCATGGACAGACAAGTCAGTGAGCAGTTCAGGGGTGCCTAATGCAGCCTGAGAAGAGCAGAGGTGACTGCTGGGGAGGGGTGGGGTTACCTGAGCAAGTTCTGAAGGGTAAGTAAAAGTCAGCCAGGTGGAGAAGCAGGGAAGAGCGTTCAAGGCAGGGTAGCCTATGAGCAAAGGCACTGGCATGGGGAAGAGCATTGTCTTGCAGCTTGGTATTGGCTAAGCATCACTTGACGAGGAAGAGGTCTAGGAGATAGGACAAATCCAGCTCATGCAGAGCCCTGGGGGCTGCACTGGGAGGTCTGGAGACGATGTGCAATATTGGTGAGGACAGAGGAGGAAAAGAGGTCCAAGGCAGGGAGGCCAGTGAAGAAGGAGTGGCAGATACCAGAGGAGAGACGTGAAGGCAGCCTGATTTTAGAGCATGGTGCCTGCGAGGGAAGACTTTGGTACTTAGCCCCACAGAAGGGTAGAGCCCTGAGACAAAGCAGTGAGGACAGAAGGGAGCCATTGGAGGACTTAAAATAGCAGAGCGGAACATTCTTCGCATGATATGCTTCCTCACGCTGAGGAAGATGGTTCTGTGCACCACGGAGGACCAAAACATCAGAGGAGCAGAGTTAAGAAGCAAAAACATTTTGGTCATGCCAAGACTTTTATTTTTATTTTTAAAGTGTTTATTTTTGATTTTTTTAATGTTTAGTTATTTTTGAGAGACAGAGCATGAGCAAGGGAAGGGCACAGAGAGAGAAACAGAACTTGAAGCGGGCTCCAGGCTCGGAGCTGTCAACACAGAGTCCGATGCAGGGCTCAAACTCACGAACTGCGAGATCATGACCTGAGCCGAAGCTGGACACCCAACCCAATGAGCCACCCAGGCGCCCTAAAGTGTTTATTTGGGGGGGGGGGGAGAGAGAGAGAGAGAGAGAGAGAGAGAGAGAGAGATTGATTGAGAGAGAGAGGCAGCCCGAGCAGGGGAGAGATGGAGAGAGAGGGAGACACAGAATCTGAAGCAGGCTCCAAGCTGTCAGCACAGAGCCCAACTAGGGGCTCGAACCCATGAACCACGGGATTGTGACCTGAGCCAAAGTCAGCAGCTTAACCAACTGAGCCACCCAGGTGCCCCTGGTCATGCCACAACTTTTAAACATCAAGCCTCCAGCTAAACAGCTCCTGCTTTTCAGTTCATCGAGTGATGCCTGAGGTGACCGAGGGTTTAGAGACAATGCACTGAACTGGGAATCCAGAAACCCCATTTCTGTCTTGGGTCTGCCTCCAACTTGCATTCGATACCTCTCCTCTCTGGATCTCATTTGCAGAAGGAGGGTTTAGAGCTTTCCCCAATGGTCTTCTCACTTCCAAAATTCTCAGTCTAGATTCTGACTCAGATCAGAACAATGATGCCCAAGGCTGAGCTGCGGACACCAGGAGTGGGGAGTTCTGGTCCCCAAACGCCAACTAGAATGCAAATTCTTTGAAAGCGAAGGCCAAATCTCATAATTTTGGCACCTTTCCTTGGCCCCAATTCACCTTGTACACAGTCCATGTCCAATAAGGATGTCAGGAAGGAAGGAATTGAATGAAGTGTATTCAGAAGGAGGCAGGATACATAAAAATGGGATCGGCAAGCAGGGAAGAGATTTAGATTAGGCAAATACTCACTGACAGCCAATTTGGGAATCATGAAAAATGATGCCTGAAAATGCTGGTTTCTAATTCTAGAGGTCGATAAGAAGAGAAATGACCTTCAACAGATCAAATAATCAACATAACCCTTCTGGGTTTTTTTTTTTAAACTCACTGAATCAACTAGCCATTTTCTTTAATTGATGATCAAAAATAATATTATATTCCTATCATGTGCCCAAGAACAGGAAGGGGTGAGGGGAGACACGTGGGAAGTGTGATACGGTGAATGCCTTCAAGGAATTTCATTTCTAGAGAGGAGTTTAGCCCAAATTCTGAAACCCTTTTGCACAGAGGTGCTGTCTTTTTTGCATCTCAATCCCCACTCATCCCCTTCTCATCTGTGTACACACACAGATATGTGTGTGTGTGTGTGTGTGTGTGTGTGTGCACGCACGCATGTGCGTGTACCCTACACCGATGAGAGGGCTCGCTTCCCCGAATGTGGCCCTGGCAATCAGCAATACTGTGATCAGACTGTCAGGGCCAATCCTTCCTCTTCACAAAGCAGTTTTGAATCTCCCAATTTCCAGCCATGGTTAGCTTTTGCATGACTTCTTCAAATGCTTCCACACCATTTCTTTGTGTTTTTGGCTTTCATGACAAGTCAGATGAGATAATATTATCTCAAAGAACAGGTGAGGAGGACAGACCCAGGCCTCCAGTCTGCCCCATCTGGGTAACCTCACACAAAGTCGCTGAACCTCTCCGTACTTTCCTTACTGTGAGATCCGGCTGCCGCTGCTACTAATACCTGCCTCACAGGATTGGTTACAGACACTGAAGGGGCTCAGTCAGTTAAGCGGCCAACTTTAGCTCAGGTCATGATCTCGCGGTTCATGAGTTCGAGTCCCGCGTTGGGCTCTGTGCTGACGGCTCAGAGCCTGGAGCCTGCTTCGGATTCTGTGTCTCCCTCTCTGCCCCTCCCCTGCTCATGCTCTGTCTCTCTCTCTCAAAAATAAATAAACATTTAAAAAAAAAAAGACGGGGCGCCTGGGTGGCGCAGTCGGTTAAGCGTCCGACTTCAGCCAGGTCATGATCTCGCGGTCCGTGAGTTCGAGCCCCGCGTCAGGCTCTGGGCTGATGGCTCAGAGCCTGGAGCCTGTTTCCGATTCTGTGTCTCCCTCTCTCTCTGCCCCTCCCCCGTTCATGCTCTGTCTCTCTCTGTCCCAAAAATAAATAAACGTTGAAAAAAAATTAAAAAAAAAAAAAAAAGACATCGAAGAATCCAGGAACTGCAAAGCCTTTTTTTTTTTTTTTTAGTTAGCAGCACATGGCAATTGTTCCTGTTCTAGCTGCAGTGACAATGGTCATGGTGGGGGTCATGATGGTGCTGATGGTTCTCCCTTAGCTAATAGAACAGAGTGGTTAACTATTCTCCCTATATACACAGCCAGCTACTGGGAGAGTGAGAATTAGAACCCGGCTTTTCAACTGGCATTAATGGGGGTGCCTGGGTGGCTCAGTCGGTTGAGTGTCTGACTGACCCTTGGTTTCGGTTCAGGTCATGATCTCATGGTCCTGAGTTTAAGCCCCGGGTGGGATCCTGCTGCCAGCCCAGAGCCTGCTTGGGATCCTCTCTCTCCCACTCTGTCTGCCCCTCCCCCACTGGCACTGTATCTCTCTCTCTCTCTCTCTCAAAATAAATAAATAAACTTAAAAAAAAATACTTTAATTGACATTAACGTACGTCCCACTCTTGCCTAAATCCATAGGTCTGATGTGAGTTCACTGTTTACCAGCCATCTTCCCCTGAAACACCCACCGGGTTGTGAGTGGGTTCCTTAGATGCTTCTATCTTTTTCCTCCTCTTCCCCTTCCTCCTCCTTTGTTTCTCTTTTCCTGAAGATCTCAGAGATTAAGTAAAGGAGGAATCCAGAAAAGAAAACCACTTAAAATAATTAGGAGGTTTCTGCATGTAATTTCTTATTTAGCAGAGCAGAGGTTAATTCCCTGGCCCTTTAGCTTAATAAATTTCATTACTTACACGAAGACCAAGTGTTTTTCCCACCACCACTATGGGCAGCCGATTCACGGACCCTTATGAATTACTGCATAATGCAATTTACCAAATCCCAAAATAATTGCGGTCTAATTACGCTGTTCTTGCCGCCACCCTCAAAGAAAAGAACCTCCCAAGCTCACCATTTGAAACAAGTGCCACCTCCCAGAAGCTTTGTGGGACTTAGAGCCAAACCACCACCCTGGCTGTGTGCACAGCAGGAAGGCTGTAACAGCAATCATTCATGCGGCTTTGATGGTGATGATGATGATGATGATGATGAAAACAATGATTGTTACCATTTTCCCGAACATCTCCAAGGTGCCAGGCACCATGCTAGGTGCCTGTCGTATATGGTTTCAACAATGTCCTAAGATGGGTATTCATTTAGCCCAGTTTTACAGATGAAAAAAAGTGCATCTGGAAGAGGGAGAAATGACTCACCCAAAGTCGCAGACACCAAGGGATCAGGAGATGCTAACTAGTTAAAACCAGAACAGACCATTTCCAAAACCAGCACATTTTCCTCATGCTAGATCACCCTGGATCAAACCACCTGGGTTTAAATTCCAGCGCCACCACTTACTAAGCTATGGTTAGACTGCCTGACCTCTTTGAGCCTTGGTTTGCTCGTCAGCAAAACGGGGACAACTACCTGCCTCCTGGGGATATTGTGAGGATTCAAGGAGATCATGTACATGGGAGTCCCTAGTTCAGCATCTTGCTCAAGCCCTTACTATGCACACCTTTCCACCTCCTGCAAAGGTACCAGCTTCCCTTCAACTACAGATGCTCCCCTGACTCCCAGCTCTCACTCTTACAGGCTCAGACCCTCCTGTATCTATTTCCTGACACCCTCAATGGAGACTCTCCAAGACCTACTTCTCTTGGCAGAATTTCATGCTTCCAAGTTTTCTTGTCTGTTTCCCACTATCCAAACTAACCTCCCGCCAATAGCTTTCCTTAGTCCCCAGCCAGCAATTTAGCCAAGGATGATGGCACATTAAAGGTGAGAATCATGACAGTTCAGTCGAGGAAAAAAGACAGAGAGACAAAGAGAGAGACTCAGCTGGGACTCCATGCTGCTGCATGGTAAACAGAGCTGGAGATTACCAGGACTTGACCAAGGTAAAGGCTTAGCTCCCTCCAATAAAAGAGGTTTCCGTTCTGGAGGAAGAATAGGTATGGTGGCTTCATGGTCATGTAGGACCCAGGTTCCTTCTATCTTTCAATCCACTATCCTTAGCATTTGTTTCCATCTGCAAGGTTTCCTCATGCTCACACAGTGGCTGCTGGTGCTGCAACCATTACGGCTAAGTCTCAGGCAGCAGGAAGGAAGAAGGGGGAAAAAGGCCAAAGGGCACATGCCCCCAGCTGTATTAACATCCTTCGAAGAGTTTTCCCAGAAGCTTCTCCCAATGACTTCCACTTGTATCTCACTGGCCTGTCCTATCTGCAAGGGCAACTGGAAAGCACAGTTTTGTGTGTTGTCTTGTTTTGTTGGTGTTTTTATCGAGGCATTTGGAAGCCCAAGAGAATGTGGTCTGTTACTAAGGAAGGTGGGGAAATGGGTATTTGGTAGGTAACTGGCACTTTCTGCCATTAGGAGGAAGGAAGGGAGGTAGGGAAGGAAAACCAACAAGTGTTGATTGCCCACGCTCTCTCTCCCAGGCACGGTCTTTAAGGAGCCCATAGTCAAATAGGAAAAGCAGACCAAAAATAGACAATTGCCATAGAGTGCGATAAGTGCGATAATAATGAGAAGCACAGAAGCACCAGAAGCCAGGGGGAGGGGCACGGAGGAGGTACTTGAACTAGCCTGGGGTTAGGAGAGTGGGGGAGTGTGAGATCGAATGGTCAACACTGGACAATTCTTCCCAAGTCTTGAAGGACAAATAGAAATCAGCCAAGTGAAGAAGCAGCAAAGGGCACTGCAGGAGGAAGCAAAATCATGTGTAATGTTCAGGGGTAGGGAGACGCAAAGAAATGACTGGTTGAGTGGTTAAAGACTAGCAGGCAGGAAACTTTTCCCTTCTTCCCTTCTAGGTTCTTGTAATAGGTCAGCTTATAAAATAGCAGAAAGCTTATTGTATAGAAGTTCGGCTTAAACTCACCTTTCATGAATAATTGAGACAAAAGCTTATGTAGTTCCCTATTAGGGTTATCGGAAATTACTAACCGCCCTATCTCACTTCTGTGACCTCGCCTGCTTGCTGAACAGATAACTTAGGATGCAAAACGCTCCCCCACCCCTTCTACCAAGATCCGGCCTAGGCAACACCAACATGTACAAAGTCACGAACTCACTGCCCCAGGGTATCTTAGGTGTCTAACTATGATTGGTCATTTTAAACCCTCTTAGGACAAAGAACTTTAAATTGATAGGTTCCCGCCAAAACTAACGTCTGTGTGTCACAATATAACTGGCTACCATGAAATGCTGTAAATTGTAATTGGTTAACTAAATAATGACGTACTCTGACTTGCTAAAATCCATATATGCTCACCGCTACCTTTGTTCGGGGCCATTCTCTGCATTTTTCTCCTTAAGATCAGGTTTGGCCCCGCCGTGAATAAAATCTTGCCTCGCTTCTGTTCGGCGTCTGGTGGTTTTTTTCCAACAGCACCCTGTTTCAGTTCTTAGGCTGGTCTAATAATTAAATTGACAACAGACAGAAAATAGGGGCAACAATGAAAACAAAACCCAAAACCATTTAATTTTGTACATACAGGAGCCCATAGAAAAAGGAGACTCAAAGAAGTGCCCACAGCAGGCAGCTTTTGTACCTCCTAGACAGACAACACATTTGTAAAGAATCGAGAACAAAGGGTTTGGGCGAGGGGTCGCAAATTAGCGGTCAAGCAGCAAGGGTGGTTTCCACAGCCTTCTCGGCCCTGAATTCCCTCTGTCTGATGGTGAGGACGCCTCTCTTTCTCTTGGCACAGCGGGGGTACCATGCACAAGGGAGAAGGATTTCCCACTCTCAGGGGAACAAAGGAGGGTCAAAGCGTCCTCCTTGCCCTGGCTGCATCTTTAAGTCACTTTAATTTAAAATAATCAATAAGCCACCTGGCGTATTCAGGAGTGGCATGCTCTACTTCCCTTCAAGATAAAGCCCATATCTTAGAGGACCTTGCTGTCATGGAAAAGAGTCTAGACGTGGTCCTCAGGACAGTGGAAAGCCATGGAAGGGTTTGGAGCACTCTGATGGGAATGGTGAGGTTTGCATTTTAGAAGGAGCACTGTGGCACAGGATGGGAAGGGGAAGGACCAGGAAGCTACTTAGAGTAACAGAGGCAACCAATGATGGTTTCTGGCTCAGATGGTGGCAACAGGAAGGGAGACAGTCAAGTGATATTTAAGAAGTGGGGTTCTAACTGATCACTTCCTGATCAGTTAGTGGGTATGAAGAGGCTGAAGGGGACAAAAGTAATGTCCCCATTCTACAGGTGAAACAAGCTGTGTTTTGCTACCCTAGAGCAACTCCCGAACAGCACACTTGTGGCCAAAGGAACCCTCCACGTTATGCCTTCTTCCAACTCAAATGGCACCTGCTAGCTACACGTGTACCGTGCCCACACTTCAGAAATGCCCCCAAGACTCTTACGAAGGAGCCAGAGAGAATAAAGCTGCAGCATATAAAATGGCATCCCCGTGTGAGGATCAAGCCCCACAGCCACGTTTTTCTTCTGTCTGCTTTATGAGCAAAAGGAACCCACACACCGGACTTCTTTGGGGGCTGAGTCATTCTGGAAGGACAGAATCTGTCTGAACCTTTTGATCTGAGAGGTGAAATCCCGACTGGGCAATTCTCCCATTGTTGGGCATTACAATTAGCAAATGACCCGGGGATGGTAAAGAGATGTTCGGATGTGATTTAATAAGAATGTGGTTGCAATAAGCCCTCAGAATATGTTTGCCATCAATTTGCTGTATACACAATATGCTACCAGTGCAATCTTTTGTGTATGCAGTTGACCTTTATCTCTGGCAATCTTGTCCTATAAAGAAGAGTGAAATCCTCCATTGCAAATCATTAGCACTCAGGAAATGGCTTTAATTTGCATGCTGACAAAGATATTAACTTGGGTGGTGGGGGGGGGGGGAATAACACAACACGTCCTTTTGTCTGAAAGGCAGTTCAAAATCTGTGTTGTGACTACAGTTGACTGAAGTTCAATTACTGTAATAAATGTATTCCAAATTTCATCTCAATTGTATTTGCATTTTAATGAATGATTCTCACCTTCTTGTCAATTTGGCAGCCAGGCTAGATTTATTAAGTTATTGTATAAACAGGGCATTCTAATGCGGGAATTTAAATGCAAAATATTTGCTCGGCACTGCGTTTGAACTGGGGCCGCGTTATTAATTTGCCCGTACAGGTTGCCTGAAAATTCAAGAATTTAAGGATGGCATTTCAGATCCCTTCTTTCCATCAGGTGTGCTCTCTCCCCCTCTGAAATCAATACGTCTGGGTGGGCTGACAAAGCAAGGCATCAGCCAGCCAGACGAAGAGGGCTCTCCAAGTCTCCAGCCTCCGCAAACTGAAAAGAAACTGATTTATTTGCTATTATTTGAAAACAGTAAAATTTGTTAAGTGAAAATTTCCCGTGTAGGCAATTCCCGTCTTCAAGAGCAGGACATCCCTGAAATCGGATTGCCAGGAGTGTTTGTTCATTTTAATGTCATTCTGCCTTTCCCGTTGAAGCACTCCTGGCTTTATAGCCTCATATTTCTTGCAGGCAGAGACAGAAAATGTGAGTGAAAACCAGCTGGATGCAGAGACGTAATACCATTAAAAGTTGGTTGTTTTTTTTTTAAGTACATCTGGGCTGTTGGTTTTTAACAAAGTGATTTGCGGTGGTTAATCCTATGTCCCCCCCCCCCCCCATGATGGAAAGGGTGAACAAGAATTCCCTTTGCTACCCACCCCCCAGCTCTCCAGAACTCCCACAGCTTTTTGCAAGGCCCCTGTGAAAAGATCTGGGCTGCTTCTGACACCATTCAGTCCTATTTCTCAGGTAGGGCCCTGGGGATGGAGGCAGATTCAGGTAATGAGAGCCTCCCCACAAGCAGAATGCCCTCAAAGGGGGACCATGTCTGCTACTGATGTGCTTAAAGAACTTTCTGAGATGAAGTGATGACTAGCGTGTGTCAAAGTTCTATTTGAAACCTGTAGCAACGGAAACCAGCTTCTAACACAGCCAGTTCAAAGATCTCTTTTTGGAGAATGTTTTGTTTTATTTTGTTGGCTTGTTTTTAATAGGGGAAAGGGGACAGTTAGACTAACAATGCATCTTGAACTTCAATGTGTAAATGAATCACCTGTGGGTCCTATTAAAATGCCGATTCTCATTCAGGAGGTTTGAGTGGGGACCCAAGATTCTGCCTTTCTTTCTATCTTTTTTTTTAAGTTTATTTATTTATTTATTTTGAGAAAGAGAGAGAGAGAGAAGAGAGAGAGAGAGAGAGAGAGAGAGAGAGTGTGGGCGGAGGGGCAGAGAGAGAGAGAGAGAGAGAGAGAGAGAGAGAATCCCAAGCAGGCTCCACGAGGTCAGTGCGTGGAACCTGATGTGGGACTTGAACTCACCAAACTGTGAGATCATGACCTGAGCTGAAATCAAGAGTCAGATGCTCAATCAACTGAGCCACCCCGGTGCCCCAGGTGATGCTGATGCTGATGCTGCTGGTCCAAGGACCACAGCACTTGGAGTAGCAAGGAGCTACAAAGCATCACTCAAAAGGACGAACAGCTAAAGGTTAACAGACTTGTTACAAATCTGATGGGCCAGCTGTGTGGGTAAATCTAACACCCAGAAAAGGCTCTTCAACTCATCAGAAGATATCAGAAATTTGCTCAAATGTGTCATCAAGTATGCTAGATACTTCTCAGAAGGGGCTGTTAATTACTTTATGATCTAAGGTCTGTTCCGGACCATCTTTTCTCAGGTCTGAGGCAATTTCCTTCTTAATACCATATTTTATCATATCGAAAAGGAGCATTTTTTTTTCTCACATTTTAACATCTCTGAGCTGGAGATGTAATGTACAATTATATCTTAATTTAATTGGCCTGGGTTTCTCTTTGTGGTTCAAAAATAATAGTGTGTCTTATAATAGATAATGTATCGGTCAGCTATTTTCACCATAATGCTATGTAACGAGCTTCCCCAAACTCAGCAATTTTCAGTAAGTATTTCTTCCTTGTTCATGTGTCTGTAGGTTAACTGGGGTTTGGCCAATCTCGGCTGAGATTAGCTGAGTTCAGTTCTGTTCCCCATGCCTTTCTCATTCTTCTGGGTTCAGCAAAATAGTGGGTTTTGTTATTGTCATGGGGCCAACTGAACAAGCTTATTTCAAGCTTCTGTTCAAGTCATATCTGCTAACTTCCATAGGCCAAGGAAGTTACATGAAAGCCAAAAGCCAGGGGGCTGGGACGTACACTCCACCCTTGAATACAGGGAACAGGGGAATGTGAGCACTGACTTTATCTACTACAGGAGGTATCTTGGATTGGATAAAACATGGTCTAAAGGGGGAAAAGGTAAGCCACCAGTTTCTAGTCTGCAGGCCTAGAGGTGAACCCTACACAACATACAGCCTGGAGATATGCAAAGTCAAAGCTTTTTTTTTTTTTTTAAGTTTATTTTATTTTTGAGAGATACAGAGACAGCATGAGTGGGGGAGGGGCAGAGAGAGAGAGAGAAAGAGAGAGACACAGAATCCCAAGCAGGCTCCACGCTGCCAGCGCAGAGCCCAACACGGGACTCAAACCCATGAAACCACGAGATCATGACCTGAGCCGAAACCAAGAGTCAGACACTTAACCAACTAAGCCACTGAATCAAAGCTTTAGAAGCTTCCAGTTGAATGTGATTCACCTTGCAGCATGCAGGTGGAGAGGGAGAAATTCTGGAACCAGCCCTCCTGGCTTCCGATGCCTGCTCTGCCACTTTCCGGCTGTTACGGACCCTCATCATTTACTTACCCCTTTCCTTGTTTTCTCACCTGTAAATTACACTAACCTCTCAGGACGGTGAGCGAGTTGGCAATAATAATTATAGCTCTCACTCACGGAGTCCTGTGTGGTAGGCACCATAGTAAGCTCTTTAGGTCCACTATCTCATTTAATCCTGCCAAGAGCCCTCCGAGGCAAGAGCTAATATTTTCCCCATTTGAAAATGAAGAGGCTAAAGTTCAGAGAGGTTTAAAACCTGCCTGAGAGAGAGGCAAAGGTCCCATGCAGAGGCTGTCCCGTGCAAGCCTCACCATGTATTTACTGCTCCTCAAGTCTGAAGGGGCCTGGGAGAAACCTGGGCTTCCTGACTTCTGTCCCTTTGGTCTGAGCTAAGTCCTGCTGAGAACGCTGTTCCCGAAGTGAGCAATCTCCATTCATGGGATCACACACAGACTCCCGTACAGAGAACATATGTCCCTTAAAAATAAAAACCCATCCCCATGCACTGGATAAGAATATGTCACACTGGGTAGAGGAAACTTTCCATTTTATAATCGGCTGCTTCCTCCGCTTGCCTGATGCAGTTAATTATTTTACTCCCCATCGTTCCTCTTGCGATGTTAGCCAGGGGAGTTTTACAGCATGGAAAGCAGTGAACAGGAGGCCCCGGGTGAGTGGATTTAAAGGCGAATACTGCTCTTCCCTGCAAATAGCTCCCTTCACACAAATAGCCTGGTAATCAGCAATAATGATGGAGAAAATGTAGGGAACATACAAGGGAATTAAATGGGAATTTGCTGAAATATTAAGCATTTTTAAATGGGCCTCCACGGTACCATGGGAGTGCTTCGCAGCTCAATGAATGAACATCTTGTAGCCTGAAATTCCTAGAATAGACTGGTGTGTCTGACATGAGGGCCCAGACCCGCCCCACCCCCCACCCCCACCAGCTCTGCTCATCTCTCACCCAGGTCTTTCCAGAAGATCTAGCAGCTGGGAGTCTGGCTGCCTTGGATGAAAAGGGGTGGTAATTCCAACAGAAAACTTGATTCCTCAAATTGGCTAAGCTGGGTTTCCCTTTCCCCTGTTATTCAGGCATTCATCACTATCGGCACTTAGGGTCTTGTTACAGAGATGGCTTTACACAGCATGTCCTCCCTGTACAGATCCTTGAGAAAAATCGCTTCCTAGTTTCAGCACCAGGAATAAGTAGGCATCTCCTGAACAGCTTTTTAAAAATCGTACGGTCATTGGGAATCACATGAGGGATTGTATTTCCCTTTTTGCGTTAGCCACTAGGATGCTCAGGGCCAAATTGTGCACTACATCATGTGGTACAGGTTTGGTTTTAAAAATTTTTTTTTAATGTTTATTTTTTTTTTAATTTTTTTTAACGTTTTATTTATTTTTGAGACAGAGAGAGACACAGCATGAACGGGGGAGGGTCAGAGAGAGAGGGAGACACAGAATTGGAAGCAGGCTCCAGGCTCTGAGCCATCAGCCCAGAGCCCGACGCGGGGCTCGAACTCGCAGACCGCGAGATCGTGACCTGAGCTGAAGTCGGACGCTCAACTGACTGAGCCACCCAGGCGCCCCTAATGTTTATTTTTGACAGAAAGACAGACAGAGTGAGGGTGGGGGAGAGGGAGACACAGAACCCAAAGCAGGCTCCAAGCTCTGAGCTGTCAGCACAGAGCCTGATGTGGGGCTTGAACTCGCGAACGGTGAGATCATGACCTGAGCCGAAATCAGATGCTTAACCGACTGAACCATCCAGGCACCCCAATGTGGTACAGGTTTTGACACCTGTCTTATCTGATTTTTTGCCTTCTTGCTTTTCCTGCCTTTATCCCTTTTTTTGTTTTGTTTTGTTCTGAATTTTCTGCCTCTAATACTTTTTTGGAATAAGGGCATAAAGGAGTCAAACAAATCTCTCACCAACCTCTTAATTACAATTAAAAAATGCATAACTAAGACTCAGAGGTGAAGACTGTGAATCCTCCGAGGATGCGTTCACCTTTGCAATGCCAGTGCCCCGAACAGAACTTAACACGTTATAATCAGTGCCTGATGCAGAGTCTGACACTTAACAGGTGTCCAGCCTAAGGCATGCCACATAATGTTCAAGCCCTTTTTCTTTACTGTGGCATGGACCATCAATCTGCCACTTTTTATAAATTAATTTAAGAAGGACGTTGTTAACCCTCATGGACAAAGACAACACAGTGAGGCTGGCTGTCCCATGCGTGCCGGCCTAGATATCTGATCACACTATGTAATAGTTTGCTGGCATTGCCATAACAAAGCACCACCAGCCGGGTGGCTCAGCCACAGAGATGTGTTGTCTCACACTTCTGGAGCCTAGAAGTCCAAGATCAGTGTGTCAGCGGGGTTGGTTCCTTCTGAGGTCTGTGAGGGGGACTCTGTTCTATGCCTCCACCCAGCTACTCATGGTTTGCAAGCCGTGTTTGGTGCTCCTTCCTGTGGGAACATCACCCCGATCTCTGCCTTCATCTTCATATGGCTTCATATTCTCCCCATGTGCTTGCCTGTGTCCAAATTTCCCCCTTTTTAAAAAAAATGTTTATTTATTTGAGAGAGAGAGAGAGAGCGTGCACATGCATGAGTGGGGGAGGGGCAGAGAGAGAGAGGGGGAGAGAGAGAATCCCTAGCAGGCTCCACAATGTCAGCACAGAGCCCAAGGCAGGGCTCGGTCCCATGAACCATGAGATCGCGACCTGAGCCGAAATCAAGAGTCAGATGCTTAACCGACTGAGCCCCCCAGGTGGCCCCAAATTTCCCCTTTCTATAAGGACAGCAGTCATATTGGATGAGGGGCCCACCCTACTCCAGCATGACCTCATCTTAACTAATTGCATCAGCAGTGACCTTATAAGGTCACTTTCTGAGATACTGGGAGTTAAGGCTTCAGCCTGTGAACTGTGGGAAAACACAATTCAATCCATAATACATACCTTCCAGGATCTAGTTGGTTACAGGTTCTTCAGGGGAAGACAGAGGCTGTTGTACCATCAGACTGAAATCAGAGCCCAAAGCCCACCAAAGTGGCCAGGTCTGTCCCGTGTCAGTGGAACCCCCTCCACTGTTGTACACAGTAAACACACATGATGAGTCTTCTCCATGCCTGTCCCCACTCCCTGCCCCTAAAGACCATGGTGTGTCCTGGGACAGACAGCTTTCAGTGATAACCTTTCACTCCCTAAAGGAATCTAGAGGACACCAAGGGAGGTTTCATAGCTCAAGGGGCGCTGTGAATGACAATCCTCTCAAGTCAGTCAATGACAATCCTCTCAAGTCAAGTCAATCCTCTCAAGGACCCAGTGGCCCACAGATTCTCTAAAGTCAATGAAAGTGATTTCCAGGGAAGGCAGGTGAGACTTTCTAACGGAAACATCCTGACATTCTATAAAGCAGCACACTGGACCGCTGGACTCCACCCATTCAATCCACTGGGTTGAGACCCAGTGACAACAGCAGTACCTACAACACGGAGCTACTGTGAGGATAAATCAATTAATTCATGCATCCAGAAGTGAGGGGGTTGGGAGGGTGCGGCTGAGTTCTACCACAGATGTGAAAGCACATCACTGCCTAGTTCAATACAAAGGCCTCTTATCTGCATGATTTATTACGTACTTAAGTCTTCCTGAAGTCCAATGGCAGAAAGGGGCCTCTACAGCTCTGTTACTGCACAAGAGGATGTTAGATTGAGTGATTAGCAATGAGCTTCTTAATTAAAATGGTAAAATCTACTGCCTCCTGGAGTAGCACCCAGGAACAAGGCTGTGGGGAGGCAACAGGTGCCCAGAGCAGCAGTTTCTTCCTCCCCCCCTCCTTTCCTTCCTTCCCTCCTTCTCCCCCCCCCCCCCCCCCCACCTCTTTCCTTCCTTCCTTTTTTTAGAGCAAGACCATTCTGCCATAAATCTTAAAGAGAACACCAATATCTAAAGCAAATACAGGGGCGCCTGGGTGGCTTAGTCGGTTAAGCGTCCGACTTCAGCTCAGGTCGTGATCTCAAGGTCCGTGAGTTCGAGCCCCACACTAGGCTCTGTGCTGCCAGCTCAGAGCCTGGAGCCTGCTTCGGAGCTTGTGTCTTCCTCTCTCTCTCTCTGCCCCTTCCACCACCCTCTCTCTCAAAAATAAATAAAAAAAAATTTTTTTTTAATTTAAAGCAAATACAATATACCAGTAGCACACATGGATGGTGCAATATCACATTTTATCCAATGAAAATTAAACTTTCTTAATCTAACTGGACTTGCCCAGGGCCTTTGCATATGCTATATTCCCTTTACTTGAAACACTCTTCCCCCAGAAACCGGCATGACACCTTCTCAGCAAAACCTTTCGTGGATCAAACCTCCCCACCCCTGGCAGTCACTCTCCTCATGCCCCCACTTTATGTTCCTCCACAGCACTTAGCATACTGCCTACAGTTTACTTCGTTGTGCTTGTCTGTCTCCACTCCCCCTGGAATATGAGCTTCATGAGGGCAGGAATTTTGTGGCTCTTTTGTTTGCTGCTGTTACCTCAGCACCTAGAATAGAGCCTGGCAGGCACCCGGCAAAGCACTCGATACATTTTTGTCGAATGGTTGATAATGATGCAGCGAGTTGGGTGTGAATGAATGCAAATAAGGAATCTGACTCCATTTTTGACGTGTGACCGTTGACAGCTTTCAAGCGCCCCCCACTTCTTGCTCTTCTGTCCACGTCTGGGCAAGCTAATAAGAAAGTCCAGGCGCCGGAGGGAAGCTCAAGCCACAGACCAGGGACCGCTCACCCCAGCCCCACTCCCTGACCATGACAGAACCCTAAGCAGTGAACCTTCCATGATATCAGACCTGTTTGGGAGCCTTTCCTGCTCTGCCCAGAAAGCCTCATCACATGAGTATTAAGTCGCTTCAACACAGTTTTGGTGCATCTGTGGGGTCAGTTTCAACCTCCGAACCAAATTTTGCGCGAGGGGTCTCTGAGAAGTAACACAACAGCGGTTGCTGCCACATGAGCCTCAGTCCCCAGGTCAGCTCTGCATTTGTTGTTTGTGCTACAGCAAGAAAACCGTCATTTGTGAAATTAAGGGGTTGCCAATGGTAACAGTTTTCTCTTCACCGGGTAATCTTGCAACCTGAGGACACTCTTTGATGAGTGGATTCAGAGAAGCTCGAAAGCAAAACAGAAGCACTCTGTTGTTTCAAACACGAATTCCACATCCTATCAACCAGCTCGCATTCCTACACTTAAAAATAAAAGCCAGGTGGGGCAGACGTCTGGGTGGCTCAGTTGGTTAAGCATTTGGCTCAAGTCAGGACCTCACCGTTTGTGAGTTCGAAGCCCCGCATCGGGCTCTCTGTTGTCAGCACGGAGCCTGCTTCGGATCCCCTGTCCCCCTCTCTCTGCCCCTCCCCTGCTTCCTCACTCTCTCAAAAGTAAACAAACATTAAAAAGTATTTTTTAAAGTAAGTAAATAAATAAAAGCCTGGCAAAAGCACCTAGAACTGACAATTCAGGGCCAAATTTATCTGTAATGTGGTTTCACTTTGGGAAATTTTGTCTAAGAGGAAACTGAGAGATCATTTTGCTGTGACAAGAATATGAACTGGGCAGATAATGCCCGATCCCTGCCTGCAATCGGCTGGCTGGGTTGGACATGTGACATGTAGTGTAGACACTCAGAAGAGTTGACAGGAGCTAAGAAGCAGGGTCTAAGTTCAGAAGAAGATCACTGATGACCTGACACTGACATATTTATAAGAAACTCAAATACCATTATTTCGTCTCAGCTGCCATTGAAGCTAAGACACAACACTTAAAACAGAGTGAAATAAAAACACTGTCAATTAAATTAAGACAACGCTTGCTTATCCTTTAGAATTTTTACTTCCTAAAAATAGGGTGTCCTGATTTTTAAAAGCTCTTCTTAACTGTCCTAGACAATTTTTTATAGATTGCTCTCTGTTTGCATAAAAGGGGAAACTATAAGAGAAAATACATTGCTTAAGGTTTTCGTCAAACGTCTTCACATTTAGAGCCCAGCTCTTCTGAATCACACGGTTCCACTCCGAGTCAACCATTCTGGATGCAGCATTTCTTAAAAGGATGCTTTGCTACTGTCTCCAAGAGTCTCTTCCTAGCTGCCGACCCCCAGTCTGCAAATTTTGATATTGGCACTGTCTTGATTATAAGGAAATGTCAAGAAAGAAAGAAAGGAAGAAAGGAAGAAAGGAAGAAAAGAAAGAAAGAAGAAAGATGTTTCAGACTACAGCTCATGATCCAGTGGTTTTGTGATCTAAAACATTCAGGGGGCTGTTGTACGATCAGGCTGTTAGGAGTAACAACCAAGTTTGAGTGTGTAGGTGATAACAAACACAATACAACTGCCATCTGGCTGGCAGTGACTGGCAGACACACCCACAAACACGCTGAGATGTGAAAAGTTGTGCACTGCACAACTGGTCAATGCGAGAGAAATGGCAGGAAACGCTTGTATAAATGGAATTGATCTGGTGTATAACAGGATGTTCTGTGGGTTCTGTATTGTTATTAGCTTAGAAAACTGTTCATGAAAACTCAAACATTTGCAGATTCCTGAAGCATTTCTAGAAGTTCTATTTCTAGCAACTCCCAGATCGGGGCTCACTTCCGTCCAGACCCCAAGGCCCTGCACCACCTGTTCCCTGCCAGTGTTGCCAGCTTTAGCTCTGGCCACTCTCCCACATTCCTTCTGTGCTCCAGCTTTTTAAAGATTCTTGTACTTTCCTAAACGGGCCATCTTCAGACTCACCTGTCCTAGTCCATTCCAGCTGCTATAACAAACTACCATAGGCTACGTGGCTTGTAAACAACAGAAATTTATTTCCCACAGTTCTGGAGGCTGGAAGTCTGAGATCAAGTGCACACATGGTCAGGTCCTGGCGAGGATCCTCTTCCGGGTTGTAGGCTGCTGGCTTCTTATTGTATCCTCACAGGGTGGGCAGTAGAGAGAGGAAGCAAGCTTTCCCATGACTCTAATAAGGATACTAAGAATCCCTTTCATGAGGGCTCCTCCCTTCTGACCTCATTTAATCCTAATTACCTCCCCCAAACCCTACCTTCTGATACTATCATGCTGGGGGTGGGGGATAGGATTTCAACACGTAAATTTGAAGGGGACACCAATATTTAGTCCCTAACACACCTCTTTACATTTACAACTGCTATTCCATCCACTCGTATGCCATTTCCCATGTTTCCTACTGGTAAATTCCTACTTATCCCAAATGTCACTTCCTCCAGGAAGCCTTCTTAGATTTCTCTAGGTTCCTGTAGCTCTTTGCACTGGAGTGTTCAGAGTGTATGTTTCTGGGTGTGCTTCCTCTATGATACTATGAACTCTCTGGGGGCAGATGCCTTGTCTTATTGCTTTCTGTAACTTCAGTCTCCTCACAGGTGTCTAGGCTAGCAGGTTTCCAGACAATGCCCACCAGAGAAATAAATGAATGAAAAGTTATCACTGTGAGATGCAATTTGAAAAATACTGGAAAAGCCCCACCTCCTGCCTCCCAGCATTTTCCCAGTGGACAATACAAGAGTTCACTGCTGAAAAGAAAATGCCCTCAGTAATACCTTAATTCTTCCTAGAAAAGGAACAAGGATTAATTGGTCACATCAGAATCTAACCATGATAGCTTGCTGAGAATATTCCCATCCAAAACTGAGAGCAAGGGAAAGACAGGAGAGGGAAAGAGGTACTCAGAAAAAAGGAAAGGAGATGTCACTTCATCCAGAAGATGTCTCCAACTACCCCCTGGTCTGAATTCGGTGCCCTCTTCCTACAAAGCTCAGAGTCCTTCCCACCGCCATCTTTCTGCGTCATCACTGACTTTCCATGTACTCTTAGAGACCCAGGGTCCTGTTCATCACTGTGTCCCCAATGGTCAGCACAATCCCTAGTACACATTGGTTGTTCAACAGGGATTTTATTTATTTTTTTTTTTAATTTTTTTTTCAACGTTTTTATTTATTTTTGGGACAGAGAGAGACAGAGCATGAACGGGGGAGGGGCAGAGAGAGAGGGAGACACAGAATCGGAAACAGGCTCCAGGCTCCGAGCCATCAGCCCAGAGCCTGACGCAGGGCTCGAACTCACGGACCGCGAGATCGTGACCTGGCGTTCAACAGGGATTTTAAGAATAAAACTGAATCTCAGAACCAATCTTCATGCCTGGGGAAACATGGCGGTGGTTCAACATGGTGCCTGACAACTTCCCAGAGAGTCAGAAGACAGGGGGACAGACCGAGAGATGTGTCCACTCCTTCTCCAGCACAGTGCTGCCGAGTTCCAACCCCAAGGTGACAAGTGGCAAAGTCGGGGGAGTTGTGTGGACCATCAGGCGCAGAATGTCTTGGCCAGTATCAAGACGTCTGATCAGAAACCAGTGGCTGAGTCAGCAAGAAAAGAATCATGAAGTCTCAACTTATGTCATCTAACACAACAAGCCCCCGTAGACCTTATTCACTCCACTTCTGCAGCCATAGGAAAATGTGAAGCAAAGGTGAGCACTTAGGCAAATCTGAGAGAAGGCAGCCTTGGCCAAGGGGCCTGGGCCTTACAGTACTGATCTGCTACTGATTATCATGGACAAGCCCCTTTCCATGCATGAAGGTATCTGATCCTGTAGGGTGCAGATTATTATGCCCATTTCATAGCTCCTAACAGAGTACCTGGCACATAGTAGGTGCTCGATAAATATTTGTTGAATTGTGGAGTGAGGAAGGAACTGAGACCAGAGAGGTTAAATATTCAAGGTCAGGTCCATCTGACCCCAGAGTGCCAAATGCAAGAAGGCTCCTGCCCTGCAGGTAGGAGAGTGCCCTTCAGAGATGCTTAGTCCCAGGACAATACAGCATCATCTTAATGGTCGGTTCAACTCTGTTGATGTCTCTCCCTCCCTCTTCCTCCCACCCCCCATCTCCAGCATGCTGATTCGGTTGGTGAAGACAGGCCGCGGCTACTTTAGCATGTTGCAGGAGGAGAGTGCCTTGAAAAAGAAGCAACAGTACCTTCAGAAACTGAAAGAGGAAGAAAGACATAAATTCCAGCCAGCCAAAAAGATCTCAGAAGTCCACTATGGTGATATTCTTTTGACGTAAGTAGATGGCGGTAGCTACAGTGTCCACAGTCCGGGGAAGGGCCACGCAGAGTGAACACCACCTGGTTGGGCTGAGGGATGGCAGCCGTCTCAGACTGGAAGCCCCATCTTGGGGTGTGGCGTCTGACCGTTTCTTTTAGTCCGCTCCAACCTACCTGTCAGCCTCACCTTCTGGTACCCAATGGAGCATCTTCTACCACAGATACCTGTCCGCACGTCTGATGCCAAGAGCTATACGAGAACTCTTGCTGGTCCCCAAATATGCCTCTTTCCCTCTCTTTACCAGGCTTGCCCTTACCTCTAGGGCTTTCCCCATGCTGTTCCTTGGGCCTTAAATACCCTTCCCCACATCTTCTTCCAACTGAAGTTCTACTTATCATTAAAGCCCAGCTTAAATGCTACCCTTTCCTGACACTTCCTGGATTTCAGCCCAACCCCCTCCAGACCTCATTTGGACTCAGGGTTCTGGTAAGGTGTTTGTGTGCTGGTTCACCTTAACCCACGTCAATATCTCTATTCTAGGCCTTCAGCTGCATCCCCAAATCCTAGCTCAGTGTCTACCCAAAACAGGTGCACAAGAAATGTTTGTTGGTTTGTTGAATACAGTAGCCCCCTCCTTCCATTAAAAAAGGTCTTTCTCTGGTTGGGAGAGGACCATCAACAGACTGGCCCATTATGAAATGTCCATTCACATTGATAATAGCAACAGTGATGATGACAGTGACAACCACAACAATAATTATGAGTGTCTACTATGTGCTTTATGCATATCTTCTCATCTAAATTTCAAAACATTCCTTACATAGGTGCTATTATTACCCCCTTTTTACAGGTTAGGACAAAAGTTTAGAAGTGCTCACCTAGTTCCCCCGTGACTAAGGTCCTAAGTTAGAAAGCATCCTTGAGTCCCAATTTTTGAGTGACACCAAAATTCCTAGGCTGTGCCATTCTGCATGGACAGACTCCTGGGATACATAGCTTGTGCAGACTGAATGAGGCACAAATCAGGATGGAAAGGAGGTGCTGAGGCAGGCAGAAAGGAAATATGTGGTAGAAATGGACTGCCCCCGGAGCCATTGTCCTATTAGAGCAGTAGTGGTCTCAACCTTGGCTACACATTAGAATTGCCTGGGCAGTTTTTAAAATACCAGTGCCCAGGGAAAGATGGCAGAGTAGGAGGACCCTAAGCTCACCACATCTCAAGGATGCAGTGAGAGAGCACAAAATAGCAATGCCCAGGGTGCTTCCCACACCAATTATGTCAGAATCTCTGGGGGTTTTACCTGGACAAAGTATTTTTTAAAGTTACCCGAAATGGGGGTGCTGGGTGGCTCAGTTGGTTGAACGCCTGGCTTTAGCTCAGGTCATGATCTCACGGCTTGTGAGTTCAAGCCCCATGTTGGGCTCTGTGCTGACGGCTCAGAGCCTGGAGCCTGCTTCGGATTCTGTGTCTCCCTCTCTCTCAGCCCCTCCCCTGCTCGTGCTCTGTCTGTCTCTTTCTCTCTCAAAAATAAATGAACATTTAAAGTTCCCCAAGATGATTCCAACGTGGAGCCGAGGTTGAGAGCCACTGTGCTAGGGCTTCAGGGACCCAAATTGCCAGGTTGCAGGCTAAAGAGCAAACAGAATCCACAGCAGATACCCCCTCTCCTCTGCAACATGTCCCAAATTATGTTCTTTGCAGTGTTAACTCAGAGAAGTACCAATATGTGCTTCTCAAAAACAAGGGTCCTATCAGTGAAATCCTACAATGTGTGACTTTTCTGCATCTGGCTTGTTTCACTTCCCAGAATGCTAATGGTCGGGGATCTCCTTAAAGCTCAAGGTTCCAGGTGATAGATACAAACCCCGAGTGCAAGACTATGAGAGGCTGGTACATTTGTAGATACTCTTTCCTGAAAGTGCAGCCCTTGGGAATCCCAGCTTATTGTAAGAAGGGCCTTTTCTTTGATGCCTCATTTGTGCAGACCCTGGGCTATGGTTTCTCTCCTCCTTGCCCTGTGTGCTTTTTTTTTTTTAATTAAATTTTTTATTTTATTTTATTTTATTTTATTTTATTTTATTTTATTTTATTTTATTTTATTTTACTTTTACTTTACTTTAGAGAGGGAGAAAGAGAGTGAGCAGGGGAGAGAGAATCTTAGGCAGGCTCCACACTGGGCACGGAGCCCCACAGAGGGCTCCACCCAAAACCCTAGGATCATAAACCTGAACTGTAATCAAGAGTCCTATGCTCAACCGACTGAGCCACCCAGGCATCCCCTTGCGTGCTATTTTAGAAGGAAAAGTTAACCTTTTCTAAATTGGTAAATGTCGTTAACACCAAGTTAGCACCCATGCTTGCTTACATCTCTGGCTTTCATTTTGGCTCAAAGATTCCCGCTTGGTGTCAGCTCTTTGCTTTTTTTCCTTTTTTTTTTTTGCTATTTTGTTCAATGTTCTTGATTATTTTTACCCTAAGGGTCGATCCAAATAAGCTAGCCTGCCATTTGTGCATTCATTTAGTAACTCACTTATCCATTCTAAAATGAGATAAAATATTTAAGATTTATCATCCCCATGCCATGCCTTTTAAGGAGGGGGCATCCCAAAGAGAAGTCTTTTTAAGGGGAGCAGGGAGTATTTAAGGGAGTATGTAGATACAGAGAAAGAGCAGAAGTGCTTCACCTAAGAGGCAGAATGGAGACATCCAGAAGACTCACCAAGACTGTGAGCAGAAGGGACCTTTTAGAGGACAGAAAAGAGAAAAGGCAGCCACCACTAGGAGAGAACAGAGATGTCTATAAATTTTTTTTATGTTTATTTTTTGGAAAGAGACACAGAGCATGAACAGGGAGGGGCAGAGAGAGAGGAGACAGAGATGCGAAGCAGGTTCCAGGCTCTGAGCTGTCAGCACAGAGCCCAAAGCAGGGCTCGAATCCATGTGAGATCACTACCTGAGCCGAAGTTGGACACTTAACCAACTGAGCCACCCAGGACCCTCGAGAACAGAGACATCTAATGGAGATTTTCATGAGGTTCTGCTTCATAGTGTGAGACGTAAATCCATTTCTCTGTTTCCCTCCAAGATCTTCAGTGAGGAATCAATGGCCCCTTGGTGCAAGATATTCTTGGACCTTCATCTTGGCCATTGGAAAGTAAGTTTGGTGGTGAGAAGGCTACTTTGATCCAGGCCCCTTCTCACTGCACAACCAATCATTATATATTGAAGACCTACTACGTGCAGGGCCTCTGGGGGCATTGAGATATGAAAAGGATTAAGGGACAGTCCCTACCACATTCGGTAGGAGCACTGAAACAAAGCACCATGAGGATGCACGTGAAGGAAAAACACTCCTGCCATGTTTCCCCTTTACTGTGATGCCATGACCACACTCACAACACTTCTGACACCAGATGTGTGGGGTTTCTGCCCACACCAAGCAATTCTCCGTGACACCAGCTGGGTATCCTACCATCCAACCCAATTCTGACGCTATCTACCAGGAAGTAGCATCAGATCCCCCAGGTTAAGGGCTCGGTCCCACAAGACTGTCCCCACATCGCAAGCCCCATGCTGTCACCTGTACTTCTGACTGGCTATAAATCAGGGTTCCCATGACCCCCCTCCTCGGGTGTGATCACTTCATAGAGTGGCTCACAGAACTCAGAGAAACACTGACTTACATTTACCAATTACTTATATAATAAAGGATGCAGGTGAACGGCCAGACGGAGAGGTAAATCAATAAAGAGGGTGAGGCCTGGAAGTGATCCAAATCAAGAGCTTCTGTCCCCCTGGAGTTGAGGAGTGCCACCTTCCTGTAATGCGGATGTACTCACCAAGCCAGAACTTTTGGGATTTTTATGGCGGCCTCACCATGTAGTCATGATCTATCATTAACTCAATTGCCAGCAGGATGGGGAGTGGGGCTGAAAGTTCCAGGCTTCTAAAGGAGATGGCTTGGTCTTTCTGGCGACCAGCCTCATCCTGAAACTATCCAGGAGCCCACCAAGAGTTGCCTCATTAGAACAAAAGACATTCCGACCACGCAGGAAATTCCAAAGGATTTAGAAGTTCTGTGTCAAGAACCAGAGTCTAAGACCAAATATTAGAACAAAATATCTTCCTAGTGCTACTGCCACTTAGGAAATGACAAGGATTTTAGGAGCTCTGTCCCAGAAGCCAGGGGCAGAGACCAGTAGATACGGCTTCTATTGTCTCACAATGTCCATCCCCTCCTGGTTAGGGGGTGAAAAGACAGACTGTATAGAATCCCCAGAAGTATGATTCGTGAGCAGGATTTTTAATGCTGAATAGAAAGAGACATGGTTAGACACAGCAGTATCAGCCCACCAGAACTGCCGGTGGCCAGCATTTCTGATTAGGAAGGCCAGGGCTGAAAAAGGAAGGTGTTGATGGTGTCACCTTTTGACAAAGTCAGCAACATTATCTTCAGAGTGGAAAAAAAAAAAAAAAAAAAAAAGCAAGCAAGTCATGGCCTGAGCCACCCGCATCCAGCCACCCACCGGGCTACCAATGAAGGATCCTCACGGGATAGGGGCACATGATAGACAGAAGGTTACTCAACGAGTAAGGGGGTTCTTACTCTTTCCACGAGGGTTCCAAGAGTTTAGTGCAAAGTCTACCTTCCCTGAGCCTGATGGTGCTTAGAGTCTGGTACTCCCAGTGATACTAGCCAGCTGGCAGGCTTTCCCTGACAGAGAAGGAATGAACTCATGGCTTTTTTTTTTTTTTTTTTTTAACAAGCTGCACTCAGATGAATGGGCACAGGAACAGGCACTGGGGAAAGGGGAAAGGAGTCTATTAAAGATTCTCCTGCAGCTATTTAAATAGTTCTGTTGCCACGTCTCCCTTGTTTGGATGGGGTTTTAATCCATGGTCATAGAACACAATTCTCTCTTCTACCATCCATGTTTCAGTGTGCAAGACATGGTTTATTTAAAGTTTAATAAGTTTAAATATGCATGAGATCATCCTTCTCACAGACATTGGTCTCGCTGTGTCTTATCTGGTGGATTCTATGAGCTGCACAAGTCTGGTTATTAAAATAAAACTGGAGGCCATGACTGCAGTGTAGCCATCAAATGCAGGTGGGGAAGCAGGGGTTATAAAATAGCACTGGGATTCTCCATACCAGTACAGGGTAGTGGTTAAGAGCACAGGACTCCCTCATACAACTATTTAACTTTGGGTAAGTCACCGTACCTCTCTGAGCCTCCTTCACCCTTACGAATGGTACCAAACTCCCAGGCTGGTTATTCAGGACTGAATGAAACTGCTTAGAACAGAGCCTGGTAAAGGAGACTCGCTCAGTAACTGCTAGCTATTATTATGCAATAAGGTGACTTTGATCTCTGTGGGCCTCAATTACCTAAAATCCTCAGATTTATGGCTAAAAATCTTAATTTCCAGGCAGGCTAGAAAGCATCTCTCATCTAAGAGCCAGGTGCTATAAATATAATTCCAATCACAGGAGTATCAAAAAGACAAGTGTTCGTTTAAAATACTTTTTTAACGAGGTATTTGATCTTGGGCATTATAAAAGCAGGAGAGATTATTCCCCCCTCCCCTCCCTGGATCCAAGACCATAGGATCAGTTCTTTCAGACAAAAGTTTTAAGTCTGACAAAGTAGGCAAAGGGAAAAAGGAAATCAAGCACGTCCCGAAAGATTTCTGCCTGCTAGCAGTCTTTCCCACTGTGCTCAATGACCTCGTTTTTCAGTTGCAAATTCAGCTGAAAAGGTGAAAAAAACAACGGGTAGAATTGTCTTGTTATTGTGGTTGAGAGGCGACAGAAAACCAGAGATTAAGGACTGTAACAGTTGGGTTAATTTCTATGTAATCTAAACCACTGGAGGACATGACTGAGCCAGTAAAACTGGGCAAGCCGATGTATTTGTGGTTTCCTCAGCTCTAGGGCTGAATCAAGAGCTCATGCAAGTGGAAATCAGGGGACCTGGATTCCGGTCCTATTTTTTTAGTTAACTCTGTGACCCCAGGGTTGTCCTCGAATTCTCAGGAGTAAGTAAATTCCTAACGTGTGTCCCCACTCCACCTCCTCTGCCCCCTTCCGCCTCATTCCCCCACCCACCACACACACTAAACCAGAGGGATTTTTTCAAGACATAAATTGCTCTCAGCTTAAAACCCTCAGATGGCTGCCATTCCTCACAGGATAAAGATCAAAGTCTGGGCAGGGGGCTACAAGACTCTGGATGGGCCAGTCCTGTCTTTCTCCCTCAGCCGCAGCCGCACATACTCCCCTACCTTCCCCCTCATGATATGTCCCCCAGAGGAGGGCTTTCCCCCATCCCATTCACCTACCTAATTCCCATTCAACCTTCTGATTGTTTACTTTTGTTCCAGTTACTGCTGCTGTGAACAACCATTCCCAAACTTAACAACTCAAGACAACAGGGGTGCCTGGATGGCTCAATGGGTTAAGCCTCTGACTCTTGATTTCAGCTCAGGTCTTGATCTCATGGTCTGTGAGTCTGAGCCTCATGTCGGGCTTGTGCTGATGCTCAAAGCCTGCTCAGGATTCTTTCTCTCCCTCTCTCTCTGCCCTTCCCTGCTTGCACACTCCTTCTCTCTTCCTCTCTCTCTCTCTTTCAAAATAAGTAAAAACATTTTAAAAAATTAAAAAAAGAAAAGAACTCAAGACAACAAACACTTATTTTGCTGACAAATCTGCTGCTTGATCTGGGCAAGTGGGGGGAAGGACTATCTCTACCATGACTAACCGCGGCAGCTTGAAGAGTCCATTTCCAACATGGTGCATCCACATAGGCCACAACTTAGAGCTGGCTGTCAGCTGTGCCCAGCCGGGGTTGAGACCCAGCAGCCATGGCTCCTCTCCCTATGAATCTCTTCATGGGCTGTCAGCTTCCTCACAGCGTGGCCACGGCTGGGTGCTAACAGTGAGCATCCTGAGACATGAGAAGGAAAAGCTGCGGTTCCTAGAGCCTGAGCCCAGAAACGGCATCACACCCATTTCTTTTTGACATGTTCTGTTAGCTCAACCACTCACAAAACCAAGATTCCAGGGGAAGGATACGTACGGCCATCTCTGCCTTGGAAGAGAGTCAAAGAACTTGGGGTATGTGGTTCTAAATGGCCACAACTTCCTCCAACGAGTATTCCCTGGCTCTGTCTCAGCCCAACTCCCTATTTTGTGCTGTCAAAGAACCATATACTCTTCCTACTCAGCCTTATCACAACTGCGTGTTTGGTCAAGCCCATTTCTGTCCCTAGACTCTAAGCTTCAGAGGGGAGAGTCTAGGTCTGTCTCGTTCATTGCTGTGTCCACAAGCCTCCAGCAAAGAGATGTTCAATAAATCCGGGTAGAAGTGAATAAACCAGGGAACCCGTCAATGATTCGAATCAATGGAGGGACTTAGACTGAGGCTCAGAAACTGAAAGGCTCTAAGGGAACTTGCACGTCCTGGGAAGCAATAAGGCAGACAAGGAGCAAAAAGCAGGCAACCCACTGAGAAGCCCACACTGAGGGTAAAGCAAGCAGCAACCTTGATCTTGGGTGCCACCTGACTCTTGCCAGCCAGAACAGGGACCCAGAGTGGCAACAACCTGCAAGTTTTCAGAGCCAAAACGTTTCCATTTTAATGTGAAATTTCCCAATGTTAAAACACAATTGATTCAGACATACACACACTTGCACACACACACACACACACACACACACACACACACACAGGCTTGTTAAAATGTGTCTATTGGCTAGATTTGGTCACAGGCAAAAAGAAATAAAAACCTATGACTCAGCCTTGCTAGAAAAAAAAAAGTATTTTACATAAATGAAATAATTTGCTCTATGATGGTGGAGAAAAAAAATCTAATATGGTATTAAATGTAATTTAATGTTTCCTTTTGAAAGAGCCTTTCTCAGGTAAATGTCCAGTGGTTTCAAAGATGAACTGCCTGTCTGGGCTATTTCTCCCTTCTCTAAGCAAGCCCCCTCCTCCCCTATCCCCAGATGGTGTCTGGCTTGGGAGGAAGCTTCCATATTCTCTGTGGGGGCAGGGCATGAAGCTCTGGTTTCCCATAGCAGCCAGCCTGGTGGCCGCAGAGGTATGCCTGGTTGTGGCTCATCTTTAGGGGCACACTTGTGCCCGCTTCTAAAGTTTGAGATCCCCCACACTTCATGGCTGGTTCAACCAACCAATTAGTCAGCAGTCTGTAGAGCTGGATGAAGCCTCTTTAAGGAAAGGACCAGAAACAGGAAACACTAACTCCAGGCAGTTCCTTGGCTGTGTCTCATGCCTTCATTTCCACTTCTCATCATCCCCATGGCCAGGCTGAAGTCACCTTCCTCTCTCAGGCTGGAATTATGCAATACCCCTAACTGGTCTCCTTGCCTCTGGCCTTGCCCTCCACCCGCCCCCCTCCACAGATCACTCTCAAAATAGCAGCCAGAAGGATCCTTTCTGAACACAAGTCAGACACATCTTCTTTTGGCTCAAAATCCTTTACTCTCCTTCTCATTTAGAGAAAAGGCCCAAGTCCCCTGCAAGACTAGCTGCAAGGCCCCTATTCTCTCCCCCGCTCCTCCCCTTCCCCTCCCTGCCGTCTCTGAAACACAATCCCACCGCAGGACATTTGTACCTGCTGTTTCTTCTGTCTAAAATGGGCTGCCCCAAGACATCATTGAATGGTTCACTCCCCTATGCTCTGCAGATATCAAATGTCAAACCTTCCTTCATCACCCTATTTAAAATTTTAATTCCCAGCCCTTCTGAACCCTCTTCTCTGTTTTTTATCCCTCACAGCACGTCTCAATGTTTAGCCCCGCAGGGGAGGGAGGGTTAGCAAGCTCTAGCCCAGCGGCCACATCCAGCCCTAAGGCAGGCTTTATAGATAAAGTTTTATTGGAACACTGCCATCTGCATACTGTTTACATATGTCAATGGCTGCTTTCATTCTACTAAGTAGTTGTGACACAGACCACATGTCTGACAAAGTCATAAATATTTGGCCCTATTTAAGAAAACATGTCCCAGGGCGCCTGGGTGGCTCGGTCGGTGAAGCGTCCAACTTCAGCTCAGGTCATGATCTCATGGTTCGTGGGTTCGAGTCCCGTATCGGGCTCTGTGCTGACGGCTCAGAGCCTGGAGCCTGCTTCGGATTCTGTGTCTCCCTCTCTCTCTGCCCTTCCCCCACTCATGCTCTGTCTCCCTCTGTCTCAAAAATAAATAAACATTAAAAAAAATTTTTTTTAAAAAAAGAAGAAAACATGTCCCACCCCTGATCTATATTAATATACCATACCCTTTCCCTACTTATCTTGTTTATTCTCTTTGCTCCTCCACCAGAATATGCGCTCCACAAGAGCAGGGGTTTTCCTATGATCTGTTCACGGGCTGCTTCTAGAAGCCTCATCTCTCGAGCCGGCCCATAGTAGGTGCCGATCATATGTGCCAAATAACCACTGGCAAGAGAAGGAGGTGTTTAAAACGGCTGCTCACTGCTCACTCTGTTTCTCTTTCCGCTTCTCCTTCAGCAAATACGACCAAGCCAAGGTTAGGAAGATGGGCGCTGGAGTTGTACTTCGCCCATTCACCCCCGTGCACAGCTGCATCATCTCATCCTCGCTACCCGAGGCTCACGTGTAAGTAGTCCCTCCTCTGGCTCATCTGCCTTGCTTGCTTTTCAGTTCAAGCCAACGGCTCAAAGAGCCAACAACGCATCGGAGGCTGCTGAGCTCGTTCTTTGTCCTCCTGAAAGGGACACAGAGCCTGGAGCCAGCGGCGCTATCTGACGCAAAGAAATAACAGAAAGCAGACGTGTTGCTTTAGAGCTAAGTGGCAAATCCGCTGGGACTGAGCCATTCCATTCCTCACCGAGCCAGACGCTCTAATGTCAAATAGTTTGCAAAGCCTGATAAAATCTGTCTGTAGCTCTCAATGAGCGCGTGCAACAACATCTCAGCCCGGGCTCAGGGGACGCGTTTCCCCCAAAACTCAAGGAGCTATTTCCCAGAGAAGCACCTGTTGTCTCCTGACCCGAGGCATGAACTCATCATTGCGTGGTATAACAGGGGCTCATCAACCCTCCAAAGAACACCGTGGCTTCCTAAAACCTCGGCATCTTCTTCCCCTGTGTCAATTCCAAAGAATTACAAACCCATGTTTTTCTCTTTTGCTAGTTAGCACTTTTCAACCGGAAGATTTGGGGCACAAAGACAGAAGCTTTTGATTCCAGGGCAGGGTTTCTCGACCTTGGCACTACTGACCTTTGAGGACGAATAATTCTTTGTAGTGAAGGACTGACCTGTGCATTGCAAGGCGTCTGGGAGCATCCCCGGCCTCTACCCACTCGATACAAGTAGCGCCCCACCCTGGAGTTGTGACAACCAAAAATGTCTCTAGGCGTTAACAAATGTCCCCTGGGGGCAAAATCATGTCTACCCTCTTCACCACTCCCCCACATTAAGACCCACTGCTTCAGGGCAATGAAAATGGTGCAATGGATTGCAGACTCCTCTGTCTGCTTATCTGTCAAATATTTATTAAGTCCCTACCGTGTGCATAGTGATCACGGCATTACCAACTGCTCTGCAGGCAGATCTCAGTTCTCTCAGCAGCCCTATTGTGCAGGTGTATTACTATCCCCTCTCTGCAGATGACAAAGCAGCCAAGAGGTGTGCTCCTCTGCCCAAGGTCACAGAGTTCAGCATGTCACTGGGCTGGACTTTTAAGCCACATCTGTCTGACTTCACAGCCCAAACATGCATTACCATGCACTACACAGAAAGTGTATCTCAAAGCCTTGCCTTTGGGGAGCTCATGATATGTTTGGAGAGCCAGGTCTCGTACTCGAAGAATAAAACAACGCAAGAGAGAAATCATACCATGAGATGGCAGGAAAAAAATAAAATCATTAATAAGAGCACTTAGTTTATGGGTGGAAGATGCCACCATCACCACCCACCACCACCACCATCATCACCATCACCATCATCACCACCACTACCATCATCATCACCATCACCACCATCATCATCTCTCCCCAATATTCCAGCTTTTGATGAGCCCACTCTCAACTTTCCTCCGACTTCCCTTTGATTGATATTATGACTGGATTCTTGATAGACTTATTTGTTCAAGCACATTCCAACTGGAAACCTAAACTTGTGTTCTTAAAACATCTCCTTGCAGGAATAGGCTTTGTAATTTCTCATCCCATCCCTTGGAAACGTGCTTCTGCCCATCTGTCCCATGGACAAACCTTCTGAAACAGAATGGTGTAGATCAGTGGTTCTAAAGATTTCATTTGCATGTGAATCCTCTGGGGATGGAGGTGCAGGTGATGTCTGGAAAATACCTATTTCTGGGGGCTCAGTCGGTTAAGCATCTGACTCTTGATTTCAGCTCAGGTCATCATCTCACGGTTTTTGAGCTCAAGCCCTACATTGGGCTCTGTGCCGATAGTGTGGAGACTACTTGGGGATTCTCTCTCTCTTTGCTCTCCCTCTCTCAAATAAGTAAACTTAAAAAAAAAAATTTTTTTTAAAGAAAATGGATATTTCTGGGCCCCACCCTCAATTCATTTGGTCTGAACAAACTGAGGCTTATATCAACCTTGGAAGTAACTGGAGAGTTTCTTAATCATCTCCTTTCAATGCCAGATAAGGAAACTGAAGCCCAGAGAGGGGCAGAACCTGCCAAAATTCTTACAACAGGAATTCTGACCTCCTCACTCCTAAATCAGATCTTTACACCAAGTTCGTTAGGCCAGGATGATGAATATTATTATCATCACAGTACTTACTGTCGGTTTCTACTAAACTCTTTACCAGGGATCAGCAGACTTTGTCCTAAAGGGACAGACACTAACATTTTAGACTTTTCAGACCAGACGGTCTCTCTCGCAACGACTTAACTTTGCCATTGCAGCTTTCATGCAAAGCTGTGGTTGTGTTCCAATAAAGTTTTATTTGCAAAGAGACAGTAGCCCTACTGGCCACAGTTTTCTAATGCTGTCCTCTTCTTCTCCTTGGCTGTTAAAAGGCTCTGGCTGCATTTGATGACTGTATCAGTAATTCATTGCTGTATTACTGAACACCTCAAAATGGAGTTGCTTAAAACAGTAACCATTTTTTCGTTGCTCACAGTCTACAGGTCAGTTGGGTGGTTCTGCTGGTCCAGGTTGGCTTGGTTGATCCTGGCCAGGTTTGTGCATGCGTGTGCCCAGATGAAGGGTGAGCAGGAGGGCGGCCATCTAGGGTGGCCTCACGCGCAGGTCTATGGTTGACAAGTTGCCAAGGTGACAAGAGTGACTGGGCCACATGTCTCTCATCATGCAGCAGGCTAGCCCAGGCAGTCGGGAAGGGTTCCAAAAACAGGAGCCTGAGCACCAAAGTCTCTTGAAGCTTAGGCTCAGAATGGATACAATGACACATCCACAACATTCTATCGGCCATAGCATCAAGGACACAAGGACTGGGGGAAAGATTCCACCTCTTGATGGGGAAGATGCAAAGTCACGCCGGAAAGTGTGTAGATGCAGAGAGGGGCTTTTTTTGTAATCAGTGTACCCAAAGGCATCAGGGCACAGTGTGCCTGATCAGTTCTCAGATCCTCAGTTGTCACATCAGCCAATGTGGATCAGAGCCGGCTGAGTCCCTTCCACCCAAAGTAGCTGATCCCAAAGCTGGCTGAATATTCTGAATTGGCTGTATGGGGATCAATTCAATCATGTCAAGGGAGACTTGATCTTTACGTATAAAAAGGTGGGGGGAATGGTCTCTAGGAATGAGAAAGAGCTCCTCCTTTCCTCTCTGGGATGATGGGCTGCCCCTCACAGCCTTCCGTAAGCAACTGTTCAGCAAGAGCAGTGCCTGTCACCTGTCCAGGTTTGTCCTTGGCAGTCGGCATGGGGTGCTTGAAACGGCTTTGTAGACATATTCTGATTTCTCTTAGGAAAAGCACCAAACGTTCTCCTCTCAGGCACGTTTTCGCCCACTCGTATTCTGGGTGGTAGAACAGTTTCAATAGAGTGGGCTATCTGAGTGTGCTCATCTGGAGTTCTGAACGCAGGGATTTTAGAAGCAGGCTTTGTGCTCCCCTGTCCAGTGTTTTTGTCTATTGTGTCCCGCATTTAAGAAAAAAAAATGGCCTCTCTTTTAAGTTGATAAAATCCAAGATAGTGTGCTATGACCTGACACACAGTCATTATGAGGAAGTACTGACTTGTTATCAAATATGTTTCTGGGGACCCTTTTTCTTTCTGTTTCTTCTTTCCAGTTGATTTCACCACATGTTCGATGAACAATCATCAGGTTTGAGGCACTTTTTTTTTTCATTAAGACTTTATTATACACACACACACACACACACACACACACACGTATTTAGAGCAGTCTTAGGTTCAGAGCAAAAGTGAGAAGAAGATACAGAGATCCCCACTATAATGCCTCCCCAATCCGTGTTCAGCTTCCCCCATTAATCAACATCCCTCACCAGAGGGGTACAGTTATTACAGCCTATGAACCTACTTGGACATCATCCTCAACAAAGTCCTCAGTTTACATTAGGGTTCCCTCCGTGTTGCACATTCTGTTGGTTTGGACAGATGATGTGTAATGAATGACATGTATACACCACTGTAGTGTCACACAGAGTATTCTCACTGCCCTAAAAATCCACTGTGCTCCGCGTGACCCTTAGCAACTGCTGACCTTTTCACGGTCTCCATAGTTTTGCCTTTCCAAGAACATCACACAGTTGGAATCACAGACTATGTAGCCTTTTCAGATGGGCTTCTTTCACTTAGTGATATGCATTTGAGGTCTCTTCATGTCTTTTCGTGGCTGGATGGCTCATTTCTTTTTAGCGCTGAATATTCTACTGTCCGGATGTATGTACCACAGATTACGTATCCCTCCACCTGCTAAAGGGCATCTTGGTTCTTTCCAAGTTTTAGCAATTGAATAAAGCTGCTCTATATAAATACCTTGTGCAGGTTTTTGAGAGGCACATTTTGTAAATACAGAATAAGGTCCAGACCCATTGGATGAAACACTTATCCTGGTGAAAAGGGAGGGCTTTCCCCGGTAACAAGAGCACAAATATCATGGATGAGGCACAGATTCAGAAGCCAGACTGTCTGGGCTAAGATTCAAACTCTGCCATTGGCTGGCTGTTTTGAATTTGGACAAGTTATATGGCCTCAGTTTCCTTATCTGCCGAATAAGGATACTAATAGTACCTTCCTCACACGGTTGTTATAAGGATGACCTTAGCCAACGACAGTAACCTGCAGCAGACAAGACTCTGTGGCTTGTAGGCTCGTGGGCTAGAGAGAGAAGTAAACAGGTAGTTAGAGCAAGGACTGGGAATGTAGGGGCAAAAAGATATGCTATAGAGATGGGATGCTTTAGGATGCTTGGAGACAGGCTAACCCAGACCTAGAGAAATCAAGGAAGGCTTCCAGATGGAGGTGACAGAGAAGGAGGAGGAAGAGGAAGATATATCAGAGCAGAGAACAGTCCCCGCCACCTCTCCTCACCCTCACTCTAGCAATTCCTGCCATTTTATAGATGAGGAAAGTGAGGCCCAGGAAAGTTAAGTAATTTAACCGAGAGCACATAGCTGGTAGGTGGCAAAGCTGGGATTTTAACTCAGGCAGCACCAAGTGAGAGAGGGGTAAGCCTGAGCAATGGAGAATTCCACCAAGCTGCAGATGACAGAAGAGGGGAGACTCAAGGCCAGCGAGGTGGATGGGGGTCTCACAGATGACGGTGCGTTAGTTTGCCAGGGCCACCAAAACAAAATGCTACAGACCGGGCAGCTTCAGCAGTAGAAATTTATTTTCTCATCATTCCAGAGGTCAGAAGTCCAAGATCAAGGTGTTAGCAGAGGGTCAGTTTCTTCAGAGGCCTCCTTCTCCCTGCATCCTCACATGGTCTATCCTTCAAGCATGTGTGTCACTGGTGTCTCTCTGTGCGTCCAAATTTCCTCTTCTTATAGGAACACCACTGGATTAGGGCCCACCCTAACTTAGGGCCCCATTCTAACATAATCACCACTTCAAAAGTCTTATCTCCAAATACGGTCGTTCTGAGGTCCTAGGGGGTTGGGACTTCAACATGTGAATTTTGAGGGAGACACAATTCAGCCCAACACAGAGAGTGTAGGGAGTTTGCAGATTTTAAGCAAGGGAGGGAGGCACAGGGTCGGGTTCGTACCTGTTCTTGTCACTTGCAGAAATGAGTCTGATGCTCACATGCCCCACAACCCCCACCTATGACCAGGCAGGGCCCCACCTGGCCAATTAACTCCCTTTGCTCATCCCTTCCTCCCAGTCCCCACCCCACACAACCCAAAGCCCAGGCTGGCAGGGGCTCTCTATGGTGAACAGAGGAGGAGGCATCTCCCTGGGCTTTCCACAAGTTTCTGGGTTATGGTGAGGGTGACGTGAGGTGCCAGGCACATGGCACAGCTAGCTGCTGTTCTTGGCAAAATGCTGGAAGTGGCCCAGTGCTCAGAGCTGCCAAAAGGCACCTGTAGGGACCAAGATGGTGCTAAGGGGGGAAGACAGACAAGAACCGGAAGGCCTACGGGTCTGCAGGACCTTTCAATTAGAAACGAGAGAACAGCAGATGTTAGTAAATAAGGTAAGGAAACAAAGAAAGCGGGGAGGAAGGGCTCCAGAGAAGAAGAAAGGATAGCTGCTGACCACGGTCTTCTAAGACCTGGTGGGCATGGCCACCCTGGAGGGAGTGAAGGGTGAGGTAGTGGAGGATGTTTCCCTTCAAGCTGAGAGAAACGGACGTTTCTCAAGGGATTCACCGGGACAGCCATGGGTCAGCTCTGTACTTGGGCCCTACCTTCTGCACTGGTGCCTTCCTGGAAGCAGAGAGGGTGGATCCCTCCTTGCCACTCTGCACATCAGGCCCGGGAACCCTGGGGATTATTGATCAAGATCAACCTCAGAGAAGAGCAATTACACAGGTTCATAATGGAGGCATCTCACCCATTAGCGTAAGAGGATAGATGATGCAGGGAGGTGGTGGCTGGTCGGGACACCACCTTGTTTCCAGGAACAAATGCAGGCAGCAGGTTAACCCCCTCCTGACCTCACTCCCAGGGCGACCACCACTTTGGCTTGGTCAGCTCTTTGGACAGAGCTGGGGCCCACGGAAGCACAGTCTCTGGGGTTAAACAGACAGCTGGCTTCGGAACCTCACCAATCCCTAGGAGTATGGCCTTGAGCAACTTCCTTCCCCTGAGTCCCTCACCTGCAAAGAAGACACAATAACAGTACCCTCCCTCTAAGGGTGGTTGAGAGCACTGGATAAGATGCTCAGATCCCATCTCTGTCACTAAAAGCTGTGTGACCTACAGCAAAGTGATTGTACCTCTCCAAGCCTCAGTTTCCTCTTCTCTAAAATGGGGACAATGATTCATAACCTTCTCTGAAATGGGGACAATGATTCATACCCCCGCAAGTTGTTGGAGGATTTAAATAATGTGTGTAAAGTGCCCTAGTCAAAGGCTGGCTCATTATAATACAAGATGTCACCCCAAATCAGGAAATATAGGTTAGACATACTTTTATACAGTGTTTTAGTTACATTTTCTAATAACATGTTCATTGTGGTTTTCTTCAACATCCAGCTACAGTTTCAGGCCAAGGACCCATAAATTTAAAAAAATGGGCCCAAATGTTAGTCTGGGGGGAGGAGGAAGATTACAATAAATCCAGTTTCCTTGTGTTCCCAGCCTTCTTTGACATTCTTAGTATATTTATTATACTTTTATCAGGTGAACAGGTAGAGATATCTGTAGGATATGAATGTCCTTCAACCCACTTGTTCGCCTGAGTCAAGACCTCTAGTGGTGGGACCCCATCCATTGTTTCCCCGCTCCTACATGAAACCCCCCCCCCCCCATAACCAGCCTAGGGTCATCTTACATCAAATCACAGCTCTGACACCTGCTAGCCCAGCAACCTGGTAAAAGTTCCTTCATTTCTCTGAGCCTCACATTCCTCATCTGTAACATGAGCCCGTGAATATCTTCATGGGCCCACTGCAAAGGCTCGATGAGATGAGGTATGGAAAACACTTACCGTGCCTCTCTAACTGGAAGCCAGCACAACTGTCTCTGTGTCCATTATGGTGAAGGATGCAGTTCCAGCAGGATCCCACTGTGCACCCCTCTTCTGTCTTTGCAGGGAGCCCCTCTTCCGCCAGCTCTGTGCCCTCCACTGGCTCCTGGAGGCCCTGACTATCGACCACGCCCACCACACTATGAAGCCTGTGATCACCTGCTGGAATCCAAAGTAGGTCTCAGCCTTTCAACCTGCCGAAACTAGCAGCAGATTGTGCAGTAGGGGAGGGCCTCCTAGCTGTTCTTCCCCTCCTCTTGCTACTTTTGGTGGGTGGGTTGCTTTAGGAGTTTTCCGATGTGCTCTGTGGGGCCAAGACAGGGGTGAGCTCAGAGCCAGGGCATACAGGCCATACAGGCTTGTGGGAGCCAACAGTGTGTATCTCCTCCCAGAAAGTCTCCCCAGCTCCACATTCACTAAAGTCACATTGGACGCTTGGAATCAACCAGCCATGCTGTGAGTGTTGACGCCATAGGGACTGGCCAGCTAGACCAGCACACCACTGGTTGCACAGCCAGGCTTCTCCCCACCGCTCTTCTTGGACCATGTCTCCCCAACACTATACTTTTTTTTTTTAAGGTTTTTAAAATAAAGTTTACTTATTTTGAGAGAGAGAGAGAGAGAGAGAGAGAGAGAGAGAGAGCACCCGCACACAAGTGGGGAAGGGGCAGAGAGAGACAGGGGGAGAGGGAGAATCCCAAGCAGGCTCCGCATTGTCAGCATGGAGCCCAACATGGGGTTTGAACCCACGAACCATGAGCTGAGCCTCATGAGCTGAGCATGAACCATTCAGCTCATGACCTGAGCTGAAATCAAGAGCTGGATGCTTAACCAACGGAGCCACCCAGGCGCTCCTCCTCAACACTATTCTTTATTTGCTGCTCTTCCTTTTCACTTTGTTCTTTTCTTTTCTTAAGGTTTTGTTTGTTTGAACATATATTGGTGTGGCTGTTTCTCCACTTGGACCCAAGGGAATACTCAGCGCTCAGGTCCTGAGCAGCTGGGCTGAAGCTCTGTGCCTGTGGTCTAGCCTGAGCAAGTGTTAGGTGTGTCCCCACCAGAGGGGAGGGATCATGCAAAAGCCTTGAGGCCACTACTGCAGGAACTGCATTGCATACAAGGTGGAACAAGGAACAGGCAGGCAGGAAGGCATCGGTTCTTTAAAGAGAGGCATGCTGTCTCCAAGAATGAGGAAAAAGGGAGGACTCCCTGACTTAAGGAATTGGGAGTCGCTCTGTGAAAATCCCATGCTGAGTGAAATAAAATAGTTCCCCGTCCTCCATAAGTGGGAACCCATCACTCCTGCCCCAATGAACTAATATGGCCTCTTTCTCACAGTCCCACCCCGCCTCCCTGCCCCACCACCAAGGTGAATTCAGAATTCAGACTCCGTTCTCTTCCTGAATCTTAATTAACTCCTTCCTCCTGAAGGTGTTTACCACCCACTCCCAACCCCCCTCCCTACCCCTGCCCTAATTCATCTCATGCACCAGCGCCCAGATAAACTAACATCAAATACAACCAGAAATATAAATCATGCACCTATAGACTGGTAACTCCAATTGATTCCATGTTTGGGGTTGGGATGAACTGAAAACTGTAATTTCCCTTAATGCTCTGGTTTATAACCTTTATTTTTTTAAGCAGCAGAAATCACCCCCCCTTTTTTAATGGAAACCCCGATAGTATAAAACAAATTTGTCAAAATGGACCTTCTACACGAAGCAGGAGGTTGGGAGACCGAAGGGATCTAGGGCCCCTCCAACTCTCTCCCATCCCCCACAAAGTACCCCAGGTATTTCCAAAATATCTCTGTGGTTCACAGAATTTGTTTGAAAACCACAGTCTTAAGCCATTTCCCACACATTATTTTTCCTAGAGGAATCCTCTTTTAAAGATCTGAGGTATGTCCTTCCTCCTTCCAGACCTTTCTAATGTCTTCCCCTTACTAATAGACTTACTTTAAAAAAAAAAAAGAAACAAAACAGAACTGGAATCATACTCTAAATATTATCCTGTACATTTTTCTATTTTTCCCTTTAAAGCGTCTTATGGACATCTTTCCATGGGACATACAAAGTTTCCACATTCTTTTGACAGTTTCCATCATCCTATAAACAGAATACCATCCTTCAATAAAGAAATGGTTACCTATGGTCTATGGTATGGGTGGACCATAAATTAGATAACCACTTCTCTATCGAGGGACACTAAGGTGGTTCCAAGTTTTTGCCATTTCAAACAGTACTGCGCAGAACATCCTTGTACATACATTTTGTACCCAGTTGAAAATACTTCTGTTGGCTAGATTCTGAGAAATGGAATTTCTGGGTCAAAGCAACATCTAATTTTTTTCACAGTTGATTGCTTAGATTCTAAGAAAAAACACCCTCGGCCAGTGGACTTCTAATAGCATTTCATGTCCCCGAGCAAGCTACGAGCCACAACAATTTCACCTCCAACATTTGGGCATCCATTCTCCCAAACTGAGGCAAGAACATACTGTAGGCTTTGGCTTGAGAAGATAAAAAAGGAACATCTTCATTTCCTTTGCTTGGTTTTAGAAATGTGCCCAGAAATGTGACCCAGAATGTGCCCAGAAATGAGCCCAAAATGGTTATCTGTGGTTAAAAAAAAAAAAAAAAAAAAAAAAAAGAGTGGTCACGTTAGGAGCAGTGGAGGCTCTACCTGTGACTTGTCAGGGCAGAATTCCATCAGGGATCCATGGATATCGAGCTCTATCAGAACAGAACATGAACCAGATCAGCCTGACAGAAAAATACATCCAGAAAGATCCCTACGGGAAGTCAGAGTATTTGCTGGGGCTTGTTTTTTCTAGTGAACCATTTGATCCTGATGGTGATTTTAGTTTGGGGTCAGTGGTATGCTGGTAAATGTGTAATAAACAGAACAGTTCTCCAAGAAGGAAAAGCCATGCCAATATCCATGGTGGGCATAGTCCAGCCAAGGCTGATTTCAGGCTTACCAACGTGATGCCATTGAACCTGGGGCCGGGAACACGTTCAGTTCAGAACACGTTCAATTCTTGTGAGTCAGCATGAGCCACCGTTTTTGGGGGTTGATTTTTTAAAAAAATATATGAATCTGAGGGTGGGGGCTGGGCAGGGGGTTAGGTTTCCTAAAAAGTGCCAGAAAATCTTTTTAATTAGCAAGAAAGGAGAAGGATGTTTTCTCTTTAATGCCTAATCCCTATTTATGATGTTTCATCCTGATACCATAATTCAAATTTCCCCAAATCTTCAAATGCATTTTTTAGAGCCCAGAAGAATTAAGAGTGAGTAGGAACAAGCACATGGATGAGTTCAGGCTCTGCCACTTAGTAGCTATGTGACTTTGGTCGCTTAACATCTCTGGGCCTCTGTTATTTCATCCATCATATGGGTTCCTGCGGGCCTCAGAAGAATTACTGTGAACATCAAGCAAGATAAAGAACGTAGAGCATTTATCCCAATGACTGAGAGCACAGCCAAATGATAGCTATTCAAGATTAAAATCCCCATTTCAAAGAGCAGTTGGCTGTATGATTATCAATACCATTGAGACCCAAGGCAAGGAAAGAAAGAAACTTCTGAGCAGAGTTTTACCAACAGATGAGATCCATGTCACTTGAAGAATGAACAAACAGACAGACAGACAGACAGACAGAAAAAAAGCTAAGCAAGGTCAACCAAAATCTGGTTGCAAAAATAAGCAATCGCGGAATGACCCCAAGAGAGAAACACCAAACCTCTAGTTCTCCTGACTGTGTTTTCTAAGTTTCCACCATCAAGCAGCCAGCATCTCCTGCTATTCAAGCATCTGAAACACAAACCCTGAGCCCTGACACCCACCTTGCATTTTCCAAAAGGAAACATCCATCATCGGGGACCTGCAGGTCCCAGAGGTTTCTCTTCTATTAGGCATGATGATGGCTGTAGATCAAATCCTGCCCTCTTATGGATTTTATAGCAAGAAAGTGGGATGGTTCAATACCTTAACATGGGCTTTCTCCAGGCAGCAAACTTTTGCTAATTGGCAGCTCCCATGCTGCAAGCAGAAGATGATCTTTGTTAAAGCAGGGAGATCCCATATTTGGCTGGAATTGGTGAATGGTTGGGTGAATGGACAGATGACAGATTCTAGGATGTCATATGAGTTGCGTCTGAGTCTCCCCTTTCCTTAGCGGGGTCAGGGAAGGCCTTCCCAATTTCATCATGTGGCAGTTCACACACATTATCATTTCCCAGCATCCTCATTAATCCCACGGCCAGCAGGAGAGTTTATTTCAATTGACAAGGTGATTGGGTCCACGAGAGAGCAGACACCGAGCTTTCAATAACAAATATGCTGATTACCCTTCTCTCAGAGACGCAGGCCTCTATTTTGGCAAGGAAGACTTATTTTATATATAAAGGTACCCAAATCTTTATCCAAACCCTCGAGACCAGCTGTGTTTCAGAATTGCTTTTTTTTTTTTCCTCTTTTGGCATTTTAGAAAGGAAATGTGGGGCAAACACCATAGAAAACATCACACACACACACACACACACACACACACACACACACACCCCGAGAGGACAGGGTAGCCAACTATCATCCAACACTGTATTTCTGCAGGAAAAAAAAAAAGAATGAATATTTACACTAAGTGTATAATAAAGATAAAGGTCATCATTAGCCTACCATCAGTTCAGGTCATGTTTTGCTGCCAAATAAGCTATTAAAAAACTTTTTTTAAGTTTATTTATTTTGAGAGAGAGAGAGAGAGAGAGAGAGAGAGAGAGAGAGAATCCCAAGCAGGCTCATCAGTATCAGTGCAGAGCCCGATGAGGGGCTCAAACCCAAAGACTGTGAGATCATGACCTGAGCTGAACTCAACAGTTGGAAGCTTAACCAACTGAACCACCCATGTGCCCCTAAAAAATTTTAAGTTTATTTATTTATTTTGAGAGAGAGAGAGCTAGAAAAAGCAGGGGAGGGAAGGGGGGAGAGACAGAGACAGAGACAGAGAATCCCAAGCACGCTCTGTGCTGGGCAGAACCCGACACAGACCTTGATCTCAGAACTGTGAGATCATGACCTGAGCCAAAACCAAAAGTTGGATGCTTAACCAACTGAGCCACCCCGGTGCCCCAACATTTTTCTAGTTTTCAACACTCTTTGGATTTTGGAATTGGATAAGGGTTGTAACCCTGTGTTGGCATTATTTTTTTCTAGAAATTAACTTTCCAAGGACTGACTAGAAAGGAATGGGCCTTTACAGAGAAGCAGCCAAGATGAGATAGATGCAAGCAACCATTACAAACCTTAGTGCCACTTTTCCCCAACTCCATTCACCCCCCCCCCCCCCACCCCCGCCGCTGCCATCTTCCCTAGTTCCCGTGGGAAAGAACTGGGCACACCCCTGGCCAAGCAGGGGAGTAAAGAGTTCCTGATTTACCTTCCAGGCAGGGTACAGCATACACCATGGGGTGAAGGTGTGAGGAGCTGTCCCCTGGACACACTCAAGCAGCACAATCATCTATGTCTTATTGCCTAGGACTGTCCCACTCTTTTTTTTTTTTTTTTCTAATGATTTTGCCCAAAGTCATATGGGCTTTTTTTTTTAAAGTTTATTTATTTTTGAGACAGAGAGAGAGCATGAACGGGGGAGGGGCAGAGAGAGAGGGAGACACAGAATCCGAAGCAGGCTCCAGGCTCTGAGCCATCAGCCCAGAGCCCGACGCAAGGCTCGAACTCACGGACCGCGAGATCGTGACCTGGCTGAAGTCGGACGCTTAACCGACTGTGCCACCCATGCGCCCCAGGACTGTCCCACTCTTAATCAGGGAGTCCAGGTGGGTATAATCCTGACTTTCATAAAGAAAGTCCAGACACTCGGGGCGCCTAGGTGGCTCAATTGGCTAAGCATCTGACTTCAGCTCAGGTCACGATCTCACAGTTCATGAGTTCAAGCCCCGCATCGGGCTCTGTGCTGACAGCTCAGAGCCTGGAGCCTGCTTCGGATTCTGTGTCTCCCTCTCTCTCTGCCCCTCCCCCACTCACACTCTCTATCTCTCTCTCAAAAATAGATAAACATTTAAAAATTTTTTAAAAAAGAAAAAGAAAAAAAGAAAGTCCTCACACTCAAGGGCTGGGCTGCCCAGGCACGAAGAACCTGCTGTTCCTTTAGAAAAACATGGAAGGCTAAAAGGCAACCACACTTTGATGTTTCAAATATGACACAGGCTCCTAAATCTGCCTACTGTGTTATAATGAAAATAGCTGGCACCTGGGTGCTTCCGATGTCAAGCACTGCTCTGAGTACTTTACGTCATATGAGCCTCATTCTAACTGACAGATGAGGAAACTGAGGCACAGAAGATTTAAGTAACTTGCTCAGAATTGCATAGCTAGTACAAGCTAGGTCAGAATTTGAATTCCGGTAACCCGGTGGCCCAGCACACGTGCTTAGCCACTAAATGGCAGTTTCCTCTGTTCCTAGCTAAAGCCCCAAAGTCCTCAATTAATGTAGGGCACGGTCTGGTGTCAAAAAGCAAAAAGAAAAATTCATTGCAAAGTAATATTTGTCAGGGGGTGTCCAGGATACAAAAGGGACTGCAGCTTACCAAGATGATGTGATATGTGCGTGTGTCATTTTCTTTTAAGAAACAACAAAAAAAGGCCATTCTATACTTATGGCTTTGGTATTTAACTTAACATATGGGAACCGTCTCTCCATATTGGAACCACTTTTAATGACTGTGGAGTTTATCAACATATTTAACCAAGTCCTGTAAGAACTTTAAGTCTTTGCCAGATCGTCAATCTTGTGGGGGGAAAAATGCAGCATCATTCTGAAGAACATGCAAAAATAGCAGTTATTACATTTAAGTTGTTTTTCCCTTGTCATGTGCGCCCCTACCCCACCCCGGAAACTCTCATGTTCCTCAAGCCTGCTGTTTTCAGGCACTACTGGGGATACAGCAGTGAAGGAAGCAGGTAACATCTCTGTTCTCTGCAGCTTTAGGGGAGCAGATAATAAACATGCAACAATCAAGATGCTGTGAGATAGCACCAAGGGTCACAAAGAAATTGACGGGGTGATGTGACAGTGGCAGGTTGGGGGTGACTTTTAAATTGGGTCATCCGGGAAAGACTCACTCGGGAGGTGACATTTGAGTGAAATCTTGGATTTCACCTGCTCTCCCCTCTGCACTGATTTAATTGCAAAATGCCTCCCCTGCTTTACTCAAGAGGACATCTCTGCAGGAGTAGGGGACCTTGGCAGGATGATGGGAGCACCTGTCACTAGGGAGGCAACCTGCCTGGGAGATCCTGGGAGCTCTGATCTCTGTCCCCTCCTTCCCTGGTGCACAATCAGCAGTTACCGCCGATCTCCAAACTCAGTCATGGACTCGTGAATGCATTCTAAACCGGTCAACAGACTTTCCACTCTGAGAAGTAGGTGTTTTACCCCACATGACGGTTCGCAAAGGCTGAGTGAAGTATTTGAGAAAACCACTCTGATGGCCGCTGTGGAGAGATTTCAAGTGACACACTAGGAACAAAATGTGCTTGGTGGGTACAGTTAAATGAGATGCGACGGGGCTCAACGCTTTCGTCCCTTGATTGCTAGCAAATCAGATCCCCCAGAAAGCTTCAGCAAGGGGAAATTATGGTCTGAAAATCGTAGCAGATTTGCCCCTATGGGTCTGCCCTAGTGCCTCGTTCCCCACCATCAGCCCCTCCTCCAAGCCACACTTAGACCGCTGTCGACAAAAGCATACTGTTAAGAGTTTAACTGTGTTCAGTTCTCTGTACAAGGCACCCCGACAAGCCCCTAACAAGCCCCAAATTTCATCTTCACAGCAATCCTCTGACATAACTAATATTATTCCCTCCATTTTACAGATGAGGACACTGAGGCTCAGAGAGGCTAAGTAACTTACACAAAGACACGCCTCGGAAGGAGGGCAGGCACAGGACTCGAACATCCAGGCCACCTGACTCTTAAACCCACTGTTAACCACCAGCATGCACTGCTTTCCCAGTCCTATTGCTCAGAGAGACTTGCCTGAGGTCACACAAACAGTAGATCAGGGACATCAATTAGGTAAACTAAATTAAGCTGCCGGAATGAACAACCCTAAAATCTCAAAAGCTTAATGCAACACAAGTGCATTTCCTGGGCGTCCTACGTGTCATCAACATGGGGCTGTGCTCCTTAGTCGCTCAAGGACCCAGGCTGACAGGAGCTCCTTGTCAACATAAGCTTCCACCATCAACTCGGCAGCAGAGGGAATCTGCCTTGAGGGCTGGCCCTTAAAGCATCCACCCTAAACGCCACATTCAATTGCATTTATTTATTTATTTATTTAACTATGAAATTTATGGTAAAAAAAAAAAAAAAAACAAGGTTAATTGCTTTTAAACAAAGCAAGTCACAGCACTACCCCTGTCCTCAAGGAGCCGGAAAGACCTGGGACTATTTGGTAAACAGCACTAATGACCACCCCACCAAGCCTTGGGAAGGACGGACTGTCAACTTGCTGTGCCCATCTCAGACAAGGTGTGCAGCCAGCCCCCTGTGGACAAAGAAACACAGGTGGTTTACTTCTTTTCCTGCCCCTGTTTGATCTTCCTTTTTTTGGTTTATTTGCTACTGAGAATGAAACATCACAGAGACTGATTCTGTCTAACCAGGGCCCTTTCTTTATCAGTGGCTTTGCACGAGCAAGGGCGCAAGGGCTGTTTAAGATCTCTGGGAGCCTCGCTGCATTTTTAACTCATTTACCTGCTGCCTGGAGTCGCAATAGATTTCGGGTCATCTAGGAAGTCAGCGTTAACAGAAAGCCTCCCCATCTTCCCGATCGGGCTTGAATATTTAAGATTTTGAAAGCTTGGCTGGGACCAGATTTAATTTTGAAAGGGGAAGGGGGTTGCTTTTGAACTTCAAGAAGAAGGCTGGAGGCACAGCAGGAGCTGCGTTAGTGAAAGGAAGGAGCCCCAAAGCCCTGTGGTCTTGAAAGAAACGCTCCAAAGCAGAAACTGCTAAAGCTTCCAGTTGGTGAGCCTTAAATCAGACTTCAAAAGCGCCGCTAGTTTAAATATTGTTTATAGGACTGAAGTATTGCTGCTCCTTCCTCTGGCTGGATTTTAAATATTCCCTAATTTGATTACTCGGGGGAGAAGCAGGCAGAACCAACATTAAATGAGCTTCACTGTTAATTATTCAGAGGGCTTTTTATTGTGTAATCAAACATAAAGTCTTACAAAAAGCTTGAAGGCACATTCTCACCCCGCCCCACCCTCCCCAGCCTGACTTCCACCTTGGCGCCTATGTATGTTTCTTGGGTTGTGGCTGTGGGCTGATAAATATTCAGCAAAGTCCTGCCAGGGAGGAGGGCACACCTCCCCCCCCACCCCCACCCCCAGCCCCTGCTCCACATCTGGGCTGGTAAAAGCCTTCGATTTCACTACCCAGAGCCTTGTGCCATGAGAAGCCCGTCTTATGCAAGTTTGAGCTTGATCACCCTTTATCTCCTATATCTGAGCATCTCCCACCTCCCTCATCAGCGCTCAGCAGCCCCTGAGAAGTCTAGACCCCTGTCAGTGCCTCCCGTCATCAACCTGGTCTGGCCACCTCAATTCCTCAAGTCCCTGCTCTATACTAGATGACAGCCAGCCAAATGATTTAAAGGATGCCAGCCATCCAAAATCCTTTCTGCAGAGAAAAAGGAGATAAAGAAAGGGATGGGTGGATGGGTGGACGGATGGATGGATGGATGCATGGATGGATGGACGGACGGAAAGAGAAATCAGTGAGTTAATCAATCATTGATTGATAGGTAGAAGGAATTGAAAGAGCACACACTGAGTCTTCCTGCTTGTTTATCAACAGAGATCCACTGTCCTGTAGCCCCAAGTCCAAAATCCAAAAGGCTCTGGAAACAATTTTTCCATAACTCATTCTGCAGCAAGCTTTGACATGAACCAAACTGACTTGGTGGCACAATCTGACTTGAAGTTATTTACAGGTCTTTAGCCCACCTAGAGTAAATATTCATATATGTCACTGCAGAAATAGTAATGTGTCTGGTTACAGGATGCTGTCCCAGTCCCCGCTTCTGGAAGGATTACGTTAACATATGGCACAGGCAGCATATATCCTTCCCAAAATGCCAACGTGGCAACACATCTGGTCCTATGGGTTTCAGATGAGGGATTACGGGCACAGCACCAACAAAACTTGCTGGAGGCTCAGTCTCATAACCAGAAAGTTCCCAACCCCTGAGGGGAGGAACCAGGATTTAGGGTACCCAAAGTTTAGTTAACTGGGGAATGGTGGTGCTTTAAGAAAAGGAATAGAAAAATTGCAGTGGAAAATTAGGTACAGGGACCCATCAAGTGACAGTCATTAGTTTCACTGTAAATCTGAACCTGGGTGAGTGACCTGAGCACCCTCGCCCCCGTTTGTTTTCTCATCTGTAAAATGGGGTGACAATGACTGCATCGCAAAGTTTTACTGAGACAATTCAGTGAGAAAGCATCTTGCACATAGCATCGTACAGAGTTCTGCTCAATACGCTCCAAACCAGTGATTTTCATTGTGCAAAAACCTGCCCCCACAACCTCTCCACAGGCCCCCTCAGTTATACTCTCTCCATGCTACTCACAAGTGCCCCTCCTGGTAGGATTCTTGGACACCACCGCAGGCAGAGATTCAGAAATGAACATGCCTTTCAGTTCACCCCCCAGGAGTAGCTGCAGACTTGCCCTGGAGTTTAGGAGAGGACCCAAGTCCAAATCGCAAACAGATGCAGAATGAATACAAATACATTCACCTCCCTCAGCCCCACCTTGTAAGCGGTGGTCTCTCCTAACCTCAATTTTCACTGGCAGGACCCAGCTATGGAGGACTGTGCCTCTCACTTCTTCACGCAAACGTGGGGGGAGTGGCGGGGGGGGGGGGGGAAGAAACCGTAACAGAGAACAGCCACCATCCATCATCCATTCATTGCATTTCCTAAAAGAACTTGTAGTAAAACCGAGGCTCTGGGAACGGAAAACTCATTAAGCTGTTTCTCACTCAGGGACCCGGGTGGAAGCAAGAACACAATAAAAAAAATCAATAAGGACAAGTCCATGGGACAGAGGTGGGAGCACTTCGTGACAGCACCTAAGGTAACTACCAGCACACGACGCTCTGGTCTGGCTACCAGCCCCGACTTGCATTGGGAGCGTTTTTTGCCAGTCTCTTCTCTGATGGGATTTTTTTTTTTTCTAGTTGGTTCTCTGAGTGAAGAGAAATCAGAACCACATTGCTGTTGGATGGTTTTTGTAAATTTTAATTAAAACGGCTATCTGGGGATTACGGGAGACATGACATTTGGCCAGAAACCACTTCACGGGAAAGGGGAGGAGCAGCTGCGGAGCTGTTCAATTACATGTCACCGGAAGGAAATGGACTCACCTCACTCCATGTTTTTAATCAATATCAGTCATTTCTCTCTCGATCTCTCACTCTCTTTTCAACTCAGCCAGAAAATAAGAAGTAGGTGATTCAACAGATAGGGTGTTCTACAAACAAGAACGCGCATTTACCACCAAGGGAACATCGAGAGGTCTATTCTTTTCACTCAAAACTATTCCAAACCCAAAGCTTCCCAAATTCATCTACCCAACAAACAAGCACCGTAAAGTAATAATGACAAGAGGTAATATTTATTTAAGTTTATTTATTTATTGGGGGGGGGGCACGTGAGTGCACATAAGTGGGGGAGGGGCAGAGAGGGAGAGAGAGAATCCCAAGCAGGCTCTGAGTCATCAGCACAGAGCCCAGTGTGGGGCTCGAACCCATGAACTGTGAGATCATGACCTGAACAGAGATCAAGAGTCAGATATACAACTGACTGAGCCACCCAGGCACCCTGACAAGAGGTAATATTTAGATAAGTAAAGTTGAAAGAGCAGGCACCTAGAATGTTTCCTACACCTGTGCCCTTCCCCACAATATGAGAATAATGTTCATCCCTGCCTACTTCACAACATTAGTAAAGAACCTCAGGAAACACCATGCCAACTCACTTTGAAAGGGGTAGGGAGGCCTGGGTGGCTCAGTTGGGTAAGTGTCCAACTTTAGCTCAGGCCATGATCTCACGGTTCGTGGGTTCGAGCCCCACATCGGGCTCTGCACTGACAGCTCAGAGCCTGGAGCCTGCTTTGGATTCTGTGTCTCCCTCTCTCTGCCGCTCCCCCACTTGTGTGCTCGCTCGCTCTCAAAAATAAATAAGACATTAACATAAATTTAAAAAAAAGAAAGTGGCAAAATGTTGATAATTATTGTGGTTATATAATTTTTAATTTTTTTGACATTTATTTATTTTTGAGAGACAGAGAGAGCACAAGCAGGGGAGAGGCCGAGAGACAGGGAGACACAGAATCTCAAGCGGCTCCAGGCTCTAAACTGTCAGCACAGAGCCTGACACGGGACTTGAACCCAGAAACTGTGAGATCATGACCTAAGCTGAAGTCGGATGCTTAACTGACTGAGCCGCCCAGGCGCCCCATGGTTATATAATTTTTAGAAGCCACTTTTTAACATAATTGCAATGGGCCAGGTTCTATGCTGAGGAAATGCTTTGGGTACATTAGCCAGCTCTGCCCCAGGAGGCACAATTCTAATCCCCAGCTGGGAGAGGAGGAAGTTGAGGCTCAGAGAGGCTAAGTGACTTGCATGAGGTCACACAACCGGGTAATGGCAGAGCGAAGAGTTAATCCTGGGTCTGTTCATGAAACACTGTTTATTAAACACTGAGCTCGTCAAATGCATGTCCTCCATGGTGTCACGATTATAATTGCCCCTCATGAAGAGTTGCACTATTTTCTTGCTCTTTCATCAGGGTGTGCCTAGATCTGAGAAGTAGAAGCCTTTATTTTTTATCACAGAAAGTTGCTATGGAGACACTGTGTACATCTGTCTCCAGAGATGCACAGAAAAAGCAGCAGGAACCACAAACCTTAAAAAAAAAAATGTCCTCCAGGAATATTCATGACAAAAATTGCAACAGGGGACAGTAAATCACCACACTGGAACTCTCACAAAATTGAATTCCCTAGGAAATTTATAGGTCACACTCTAGGCTGAAGTGTGGTCCATTCTGAGGACAAGGGAGCACTGGATTAGGAGTCAGGAGACCTAGCTTAGCCACGGTGACCTGGTTCACCGTGTGGCTTCAGACAAGTCCTTTCCTGTCTCCTGACTTCAGTTTCTGCGCCTCTAAAATGAGAGCTTTGAAAGATGGGCTGCAATCAATTCCCACAGCAACTGATATTCTTCTGTGTGTTTAGAGCTTGTCAGTGCCAAGATCATGTTTGTGTAAGAACCAGGCAAACTGGGTATATGAAAAAAATCTGGATGGGTGTAATGCATTAGGGAGTGGTGAGGTCTGTGGCAAACAGGGATATGCCTGTTCAGCTAAAGGGAAGAACTTCTGCCCAGCTCTAGCCATTTTGCCATGTGAGAATGGAAGTCTGGGGCTTATCATTTTTCAGAGAGACTAATAACCTAGGTTGCTATATAAAAACCTCCCCAATTTGTAAAATTCCAGGCAGTTAATCATGTCCCCACCCCACCCCCAACCCCCCCATGGGCCGCCAGTTTGAAACCCTTTGCTTCTGAAAAAGTATAAGGAATCACTCAGGGAAATCTTTTCCTTTGTTGCCAAAAGCAGTCCCTACTGAGGTGGAACACAGCAGCTGGTTAACACTGCTCCTGAGTGAAATATAAAAAATAGGGAAGAAGCATTTGGGGATTTAAGTCAATTCAGACAGAGTCAGTTCAATAAAGGGTAAGCAAGATGCTGAAACTGCCTGTCACATGTTCCCCCCACATTTTATTTTTCTGCCACTCTCAATTAATCAGAAGTGTCAGCCCTTCACTTCGGATTTCCTGGCTGAGGTTGTTAATTGAATTTTAATTAATGGCAACTTTAGGAGCACAAAATGAAATCCTAGCCCAAGGAAGATCCACACGGAGCTCTGGATGCAGAAAGCTCCTTGAGACCACCCCAGTCTATTCTCTTTGTTTTGTAAATAAAGAAACTGAGGCAAGGCTGTGGCTTGCTCAAGGCCCCTCTGATGTTCGTCCCCCTCCCCCCACCCCACCCAGGATCCAAGTCCAGTGCTCATTGCCAGACTCCAGGCTGCCCCTGGGACACGATGTGTCCGGCCTTCATAAATGATGTTGATCTAAAGAGTCTGGTTTCCAAAGCCAGGAATTCATATTGTGCCAGAGGAGACCGGATGAGGTGACTTCCACATATATTATCCCCAGTTGCAATGTCAGGACAAAGGGGATGCTGTGTCAAGCTCCTGATTGGACAAAGGAGAGAACATGCCCCCTTGGAGATCTGGGTAAACCCACTTTCTTCTTCCCCTGTGCAACCAGGAAGACCCTCCCCTCTTCCCCGGGTGGGCGGCGAAGTTCCACCTGTACTCATGGCCCCACAAGGCAGCCACCAAAAAATTACTTCTGCCCACATGCCGTGGACTCCGTGATACGAATCCTGAGGGACACAACTCTCTCCACCCTGTTAGGTATTTATTAGATGTTGGTGTGGCCTCAGTGCTGTCTCTTCTTCCTATCTGCTTTCCGAAGGTATCAAACACTATGAGTCTGATTGAAAGATGACCTCATTCTTCCCTGCAAGAGCATTCATTTTAAAAGTTCGTAAATTAAAAAAAAAAAAAAAACATAAATACATAAATAAATAAATGTTCTCAAATAAAACTGTTTCCATTCATTGAGCATAAACTATAGCCCAAGGCGCTATTGAGCTCTTACCCTGGAGCAGCTGAGGACCTACTGTGTCCCACTGTAAACCTGGTATTTTCATCAGCATGGGATCAGGGGAATTTTCAATGCCACTGAGAAAAGAGCATTGCTTAAAGTATTTTCAAGCAAGGCCCAATAATTAGCATCGGTGTTGACCTGACCTGGATTTGAATCCTGGCTCTGCCACATGCTAGCTGTGTGTGACCTTGGGCAAGTTAGAAACCCTCTGGAAGACTTGGGCCATGAGTTAAATGAAGACAGGACCCTGCACAGTAGTGACATCAATCATGCAAGCGGGTGAACACACACACATACATGTGCACACACACGCTCTGGTAACCCATCCTGTCTGACTCCTTTCCTCCCAAAAGTCCACATTTCCCTTACAGGGCTTTCTTCTACCTACCCCTTACTACCTTCGAGGGCGTGTCACCTAGACCCTCCTGTCCACCACAACCAAGGCTCTCCTTCCTCCCACAACGAGTGCTCTCATCAGACAAATCTGCTTCCCCGATATCCCACTTCCTAAACGTCAGCTATAGAATTTTCTCCACCCTACATTCTTCAGAAGATTCCAGCAAACACAAATCTTCATTGTTGGAGGGCCTGGCGTCAACTCAGTGGAACAAGAAATTGATACATGCAATGTGGGGTCAAACCAAGAGGTAGCTGGAGAAATGAGACCCATCCTCCCACAGTTTAAAAATCAACTCTGATGATTATTACAAAAGAAAAGTCAAAAGCTCTTCTGGTCCCCGGTAACATCATTAGAATATGCGTTTGGCTTCTTGCGGTGACTACATGGACAACCATGGCACTCACTGAACAGAGTAAGTCCCATAATGTTTGTTTCAAATAATAAACATTTTAGGGGTGTCTGGGTGGCTCAGCCAGTTAAGTGTCTGACTTCAACTCAGATCATGATCTTGTGGTTTGTGAGTTCAAGCCCCATGTCGGGCTCTCTGCTGACAGCTCAGAGCCTGGAGCCTGTTTCAGATTCTGTGTCTCCCTCTCTCTCTCTCTGCCCCTCCCCTGCTCTCTCTCTCTCTCTCTCTCTCTCTCTCTCTCTCTCTCAGAAATAAACATTAAAAAAAAAACTTTTTTAAATAAAAAGATTAAAAAAGGGCGCCTGGGTGGCTTAGTGGGTTAAGTGTCCAACTTTGGTTCAGGCCATGATCTCGCGGTTTGTGAGTTCAAGCCCCGTGTCGGGCTCTGTGCTGATAGCTCAGAGCCTGGAGCTTGCTTTGGATTCTGTGTCTCCTTCACTCTCTGCCCATCTCCCGCTCACATTTTGTCTCTCTCTCTCTCAAAAATAAACATTAAAAAAAAATCTTAAAAAAAAAGATTAAAAAAATCATACACATTTTAAACTATCCTGATTTGTGACAGATCCAGGATACGTCTCATGGTGTTCAGAAAGAGCCAAAAGAAATTCACATTCAGAGCCAGGTTTTTACTTTTTCTTTCTTTCTTTTCTTCTTTCCTTCCCTCCCTCCTTTATTCTTCTCTCTCCCTTCTTTCCACCCTCCTTCCTCTCTCCTTCCTTCCATCATTCTGTCCTCCCTCCCTTCTTTCTGAGACCCCTCTCTCTTCTCTCTTTTCTTCAGACCAAGAAATTCAAAATTCCTATACTGCGTGTCACCAACCGCAAGCCAAGCCGGCGAGGCTCCACCCTCAGTCTGTCTCGGACCAGTGGGGGATCATCCCCCCAGAGCAGTATGATGTCCATGAACCCCGGCTCAGACGAGCCCCAGAGTGTGATCACCCAGGCAACAGGCAGCAAGGACATTGAGGACAATGAATCCTCTTCGACCAAGCCTGACGAAGAACCTCTCCATATCAGTAAGTCGTACCTGAGATCTGCACAATCTGCCTGGACTCTTTGCCTTGAAGCTAGACATCAAGAACCCCTTCTACTCCACCTCCACCTCCATTCAGTTAAAAGAGACACAGGGGTCTCCTAGCCCTGTTCAATTTCCTCAGTCCCCTTTGCTTTTCCCCAGGGGAGACTGGAAATATACTCTGTACCTTGGGTTACTCTGAGCAATTTCTCCTCGAGAGACAGCCCATGGTCATCAATTGCTCCTTTTAAATTTCTAATAATTATAGGGGCGCCTGGGTGGCTCAGTCAGTTGAGCGTCCGGCTTCGGCTCAGGTCATTATCTCACGGTTTGTGAGTTTGAGCCCTGTGTTGGGCTCTGTGCTGACAGCTTGGAGCCTGGAGCCTGTTTCAGATTCTGTGTCTCCCTCTCTCTCTGTTCCTCCCCTGCTTGTACTCTGTCTCTCTCTCTCTCAAAAATAAATAAACATTAAAAAAATTTTTTTAATCCTAATAATTATATTTTATTGAGCCCAACTTATATAAAATGTTGTCACTTCAGCATGAAATCAATATAAAATTATTAATGAGATATTTCACATTTTTTCATACTAAGTTTTTGAAATGCAGCATTGACTTTTTAAAATAACTTTATGGAGGTATAATTTGCATACCATAAAATTCACTCTTTTTAAATGTACAATTCAATGACTGTTAGTCAATTTACAGAGTTGTGCAACTATTATCATAATCTAGTTTTAGAACATTTCAATCAAACCAAAAGAAAACCTCATATCCATTGGCAGTCTCTCTCCTTTGCCACCCCATGGCTCTAGGCAACCACAAATCTACTTTCTGTCTCTAGGGATTTGTCTTTTCCAAGTATGTTATATATGGAAGTTGTATCCCTCTGTGACACTTGTCCCCTCCTCCCCCTGCTCTGGAAGATACATTTTCAGTGGTTCACAATCTGGGGGACACAGGTGCTTTAGAAAATCTATTAAAAACTAGGAGTCCTCTCTCCATAAGAAAATTTATACACACATATATACATAGTTTTGCATACTCTTTTAGGTACAGCCTATGGACTTCCACCAGATAGAATCGTAACTAGATTCCGTAAGTCATGCAAAAAAAATTTTTCTCAGAACTTTCTGAGTTGAGCTTGTATAGTGAAAGGAGATAGGAAAGAAGGGATTTATGCAGAAAGATAGAGAGAATAGAAGAGAAAAAGAAAGGATCATGAACGAGCTGGCCAATGCAAAATTATGGGCTCTGGTGCATGGACCCCTTCCCACCACATCTCCTGTGTCCCCTCGGTGGCGCCCAAGCGGAGGCCTGTATTCTTAGCCAGTGTTCTTTCAGACCATCTAGAATGCCTGTGGCAACCAATGCTGGGCTGGGCTAGGCTGAGCTGAAAAGAACTGGGTGTAGGATAGTTTCAAGGAGGTTGAATAAGAGGTCAAGGTAGACCAGAAAGCCTGATTGAGGCCCTAATCATCAAAACAAAGAATGGACAGAAGGACAAAGCATCCAGTAAGTGGTCAGGACTCAGAGTAATGACTGCCAATGAGAAAAATTCCCACCCTTGTCAACAGGGTGAAAGCCATGAAAATCCATGAAAGGCTCCGAGCCCTGAAAAGCTGTTTGCTGAACAGACTATCTAAGATAGTGAGGAACCAAGATCAGCCATCAGCAGACGTGTGACTCTTATGGATTTCTTGAACCTTCTTTCATTCAACACATATCTACTGATCAGCTACTGAGCACCTGGCACTGAGGATTATAGTTCCTGGCCTCCCCAAGCTTATGTTTTAGAAGGAAAAAGCAGATTATAAACAAAACTGCAAATATCAAGTCAGTTGCAGATGATACGTGATCAGAAGATAATAAAACAAGACATGGGCCAGAGAGAGACTGTCGGTGGGGATGAGGCTAGTTTAGCCACAGTCATCAAAAAAGCCTCTCTCAGCTCTGACCATTTAGGCTGAGGTCTCAGGATATGAAGCCGGGGAGGGAGGCAGGAGTCAGAGTGGGCATGGCCTTTGTAGGGTAAGGTAAGGACTTCAGAATGATCTCAATGGCAACAGCAAGTCTCTGGGAGGTTTTCAGTACAGGACTAACCAGATCTGGTTTTCTCTTCAAGGTGTCTGTGTGGTTATCAATGTTATATCCATGTTGTGTTTCTTTCAGCCCCAAAAGCCCTGCTCTTAAGTAAGAAGAGAAGTGTCCCCAGCTCCAAGAACTGCCTCAGTCCAGAAGTGGCACAGTGTCCCCCAAGAGGAAGCAGGCATGCCGAAGGAAGGAGGGGGTGGAGGGGGAAGGTATCTGTGATGAGCAGACGGGTGAACAGTGCCACCTCTCCAGGCCTCTGAGACACCGCAGACCTGTCCCCAGTCGCTGCCTCCTACCCACATCTAACCAGCTAACTGGTCCCCTCAGTCCTACCTCCTAAAACTCCTTTAAACCTTCTCTCTTCATTCCCGTCGCTTTCATCTTCGTTTAGAGATAGAAAACTGAGGCATGCAGGCTAGTTCCTGCCACTTACATTTTAATACACAAGGTTTTGTTTAAAAAAAAAACAACTGGGGTGATATTCTAAGATTGAAAGATTTTACATAAAAATTTTGATTAAAAACCCACCACCACCACCACTGTGGCAAGAGTGGACCCACAACCATGCACTACATCCAAATGGAGCTGCCCCTCTTAGGGGGGGCACGTGCTGGCTAGTTTTCCACAATCCCCACCACTCCCTATTACCCCCAATCATTGCTCCCAATTGGCCAAGTGCATGGCCATTTATCATCTCATGTGCCCTACTATTTTCCTTAGAATAAGGATGATGATGATCATGACGATGATGACAGTACAAGAGTTAATGCTTAAGAAGACTTTTACGTATCAGGCACTATTCTAGCTTCTACTATATACATACTGTGTACATATATAAATTCACATTTATGTGTATGTATATATTTGCATGTAAATTCAATGAGTCCTCACAATTTTATGCCTTTTTGTAGATGAGAAAAGTGGGGTACAGAGAGATTAAATTATCTGACCAAAGTCACACATCTAATAAGTGATGAGGCCAGAATTTGAACCCAGGAAATCCAGTCTAGCCCTCAAGTCACACAAAATTTGATTTTTCTTACACTAGCTCATGTCATCCATCCCGGTACCTGACCCTTCTTGGTACCTGAGTTTGGAACCCCCAGGTCCACAGTCTCATTACCTCTCACCTACATGACAGCAACAGCTTCCTAGTCTCCCTGCTTCCTGTCTTGCCTTCACTTGCCCATGGATTCTTCTCCATGTTGAGCCAGAAGGAACTTTCTAACTTAAAAATCTGACGTAGGAGTGCCTAAGCGGCTCAGCTGGTTAAGCATCTAACTCTGGATTTTGGCTCAGGTCATGATCTCATGGTTCGTGAGTTCAAGCCCCCTATCCGGCTCCATGGTGACTGTGCAAAGCCTGCTCGGGATTCTCTCTCCCTCTCTCTGCCCCTCCCCTGCTCACTCTCTCTGTCTCAAAAATAAATAGATAAACTTAAAAATAAATCTGATGCAGTGTTGCCCAGCTTAACATCTTTCAAGACTCCCCACTGCCTCTAAAACAGTGCATCTGATCTAGTCCCAAGCTGTTACAATAGGCTCAGCTTTCGCCACTTCATACCTTCCACCAGGCACTCCAACCTCACCAAATAGCTTTCCTCTTCTTAAACAATGCTCATTCTCTCATGTTGTCCTCTGTCTGCAGTGCCTTTTAACCTGTGACACTTTAGTCTGGTGGACTCCTAGTCAACCTTCAAGACCCAACTCAAATGTTCCCTGTGAAGTCTTCTCTGACTCTCCTGGGTTTCCTCCCTGTCATTTCCCTTAGTACTTATATTTGGTTTTACTGAGTACTTAATTTTAACTTACAATTGTATTTCAGTGTATCAGGAACTCCTTTTGGCTAGATACAGCAATCTGAAAAATAGTAGCTTAAGAAAGATATTTATATTTCTTACAGATTAAAAAAGACCAGTCCACAGCTGGTATGGCTCCAAAAGGTCATCAGGAAATCTGCTTCCTTCTGTCTTTCTTTGCCATGATTCTCAGCATCACTTTACGATCTAAAATGGCTAGAATGCCAGCCATCACAGCCACATGCTAGGCTGGAAGCAGAAGAAAGTAGGTGAAGTAGGAAATTGCTCACTCCCAGCTGAATTGAAGCAATCTTTTCAGAAGCTCCATACAACATTTCTACTAAACTCTCATTGCCTAGAATTTAGTCACAGGGGCACACCTAGCTGCAAAGATGTTGGACAACAGGTCTAGTAAATGCTTACCCTCACACACATAAAAGCACACACACACACACGCGTGCGCGCGCGTGCGTGCACGTGCACATATTTCTATTACTAAGGAAGAGGGGGGGAAAGGAATGTGAGCTCCCTGCTGGTGTGGAACAATGACATCTTATTCACCTTGAGCCTGGCACACTGCAGGTGCACAACAATGACCAGGAGATGCGTTTCCACCAGATATCTATGTCCCAAAAAGAAAGTCTTTCTATTTCCACCTCCTCACCCTTCCCCTCTATTTATACGTTATCCTCATCCCATTTGTCAGAGCCTTGACAAAAGTAGATTAATTTCCCAGACTTTCACTGCCTTCTAAAACCTTCTCAAATTTATTCTGAATTCATGAATCCTATTCTGAGAGACACCATTTGACCAAGGTCTAATTTCCAGGGCTGGCTGCATAATGAAGTCTTTGTGGAGGCAAATCACTGGAGACAGCAGGTTGTGGCCTCTCCATGGACTGATCCCCTCCCCAAATCAATGGCAAGGGGATTCTCGAGAAACCAAAGCCCAGGCCATTCCTGCTGCCAGTCTTGAAGCTCCCAGTCTTGGAACTGTAAGAGGAGAAACTCACTTAAATAGCAACCCAGAAAAGATGCATCCCACGGTGGCTAACGTTCCCCCAGAACCCAACCCCATAGAACAAAAAGACCTCCTCCATTTTCCCCTAAAGAGGAAGGAATGAGTTTTGTCACTCAAGAGTGAGCTGTGTGGACAGGCTGTAGATGGAAGGTGGAGGACAGAAGTCAGAATTTTTTTTCTTTGGCGGTGTGATTTAGCACTCGAAAACATAGGATGCCATTGTCTGGGAGCAATGGGTAGTGTCCTCTCCATGGCTCTGGGGACTCAGGACTGAGCAGGTTCCTCTGAGTGTAGGCACCCATTCCAGGACTGTCTTCCTCAGGGAAACCCTATTTTGTGGCACCTGCTCCCCTTCCAAACAAGTATCTTCTCCCAGGTAGCCATGAGGCGTAGATGTGGGCCTCCAAGCCCCCAGGCTTTATTCTAATTCATATGTAACCAAACTCAGGTACATGATGAATGGAGCCTGATTTTGGTTGGGCACCATACATTCCCAGACGCATTATCGGCAAGCAGAAAAAAAAAATTTTTTTTCGGTGCATTAAGTGAGCGAGGAGCCTTCTATATGATTCTCTAGGAAAGCTGCCTGACATGCCAGGTCACTAGGGTCATTTGCTGGTATCCACCCACCCCTAGGCTGGCTTGCTTGTGAGTGGGGGCAGGAGTGGGGGAGCAGTCAGATGTTGCTCCTTGGTTCTGAGGAGATGGGAAGAAAGTGGAGGAACCAGCTACAGGTGCCTTACTCATAGGCTTCTAGACACTCGCCAAGGATTCTGGGATGTGCAGCAGTAGGGGAGGTGGGTGTGAGACACGAGGTGAGACATGAGGTGAGGTGGGAGGTGAGACAACGAGGAAGATCAGATTCAGGTCAAATGGAATCATGCCCTCAAATTACTGGGAAGATAGATTACTTGAGAATGAAGAAGGTGGGGTAGAAAATGGCTGAATGAGGGTGTTGTTCACAGCCTAGATGGCTCCAAGGTCATTGAAGAGGAGCGCCCTTGCCCTAAGCACCCACTGACTGCATTCATAAACAAGGCTGGATACAAATGGCCATAGCAAGCACTGGGCCTCACTCTTCTAGGTATGGCTTTTAAGACCTGCACTTGCGTTGACTACAGGCACCTGACAAAGGGTGAAAAGGGTCCCCACTGGCACTGTCCTCCTTCACTGAACCCCCAAATCTAGCTCAAGTTCTTCCAAATTCTTCCCTCTTTTTCTCTCCTTAGCCATTCACTTATTTACTCAGCAAATGCTGACTGAGAACCCTCGATGACAAGCACAGTGCCAGGTACTTGCAAATCTGTATCCATATAAAACATGTAGGATTTCTACTGTCCCACTCCAAGTACAGTTCATTTTCTAATATTAGTTTCTCAGGGCTGCGTCATGAAGTACCATGAACCAGAAGGCTGAAAACAACAGGAATTTATTGTCTTACACAGTTTTAGAGGCTGGAATCCAAAATCAGGGTGTCATGGGGCTATGCTTCCTCCAGAACCTGTAGGTGGGGAATCCTTCCTTGCCTCTTCTAGCTTCTGACAGTAGCTGGCAACCCTCAGCACTTGGCTCTAGATGCACTGTCAATCCAATCTGCCTCTGCCATCACAGGCCATCCTCTCCCTGAGTGTCTGTCTCCTCTTGCTATAAGGACACCAGTCATATTGGATTAAGATGCCACTCCACTGCAGTGTGACCTCATCTTAACTTAACTAATTATACCTGCAATGTCTCTGTTTCCAACAAGAATGTGAATAGTTCACGTTCTGAGATACTGGGTGATTAGGACATCCACATATCTTTTGGGAAGACACACTTCAACCCCTAACAGTCAGGTACAAAAATGTATTTCTACACTATAGAAAACAGCAACAACATTAAGTATGCAGGGAAAAGTCCACTAGAGGCAGGAGAAATGGGGCAGCCTGAGCGTGCACACCTGCCCAATGGCCACAGGCAGCGTGCAGCAAGAATGAACCCCATCTCAGAGTCTTTTACAGGGGAGCGGGTGGTCTGGATTTTTATGTGAAACCTTCCAGTTTGAAAAGCTGGGCATCTGCATCAAATCAAACAAAACCTGTGAGCTAGATTCAGCCTGTGGGTCACCAGGTTGCCACATCAGGTCTGTGGGATCAGAGAGGGTTTCCTGAACAAGACGATTTCTTCTGAGAATTGGAAACCATTTTGTCTCTGGCTACACTAGAGTTTAAGGTCGGGGAAGGGAGTGAGATGAGACAGGAGAGAAAACAAGCAGCCAGACCCTGCAAAGCCTGAGAGGCCACTTGGAGGAAATGTAGATGCTGTCCAGAAGGAAAACGATGAGTCACTGGTTGTAAGCAGGGAGATAATACCGGGTGTATAACCTGCCAAACGCTGTGGGCTGCCTAGACCCCGATCTACCCTCTCCAGCTCCCCACACACAGAAGCAGAGTGGATACCAGCCCCGCCTGCCCTCTGGACAATGACCTCTCATGTTCCCATCAGATCTGCAGAAGCTCCTGGAGATGGTTCGGGAAGATGCCCGGAGGACAGTCATAATGGAAAATGGGATGCACAAAAAAGCGCCCAGGTATTGTTCTCTTGACCCCTGGGGCAAATACAGGATATCAGAATAACAGTGATAACATTAGCCACAGCAGTTCTGAATCCCTAATATTTTCTCTGTGACAAGCACTGAGCTATGTACTTTGTTCATGTATATCACCTCCCTGGGTTCTTACAACAACCCTCTAAGGAAGATACTGTGGTCTTTATTTTACAAATGAGAAAATGAGGCTCAGAGAGGCTAAGTAACTTGTTCAAGGTCACCCAGCCAACGACGGTAAGGGCACAAAACCTTCTAATTCCAAAAAGCATCCTCTTAACCACCATGCTACCCTGCTTCCCAGGAGTTGTAAGGTTATTCATCCACTCTTTTACTGAATATTTATGACCATGTATAGACTAGGTACTAATTATTACAGGAAGCGTTATAAAAGGGAAGCTCGGACTAAGAGGGTGAATACTAGGGAAATGTGATCTAGTCTGGGATGTGGATGAGGATCAGAGAAGTTCCCTCCAAGGAAGAGACTATAAGAGATTGTGGATGAGGCATGAAAAAGAGCTACCCAGCCAAAGTTGCGGGGGGGGGGCGGGGTGAGGAGACAGATGAACGTTTCAGGCAGCACATGTGCAAAAATGGTGAGGAGGGACCATGGCGCCTTCAAGGACTGAAGTGCGGCCAGAATGGGATGGAGAGAGGCATCAGTCTGTCTGGGGACCCCAGAGGCCACTTCCAGGATTCTGGTTTCCACCCTAAGAGACTGGCGAGACTGGCTCGTGGCGCTGCACTTGAAGCTGAAGTGTCCTCCTCCTGGCGGGAAGCCTTATCCACGGGACTTCCGACCTCAAAAAACCTCAGAGAGCAGGCAAGCTAGAGCTGGAGTTCCCTTCCCAAGTACAGATCCTTCTGAGTAAGCAAATGACTTTCTGAAAATAAATGACACACTGGAAGAGGTTCTTCATCGCTTTCAGCCTACTGGGATGCCGGCTATGACTTATTGGTTATTGTTATTACCATAATTACAGTTCACTGAGCACTTTCACATGCATCACACCCGCCACTGCTTGCTAAAGACGAATTTGTCTGCTGCTGCCTCAACTGGCATCGGGGCTTAGAGGGTGGCACTCGGGAGGCATCCAGAGACAATGCCAGCCCTTCAGGCCCTGGCCGCTCTTACTGATTTATCAGCGTTGGAGACAGACGCTAATGATGAAGCATCAGCTCCCCGGGTCTCTCTCCTTTGTAAGAACTCATGGCATGATCACTGGCATTGGAGGCAGACTGACATGCATCTGAAACCCGGAACAGGTCAACGTAACGTAGCCTTTCTCTAAACCTCAGTTTTCTCGTCTATAGGATGAGACTGTGTGGCCTCAAAGCGTTGGCCTTGGAACCAAGGAGGCTAGGGTCAATCTCCATCCCCATGATTTAATTGCTGTGTGATGTCGAGCAAGTTGCTTCACCTCTCTGAGCCTGATTCCAATTCTGTAAAGTGAGACTCATTAACAACCTACCTCAAAGAGATGTAGTGAGAACTACATAGCCTTATCTTTGTAAAATATTATACTTGGGGAAATAATGTCTATTTCAATGAGAATTAGCTGAAATAATGCATTTAACATATTAATATTAGCACCTGCCTAGCATATCGTAAGCATTCAATACATGATGACCGCCGTGATGGTGTTGGTGGTACTTTTGTTTCACACGTGGCATCCCACAGAATCTTCGCAGCATGTTGCTGAGGCGGGTGTATTGACAGCTACCCATTACCAACGCCCCACCACACGGATGGAGAAGAAGAGCGATGACTGATGATGCATAAGGTCCTCAAAAGACAGAACCACGCGAGAACACAAAACTCACCGCGTGGCCTCTGTGTTCACTTCAGTGATACAATAACCATGGTTACAAGAGCGAGAACCTGTTGAGATGTCCCATCTTCAACTCCTCTGGGAGAAAAATCTCCCTAATCTCTCCCTGAGGCAGCAGATATTGGAGGCTTCTCTTTAGAGCTGTAGAGAGACAGTTAAGAAAAGCTGCACATTTTCTTTTGTCCTCCTCGCTTTAGAATCTGGATTCCTTTTTCAATTTAGGCCCCACATCTGTTCCCAGCAGGGATGACAGAGGATTCTGGGGTTTTTAAGAACCCCTAAAAGCCAACTGGATCAGCCCCCAGCCTCAAAGCCAGACTGCCCTCTGGCCGTCTTAGTCCTGTTCAGGCTGCTGTAACAAAAATGCCACAGACGGGGTGGCTTACAAACAATAGGTATTTATTCCTCACAGCTCTGGAGGCTGGGAAGTCCAAGATCAAGGTTCCAGCCGAGTCGGTGTCTGGCAAGGGCCTTCCCCATAGATGGCAGTCCTTGCCACAGATGGCCGTCTTCTCATTGTAACCTCGCATGGGGGAAGGGAGGGGTTTCTTTTGTAAGGGTTTGTAAGAAACCCTGGGGTTTCTTTTGTAAGGGTGCTAATTCCAATCATGAGAGCTCTGACTTCATGAGCTAATCATCTCACAAATGCCCCCACCTCCTAATACCCTCACCTTGGGGGTTAAGATTTCAACAGATGAGTTCAGGGGGATGCAAACATTCAGACCATAACATCACCTAGGAAGATGACCTTTTCTTAAAACTCTGCTAGCAGTATTTCCTTTAAAAAAATTTTTTTTAATGTTTATTTATTTTTGAGAGACAGACAGAAGGGAGTGGGGGAGGGGCAGAGAGAGAGGGAGCCACAGAATCTGAAGCAGGCTCCAGACTCTGAGCTGTCAGCACAGAGCCTGAAGTGGGGCTCGAACCCACAAACCACGAGATTATGACCTGAGCTGAAGTCAGATGCCCAACCAACTTAGCCACCCAGGCGCCCCTAGCAGTATTTTCTAAGTGTCTCTGGGGATCAGAATCAGCTGGATCCTTGTTAAAAATACAAATTTTTAGTCTTCATCTCAGAACCACTGAATCGGAATCTCCAGAGGAAACTTTATTTTTTAACAAGCACTCCAAGTGAACACTATTTCACAGTATGTTGAGAAATTCTAAGGTTTCAAAATGTGCTCTCTGCACACCAGTATCAGAAGTGTGTGTGTGTGTGTGTGTGTGTGTGTGTGTGTGTGTGTGTGTGGTTTTTAAATGCAGCTTCTGGGGCCTCGCTCCAGGCCTAACATACCCAAATCTCTGGGAGTATGGCTCTGTATTAGCAGCAATCTCTCCAGGTCTCCAGGTGATTCCTATGCCCCATAAAGTCTAAGGATCCCTGCTCTCGAAAGAGAATCCTCCCACAGATACTGACTGCCTCCAGGGCACCGTATGTTGAAGGCCTTATTAAAAGACTCATCTTGCTTTGCAGTATCTTGTCAATCCTCAAACAAACCAAGAGTGATTCTGCCTATAAAGACGTGCAGACCACCCGCAAATCAAGGTAGGAGACACCCCACAGTTACAGGGACCATTGCGGAGATGCCCCTTACCAGACTATAGAAGGTGGGGCAGGGAGGAGGGACTTTTTCCTTCTTCATTAGAAATAAGCTTCTTAATTCCTGCGGGGGGGGGGGGTAATCCAGGTGTCTCTCCCCACATCCCAAAGTGAATATCATAAAGTTAAAAATCTTCCTGTAGTAGAGGGGTATGAAGCAAGGAGGATGTGTTACAGGACTGCCCTTTCCCTCTTTACGTGAGCAACTTGTAGCGAGGGAAGGGAGGTCTGCCCCCATGTCATTTATTCATCTGAAGTATACTCATCAATCCCCATGTGTGCCAGAAACTGTGCTAGGTTTGGAGGGATTCAACAGACTGCTACCATAAATCTCACTATCTGGACTGAAGCTGTAACTTTCTCGTGTGCCACGGACCATCTGGCAGTCTGAGGACTCCTTTCAGAAAAATGCCTTTAAGTCCGTGCTGTAAATAACAAAAGTTTACAAAGAAATCTGTAGTAATACAGATTATGACATTACAACCAAATGTGGGATATAGTAACCTATGAGCTTCTTTAGCAGTGAGTTATATAATAAGACTTAGCACATCTAATAACTACTATAATTTTAGATTAGTGCTGAGTATAAATGATCTTTCAAAATATCTGCCACAATTGTGACGCAAGGTGCAAATACATGTGATTTCCATTCCTGCTAAAGGCTAGTTGAAATAAAGATGTGACCTTTTTTCCATCTGCATTCATGGGCTCCTTGAATCCTGCCTTTGGTTAAGAATCACTGGTCTAATGGGAGAGCCATGTCTTTATTAAATAATCCCACAGGGTTAGCCATATAATCATGACTATGGAAAGTGTTCTGAAGGACAAGCAAAGAGGACTGGGTGAATGTTGAGCACCAGGGGCCCAAAACTGAGTTTGACATTTAAGCTGAGACCTGAAGAAAAGAAGACTTAGCTAGCCTACGGCTGGGATAGATGGGAATCGTGTTCCAAGAAAAATGAATAGCATGTACAAAGAGCCTGAGACAGAAGGAATCATAGAGGCATTGAGCAGAAATCGGTATGGCTGAAACTCAAGGAGGGCCAAGGAAAAGGGAGATAGAGACAGGCAAAGGGTTCTTTGTTATTTACTTCTGTTCGCTTGTCTATCACAGTGAATGCCACTACTTTCCTCACCTGCCACATCCCCCGAGTCACACTATCAGCCCTAGAAAAGAAGAGAGCCACCTTCCAGACCATCAGGAGGAAGGTCAAAGCCAACCCACTCTCCCAAAGAATGCATCTGCAGGGGTTGGGGCTGCTGGTTGGAATCCAAACACAAGGGTTTCTGGGTACTATTCCTGGGGCCTGCATCCCAGTAAGGTGGGATAAGGGCTCAATCCATCACCTACCAGGGCTAAGACCTCTAGATCCAGTCCCCTGAGCCTCTGGGGAAAAGCAGCAAAGGTCAGGACCTTTCCTGCGGAGAGGGGTTTGGGAAGTGGCAGGCCTACCTAAAGAAGTTCCAGGCACTACAGGGCCAGAAGGGAAGGGTCAGCAGCACATCACAGGGATAAGAAAAACAGGGTTATTCTCTAGAACCACACAGATAAGGCAATCAAGTAAGTCTTCCAAGCATTTTGTAAAAACAAAGGGAGACAGGGCAAGAGAGAAGGTGAGAAACACTGATGCTGAAGGACCAGATCACTAAAGTAGGACACAAGAGAAGGTGCAGGGGAGGGACAGGCGTGCACAATGGAGCTTCACCCCTTCTAGAAACTCTGACCAGGCAAAGTCACAGGAGGGAGTAGCCACTCAAGGAATTAAATCAGCCCATACCTGGGAAGTGTTCAGTGTCATGAGAGCTGACTGATCACAGATGAGGACACTGATGATCCCGAGCTGAGTTGCTTGCCCACAGACTGGGAGCTGGTGGTGCCAGGGATGGGCTCTGGAGCCAGCTCTGTCTGCCTCCAAAATCAAGTGAAGCGAGTGTTCAGCTCAGAGTCCAGTTTAGAGAAGACAATACTTGAATGAAGAAGCAGTCTGGGTTTGGGAAAATCGACATCATGACTAGGAAGACTTGACTATCCCTTCCCCAAATCTGCACTCAGCCCCAGCTTACATGCCAATTGGTGTAGAGAGAAAAACGGAAGGGCCCCAAGTCAACTTGTCCTCCAGAAGGAAAGGTCAATTTTGTACAGATGAAACTGGGATCCAGAAAATATGTCATCCTGACAGAGACAGAAGGTCAAAGTCAGACTACGAGACTCAGAGCAGGTAGAACTTGCTGTAGACCATGAAACAGGGTTGGATTTGAGAAAGTGGAGAAGAAACAAGAAGGACCCTCCAGGCAGAGGACATGGGTAGAAGCAAGGGCCAATATACACTGAGAACAATATACACTGAGTTCTATGACTGGTCCTTTGATTAGAGCCACTTCCCTTACCCGAATTCTGGAGGCTAGCAGGTGTCATAGGAGCCCTGAAGACACCCTTTCTGTGAAAAGCAGGCTCCAGGCAACTTGAAACCATCCCTTTGTGTTTCAGTGAAAGATCTAGCAGTACAAGTGGAGAAAGCCACACTCTGCTCATCCAGAAGAAGTCTAAAAGGTAAGCCAGACGGGCAGCGGAACAAACTGGCCAAAGGGACTATGGTAATCACATCCTCTATCTTCCCAGGGGTATGGAAACAACCCAATGCAGACCAGACTCCCCAAAGTCATACACATTGCTTAAAGACAAGGGTTGCCCAGGGAAAGGGACTCATGGCCAAGGTGCCAACGCAGACAACGGCAAAAAATTCCTCTGTGCCAGGCACTGGGTGAAGCATTCTATATTCACCATCATGCTTATTCCTCAAAACCAATCCTATGAGGCAGGAGTGTTATCCCATTCTACAGAGGAGCAAACTGAAACCTGGCCAGGTGAGATGTCTTGCCCGAGGCCACATAGCTAAGTAGTGGTACTGGAGTTTGAACTGGAGTCTCCCAGCTCCAAATTCCATTTTCATCTCACTGTCCTTAACATTCACTGGGCTCAGGTGACCGGATGTCTCCCTGTGGACTTATTTAATAAAGCCTGAACCACCAGCTCGATATTGGGAAGATCTGTCCTTCCTATATCCAGGGGAATGCTGAGAGAAGCATTCCACTGCAGAACACCTTGGGGCCCAGGGAGTGCCACATCATGGGTCTGATCTTGCACCCTGTCCCCTAAGCCCTTCTTATCTGTGTCTACAGCCGTACCAACCGGGACATTATCCAGTACAAGAGTGGCGTGTGCAACACCATGAGGGCAAAGTTTTACAGCGTGGCCCAGGAAGCCGGCTTCTGTCTTCAGGACAAGATGGAAATCCTCATGAAGTAAGGGCACACATATATCCCTTCATCCAAAGGACATTCATCTAGTACCCACCATATGCCCACTGATGCCAGGTGCTGGGGCTTAGCAGGGAGTAAGGACATATTTCCTGCCCTCAGGGAGCTTACAGTCTCCTGGAAAATATGGGCGGAAACAAATAACTAAATTTATAAATATATAGGTACAAATTATAATCATTGCTATACAGGAAGACACAGGTTACTATGAGAGAGAGAAACCATGAGGAACTAATTTAGGTCAGGTAATTCAGGAGGACTTCTCTAAGGAGGTGACTTCAGGCTGAGCCTTGACAGATGAGGAGGAGCTGATGATGTACACCAGCAGCAGGCTAAGTACATACAAAGCTCCAAGTCAGGAAGGGACATGGAAAATTTGCAGAGAGAGAAGTGGGGAGTGAGAACTGCATTATGCACAGCCATGAATGCCACACTTAAGACTTGGAACTTGATTTTAAGAGCACCGGTGGGCTACTGGAAGCCTCTCTTTCCTATGCTGACAACCCAGTAACTGTCTTCCTTCCCAGCCTACCCCTTGACTGCGGTGACCATTCACCCCCAATGAACTCATCCATTCGATGAAAGTTGCACGGTCACCCTGTGCTCTACCACCCTTTCAGTATGGAGGCGTTAGGGTTCAGGGCCACCGTTTCAGAGATGACTTGTCTCCGCCTTCTGGGAGCCCCCAGGCTAGTGAAGAATCCAGACAAGTAACCAGACAATGACCAGACAGGCTGATGACAGCCAACATGAGAGTGAGCAGGGGGCTAAGGGAACACAGGGGAAGGATGTCTTGCCTAGCTTGAGGCAGCAATCGGAAATGCCTTCCTGGAGGAAACAACATCTTCTGTTTCATAAAAATTGGTGAGATTTCCAGAGCACCTGATATGTACCCACGAGCTTTGTATTCATCACTGAGTCCTTACAACAATCCTAGGAAATAGGTGCTATTATTAGACCCATTTTATGGATGAGAAAAGTGGGCTCAGAAATGTCTTGTCAAGACAAGGTCACCCAGTGGCTAAGTAGTAAAGATGGAATTTGAACACAGAGAGTCACACGCAAAGTGGGAAGGAGGGACAGGAGCTCCTGGGAAAAGCAACAGCAAAGTCTCAAAGGCCAGAAGGGGCACAGGGGACCAGGAACTGCCATTAGTCAGGTGTGGCTGGGGTTCAGGTTGCTTTCAAGGTAACCAGAGAGACAGAGGCCAGATCATAAAAGGTCTTGCTAGCCCAGCTATAGAGGTTGAACTTTATCTCAGAACTTTGTTCATGAGCTAAAGCATAAAATGCTGAGCTGGAAAATGCTGTAGAGACTGAATAATCCAGAGCCTTAGAGGGCAAGTTACTCAGGGAACCTTATTCCAAGTAAAACGAAAAGCCATTGAAAGTCATATATAGGTGAATGCACTGGTTATAGTTACAATGCAAAGTCTCCTTAGAGAGCTAGGGCATATGCCCAAAACAGTAAGAGGAGTGGGGAAGAGAGGAACCAACCTGAGTTAAACACCTACTGTGCATCCGGCACTAAGCTCCGCACTTCGCACACATTGTATCACTTAATCCTCACCTCTGAGAGCTAGGACCATTATTATCTTCCATTTTACAGATTAGAAAGCTGTGTAAATACAATATAAAGTAGGGAGAGAATGATAAAAGGTGACTGGGTTTCGCAAGAAAAGAGCGTTTCAGGACCTTGGAGAGAGCTGTGTCATCTTGTGGCCTTCGCCACGTTGTAAACTGAAGAGTGAGAGGGCTGAGGACTTCATAGAGAAAAGGTGTTTAAGTCAGATCTCAAAGGGCAACTGGGATGGATAAAGAAGAAGGGGGTCTGATATTCCTCTTTTTCATACATCCTGTGATGCAGGCGCCAAGAAGAGAGAGGTCTCCAGAAGTTCCATTCTTTTGTCTTTGTCTCCGATTTTAAAAAGGATATAGCAAAAATGAGGCATCAAGTCTCCATGATAAAAGGAGATGCAGAAGAAATTGCAGACCACTGGTAAAGATCCCCGGAGTCAGATAAGATGGTCTTTGACAGGGGGAAGAGGGAAGGGGAAAGGGGCTGTTGTTGGAAAATCACATTTGATCAAGACAATTCTTGGCCATAGACAGGCTGTCAGGCAAGAACCCCTCAGTTCCTGAACCACAGACAATCCAACAACTGTATTCTCCATATTTATTTTCGGTCTGGATCAGACTATCAAATATGGACTAATTTGCCAGCCTCTTGGAAAAGGCAGATGAGGCAAACCACATGAAAATTCCTACAGATTGTGAGGTTTATGGGGCAATCCCTACATTCTGCAAATAAGTTGACCCTTTAAGGATATAAAACCAGGAAGGCATATCCTAGAAACACTGTGCCCCAGCATGGGGTTATAATATAAATACAAGAAAAAACAACATGGACTGAGCAGTTACTGGGTGGCAGACACTAACCTAAGAAATTTTCCTACCTTATTTATTTTATTCCCCACAAAAATCCTGAAAGTTACATATTAATACCCACTTTGCAAACAAGGAAACCTAAAGATTTAAACCCCTGTCTGACCCCAGTCTCTATGCTCATCTAAGATACAGAATTAGAGTCTGCCATGCACCCCATCATGGCAGGGTGAGTAAATCAAGATCTCAGAGTAAGATGAGAAAGTCTAAGCATGTACCCAGGATCCTTTCCATGATTTTAATAATGTAGAATGGGAACTTACAAGGAGACACAAATAAATATATGAATCTATACCACAAAATATAAAATACAAAGCAATACAAGTAGCCCAAAGTCCACGGTAAATGATCAGTTTCTTCTTCAAATTTCTCTACAATTGATTCATCTATATGGGGGGGGGCGTTTTTTCTTTTTTAAAAAAATTTTTAATGTTTATTTATTTTTGAGAGAGAGAGAAAGCAGAGTGTGAACAGGGGCGGGGAGAGGCAGAGAGAGGGAGACACAGGCTCCAGGCTCTGAGCTGTCAGCACAGAGCCTGACACGGGCTGGAACTCATGAACTGTGAGTTCATGACCTGAGCTGAAGCTGGACGCTTAACCGACTGAGCCACCCAGGTGCCCCACCTTTTTTTTTTTAAAGAGATGCCGTCTCCTGCCTTAAACCCTGGTCACACCTGAACCACCTCCAGGTAGGAATCTACCTTGTTCCCACCATCTCAAGAATGGATTACCAAACTACCCTCAGACTGCTGCAGCATTCAGAAATGTTTTCTAAACCCGCTGAAACACACAAAGCTGTGGTCCAAGCTTACTCACTATCAGAGACATAGAAAATACACACACACTTCCCCTTCCTCCTCTCCCTCCTCCTCCCTTTTCCCCCTCCCCCTCCTCCTCTTCCATCTTGTGTTTAAGAGCCCCTTGCATCCTGGCAGGTATCCCACAGATATGCCCATGTCCTCCTGGCCTGATTAGCCCTCAAAAGAGAAGCATCCAAAATCTCAGTGCCCCTTCCTTCCTTCTAGCTTTTCACATTGTCTGCTTGATAGAAAAATCATAAATGCTTTAAAGCATGTCCTTAATTTGTTTTTTTAATGAGATGCAAATCATGCTCCAGCTTTTACTACCCCTAAAAAAATAAAAAGACTTGCCTGATCTGTGGGCTGTTTACATTTCGGTTGGAGGCAAGCCTCCCAGGTGAAGACGTGCTGCCCTGGAGATATTACATGAGTGGCAGAAACAGAAAGTGGGGGTGGAAGCTCTAAGATACTCAGACCCACCCCCCAGCAGGTTCCTAACTGGCTCTCTCTTCTTGGGATTGGGAATTGAAGGTACTTTGATCTGCTGTCCAAACTCCCCAAAGATCTGAAGAATTTCCGCCCTGCCAAAAAGATCCTGGCGAAACTACAGAAGTTTGGGGAAAACCTAGACCTCAGGATCAGGCCCCATGTCCTCCTGAAAGTGCTACAAGACCTGAGAATCTGGGAACTGTGCTCTCCGGACATCGCTGTGGCTATTGAGGTAACTACTGTGTCCTTTCCCGTCCTCACTGTGCCTCCAGTGTCCTCATTCAGTCATCTCTCAACATCCAGGCACCATTTAAGTGCTGCGCACACAATTAAAAAGACATAAGGTCTCTGCCTTCACGGAGCTCATCATCTAACAGGCGAGGGATTATCACATGACCTTGGTGGTTTCAAATCCAGGGGACATTATAGTCTATGTAAATGGTGCCCCCTGGGGAAACTTGGAGGCTTTGGAGACACATCAGTAAATGGACACATGAATAAAGGAACTGGCGATCTTAAGAAGAAGCACTCTAAATCTGGCCCGTGAAACAGCAGCATAGACCTCACCTGTGTGCTTATTAGAAATCTGGAATCTCGGGCTTTAAACCAATGTAGAACCTACATGTAAATGAGATCCCAGGTGATATGTATGCACAATAAAGTTTAAGGAGCACTGGTTTAAGGTAAATGTACAGCGGACCTATCTTAACTAGGATGAGTGGGGAAGGTGACTTTTAAGCTGAAACAGAACTTGACTTGTGTGAGGGACTCCTAGGCAGTCAATAAATAGGTTGGGGAGGAAGTAAGCAAGGAGGTGCAAGGATATAAGGGGACTGCTCAGTCTGTGCAGACTTTTGAAAGTCAAGTTAAGGATTTAAGTCTTCATCTTGAGGCTGCAGGGAAGCCACTGAATGGTTTTTAATGATAGTTTATCATCACTACCCACTCTAGACATTCCTAGGGCATCAAAAGCTATCAGCAAATAGGAGGAGAGGGAGGGATTCCATCCTAAGGTATTAATAGAGATTAACAGAGTGACTTCCTTAATTTCACCCCATGGCATATGTACATTTTCACAGGGCTTTCAATGTCTCAAGATAAAGATGGGACTCTAGTGGTGGAATTCTCAGTCCTCTGGGTGTTTTCATGCCAGACTGGCGCTCCCACAGGCTGACCTGGGTGATTATATGTGGGTGCAAGGTGAGGAGTCCAGGGATGGGGGATAACCCTGTGGACAAATCCCTAGGTCCAGACTCTACTCCCCACATCTTGTGAAGCTCTTTCAGGAAGGACTGGTAGGCCAGTCCAAAACTAACTCGAGGGTAACTCTCCACTCCCCACTTGCCAATTATGGGGTCCACTTTCCACCTGCCAGCTATGGGGGTATAGAAGAGGCAATCTCTGAGTGGATAAGATAAAGGGGGTATGGATGCTCCCCCATTCTCTGAGGTGAGCATGAGGTGAACATGCTAGTAAAATTTAGCATGTTCCTCTCCCAGTGAGAACATCACAGAATGTGGGGGTCTCTTAATCCTAGAGCCTATATGAAATTCTACATTTTGTATCTTAAACCTTTCCTGGAAGCAAGTTATCATCAGTTCTCAAAGAAGGCTACAAACCAAAAAAAGTATAAGGACAAATGACTTTTTAAAAAGATATTAAAGTAAGACAGAAAGAAAAATGCAGACAGCTGGGTTTTCCTGCTCTCCCCAAATTTCTCTGGGTCAACAGTGAGAAAAAGGGGCTTAGTCTGATGAACCAGGAAGCTGGAAAGGTGTTCTTTTCTTGAGAGAACAACCCCCATCACGATGCTCCAGGCATTATGAGTATGTGCATGGTTAAAGGTATCCTGGAGCCACCAACCTCAATCACACATATTCTAGGATCTTGGAGGTGGGGCAGGAAAGGGAGTCTAGCTTTCAGACCAAATCTCAGGTTGCCACTGTGTTTTCCCCACAGTTTGTACGTGAACACATCATTCATATGTCTCAAGAGGATTATATCAACTGGCTGCAGAACCGGATCAATATCCCCATCCGATCCCACAGTCTCCGGACATAGACTGGGCCTGGGTCAACCAGCTGTCCCAGTGGAGGAGGACTAGACTACACAGTATCCTTGCTTCCTATCCGGGTTCTTCCTTCCTATCTACTCTCATGGATACTCACTAGAATATATGAGACTGACTTCCGGCAACATTCTAGAGGGAGATACTCCCAGGTGGAAACTCCTCTGAACCTCACACCCCGCCTCAAACTCCCAGTGTCTGTTCCTCATTGGTCCAGTCTGACTCTACCCACTCCCTCTCCAAATTCCTTTACCTTACTCCTCTTCCTCAAATTCTGGCTAATAAAATGGAGCTGAATATTTGGTGTCTGGCTGGGAAAGAGTTGGAGCTGTGGAATTTGGGTGTGATATTCAGATCCTAATAATGACCACAGTTACCATTTATTGAGCTTTCATTATGCAATAGGCCCCCAGTGTTGGGTGAAATTTTATTGCCTGATAATATCATTTCTGTTTTTTAATGTTTATTTATTTTTGAGAGAGCGAGAGGGAATGCTCCAAAGTGGGGGAGGGGTGGAAAAAGAAAGGGAGACACAGAATCCAAAGCAGGCTCCAGGCTCTGAGCTGACAGCAGCAAGCCTGATGCAGGGCTTGAGCTCACGGACCATGAGATCATGACCTGAGCTGAAGTCAGATGCTCAACCGAGCCACCCAGGTGCCTCTGCCTGATAATATCATTTAAATTCTCACAATAACTTGGTTAAGTAGGGAATGGTTATGTTGTCCCCATTTACCACCATTGGAGCTACAGCGTATTTCTCAACATTAAGTATAGGCAACAGATGGATAGTGGGGTAGGTGGGTAGATGAATGGATGGGTGGATGGATGGGAGGATGGATGGATGGATGGATAGGGCATTCATTCCCCAACAAGGCAAATGGTGTGCAAGAAAATCTCCACCTTAATAGTCCTCATATATTTCTGGTGCTCTTGCTTGCATAAGGAAGCTCAACTTCCTGTCATCTCAAATTGTGTATGGACTCATCACCATTTTACCTCTTTTCTCACTTTAGTCTTATGCTTACCTGTATTCTCACTAAGTTATAGAACCTGTAGTCATTTTAACTCTCACTGATGGCCCAGCTGATTAATGATTAAACAACTGGACTTGATTTGCTCTTATTCCCAGATTGGCAGAGCACTCACATAGGCTGGCCCTCCACATCTCTTCATGATGATCTGGAAGGGAGGGAGGAGTGTGGAACCAGAACTATTTTTCAGTGTAAGCAACATCTTTTTTTTTCTGTTCACCTAGTCAATCATTTACTCATTCATTCAAAGAATGTTTACTGAGAGTCCAATATGCATCAACCAAGTTCTAGGTTCTGAAGATACAGCAATGACCAAAGCAAACAAGGTGCCTTCTGTCTTGGATGTTACATGGAGACAGACAAGTCAAATGGGATCGGCAATGGGATTGCATAGGCAATGGGATGGGCATAGGGATTGCATAGCATCACACATCTCTTCACACTGACATCCTTTGTTAACATGATACCTTGACAAGCCATGAGGTGCAAAGTTGAGACACTGCCTATAAGAAGTCCGCGAAGTTAAGAGATTCCAAACCTCTTTGTATTAAACAGGAATTTAGGTGAGGGAGAGGAGAGAATAAAGGAGAGGAACCAAGGGAGGAAAAAAGAGGAAGAAGGGAAGAGGGCTGAGTAACAGAGTGAGAAGGAAACTAGGGAGAAAACCAACCAGGGAAAAGTCCGCAAGGTGGGGCTGGCCAAGAACTACCAACCAAACCAACCCCCTCCACTGTATCACCTTGGATCTTCAGTCATTTCTATCACACACTCAAGTGCCATCTGTGAGTGATGTTTTGAGGAAATAGGAAGAAAGGCTATGTTCTACATCTGGGTCTACCTGGGGGTAAAGAAAGGGCTTGAGGGACTCAGAAATGAACACAGTAAAGAGTTTAGTAGGAGCAGAAAGTCAGAAACAGACTACTATTCCATAAGCTCTCTAGATTTACAGAAATCCTGTATGTACATTTGGTCCCCCACTAGACAGGGGATGGGACTCTGCCAAATTGATAAATATCTCATACATCTCTCAAACGTCAGGTGACATTTAATTACGCTAGAGAATCAGCACAATGGTGCTCAATTAAAGCAAGTACAAGAACATCCCAGGGGACATAGGGCTGGGGGTGGTAGGAGGGAGTGGGTCTCAACTCATACTTGAGATGTCAGGAAAGGTTTTCTAGAGAAGGTGATTATACCTGTAAGATGAGTGGGATCCAGGTAGAGAAAGGTAAGGAGGGAGGGAAGAATGTTCCAGGTACAGAGAAGAGCGTGCACAGTGGCCTAGAGGCAAAAAGAAAATTGATGTCATTTGAGAAACTAAAATAACAAGGTCTGACTAAACTGTAAGATCAGGTTGACAGGGCAGGGAGATGGAGGAGGGAAACTGGAGGGAGGTACAGACAAATTTGGAGATGCTTTCTAGGCCATGTTATGAGGTTAAGACCAACCTCCTGGCAATAGGGAGCCACAGAAGGATTCTGAGCAGGGGAATAATCAGATTTGTATTCAGGAAAAAAGAAAAGGCTACCGTGTAAGTGCAAGGCAGAAAGCAGGGAGCTAAGATAAGGCTGTCACAGTGATTGCAGGGAGAGCAATGGCAGTGGGGAATGAAAGTCTCTTTAAAAGAATCAACAGAACCTGGTGTGGTGAGTGACAAGCAGGCAGAAGGCAGAGTGTCAGGAATCATGTCTGGCTTTCCAGCTTAGATCTCCGCGTGGAGGATGGTGCCTTTAATGTACCAGGAGGAAAGGAAGAAAAGAAAGTTCTGAATGTTCTGTTTTGAGCATATTGAGTGGGAATATCAAGTGGAAGGATCTGAAACTCAGGAGAGAGGATGCAGTGGAGATAGAAATATGACATCAACATCGCATGGGCCCTGATGGCTAAAGCAGGAAGTGGGAGGAGAGGTTAGGAGAGGAGAAGACACAGAAGGCCTTGAGGACAGATGGACAAGAGCATCAAGCAACCCACTCACAACCTAGCATTGACTGAGGGACTGCTTTGTTGCAGACACCGTGGAAAACACCTGACATGGATTATCTCATTTCATCTTCACGATTCTGCAAGGCCAGGCTCACCTGCTCTAGAGACGATGAAATCGAGCCTCCCAAAAGTGTCCTGCTGACTCTGAATTCCCTCCCGACCTCCACCACTGCCCTCTCTGACCCCAGTCCTCACCATATGAGACGAGGGGGTCACAAAAGTTATCTTGCTTTTGAAATACCAAAGAAACAGCTTTACTGGCAGGACTTCCTGGCATTGTATTTATTTACAGCTGCAGCGCATTCCACAGTGTGCAAATAAGAAAACATACTCCAGTAATAGCTGAGCTGATGTTCACAGCGTCGCTCTTAGGTGGGCATTGTTCTAATCCACATTTTACAAGTAAGGATAGTAAAGATACCAAACCTTAAAGTCATCTGCCAACAATCACACAGCCGGTAAGTGGAGGAGCCAAGTCCCGAACATATCTGTTTTGGGCAGGGGAGATGCCGAAAATCACAAGACACTGGGCCCTCCTGCTGGCGGCTTTCTGAGCCTAGTTCTCAGAGCTGTAGCTCCATCTAGTGGTCGGTATCAACATTACGCTCCCATCATGCTAGTCAGCGGAACAGAACCCTCTGCCAAAAAGGAAGAAGGCAAGCATTAAGAGTAACAAGACCATTCTGCTTAGACAAGGAGTATTTACTCAAACAACAAAGGCATTTGACAGCTAGGATAGACTGGGGACTAGGAGGAAAGAATACATCACCTCCCAGATCATAGGCTCAAAGAAGAGCCACAGGGAGAAATAAGTTTTGCTGTGAGCATCTTCATCAGAATCATAATTAAGCACCTACTATGCGTCAAGCGTCTGCCAGGTGACCAGGATCCACTGTCCTGCTGCTCTGATCAGGCCACCTGGGTGGCTATCCTGAGAGTTTTAAAAACCATATGTGCCCTCACAGAAGCTTTTTCTGTAAAGGAGCAGAGAGTAAATATCTGTTGCATATTCTTTTTATATGTGTAGCCCTTTAAAAATATAAAAACCATTCTTATACTGGAGGTCGTATAAAACAGAGTACACCGAGATTTGGGCCGCAGGCTATAATTTACTGACCCCTGTTAGAGCGTAAACTGAAGGAAGAAAGGGAATTTTCTAGTTTTCCCTAAAACCTGAGACGGGGAGGGGCACCTGGGTGGCTCAGTCGGTTAAGTGGCCGACTTCGGCTCAGGTCATGATCTCGCGGTCCGTGAGTTCGAGCCCCGCGTCGGGCTCTGTGCTGACAGCTCAGAGCCTGGAGCCTGTTTCAGATTCTGTGTCTCCCTCTCTCTCTGACCCTCCCCCGTTCATGCTCTGTCTCTCTGTCTCAAAAATAAATAAACGTTAAAAAAAATTAAAATTAAAAAAACCTGGCACAGGGAGAGCTGGTGAAAATAATATGGTAAATATGTAGACAAAAGGTTCTTTTGCACTATTCACAATAGTTAGGGAATCTTACATTTCCTTTAGGAAATGGGGAAAGTGGGGGCGCCTGGGTGGCTCAGTCAGGTAAGCATCTGACTTCAGCTCAGGTCATGATCTCACGGTGCGTGAGTTCGAGCCCCAGGTCAGGCTTTGTGCTGACAGCTCAGAGCCTGGAGCCTGCTTCAGGTTCCGTGTCTCCCTCTCTCTCTGCCCCTCCCCTGCTCAGGCTCGCTCTCTTTCTTTCTCTCTCTCTCAAAAATAAATAAACATTATTTTTTAAAGGAAATGGGGAAAAGGAATGTATGCATGCGTTAAAAATTCTAACACCACAAAAGGACATATGCTAAATAGTACTTCTTTCCCCTCCAGACCTCAGACCCCACTACCATCTAGAAAGGCAACCTCACCATACCTAGTAGCTTGTGTATCTTCCAGAGTTACTCTGTGCATATACAAGCCAAAAATAAATAAATTAAAATGTAGCACTTATTGTGTGCTTACTGTACTCCAGGTATAGTTCTAAGTGCCTTGCATGTTAATCTTAGTTATCCTGAGAGCAGCTCTCAGTATCACTCTGATATTTACAGTAGAGGAAACTGGGGTGCAGAAAAGTTGAGGAACTTGCTCAAAGCTACATAATTTGGGTGAATATCCTTTTTTTAATTTTTAACGCAAATAGTGAGCCTTATATACAAACTTTTGCATTCATTTATCTTGGTGGTGATCTCACTTCATTATCTTCCTACTTCATATGAAGGAGGAGAGTTTCCTACCATGGAGTTTCGTACCATGGAAACCAAGAGTTGCACTGTCATCACCATCCTGTCTTGACATTTTTCATGGATCCCAGATCAGGAAGGACCTGGACCAAAAGATATGACCAACTAGAAATCCTGGAATGAAAGCCTAAGCTAACTTTAAAACCACTCCCACGGGGCACCAGTTAAACATCCAACTCTTGATTTTGGTTCAGGTCATGATCTCGTTGCTTGTGAGTTTGAGACCTACATTGGGCTCATCATTGATAGTGCAGAGCCTGCTTGGGATTCTCTCTCTCCCTCTTGCTGCCCTTTCCTTGCTCACTCTCTGTCTCTCGAAACAAATAGACTTTAAACAAATAAAAAATAAAACCACTCCCACAACATTTCCCTCTTTATCCAAACCACTCATTTCAGTCCTTGAGTCTCACTCTGCATGGCTGAGGTTGAGTGTCCTCCCCTGTTTTGAGTCCCAGAGGTAGCCAGGGGAAGCCATATACAGATGAGGCAGAGTAAAAATTTAATAAAAGGGATAATTTTCTGACTGACTAGGCCAGACATTATATCATTAATTCCTATTCATTCACTGGTTGAATCCTTGTCATCACCCTAGGAGGTTGGCATTATTGTGTTTACTCTCATTTTACAGATGAAAAAAGTGGAGACTCAGCAAAGTAAAGTGGCTTGCCTAAGTCACATACTTTCAAGCAATGGATCCCGAGTTCAAATCCTCGTTGTCTTGAGATTTTGCAATATTGTTTTCGCTATATTTCACTGCCTCTCTACTTATATAGAGGCTTTTGTGTTGGGATTCATATTGGTCACCTTTCCATGGGGGCAGAGCCACAGCTTTAGTGATAAATTAAAAAAAAAAAAATTTACATCTGTCAAAGGATGTTCATATCCATTAATACCCTATGATCTTCAAAGCAATCCTCTGAGATGTGCAAAGCAGGTCTTACTCACATTTCAAAGACAGGACATACCCAGTAACTTGAGACATGGACCTGGCTTTCTGATTCTCGAGCTTTCTTCACCTCACTAGCCTGGGAGACTGAGCACAGGAGCCACATTCGCTCACACTGTGGGGGACAGCGTCCTAACGTCCTTTCAGCTCTAGTGTCAAAATAGCTCCCCAAATTTCTGTTTGTTTATTTGCTTGTTTATTGTCTGTCTCCCCAGCTAGACTTAGGTCCATGAAGGCAAGGACTGAATCTGCTTTATTCATCAATATATCCCCAGCACCTTTCTTAGGACTCCTGGCATCAACTGGATGGATGGATGGTTGGGTGGATGGATGGACAGAAGGATGGTTAGATGGATGGATGGTTAGATGGGTGGATGGTTGGGTAGATAGATAGGTATATGGATGATTGAGTGGATGAATGAATGAATGAATGATGGATGGATGGATGGATGAGTAGATGGATGGTTGGGTGAATGGATGGATCGATAGATAAATGGCTGGACGAATGAATGAATGTATGAATGATGGATGAATGGATGGAGAGATGAGTAGATAAATGGGTAGATGGATGGCTGGGTGGAGGAGCAGATGGACGCATGGATGACTGTGAGAAAAGCCATCATCAGGGTCAGCTTCATGAAGGATCCTCAGATATTTACTGCCTTCTGGGAAATATGGATGTCCATGAGGTGGCAGATATGCCAAATCAAAACTACCCATCCTGACAAAGCTGGGGACTAATGGTATAAGAAATAAACCAGAAGCTTAGTGTACTGAAGCAAAACCAGCACAAACACGTCTACTACCATGACTCACCATGTTAGGGAGAGTAGAGCCGAGGCATTCCATTTACCTCAGACTTTTAAAAGTGACAAAAAGATACTTTCAAAGCTTGGGACAAGATTACTATTGAACAGCAGAGGCTCTCCCATCACTTAATACCCTCCTTCCATCCTTTTCCCAGTCCATCTTCTGTGTTCCCATGAAAAGTCTTCCTCACTTGCCCTTTGGGACTATATCCATTACTATTAATGCTACCCAACAGCCAGCTCCCGGTCTTCTTTTGCTAAAGGGGTCCTAATTTTGTACAGGTGTCTACCCCTCCTCCCCATGTGAATCAGGGTAAACCCTGATCGGTCTAAATCTATACTGGTAATCTCATTCCCCATGCCAGGATTGATTTATAAATGATCATGTGACCCATGAGTTTTACCAATGAGTTGCAAAAGGAGGCTTCTGAAAAAGGTTTCTCTTTCTCCTGAATGACAGACACATGGGGAAAACAGTCTTTCCTCCCCCTGGAGGTTATCACATAGGTCCAGAATTGTGCAGGCATCTTACTGCCAAGAGAGGGCAGAGCCAAGAGAATTAGGTTAGTTTGGACTTTTGCAATGTGAGATGAGATGATACAGCCTCTCATTATTTCAATAGTTGAGTCTGGGTTTTCTGTTATTTACAACTAAAAACACTCAGTTATGAGAACTAGGCGAATTAGCATTATCATTCTTCTCGCTTAACCAACATCTGCTCTTTCAGTGGCAATTTGAATGACAATGCCCTTCTTCACAAATTTCAGAGAAAGTCTTTGACTCTTTTAAGCAATGTGCCCTCGTGCCAGGGAGAATCCAGATTTGTTATTTGGGGCTCCACAAAAAGGCAACAGGTCTTCCAAATAGAGAAATTAACAATGCCAAAACCTTTTCTGAAGATTTAAACTCGTAGCAAGAATGTGAAATTCTTCTCACCAAGAATTGGAGGCTGGAGGACATGATACTGTATAAGGTGCTTTATGAGGCACCTTCTTTCCCAAAGTCCCACAAATCTAGGAACAGAGGTGAAAAAGAAACACTGGAAATTGGGGCAAATTTTCAATTTCACACTGATTTGAAGAAGGTGTTCATGGGAACAGGTATGTGAAGGTAGGGAATGATTCACACTAATTGAAAAACAAGTCCTGGAGACAACTGGAAGAAAGGAGTTAAGGGGAGGGAAAGCAAAACTTTGGTGGGTGGGAGGTGGGAAGGGGCAGCTCACTGATGTTCATGGAGCATTTGAACCAGGTGAGATCTCGTCATCTACTTGAGCTCAAGCACCCACCTGTGGCAGGCCACATGTGAGATGCCAGAGTTATAAAAATAGAGACATCTAGACCCTATCCCCCAGAATTAGATGCAGAAGGCTTAAATGCAGAAGGGTTAAATGATGGCCCTATAGCATGATGGTTAAGAGAGAAGATCCTGGTGTCAGATGAAGAAAGTTCAGATCTGAACTGTGCTCTCACTAGCTGCATGACCTCAGGAGATATCTTCACTTCTACACACGTCATCTGTAAAATGGCTATACCACCAAGGGATCAGTAAGACAACACGTATAAAGCCTCCAGCTCTTAGTAAGAACTCAATACACGTTAGCTATCACAACGATGGTAGTGGTGACCGAGAAAGTGGTGCAGATGGAGCACACAGAAGCTGCCTCCCCAGTCAGGCAAGTCAAGGAAGGTGTATGAGTCACTGTCTTTAGACATAAGCGATAAAATCTGATTCTGGCTAGTTTAACCCTGAATTGCTGCCTCCAAGAACTTATGTTCGGATTGCCAAAACCTAGCTCACATGATCGCATCTGAGCTGCCAGAAAGGCTGAGAAAGCAAGTATGGACTTTTCATCTTTTATAATAGGAGGAAGATTCATCTCATAAAGTGCAAGATACAAAAAAAAAAAAAAAAAAAAAGAGAGAGAGGGATTCAGATGCTAGCCACAGAAAAAAGCAAAAATGTCTTGTAGAGAAAGCTTCCTGGAATAAGTACCATTTCAGCTGAGTTGAAACCAACCCACAATTCATATTTTACCAATAAAGAAAACGAGGCACAGAGTGGTGAACTTTTCCAAGGCCACAAGCTTTGGAAGGAAGTGAGAGTAAGGCTGGAAACAGGGAGAAGTAGGGTGTAGGGGGAGACCCCAGAAGAGACCTCTCATGGGGCTGTGGGAGGGAGATGCTGTAAGTCCCAGCTGGAAGTTGATGTTGAGTCTAGAAGTGGTGGCCGCAGAAGAGAAGAGTAGATAGTGGTTAATCTCCACATCTGGGAAGAAGTTGGGATCCACCATAGAAGAACATTATGTAAAAAAGAAATTGTCTCATCTTTATCCCTAGTTCTCTGGAGGGAGCCTCTAAACCCTGGGAAGTTCCCAAATGATAGGAGTATCTTTGTTACTTATGTGGAGCCCCTACGACCACACCTGAGTTTATGCAAATGAAGTGTCCCACAGTGGGCCCCTAGATAGTTTTAGACCAGGTGCAGGCCATATCAGAGAGATTAACCATGTGATTAGAGTACCAGGGCTTCGAGTCATATGATATGAGTCTGTCCTCAAGGGCTAGAGATCCGGTTCAGCCACAGGGCCAATGATTCAATCAGTCATGCCTCCATAATAAACCCAAATAAAAATTCTGAGTGCCTGGAGCTTCAGTAAGCTTCCCTTGTCAGTAATCCTATACTGATGTGCCAAAAGGATGATGCTTCTTGAGGACCTGGAAGCTTCACATTTCAGACCCTCCCAGACCTCATCCTGTGAAACTCTTAATTTGGAAGGTCTTGATTTGTACCTCTTATAATAAAACTCTGAACATAATTACCACACTTTCCTAAGTTCTGTGAGTTGTTCTAGTAAATTACTCCATCTTGAGGGGCTATGGGAACTCCCAAATTGTAGCCTGTTGGTCAGAAATGTAGGTGACTTCTGGGGAACCCTGAACTTGTAGATAATATCTTGAGGGCATTCTTGTTGGGGACAGTGTCCTTAGCCTGTGAGATGTGACCCAACTCTGCATAGTTAGCATCACCATTGCCTTGTAAGGAGAAATCTATAATCCAGGCAAAGGACCACATTGTCCCAACACTGAGGTTTGGCCTCCATCAAGGAAAGTCAAGGCCTCTGTCAAAAATACAGAAGACATGTATAGCTTGTGCCTGCTCATGCTCTCTTCTTTAGGTAGCAGCCCCTTCTCCTTGACTCTTATTCGTTGTGGATCGTGAGAGGTTAAACCCTGGTGCCAGCTGTAGACATGTGACCAAGACCCATCCCATCCAAGCATTACAATTACCTATCATTTAGCAAATGATTCAGGAACTTGACACCCAAGGTAACCCAATAAAAGTCAATCCCTGAACTTTCACTGGAATTGGTGAGAACAGAGAGCTTTCTTCTGGAATCGTTGACTATAAGGATAAAATAAGCCTAGAGCTTCCTGGAGCCACCACATACAGAGACACAAAAAGAAGAAAACCAAGCTGAGATTGCAGTAAGAGGTATGCCAAATCTTGGTTACCTCATTTGAACACCTGGTTCTATCCAGACCTTTGAAATGTTTAGTTGTGGGGGCCAACAAATTCTCTTTTCTGCGTAAGCTAGATTCTGTTTGGTTTCCTTCCCTTGCAACAAGAAGATCCAATGGATGCAAAAAGAGAGAGAAAGGAGATCTCTGAGCAAGTCTCACCAAATCCTAGACACCCTGAAGAGAGGCCCCTCCTCTCAGGGCTGGCGGAATAGTAGGAGAAAGACTAACATCAGATGTATCACGCAGGTAAAGCTAAGAGAAAATCTCCAGTTAAACCCACAACATCAATCAAAAGAAAAGGGAAAGACTAGGAACACAGATGTTTTATCACTCAGCTTTGCAGCAGGTGTGAAAGTGCCAATTTGGATTTAAAAGAGCATGAAACAAATGTAAGGTGGGGACTGTTATCAGAGCCAACCCTCATGTTATCTACCACTGTGAAAAGAGTGCTGGGTAAGTGGATTTCCTAGCTCAGTGGTCTCCCAAGTGGGGTAGGTGGGGAGAGTGATGGTGCACAAGACAATCCATTAGGGAGCAGAAGAAAATATTGGAACTTATATTTGTAGTTATCTTAGCTAAAGTGTACTTTAAGCACTACTGGTAACTGAGATGTGGATTAGCTCTGGAACCTTCATTCGGCCTATATCAAGAATGGCACCAGGTACCTGGGATCAAACACTTAAGCCAGGAAACCCAAGAGGAGATGAGAGTTCCACAATATGAAGAGGTTAATTATGGCTTCATTATCTTCTCATTCCCCAGCCTTATTTCCAATATAAATTATAATGCCTCTTCTTCCCCCCCCACCCAGTTTTAATTTTTTTTTCAAATTGAGTTATAGTTGGCATATAACACTGTATTAGTTTTAGGTATACAACATAATGATTATATATACATATATATATATACATATATATATATATGCCATACATCCCCATACATATTTATGATTTTTTTCTTGTGATAATGACTTTTGAGATCTACTTTCTTAGCAACTTGCAAATACACACTACGGTACTATTAACTATAGTCATCATGCTATACATTATATACTTATTTATCTTACAACTGGAAGTTTGTACCATTTGACCACCTTTGCCCAACTAACCCCACCCCACCTCTGGCAACCACTCTGTATCTATGAGTTTGGTTTCTTCAATGCCTCCTCTTTAATGCCTGCCATATTATTTCTACAACACCAAGTATGCCTGTGATATGGGCACTGCCGTCTCTGTACCCCAGTGATGCTCTCAGGTACTGGGGGATTTGCTACCTGAATGTGCACTAACTGGCTCCAGACAAATGCTTTCCTGATTAACCCCTCATCTCTCTCCTCCTTAGCTTTCTGGATTCTCTCCCAGCGAAACTGAGGTTGCCAAGAGAAACAATGGACCCAACCTGTTCAATTAGGAAGCTTAACTTTACGTAGAGTTGTGTTTTCTCCCTAAGTCCCAGTTCAGTGGTTCCATTTCCCCTGGCTAAGACTACTAGGAGGTCAGAAGGTCAAGAACCCGAATTGCAGAGCATGAAACAACACTCTGCAATGTCTTCTAGTTACTCCTGCAAAGTGGCTCTTCTGAGTGCACTCTAATTATCTCTCTCAGCCATGATAACAAAGAGGTTTGACGCTTCAGAGGAGTAAAGAAGCAGATAATCTATCCCTGAGTGATTTTTTTTTTTTTTTTACTTGGGGTGGCACAGAGATGCCATCCTCCACTTTGCTAAAACAGTAGCAGAGGGATGCCTGAGTGGCTCAGTTGGTCAAGTGTCCAACTGACAGTTCAGAGCTTGCTTGGGATTCTCTCTCTCTTTCTCTCACTCTCTGCCCCTCCCCTGCTTGTGCACTCACGTGCACAGCTCTCCTTCTCTCTCCTCTCTCCCCATCCCTCTCTTTCTCTCTGCCCCTCCCCCTCTCATGCTGTCTCTCTCTCTTTCTCTCTCTCTCTCAAAATAAATACATAAACTTTAAAAAAATTAAAAAACATGGGGCGCCTGGGTGGCGCAGTCGGTTGAGCGTCCGACTTCAGCCAGGTCACGATCTCGCGGTCCGTGAGTTCGAGCCCCGCGTCGGGCTCTGGGTTGATGGCTCAGAGCCTGGAGCCTGTTTCCGATTCTGTATCTCCCTCTCTCTCTCTCTGCCCCTCCCTTGTTCATGCTCTGTCTCTCTCTGTCCCAAAAATAAACGTTGAAAAAAAAATTAAAAAAAAAAAATTAAAAAAAAAAAAAAACAGCAGCGGTATCTCACTTGTGAGCAGTCCCAACAGGAGAATGTACAAAAACAATAAATTTGATGCTCTTTCTTCTTCATGAGAACATTCCATGACACATCCAGCGATTCTAGGGCATCTGAAATGTGGTCTCATTTACAAACATTTTATGTGTACTTTATTATTTCATGAATCACTGATCACATAAAGCAGATTCACTTCCCTCCTCTTCTTCAAGCTAATATTGTTTTACATTTCCAGAAAACTCGCCAAAGAAGAGAAAAGAAGACAGCAGATGTGTAGATCTCTGTCACAGGCTATGGTGTTGTGTGTGGTCGTAGTGTTGTAGGATTAAGAGACGGACTCAGACCACAGAGCCTGGTTCCACACTTGGCTCTGACATGTACCAGCTGTGTGCCCTTGGACACGTCCCTGAACATGTCTGTTGTGCCTCAGTTTCCTCAACGGTACAATATGAGTAGTAGCAGCACTTACCTCATAGGATTCAGATGAGTGGCTGCAATGAGTTCATTCACCAATTCTCATACTTCACTGCACATTCACACCCCGTGGGGAGTTGTGTTTTTTTTTTTTAATTCCCAGTGCCCCAAGACTCTGATTTCATTGGTGTAAGGTGTGGCCTGAGCATCAGGACTTTTAAAAGTTATCCAGGTAATTCTTATATGCAGCACAGTTTATGAACCCTTGAGTCAGTGGATGTGGCATGCTTAAAAAGTGTCTGGCACGGCACACCCATCATGTAAGCGTATGCTGTTATTACACTTTTAATGTCTTAAATAATTCATAATCTATTTAAAATAGTAATTGAGAGCCTACTCTGTGTCACCGCACACCACTGTAGGAGCAGAACATCTTCCAAATTAATTTGCGGAGCTCACAAGGAACGTTTCAACGTGCCCCTCCCTGGTAAGCACAGGGGGGCCAATTGGAGACCAACGTCCGTTCTGGCAGTTCATTCAGCAGTTCCAACTTTTCAAGCCTCCGTCAGTAAAATAACACAGCCCATTTCCCCAAAACACTTAAATCCAACAACAAGGTTTTAGTGTTTGGCAACATAAAAGCAGAATGCAATTAAGCTTTGGAGCTGCGCGGAGTATCTACCAGCTGGAGCCAAATGGGAATGGAGCGAGGTGAGGCTCCATTTGGAGTATGGACTCAGCCCATCTGTGCCTCAGGCCCCCACCGTGGGAGATACCTCAATGAGAACTGACTGAAAGTGATAAGGGGCCTTCAGGACTCAGGTCATTGTCAGAGAAGGAGCCGTGGCTGGGCACAGAGGCCCTGAAGTGTTGAAGAATGACCCTTCTCTCTTGGACAGTGCTGAAGGAAGAAGGAAAGCCATCTCTTTTCTTACCCAAGAATGTTGAGCTCCCACATTGCCTCCAGGCACCGTGGGTGCTGATTCAAATAGCGATGGCTGCTAACTTTTATTGGGCACCTCCCATGTGCTTGGCACTATCCTAAGAACTGTATACGCATCACGTTTTTTAATATTCATAAACAATTCTACGGGGAGAGGGTTACGAGCATCACTTCAGAATGAGAGGTGCAGTGATTTGGTTTCAAGCGACAGAAACCCAACTCAGACTGCCTTCCACTAGATGGGAATTGGTGGCCTCAACAAATACAATGAAGGGTTGACACAGCAAGTTATAGGATGGACAAGGACACATCTGGATCACTGAAGCTGCTGGAAAGAGGGGCCCTTTCTCTGTGCCTCTCCGCTTCTGTGCACCAGCCATAGCCTATCCCACTGCATGCCAGCTTCTTACACAGGTGGCACTATGATTTCTGGCCTCCTACAGGCTCCCCCACTCTGTTCTGGTTTCAGAAATCCCAGGAAAAAGCTCTGATTTGCCCAGCTTGTCCACCTTGGACCAATAAGCAGTGACCAAGACAGCCGGATCATGTAAGAAGAGGGCAGGCCACTCAAACCACATGGGTTACACTCTGGATAAGGGGAAAGGAAAACAATTTCCCCAAAGGAGGATATATGTTCCCAGAAGAAAGGGGGAAAAAAAACCTATCCTAGTCCACTACTTCCAAGAATGAAAGCCAACAAGGCTTTTAAGTAAGAAGGACAGTGACTCCTCCTTAAAGTTCTATCACTCTGAAATTCCTCTGGGGACTTGGGGCTCAGACCACCTATGGCATTTCAATTCAGTTTAACACTAACTGAACTTTTACAGAATGCTAGCATTGTGTTCTAAGCTGGCACACAGTATGAGCTCAATAAAGATTTGTTGAATGAATAATGCAAAGATGAATAAGGTAAGGTCTCGCTGCCCAAAGAACTTACAGTCTAGTAGGATCTTAAGGCAAGGAAATACCCCAAAAGGAAGATATATAGTACTCTAAGAGCTCAAACAAATTAAACATCACATTGATTTGTGAAAAACTAAGAGACAACTAAGTTAGGAAAGTCATCAAGGAAGGAGATACCATCTGAGATGGGCCTTGAAAATGAGTGAGATTCCAACAAGCAGAGATGTAAGAAAAGTGTCTCCAAAGAAGAGCAGAGCAGGTGAGCAAAGGCATGAAGGCAGGTATGGACAAGCCATTGAGTTGTGTGTGTGTGTGTGTGTGTGTGTGTGTGTGTGTGGTAAAATATACATGGCATAAAATTTGCCACCTTAACCATTTTTAGGTGTATAACTCATTGGCATGAATTATGTTCACACTGTTGTGCAACCATAACCACTACAGAAAATTTCCATCACTCCAAACAGAAACTCTGTGCCCATTAGCCAGTAACTTCCCATTTTCTGGAACACGGCAATCTACTTTCTGTCTCTCTGAATTTGCCTATTCTGTATATTTCATATAAGGAGAATTATACAATATTTATCTTTTTATGTCTGGTTTATATACTTAACATAATGTCTTCATGGTTTATCATGTGTTGTAGCATGGTCCAGAGCTTCATTCCTTCGCATGGCTGAATAACGTTCCATTGTACGAATGTATCGTGTTTTGTTTATTCATCTGCTGATAGACACTTGGGTTGGTTCCACTTTGGGGGCTGTTGTGAATGAACACTGACGTACAAACATCTGCTCAAGTCTCTGTTTTCAGTTCTTTTGAGTATGCATCTAGAAGCAGAATCGCTAGGTCTTACAGTTGTTTTGAGGAACCCCCAAACTGTTTTCCACAAAGACTGCACCATTTCATATTTCCGCCAGCAAGGTGCAGGGCTCCAATTTCAACACTTGTTATGTTCCATTATATATACATATCCATCCTAGTAAGTACCAAGGGGGACCTCATTGTGGTTCCAATTTGCGTTTCCCTAATGACTAAGGATGTTGAGCATCTTTTCACGTACTTATTCAAGCCATCAGGTGTTACTGGTGCACAACCCAGGAGTAATAAAACTAAGGTGTTTAGGTTTTGTTGCGTAGTCAATAGGGAGCCAGTGACAGTTGAGAAGCAGAAGAGTGACATGAGCAGAAGTATAAAATCTATTTAGAAGAATGTAAAATGCAGACACAGGACTCGCTGGGAGGCTATTTCAGTGGTCCGAGTGAGGGACAGCGCAAGCCTGAGTCAGGAAGGTGACAGTAATGATGGAAGGAAAAAGGCTCCCGAGGAATCACCCCTTTGGCACACTGGAAACAACCCATGTGCAGTCCTAAGGAACCGATTATATAAGAGGACGGTGCAGCCTTCGTGATGAATTGCTCTGCGTCCACAAAAATGAAGAAGCAGATGAATAAATAATGGAGCAGAAAGATGCTCACAATATATTAGGTGAGAAAAATGAGGTTACAACACAGAATGTACATCATGATCCCATTTTTAGATAGATGGTACGTAACTAGATCAAAAGGGAAAGAGAAGGACAGATACAGAGGGGAAAAAAAGACCTTGAAAAGCACACACACGAAGATGTGAATAATGATCATCTCTCTCGCTGAAACTAACCTCCCATCAAGCTATTCTCTGTGCCCAATTTTCTCCACTGCCCTCATCACTTTCTGAAAACATCTTATTCATTTGTTCATCTGTTTATAAATTCCAGGAAGGAGGGTGTCTGTTTAATTCTTTCTCTATTCCCAGAACCTAGAACCTAGCATCGGAGAAGCTCCATAGATATTTTTTGGCAAAAGTGCTCAGTAATATAATCCAACTTGGTTTTTCTTACATTTTTTTAATTGTACGCAATGAATGTCTACGTTTCAACACAAGAAAAAACTCAAAGAAGAGACACATAAACAAGTGTCTTTCTTGCCACTGCCAATAACATCACCACCACCTCTGCCAACACCACCGGATCTTCCATCGTGGCCGTTGTTCCCTGCAGGACCTCGCAGCCAGAGGCTAACACCAGATACCACTAGTACAACATCAAAGTGCTTTGCTCAGCCTGTAAACCCACCCAAGACCTCTCTTGCCTTCCTCCAGCTTCCTGGGTATCCGCTTCGTCCATCCGTGCCCTTCAGCACAGGTGAAGCTATTAACACCATCGCACCCCCACAGACTCAGAAGCCCAGAATAACCTGCCACCGGTAGGGCATACGCTTGGAAGAATGCTTCCAGGAAGAGGAGGTCACCAGTCTATACCCACACTTGTCCTATGCTCACCCCTTCACCTCCGTTGCCCCCAATCCTGAAGGCTATGGAGATCATGACTAAACAGCAGAGCTAACTGAAGTTGGAGCAGGAGCCCCGGCTACGCGCGTAGAAAAGTAAGAGTGAAGCCAAGGAGCCCACTCTGGTTCGTCTTACAACTTTGGGCATTGGCACCTTCTCTCAGGTCCAGAAGTTCTGAACCAGAGATTAACTGCGCTGAGTCAGAAGCCCTGTGAGGTGAGTCATAATCATGGGTCGCTAACATAAAGGGCCAAAGTTTTAAAATAATTAAATATTTACAGTAAGGTACTACATAATTTATTACATATAGTAAATAGATTTTACTATATGTGTGCTATCTAAAGTACATATGTTTATACAGTACTATGTGTTACATGTATTACATATGCTATATAAAATTATATAGATTATATTTTACCATGTACATATATGTGTACATAGAGAATCCATTCAATCATTCATTTACTCATTTGTGCTGTGAAACTGGACCCTGATATTTTGTAGCACCTTGTAAGCTTGAAGCAAAAGACAAACTCCTATTTTTTTTTTTCTTTTGTGAGAGAGAGAGAGCAGGGGACAGGGACAGATGGAAAGAGAGAGAATCTTAAGAAAGCTCCATGCCCAGCTGGGAGCCATAAGCAGGGCTCAGTCTCATGACCAAGAGGTCATGACCTGAGCCAAAATCAAGAGTTGGGACACTTAACTGACTGAGCCACCCACGTGCCCCAAACACCTATTTTAAAGCCACCGGTATGTTTTCGTTTGCTTTTCAGGTAGAGGTTGAGTTCATCATAGTAAGAAGGGGAGGAAAGACTTCGATTTTTTCTGAGACAATCACTCTTGGAGAACTCTGAATCAAGCGAAGGGGAAGGAAAAGCCTATTCTGAAAAGGTCTCTATTGAGGGCAGAGACACATCTCTCTAAAGGGGTGGGGAGAGAAAGAAGGTTTCTCCTATCTCTGGAACAAAGTGGGAAGGTGGGAGCCAGGGGCTTCAATACTGACTTGGGGGAGAGAAGGTCAAAGGCACGGCTGACTAGGAAAATAGGCAGGCTCTACAATGTGGAGGCTGGAGAGGAGGGGCTCCAGCTGGGGTGTCCATTAATGATGAGCTCTGGGATAAGTGAATCCAGGTTATCCCTTTCTCTGATCGAGAGTGCCACTGCAGCTACGCTTCTAAGAACTGAGCATGACTCTGGGTGGGTCACCCTAAGAACATCCTCCATTACATCTGTCTCTCTCTTTTTTTTAATGTTTATTGGTTTTTGAGAGAGACAGAGCACTAGCAGGGGAGGGGCAGAGAGAAAGAGGGAGACACAGAATCTGAATCTGAAGCAGGCTCCAGGCTCTGAGCTGTTAGCACAGAGCCTGACGCGGGGCTCAAACCCACGAACCGTGAGATCATGACCTGAGCCAAAGTCAGATGCTTAACTGACTGAGCCACCTAGGCGCCCCTATCTATCTCTCTTTTTAAAGGAAGTGTTGAAACAGCTACCCTAACCCCCTCCTTTCAAACTCACCAAATGCCAAACCAGATGGGAGCCATCAAGCCCAACTCTGGCACTTTAGAAAAGAAAATCAGAGTTTTAGAAGAGGAGTTACAGAAAATGCACCCACACAGCAGCTATCCTGCCACCTCTCTTGGCCCCATTTACCATGCCTTTTCCCTCCCCCAGTGACCATCCAACTTCTGCTCACTAACTGGCAAATGGTATCACAGAAACCCAGAGCATCCTGCCCAACAAGAACATTTGGCTAAGAGTGACTCCTCTGTGGGAGGAGACAAATTTAACAGGCAACTGGGCAGGAAGCACTGCCCTGTTTATTGACGGGAAACTGTTTGCCAGAGTAAGAGCTCTTTGGGGACCTTTGAAGATGTTTGGCAAGCCCCAGTCCCAAAAGCTGCTGTGTGCTATGAAAGGGCCCGTGGGCCTCAGAAAACTCAGCAGCCAGAAAGTTACCTCCCTGAAGCCGTCTAAGGGAGCAGTGTGGAAAGGTCCCATCCAAGAAGGATGCATGGAGTGAACTACTACGTCTTTAAGAGATGCCCCTCCTCCAGAATCAGTCAAGCCCTCCACCCCTCACCCTGTAATTTCTCCCTTAGAACAATTTGCACAAACCGAATCAGTTATTTGTATATATTTACTGTGCACAAGCTCCCAGCGTGCCCGCCGTGCGCACTAAGCACAGTGCAACGCACATGATGAAAGCTTATTGACCACAATGAAATACCCCTTCACAGCCATTAGCATGGCTACTACCAAAAGAAACAGGAAATAATAAGTGTTGGTGAAGACGGGAAGAAGTTGGAACCCTTGAGCGTGGCTGGGGGTAAAATGGTGCACAGCCACTGTGGAAAATAGTTAAGGCAGTTCCTCAAAAAGTTAAAAATAGAATTACCATTTGACCTAGCAATTCCACCTCTGGGTATATGTCTAAGAGAATTAACAGCAAGGTCTTAGATAGTTGTACACCCATGTTTACAGCAGCACTACTCACAACAGCCAAAAGGTGGAAGCAACACAAGCACCCATCGATGGATGAACGGGTAAACAAAACGTCATATATACATACAATGGAGTATTATTCAGCCTTCAACAAGAAGGATATTGTGATGCTTGCTGCAACATGGATGGACCCTGAAGATACTTATGTTTAAGTGAAATAAGCCAATCACAAAAAGACAAATGTCATGTGGTATCACCTGTATAACGTATCTACAGCAGTCAAACTCACACAAACAGAAGGTAGGACGGCTGCTTCCAGGGGCTGGGGGGAAAGGGAAGGGGAGAGTTTTTGTTTAATGGGTATAGTTTCAGTTTTGCAAGATGAAGAAGTTATGGCAAATGCGAATATAGTTAACATTATTGAGCTTTACGCATAGAAATGGTTAAGACTGGGGGCACCTGGGTGGCTCAGTCGGTTAAGCATCCGACCTCGGCTCAGGTCATGATCTCCCAGTTTGTGGGTTCGAGCCCCATGTCGGGCTCTGTGCTGACAGCTCAGAGCCTGGAGCCTGCTTCGGATGCTGTGCCCCCCTCTCTCTCTCCGCCCCTCCCCCACTCACACTCTGTCTCTCAAAAATGAATAAACGTTAAAAAAATGTTTTAATAAAAATTAAAGAAATGGTTAGAATTGTATGTTTTATATTGTATGCATCTTACCACAATTCTTTACAGTAAGTTTTAAAAAACACTTCTTGAATAAATGAAGAACACAGCTGGGAAAACTTTTAGCTACGTGGTGGGAAAAAAAAAACCCAACCCACCTAAGCAAAAAGGAAATTACACTGGTTTATATGACTGAACAAATCCAAACATACAGCTTCAGACATAGCTGGATCTAGATGTTCAAATAATACCACCCAAAATCTGTCTCTATCTCAGCCCTACAGAAGTTGTAAGAAAGAATGGCACACAAAGCCATGGAATATGGTTTGTTTTTCATCAGTATCAGTCTCTCTCTGAATTGGATACGAAGTGGACTCCACTTTAAAATCCCCTCAAGCTCACCTCAAACACCAGCAACTACATTGTAACCATTTCCGGGGAGGTTCTAACCATTTATATGCAGTTGCAACTAGACATTTAAAAAAACATTTTTTTATTTTTATTTATTTATTTTTATTATTTTTTAATGTTTATTCTTGAGACAGAGACAGAGCATGAACAGGGGAGGGGCAAGAGAGAGAGAGGGAGACACAGAATCTGAAACAGGCTCCAGGCTCTGAGCTGTCAGCACAGAGCCCGACGTGGGGCTCGAACCCACGAACTGTGAGATCATGACCTGAGTCGAAGTTGGACGCTTAACCGAATGAGCCACCCAGGTGCCCCAAAAAACATTTTTTTTAAAAAAGGAAATTCCTGCCATTTGGGTGTTCGGACGTGAATGAACCTTGAGGGTATTAAGATAAGTGAAATAAGTCAGACAGAGAAAGTCAAATACTGTATGATTATGTGACATCTTAAAAACCCAAACTCAGAAGTAGAGAGTAGATTTACAGTTAGCAGGGGCTAGGGGGTCGTGGAAATGAGGGGATGTTGGTCAAAGAGTACAAATTTTCAGTTAGAAGAGGACTGAGTTCTGGGGATCTCATATACAGTGTGATGACTACGGTTAAAATGCTTCACTGTATACTTCAAAGTTGCTAAGAGAGAAGATCTTAAATGTTCTCACGAGAACAACAGCAGCAATGAAATGGTAACCCTGTGACATGAAGGATATGTTAACTCACCTTATTGGGGTAGTCATTTTACAATCTATTCATTTGTTTCAAATCATCACATTGTACACCTTAAATGTGCACAATGTTATATGTCAATTATATCTCAGTAAATCTGGAAACATGTTAATAATGTGGATTAAATTTACAAGCAGTCATCACATTAGGAATAACAACAAAGGAAAAATATTCTTCCAGTACTTGAAACTGCTATCCAATTCAGCAAAAAAGTCAGTTCATGTCATTGACAAATAAGTGAAATTCCCACATCTTCATCATTTCACTTTTGTCTTGCTCATTAACCTAAAAAAAGAAAAAATCAACTAACATTCCTGTCAAAACTACACTCATTCATCAACGCAATCATAGGTTGGCTAAGAATACGAGTTTGGTGGAAATCAACAAAAAAATTCTGTGATAATTTGATATTTAAAATTTATAATAATAAAGCATATTGCATTTTTAATTATTTGTAGAGTGAATGTTACAAATCCTTTACATCATGAAATTTATAATAAACATATGCATCGTTCATAATATATGTGTGTAGACAGAAATATATAACATAATCACTACAAAAAACTATACAAAGAGATAACATCTAAAAACACAAGAGGGACATATGGGTGGCTCAGTCGGTTAAGCGTCCGACCTTGGCTCAGGTCATATCTTGCAGTTCATGAGTTTGAGCCCCATGTCGGGCTCTGTGCTGACAGCTCGGAGCCTGGAACCTACTTTGGATTCTGTGTTTCCCTCTCTCTCTCTCTTCCCCTCCCCCACTCATGCTCTGTCTCTCTCTCTCTCAAAAATAAACATTTTTAAAAATTTAATAATAAATAAAAAATAAATAAAAACACAAGAAGTAACTCAAGATGGAATCAAATAGCCATTCAAATAACCTACAGGAAACAAGAAAAGAGAAAGAGGGAAACAAATGATAAAATGGCAAACTTCAGTTCTAACATATCAATAATTGCCTTAAACAGAAGTGGTCTAAATACACCAAATTAAAAAGCAGAGATTGGTAGATTGGCAAAAATGGATAACAAAGATTCAACTGTACGTTGCTTACAAGAAATCCACTTCAAACTTAATGATACTGGTAGGTTAAATCAAAAGAATGAGAAAAGACATGTCATGCAAACACTAATTTTTTAAAAGGCAGAAGTGGCTATGTTAATATCGTGAAAAGTAGGCTTCAGAACAAAGAAAAATTACTAGAGACAAGGAAGGACATTACATAATGGCAAAAGGATCAGTTCTTTAGGAAGACATAACAATCCCAGCTGCGTGTGCACCAAACAGCAGAGCCGGAAGATACATGAGAGGTGAAACAGTTATAGTTGGGATTTCAACATGCCCCTCTCAGCAACAGACAGAACTACTAGAAAGAAAACTGGCAAGGATAGAGAAGATCTGAACTACACAATCAACCAACAGGATCTAACTGACATGTATGAAACATTCCACCCACTGATAGTAGAACACACATTTTTCTTCCTACTGCCCATGGAATATTCACCAAGGCAGATCATACTCTGGCCCACAAAAAAAACACAAAAAAACAAAAAAACAAAAAACCACCCACCCCCAAAATGTTTTAAATTGAAAAATCATAAAAAATGGTCAAGGATCGGGGCGCCTGGGTGGCTCAGTCAGTTGAGCATCCGACTTCGGCTCAGGTCATGATCTCACAGCTCGTGAGTTCGAGCCCCACGTCGGGCTCTGTGCTGACAGCTCAGAGCCTGGAGCCTGCTTCTGCTTCTGTGTCTCCCTCTCTCTCTGCCCCTAACCCACTCACATCCTGTCTCTGTCTCTCTCAAAAATAAATAAACATTAAAAAAAATTTTTTTTTAATGGTCAAGGATATGAAAGTTAGGGATGAACTGAGGAACCATTCCAAACTGAAGGAGACATGATAACGAAATGTAATACATGTTCTTAGGTGGGACCAGAGATGACCACCTGGCGAAGCAGGTAGCAATATCCGAACAAGGTGTATAGATTAGATGGCAGGGTTGTATCAAGGTTGTATCAAGGTTGTATCAACGGATTTCCTTACTTGAAGGGTTATATGGCGGTTACTTAGAAGAGTATTTTTGCTTGGAGGAAATACACAAAGAATAATTTAGAGGTGATAAGGCAACGTGTATGTACTTACGTTCAAATGGTTTGTGAAAACTAATGCTAATGAGTTTGCACACACACGCAGATGTATACAGGAGGAAAGGAAAAGAGGATGATGAATCAATACAGTGAAACGATAAAAAGTTGGGATTCTGAGTAAAGGAGATATGGATGTTGCTTTCACTGCTCTTCCAACTTATCTGTAAGTTTGAAATTATTTCCACATAAATTAATTTAACACAATGGAAGTTAAATACACACATATCAGCAAAAGCTGAAGGAATCCGCCCACTAAAAGATACAAAGAGGAGATGAGATTCTATGGCAGAGGACTACTATGTGTATACAGGAATTAAGACAGCACAGGTACTTCTATGAGGAGAGACAAATAGGCCAACCGATAGAATGGGCCCACGTGTATTTGGACAAATTATTAATGGTGCTATATTAATTAGACACCCACATGGAAAAAGAATCTTGACCCCTAACTCATCCCATTACACTAAAGGTCCTATTTTCACGAAGGACACTATAAGACTTGGATTCCCAATCAGGGGACAGAACGCATCCTCCCCACTTTTTCACTGATCAGAGGTTGCTATTGTGGCACCTCAAACTGTTGGCAGGATTAAGAAAGCAGGGTTGGCATGGAAACCAGAGTTTGAGAGTAGAGTCCAGAAGCAGCCAGGTATCCTCCGCGGTGCCAGAGCTAATGACAAACTCAGGAGACTCAACATCGTGACTACAACTGACAGACCTGTCTGGGAGCCTACATGACACTGTGACATACCACCAAGGTCCGCCACGTGGGAATTAAAGGTCCTTTACAGGAAGCTGGAGGTTCTGGGTAAGCAAGTGGAGGCAAGGACCATCTGGCTATTACTGCTTAAGTGACTCACATTGAATTCACAGGAACACAAACCTAAGAGCTCCCCATCAGTCTGAATTAGGTCTTATCTAATTCTGTACCCTCAATGCCTGGCACAGGGTGAGTGTAGTAGTCTGCTCAGGTTGCCATAACAAGTGCCACAGGCTGAGCGGCTTCACCACAGAAACTTATTTTCCCATTATTCCCAAACCTGGAAGTCCAAGATCAAGGTGTTGACAGGGTTGGTTTCTTCTAAGGCCTCTCTCCTTGGCTTGTAGATGACCATCTTCTCCCTATGTCTTTCCGTGGTTTTCCCTCTCTGTGTGTCTACATCCAAATTTTCTCTTCCTATGAGGATACCAGTCATACTGGATTAGGGCCCACCCTAAGGAGCTCACTTGAACTCACTCACCTCTGCAAAGACCCTATTAGGACTTCAACATAGGAATTTGGGGACGGAGCGCAATTCAGCCCATAAGAGTAGCCGTTTGGTGACTCTATGCCAAGTAAACAAATGAATTAATGAATGATAGAAGCGTCCATTACAACATCTCTTTTGTGGGGGAATGTTTCAATCCCAGACGCCTGAGCCGAGAATATTTGGGCATTTGTGATTTTCCCGGACCCCTCCCCTTCAGCCAGTGAAACCAAGTGGAGTGCAGTTATCCCCAGTTGGACATCAGGGAGCCAAGCTAAGTGCTAATACGATCTACTCATTACGACTACTGCTTTGATACCTTCGATGTCCCAGAACTAAACATCGAGGCCCAAGGAGACTCCCTGAGTCAAATTCAGTCACTTTTTGGATTAACCTTAACAATCCCAAATGCTGAAAAAAGCATTCAGGCACACACAACCACCACCCTGAGAAAGACTCTCATTGTCAGGATATGTGATAGGAGGCTAATCTGGTTGCTCCAAGACCTATAGCCACTTATTTCCAATTTTTCAGGACAACAAAACCAATATGGCCAGAGTCCTAATTTCAAAAATGTAGTTCCCTTGCCATTGTGCATATCCTTACATTCAGTGGGACACATGCTCAAATTTTGGTAACTGAGTAAAATGGTGGTTTAAAAATGTCTGGATACAAAAAAAAAAAAAAAAAAAAAAAAAAAAAGCCTGGATACCAGGGCACTAAACCTGGTCCTAATCTCTAAAGATACCATCCCCTCTAAAAATGAATACTTTGAAGTTAATCATCTTGGTGGACCCTTTAAGTCTTAAGAATGTTTGTCCACAGATACCCTGGTTTCTTTATAAAAATTATGGCTTTGAGGGGCGCCTGGATGGCTCAGTTGGTTGAACATCCAACTTTGGCTCCAGTCATGATCTCACAGGTTGTGAGTTCGAGCCCTGTGTCAGGCTCTGTGCTGACAGCTCAGAGCCTGGAGCCTGCTTTAAGTTCTGTTTCTCCCTCTCTCTGACCCTCCCCTGCTTATGCTCTGCCTCTGTCTCTCTCTCTCTCAAAAATAAATGTTAAAAAAAATTCTTAATTATGGCTTTGACATCTATATGTCACGTGATTCATTCATTCATTCATTCTCTTGATCATTATTCACTCACTCAGTATTTTTTTTACTGGACCAATATTAACTGAGCATGTCCTATGTGCTAGGCACAGTTCTAAGGCCTAGGATACAACAATAAAAGGTTTCTGTACTAGCAGGGGAGATAGAAGCTAAGTAAATTATAATAACAATAAGAACAACTGAAAAAGATAATTAAAAACCAAGTGATCTCCATTATCACTTTCCTGAGTTTAGATTCAGATCACAACTACTCTCAAGCTTCTGTCTTCTAACTTGAAGCATCTCAGTGGGTTAGCTTAGTTCGTGCCACCTCACGTCCTCTTCATAAAAATAACAGTCTTTGTCGGCCCCCTAATAGTTCACACTTACTAAGCACTTACGTGTCAGGGATCCAACGAAGCACTTCACATACGTTATCTCCTTAATCGACACAATATTCCCAGAAGGGCTGGCACCATTTTACAGGCAAAAAAACCAAGGCTCACAGAGACTGGGTGATTTGTCCAAGCAAGTGGGGGACCAAGGATTTGACCTGTCCAGGCATACGCCATGCCATTTTAGGTTACACAATATTGACTACCATTATTCTCCACGTGGTGCACATGATCCCTGACCTAAATTAGTTCCTAAAATCATGGAGGATCTCAGAGAGTCCTCCGGCCCTTCTAAGGGACCTTTTAGCTCTGCTAATTTACTGATTGATTCCAAATGCCATTTGGGACCAGAGCCTAGTTGGCTCCATCTGAGTGTTTAGGGAGGATTAAAAAAAAAAAAAAAATAATAGAGATGCCAGGATTTGAACCCAAGGCTAAAAATACATCTGCCTCTTCTGGAAAACTCCCCCAGGTGATTCTGGTGAGCAGCCAGGGAGAAGACTGGCTCCTTCCGGCCAACCTTCCTGACATAGGCAGACTCTGCCGGGAAACTTTCAGAAACGGACTGCATTACATACCAGTTTGATTAGTCCTAATGTTTGGAACCTTCTTTCTTCATTGCCTGAACTCTGCCCTTCCCAAATTTTGGTTGCCTGAAGAAATGGGAGTCATCCAGCAAAAACCAATGCCATATGGATGAAAGTTATTATAGATGATAAACAAGTTTACATCCCATTTCCTGGAACTCTGCTGCTTTGTTCTGGTTTTTATAAGGAAAAAAAAAAAACCAAAACCAGAGCATCTCAGAGTACAAATCATGAAACAAAAGAGTCACACGTGTGCCTCATTATACCCACTTTGCAAACAGATCAAAGGAATAGAAAGAAGAGAAAAAGGAAGACGGGGGTTGGGAGAGGAGACAGTTGATGGGGACAGAAAGAGAAGGAGTCAAATATGGGCTCTACCAACTATGATTCTGAATTTTAAAAACCCACTTTCACTCTTACTCAAAAGAATAATACAGAGATTCGCTCTCCCCCCCTTACCAAAAGCATGCTGTACCTTCATTGGACAAAAAGATCCAGGGAAGTTTCAATCCTTAATGCATGAAAATTCCCCAAGAGCCCAAGAAGGGCTTTTTTGCTGGATTGTGATGGAAAGCCCACTCCTTCATGTATAATTGAAGATACTTAGGACAGCATTACAACTCTTCCTGCTTATACACAAACTGCTTCCAAATCCTCACTAATGTGCAGCTCTCTCAGGAAGCTCTCTTAAGCAATTAAAAATGGTAATTCTGCCCCCTAGCAAGAGTCTGAGCACCCCCCGCCTTACTGTGGATTATAGCAGCACATTTAGCGGCTAGTCAAGGGTACACATTCTATAAACTTTTCTCAAACTGTGCTTTGCTAAATACGTAGGTGAGGCACATTAACTTCTTTAAAAATAACAAATAACGAAACGTCTGTTTTTGATGAGCATTTCCTTTTAATTTATCCAGTCGATTTCTAATTTGCTAAGGGTGCGGAGTAAAACTAGATGATGTTCCCTTTTACCCCCTCAGGAACAATTTGTTTCTGAAAATGTAATGCTGGAGTCCCTACCTTCCACATAGCAATACTGTACTGAATGGAGTGTTATTTTGCATTACAATTCTGATGCACAGTCTCCAAAAATGTAAGGAAAAAAAAAATAGCCACCTTAGTGGGCTATGTAGTTACAGCAATGTTATTCAATGCCTGGTCCACAGACCAGCAGCACCAGCACCTGAGATCTTGTCAAAATAAAACAAAAACAAAAACAAAACAAACAAAAAAACAAAAAAACAAAAAAACAAAAACCCCACTGCTTTCGAGCAGTGATGCCCCACGAGGCTGAATTTGCCTCCCAGGAGACACTGGGCAATGTCTGGAGACATTTTGGGTTGCCGCAACTGGGGGTGAGGATACTACTGGCACCGAGGAGGGTGGACGCCAGGGATGCCTCACATCGTCCTACAGTGCGTAGGACACCCCACAACAAAGAACTCTCCTGCCCCAAAGGCCAACGGTGCCGCTCCTGAGAAACTCTGATTAGAGAAAAGTGAATTGGAAACAGTGGAGTTAAAATAGGGAGAGTTAAAAAAAAAAAAAAAAAAAGTATTTCAAGCTGACAACTAATAGAGATAAAAGAAGGAGAAAAGAAAACATTGGCATGAAGGCCATGGAGCTTCGGGCTGTGATCATGGGAACTGTGTACCCTTGGGGAAGTCCCCCTCTCTCAATTTCATTTTACATGTCTATACAACAAAGGAAGAAAAGACTCAACCAGAAGAATGGGATTATTATCCCTGAGGTCCTTTTCGGAATCAAAGCATTATAATTTAGGCAGTATTTCCCAAGCGTGAACAATCCATGCATCACCTTCACTATGTTCGCCATATCTGAACGCCATCTTTGCTATTTCAGTTTTTACTTTAATTAACATATTTCCCAGGTTCAGGGTGCATTCTTAAAAGAAAATTTTATGTCACTATCATTAGTTTAAAGCCACTCCTAGTTGCCACAACTGGAAGTAAACACCATTAATGGAAAACAATGTTATTAAAGTCTAGCCAGATACTCCTGTCTTCCCAAGACTTTGAGCTCCAGGTCAGTTCTCTCTTGGTTAAATGGGAGATTAATGAGCGTTAAAGGGATAAAAGGCATGTTAGCACCAACCCAAGATTCTCTATATCACCTGAAGTGATTTTACATTCCACCGGTGATGCATCCTACAATTTAGAAGATGGTGGCATAACAATTAAGAGGGAAAACTTTGAAAGTGGTTCCATTTGAGTTCCGGACTTCACTCTACGACTGACTGGCTGTGGGATGTTGGGCAAGCGATTTAACCTTACTCAGCCCCAGTTCTTCATTGGGAGCTAGTAACAGGACCTAGGGTATTATGGCAGGCAGCCTCTGACATGGCCCCCCCCATGATCTCCACCTTCAGGCATTTATGCCCTTGTACAATACCCGCCTCTTGAGTATGTGCTGAATCTAGTGACTGCTTGCTTATAACCAGTGGCAAACAGCAATAATGACGGGATGTCACTTCTGAAATTGGGTTGCAAAAACGTTGTCTCCCTCCCCGCACTGCCCCGTCTGTCTGTCTGTCTGTCTCTGTCTCTGTCTCTCTCTTTCTCCCCCTCCCTTCCTCCCTTCTTCCCTCTCTCTTTTTGTACTAGAGAAACAAGCTGCCATGTTAACAGCCAGCAAGGCTATGAGGCCAACCAACAGCCATGAGAGCAACCTTGGAAATTAATCTCCCCCAAGTGAAGCCTTGAAAGGACAGCAGTCCCAGCCTAGGAGACACCCTGAGTCAGGGGTATCTATCAAAAATGCACCCAGATTCCTGATCCACAGAAACCATGAGATAATAATACTGTTCTCCACTGCTAAATTTTGGGATAATTGGGATAATTTGTTTTGCAGCAAGAGATAACTAATACAAGTTACTCTGCAGGTTATACACGGTAATGGCCTTCCATTCAGGGGAAAAGTCCTGCTGGAAACAGTCTCATACAAGGTGGAAGAAATCCACAATAGCTTCTAGGATTAGTTAACCAATTCCATTGTAAATATCAATGGACAACCAAAGGTCCCCAGACATTTGAGAACTGAGATGAACACAACTGACTTACAGTCAAAGGAGAGAAAGCATTAAAAAAAAAAAAATCTCTAGGGGGTGCCTAGGTGGCTCAGTTGGTTGAGCATCCAACTGTTGATTTCAGCTCAGGTCATGATCCCAGGGTTGTGGGATCGAGCCCCACATTGGGCTCTGTGCTGAGTGTGGAGTCTGCTTAAGATTCTCTCCCTCCCTCTCCTTCTCCCCCTCCCCTGCTGTATCCATGTGCTCTCTCAAAAAAAAAAAAAAAAAAAAAGGCTCTCTAAAATTATAATTGGTATCTTCATAGAGATTCAAGAAGATACTCATTTTTAAATAATAGTAATTATTAGTAATGATAATTGTAGGTCCTAATTATACCGAAGGTTGCAGCAAATACAAAGGAGTTCCTAGAAATTAAAACTTTATTGCCTACAATTTTTGATTTAGTGGACCTCCTGGAAAAAATCTGAGAAAATCTTCCAGAACATAAAGAGAGAAAAAGAGATGCAAAATATGGTATGAAAACTAAAAAACTATAAAGGTATAACCCAAGACATTCAAAGTACGTCTAATAAAAGATCCCAGAAATGAGAACAGAAAATGGAAATGGAAAAATAATTTTATTTATTTATTTTTAATTTTATTAACGTTTATTCATCTTTTGAGAGAAAGAGACAGAGCATGAGTGGGAGAGGGGCAGAGAGAGAGGGAGACACAGAATCCGAAGCAGGCTGCAGGCTCTGAGCTGTCAGCACAGAACCCGACACGGGGCTCAAACCCACAAATTGAGCGATCAGGACCTGAGCCGAAGTCAGACACTCAACCAACTGAGCCACCCAGGCGCCCCGAAAAAATAATTTTAAAAATAACAGAATCATCATCTTGATACATGCAAGAAAGGCATTCAGTAAAATCTAACATCTACTAATGATTTAAAAATTAACACACTAAGGAAAACTTTTTCAACCAATAAAGGATATCTATCAACAACAAAAAAAAAAAGCTCTAGAACAACTGATAAGACATCACTCTGAATTACATAGTTTTACTGAATTCTATTCCACCCAAACCTGAAAAGATATACATGTAAACTTCAGAGTTCTAATAAAACATAACTTTCATAAAAAAAGAATTAACATTTTCTTGAAAAATCTACCACAAACAGATGAATTGTTAAAACCTTAGAAACATCCCCATTAATGTCAGGAATCAAATATCATACGTGCTACTTACAGTTAAAATTGTAATTGAGATTTCAGCCACTCCAACAAGACAACAAAAATAAATGATGTTTGGAGTGCCTGGGTGGCTTAGTCAGTTAAGCATCTGACTTGGGCTCAGGTCACGATCTCATGGTTCGTAAGTTCAAGCCCCACGTCAGGCTCTGTGCTGACAGCTCGGAGCCTGGAGCCTGCTTCGGATTCTGTGTCTCTGTCTCTCTGCCCCTCCCCTGCTCACGCTGTCTCTCTCAGATAGAAAATTTTTTAAAAACATAAAAAAAAATTTTTTTAACAAATGGAATACAAGAAGAAAGTTCTATAACCAATATGATTGGGTAAAGAGAAAATATAAGATAATTTATAGATAAACTATTAGAACCAATAAGAGAGCTCAGCAAGGTTATTGCATATACTAACAACATACTGGTATCTGTAAAATCTCTATATTCCAAGAACTACATGTAGTTACATGTGTAGTTAGAACATGTCAAAGGAAAACTATCCTATTCAAATAGCAACACAAATTATTGTATACCTAGGAATAGAAGACCTTTATGAAGAAAACTATAAAAGATTGAAATACCTACAAGAAGTCCTAAATAAATATATGTAAATTTGGAAACACTCGAAAATGTGACAAATTTTGTTCCCATGCATGAAATACATTGTGTGCGTGTTTCAGGCAAGTTATTCAAAAGTGAATGTGGGGAGCCTAGGTGGCTCAGTTGGTTGAGCGTCCGACTTTTGATTTTGGTTCAGGTCATGATCTCAACGGTTCGTGAGTTCAAGCCTCACATTAGGCTCTGCACTGACAGTGAGAAACTTGCTTGGGATTCTCTGTCTCCCTCTATCTCTGCCCCGCCCCTGACAAATACATAAATAAGCATTTAAAAGTGAATATGAACGGGCTAAGCCAATTTTGCAAATAAGAACAATGAGGAAGTTTCACCCTACCAAATTTTACCACATCATACAGGGTCATAGCGTTAAAAACCATGAAGCTCTGTTATAGGAATTTGCTACCAAACAAATCCAAACTCATGAATGATTTGGCAAAACTAGCTCATTATTTGGACAAAACAACAACAACAACAAAGTTGGATCCCTACCACAGTCCTTTACAAAGGTGAACACCAAATTCCTTGAGGACCTAAATGCCAAATGTGATACCAGAAATCTAACATAAGACATTGTACAAGTTTTTGTGGTCTCTAAATAGAGAAGGACTTTTTTTTTTTTTAATGTTTATTATTTTATTTTTGAGACAAAGACAGACAGAGTGTGAGCAAGGGAGGGGCAGACAGGGAGACACAGAATCTGAAGCAGGCTCCAGGCTCCAAGCTGTCAGCATAGAGCCCAACGCGGGACTCAAACTCACGAACTGTGAGATGGTGACCTGAGCTGAAGTCAGACGTTTAACCGACTGAGCCACCCAGACGCCCCATGGAGAAGAACTTATTAAATAAAATCCAAAATCTCATGCCATAAGTGAAAAACTGGTAGTTCTGAGTACATCCAAATTAAGGATTCTTGTTGAAAAAACAAATCACATAGTTAACCAGTAGATGGTAGCCTGAGAGAAGGTGTTCGTAACATACAAAACTGATGAGGGATTCACATCTAGAAAACAAAAGAAACTCAAAATCAACAAGAGAATATGTAAACTCCAGCAGAAAAATTCAGAAAAGGATATTGACAATTTGCAGATCGGGAAACCAGAATGGCTGGCAAATAAATGAGGAAAGGCCCAGTCTCACCAATAATCAAAGACATACAAATTAAAGCAGTAAGATACCACTTTATTCTATCAGACTGGCAAAGATTGGAAAGTAAGGTAATAACTGGAATCTCCATGCATTGCTGAAGGGAGTGTAAATGGGTTTCATCCTTCTAGAGAACAACCTGGCAGTATTCTGTGAAAGGAAATCAATGTAAGCCCTAGGACCTAGTTCTTGTACTATAGAGATTTTACAGATACCTGTATATTGTCAGTATATGCAATAGCCTTGCTGAACCTTCCCCTCCCCTGAACATATACACTTCATAGCAACTCTCACACAGAAGCACACAGTGACATACATGAGGCTGTGTATTGCAAACCCGCTTGTGTAGTAGGGAGCTAACTATCGCTAAATGTCCATCACTGGGAGAAATGTAACAGAAAACTGTTACCAGGGGCACCTGCGGTAGTTAAGTGTCTTTTGGCTCAGGTCATGATCTCACGGTTCGTGAGTCCAAGCCCCTGACAGCAGGCTCTGTGCTAAGCATGCAGCCTGCTTGGGATTTTCTCCCTCCCTCTTTCTCTGCCCCTCCCCACTTGCTTTCTCCGTCTCTCTCAAGGCAAATAAATAAACTTAAAAAAATAATAAAATTTAAAAACAAAACTGTAACCAAAGTGTGCTTTGGCATACCTTGCAACAAACAGTTCAGAGGAATTAACTAGAGGTACATACAGCACATAATACATCTGAAAACCATGATATTGCTTTTAAGAATTAAGAAACAATTGTATCGTGGGATGCCTGGGTGGCTCAGTTGGTTAAGCATCAGACTTTGGCTCAGGTCATGATCTCGCGGGTTCAAGCCCTGCGTCGGGCTCTGTGCTGACAGTTCATAGCCCGGAGCCTGCTTCAGATTCTGTGTCTCCCTCTCTCTCTGCCCTTCCGCCATTTATGCTCTGTCTCTCTCTCTCTCTCTCTCTCTCAAAAATAAATAAAACGTTAAAAATTTTTTTTAATCTTTTGCATGATACTGTTTGTATCACTTGAACACATATACACCTAAAATAACAGTATCCATTTTACAGGGAAACACAGGTCTCCAGACACATATATCAAACTTGAGTGGGTGCCTATGGCAGGAGCAGGTGGGTAAGATGTGGAAGGGGATTAAGAATATGAAAATAAAGGGGTCAAAAAATAAAACCAAACAAGGGAAGAACCTTGAATAGGCCAATGATAACACATACAATGAACAGAGGAGTATGATTAACTCAGCTCTCTGCACTTGAGATCAAAAACCCACATTTCACAAGGAAGAACAAAGGGCCAAGAACAGCCAAAAGAATAGCCAAGAAGAGCCAAGAAGGGAAGCAAGATAGTTGGCTTTGTCCTACCAAACATCCAGATTTTTTAAAAAACCATAACAATTAAGGCAGGAGTGCAATAAAAACAAATCCCAGGAATGACAGCTGTGCAAGTGAGTATGGAAACAAATGGCCCAAATTATAACAGGAAGTCAGAGAGCTCTAAAAAAAATAGATAAGTCATCTAATGTATTTGACACAGACTCTAGACAGGCTTGAGGAAATAACAATAGCCATATGGTTACAATATGTCGTATACTTTCCCCTTTCCACCATCCCTCCTCCCAAGTTTTATTAATTGTATCTCCTTTGTTTTATTTTTTTTAACTTTTTAAAAATTTTATTTATATATTCTGAGAGAGAAAGAGAGAGAGAGAAGCGGAGACGCAGACAGAGAAGGGGAGAAAGAATCCCAAGCAGGCTCCACGCTGCCAGCACAGAGGCCGATGTGGGGCTGGAACTCACAAACCATGAGATCATGACCTGAGCCGAAACCAAGAGCCGGACGCTTAACCAAGTGAGTCACCCAGGTGCCCTAATTGTATCTCCTTTAAAGGACACAACCGTAATGACACCTAAGTCCAGTAAGTCCAATCACACAAATTCATTCTTCGGTAAGTGATGTTTATGTAACACTTTGAAACTATCAGTTCATGGTTTCAATTTAACCTTTGGACAAAACCCAAAAGAATTAATTTTTCTGTACTATAGAGAAGAAATCTAAATGTTATAAACCTGGGCAATGTACAAATGACAAAAAGAAGTTAGGAGGTAAAGTGATTTGGGCCTTCTCTGTAGAAGAGCAGGTGATGGGTGCACAACCTTGGGGGCAGTGGGGGGGAGTTGGTGCTGTGGGGAAAGTGTCCATCATCATTCCAACCAGTGGCATGGCATATGATACAGGAGTTCAGAGGAAAAAAGACAACAGGGAAGGAAAGAGAGGCTTCAGAGAACCAAAGAGCAAAAACAGCCAGAAACAAAAAGCATGATCTCCACGGAGGTCACAAGGTAGCAGAGATCCAGTCCAGAAAGGTTCCTAGAACTCATGTGACCCCAAGTTTAGATGCTTTTGCTTCAAAGTATTTCAGAAACCACAATAATGAGTGTGGGAAGGGATAAAGTTCTGCATTCTTCAAACTCTGAAGCACTTAAAAATCAGTCACGAATGGCTCCATTTTTAGAGTTGCTGAGATCTGGTCATTCGCAAGGCAACTAAAGCACTTTACAGTTAGTCCACTTGAGACCCTGAAGTAGAGACTGCCACAGCCATTTCTTGACATGCCTGTTGAATCACATCCCTTTGGAAGGGGGATGTCCAAGTTCACACCAATTCCCCCTTCCTTTAAGATGTGTGTGTGTTAGCCTGTGTGTGTGTGTGTGTGTGTGTGTGTGTGTGTGTGTGTGTGTAAATACTCTCTCACTTCAGAGCCTCTGCTCATGCTATTCCTTCTGCCTAGTGGGCTTATTCCCTGCTCCTCACATGGCTTCTCCTTCTCATGCTATTCACCTCAACTTAAATGTCAACTTCTCAGTGAGGCCTTCCTTGACGCTCCTGAGTCCCTTGCTATTATCTGTTGTCAATCTACCAATATTTATTAAACACCTCTTTTGTGCCAGGCTCTGTTCATTCTCTGGTCACAGAACTGTGACCAGATAAAGGCCCTGCCCACAAGGGGCATTTCCTGTTTACATTTTTTTTCTAAAAGGAAGGGTTCTCTTCCTTTGAAATACAGGTTCCATGAGGGCATGGACAGGTGTGTTTAGCTCATCATTTTAACCACCCCCAGCACCTAGGACAGTACAAGGCATACATCTGGCACAAGATTTGCAAAAGAATCAAGGAACAGATGACTTCTACGCAGCCCATTACCTGGAGCCCAAGGGACACTAGACCTGAGTTATGCCAGATTCTCTCTCACAAGAGTTTGGAATTTGATCCACGGACATAGGTGGGTCGGGAGCCAGACGAGAAGACCCTAACTCCTATGGTAAAGTCCCCATCTGCCCTGAGTCCTGCCTGCCCCAAGGTCACGTTGTCTAACTTTTCTTGGAGCTCATGAAATAAATCCTCCTTCCAATAAATTTCCCAAAGCCAATTTTAGTCACATTCTATATCTGGCAACTCACTTAATGCCAACTGATTAGCACAAAAGGACATTAATCGGCTCACATCAAAATCTGGTTTAAAATGCTTCTAAGGCTTCCTATTATTCCTAGAGTAAAACCCGGACTCCTTACCTGTGCTGGAAAAGTCCTGCATCATCTGGCCCTGCCTATTTCTCCTACCCCATCTCCTATCTTCACTGGCCTTCTTTTGGTTTCTTAAGCATCCTGAGTTCTTTTCCACCTCAAAGCCTTTCCACATGCTCTTCTCATTGCTTGGAATGTTCTTCCCTCAGTTCTTCAAATGTCTGGCTTCTCTTCAGCCATGAGATCTCCACTCAAATGTCACCTCCCCAAGGAGACCTTCTATGTCAGTCATGGACCCAGCAAGACTCAATTGGCATATTCCCATTAGAACATTAGGACTACTTATCTAGATGTGGGGAGCCACAATGGATAGTATGTTACCCCAGAAGCAACAGAGGGGCCAGTGTCACTCCTGGGCCTGAAGGAAAGAGGGTAATGGGGCTCTCTGGAAGCCCAAATGAGAGTTCCTTAGAGAGGCTTCCCTGGAGGAGCCTTGACCTTCAACCCAGTGATTCACCAGCTCAAGGCAACTCAGCAAGGAGAGAACCAAGGAAGAAAATATCCCAACATCACTCTCCTCCCTCCTTCTATACTCCTGCCAGGATTCCGTGTTGGTCAAACCCATCTGAAGCCAGAGGACAAAGAAGCTTGTTGCAGCTGAAAAGGGTTGGCAAACATTTTCTGTGGAGGGCCAGACAGTACACATTTTCAGCTCTCTGGGCCATACAGTCTCTGTCAAAATGACTCAACCCTGACATCATAGCATGAGAAAAGCCACAGACAATACATAAATGAACAGGTGTGGCTATGTTCCAATAAAACATTATTTACAAAAACAGGCAGTGCGCCATATGGTGTTGGGCCTGGATGTAGAACATTCAAGGCAGACTGCTGCTGGGTCAGAAGGTGGAGTGGAGTGGGCCTCTGGGGGGCTCAGTCGGCCGCCGACCTCGGCTCAGGTCATGATCGAGCGCTGTCAGCACAGGGCCTGAAGCCTGCTTCGGATTCTGTGTCTCCCTCTTTCTCTGCTTCTCTCTCGCTCTCTCTCCCTCTCTCTCTCTTAAAGATAAATAAACATTAAAAAGATAAAAATAAAAAAAGAAGATGGGGTGGAGAAAGGAAGAGAGTGTCTCCAGGGCTCAACAGGATTTATCTGGCATCCCTTCTCCAGCCACCCCATCTAAGTATCCCCTACTTACAAGTCACTATCACATTACCCAGCTTTATTTCCTTCAACACAAATTGTAAGCACCTTACCTGTTTTTCAATAAGAGTAGGGACTGTGGCTTTATTGCTTGCCACCATATCCCTAGCACCCAAAACGGTGCCTGACACACGGTAGCTTCTCAAATAAATCTTTCTGAAGGCACAGGAAGACTTAACTAATACAGTGTGACACAGCTGACAAGACATCTGGTCTCCTTAACTCAGGTGCACCAAATGATACCCTCCAAACATAGCTCCCCTCTCCAGTCCACGTGTAAGTGTAATTCTGGTCTATTCCACTTCAGTTTTCCTAATACCCTCTCCAGACCAAGCCTGCTCATCTATCACCCCCAGGAACTCCCCCTCCCATTACTCCAGGTTCCAATTCCACACGTCGATGTTCAACCTTTCAAACTGTAAATGGTTTGCAATCCACATTCTTTGGAAATGATTCTGCTTTAGAAGACCTCTCCCACACCTCGAGCGCAGGCAGCTGCTTGGAATGTCTCCATTTCCTCCTACTTTCCAGGGTAGGGCAGTGAGAGGAGGAAGGAAGGGCTTGGAAGCATCTTTGTTAAAAAAAAAAAAATCCCCTTTTCCTTATTAATACCAAAGTTGACAGAGCTCCAAAATTATCCAACGAGAGAAAAACAGTTATCATAAAATTTAATTAAAGTCATCAAAGACGATTCAACAGAGGATCACAACGTGGGAAGGATTTAGCATAGGGCATGAAGATAAAAAAAAATCAAGATACAAAATTGTGTGTACACTTTCACTGCAAGTGTGTGGGAATGTACCTGGATATACACAAGGCATGAGAAATTGCATGGGAAATATCAATAAGCTAGGATATTGGGGTGTGGGTGACTTCTTTCTGATTTCTAGGACTACTGCTATAACATTTGCTAATTATTTGGTTCATCCAGGAGTTGTACAGGATAGTCCAAAACACAGCATTATCTTTATTATATATTATCAATTATTATGCATTATCAATATATATTATACATGTGCATATATATTATATAATATTATTGGATATTATACATTATCTATATATTCTACCTGTGTATTTATATTATATTATATTATATTATATCATATTACATTACATTACATTATACATGCATGTATGGATATATATAATGGTATACTGGTATATAAAAAATGATATGTTCTCTGGTAGAGTGGAGGACAGATGAATGGGAAAAGGATTGCGTTTTAAGTCAGAGAATTTGTGTTTTGTGCCCCTCTACCCGGAAGTGGTTTCATAAAAAGGCATGGTTTAAAAAATTAACAGTACAGAATCTGTTTCCCCCTCATACTTTCTCTCTCCAGCCTTGCTCCCCCTCAACCACCACCACTTGTGATCCTTGTGAGAAGATCAAAATTGTTGGACACTGGAAAGGTAAATGGTTTTCTAATAATATTAGCCAAAAAGACACTGTTCTTCTGCAGCAAACCCCTGAGACCATAGCAGTTACTTTATGACTGTCAGAGGCTGGTACTTGAGACTAATGCAAAATTTGGAAGCAGATGCATTCAACTTCTTACCATTCCTAAAGATCTGGAGCCTTAACTCTTCCATTTTCACAGATCAGCAGAACCTCTCTCTCCTCCTTCTCTTTCCCTCTCCTCTCCCTCTCTCTCCATCTCCTCTCTCCCTTTCCTCTCTCTCTCTCCTCCTCTCTCCCCTTCTCTCCTCTCTCCGTCTCCTCCCTCTCTCTCTCCCTCTCCTCTCCCTCTCTCCGTTTCTCTCTCTCTCTTCCCCTACCCCTATCTCTCACTCTTTCCCTCCCTCCTTCTATTTTGGAATCCTAGACATACCTAAAACCAAAAGGCATAGATTTAAAATCACCCTATTAAATATCATAGATCTGGGGGTCCATTTGGCATTGAGAAGCTATTCTTTGAATTCACCTCATTTCATCTTGTTCGAATCACTTCACTTCTGTAGTCCATTGAATCTGTGACTGTTCCCTTGGCCTACATTTTAATTTTACCTTTGGTACATATCTCATGCTACAATTTCTCAACCAGCCAATCTGAAGGGTTTTTTTTTTTTTTCCTGCCCTTCCAAAGACAGATCTCTCCCCTGTAAAATCACAAGTTACAAAGAAATGATCACAAATGCTAATAATTGAGTACAAAGTCACAGCATTTTTCATATTTTGTTTAACAATAAAAACCCACCAAAGATAACCTAAATACCTAATGATCGAGGAATGGTTACATAAGTAACAAAACATCAAATCAATGGGAAATTATGCAGATCATAAATGTATCTGTAAAGAATGGTAAAGGTGATATAACATTGATTGAGAAAAGCAGGGAACAAAACTGTATATAATCCCACTTAAAAAATTTTTTAACATTGATTTATTTTTTGAGAGACAGAAACAGAGCATGAGTGGGGGGAGGGGGCAGAGAGAGAGAGAGAGAGAGAGAGAGAGAGAGACAGAATCTGAAGCAGGCTCCAGGCTCTGAGCTGTCAGCACAGAGCCCGACGCGGGGCTTTAACTCTCGAACTGAGAGATCATGACCTGAGCGGAAGTCAGACACTTAACCAACTAAGCCACCTGGGTGTCCCTACAATCCCACTTTATTGGAGAAAAATATACACATGTAGAAAGGGAACAAGAAGGAAATATTCTCTTATTTTGGGGGGTGGTTACTATTGGATGGTAGGCTATAGGTTGAGCTCTCTTCTTCTTTACGCTTTCATTCATTTTCGAACTTTTCCAGAATGAATACACATTACTTTTACATTTGGAAATAAACTTATTTTAAATGTCAAAAGTGTAAGTTGCTACATCAGCTTCCAGAAAGCTCCAATTAAGTCTTCTCCCTCTCCCAGTCAGGCTATTCCCTCTCATTTTAAAAAAGGGAAGGTATTGTCACACTATTAAGCAATCAGGCAGTAGGCTTCATCCAAGAGTAATAAACTGACCTCTCAAGAGAAAATTAGTGAAGCTCAGGAAATTAGAGTTGGAAACCCCTACTGAATGGCCTAATGCATCCCTCAAGAATCCGCACCATATACATTACACTTTCTGGTGTAGGCACTTTCTTTTCCATTTAATTGTAAATATTTCAAGTGATTGCAATTTCACTGCTACATTTCAGATAAGTCAACAGCTATTAAACCATCTCTCCTGAGTGGAATATAATAACTTCAGCAAACTTCAGAGATGTCCATTTAACTCTCTTGCCTGGACCTGTTAGCTGAACAAGTAGCTTAGACCTCGTTCAAATTCTGGCACCTCCACTTAGCTGTAAGACCTTACACAAGTCCCTTTACCCAGCTTGTCATAGTTCCCTCATCTGTACCTCACCAATGGTGCTGTAGGAATCAAATGAGATGATGCATCTAGGGAATGCATCAAAGGCAGACAATAGGTACTCAGTAAATGTTTGGTGATTCTGGAGTGTCAGACCAGTGTTGAACAGGTGTTTCCCTGGCAGAGGAGATGGGCCATGCTGAGTTAACAACTCCTTCTTTTGTATTTCCCTGGGTGGCACAAGTGGGTTGGAGCAAACAATATAGTCCATGACCTTGAATCAGCAAAATTCCACTGGGTACCCAAACATTGGGCTTAGTCATACCAACTAAATTCACCAGCCTCAGACCACAAACATGGCTCAGAGAGAATCCACTGAGCCTTTGCACTGTTGATAAGAGCTGCAATTGTAACACTGGCCTTGGGGAAAGAGAAGAGAGAACCAAGGGAAGAGTGTGTTTGCAACAGAATCAGTAGGGTTTGGTGACTCGTTCATGTAGAGACTGAAGGAAAGAGAAGAGTTCCCCAACTGGACGACTAAATGCACAAGTTTACTGATCCAATGAGTATCTACAGAGCACCTACTAAGGGCCAAGAACTATTCCAGGCACAGGGGATACCGTAGTGAACCAGGGGGCGGGGCGCGGGGGGTTGGGGAATCTCTGCTCTTGTGAGTTTATCTTCTCATGGGGAAGACAGACAATGAACAGGAAACAAAGAAAGAGGACAGTTTCTGGTGGTGATAACTGTGATGAAGGCAATGAACAGGGTAATGGGGTGGGAAATAAGAGGGCCATATTTAGATGGTCAGGGAAGGACTCTCTCAGGAGGTAACACATGCGGTGATGGGTCCTGAAAGATGAGAGGGGCCCACGAGGTGGAGAGAAGGGGAAGCATTCGAGGAAGAAGGAGCAGCAGATGTGAGTCCTTGAGGTGGGGAAAGGCTAGGTGTATTTGAGAATAGAGCAAAAATACCTTCATTAACTGAAGTACAATGAGAGGAGAGAATTGGTAGGACAGATGGTTGGAGAAGTGGACAGGACTTAGCTAAGGACCAAGCCTTGAGAAGCAGGTTCTTAGGAGGTTAGACGTGTTCCCTTTGACATACTGAGTTTGAAGTTCCAGAGGGGATCTCCAAACTAAAGATCCAAGACTTCGTCCTAAGAAGGAGGGACAGTAGTGACATACAAGAAAATGTTCAGTTGTGTCAGAATCGCTGATGAATGTTCTAAAAATACAGATTTCTGGGGCATCACCCAGGGAAATTCTAATTCAAGTAGGTCTTGGTGAAGATCCAGAAATCAAAAAATAATTAAAATTTTTTTTTAAAAATCTGGAAATCATTGTTGTTATACTCACGGGTAATTCTCATCTATTCAAGCAGTATTCCTTGCATTCTTACTATGTGCCAGGAAAATTCTAAGTGCTGGAGACAGATCTCTGAACAGGTTACAAAGCATATAGGGTGGAGAAAGAACCGATGGTAAACACATAAACAAAGTACAATAATGATACATGTCATTAAAAAGCTGGTAAAATGTAGGGTAATATTTACTGTGAGGACCTACACTAAATAAATCTAAAAAGAAGATCTATCTCTGAGGAAGTGACTTTGAGTTGACAGCTGAGAAATAAGGACCACCCATGTGGCCGTTTAAGGGAACAGCATTCCAGGTAGAGGGAACAGTCAAAGCAAAGACTTGGTTGAGAACTTGGTTGATCCAATGTTTTGGTTTATTCCCACTTGATTAACCAACCAAACTGGGGGAGAAGGCATGGTGGAGAAGGCACTATTTCATCTTTTATGTGTTCACCCAGCAAGCTATATAAAGCACATACTCAGTTCCAGGCACTGTGCCAGTGGTGATACAAAGATGAGCAAGATGGTCCCCTCTCTCAGTGAGTCTGTAGTCCAGTGAGGAAGGCAGATAATGAAATCAGTATGGCCCCATGAGAAGTGGAAGCATCCCAGATAATCAGTTCATGTTCTGAGAAAGCCAAGCAGATGATTAATACTTTTGATGTATTATGATGTGAGCAACTATTTTTGAAACCATACATAATAAAATTACTTGGCATTTCTCTGTGACCGGCCAGCTCAGAATATCTGGATTTTTGGTGAAATATTTTCACCAACGGATATTGGGTCTGAGATACTGCAGAAGGACTATATTTTGCAGAAATAGTTTCCTAATAATAACTAACATGTATTGAGCACTTAGATTCACCTGGTTTGAAATGCAACTTAACAGTGTTCACAAAGTCCCTTTGAGGGTCCCTATTACCCACTTTTTTCAGGTGAAGGAGTTGGAACCCAGTGAGGTGAAAGGACTTCCCTGAGGTGATTCAGCTCAAATGTGACAATTTCCCACCTCTGTCTGGATTTGGAGCCTCAGTTCTGGTCATAGCCCTTCCCATGAATTGCTTAGTGATGCAATTGCTATACTCATCTGGGTTCCGAAAGTGGACCCGTCTCTCTTCTCCCCATCCCAGTTATCCACTTGAACTGTCTACACCAACCAGATCCACCTGCCTCTCCCTCCAGGGGCTCCATAGGTGGAGAAATGGAGAGGAGAGGATTCCTTGTTTGCACAATTGGGAAAAAGTCCAGGGCACACGGCACAGGGCAACTGGCACTGCTCTTCCATGCTACCGCGGCAGTCTCCAGAGGCCCCCTGTGCAGTGCCTGGAAGGTTGGGCCCAAAGTCTAGTACCTTGCTCCCAGACCACCTGTTGGGGAAGAGAAATTACTGGGGCTCAGTGTTCAGGGTCTGAGTACCAGAAGGGATTGGGTCAGGAAAAGCAAATTGTTAGTCAAGAGGAAGTAGGAACTCTGTGGCCACATGGATAAGGTTGCATTACCCTCCGTTACACTTAGTGTATTCAAATACAGCAGCTCGAAAAGATACCTGGTCCTCTTCAGAACGAAGGCGGGCCAGTTTGCACCTTAAAGGGCCTTCGCTCTCCCCTTCACTGTGCCTCCTGCCATTCTGGACTCGGAGTGAGTCTGTGCGTCTGTCTGATGGTCTCTGGGTGTGTCTGCAAGAAGTGCCTTTCCCCTGTTACTCAGGCGGGCGGGCTCCCTCTCCTCCCCGCCGCCTCTCCTCACCCCCTTGCTCCCTCCCTCCCTCTTGTGCCGAGGTTCTTGGCCCAGGTCCCTCAGCCCAGGCGGAGGACGCCGGAGAAGTGAGGTCACGTCTCCCTCGAGCCCCGCGCCGCTGGCTTTTCAGAGCCTCGCCAGAGCGGGCGGCCAGAGTCCCAGACCACACCGACCGTGCGCTCCTCCGCCCTCCCTGTGCCACCGGCCTCGCCCATGTCTCAGTACAACGACCCCAGCGCGGACTTCAAGAGGGCTTTGGACAGCAGTCCCGAGGCCAACACCGAGGATGACAAGACCGAGGAGGACTTGCCCAGGCCCAAGAACTACCTGTGGCTCGCCATCGTCTCGTGTTTTTGCCCCGCGTACCCCATCAACATCGTGGCTTTCGTCTTCTCCATCATGGTGAGTGAGTTAGGACCTGGAGCAATCAGGGAGGGGAGACCTGGGCAGCGTTGCGCCAGTACTGGGGACCCAGCGCGCTCTCCACCGCTCCCTTACGCACTGCCCGGCGCACCCGGGGTTTTCCGTCCTCTGCGCCCCCTCCTTTTTCTCAGGCTCTCAGAACTCCGCCACCAACCACTAGCGCCTCCTCTGCGCTCCCTGGGGCGCTCAGAGCCCTGACCCAGCCTCTCCCAGGCCGGCTCTCCACGTCCTTCCAGCGCCCATGGTGGGTGCACTCTTTCCAACACGGGGAGTTCTTCCGTGGACTCTGCGGCTTCTTTCCCTGTCTCCTCTGACATCCCTGGGCACGGTGCGGCTCTTCTCAACCTGTTTTTCTGGAACCTCCAAGTGCGCCACCCGTGCGGGCAACAGCACGCCCCACTCTCTGCGCGCGCCGGTTCTACGGCCCGCTCCGTGCCGCGCCCGCGGCTCCCCCTCTCCAGCGCGTGGCACTCTTTTAGCACACAGTCTTTCTGGGGATCCCCAAGCGATTTCCGATGCCCTCTCCTCGACCCTGGTCCCGTGCTTTCTTAGGCACCCCTCTCCAGGCAACGGTTCCTTCTCGCTTCTTCCTACGCCAGCTCCCTCTCCTTGGCACTCTCCGCCACCACCCACCACCCACCATCCCGGCCCCCTCTCTCCAGCGGCCTGCACTCTCTCCAGGCCTTTCTTGAGCGCCCCCTCCGACATGAGCCCTCCCCTCTCTTTTACTCTTTCTGCGGCGCGCCTACCCTATCTCCGCCTCTCTTGGCGTCCCCCAACGGCTCCCTGGCACCCCTCCACCGCTCTGTCCCGGGGCGCTCCCAGGAATGCACTGGGGTACTCCTCGCGCCCTGTGCGCGCCCGCCTCCCGAACCGCGCGCCTCTCTCGCCCAGACGCTGCTGGTGGTCCAGTCTGCCCTCCCAGAGCTGGGCTCCTCGGCCCCCTTCAGCCCCGGTGGGAACTCCCGGGAGAAACCCACCAGGAGGGCGGCGAGCGTCCTCGAGGCCCTCGCCTTATTGACTGGAGCAGCTGGCCCGGGGGTGGCGGCGGGGTGAGGTTCCGACCGGCACTGTCCCGGGACAACCCTTGCAGAGAGCTCCCTCTCCCGCGGGTCCACCTCGCCTGCAGCTGGGCGACCCAACTCCGCAGCCACAGACCAAGAGTGGGATTCAGCTCAGGAAGATTGAGCTGAAGATCCGCCCCCGTCCCCCACGCAAGTCCGCCCGCACTCGCTTGGTGGGCACACACAAAGATTTCATCTGCACGCTCAGCCTGCTCTGTCCCAAACCCCGTTTGTCCGTTGTCTGCACCAGCATGCAAGCGGGCCGCCGCTGAAACTGACTGCCTGGTTTCAAACATGAGTTCCGACCACAGACTAAGCTGTAGGATCTCCGGAAATCGCTGCACCTCTCTTACCTTCCGCCTCTTTTTGTCTGTCAGATGGGAATAATCATAGCCATAATTTCTTGACGTTGCCGTATTAATGAGATGATTATAAAACGCTTGGAACAAGTGTCCAGCATGACGTTAATACTAGATCTTTACTCAGATGTCAGTGTTGAAAATCAAAATCCCCACAAGCTCTACTCCCCTTTCCCTGCTGTTTTCTGCCCAAAGCACTTCTCTTCCATCTGATACATTGTTTTACTTACTACTGTGCTTACTGTTTGTGTCCCTTCCTTAGAGTATAAGCCCTATGAGGGCAGGGGTATTTGCCAGTGTTGTTCGCTGCTGTATCTTCAGCACCTAGAAGAGAATCTGGCAGGTGATGGATGCTCCATAAATACATGAAATGAATGCATGTGTGAGGGAATGAATGAATGAATGAATGAATGGTGTTAATGGATCATGATGTCTGCTCAACTCCTGCTGCCTTTTTCCTCACTGGAGCCAGGAAAACCATGGTATCAGGTTCCTCAGAACCAGCCAGCCAGTTTCCTCCCTTCCTTCCTCACCAGAGAGATATCCGGTCTTGGGTTTTCCGCAGCGAACTGGGGAGGATGCTGCAGCCAAATTCCCCAAGCAGCAGCAGACGCTCTGGCTGGAATCGGTGCCCACACTCTATCCTGATTTATTAATGAATCAGCAGAGAGTTCACCCCTTTCCCAGTCCCAATTATAAAACTGCCTGCAAAGGCTTTTTCCTTCATTGATCGGATATGAGCTAACACTCCAGCTGGTAGTGACAGGTTGGATACTAATGATGCCGCTTGGTGTGTCCTGGGGATAAGATTGGTACATGCTTTGAATGGAAACCTCTTTTTTTGAGCCCCTCCTCCCCATTCCCTCTCTCAAGACTTTTCCAGTAGTTTTATAGCAAGACACCACTCCAATGCCAGAAACCAGACACTGGAGTTGGGAATGTTGACCATGGGCAAGTTTCATACCTTCGCAAAGCCTTGGTTTCTTCATCTAGAAAATGGGAATTTGAGGGGCACTTGGATGGGTCAGTCGGTGAAGCATCTGACTTCCACTCAGGTCATGATCTCACGGTTTCTGAGTTGGAGCCCTGCATCAGGCTCTGTGCTGACAGCTCAGAGCCTGGGGCCTGCTTCGGATTCCATATCTCCTTCTCTCTGCCCCTCTCCTGCTTGCATTCTGTGTGTGTGTATGTCTCTCTCTCAAGAATAAACATTTAAAACAATTTATAAAAAAAAAAAGAAAGAAAATGGAAATTTGAAAAGCGTTTTAACTGGAGCAAAAGCATTATAAGGATGGAACAAGATAAAGCATGTCGAGCTCCCAGCATTGTGCTAGGTACATGCAATAATTTTCAGACAGATGGATAGATCTGGAGCCTGGAAACAACATATGTCACATATGAAGCCAAACAGAACATCAAATAAATGAAACCCAAATTCTAAAAAAGAGCTTCCCACACCCTCTCCATCGCACTCCCTCTGAGGTGCTTTCCCATTGAAACCATGTGGATCTGGGCTCGACACATTTCAAGATAAAGACTCCAAAGTCCAAAGAATAAAGAGGAAGAGGAAAGGTGTGCAGGAAGGAGGTGGCTGACCCACTTGGCCAGCTGTATGTTTCCCTAGGGTGTCTTGTGGGCTTCCATCTGGCTATTTCCAAGTCTGACTTATCCATAATTTGTGGTAAAGTCAGGCACACCGCTGCTGGGAGTGATGCCATTCCCCATGGAGGCACTCAAAAACTGTGGTGTCGCAGTGATGTGGGGGCACTACCAGCATTTGTTGGAAAGAGCTAAGAGTAGTCGCATGCTGCATTGCTGGAGTCTGTCACCCAATGAAGAACTGACCTACCCCAAATATCAACAACACCCCAATCAAGAAACACGGTAAAGATAATACAAAGTCACATGAATGTGAATGTATGAAAAATATTGATAAGGCTCAAAATAACTAGTTCCCAGAACTGTAGGAAGAACGGGCAAATCTCGAAACAATTGAGATTCTTTATTAAACCAAGCCTGAGAAGCCTTCTATAAATTACCCAGTTGGAGATGTTGAGGGATAATAAAACTACTTTGAAAAATATACATTTGGAAGAACATTCTTCAAGCTGTGTGTGGGCATCTGTGATCTTTCCACCACTCCCATGTGGAGGTAGGGAAGTCCTGGGAGTTGTGAGGCAGTCAGTGCCCTACAGGTGAGAATTGGTACAACATGGCTTGTTGTATCCAAACTTTGATGAGCCAAGCATTGCCAGGGGCAGAGACATAGACATCTTTGCTACTGCCTGCATTGAAAGTGCACTTAACCTGTACTCAATTTCAGGGACAGATGTCTCAAGAACTTCTCCCCGGCCTGAGCCACTTCTAGCCCAAATTGCACATTCGTAGGAATTTGAAAATGGCACCCCTTCTGCATACAGATGGAGCCCTGCATCAGGCCATATGGCTTGGAAAATGGAGCTTCAGGCTGGCTTTCAAGCCTCATTCCCCACGCTCCCATCCATCCCTGGGTATCTTTGTTTATTCCATCCAAAAGGAACTCCGTAACTTCCATACGGCTTCTGACTCTGGAGAAAGAATGTCTGTCTGTGCAACAAATATTTCTTGAGCATCTATTATGTGCCATGCTCGATTCCAGATGTCGATATACTCCTTTACCTCTGTCAAGCAGTAAATAAGATCAGCAAGATTTCTGTGCTCTTAGATGTAGAAGAAAGGTTCCAGGCAAATTGCAGGAGTGTTGGCAATTTCAGGTTGAGTTCACCATCTGTTGTTTGTGTGGCTGGAAGTTGCTACCTGGCTCAAGAGACTGGAGTTGAATCCATGCTGAGCCTCCATACTTGATGAGTACGTGATACAGTCATTTGCACAGCTGAACCAATCTGGTCACTCTTAAGAGTGAATATGAAACAGCCAATGACATTTGACTGGGTGATATATAAGCCTTCTTTCAACAGAACTTCTCCCTCACACTTAGAGAACTTGTCTAGATAGCAACCACTGAGGTTCAAATCCTTTTCTGCCATTTGCTACTTTTGTGATCTCATGCCACCGACTCAGTCCTTCTGAGGCTTGGTTTTCCAACCCTGGAAAATGGCCATTGTGATAGTACTTACCCAAGTACTGCTGTGAAGACTGGATGATAAAAGTTAAATGTTTTCATCCCAATGCCTAGGACACAGCTAGCATTCAATAAGTATCGATGATGATGATGATGATGATGATGATGATGATGATGATGGAGATGACGGTGTGTTAGGGATACAGCCATTGCCTTTTCAGTGGCAGTTTTTCTCTTTTTATTGAGACTAGAAAATTCAGTAAGAACAAAAGCAATGACAAGAAAATGTCACTGGAATAAATAACTGTTGCAGCCTAAAAGTAAATATTAATGCTAAACTGGAATGCATATGAATAAACAAGGAAGACTTTTGGTTAAGCACGGAATATTAAACATGCTTGCTCCCCTCCACTCCCTTCCAAAACCACTTAAAATGAAAGTAAGTGAATTTAAAAGGGCACAAACACCCAAGGACAAATTAGGAGAACAGGCGAAGAAATGAAAGAGGTGACAAAATCTTGGAAGATGGAAAATGGCTAGCTGAACACCGACTGACTTTACAGAGTAGGTAACACTGAAATCTGAATCCTGCAGAAGAAGAAGCCAACAAGAATAAAGTCAGTGTACCCTAAAAAAAACTCTAGAAAGACTCAGAAATTGGAGGTACCCATTGAAGATATCACTTCTGAAGGTAGGAATTAAAAGTAGGGCCAAAGAGAGGAGGAATCTTTGAAAGTCTGTTTAAGAAGTCATTATTACCAGAGGTTATCTATCAGCCCATGCACTAGGCACCTACTTCCTCAACAACCCTGACAAAAGATGGGAGATTTGCTCTCTGGTGAGATTAAACACAATGGCTCTAGACACCTGAGGTTACAGTTAAGACACCACGGAACAAGGAAGGCTCTAGCCCCTGTCCCCACTTAGTACCCCTACCCTGGCATCCAGGTAGGAGACTGGAGAACTTCTCTTCAAGAATGTGGCCATGCCAAAAGAAAACAAACCTGCAGACACAAACATTTAGAAGTTCTCCAGAGAAATCATGGAACTGTCACCCAGTCATGCCAGGCCACCCACCAGTCGACAAGCCCCATCCTCACACACAAAACTTCCAAGAAGTTTTTCAGTGTCTCACTTCCAAATATGAACAGGCAGTCACAGATTATTGGACATGGGAGCAATTCTTCTGAGTTAAGAGACCTGTGGTTTACAGAAGAAATGAAGTGCAAGGAAATAAATAATGCCAAGAAGCGCAAGAAAACTTCAAGGACAGATGATGAGCGTCCTCAGAGAAATAAGAAACTGGGTGGTAACCACAAAACAAGAATAGGTTGGGAAAAAAATAAATCAGAGAAGCAAAACAGAGAGCTTGGGACTTAAAAATATGAGGGTAGATTAAAAAAAAAACAGACGGATTAGAAGTCAAAGTTGAGATAAACTCAAGGAAGTAATACAAAAATCAAAAAGATGGAAAAATGTGGCAGCAACTTAAATGTCCATCAACAGATGAATGGATAAATAAAAGGTGGTATACACATACAATGGAATATTTATTCAGCCTTTCAAGGAAAGGAAATTCTGATGCATGCTACAATATACCCCTTGAAGACGCTATGCTGAGTGAAATAAGCCAGCCACAAAAGGACGAATATTCCATGATCCCACTTACATGAGGTACATAGAGTAGTCACATTCATTGAGACAGAAAGGAGATGGTGGTTGTCAGTGGCTGCAGGCTAAGGGGAATGTGGAGTTATTGTTTCATGGATACAAAGTCTCAGTTTGGGAAGACAGGGAAAGTTCTGGGGAAGGGTGGTGGCCATGGCTGCCTAACAATGTGTATGTACTGAATGTCACCGAAATGTACACTTAGAAATAGTTAAGAGAGTAAATGTTATGTATATTTTGTCACAATAAAAAAAAAATGAGGAAGGATATTTTCTCCCCCAAAGATGAAAATACTCAAGAAAATCTAAGAAAATTTGAGAATCATTCCCAGAAATCCAACATCTTATCGGAAAGTTCCAAAAGCAAACAAAGAAAATTGAAGAGAGGAAATTATTAAATAAATGATTACATGAAAAATGTTCAGAACTGAATGCATGAGTTTCCAGATTGAAAGAGTCCCCTGATACCCAATAAAATGTGTACCAAAGCACATCATGGTGAAATTTCAGATATTTAAGGGTAAAATTTCTCCCCAATCCTACAAACTTTAGAAGAAGAAAAAGCATGCCATGTTTTCAGCAATGTTGAAAGTTAAACAGTGAAACAATGACTTCCAAATCCCGAAGGAAAATTGTTTCCAACCTCGATTTAGACCCATCCAAACAATTGGTCAAGGGAGAGAATAAAGATATTTCCAGACATTCAAGATCCCCCCCCCCAAAAAAACCCAAACAACAATAACAACAACAACAAAAACTATCTCCCATACACCATTTCTCAGAAAGCTATGGGAGGATGTGCTCCCCCAGCACAAAGCAGTAAATCAAGAAAGAGAAAGACACAGGATCCAGCAAAAAAAGATCCAACACAGAAAAGAGGCAAAGAGAAATCCTCCTCATAACAAGGCAACGGGTCTCATACACCCACAGAAGATTCAGTGGATAATGGATGGGTGGTCTGAAAGCCATTGTCAAAATCCATTATCTGGTCGTGGGCTGGCAGAGTAAGCTATAGCCCTGCCCCACGCCTGACCACATCTGCTCTAGAAGACAAGGTTTGTGGTCAAAGAGAAAGTAAATACCCGCAGGATGAAAGGCAAACCAAACTGACTGTTCTTTCCATCTGACCCAGGCTCCACCAGGGGCTGCTCATCCATCAAAGCTATGTTTCAAGCGGACTTCAATTAAATTTAGAGAGGAGATTGTATGTGTGTGTGTGTGTGTGTGTGTGTGTGTGTGTGTGTGTGTGTATGGGACCAAGGCAGAACTTGGAAATAACAGATCTCTCAGTCTAGGCAGCTGACCCAGGAGATTTAACACTGTTCACAAGTTGGAGCTCTAAATACTGTAGCCAGTAAGCTACAATAGACCCAATACTGGGTCTACTGCTACTGTAAGCTACTGTAGACCCAATAAGGCCTCTCAGTTTGGGTTCTCCCAACCCTCTCTAGCTCTTCCCACACGACTGTCAGCTGAGAAACGGGGTATTAATATTAAGAGACCCTTGTGATTTATTTCTTATGAATTCTGGCACATGAAGCTCTGAAGGGTAAAAAAAACGGTTCCAGATGGTAAGAACCTTACCTGAAGTGTGGCATTGTTAGAAATTTCTGTTATAGATGCCTGCAGATTTTAGAGATATGCATGTCAGCCAAGCAGCCCCTGCTTTGTTTGTTACTATGTGGCAGAGGGTGGCCACTGACATTTGTTACTTGGGAATCTAGACGTTAAACTGCTGAGTCCTTTCAGTCCTAGGCTATTGGAGGTACAGATTACATCTATTTCAAGATGTTAATCTGTGTGCTCCTATAAAAGAAAACATGTTTTTTTTGCCTCTCTAAAAGAAAATACATTTTAAATACTATTTTAATTTACTGATAAAATGATATGACGATTGCATCATAACATAATATGGGAAATACAGATAAAACAAGATTGACCACTAATGGATGGCTCGTGAAGCTGGGTCATGGGAACATGACTTTTTTCATGTTTAAGAAAATTCTGTAAGAGCTGTTTTTTCTTCTTAAACGTTTATTCATTTTTGAGAGACAGAGAGAGACAGAGCATGAGCAGGGGAGGGGCACATAGAGAGAGGGAGACACAGAACCTGAAGCAGGCTCCAAGCTGTCAGCACAGAGCCGGACGCGGGGCTCGAACTCACAAACTGGGAGATCATGACCTGAGCCAAAGTCAGATGCTTAACTGACTGAGCTACCCAGGCGCCCCCATAACACCTTTTTTTTTTAAAGGAAAAAAAAAAAGTAGTCCAACCAGAGCCTATTTCCCAAAGTCATCAAACACTGCCCAGATAACAATAGCAGCTATTAAATGAGTCAGCAAAACAGGCCATGGTTGAGGGGCAGTTTGTCATTAATAAGCAAATTATTTCTGACTTATAACGTATGAATTTTAATGATGACTTCGGAGGAAACTTGTGAAGAATCAAGGGGAGACCAAGCAGGAGGACTCACCTCCCACGCGAGTGCTTCCCAAATCTCAAGCACTTGAGGATCTTGTTAAAATGCAGATTTTACTCCTCTTTCAAAACTCAGCTGGAAAATCACCTCTTCCATGAGGGCCTTTTTGATTGCCCTTCTCCCTCACCCTAGGTTGTGCCCACTATACTTGGAATAGATTTCTCTCAGTGCACTTTTATTTCTTCACACCAATTTGTGCACGTGTGCCCCTTGAGCTCACCTAGCACAATGCAGAGCACATCGTCAATAAGTAACATTTATTTGATAAATGAATGAATGAACTGGATGAATGAATGGCTACAGAGGCCTAAGTTTGTTCTTACCTTTATCTCTGAGGATGCTCCTTGCTTCTGAGCTATGTTCTGCATTTCTGCCACAACTTTTTTGAAAAATATCCAGGAGATCTACTAGGCTAATGCCATGATTCACCGAGAGGCTGGCCAATGCTTGGTTCCCAACGATAACTTTCCTGGCTGGTCTGGAGCTCACCAGCATCCTCACACTGCAGACCAGTGGGTCCACACTTAGAAACTGGTCTCTATCCTCAACTTGCTAGTCCATGGGACGACTCTCTTCAGTTCAGAGCCACTCATCCAGAAATGCGATGCCTTCAAAACACGAGCCTGAACATATCTGAAAACCTCCAGTTATGCTGGCATTAGGTTCGTATCTCAAAACTACAAGGTCAAGAATTAAGCCAGACTTCCCAGAACCATGCTTCTTGGACAACTGGTTCTGCCCAATGTTAACAAGTTTTACCAAAAAAGGGGCGGGGAGGGGGTTATGAAATTGGGAGGTCAAATGCTAAGTTTAGCAAAAGTAAACTGTTTCCTTTTCTTCAGGGTTTCTCAGAATGTGTAGCCAACACTGTGCCTTGTGGCTCTTCAGTGGCAGAGTTAACAGAGGGCATAATTTGCTTAACATGTAGCCCAGGACCCTTTGATCCTAAGGCTAATACGCCACAAAGCACACTTTGGGAAATACTGTTCTTAATGATACAGGTTCTCACTCTTAACGGACTGAGCCATTGTTGATACGGAAGTGTTCCATCCCTAACATTCTTGTCTTGTACGCCCACCTCTCCCCACTTTCTTCCAACAGAGGTGTTTTTAGTGGGTCTCCCTCCCCAAACTTCTGCTGATGTTCTTTCTCCCTCATTCTCTCTTCTCCCGTAGGTGAAATTCAGAAATTCGTCTTTCTGTTTCCTTTACTCTTTATGTGTCCTATTCTCCCAAACTGAAGGAGGCCTTCTATATTTAACTCCCTCTTCTGATAATTTCATTTGTTCTTTGTTCTGGACAATTTTGGTAGTGTGGTATCTCGCCATTATCATCATCATCATCACCATCATCTTATTTGTCCATATGTCTTTACTTCTCAAAGCATTTTCATATGGACACAACTTCACTTTTTCCTCACAAAATCCCAGCAAGGATATGCAAGAAAGCCGTTTGCCCCATTTATCCACGAGGAAGCAAGGCTCAGAAAGGTAACACTAAGTAACATATGGAATTGATGAATCCCTACATTGTACACCTGAAACTAATATAACACTGTATACTAATTACACTGGAATTTTTTTTTAAAAAAGGAAAGAAAGATGACACTAGTGGGCAAAATCAAACATGATGGTCCTTGCCCCATGGAGTTTATAATCTAGCCTCTTGAAGGATTATAATCAGGTGGCTATGCCTCGCTCTTTGATAGGAATGCAGCTTTGATGTTCTGAAAGCTTTCCCTTTTAATAGACTTGCCCCATCAATAAAAGAAGCATCATATAATACTCTCAATCAAGCCTGGCAGAATTCCTCTCTAGCTTTTTGGTTTTAATGACAGACGGGCAAAAGGACAACTCTCACTTGTCCTTGAAGATATTTATGGAGAGAAACAGCCCAGAAGCACGAGAAGGAGACAGACAAGCATGAATGAATGAAGGGTGCTGACAAGGAAATGTGCCTTGTGATCTACAAGCCCCATCTCTAAATTTCCAGCACTACCTCTAGGCACAGAAACTTAGGAGCAAGCAAAATCTAAATGAGAAATCTGAAAGTCATCTGAAAACTCACATTATTACTAAAGGACCCACACCCATCAAGCTATTTTGATGGAGCCTGCTACTGAGGAGTTGGGGATCTAAGACAATGCTGATCTATATAAAGAGTTCTTATGCCCGAACGAAAGTATCTGAGACTGTGTTCAGGCATTGATGTAAGTCTATACAGGTATGTGAGTCTGTGTGTGTGTGTGTAAGAGAGAGACAGAGAGACAGAGACAGAGAGATAGAGAGAGATACATACACAAAGAGAGACAGAGAAAGGGAGGTAACTTCACTTCCCACTGGCCAAATATGTACTAGAGATACAGGGATGGTGAAGATGAGAATGGGCTTGTAAGAGAGAAGACGTGTCTCGAAGGAAAGGGAACACGTTCCAAAACTGGGATTTCAGTACTGGCAACCCGACACATCAAACAATAACAAAAATTTCAAATGCCGTACTGTTTTCCATAGAGAAGCCCACTTTTTTGTTCTGTCTCTCAACTGCACAGAGGTCACCTGATGCTCCTGAGGTTACGTTCTTCATGCTTTTGAAGGACACGTGGCTCATAATGCCTTCCCTTGAGCCACACTATCTCCTAGGTATCTACCAACGAAAGTAAATGGACACTGGCCAGAACACCTCCAATACTTCAACATCCCATGAGCCCCAAAAAAGTCCCTTCCATATTTGTGCTTGATTGTGACGAAGTCCAAAGCCCATTTTCAATGAGAAGGAAAACAGAAGAGGCAGGGGTATTGCAAATAGACATCTGTATGACCAAAGACAGAGAGAGCCTGGGTCATTAGCCTTCTCCTCCAGTTATGGTGTCCCTGACCCCTGACACTATGGTAGGAAGCTGGCTGGGTGGCACTTAGCCCTGAACTTCAAAGGGAAAAGCTGGAAAAAGGAATTCAGTTGAGGGAAGAGAGCTTTAAGCCAACACAAAGAAACGTCACTTGAGTATGCCTGGTCCCCTCAGAGAAGACACCACAGCACTTAGGAACCCTCTGGCCACTTTTTCAAGGGTAGAAAGCAAGGAGCAGGCGTTCTCCCACGTTCATTCACTCATTCAACAATTCATGAACACTTACTATGTGCCAGACACTATGGTGACCCTGTAGATAAATGTCAGCTTTACACAGCTAAACTTTTGGGCATCTGTGAGCTAGCTGGTTCTCAGTGACTAGAAGCAGCCCACATGTTGGGTCAGTGAATTAGCCTCTCTTCTTCCCCCAAGAGTTCTGAACTTGTTAAGAAATAAGATACAGGAAACAAATAGATGATCTGTTTGTTCATTCCAAAGTGATCTACTCTGCCCCCAAATTGAGCCAACCTACACCTACCCTAAACTCTATGGGCAGCACAGAACAACCACAGCCTTCCTCTGCTTGTTGAATGGACAGTCAAGGTCTTGGCTCTCTGAGAACTTGTCTTAGTGGGGGGAAGACAGACTATACACAAGTTAGCACATAAACAAGATCATTTCAGAGAGTGGTAAATGCTGTAAAGAGAATATACAAGAAGTATGAGAGAGAAGGACTAGTGGGAGCAGGTGGTGGAGAAGAGATTCTACTTTAGAAAGTGTGGTTGGCAGGGGCGCCTGGGTGGCGCAGTCGGTTAAGCGTCCGTCCGACTTCAGCCAGGTCACGATCTCGCGGTCCGTGAGTTCGAGCCCCGCGTCGGGCTCTGGGCTGATGGCTCAGAGCCTGGAGCCTGTTTCCGATTCTGTGTCTCCCTCTCTCTCTGCCCCTCGCCCGTTCATGCTCTGTCTCTCTCTGTCCCAAAAATAAATAAACGTTGAAAAAAAAAAAAAGTTTCAAAAAAAAAAAAAAAAAAAAAAAAAAAAAAAAAAAAAAAAAGAAAGTGTGGTTGGCAAAGGCTGAAGGATGAAAATAAGCCAGTCATGGCAAGATCTGAGCAGAACCAGGAAGTGCAAAGGTCCAGGGGTAGAAAAAGCATGGTGTGTTCCAGGGACATATGCTACGACATCTATGTCATCCACTGAAAATGGACCTAACTCCCCCAGGAAGGAATCCCAGAATTGGTCACCAAATAGAAAGCTAGGGCTTCTGTTATCTGATGAGGTGTCACACAAGAGCTCTTCACAGATCATTACTTTGCCCAGGCCTCAAGCCAACCTGCTCCCACATTTAGGACCAATTTTTGGTTTACTTTTACTTCAATTCATTCTAAACTAGAACAATCACTCAGAATTAATCTGGTCACTGAAGAAGTAAGATCTATTTCTGTCTGGGTCTCAGTTTCCCTAGGCATTAATGGCCTGTGAGTGTGAATACAGCAGACATTAATAAACAATAGCCCAGGGGCGCCTGGGTAGCTCAGTCGGTTAGGCAACTGACTTCGGCTCCGGTCATGACTTCGTCTTGAGTCATGATATCCCAGTTTGTGAGTTCAAGCCCCATACCGGGCTCTGTGCTGACAGCTCGGAGCCTGGAGCCTGCTTCGGATTCTGTGTCTCCCCTTCTCTCTGCCCCTCCCCTGCTCACGCTCTGTCTCTGTCTCTCAATAATAAATAAATGTTAAAAAAAATAAAGAACAAACAAACATAGCCCAGGCTTCATTGGTTCTTGGCCCTCCCTGCTAAGTCACCTCCCACAAATTTCCTTTCTGTATTTCTGAGAGGTGCTTCTCACATTCTCACACAAAACTGCAATGTGGTAACGGTTAACTCGTGCTGTTTCCAGCAGACATTGGGGTAACAGTCATATACCCTCAAGCTGCTTCTCAGCCCTGACATCATCTCTTGCCTGACACTACCAATTCTCTGGCCTCCACCATTTGGTCCACTGGAGCCCTCAAGATACAAAAGCCCTGTCACCAGGCCTTGCTTCTTAAAAAAAAAAAAAAAAAAAAAAAAAGTATACAACTCAAGTGATTTTTATTCTACTCACAAAGTTGTGCAATCATTACCACTATTTAAATCCAATAAATTTTCATCACCCCTCAAAGAAATCCCATAATCATTAGAAATCACTTGTCACACCTCTTTCCCCAAACCCCTAACCTACTGTCCGTATCCATGGATTTACCTATTCTAGATATTTCGTATAAATGGAATCATACGGGGGCGCCTGAGTGGCTCAGTCGGTTAACCGTCCAACTCGATTTTGGCTCCGTTCGAGCCCACATCAGGCTCTGGGCTGACAACGCGGAGCCTGCTGGGGATTCTCTCAGCCCTCCTCTTTGCCCCACCCCCCCCACCCCTCCCCTGCACATGCACCTGTGCACGCTCTCTCTCTTTCAAAATAAATGAATACCTCTTTAAAAATAATAAAGATAAATGGAATCATGCATTATATGATCTTTTACGACTGTCTTCTTTCACTCAGCCTAACGTTGTTTTTTTTTTTTAATTTTTTTTTTTAACGTTTTATTTATTTTTGAGACAGAGAGAGACAGAGCATGAATGGGGGAGGGGCAGAGAGAGAGGGAGGCACAGAATCGGAAGCAGGCTCCAGGCTCTGAGCCATCAGCCCAGAGCCCGACGCGGGGCTCGAACTCGCGGACCGCGAGATCGTGACCTGAGCTGAAGTCGGACGCTTAACCGACTGAGCCACCCAGGCGCCCCAGCCTAACGTTTTCAAGGTTCATCCATGTTTCAGCATGTCAGTCCTTCTTTTTAAAGATAAATAATATTTCATTGTATGGTAAGACCATATTTTGTTTTTCCATTCAGTTGTTGATAGACTTTTGAGTTGACTCCATTTTTTGGCTATCCTAAATAACATTCCATGAAGGTGCATGGACAAGTTTTTGTGTATGCATGTTTCCACTTCTCTCTGGTGAGAAGTATATACTTCGGAGTGTAAGTGTGGAGTCATAGAGTAACTCTATAGCGACTCTGAGAAACTGTCAGACTGTTTCCAAAGCAGCTATGCCATTTTACATTTTCACACAGGAGGGTTCCAGTGTCTCCACATCCTCAGTAAAACCTGTCATTGTTTGTCTTTTTATTCCAGTCACCCTCCTGGGTATCTTGTGGTTTAGATTTGCAGCTCCCTAATGACTAACGATAGTGAGCATCTTCCCATGTGCTTATTGGCCATCTGTACATCTTGTTTGGAGAAATGTCTATTCAGATCCTTTGCCCAGGTCCTTTGTCCAATTTTAATTGTTTGTTTGAATTGTTGTTTGTTTACTATTGTTGAGTTGTAAGAGTTCTTTATATATTCTGGATGCAAGTCCCTTATCCCATATGTAATCTGCAATACTGTCTCCTCTGTAGTGGGTTGTCTGGTCCTTGTTTCTTTCACTTGCCTTGTGACCATTGGGGGGGTCTATGTGTTGCAAAGTTTTCAATGAAACGACTTTTTTTTTTTTTTTTTTTTTTTTTTTTTTTGCTCGGAGCCTCTCTCTCGTTTACTCCCCAACAAGAACTGGCAACAGATTCAAAGGCAGACACTTGTGGTTCAGGCTCTACAGTCAACTCCTAGGTTCGAATCCCAGCCCGACCCCTTCATCTAACTTCTCTGAGCCTCGGTTTTCCCACCTATTCAACGGGAATGTTAATGCGGATCTCTCCGCATTGTTTTCAAGATGAAATGAGGTAATACCAGGCCCTTCACGCTCATTATTTCAATTAAGCCTCACAACCAGCCTGTGCTGTGGACATTATCACCCCGATTTTACAAGTGAGGAAAACAGACTCAGAGCCATCCACACAAGGCCTTATTTTCCTTTGAGTTCAGCTACTACCCTATTAAAGATCCAAACATCTATTGTAAATATTGTCTGTAATAAAATGAGGCATAGCACAATTCACATACACATATACAAGGACTGGGGTGGTGGGGTCCATTTAAGTGAAAAACCGTCAGTGACTCTGGCTTCTGAAGTGAAAGCAGCTGAAATCCCTTCATAAGCATTTGACCTCAAGCCAAAAATTCCTCATTCTGGTCATTCAGACAGCAAACCCATGTCTGCTATCCTAAGGCAGAAGCCCACGCTTCAGGACTCTGACACAGAAGTTAGATGACTCAGTTTACCCTCTGTTCTGCCAGTACCAAAATGACTGGTTACCTTGGTCAGAAAGTTAAGTTAACCAACTGCTTCATTACAGTGTTTGGTTGCATTGTTTGTGTTATTTGTTTGCTTTTCTGTCAACCTGACCTCGTCGAAGAGAGTTAAGGAAATATTGTGTCCGGTCCTCCATCAGACACTGGAAAAGAATAATGAGTAAAAAGAGACATGGCGCCCACCCTCATGGAGCTCACGGTCAGATGGTGGAGTCAAACGCTCAATGAGTCAATAAGCAACAGAGTAAAATAACTGAGTCACTTAGATGCCATGAAGGAAAGAGACGAGGGCTGACTCAGCGTGTAGGTCAGGGGACCTAGTGAAGACGGAGTGACCTGACCCGAGAAGGCCGCCCTGAGGAAGCAGACATGAAAGCTGAGACGGGAAGAATGAGCAGGCACTGGCCACATGAGACATCAAGGGAAGAGGGCTCCCAGCAGAAGAAATGACCAGGACAAAGACCAGGGGGCCGGAAAAAGGAAGGTGGGGAGCAAGGAGGAAGGTTCCAAGTGGGGCTGGTGAGGCAGGCGGATGTCAGACCCTGCAGGGCTCGGAAGACCATGATTAAGAATGTGCATCTGTTCCAAGGCCATGGGGAGCCAAGGATGTGTTTCCAGCCAAGGCCACTCGGCACTCCCATCCCATCCCCCCATACAAGTGACTTACGCTCTCTTCTCTTACGCATTATCAGACATCAAGAGCCTTCCAAAAAAGCTGCTTCCCACTGTGGTGTCACTGGCTGCTGGGGCTTCTCTGCTTACCTGTCCCAGGTAACAGAAATGTGCCTTCTATGCCCTACCAAGGGGGAAGACCCCTCTTGGTTTTTTTGAGGTCTTTCTTTCTTAACAGTAGGCATAATCCTAAGAGGCCGCATTTGGGCAAGGGGAATATAAAGCATACTAAATAAAAGTAGAGCATATTAAATAAAGTATATTTAATAGCTCATTTGTTTTCATCTTTGTCAATCGGCATATGGCAAAATAATAATAACATCAATGTAATAGCTAATACTTAACCAACTGACATGCTATTTCTCAAGCACTGCTCGAAGCACTGCATGTGTATTAACTCATTTAATCCATAAGGACCAGGAAACCAAAATATAAACAAACAAACAACTGACAATGTCTTTCATGGCTATTATTTTGTGTTTGGGGGCTAATTCTGTTTGAGGGTGAACGTGGGATTTCTGAGCACGTTTGGTGATAGACAAGAACAAAGAAAATGAAAAATTTTTCAAAATCTTTGACAGGGAGATCCGTAGCACAGATTGGAGATATATTTGCCCTATTTTTTTTTTTTTTTTTTACATCAGTGGCCAAGTTTTTATTAAATTAGAATCAAGTCAGCTTCCTGAAGCCGGGTTATCAACAGTGTATTGAATCAAGCTCATAGGTTTTTGTGGACATAATGGCGTAGTTATTGTAAGAGCTTTGTCAGTTAACTTATGGTCATTTGCTTAAGTCTGTAGCCCCCTTAGAAAGTTGTCTTTAAACGTGGAAACATTATTTGCTTCCTTGTCTCTGAGTCTCAGTTTTCTCACCTGTAAAATGGGGCATGAAATTTTTCACCCCATGAGGGTCATTGTGGAGATTCAATTATGTGACGGCATAAACGGTCAGTCCAGGGCCTGGCATGAAATAGATACCTCATGAATATTAACTATTATTTTACCATAATTCATTATTATTATAACTAACCTGGCCTCTGGTTTACCTCCAGCCTCTTCTCTCTCTCCTTCCCCCTCCTTCCTTCACACTTACATTTCAGTCACACTGGGTTTTCTTGAGTACCTTCAACAAGAAAACTATTTCCTACCCCTGGACCTTTGCATGTGCTGTTTCCCCTTCCAGGCTTCTTCTTCCCCCACCCTCTTTTTGTAGGCCTGGCCCCTTCTCAAATCTTCACACGTCAGCCTACTGCCCCACCTCAGCAAAAGCTCCCTCCCTATACCCCATTTTTCTTGCCTCAGTAAGATTCTGTAATCATCATATTAGCCTGTTTACTTATTTTCAGTCTCCACCAGAATGTGAGCTCCATGTGGGTGGGGAGCACTGTCTGGCATATAGTTGGTGCTCAACAAATAGCTTTTGAATGGATGGATGGATGTCCATCTACAACAGTGGTTCTCAACTCTTCCTAGAATAACCTGGGAAGCTTACAATAAGGTAAGCTGGAGTCCCAGTGCCAGAGACCTTGATTCAATTGCTCTGGGAGGGGGCTTGGGCAGAGGAATCTGTGAAGTCCCTTCAGGTAATTCTAAGGTCAGCTGGGGGCTGGGAACCACCAACATAGGAGAATTTAAAAAGCATGACTTTGAAGAGTTGCATCTCAGGCCTGCACAGCAGTTACCCCATAGGTGACACCATCTCATCTGGGATCATGCAGAATGTGTCAAGAGTTCTGCTCTAAGACCAGAGAGAAAGGACAAAGTGCTTTCCATATTTGTCTGGCTCAGGACAGTCGATCAGTTTTACTGTTTGATGTAAGGTGTCACAAATGTCTAGAACGTTGGCTCCCCTGGTGTTCAACTCCAGTTAGCAAAATTTATGGAGTTATACTGAGTCTCTCCTTCTTGCAAATGTGGACGCCAGGAGTCGTCTGAACCTTCTGGCAGGCAGCCAGGAGTCCTGGCTGTGCAGCCTCACGACACAGTCTTGCTGGTCCCTGCTACGGTTTTTTTGAAGTTGGGCCTAGAAACAGTCACCCTCAATTCTGGTTCCTGACCAACTTTCCTTCCGTGGGTATTTGAGGATCAGGTGTCCATCCAGGGAAGGGATGTATAAATAAGCCTGAAATAACTTGATGCAGTGACTGTGACATCATTAGTATTTACTACAGGAGAAAGGAACTTGCCCATGTTTCTATCAAAGTGTGACCATTGCCGGCTCGAGGCAGCTGACCAAGACCCGGATGCTGTCCTTAGGTTTTATAATAACTATTCCGTTCTCCCAGCATAAGCCCAAGCTTGGACAACAGAGAAAATGCCCTGCTGGGGACTCTCAAGAGCCTTATAAAATGTGCGGTGAGGCCTTCTTTGCTCTACGTCCTGAGAAAGTTTCATTTGCCTCACGGAGGAAAATAAAAACTGGAAGGAAACTAAAAGTCCTTCTTTTCAACATAATTTTCATGGTGAACAGAGATGACACCTTACCACCCAGCACCTGAAAATAAGGGTGGTTGGTTTAGGGAATCATGAGGTCTACAGCTCAGAAAGGAACCCCGGGCAACATCCCAGCACCACACACACAAGTTAGAAGACAACAGACACAGACACAGGGGAAGGATATAATATGAGAGAATTTCTTTAAGTGTGGACACTCCAATCTACGTGAGACAAAACTTCACAGAACTACACACAGAGCGAAACAACAGAAACAACAAAATAACGAACCAAAACAAACAAAAACATCTCAGTTGATAGTATCATGCCAATGTCAGTTTCCTGGTTTTAACAAAGTGCTATGGTTACGTAAGATATCATCATTAGGAGAAGCTTGGTGAAGCATTTTGAGAACTCTTGGTACTATCTATAGTTTGCAACTTCTTATGAGCTTCAATCTATATCAAAATAGAAGTTATAATTTGGGGGAAAATGGACTAGAATAAACTAGGGGAAAATTTTGCAATATATGTAACAGGTTAAGGTATATCATCTGCTGTGCTATTCAGTACAGTTGCCATTAGCCACATGTGACTATAGAGTATTTGAAATATGGGGCACCAAAGCTTTTAATGATATTATTTTGGATGTGTTGGGTTAAATCAAATATATATTATTAACTTCACCTATTTATTTTTAATTTTTTAATGTGGCTACTAGAAAATTCTAAGTTACATATGTGGCTCCCATTATATTTCTATTGCACAGTGGTGATCTGTAATATATAAAAAGTTCTCACAAATCAATAAGCAAAAGACAAACCAATAGAAAACTGGATAAAGGATATAAGTACAAAATTCATCAAGAATAAATACAGGTGACCAATAAACATTTATTCATATAACAAGTATTTATTGATCTCCTATGTTTCAGGCACTGTATTGGTCACCAGAGAGAGGTTCTTTTTTTAACGATTTTTTTTTAAGTTTATTTATTTTGAGAGAGAAAAAGAGAGGCAGAGAGAGAATCCAAGCAGGCTCTGCACCATCAGCGCAGAGCCTGATGCAGGGCTCAAACTCACAAACCATGAGATCACAACCTGAGCCAAAGTCAAGAGTTGGGCACTTAATCGGCTGAGCCACCCAGGCGCCCCCAGAGAGGGTTTTAAATACACTGTTCTTAGAAAGTTTCTCTAAGAAGGTGACATTTGAGCAGAGGTCTGAAGGACATAAAGATAGCTCTACCTCACCATTAAACCAAAGAAATGTTATTTGGAGATTCTTTTTCACCTATCAGAGTGGCAAAAAAAAAAAAAAAAAAAAAGATAAACAAGGTTGGCAAGGACGTGAGGAACAGGGCACTTAAATACTGTTAGTGGTGGTGTAAATTTGTCTAGCCTTTTTTTTGCAGGGCAATTTGACTCTGTCTTCTCCAAACGTAACCACAGCTACCTTTTGATTCAGCAGTTCCATTCCTAGGAATCCATCCTAACTAAGGAGAGGCTCAAACGCACACAAAACTCTACGAATAAGGATGTCTACTAAAGCATATTAAGTAATTGCAACAACCTTTAAGTAACTGAAATATCTATGGGTGAGGTGCAACCACGTAAGTGACAAAGCCACTAAAAAGAATGAGACAACTACACTGACAATTTTTCTGTAAGTTTGAAGCTATTTGAAAACAAAAAGTTACCTAAAAACAACAACAAAAAGTGCCATGACAAATTAAGATATTCCCCCCAAGGATGTAAGGATAATGCAACATTAGGAAATTCATCAATATAACTCACTATTTTTAAATCATGCCTGGAGAAAGAAAACAAGAATGAGACAGACCCAGAAGCACTAGCTTGGAAAGGTGCAGACCCTATATTAGTGGGAAAATGCAAGTTGCAGAACAGGATAGTATAATATCATTCATATTTTTGGAATAAAGAGAAAACAGACAAACTCTGTGTGTGTGTGTGTGTACACACAGACTTTTATGTACATTATTAAAGTTAATTTCACCGATTTATTCTTATTTTTTTAATGTGGCAACTAGAAAACTTAAAATTACATATGAGGCTCCCATTATATTCCTATTGCACAATGTGGATCTACAATATGTAAAAAGTTCCCACAAATCAATAAGAAAAAGGCAAACTAATAGAAAACTGGACTAATGATAGAAGCATAAAATTCATCAAGAAGAACTACATTTGACCAACAAACATTCACATACACACATCCACACTTTACCAAACTAGCTGTGTGACTCTGGGCAAATCACTTTAACTTCTCTGCGCCTCAACTTTCCCATTAGTAATATGGAAACAATAAAGCATCTACCTCACAGGCCTGTTATGAGGACAAATGAGATAATCCTAGAAAAATACTTAACACAGTGCCTAGCATACATAAATGCTCAATCAGTGTTACCTGTTATCATTATTATTTTGTCAAAGAAAGACTGAGAGGCCAAAACATTTAGAAAAGAAAAAAATTCACTTGGAAAGAAACGCAAGGGAGTCCACCTTCAAAAGGACCAGCTAGCCCAATAAAAAGCACAACACAAGTATTTAAAGAAAACAACTGCGAAACTGCCAAGGTAACCAAGTTTTACAATAATCTGTTCACGATTTAAAAATAAACAAATAAACAAAGCAAAATAGTATCTTTCTCAAGAGATTACAATATCCACAAAAGTGTGACCTCCATTTGGGCACCAACATCTCAAAAGACGGAGATGAAGTTGTCTTTGCCAAGATTTATGGGAAATACTCAAGGTTTCAATATTGGAGGGATGTAGGCTCGACAGACTGACCCTGTATTCTTGGTTTATCTCAGGGTACAAATTGCTATTTTTTTATCTTGACTGATAGACACGAGGTACTTAGTCATAATGGAAGCAAGAGAAAGTGTTAGCTTTCCTTTCATATTATTCGTAGGCAGGGGGTGGGAGGTGGGCTGAGCAGGGGGGGGGGGGGGGGGGGAGGCGGTGGATCTAGAAGCAAATGCACCAGACTGCAAACAATGGTTATCCCTGGGAAACAGGATGAGGAAAAGAACTTACTATTTACTGGCTGTTTCTGTAGCATTTGAATGTTTTACGTGTTCACAAATTACATTTGTAATCTGTAAAGGAACTAATAAGATCATATAAATGTTAACTATCTAAGTCATCCCCTGTTTCTTTCTAGTTCTTCCACAGCAGATGGGATAGTTTGCTTTCTAAGCTTTTCAGAAAAAGATTTATAAACCACGCATTTTCTCTACAACCCATCTCCACCTCTTCAGTCCATAGCATCTGCCAGGAGACCCTTAGTATGCAATTCCAAATTGGGAGACACAAAGAATGACAGCCAATGAATGGGGGAGGGAGGAACTAATTCCTTCTCGCTTCATTATTAGATCTCCACCTTGAACCCCGAGATTCCCAACCAGTGAGGTCCTTCAGAGTGAAATCTGGGAGTTCTAAAGCTGCCACGCTCATCTCTCCATATCCTAACATTTACCCAGCAGATATGCCATAGACAGCCCCTTCCTCAAGGACCAGAGGAGGAAACAGATTCATAAGAGAACTCATGGCTGGGGTGGGGAGGGGGGGGGCAGTGGAAGGAGAATCCATAGCTAATACTGAAAGAGGCTTTCATCTGTCTTTCAAGCCAACCAAGGCCTCAATTCTAGACGACTCAGCACCTCCCTTAGGAGCCCCGGCAACATGGTGGTTTGCAAAGAGGAGGGTCACATACAAGATGCCAGAGTGGCAGCAGGTGATGAAGGTTGAACAAGACTCACTCATGGCTTGCACCCAAATCTCCCTCGGCCAGGTCACCAGCCTGGCTCTGCTGACCTGTAGCAAACAACTCATGTGGCTCAGGAAGCTTCCATTGCTCAGGGGCAATGCACAGATATATAGATGTACCCCTCAGTATGGCACAGGCTTACTGTTCTTCCCACTTGAGAACATGGAACTGGTGTTTTCATCCAAACAGCCAGGAGTTGACAATATTCGGGGAGGGAGGAGTCTCCCTATATTTTCCCTCTGATTACATCAACACCAGTGCGTTGCCCTAATTAAGTGCATCTCAGAACTCGGTTTTTCAAAGCAACACAACAGGATAGTGATCAATTTAAGAGCATTTTGAATGTGCGTAATTTTACATTGGATTGCAAAAAAAACATAATTTTAAAAAAATGAACTGGACTGTGGGGTCTAACATTCTACACATTGACTTTGATCTGAAGACTATAAAACAAAGTTCCTGGGGTGCCTGGGTGGCTCAGTCGGTTAAGCATCCAACTCTTGATTTCGGCTCAGGGCATGATCTCATGGTTTGTGACTTCGAGCCCCACATCAGGCTCTGCACAGATGGTGCACAGCCTCCTTGGGATTCTTGCTTTCCTCTCTATCTTCCCCTCTTCTGCTCTCTCTCAAAAAATATAAACAACAACAACAACAAAAAAAAACCCCAAAGTTCCTCAAACCTAGGTCCTCAAAGATTCTGCTCCAGCAAGAGGCAGACCCTGATCATCTATAATTCTAAGTACCCCAGATGATTCTACTGTACCCCAAAGATCTTCGTGTTGGAGGAAGAACAAGATAGACAGTGGCAATTCACAGTAAAAGCTAACATTTATTGAGTATATACTATGTGCTGGGGCAATGCTAACTACTACTATTAAGTCGTTGGCTCCTCTATTGTGAAGGAGATGCTATTATCATTGCCCCCAATTTACAGATGAGAACTATACAGATGTATCAACCTTAGAAAGGTTGATAACTTCCTCTAATTCTCACAGCGACTAACACATAGAATTTGAACTCAGCTCTCTCTGGACTTAGAGCCCATGCTCTATTACGTGCTTCCTTGGGATAAATCTTTTTTTTTTTTTTATGTTTATTTTTGAGAGAGAGAGTGTGAGCAGGGGAGGACAGAGAGAGAATGGGAGAGAGGCTCTGAAGCAGGCTCTGCACTGATAACGGACAGCACAATGCAGGTCTAGAACTCATGAACTGTGAGACCATGACCTGAGCCAAAGCTGGACGCTCAACCAACTGAGCCACCCAGGTGTCCCTGGGATAAATCGTAAGGTAGTGGGCACCTTGACCTTGTAGAGCATTAAGGACAGCTGCCTAGACCAAAGGTTTTCAATTCTAAGAATCTTAAAAAAAAATTCTGCAGCAACAGCCCAAGTGTGCATCGACACATGAATAAATGAACAAGATGTGATATTATACAGACAGTGGAATGTTATTCAGCCTTAAAAAGGAAGGGGATTCTAACCCATGCTACAACAGGGCTGAACCTTGAGGACACTGCTTAATGAAATAAGCCAGGCACAGAAGGACAAATATTGTATGATTCCACTTATGTGAGGTACCTAGAGTGGTCCAATCCATAAAGACAGCAAGCAGAATGGCAGTTGCCAGAGAAGGGGCTGGGGGTGGAAGAATGGAGGGTTTAATGGGTACAGAATTTCACTTTGGGATGATGGATGGTGGTGATGGTCACAAAACCACTTCAGTGACTGCCACTTAATGCAACTGAACCCACACTTAAAAATAGTTAAAATGGTAAATTTTATGTTATATGTATTTTACCAATTTTTTTTTTTAAGAAAACTGGTATTTGGTCCCCATACCAATTAAATCTGAATCTTTTCAGGACATCTATCTGTTTTTAAAACAAAGAGGGGCACCTGGACGGCTCAGTTGGTTAAGCATCCGACTTCAGCTCAGGTCATGATCTCATGGCTCACGGGTTTGAGTCCCACGTCGGGCTCTGTGCTGGCAGCTCAGAGCCCGGAGCCTGCTTCGGATTCTGTGTCTCCCTCTCTCTCTGCCCTTCCCCTCCTCACACTCTGTCTGTCTGTCTCTCTCTCTCTCAAAAATATATAAATATTAAAACTAATAATAAAACAAACAAAAATCACTAGCCACATGTTCGTAGTAAATACTCAGGGTTGAGCACTCCAGAATTCCGGTGCTCATGCTGTTGGAAGTTATGGATATCATTGCAGGTTCCTGCCTTCCCCTTCACACCAGTCTTTTGAGCAAGCCCCATCACTGCCGAGGCCCCCTTCACTGCTGAGGCCCCCAGCTTGTTGCTAAGGTGGCCAGAATCCAAGAATTAATGCAAGGTTCTGGAAGTGGAAAGCTCGGTGTTCCACTGGGTGTTTCCCTGGCTTGTAATTGTCTACATGTGCTTCATCCCCCTTAAAAGTCCAAGAAGAGGAACAATCTATCACTGAAGTGTGGCGATTTTGGGATGAAGAACAGAGGTTCCTACTGAAATCTGCAATTCACCACACTGATCAACCTCCGTCTGTAACTCATGAATACTTATTTCCAGACTTCTCTGAGCTGCAGCAGAACTTTTGAGGGGATCATCAGCAGTAGGAGTTATGATAAGGAGGGTTTATTAGAGGACTGTTCAGCTGCCCTGGCCATCAGCCCAGCAGCAAACATTCTCTGAGCACCTCCACCTTGCCCTCCAACAAACTCATATTCTGCAGGGAAATGGATATACATCTCTCACCCACTAGCCAATACCTATTTCTTGAACTCCTACCATGTACCAGCCACTGCTCAAAGTACTAGCAACTAAGGCGATATTTAAAACATTCAACAAGTATTTAAATACGCAACTAAACATTCAATCAGGATGGGGCCAACTGGTAACCCTGAAGTTGCTGGATCATGGGGAAGTCTGCGGAGAGTCAAAGGTGTGAGGACCACGCACGATGGCTGGGGGGCCAGGAGGGGAGGGGTAACTGCTATTTACCAGCCAGCCAGAAGTAGTTCAGTATTTTACCAGCTGGGAAAGCCGTATGAGTAGGTACCAGTTCAATGACAGCTTGGCTTGGGGATAGAGGTGAACAGTTCAGCCAAGATCCCTGACCTCATGGATTGAACTTCTAGTGCAGGAGAGGTGAACTTTTTCTGTAATGGACCAAACAGTAAGTATGGTCTCTGATCCACTACCCAACTCTGTTGGAGCATAAAAGCAGCCACAGATCAAACAAATGAGTGTAGTAAACAAATGAGTGTGGCTGTGTGCCCAACAAACTTAATTTATAAAAAATCAGCAGACTGGGGGCACGTGGGTGGCTCAGTCGGTTAAGTGTCTGACTTCGGCTCAGGTCATGATCTCAAAGTTCATGAGTTTGAGCCCCGTGTCAGGCTCTGTGCAAACAGCTCAGAGCCTGGAGCCTGCTTCAGATTCTGGGTCTTCCTCTCTCTCTGCCCCTCCTCTGCTCATGCTCTGTCTCTCTCTGTCTCTCTCTCTTAAAAATAAGCATTAAAAAAGCAACAGTAGGCTGGACTTGGCCCATGGGCCAGAGTTTGCAAACCCCATTCTGTTGGACGAGACATGCATACCTGTACATTAGACAAATATTTATCAAGAATCTTCTACAGGACAAATATGGCACCAGGCACTGGTACACTGTGCTGAACACCAGATAGTGGTCCCTGCCCACATAGCACTTCTACTCTAATAGGAGAGGCCCAATCAATCATTTTAATGTGCTCTGGTAAATGCTAAGATGAAAATAATCAGCAAGGGGAAGTCAGTCAGCCCAGGGAGGGCTTCCTGGAGGAGGTGATGATCAGATCAGCCTGAGAAACACAGGTCTTTCCTTGTGGGTTGTCTGTCATCACCAGCTCTTCCCTTGTGTCCCCCAGTCTCTGAACAGCTACAACGATGGCGACATCGAAGGATCCAAGCGGCTTGGGAGGAATGCCAAGTGGGTGGCCATCGCCTCCATCATTATTGGCCTTCTGATCATCGGTATTTCTTGTGCAGTTCACTTCACAAGGAAGTAAGTAGGCTTTCTGAATCTGTCCCAGTGTAAAATGCCTTCTCCCGAATGCCCGTTGGAATGTTAGGACAGGTTAGGTTATGTTCTGGTAGCAAACGATGCCAAAGAAAAAGAGTTTTCGTTTTCATTTCACTGGTGTTATACACACCATGTCGTTTTGTGGACAGTCTCTCCTCTGCTCAGTCACTCAGTGTCCAGGCTATCCAAAACTCCACCATCTTCCAGCGGCTCTGTGTAGAACAGGGGTCAACAAAACTTCTCCATTGTAGGCCTCTGTCACCATCTCAGTCGTGACTACTTAACTGCCACTGCAGCACAAAAGCAGCCATATACAATATGCAAATGAATGAGTATGGCTGTGTTCAATAAAACTTTATTTACAAAAACTGGTATCTGGCCCATGGGCCATAGTTTTCCCATCTCTGAGAGACGAGAGAGGAAGACGGGAGAATCCCACATGGATTTTCACTGCCTCAGTCCCTTCCTCTGCCTTACCATCTGATCTGCTGAATGATTTCATGATTTTGACTCAACTAGCCGACCTGTTCTTACTGTAAGAGCAGAAGGGTGCCACATATTTTTGGTATTGCCAACGTGCTCTCGTCTCACAAAGAGATGGATGCTGTTGCTGTTTCTCTCTGGATTTGGACACATTTATCCTGATTTCTCTAACCGGCTCAGATGGGCTCCATCTGCTAGAATCAATGACACTTTCCATCAGAGGCTTGACAGGGGCAAGGTTGTGCAATGGACAATCAAGACCTGGAAATGACAAGCCCAGATCCATCTCTGCCTCACTGTGTAGCTCCTGGCAAGGCAGATAAGGACTCTGAGAAATCTTCCTGCCCTTCCCCCAGAGCAGGGAGTTAGCCAACCCCCCCCCCCCCCGACACCATGTCCCTCAAGCTGAGAAGGTCAGCCTCTTTGACTTGGTTTCAGAAAAGGCTCACCTGGTAGGCAAGGGAGGACGCAGACACCCATCAGCCTGTCAAATCAGCCAACCCAACCTTGGCAGCCAAGAGGGTAGTCCATGTCAACTTCCTATCAGAGGAGCCAGACCCAGGAACAATCAGGGCGGCTGAATGGAGGGGAAGATGGGAAAACAGGAAGTGTCACAGAGGGGGGGGGGGAAATAGATGGCTTTGACCAAAGAGAGGAAAAAGGGACACTAAAACATCTAAGGAAGTTTCTTGCCTGCAAGATGAAAATGGATGGTGTTGGTCTATGAAGAAGATGGGTAGAAAATAGATGTGCACACACCAACTTTATCCTTTAAGGAAGGCACAATGTGCTCGTGTGTGTGTGTGAGGCTGTGGGGTGTGGGGCCAATGGTGCCGGTTTGGCAACAGACTGCCTGGGCGCAGTTTCCCCCTCTGCCACTTACCTACCGTGAGACTGACGGTCAGCCAAGTGCTGAACCTCAGTTTCTTCTTCTGTAAAATGAGGATTATAGTAGTATAATCCACTTAAGAAGGCTATTGTGAAGGTTAATTAGATGACCCACAGCATGTGTATAGCATGATGTCTGTTCCTTAGTTGGTGCGCAAAAACTGCAGACCATTCGGGGCACTTGGGTGGCTCAGTCGGTTAAGCGTCCATCTCTTGGTTTTGGCTCAGGTCATGATCTCACAGTTCGTGAGATTGAGCCCCATGTCGAGCTCTCACTAACAGTGCAGAGCCTGCTTGGGATTCTCTTCCCTCTTTCTCTGCCCCTCCCCTTCTCTTGTTCTTTCTCTCTCAAAATAAATAAATAAACTTAAATATATATATAAATGCAGGGGCACCTGGGTGGCTAAGTCAGTTGAGCGTCCGACTTTGGATCAGGTTATGATCTCACAGCTTGTGGGTTTAAGTCCCGCATGGGGCTCTGTGCTGACAGCTCAGAGCCTGGAGCCCCCTTTAATTTCTCTGTCTCCTTCTCTGCCCCACCCCTGCTCACGCTCTCTCTCTCTCTTTCAAAAATAAATAATCAAAAACATTTTTTATAAAGTTTTTATTTATTTTTGAGAGAGAGAGAGAGAGACTGAGTGTAAGCAGGGGAGGGGCAGAGAGAGAGAGAGATACAGAATCTGAAGCAGGCTACAGGCTCTGAGCTGTCAGCACAGAGCCCAATGTGGGGCTTGAACCCACGAACCGTGAGATCATGACCTGAGCCAAAGTCGGATGCTTAACCGACTGAGCCACCCAGGTGCCCCAACATTAAAATGTGTGTGTGTGTGTGTATGTATGTATATATATATATATATATATATATATATATATATAAATGCAAACCATTTACTAATCCTATTATTACTGCTGTTATCAACATGGCTCGGAGAGGACTTCAGAATTTAAGATGCTACCAAATAGAGCTCATGGCTTTGCACTCATGAGCTAATTTCAAAGGACAGTGTTCCAGGGGAAAAAGGCCAAGTCTTGGCCTAACTCCTGGGAACTTGTGAAAATACATACTGCCCAGATCAGTGTTGAGCTGGGTTATAATAATAGCAGCCGACACTGACATAGAACTTAATAGGCCAGCTACTGTCTAAGCTCTTACATGAATTAATCCCTGTTGAATCCCCACAGCAACCTCCCCACTTTGCAGATAAGAAAACTGAGACTCGGAGAAGAGAAATAACTTGCCTGATGTCTCACAGCTACTTAGAGATAAAGGCAGGGTTTAACCTGGGATAATCTGGCTCTGAAAGCTGTGTTCTTTTTTTCTTTTTAAACGTTTGCTTATTTTTGAGAGAGAGACACACACAAAGTATGAACAGGGGAGGGGCAGAGAGAGAGGGAAACAGAGTAACCGAAGCAGGCTCTGCACTGTCAGCACAGAGCCGGGTGTGGGGCTCAAACTCACATACTGTGAGATCATGACCCAAGCCGAGGTCGGATGCTTAACCGACTGAGCCACCCAGGTGCCCTGAAAGCTGTGTTCTTAACCACAGTGCCACATTGCCTCTAAGCCAATAGCTAGTATACTCAGTAACAAAACCAGGAGATAGCACTCGACTTGTGGCTAGCTCCAGAGCTGATTTATATGGGTGTGGTATGCTGAGGTTTCAACCTACAAAAAGCAAACAAACAAACAAACAAAAACCTGTGATGAGACAGAACCAAGGGTAGCAAAATCAAAACACTGCAGGAAGGAAGCAGGAAGCCCTGCAAGGAACACGCATGAATGTTCCCAGTTACAGGATAATATGAGTTGTGGGGACTGTGGTGTTCGAGAGCACAGTCCAGCTGATTGTTACCACTTGGAATGCAGACCCCGTGAAGCCCATTTTTCAAAAGATATTAGAAAGCTAGGTTTTCATTTTGGAATCTCCTGTTTTTTAGATGTTGACAACCAATTCACATTATGTAAACACATGGTGAGGGCCAAAAACAAAGCAAGACGAAAAAACATACAAAAACCACATCTCCAGCCTGGACATCATCTGCTTTGCAGTCTCTGGTAGACAATGTGGCTTTCAAAGATCAGTTTTCCCATTAGACACCATCCAAGCAGTCCTACAAGGGACACAGAAGTCTTCACATATGGGGACTTTCTCCGTTCTTAATATAAATATTTCTATCCGCAGATGAAGCATCGACCCGTATATGCTTGTGATTGAGATTTTGTTAGCAGTGGTTCCTAAGAAACAATGTTTCACTGTGGTTGGAGCCTGGACTTCAGTCCTGGCTTTACTAGGATACAAATCCTACTTCTACTGCATAGACCACCCTGGCCAGTTACTCTCTCAGCCTCAATTTCCCTATCCATAAAGTAAGGATAGAATTACTTTCCATCTGTATGGTCAGGTTCCTTTCAGATACCTTTCCCTCCATGTTATCAGAGAAAACAAAAATATCTTCCAGAGTTAGAATCCCAGGGAGAAACTCAAATATAAAGGCTTTGTGTGCGTGTGCGTGTGTGCGCGCGCGTGTGTGTGTAGGAAAGAAACTAGCCCTTAGAGAATGAAATCAATTCTATCTTCCATTAAGACCAATAACGGGCCAATTTCTCAGTAATCCTTTGAAATAAAATTTCCCAGCCCTAGGAGGAATTGAGTGGCAATGTGGAATTACTAAGACAGAGGTTTCTAACTTTGAGCTGTATGCGAGTTACCTGGGGAAGTTTAAAAGAAGTTGGTATCGGGGCCCCATCTCAAAAGATTCCAAGTCGCTAAGTCAGAAGTGAGGCTCAAGAATCTGCATTTTCCAGCTCCCCATTCCTACCCTGGGGTTTAGACGCAGGTGGTCAGCTCAACCCTCTTTGCCAAACGTCCTCCCTCCCAAACCCAGAAGGAAGAATGCGCTAACAGAAGCTGGCCTTTAACAGAGTGGCCAGTTTTCATTTACATCAGCAAAGTCATCATCCTAAACGTGTTGTATCTCATTCATTGCCAAGGTGGGGAGTCAAGTTACCGCCAAGGAGAGTACCCACAGGAAGGTTCTTTTGTAACAATCCTCAAGGCAGCAAGGGCGTGCACTGAGGGATTCTGGGGAAGTCTGACGTTAGAGGAGCCCAAGCCTGGATAGGAGACAAAAAGCCTTGAATAGGTGACTTTTCTGATTCTCATTCAAAAACTGTCTGAAATAAACAGACAAGTCTGTTTAAAAACTGTCAAATCCTGCCTTTAAAAAAAATTACTCTTTATCCTTATCAACAACACCGAAACTAATCCCGAAGTCCTGACCTTTTAAAAAATTACTACGTGTCCTTATCGAGAGAATTGTAACCAATCCCTTCCCTCCCAAATGATGGAAATCCCAGGTGGATAAACTTGGGTCATAAGAGTCTTTACCCAAACTCAGAAAAAGGTCTCTTTCAATAGGATATCCATGTAAGCCATGTGGCAGTTAAAGAGAGATTTGGGACATCAAATCCACAAAAACTGGGAATCACTGACACTAAAATATTCAACAGCTTGGGACAGAATGTGGCACTCTCAGAAGAGAACCATTCTGGTGCAAACAGAATCAGAAACTTGCAGGCTCTCAAAGTCAGAAAACTCTCTGCTCTCCAGCTGCTAGGGAAAGGGGAGAAATGAATCGCACAGAGCTGAAAAATTTAAATGTTGCTGCAGTCTATTTATCAATCGAATCGTTCAAGTCCCCAGCCTAAATCAACCTGTCTGCAGGCTTTTACTTTCTGCTGGTGCCTTGAGGATTCGAGCAAAGTGAGGTTATTCCAATCATGTTTCTCAAAGTTTCTGAGTCACCTGTGACAAATTCAGCTGGGATGTTTGTGAAAATGCAGATTCGTGGCCTCTAATCAAGACCCTGAGTGGTCCTGAAAGATGCATTATCACGAGCAATCCCCCCAAAAATAGTTCTAAGCATTCCAAAGTTGCAGAAACACTGTTCTAGGGCTTTGCATCTGATGGAGGAACATTCTTGCCTGTGTATGAATATGTGCCACAAAACAAGATGTTTTTTACATCTCGAAGACACATCTGCTGCTTCGTCCCTACTCCCCAGCGCACTTTACACGCCTCCCAAGTTTGTTCTTCCCTCTCTCCTCATGATCAGGCTCCTGGTCACATATCTGATGCCCTGCAGAATTCAGTGGAATTTCCTTAGCTGCAGAAACAGTTGACTGTGACAAAGCTTGGGTATAAAGCAGACAAATGTCCCACCAGAAATATGACAAATGATATTCAGGAAGGTCTCACCTTACTGAGGGGTGAAGTTCGAACATCAGAGCATCAGGTGAGCTTTGAGTATAACCAAAATTCATCTTGGAAGCATCTACGGTGGGGGGATGCCCTATTAAGAGATTCACACCCACCCTGTATCCTGGTCAGCCCAATAGACCCAGTGTTCCCACCGGTGTTGGAAGAGATGACATTCCTTGGGTTGAACGCCAGCTGAAATAGTTGGCATGGCATATGTTCAACACTGGAACCACGCCCCAAAGTCACACAGAAGGAATAGGAGTCACATACCCACCCATCCTCATGACCATTGTACAGGGTGATGGCCAGAATCTCCAGCTCCATTTAAAGAGTTGCTTTTTTCTTTTTGAGAAACATGTATGGTTCATTCACCACACACACACACGTTCATTCACACGTACAATGCCACTCCACTGAATTTATGACTCTGGACGGCTGCGTAGGCATCTAAATAGCCAGGCAGGGCCCTACCATGTATTAAAATTGCTTCTTTGTCATTCTTAGCAATAAAAGCCTTCATGGTCCAAAGTTTTCATGCAGGAAGAACTTGGCCTCCTAAGTAGATTAAGGATCCCATGTGTCTTCCATTAGCAGACACAAAGTTAGCAAATATTAAGCCATTATGCACTGGTAAAACTTATGGCTTATAAATAAACCGGAATGAGTCCTTTCTTGGCCTCAAAATATCCTTCATTGCATTAGGATTGGAAATAAGCATATGTGTCAAGGTAGGAAAGAAGCAAAAAGTTGGCCTTTTTGCAAAAACATAAAAGCAAATTCATCTTCTTTTCTATATTACTGGTTGGAGTAAAAGTTCCTGGGGATTGGTTTCCATAGACATGTCTGCAGAGAATTTTTGTGATCCCATTATGAAAAATGGGTAACATTACCTATTCCCAAAAGGTCAGAAGGGCCTTTCTTTGTTGGTTCACATAAGCTGAAGTCAAGACAAATCACACCTAAGTCATCATCAACAATGGAAAGACTGTGGCTTTGAAAAGGATATAAACTTGTGGACTTTGACAAATAAATCAAAATAGCCGTTAAAAAGATGTTCAACCAGTGACCAGAGCAACAACAAAATACTGGGGTCTTTTGACTGTCAGATTGAAACAATTAAAAAGATGGATAATATCAAGGTTGGCGAGAGTATGAAGAATTGGATACAAAACAACACTGTTGGTGGAGGAGTAAACTGAGTCTTTGGAAGGTCAATTTGAATACATCTATTAAACTTGAAAATCCATGTGCCCACCCACTCAGCAATTCTATTTCTGAGTATCCTCCCTAGATACAAGTGTACAAATAGGCACGTGAAACAGTAGCTCTCTTCCCTGGTTACACATTAGAGTCACCTGGGGAGCTTTAAAAACTAACAATGCCCAGGGCCTACCCTGGATCAGTTAAATTAGAATCTCCAGTGATAGGACCAAGCATTCGTAGGTTTTAGGGCTCTCCAGATGACTCTAACGCAGCCAGGATGTGCAGTGATGTTCACCGCAGCTGGGAAACCATGAAACAACCTAAATGGCCATGGGTGGGAAAATGATTAAGTACCCAGTGGTTTATTCATAGGACGGGATACCACACCACAGTTTAAATATACATCGTCCATCTCCCATACTATGGCTTTAGAAGGCCCCACATGATCTCGCTGCTGCCTCTCTTTATCTCCCAGCACATTGCCCCCTCACTCCTCCGCTTCAGCTATACTGAATTCCCCTCTCTTCTTTGAGCAATGCAAGTATGCTCCTGCCACAGGGCCTTTGCACTTGCTGGTCCCTCTACCCAGAATTTTCTTCCTCCTGATATCCAAGTGGCTTGTTCCCATCTATCCTTGAGACGCTTGGTCACCTGTTAGCAGAGCGGTTACCCCTGACCAACTTCTCTAAAATAGCACCCACAGCCCCACCCTTATTACCTTGGTCCTCTTATTCCAACTTTACTTTTCTTCCTAGTACTTACCACTCCTTGCAAAACTGACTGTATAATATATAATTATATGTAACTTATTATATTGACATAAAATTATACATTTTATATATTAATATGCATATAATCATACCCTTTTATGGTCTATTTCCTCCTAGTAGGATGAAGACTCCAAAAACATTCTTTTTTATTTGAGAGAGAGAGAGTGCAAGCAGGGGAGAAGGGCAGAGGGAGAGGAAAAGAGAATCCTAAGCAGGCTCCACACTCAGGGCAGATCCCAGTGTGAGGCCCCAATCCCACGACCCTGGGATCATGACCTGATCTGAAATCAAGACTCAAGACATTCAACCAACTGAGCCACACAGGTGCCCCAAAAACATTTTCACTTCTGTCATTGCCCATAATAATAGAGCATAACATTTTACGGTTCTTCCTTTGAAGCTAAACTGTTGGGGTTTGAATCCAGGTTCTGCCTCTAAGTAGCTGTGTGCTCTTGAGCATGTCTTTTAACCAGTCTGTGCCTCAGTTTTCTCATCTGTAAAGTGGGGATAAAACAGCACCTAGCTCACAGGACTGGGAAGATTCAATTGTGTAAAGCACAATGCCTGACACACGGTACTCACTATGTAACTGCTGGGCACTGTCATCACCAACACCTAGAGCAGGGCCTGGCGTGTAAATATTTATTGAGTAAATTAATGAATGAATATGTGTGTGTGTGTAACCCATACCTTACATATATATGATACATACGTATATCATATATAGATATATCATTATCCCATGTATATAAACACACACAAGATGAATTTCTAAGTGCATACTTACAGATTTAAATGTAGAGAAAATCACCTGGAAGATGCACACAAAATGCTAAACAGTACTGCTAACCCTTTAGGAGGAGAATGAGGTTCAGAAATGCTCACAAAGCAGTTTGCTGCATCTGTATCATTTGTGGGTCGGATTTTTTTCTGTTTTTTGTGGGTGGTGGTGATTGTTGTTGTTGTTGTTTGCATGGGCCAAGTGTAAAATCAAATATGTTTCAGATGTGACATTTCTCCAAAGGAAGCCAGTGCTTATGCAGATATGCTGGCCCAGGTCTGCACTTGTTTAATCAAGGCTGATCCCTACAGAGAACAGCTTGGGTGGAGAAGGCCCAGGCCTGCTCTCTCTCTCACTCTTTCTCACTGTCTGTGTGTACCCCACAGCGCCTGAGCGGCCAGCAGTCAGCCGTGAGCATGGAGGACGGACCTCATCCACACACACCCCACCGGAGTTTCTGAGGAATGGACCCTTGACTTCAGACTGTGAGATCTTTTCCTCCAGAACTCTCCAGAGGCAGGTCCCTGGCAAATGAACTTAAAAAAGAAAAAAGAAAAAGAAGGAAAGGAAGGGAAAAAAAAGTCCAAAATTAAGGAAAACCAAGCAGCACAGACAGATCAGCCATCACAGATTTTTTTTTTTTTTTTTAAACAAAAAGAAAAACTCAAGTCTCACTGTCTGAGTTTAGTGAAGGCCTCTGCGTCCATGCCTCTTCTGCAGAGATGAGCCTCAGGAAATCTCAGTGCTTCTACATGGGGGCTGGGGGTCTACATGTGGGGGGAGAGGGAGGTCCTAGAAGCTGGCGTCCGCCAAGTCGAGCGCAAACATTTGCAGCATGTTTAAAGTTGACAATGGAGCTGAATCTGTGCTTTTTTTCCCCTTTTAATTTTACATGTCATAGCTAGTGGGTCCCACTCCATCAGTTGCTCCCTGCCACAGCCCCCAGAGTCCCCACATCACGCACCAAAGAAAACAAATGAAGGGTCTTTCTGGCCTTTTGTCCTGACCTCAATCTTCCGATGGTCCTCTCCCTTGCTTGTATCCACCGCTGCTCACCTCACTTTTCACTTCAAGACTCTTGAGACTGTACTTAGTGATCAATTCTAGGTACAGGAGCACCTTCCCCATCCCAGTTTTGGGGATAAACTGGCTGTTTACGGAATGTGCTTTATTCAAACCATCCCCGCCCCCCACTCTTTTTTAGCAAGTCTCAGGCAAGATCTTTGATTTTCCTGGATGCCTACCTGGAAATACCACCCACTGTATTTCTTTTCTGTCAGACGTAACCCCTTCAGGTGTGAGTGTACTGGCTTAATGATGCCATTATTCTGCCTGCCAGAACTTGCCAACCCAGTGTTTCTCAGATGCAGGGCAAACCACCGGCGGTACAAAAGATCATTTTTAAGTTGTTTATAGACACAACATTAAGTGATGCAAATCACAAAGTATGTTTCCCCTTTTCTATTCTTTCTCAATGCCGATTACAGCAAAGAGAAAGCTTCTGTTTAGTGCTCACGGGTCCTTAACACCTTTTCTGTTACTTTGGCTCTTTTCCCTTCTTCATAAAGGAAGAGCAGGCCTCAGGTTCAAGTCTTCTGTCTAGATAGAATTTAATAGCAGAGTCCTGTTTTCGTTGTATTTCTTAATTACCTTCCATTTACAGTTTCCCCTTAGGGACGTGATACGTTGTTTCTATTCAAATAAATTTACTTAAGAAAAATAAGTGGACTCAAAGAAAATATCAAGGGATTAACACAACAGGTGATATGTACATGTGGCAAAAGTAACTTCAAGAACTACTATCAGAAATACAGTGGTAATGAACTTTCCTAAGCAAGAGAAAAGGCAGCTTATTCTAAGTGAATGAACAAGAGGCCGAGAATTAAAACACCTGTGTCCCAAGGCCTTTTTTGCCACCCACAGGCTATGCAAGCTGATTTTTAGGCAAGTTTCTTAGCCTCTCTGTGCCTCGAATTTCTTCATCTGGAAAATGGAAATGAGAATACCTGTCTACATACCTCAGAGTGTCGTTAACAAGAATTAATCGCCATAATAGATGTGAATGCCCCTGGAGGGAGATTCTAAGTGCTATACAAATACAAAGCAGTGTTCTTAGATTACTATGAATCTCAGGCATTTGTTAAAATCCTGGACCCCAGCAAAAAATAAACGTTGATGGGCATCAGATTCCACCTGTCATCTCAGCCGGATGTCTGTCATGAGCCAGCACTTGTCCCAGGAGGAAACTGAATCAGGGCCACGAATTCTCGGCACGCAGAGATCCTAACGTCATTCCAGTATATTGGATCCCGATTTCTGTTTCAGACATCTTGTTTCTTGTTTGTTTGTGTTTGGGTCCCTGATCTTTTACCCAAATCAAATGAAAAGTGTTGCTGAGAGGCAGAAAAAAAATGGTTTTAAGTAAGCCTGTTTTCCATGGTGTATAAAGTTGTGTTTTCTCGGGGTTCCCAACCTTCTAGAGGGAATGGGCTCCTGGATCCCAGTCTAAGCCTGTAGGGAAGACAGAGAGAGGCCGGGGATGGGGCTGGAGAGGTGTCAACCTAGAACTAACTTGGGCCTGAAATGCCCTTCCAGGAGGCATTGAAAATGTTAGACACTGAAGTCACTAAATAAGGTCCCTGGGCTCCAGAGGGGGTCTGAGTTTTGCTGGGCCTTGGGACCTGGCAGAGAGCTTTCATATTGATAAATTGGGATGATGTTCTCCTCCAGGGCTTCCTGCAAGGCTGAGATCATCCTTGTTCCACTCCAAAAAGCAGTCAGAGGGGCGCCTGGGTGGTTCAGTCGGTAAAGTGTCCGACTTCTGCTCAGGTCATGATCTCGAAGTCTGTGACTTTGAGCCCTGCATCGGGCTCTGTCTGACAGCTCAGAGCCTGGAGCCTGTTCTGGATTCTGTGCCTCCCTCTCTCTCTGCCTCTCCCCCACTCACGCTGTATGTCTCTCCCTCAAAAAAATAAATAAACATTAAAAAAAATTGTTTTTAATTAAAAAAAAAAAAACAGCTAGAAAAAGGATTGACCAAGTGCATCAATCAGCCAGGGTACACTTTCGGCAAGACAGTGACAAAAAAAAAAAAAAAAAAATGGCTAGAGCGAAGAGTGGAGTTTACTGGTTCCTCTAACTAACTGCAAATTCCAGAAATAGCTTCAGGCATGGCTGGATCTTGGTGCTCAGCACTAAGAACTTCTACCGGTCTCTCAGCTTCAACTTCCTGAGTTCATTTTGGTTTCATAGCAGCATGCTGGCTGTCAGCAGCTTCAGGCTTCTCCTATCTGCTTAGCAATGCCTGTAGAAATGGTGTGTCTGTCCCCTAACAGCTACAGGGGGGAAAACGTTCAATTCAAAATAATGCAAGGGGCACCTGGGTGGCTCGGTCGGTTAAGCGTCCGACTTTGGCTCAGGTCACGATCTCATGGTCCATGAGTTCGAGCCCCGCGTCGGGCTCTGTGCTGACGGCTCGGAGCCTGGAGCCTGTTTCAGATTCTGTGTCTCCCTCTCTCTCTCTCTGACCCTCCCCCGTTCATGCTCTGTCTCTCTCTGTCTCAAAAATAAACGTTAAAAATAATAGTAATAATAATAATGTAAAATTGATTCAGAACCAGAACCAGTCCGTCAGTCTGGATACCAGCCATTAACGAACAGGCGTGGCCACCCTCCCAACACAAACTGAATCCGTGGCCAGGGGTGTATGGCACCCTCATTGGCCGCACCTGGCTCATGGTTCAGCCAGTGTAACTGAGGGTGAAGTCAGATCCACCCAAACTTTATGGGTCGAGGGTGGAGGAAAAGGATGGTTTCCCAAAGGAAAACCAAAGTGCTTTTACCAGAAGAAGGAGAGACAGAGGCTAAGCAGAAAAAACAACCACTGTCTGTATTAGGCATGCTGCCTCTTACTATGCCTGCCACAAACAGGCCAAAAGTGATGTAATAGCTTTTCAGACAATTTCCCCACTCTGTTGTCACTCTCATCCACTCCCTTGTCCGATGGCTATTTACAGAGCACCTGTTCACCCATGGGTGAGGTTTTGGAGATTCCAATATGATAAAAAGAGATCCCTGGGAAGGGTTCACAGTAGGGAGCAGGCACATATACGATAATTAGAAGAAAACATTAGGATGCTAAGACAGGCATGAACAGTGTTATGCTGTCACTTGGCGGGAGGGACCGCTGGCTGCACCCGAGAGGGGAGGCCTCAGGGAGCAAATGTCCCTGTCCCACTGCCCCGTGCATTGCTAAGGCTGATACGGCTACAGCCCTTGAAGTTGCCCTATCTTTGGCCACAAGTTATGGGCAGAAGCAGATGCAGACATAAAATCGCTGGCCTCAGCTCCTGGATCAGCAAATTATCTCTGGCCTACACTAAGACAGCTGCATTCAGCAAAACAGCATTATGCATGTATCTTGATACGTAACCCTAGATCCAGGCTTCTAAATATAAGAGACAGTTTTGGGCCACTGATTACAAAAAGAAAAAAAAAATTATTCTAAGACAGCATCCACATTCATTGCTTACTACCAATCCTTAAAAAATACTCGTGGATGTTGACTATTTGAGCCTGGAGAGTTACCTTATGAAAACAGGCCCCTGAACCCACATACTTTGAATTCCAGTTTTGACGCACGCAAAAAAGAGGCCTAAAGACTAGTTAGTCAAGCGTCACCCATCATTTCTGGAGGAGTCCCAGAGAGAAGGAATTCCCTTTCCAATACGGATTTGTTCGTTTATTATTTCTTCCAATAGAGATTTATTTATCGGGTGTCAGGAGAAAGAAGTACAGGGTTGCCTTTGTGCATTTTTGTGGGTCGGGCATCTGCGTCTCCCCTGCATTCCTGGTTCCAAACCTCAGGTGAGCGGCCAGGTCAAATCTGTGATGGTCACAACCTCCATCCCTCTTCCAGTCTGAGTGCACAGCTCACCGTCAGACATTGGCTCAGTGAGGTGTCCTGCCATTTAATTTTCCGAAGCTGTCTGCTCCTGGCACTGCCACGAGGTGTCGATCCTGCCGGGTGACACGGAATCCCACGCACGAGGACTGGTTGTACTTCAGAGTGAATATATTGACAGGGGCCCAGGAAAGGCCAAATCCTGCCTCTGTGGAGGTAACAAGGGGCTTGAGGACCAGCACAACACAGGGCCTAACGCAGATCTCAACACCTAGTAGGCAAGGTGAATAAATATTTCTCGAGCCACTACCAAAGCTCATCTAAACGATTACAATAGTCTTCTGATGGGTCTCCGTGGTGTATTGGTTGCTGATTGGTCCTGTAACAAATACTACAAGCTTAGTAACTGGAAAACAACCCACATTTATTGCCTTACCATTTGGGAGGTCAGAAGTCTGAAACAGGTCTCACTGAGCCAAAATCAAGATTCCAGGAGGGTTGTATTCCTTCCTGCAGCTTCCCAGGGAGAATCCACTTCCTTGCCTTCTCCACCTTGTAGATGATGCCCACGTTCCTCGGCTCCTGGCCTCCTTTCACCTTCAAAGTCAGCAATCACCACTGGACTCTACTTCACATGGCATCTTTCCTGTTGTGACTCCTCTGACTTCCTCTTCTCCATTTAAGGACCCTTGTGATTACACTGGGCCGACCCAAGTAATCCAGGCTAATCTTATTTTAAAAGCAGCTGATTAGCATCCTTAGTTCCCCTTGCTGTGTATCCTAACAAACTCACAGGTTCCAGAGATTAATCCGGGGACATTTTGGGGTTATTTTTTTCCCACCACACCCTGTTTTCACATTGATCCCCGTCCAGCACTCACAGCAGTCTGGGGTGATCTCGAAACCTGAATTAAACAGAACTACGTCATTCCTCTGCTGAAACCCAACCCACACAAACAATGCCTCCCAATGCAACTAAAACTCAAACTTTTAACATGTAAGCCTACGTGATCAGACCTTTTTCCCTTTCAGATCTCATCTCCTACCACTTACCCTCCCTCCCTCTGCTGCAGCCCCACACTGGCCTTCTTGCTACTCTCCAAACATGCCAAGATCATTCCTGCCTCGGGGCCTTTGTATGTGCTGTTTGCTCTGCCCATAACACTGATTCCCAGATTTTCTTTTCCTCTTCCTCCAAGTCTCAGCTTCTTGGAGAGGGCTGACCTAACCCCCTCCAAGGCAGCCTACAGTCTTCTATTTGCACTATCACACAATCCCCAGGGCGTTACTTCAAGGTCTATCACAATGGAGTTGGATACAGTAATAAACTATATAATTATCATTGAATGTTTGTCTTTCCCGGCAGACTATCAGCCCCTATGAAAGCAGGAACGCTGTTAATCTTTTTCACCCCTGCTTTCACGGTGCCTGGCATATACAAGGTTTTTGGTAAGAATGAATAAATAATGAAAGAGAATAGAGGCTGTGGAAGGAAGGAAGGAAGGGAGGAAGGGAGGAAGGAAGGAAGGAAGGGCAAAAGAAAAGAGAAGGGGAAGAAAATAGCTGGAAAACTTAAGGAACTAAGAAGAGATTTCAGCAGATCCTTAGTGCTGGGAGGCACAGTTTGGAGTTAAAGTTCCACCAGATTAGAGAAGCCTGGGAACCCCTCAGTCTTTCGTTGAAACTCAAGAGGAGTCACACATTAGTGGTAAAGATCACATCAAAGGACTGAAGTCTGGAACACACAAAACCAAAACAGACCCACCCAAAAGAAGTCTAAAATCATGCCTCCATTGGATAAAGAAGAGTCATCAGTAATTTCACTGTCAGATAAATCAAAATCAAAACCCAATACTTTTCTGAGGCAGATACCAGAACCCCAGTTCTCTGCAATATATCATATGCAACGTGCGGCATGAAATTTAAAAATTACTGAACATGTGAAGCAGCAGAAAAGCATTATCATCAAGAGAAGAAACAGTGAGTAGAAACAGACCCAAAGATACTGCAGATGTTGAAATAAGTAGTCAAATGCATTAAAATAAAGGCAATAAAAAAGCGAAAGGATCTAGAAGAAAAGGTTAATATAATGAGTAAAGAGATGGAGAATTTCAGGAGAGATATGGAAAGTAAGAAAAACTAGAAATCCTAGATCAGAAAATTACAAATTCTGAAACAAAATTTGAAAATTTTGAAAATTCTGAAACAAAATGTTTGTATGATGTTAACAGTATATTGGACAACACAGAAGAAAAGATCAGTGAACTCAAGGACAGGTCAATAAAAATTATTCAAACTGAAGCACAGAAAAAATAAAGCTTCAGCAACTTATAGAAGAATATCAAGCATCCTACCATAAATGTAACCTGATTCCCAAAAGAGGAGGAGAGAAAGAGACAATGGAGCGGTAAAAAAATTTTTTAAAGAAATACTGACTTGGGACACCTGTGTGGCTCAGTTAGCTGAGCGCCCAACTCTTGATTTTGGCTCAGATCATGATCCCAGGGTGGTGGATCCAGCCCCGTGTCAGGCTGTGCACTGAGCATGGAACCTGCTTAAGATTCTCTCTCCTTCTCCCTCTTCCCCTCTCTCCAGCTTGTGCTCTCTCACTCTCTAAAATTAAAAAAAAAAAAAATACTGACTTAAAATTTTCCAAATGTTATTAAAAATATCAGCCCACATGTTAAAGAAGCTCAAAAAAACCCTTAACTGGAAATATTCAAGGAAAACCAAATTGCTGGAAACCAAAGTTAAAGAAAATAAATAAAAAACCAGGGGGGTGGGGGGGAGGGGTGAATCGATGACATACACTGAAACAATAGCGAAAATAATTGACTTCTCATCAGAAACAATGGGATACAGGATACATTGGAATGACAACTATAAAATAAACAACTGTTGGGGCACCTGGGTGGCTCTGTTGGTTGAGCCGCCGACTTCAGCTCAGGTCATGATCTCACAGTCCGTGAGTTCGAGCCCCGCATCGGGCTCTGTGCTGACGAGCGCCACATCGGGCTCAGATCCTGGAGCTGCTTCTGATTCTGTGTCTCCCTCTCTCTCTGTTCCTCCTCTTATCACACTCTCTTTCTCTCTGCCCCTCCCATGCCCGTGCTCTCTTTCTCTCTCCCCAAAATAAATAAATATTTAAAAATAATAACAATAAATAAACAACTGTCAACCTCCAAGTGAAAATATCCTTTAAATAGAAAATGAAATAAAGACATTTTCAGCCAAACCAAACAAAGCTTAGAGAGTTGGTTTCCAGCAGAAATGAACCACAAGAAATGCTAAAGGAATTTGCTTTAGAATGAAGGTAGGGAAAACCAGATGGAAATCAGTACCTATGGGAAAAAGACAAAAAGTTCTGGAAATGTAAAATGTGTGAATAAATAGAAAAGACCATAATCTTCACCAGAATCTCAACATGACTTTTTGCAGAAACCAATCAGCTGAGTCAAAAATTTAGATGCCATAGCAAAAGACCTAGAGTAGCTGAAACAATTTGGAAAAAAAAGAGCAAAGTTGTAGGACTCACACTGCCTGATTTCACAACTTACTATAAAGCTACAGTTATCAAGAAGGTGTGATATTGGTGAGATAAGACAGACATGGAGATGAATGGAATAAGGAACATGTACGGTCAATGGATTTTTCATAAAAGTGCAAACGCTGGGGTGCCTGGGTGGCTCAATCAGTTAAGCGTCTAACTCTTGATTTCGGCTCAAGTCATGATCCACAGTTTGTGAGTTCAAGCCCTGCATCAGGGATTCTCTGTCTCTCTCTCCCTCTCTCTCTTTGCCCCTCCCCTCCCAAAATAAAAAAAATAAACTTTAAAAACAATGCAAAAGCAATTCAATGGGGAGAAAATAATGTTTTCAACATATGATGGTGGAACAGTCTGACCTCCATATGCCAAAAAAATGAACCTCAACCCATACCTCACATGGTAATATAAACTGACTCAAAATAGGTCATAGATCTAAACACAAACCATGAGGGGCACCTGGGTGGCTCAGTTGGTTAAGCGTCTGACTTCAGCTCAGGTCATGATCTCTCAGTTCGTAGGTTCAAGCCCCACATTGGACTCTGTGCTGACGGCTCAGCCTGCTTCGGATTCTGGGTCTCCCTCTCTCTCTGTTCCTCTCCTGATCACACACACACACACTCTCTCTCTCTCTCTCAAAAATAAAGATGAAAAAAAATTTTTTTAATAAAAACATAAAAAAACATAAAACCTGAAATGATAAAACTTCTGAAGAAAATATAGGAGAATATAGGGTAACTAGAACCTTTGAACACTGCTGGTGGAAATATAAACTGGTGCAGCCATAATGAAAACAGTACGGCAGCTCCTCCAAAAAATAAAAACAGAATTACCATATGATTCAGCAATTCCACTTGGGGGTATATACCAAAAAGAACTGGAAGGGGACTTAAAGAGGTATTTGCACTCTGATGTTCATAGCAGCAATACTCATACGAGCCACAATGTGGAAGCAACTCAGGTCGATGGGCAAATGAACATACAAATGTGGTGTATACACATAATAGGATACTATTCAGCTTTAAACAAAAAGGAAATTCTGAGCCAACTTACAACATGAATGCACCATGAAGACGCTATGCTAAGTGAAATAAGCCACTCACTAAAGGACAAATGATGTGATTCACTTACAGGAAGTAGTCAAATTCAGAGGCAGAAAATAGAACAGTAGTTGCCAGGGGCTGGGGGGAAAGAGGGAGTAGGAAGTTATGGTTTTAATAAGTATAAAGTTTCAGTTTTGCAAGAGAAAAGAGCTCTGGAGATTAAGTGGTGGTGACAATTTTGCAACAATGCGAATGCACTAATGCCACCGAACTGTACCCTTAAAAATGATTAAAATGGTTCTTACACCATCCACAAAAATAAACTCAAAATGGATGAAAGACCTAAATGTAAGACAGGAGGCCATCAAAATCCTAGAGGAGAAAGCAGGCAAAAACCTCTCTGACCTCAGCCACAGCAACTTCTTACTCAACATGTCTCTGGAGGCAAGGGAAACAAAAGCGAAAATGAATTACTGGGATCTCAGCAAGATAAAAAAGCTTCTGCACAGCGAAGGAAACAATCGGCAAAACTAAAAGGCAACCAACAGAATGGAAGAAGATATTTGCAAAGGGCTAGTATCCAAAATCTATAAAGAACTTATCAAACTCAACACTCAAAAAACAAATAATCCAGTGAAGAAATGGGCAAAAGACATGAATAGACACTTCTCCAAAGAAGACATCCAGATGGCTAACAGACACATGAAAAGATGCTCAACATCACTCATCATCAGGAAAATACAAATTAAAACCACAATGAGATACCACCTCGCACCAGTCAGAACAGCTAAAATTAATTCAGGCAACAACAGATGTTGGCGAGGATGCAAAGAAAGACGCACTGAGGATGCACTGCTGGTGGGAATGCAAACTGGTGCAGCCACTCTGGAAAACAGTATGGAGGTTCCTCAAAAAATTAAAAACAGAACTACCCTATGACCCAGCAATTGCATTACTAGGCATTTATCCAAGGGATACAGGTGTGCTGCCTCGAAGGGGCACATGCACCCCAATGTTTATAAGCAGCTCTACTGACAATAGCCAAAGTATGGAAAGAGCCCAAATGGCCATCGATGGATCAATGGATAAAGATGTGGTATATATCTACAATGGAGTATTACTCAGCAATCAAAAAGAATGAAATCTTGCCATTTGCAACAACATGGATGGAACTAGAGGGTATTATGCTAAGTGAAATTAGTCAGAGGAAGACAAAAATCATATGACTTCACTCATATGTGGAATTTAAGATACAAAACAGATGAACATAAGGGAAGGGAAGCAAAAATAATATAAAAACAGGGAGGAGGATAAGGAAAGCACAAATAATATAAAAACAAGGAGGGGGACAAAACATAAGAGACTCTTAAATACAGAGAACAAACTGAGGGTTGCTGGAGGGGTTATGGGTGGGGGAATAGGCTAAATGGGCAAGGGGCATTAAGGAAGACACTTGTTGGGATGAGCACTGGGTGTTATACAAGGGGATGAATCACTGGAATCTACTCCTGAAATCATTATTGCACTATATGCTAACTCGTATGTAAATTAAAAATTAATTAATTTCTTTTTTTAAGTTAAAAACAGAGGGGCGCCTGGGTGGCTCAGTCGGTTAAGTGTCCAACTTCGGCTCAGGTCATGATTTCATCGTTTGTGAGTTCAGGCCCCGCATCGGGCTCTGTGCTGACGGCTCAGAGCCTAGAGCCTGCTTCAGATTCTGTGTCTCCCTCTCTGTCTATGCCCCTTCCCCGCTTGTGCTCTGTCTCTCTCTCTCAAAAATAAATAAACATTAAAAGTTAAAAACATAATTACCATATGATCCAGCAATTGCACTACTGGGTATTTACCCACTGAAAGTAGAAACAGTAATTTGAAAAGATATATGCACTCCTCTGCTAATTGCAGAATTATTTACAATAGCCAAGATATGGAAATAACCCAAGTGTGCATTGATAGATGAATTAATAAAGAAGTTATGGTATATATAAGTTATAATTCTAAGCGAAATATGTCAAAGAAAGACAAATGCTGTATGATTTCACTCACATGTGGAATTTAAGAAGCAAAAGAACCAATAAAGTGAGAAGCACAAAAATTTTTTTAAATGATTAAGACGGTAAATTTTATTTTATTTATATGTATTCATCTTGTTTTTCATTTTCTTTTTTTAAGTTAATTAATTCATTTATTTAGTAATCTCTACACCCACCATGGGCTCAAACTCACAACCCCGAGATCAAGTCACATGCTCTACCTACTGAGCCAGTTAGGTGCCCCATGTTCTTTATTTTCTATACTTTATGATGTTTTGACATCTTGGGCCCTCAGTGACTGGGAAGAGACTGCACCTCCCAAGATTAACTGATTTCTACTGCTGGTAAATGACTTGCCTGGAATCTGCAATGCAACCAATCCACAGCCCATACTCTGAAGCACATTCTCCATTTACACTCCAGCAGGCAAAATCTCTCTGCCCTAATCACCCCAGGGCCCAGTACCAGACAACCAGGGACCATCCCTATAGCCCAGGACCCAACGAAACCACAAGAAGGGCTCTTTGCACATGCTCTCCCCTCACCCTCTCTACCTGTGGCCAGCCTGACTGGCGTGGCATATCCCCTCCTCTTGGGAACTGAGACTCATAAACTATCTTTTCAATGGCCATCATCTCCTGATCTGTTGACCTAACCATACATGAATAAGTCCAAAATCCTGGGTACGTTTTATAGCAGCATATTGTATATTTTTGTGTATTTTATTTATTTATTTAACTTACTTATTTGCATATTATTGTATATTTTTAAAAAATAAGTAATTGTTAAGAGTATTGAGAAAGATTGACATATCAATTATGATACATCTATCCTACCTTAGTTTGGTATGGTAGCTAGGGGTGAAGACAGAAGAGTCCAGTTTCCTGCATCTAAATCCTGGCTCTACCACTTACAAGCTCTGTGAGGTTGGGCAAATTACTTATCCACTGTGCCTCAGTTTTTTCATCTGTAAAGTGGGGGTAATGATAGAATGCACCTCTTATGGCTTTGTGAGGGTTCAATGGGTTCAAACAAGGGCAGTACCAGGTATACAGTAAGCACTCTATAAATGTTAACTATTATTGTTATAGACTCTGCAGCCATTTAAAAAATGAGGGAGATCTGTATGTGCTGACATGGAAAAAGACACTAAGGGGGAAAAAATCCCCACTGTGTCAATTTTTTTTAAAAGGAAAGTGATATAAGCAAATACTTCTTCTGGAAAAGGTTATATAGTTATAACAAAATATGCCCCCCAAAAGCATACTAGAAACTCTCAACAGGTTATTTTGAGGAAAAGGAAATAGAGCTCTAGTAGAAGGTGTGAGGGGAACTTTTGTATTTTAGTCAGTATCTCCTATATTACTTGATGTTTTTACCATGTTCGTTCATACTTAAAAATAGACATTCAACTTTTTGGAAGACCATGGGAATATTTCTCAATGTTCTTCATTGCCACCTAGGGGGTTCTGGAGGTATTGCCTGCCATAATCATGGTCATTTGTTTAAACTTAACTATTTTAATAAGTGATACCACCTTCTGAATTTAGTATCTTACACCAAGCAATTCATAGCTTCCAACTTCCGCTAATGAGTTTTGCAACAATAACGAACACAGATCCATATTTATAAAAGTCAATAGATGCTACAAAAACAAAACCAAAACAGAAAGAAAAACAAACAAAAAAAAAACCCCACCTTGTTTGATCTACTTCACTGAAAGATTCTGGCTTCATGTTATAATCTTGATCGGCCTGAACCACCGGCCCCACCCAAATGATCTCACCCTGCACCCAGTTATCTGTCCATACGCCTAAATTTCTACATCAACATGGTTGCCTGACTTTGAATATTGGTTCCATGACTTCCTATCTGTGTGACCTTGAGCAAGTCACTTCACCTCTTGGCTTCAGTTTCTTCTGTAAAATACAAATGATAATAATAATAGTCCCTTAAAGGATTCTTGGGAGCATTATGAGTTGATATATCAAGCACAATGCCACTCACATAATAGAGTTTGATAAACAATTTTCACTGGTAACACCTACAGTCTTCAAATTTCAACGTGACGCTTCTGCCAGGAAGCCTTCCCTGATTGGCTCACATTCCCCTCATAGATCACATTTCTCCTATGTAGCATTTGTCACAGATGACTGTTGAATGATTGTATGATAAATGTCCATCTTCTCTAAGAGGATCACAAGCCCCATTAGCACAGAGCCTGGGTCTGGTTTTACCCACCATTCTCTATCCCCAGCATCTACCACAGGGCCTGGCAGATAGTTTGTGCCACACACAATTATTGATAAAGAAATGAACTAATGAGGTTAGAAAGCTGAAGGCCTCTAAAATACTAAACGTTAACTAGAACAGATGTCACAGACTGGTTAGGTTCCGACGGGCTGCACAGGAGGCCTGGACTGGAAGGATCATCCAAGGATAAACAAGACAACTCTCACCTTTGTCCTAGGACTTGCCCTGTTTTTTCAGTCGAGGTGAAATTCATATAACATATATAATTAATCATGTTAAAGTGTACAATTCAGTGGTATTTAGTACAGTCACAGTGTCCTGGAACCACCAACTATATTAAGTCCTGAAACATTTTCATCACGCCAAAAAAAACCCAATAACCATTAAGCAGACACTCCCCATTCCCTCTTAGCCCAGCCCCTGGGCAACCACCAATCTGCTTTCCATTTTTATGGATTTACCTATTACGGATATTTCGTATGACGGAATCCTACATACACGTGGCCTTTCGTGGCTGACGTCTTCCACTTAGCATACTGTTTTCAAGGTTCGTCCACTGTTAACAGTGTGTCTACAATTGACCGCTCTACAACTGACCGCCTTGTTAACAGCAAAAGCCTCAAGGCATTTATTTACAACCGCCCCCCCACGCCCCCCCTTAGTCTACCAAATCCAAAGCGACTCTCACAGAGGCTGCGCTTGCTGCCGTCTGAGTCCCGAGGAAGGCCCACCAAGGCCCTCAGCAGCTCCGGGCCACGACCCCAGGGCTGGAGCCCTCTAGCCAGCAGGCGGGAGGCTGGGCTGAAGCCCAGGGGGCAGGGATGGCCCTGCGGAGGCAGCCCTGCGCCCTCGGCGGTCCCTTCTCCTGGCGCGGAAGTCAGGGGCTGCACCAGACACGGTCCCAACCCCACGGCCTCGCAAGGCCAAGCACTCACGTGTCGCCGCAGCTCCGGGACGCTCATCAACTGGTGCTCCACCTCCAGGTAGATGGGGCAGCTGTACAGCGCCTGCAGGCCCACCAGGGCGCGAGGGAAGGGAGGGCCGGCCAACCCGGCTTTCCCGGCCCCAGTCCCAGCCCGCCTATTGGTGGATTAAAAAAAAAAAACGTAGGTCGAAAGTTATACCCGGATTTTCACCTGGGAGGGGTAGAGGGCGGGGCTCCTAACCCCAGTGGTTCAAGGGTCAATTGTACTTCTCCTTTTTAGGCCTGGGTAATATTCCATTGTGTGGAATATTCCAGTTTATCCACTCATACCTTGATGGATATTTGCATTACTTTCACCTTTTGGCTGTTGTGAAGGGTGCTCTCCAATCCTGTTTTTGTTTTTTCTTTAAGCCCGCATGGTATGTCAGATCATGAAGACTGAAATAGCAGTGTCCTGTCAGCCACGAACTGGTATAATTCAGCAAGCCATTTTGCCTCCTCTGCTGTAACCCAAGAGGTTCAACCAGGATTTTTGTGCAAGTAATTTATTTGGAAGGTGATTCCGAGTGTTTATTTAGGAGATGATCCTGAGAAGTGACAAAGGAAAGAGAGGAAGGAAGCCAACAAATTTAGTGTACCTTTATGATCAAGTTAACTGTGTTGGGCATAAATTGGTTCAGTTCCACTGGGGACCTCTGTAGTGGACACAGTATGGAACATATCTTAGAAATGTTCCACCCACTGGCCAAGGAGCTGCGATATCTATCCACTAACTACTGTCTGTCACTGCTGAGGACCACTCACAAACTATCCACTGTGTGGCCCCTCTGGTCTCCCCCATGTGCATGCCAAGAATGCTCTAGAAAGCCCTCAGATAGAGTCACATGTGCTTACAGTAGGAAATTTTGGGCATACACAGAAGGATGCACGCAGATTGCAGATGGGACGCAGGGGTCATCAACAAGGCATGTTAGAGGGCTTATCAAACTCATCCTCAGATCCCTAGGAGCTCACGTTTTAATGAGACAAATACAGATTTCTTTTTATTTTTTTCACCTTAGGTGAATCTATGCATGAAAACTGCTTTAGTTTGTCAGTCATCTTCTTGGGAAAGGGAAGAGATATACATCCTTTTCTCCTCCATTCCTTCAAAGCTTCTTGATAGAGAGTAGATTTGGAGTAAACTTTATTAAGACAGATGTGTTACCAGGGTGACTGGGTAGCTGGGTTAAGGGGCCGACTTCAGCTCAGGTCATGATCTTGCCATTTGTGGGTTTGAGCCCTGTGTCAGGCTCTATGCTGACAGCTCAGAGACTGGAGCCTGTTTCAGATTCTGTCTGTCTGTCTGTCTCTCTCTCTCTGCCCCTCCCTCTCTCTCTACCTCTCCCCTACTCATGCTCTGTCTCTCTCTCTCTCTCAAAAAATGAATAAACATTTAAAAAAAAAAAACATGTGATACCTTGAGCTGGGCGCTTCTCACCTTGAGGTCTCAGTTTACTCTGTAAGGGAAGCTATTTCTTTAAAAAAATTTTTTTTATTGAAAATAAAACAAAGAGGGGCGCCTGGGTGGCGCAGTCGGTTAAGCGTCCGACTTCAGCCAGGTCACGATCTCGCGGTCCGTGAGTTCGAGCCCCGCGTCGGGCTCTGGGCTGATGGCTCGGAGCCTGGAGCCTGTTTCCGATTCTGTGTCTCCCTCTCTCTCTGCCCCTCCCCCGTTCATGCTCTGTCTCTCTCTGTCCCAAAAATAAAAAAAAATAAATAAATAAAAATAAAAAAAATTTTAAAACGTTGAAAATAAAACAAAGATACAGGAAACCACACAAAAGTGTGGCTTAGTGAATTATTATAAGGCAAATGCTTTAATAACCACTACCCAGGTCAAGAAATAGAATTTTGCCAGATATATCACAAGTCTCAAAATGAGACTGTCTGCCAGTTAATGTCTCTTCCCTGGAAGTCTACACTTATAAAATTTACAATTCTGTATTTTTATAATCAGTTGATTTCTAAAATTCAGCCCTACCCCTAAATTCTATGATATTATAAAATGTATATCAATCATTATGTGGATAAGATAACATTACTCCCATACCCAAACCCTCCCATGAATTCCAACTGACTTTGAATAAAATCCAGAAAGTTCCACTGTGACTATCAAGCCCCAAAAGGATCAAGCCTTTCCTCCTGCTTTCCAATACACTCCCAAATCACCTCTATGTTTCTGCGGCATGAAAAACTCATACCCACCTCAGGGCCTTTGCACTTGCATCGTCCCTCTGCCTGAAACCTCTTCCCAAACTATTTTCTCATCTGACTCTCTCTTGTCAGTAAGGTCTCAGCTCAACTGTGACGTCCTCAGGGAGGTCCTCCATGACCACCTTATCTAAAGTAGTACCCAGTCTCTCTCTCACATAATTTCATTTGTTTCCTACATAGTAGTAATCACTCTGAAATTATCCAACTTATGTATGTTTGCATATTCGATTATGTATCTATTGCTACACAGGGCCCTTCAGCTTTGCAAAAGGATTAACACTTCTTTTCCTGTCATTCCTTTATCCACAGCACCTAAAACAAAGCCTGGCATAAATTGGCTCTACACAAACCCTTGTGGACCGAATACCATGGAATGAGCTCATTTTACTTCTGAGCCAATGACTATCTCTCTGTCACAATGACAGTTGTATCTCGGTGGAGAGAGAACATGGGGTCATCTACCAAGAAAAGACAGACAAGTCTGCCAACATTGTGTTATTTACATCGGTGAGGTGAATTTCAGAAGGTCTGGTGGAAATCCAGGTAGGCCAGCTTACAACTCTATCTCAACAGCTCACACACACTGCAGTCTGTCTTAGATAAGGCTGCTATTAAAAAAAAAAAAAAATGCCGCAGAATGAATGGCTTAAACAACAGAAATTTACTTTCCCAGAGTTCTGGAAACTGGAAAGTCCAAGATCAAGGTTCTGGCAGGATTCGAGTTCTGGTGAGAGCGAGCTCGCTTCCTGGTTTGCAGATGGCCTCCCATGGCCTTTCTTCTGAGTTTGCACGAAAAGAAAATGGGGACCGGGGAGATCTGGGACCCATGCTTTCACTGGGTTATCTTATCTGAGCCAGAGCAGCAGTCTTGAAACTTTCTTCATGCATAACAGCACCTGCATAGCCAGATAAAGGGTCCACAGCTTATGTGTTCATGAGCTCACCGTCCTCATGTCGATGGCCCTCCTCACTGCCTAGTGTGAGCAAGAAAGCTCAAAGAATGCATTCTGGGTTATCCTCTGGCCTGGCTTAAGTCCCTTCTGGGCCAGTAGAACCCTTTTGCCTACCCGAATTATTGCCTTTCCGGGAGTCTGTTTCCACCTTTACTCTGTGGATTCCTTTGGAGCTGGAATCATGGCTTATTTTTGTCTTATAAAATCTGTTTTTAAAATACAAAAGTAGTACATCCTCACAGGAGAAAAATTTCAAACAATAATTGAAAAAGAGAAAGTCCCCTTTCGATCTGCTCCTGTTTCCAAACCCACTCCTCTCCCCAGGTGGGACCACTATTAACATTGTGTTGTATATATTTCCAGAACTTTCCATTCACAAGAATAATGATGCCAATAAAAGTGCTAATGTTTGTTGAATGTTTACTGAGTCAGGTGCTATGCTAAGCACTTTCTGTGCATGTTCTCAATTAATTCACAAAACAAGCCTATAAGGTCGGTGTTATTTAATTTCCTATTTCACAAAAGAGGAAACCAAGGTGGCAGTTACAAAGTGGTAAAGCCAGAATTTAAACCCAGGCTAACTTCAGGGCTCATGCTCTTAACCTCTATTGTTCTGCCACTTGCTTTGGGATTTGGAATGTCATAGACACTTCTCCATATTTACCCACAGAATTCTATTTCCTCCTTTTTTATTTTTATTTTTTTAATTAAAAAAAATTTTTTTAATGTTTATTTATTTTTGAGACAGAGAGAGACAGAGCATGAGCAGGGAAGGGCAGAGAGAGAGGGAGACACAGAATGTGAAGCAGGCTCCAGGCTCTGAGCTGTCAGCACAGAGCCCAACGCAGGGCTCCAACTCACGGACTGTGAGATCATGACCTGAGCCAAAGTCGGACACTTAACCGACTGAGCCACCCAGGCGCCCCATATTTCCTCCTTTTTTAAAGTTGCTCATTATTCTATAAAATGAATTTTAAAAATTCATTTTGTCATTCTATTGCCACACCTTTTCAAATTTTGCAGTTTTTTATTTCCTTATTTCATCAAATCTAACATTCCATTGATTGTAAGGAGCACCCAGTTTCAGAGATTAAAATGTGAAATAAAATGTGCATCCTTAAAAAACATGTGCGTCTTAGAATTAATGTAATATGGCATTAGAGACCCTGTGGCAGATGGACATGCTTCCATATAATTTGCATGTGTATATTTCTACAGAAGTTCCCTGGAAGTAAAATTGTGCACTAAGATAAAGGTACATTTTTTATTTTGATGGATACTATCGAATCTCCCAGGAGACCATTTACTTGTTAGTCATCTGCCTACTATTTACTTAGCACAATGCCTGGCACTTTGTAGGTATCAAATAAATGTTTGTTCAGTAGACAAAATGCATGACCTGGCCCAGCAAATGCAAAGCATTTTGAGATAATCACATGCGAAACAAAATACAAAAACAAAAAACCTCACCACCACCAAAAAAAAAACCATGACAGTGACTGATAGATTAGAATATTTTAGGACCACAAGTGTATACACTTTTGCTAAAGCACTGGCCACGATGTGGCAATCGTTAATAAATTAATTAATTTTATGCAGAATGATGTGTCCAAAGTGATTATAAAATATCTTACAAAATTATCTATCAAAAGGCTGTGCAATTTTTTAAAAAATACACTAGTAACTAGCATTTTATAACGCCCAAACCTACTAGTCTTGAGAAATTTCCTGCGATCTTATGGTCTGTCATTTTCTCAAACACCTGCAAGACTACTTGCATCAAAATCACCTGGCGTTCATATTAAAATGCAGACTCTACTCCAGAGCCTACTTCGGAATCATAATTTCCAGGGAATAGGACCGGGGAATCTGCATTTTATTCAGGCAGTGCTTCTAAGGCACACAAAAAGCGTATGAGCTAGAGCATTAACCAGCTTTAATAGTATGAGTCTCTTAATTAGATTAACACTTTAAATGATCTCTTTGGCTGTCGAGTGCAGGATCACCAGAAGTGGGTAAAGGTATCTAAAATAGCTAATGGCATCACTCATTCCAGAGCAGGGAAAGCGGCCCAGACCGCCCTCGCGCTGGCACGCCCCCTGCCGGCCTTCCGCAGTCTCGTCCTGACTCCGGCCGCAGCAGCTCACTGCGACTGCGCGCCCCGAGGCCCCTGGAGCCTCCTTTGGGTGTGGCTGCCGCGCAGATCCAGACCGGAAGCGGAAGTGAGGTCGAGTTAGCCTAAGGCGCTTCGCCCGCTGCTCCCGCCCCCACCCCCTATCGCGACCGACTCTCAGACGCGCCGGAAGCGGAAGTTACCAGGAGGTGGGGGAGTTGTTGGGAAAGTGTCGAGCTTATTTTCGGGCTTCCTGAGTAACGCGGGCTTGTGAAACAGCCAGTCCGTCCGCACGCCTCAAACCGGTTACCGGCCCGGAGCCCTCTCCTGAGCGGTGTGGTCCTCGGGGCTCCGACTGTTTCCCCAGGGTCCTTGTGACCCGTTAGTTGCGGGAGTCTCCTGCCCCTTCCCTGGAGTGAGGCCCCGTCCGGCTTCCCGGTGTCCCCGCAGACCCCCGCCATGGGCAACACGAGCAGCGAGCGGGCCGCGCTGGAGCGGCAGGGCGGCCACAAGACGCCGCGGAGGGACAGCTCCGGGGGCGCCAAGGACGGGGACAGGCCCAAGATCCTGATGGACAGCCCCGAGGACGCCGACCTCTTCCACCCCGAGGAAATCAAGGTGAGGGGGTGGGGGAATCCGGCTCCCCTTGATTAATGTTGAGGGGAGAAACCCCCTATTAGATTCCCCGCCACGTCCTCTCAGAAACTTCGTAAGCGGGAGGGAGGAGATACTTAATTCTGTTCACTTAAAAGCCAGATGGCCCTGTAAGAGCCCTCTTCGCAGTCCAGGAACCTGTGTCTAATTACCGAAGAGAAAGTCACCCCGAGGGAGGAGGAACTAACTTCGTTTAACATCATTAAGGAGAAAGCAGCTCTGGGACAGCGTTTCAAATTCTTAATTAATTAAGATCGTTGAGCTAGCAGCAGGTGAGCCCCGGTCGCTGCTTTCCCCTTAGGTATAATTAGTTTCACAGCCTTGAGAGATCTTTCCTCACCTTTACGGAGACGGGCCCTTTTTGTCGGAGCTGGTTTTGCAGTTTATTGTCGATTTTGGAGGGAACCCAGCGCACACGTGCAAGCTGAAAACAGAGTTACCCAGCTGACTGCAGTTGCCAGACGCGTTTAGTTCTCCCTGAACTTGTGGTTCCCCCGGCTTCTTTAGAGCAGACTCAGAAAAGGAATTGGACTTCTGGAGGTCAGTAGGTGAGTGAAGTGTCAGTCTGAAAAGGGGGCAGCCAGCTGCTACTCAACCTTCTCTCTCCTCTCGTGTAAAAATATGACATATTTTAAACAGACCAAAGCAGACATTTTTAAAAACATTTTTTAATGTTTACTTTTGAGAGAGAGAGAGAGAGAGAGAGAGAGAGAGAGAGTGAGTGAGTGGGGGAGTAGCAGAGAGAGGGAGACAGAATCCGAAGCAGGCTCCAGGCTTTGAGCTGTCAGCACAGAGCCTGATGTGGGCTCGAACCCACGAACTGTGAATCATGACCTGAGCCGAAGTCGGACGCTCAACTGACTGAGCCACCCAGGCGCCCCAAAGCAGACATTTTTGCAGACCACATTTGGACATCCTAACTGTAGTCTGCTTTCATTCATCAAAACTTTAAAGATGAGCTTTGACTCCTGGTTCAGCCATATTCCTGCAAACTGCCTGATGGGGTGTGGTGTTTCCAGCTGCAGGGCCCAGTCCAAGGACACTTAGTGGTTCTGGCAGCTGAAAAGTATGTGGTATAGCCTAAAAAAGGAAGAACGGATCCCTTAAGGACAGGGCAACAGAGCAGGCTTGGGAAAAATGGGGTCTCCCCAGGCCCAGCATGCTCTCTGTTAGTATCCAGTTGCGTATTCATCATCATTGCCCATTGGGCTAGTTGCCTGGCGACTCGTTCCACCTTTACTCATATTTTTTTCTCAGATGTTGGGCTAGGTGATCACATTATTTTAAATCCTCACTTGGATCTTGACTTTGAGTCCAACTCGAAAGAGCCTGCTCTTCCTGGGCGTTAAGTCCTGTGATTTGCACTTGCTTTCTGAAATTGTGCATTCCCGAGGAGCTGTGTGCAAAGTGAACTTTGAAATCCTGGTTCTCCAAAGACTTGACATCCCTTCCCCCAGAAATCATCGCGACCCAAGGACGGCTGTTTAAGACACCACAAGAACCAAACTCCTTTCTTCAAGGAGTAACTTGTTGTTCTGCTGCTGCTGCAAAGCTCCTATAAGAAATATTTAGCATACAGAGGATCTGTGGAGAATGATTTTAAATAGTGTCCATTATCATTTTCTGAAACGTTACTGAGATGATGTAGCAGAGACGCTGAATTGAATGCCCTAGACCCCTAAAAATGTCATGGATTATTTTAGTACACTAGTTCACCATTTTGGCCATGGTTATCACTTCCTCATTGGCGAGTGATTTTCCAGTCTGTTATTCTTTAATCTTTAGATCTTGTTAAATCTTACAGAATGCAGGCTTATTTAAGATAAGCTCCAGTCAGTATTCGAAATGAAGATATTAGAAACTTGCTCAATGGCACCTTTTTTTTTTTTTTTTAAAGAAATTATGGCGCTTTTTTTTTTTTTTTAATTATTTATTTTGAGAGAAAGTGCAAGTCGAGGAGGGACTGAGAGAGGAGAGAGTGAGAATCCTAAGCAGGCTCCGAGCTGTCAGCACAGAGCCCAACACAGGGCTTGAACCCACAAACCATGAGATCGTAGAGCCTGAGCCAAAGTTGGACGCTCAACCAACTGAGCCACCCAGGTGCCCCTGCTCAGTGACACCTTTAAAGGTCTCTCCCAGCCTGGAACTCCTGCTCTTTTAATGTCTTTGGCTTCTGACTAGGAAATGTGTAAAAGGATCTAAAACCACATATATTTCAACCAGAGTTGGCTGTGTTTATTTCTCCCTTATTTTGGAATACCTCAGTTATACATTACTTCCCGTGCCTGAAGTTATTGTTTGCCGTAAGGAGGGTCAGTCTTTGTCTTACCTTTTTCTCCCCGGTGCCTGGATAGCACTTTGTGAATATTTTTTCCCTTAGAATCTGGATTTGTGAGCTTCAAGTTGACAGCTCTGGAATTGTCTCTAATAAATTTTCACATACTTCGAATCTTGTTAATTCAGGGAAGAAAATGACATTTGTCAAGCTAGTCTTGAATTCATTGTACCCGCTTCCAAGTGAGTTCTATAGTTTCTCCTAAAATTTTGATGTAGATCTCTTTAAAAACAATATTAACAGCTTGTAATTATTAAGTACTTACTACATGTCAGACATTAATGCAGAGCATTTTACACGGACTGTCTCAGTCTTTCACAACAACCTTAAGAAATAGTTGTTTTTGTTATTTTAATCTTGCAGTGGGGAAACCAAGGCAGAGCTGTTAGTTAATGAGTTTGAAAATGAACCTAAGTAGTCATCACTGCCTCTTTTTTAGAAGACTAGACAGGGTAACTGTGTGTTGCAGGGAGCCCACTGATGGCTTCCTGTCCCTGAGTAAACTGTTCCCTTTCTAGGCTCCAGAGAAGGAAGAATTCCTGGCTTGGCAGCATGATCTGGAAGTGAATGATAAAGCCCCTGCCCAGGCTCGGCCAACAGTATTTCGATGGACAGGAGGCGGAAAGGAAGTTTACTTATCCGGGTCCTTCAACAACTGGAGTAAACTTCCCCTCACGAGAAGGTAATTGCCTGGGCAATATTCACATATTTGTCTTAATCCAGGGATAGATACTCTGGTTTCTAACTGGTTTCTACAGAGGAATAGAAAAGGATGTTTTTATAAAATGGATGCTGAATGGAAAATAATCTTGCTTAATGATTCACAGGGTTCAAATCTCATACCCAGTTAGACTCTAGGTTTAGAGCACACTTAGGAGAAAACACTTCTCAGTTATGAGTATCTCACAGACATCTTTGACTTCGGATAGGTTTGCTTAGGCAAGACTTCTTCCTCAGAATGAGAAATCTATTTCTAGTGCAGTGGAGAGAGAGCACTGGGCTGGGAATCTTCAAGCCCAGAATTTGGGTCCATGTTGACTAAGCTAACCTGTTGGTAACACCTGAGCCTCAGTGTTCCTGACTATAAGAAGGGAACATTAGACAGAAAATCTCTGAAGTTCCTTCTAAACTTTGACACTCTTTGTATTGCCTTTGTTTGGAAGGTACCTGTTATTTAGGCATCATTAGCAAGACCATGGTAAAACCCTTGATCAGGAATCCTAGCACTGACTTCTGTCTCAAATAGTCAGTGAAAAACCATCTTCACTAGTGAGTACTCTTGATGAAACAAAAGGAGAAATTGTGCCCTGCTGGGTGTGGCCTGATCACGGTCACAGGCCGCCTGCTTTTCCACTGGTAATGTGGGTATAGGAGAGGGACACTCAGCACAGTTAGAGTCATTTCAAGCAAAAAGCATTCCTGGAACCTTGTTTTAGATGTTAAGCAAGCTTCTTTAGAGACCTGTTTGTGGTTCTTGGGAAACTGATCCCGTCTCCTGCCCAAGGCAGACTGACAGTAAAACTCGGCAGCGTGCAGTTTATCTTGAGTTGCTGTCCTCTTTGGCCTCCCAGATGCCAAGTGGTATTTTGCGGGCAAGTTGAAAAGGACGAATGCCTGTTTGTTGACCTTTTGATGGTAGGAATGTGGATTCCTGGCATTTGACCAAAGTGAGTCCTTAAGGAAACCTCTTGCAATGCTGCTTTCTTACGGCTTTTCTAGACTGAGGTCATTATACTGAATTGCCTACAGTGGTTAAAAATGCTTATTCTTTTGCAGCTAAACTCTTTACACACAAAGGTTTGGTTTCGTCCCATGGCCAGTTTTGTAAGTAAGCTTAAGTGGGCAGCTCACCCAGCTGAAATCCTCTGCTTCCTTTTTCGTTGCAGCCACAATAACTTTGTAGCCATCCTGGACCTGCCTGAAGGAGAGCATCAGTACAAGTTCTTTGTGGATGGTCAGTGGACACATGACCCTTCTGAGGTACTCTTCCTCCTGCCCTTGGTCCTCTGACTGCCTTCACAATCCTAACAGCTCACTTTCCTCTACCAATTGTTGCCAGGTCTCCTCGTCCTGCTGGTAAAAGTCTCTGTGTGTGGCTTAGCTAGATGGCAGTGTTAATTGTCAGACTTATGGGCAAACTTGATGGAGATGAGCAGGTTGGCCAGCCAGGAGATGAGACCTTCCAGCCAGGAATTCTAAATCCTCTAAAGAATAACTCCAGAGACCTTCCACGTTATGATTTCTGCCTGTCTGTCTCTTCCCAGCCAATAGTAACCAGCCAGCTTGGCACAGTTAACAACATCATTCAAGTGAAGAAAACTGACTTTGAAGTATTTGATGCTTTAATGGTGGATTCCCAAAAGTGCTCCGATGTGTCTGGTATGAACACAGTTACTTTATACCACGTGTGTGCAGGTGGGGCTGTGCAGTCTAGAAATAGTCCTGTTTCTCTTGCCTCTCACTCTTGAGCTTGAGCTGCCCTGTCATGTGGATGTTTGTAGCTCCCTAAAGAGCCACAAAAGTGATTCCTAACTCTGTCAGGTCAGGTTGTTGAAATCTAGCCCCAAGGGAGCTGTAAGGCATTTTTTTGGTCATCTCCAGTATTCAGTAGGCCTGCTTAGCCACAGAGAGCAGATGGTGGAAGCAGAACCAGAGCTTGATCTCGTGCCAGGGGCAGGGCCAAGAGGCCCTGGGAAGTTGCACTGGGTCAGTGATGAGCCAGCTCGGGGGGAGCCTGCCAGTTCCCTGCCTACTGACGACCCTGTCAGGAGAGTCTCAGCCTGACAGGTGATAAATGGACACTTCAGTGATCTGGGCCGTCAGTTATATGGCATATTAGCACCTTGCCAGAATCCCTTTGTGGGGAGAAAGGCTAACCACAGGAAACCGGCTAACTGCACAACCTGCTCGGTACCATCCTTAAAGAACTTTGCAAGAGTCAGCCAGGCCTCAAGCTTTCAATTAATTGCTTTTCATCCAAACCCACAGGAAGCAACGTAATACATACAATTCAGGGGCAGTGATGTTTTGTAATCTAAGGCATCAGTGCCAACTCCACTGCCCCTTTTTGCAGGAGTGTAAACAATTCCTTGGACCCCTGTGGGAGGCAGTGAAAAGATTGTCCAGGATGGGACCTGATAGTCTAAGAAGACAGGTTCCGTGCAGTTTGCAGGATGATTCTTCATTGTCAGCTGGCTGGGCCTGGAGCTTCTGCCCCCATGATCTCTTACTCTTATCAGCTCAGAAACCACAGTGGTAAATTGACCATGGCGGGCTTGCTGTGGCTGAAAAGCCAGCTTGTTGAGCAGGAGTTGGAAATCCCAAAATAGTGTTCTTCTTTCTGGATAGCTAACAAATCTTGTAGAGAAGCCATTTATTTCTTTGTCAGATAGGTGGGAATAGGAGGATGGAGAAAATGCCCAAGTATTCCCCACTTACTGATAAATGTAACTTTAGGCCACATACCAAAGCTTTTTAGTCAAGTTTCTGCAGCATAGACCACCTGGGGAAAGAAAACTGGCCCCTAACTGTTGGTAAACCAACATCAGGCTCTCCATAGACCTCATATTTAGATACTCATTTTCTTAAAATATGTATTTACTCCTATTGGCTCAGTTTTCTACGCTTGTTTTTCTCCATTTCCTGCTGTCATATGGTTGGGGCATACGAAGTGAGCCTGTACCCTAGAAAGTGATGTTGAGGGAATTGGCAGAGCGGGGGCACATCAGGTTTAATCTTCCGCCCAAGGATTGGGCGGCCAGGACCCATCCTACGTGTCCTTTGACAACAGCTCTGTCCTTTCCAGCTGGCCAGACATCACTAAGTGAGCTACCTCTGACCTTATGAAATGCTGCACTTCCAGAAGCTTCTTTTTTTTAAAAAAAATTTTTGTTTTTAATGTTTATTTATTTTTGAGACAGAGAGAGAGCGTGAATGGGGGAGGGTCAGAGAGAGAGGGAGACACAGAATCTGAAGCAGGCTCCAGGCTCTGAGCTGTCAGCACAGAGCCCGACGCAGGGCTCGAACTCACGGACCGTGAGAACATGACCTGAGCCGAAGTTGGATGCTTAACCGACTGAGCCACCCAGGCACCCCTCCAGAAGCTTCTTAATATCTGTATAATCAAGACAAGCAAGCGTTTGAAAGGAACCTGAGAGTGGTGGAGTCAAGGAGCCTGTAGAGATTAGATTTATCAATTTTTTATTTTTGGTTTTCGTTTTGAAATGTGCCAATGCCTCATATAACTTGTTTTCACCACTGTGTCTATAAACAGGCTGCTCTATCTTCCATTTTATTCTGGCTGGTGGTGCTCAGACCTTGGGCTTAGCTGCTTAAGCCTCGCTTGAAGCCCTGAGCGTCTTTGCGGTATTTGCCAGCCCAGCCCAAGGCGAGCAGCATTGTTCTGCAGGGCATGTCAGGTTAGGTTACTGAGAGCAGCTTCCTTGTTAGTCTGACCCAGAATCACCAGCTTTGCCACCACCGCTATCTGCTGCCAGGGCATCTGAGTTCATGCTGAATTTTATGCCAGTCACCCAAATTCCAGAAGAGTTTTCTCATTGCCTCTACTCTTCACCCTTGGGGCCTATATATATTCTTCAAGGGAATATAAATCTGTGTTGAGGGGACGAGGAAAACTGAACGGTGCCATAAATTCAGTGAGACTGCTCCTAGACCTCATAATTTTCAAAGTAAATGTCCTGTCACCGTCTCCCGACAGAGCTGTCCAGCTCCCCACCAGGACCCTACCATCAGGAACCCTATGTCTCAAAACCAGAAGAACGGTTTAAGGCACCACCCATTCTCCCTCCACATCTGCTCCAGGTCATCCTGAACAAGGACACGGGGATTTCTGTGAGTACACAGGCGTCTGTCCAGACCATCCTCCACCGTCCTGTTGTGCTGCTCCCCTTTCCAACTGCCTCTCAGAAGCGGTTGGGAAAAAGGTTTCAGTGTTGCCCGTTGGTGTTAACTGCCAGGGTCCCCCTCTGGTGTGGGAACGGGCTACCGGTGAGATGTTCCAGAGTGTGGGTGCTGCTCTCCCGTTGCACAAAGCCTTTCTGAACTTGTTTGCCTAGTGCTTCACTCTTGCCTCAACCTAAGCCCCATTCCTTGTGAAACATGATGAGAAATCTGTAACCATTCCTTGTCGGTAAGCTACTTAGTGGAACTCCTCCTCTGGCCCCCAGACTTCAGTATCTACTCTTAATCACCAAATTGTTTTCAGAAATGTCAGTGCTCTCGGATTAAAACTTGGGAGATCTGGCTGACACACATTTTCTCTGGGAAATTGATATTATTCGTAAAAAGAAGTATGTGTCCTCCAGGATCCTGAAGAGCACCCCATTATTACCTTGTTAAGTTTCCATTCCGTTTCACTAAACATGCGCAGCACAGCCCTAATTCTTGGGAATCTGAGTGTTCTTGTGCTTTGTCCAAGCCACCCCATGAAAGTCCCATGTTTATGAGGTGATAAAGCAGCCATGCTGCTTGTGGACTCCACATACAAGTGGGTACACGTATGCTACGATGAAGAGCCAAAAGCATCCGTGTGCAGGCGTCTCCCGCAGCGGTTGTGGTTTGCCCTGGGACATGGTTTCCCAGGCACCGGGTGGCCTCCCCTCCGTCCCCCCACAGTTATCCATTTCATTCTTCATGCTTTCTGAATCCTACAGACATGAGCTTGCAGCCCACTGCTCGGGAATGTTTAGTATAGATTTATCTTCCCACTCTCTCTAAAAGTGTATTCATTGGACGGCTCTCTCTTCTTCTCTTTCAATAAGAAGATAGCCGTGGCCCACTAGAGGCCAAGGTAAAGCCTGACTGGAGACACACACCAGTGCATCCAACAGGCATGCAGGGAGCTCCCCTTAGACCATAAAGCATGACCCCCTCACCTCACCTGTCAGATCAGTCTTTCACTACCCAACTTAAGCAGAAAGGGGCATGAGAGCCTGCCTCCTTTCCATTGATAGCTGGTGCTGTGAAATAAAGGGAGAATCTTCTTGATTTCCAAGTTCTAAATGCTCATGTCTGCTTTTGTTTCTCCAACAGTGTGATCCAGCTTTGCTCCCCGAGCCCAACCACGTCATGTTGAACCACCTTTATGCACTCTCTATCAAGGTAATGACACTTCTGTTGCTGGTAGAGCTGTGTTTCTCAAAGTGTGCTGTGAGGCCCCCTAGCAATAGAATTACTTGGAGTGCTTATCTAAAGGGCAGCTCCTGGGGCCTGGTGCAGATCCACAGGCTCGGGTTCTGAAGGCAGAACAAGAGTGTTTTTATTAAGCCCTCTTGATGCTTCACACACACACACACACACACACACACACTAAAGTTTGAGCTCTTGACTTGGTACCACCTTTGATCATTTCCACCCTCTTCCTCAGGATGGAGTGATGGTGCTCAGCGCGACCCACCGGTACAAGAAAAAGTATGTCACCACCTTGCTATACAAGCCCATATGAAGAGCTGGGAGCCAGCGGTGGGCTCCAGGGAACAGTGTGTACCACCAGGCTCCACGCGTGCATGCTTTCCACTAGAGGGAACGGACTGTAAATTTCTCATTTCACACTCTTTATAAGACATTTCATCCCCACCGTAGTCCTGCTTGAAGGTTTGTTCCAGGCACGGCAGCTCCCAAAGCGCCTCGGTCTATAACAGTCCTCTTGGCAACCCTGTGGCTGTGAGCCTTGGGGCTCACCGAGGCCAAGGACAGTGAGGGAAAGCAGAGGGTCTGCTGCCCCCACACCACAGTGCATGAGGACAGGTGCAGTTCTGAACTGGTCGTGGAGATTCTTCTTCAGCCAGAAATGAACACTAGCCACTCTGCTGGGAAAATCTAAGAAGCAGGGTCTGAGGCCACGCAAAATTTCTAATCATATGGGCATTTTTAAGACCATCAGTTTGTCCCTGTTGAGGCCTGGCTGTGGAGGCAACAGCAGGTACCTGTCCTCTGAAATCAAAGCAATAGATGGTCGCCTGTTCTCTGCTCCAGGGAGATATAATTTCTGTAGAAATTAGAACCTGTCTGATTTCCAGATGAAGTTGTACAATTGTTTCTTCTGCTTTTGTGCACTAAGTATTTTTGTTTTAAACCAGAGGTGGCTGAGTCTCTGGCCTTAGGGCAATTTTTAAATCACCCCAACTAGAATATAGATCATGCGAACTGTATTCAGCAATAATCTGTTCTTAGAACAGACTTTGAAAACTGCTGCCGGATTTCTCCATTAAGCTGGATGATCCTATGGACTGACCACTGTTAGCTGGAAGGTTGTCCAGCTTTTTACTCTAATCGCAATGAAGGGACAGTATTACCATGAAAACTTGGGAGGAGCACCCTACCCTATGCCAACTTGCTCAGGACCTCTGTCTTAGCGACGAAGGCTGTAGCAGTTGCTGTCGTTTATTCTGGGAGGAACTTAGAACTTGACAGCAGCCTTCTAAATTCATGTCGAGAAGACATTCTTTGGACCAAAGCAAACCTCTTCACACTCGGCGTGGTTTCCGGGGAGATGCTGCAGACGTGCCCATTAGTGCAGGTTCCTGTCCTCAAGTCAGCAGAAGCTATGGTTCTGCCCTGTGTTCTTGCTGGGAGACGGAGGAACAAGCTCCCTCGTTGCCAGTATTTATTTGGTAAACCTGAGTCTGGGATACCCTTTTTTGTTGTTACTGCTTTCCAAACACTGAATTATTGTCACCTTGACGTACAGGTTTCAATAAAGCTTTGTAAAGATAACGGGACGCAGGCTTGGAGGAAGCTTTGATTTTACTCAGTCATTTGGAGAAAAGACTGGAACGCTTCCGAGGTTTACTCGGTGAGGTGCTTTTCAATCTTTGTCACGTCTTGCGCTCATTGAAAATGGTACCATCCTCGTGGTACTCTGGGGTGAGTGACAGGGCGGCTCTGGCTGCCCCCAGGACTGAGGACCATTCCCTTGACCTACGGGTTTTGCACGCAGAATTTGGAAGGCTGTTAAGAAGCCTGTAAAACTGAGTTCCTTTGAGCCACTCAGTTTTGAGGGGAGACTGAGGAGAGGCAACAGTGAAGGTTCCCAGTTTGGGCAGGTTGATGGCATCTCCAGGTCAAAGGTCTTGCCACCTCTTGCTTATCAGTGAGCACCACCACAGGAGCCTGGGATCTGGACACCCTTGGAAGACGCCAGGACATTCTGGAATCAGCGTTCTCATCAGCTAAAAGGAGCTCTGTTTGCTCTGCCAAACAAGATGGAAGATTACAGATGACATTGTAATAAGCCTTTCCTTCCCAAGTGCCAGGAAGTATTTAAATAAATGTATGAGAAAAGGGAACTTCTAGGTCATTTGGTTTACTTGAGGTGGAGAGTGGCCTAGAAAGCACTCCTACCTGGGTAACTGGCTGTCTCACCCTGAAAATCCAAGTGATGTGGGAACTCTAGATTTTGGGGACTATAGGGATTTTAAGTAGACTGTGGAAACATGCAAAAATCCTCTTTCCAAAACTGGATAAAGTACTTTCAAAATACAATGGAAAAAATTTACCTAAGCTCAAAAGTATAAAAGCGATCTATTCAAGCACCAGAAAAGAAACTTGGTGAGCTGTGAGCACAGGCCCTATGCCCTGGTGGGGACTGAGGGAGGGTGCTGGTGGGGGCCCTGCATGAGTTGGCCCAGGAGGGCACTGCCCTTTCTGTGAGAGGGATTAGAGAATCTGGCTGCTAGCCTGAGTCAGAGTCAGAGCTCAGAGGAAGCCATCAGCCCCAGGCCACAGGGGGAAACAGTAAGAACTTAAAAATCCACTGTAAAAACTAATTGGGAACCAGTAAACCCTGTGAGATCTCTCTGCAGCCCAGAGGCCACAGGAGACCCCCCAAGAGAGACCACCACTGTGGTGGAAGGATGCAGGCATAGCCACTCCATGGGACCAAGGTATCCACATTCTCTACAGCAGTTTGTGTATCTAAAAGACTTCCATTTTCTTTAAAAGGCAACACAAAGGAAGTCTCCTATGGTTCAAAAGACTGCTCACAGACCCAAGTGAAATCCTCAATACCCAAGAAGCTAGAGGTAAGGGAAATTATTTCATGGATGTGAAATCACAGGGTCAGAGGAGACCCCAGATCACAGAGGCAAAGCCAAATGTAGAAGTGAAGTGTCCTATGACCGAGGCAGGCAATGCTTTATTAGCATTCCCGTTACGGGTGAGGACTGGTTATATGGTTAAAGCTTAACCCAAATTGCTTTTGAGTGAAGATGTATTTTTCCTCCCGGAAATCTATGTACAAGTGAAATTTATAGAGCCAAAGGTAAGGCCTTTAAATTACTAACATGTAAGTAAAATGGTATGGGTCATTAGAATCGTATGTCAAAATACAGAAACCAGAGATTAAAGGACCCAGGCAAAGCCCTTTCCTTCCTCCAGCTTTGCTTATGGGTGTAAATAATGTAAGGGAAGTCAGTAGCACTCCGAAACCAGGTCAAACCCTGACTTCACATTAAAGTTGGCCATTCTCCCACTGTCCCCTCCCTAATGAGATTAGGGATGTTGATCCAGTTCAGTTGCTGACTAGCTGTATGACCTTGGGCAGATCACATGGCCTCTCTTAGCTTGACTTCCTCTCCTGAAAAATGAGAGGGATTGGACTAGCACTAGATGATCCTAGGGCTCTTTCCACACTGGGAGCCACAAAACCTTTACGACATGGATGGGATGTGGCCACAAACAGGAAGTTAAGAGGCTGGAAAAGCAAAAAAGCCAGCCCCCTCAACTCGCTTAATTAGGTAATTCCAAATTCCAAAGACCAGTATTAAAAACCCAGAACATCAGTAATCTCATCCATGGCTGAGGTCAGAGACAGCCACTTTAGGGAAGAATAAAATGCCATTTGGTTCACCTCCCATTATTTTTAGATGAACAGTTTCATTTCCAAACGTGTTCAGTTCTCCCAATACCCGATTCTCCACCAGTGTTTACAGTTTGAATGAATTGATGAGGATCCAAGTCTATGGACCACTCAAATCTTTATCCAGCTTCTGAGAAATCCCCCCCCCCCCCCCCGCCTTAGCACCTCTCTTGATCACCAAATTAGTGGAGGAACAAGCCAGAGCCTTCTGACCTGGAAGACCATTGCTAATTGTCTTCAGGAGAAAATAAGGAAGTTAGGAACACACACGCATTTCTTCTGAAACCTAAGTCATCCCAGCTGTTGTAGTAACATCTGTAGGGCCTTCCTGAGAGTCATCACTGTTGTCAGACCCTTGGAGAGGATCCCAAAAGCTGGAGCAGCCAGAGTCCAATCTGTGGGGCCCACCCTGTCTCTGGGTCAGCTCCCAGTCCTCGTCTTTTTCGTCCTCAGCACCACTAAAGGGCCTTTGCCTGGATGAAGATGTCAGCCCTCACTGCTGCCTTTTCTACCACCTTAGTGTGAATTCACCCATCTCATCTGGAAAATTGTGAGTACCCTAGGTCACCTTTAGCTTTCCTTTTTGTGCTTCTTGGAAAGACCACCTGAGTTGCTTATAGTAGTGAAGTCATTTTCAAAGTTTGTTCTTCTACCTCCAACAAGCCCTTTAGTTCCATTAATCATTGATAGACTCAAAGGAAAGCCAAGTGATCAACACTACTATATTTCCACTAGCCCAACCCTCCCCAGCTTTGGAAAATAAAGCCAATATTTGATTAGGCAAGTGATGAAACATTTTTCTCATACAAACATTGTGTGCCTGGAGCCCCAGTCTCCATGGTGTAGACATCATAAGAAATATTTAAACTGCCCAGAGAGAAATCTGACTAGAACAGGCCAAGGTTTCTCAACCTTGGCACTATTGACACTTGGACCTGATATAATTCTTTTCGGGGGCAGGGGTTGCCCTGTTGTAGGACATTCAGCAGCATCCCTAGCCTCTACCCACTAGATGCCAATCGTGACCATCAAAAAGGTCTCCAGACTTTTGTCAGATGTTCTTAAGGGAGGGGAGCAAAGTTCAGTGGTTTAGAGCCACTGGGACAGGCCTATTCAGCTGTTGTATTGCAAGTGGAAGCTTAGCTGCTCCTAGGCGTAGCCTTAATGCTTTAGACTTAAATCTGCATGGATGTCTTCTAAAGCAAATCTGATTCAAGAGGCCCAAGTTTTCTGAAGACGAATTTCAGTCCCATTAAGCAAATTAATCTCTTTTTGGCCTAAGTCTCCAAAACCTAGTTTCATGGTTATGAAATTTGCTGTACAATCAGTGTCTTTAGTCTCATGAAAATTAAGCACAGAAAACGTGATGTCTGATTTTGTGCTTAAGAAACAGGAGTGGTGGCCCCGTGGAAGGTTGGGCCTCATTTTATGGTGTGGCTGAGTGATTTGTCAGTTCTTTGAAGTCATTCCTTAGGGTCCAAAGAACCTTTCTGGCACATTCCTTTTGGAACCAAACCGTATTTACTTAGAAAGTATTCCTTGGCTGCCAAGAATCCTCAGGACATTAATTGAAATGGTTGGTGTTTAATGGACTTTCCCCAATATTATAAGGAAAGAAAGGTTCTGACATTTTATTCATCTTCTGAGTCATTTTCATTCTTATAGTTATGACCTTTGGCAGATTTTTATCTCCAACAGTAAAGTAGAAAACAGATTTGCAGGTACAGTCCCTGTAAGAAGCATGTCAGATACGGCCCTCCCAGTCCGATTGTGACTGTGGTCAGATACCTTCATTGGAAAATAAAAATTGAAGAGTAGAAAGCAACAGGAACCATGAAAAAATTCACCATTTGCCAAAACTGATGTTTGGATCAAGCAGAGTTTGTACTAACAATCATGGGAAAAATTTACCTCACAGACTAAAAACCCATCCAGTTAAAAATAGAAGTATTTACATTTTAAATTACCTTGATCCAAACTCCTCCCCCCAAGGAAATAAATCTACATCATTAAATTCCCCACGACCGGGGCGCCTGGGTGGCTCAGTCGGTTGAACGTCCAACTTTGGCTCAGGTCACGATCTCACTGTGGGTTTGAGCCCTGCATCGGGCTCTTTGCTGACAGCTCAGAGCCTGCTTCGGATTCTGTGTCTCCCTCTCTCTGCCCCTACCCCGCTTGTTCTCGTTCTTTCTCTGTCAAAAATATTTTTAAAAACTCCCCCACGACCTTATAATGGAGAGAAGTTTTAAAGTGACCTGTTTTCCTGCTTAGCTGCATTATGGGAAAATTAGGTAATCCATCCTCAAGTAATCCTTTCAAAATGGCCTGTTTGCATAAGGACCTTTCCTGTTCTGCAGTCCTATAAAGTGACCTAACAGCCAGTTTATGGTTCACTGGAAATAGTGACCAAACTTCCAACAAGGTCTTGCTCTTGGGAAAGACTGCTACCGGGCTCTTGACTCCAGGAGAGCAGTGTGCTCCGGCCTCTGTGTTGCTCCCCCGACCCCAGAAAAAAGCCTCCTCGAGAGGGAAGCAAGGTCCCACGCCACAATAACAAGCCCATGCTGACACTGGCAATACTGAGGACTTTTATGGTCTCTCAAGAAAAGAAGAGGTCGTTGCACAAAAGCAAACATTTTAGATCATTGCTTTATTTCACTATTGTTTAACAACAAAGTTCATTCCTCTCAAGGTGGATCTTGAATTGTTCCTTGTGTTCTTTTCCTCATCCTGAATAAAAAAGGTAATGAAGAAAAAGCCTGTACTTTTGGAGACCTAGAATCTTACGTATGCTAATAAGCTTTTGACTGCAATTTCGTGGTACGGTATTTCCTGCTGGCATCTTGGTGGTCCCACGGAGCTCCCCACCCTCCAGTGAAGGTGGCTGTCCACAACTACCACCGTTGAAACCAAAAGTAAGTGTTGAAAAATGCACCTTTTACAATAAAAAAGTAGAAACCAATTCAATTTCCTTTTTTTTTTTTTTTTTTACGAATATAAAGTTTCTTGTAAATATGTACAGTCTTTTGAGCTAGTTCTATAGCAGGAAGCATTTTTCACAAATGAGACACACAATATACACTTTCAGGGCTCAAGAAGCCCCATTTCTCATGGAGATCCTAAATGAAATGCCAAGACTGAAAGACCAGTTTTCAGTGACCTTTCCAAATACTTGTGGACCAAGAGACAAAAACTTCAGCAAACATTCAGTCTGATCTGCCCTGGGGGAGGGAGGGGATGCAGTGTGACCCCAAAGACTCCAAGCGACACATAAAACACAACAGCATGACACCTGCCAAGGGTGCAATAACGTAGAGGGAGGGACATAGGCGTTTTGAACAAGAAAGCACTTAGGTTAAGAGACGAGCAGGAAGGAGCTGGGATGTGGGCCAGGTTGCAGTCTGGAAAGTGATCTGACGTGGGTTGAAACGTGGTCATGTTCCCCTGCAGTGGTGGAAACAGGTCTACCTTTCAGCCTACCTAGGATGTGCCTTGGTTGTTCGAGGCATGCGTAAGAGTCATGGAGAATCAGAAGCAAGAGATGCCTTGTGGGAGATTAAAGGCAGAAGTAAGGCCGCTGTTAGCTTGCCAACTGCAAAGCCTCTAGGTTGGTTCTTTACCAGTTGCCAGGAATTTCGCGTTCTGGTAGCGGGCAGAGAGAAACCATGTGAGCAGCACTGCACCTAAGGAGGACCTCCTGACCCCAGCAGAGGTGGAAGAGGGGCCGCGGCTCTCTCCAACTTCCTGGTCTTAGTCTAGTCCTAGGGAAAGGCTCACTTGGGAAGTCACAGTTTCGTGGGGTAGAACTGTGCTGGATTTTGTGTGAACACGGAGTCATCCACGAGGGAGGCGGCAGGGAAGCGTGAAGGTGTGAGGTGGTGGTTTGCTGAAATCCTTCTCTGGTCGTAAGGCTTGAGCGTTTGGTTTTTTGTTTGTTCAGTGCTACAGACTGCAGCTTTTTGTGGCCAGTGAATTGGCAAGTGGTCAGAGGGTCTCGATTCAGCGGGAGCGATGGTATGGTACTAGTACATTGGCAGAGCAACCCAGGGGGGCAGCCAGGTCAGGGGGCAGCACATGCAGTGAAACCGCCATGCAGAACTCCCGGACGGGTCTCTTCCCATCCCAGGGTGGGGAACGATGCGCTGTCGCGGACAGGAGGTGGATGGCCCCCCCGGTCCTCTCCTGGGCCCAGAGACTCATCAATGCTGGGCTCCGAGCAAGTCTATTGCATGCTTTCCTGGCCAAAGCTACATGGAAAGCAGGGACAGCAGGCTGGGGAGATGACGCTGAGGGGCGGGGAGGGAGAGCTCCTCGAGGTTCCTTGGCCCCAAGTCACTGCCTCCGAGCTGAGGCCTGATGACCTCCGTACATTCTCAGCTGGTGGGAGGGGAAGTCGTCAAGGCCATAAAAGGCAATGAGAACAGTAAACATTTGGCTAAGATGTCACCCTGGGTAAAACAGGGCCATCTGTGAGGATGGACTGGAACAAGAATGAACCTACATGAGCGCAGGAGGTTAGCCAACTGGCGGGGATTCTTCTACAATACGTTTCCGTAGCAAAGACCTGATGGTGTGATCTAGCTAAAAATGACTACGACAGGAAATACATTGCTATTCAAATCTATTAAGAATTCTGTTGTCTTTAAAAAAAAAAAAAAAAAGAAAACCAACCAACCCTAGGATCTTAAAGTAGCTATTAAATAGGATTCTAACCACGTTGTAGTTAGCGCAGGTTGGTTTCCTTTGATGAACTGGTACAGGCTAGAGCCAGGTATAAAAGTTTGTGAATGCTCTGAAAGAGAAAGTGCACAGAGGGTGACTGCAGGAAGGTGCTGACGGCTCCCGAGAGCCTCAGCCCGGCACCACCTGGCTGCAGGGCGTCCACACTGAGGTGGGTCTGGACCCAGCTGTGCCGTGGGGTGGCTGAGCAGATGGGGGCTGGGGTCCCCTTCAGCAAAGTTCCTTAGAGTGTTTGGGGTTTTCCTGCAGATTAAGATGAGGAGTTGGTTTTTCTGGCTGAGATTTATACTGAAGACTGGTCCCAGACCTAGGAGCAAAATAAGGAGGGGGTTTTAGCTGAGGGGGCCAGAAATGCCTGTGCTCCCCCTGCCTGATCCCAGGAGGAAGTGTGCACCACCCGGCCTCCCTGCAGCTGTTAATAGGGAGTGCTCCACAGTACGGCTCCAGCTCTGAGCTTGGGGTTCATCAGGGAATGACATTCACAGAAAATTCTCCAAAGCTGTGGATGGATCTCTGTTACACACACACACACACACACACAAGCCCCCATTTTATCGGTAAATCAGAGGGGAGAAGAAAAAACACTGAATGGCCTTTCCTCCTCTCCTTATCGGCAGGGGTCCCAAGGGCCAACTGCAGGTGGCCTTGGGAGAATGTGATCTAGAAAACCAGCCCCCAAGGACAGAAAGGTGGCTGTGCTGTCCAGAGGGGTCCCTGGAACCAAGCCTACCGAGGAGGCATCAAGCACTTGGGCCTCCCCCTGCTCGTCGGGGCCCCCTTTCCTTCAACACATCCCTCCATCTCAATTGCTAACCTAAAATTACACAGATAATAACGTGTATGATTTAAAGATTTCAAAAAGCTCAAAGTTCTAGGGGGCAACCACTGTTAACCAGTTTCTGTGTAGCCTTCCAAAAAATTCTTGAGGTACGTATTTGTAGATGTGCCTGAAAAAAATAAGACATAAGCGTTTTGTATAGTAGGCTATCATTTGTGTTTAAGAAGGGAGGATACACATAGAATCTCTTTGCTTATGTGCATAGAGTATCTCTAGAAACTGCGAACACTGGTTGCCTCTGGGGAAGCGAATGATATACCTTAGGGTAGCTATTCCATTTTGAGGTACACATGTATGCATTATCCATTTTCTTAGAAAGGCCTCTTCTTAAATACATTTTCTTCCTAAACTTGTTACCATGTCCTAAAAAATCTGAATTAATAATAACAGAGTCTCCTTTTTACAACAGTGGCCCCAAAGGGCCCTCAGCTCCTCAGGTCACTCCTCTGGCCTCTCCGGATGGTGCCTCACCTTGTTGACCTGGGACAGTGGGGTCCTCACGGCTCCCGCAGGCAGCCGGCCCCGGCTGCTGTCTTCAAACAGCCTCCCAGGTGAGCGTTCCCTCCGCGTGCTGAGCATCCGGCCTGGGGACTTCTCTCGCTCCAGGGGGCGGCCAGGAGACTTGTCCCTGCGCAGCTCTGTCCGCCCCTCTCGGTAGCGGTGGGGTGTGCTTGGCTCTCGTGGGTGGCTGGGGCCTTCCGGTGGCGCCGGGCTAGAGGCCACACGCTTGGTGATGTGCTCGTTGTATGTTGGCGGGCCTCGCTTGTTGGGGCTGCGGGCAACAGGAAAGGGAGGTGCGAAATGAGAAGTCACAACCTCAAAGGGGCATTTTCTTCCTCTGAGCAACCCCCAGGTCCCAATCCCACCAGGAGTTCTTCAGGCTTTTTGTTTTCTTTTGATAGGACAGGAAGAGAAAGAGGACACCAAAAGAAAATCAAGCTTCCTGGTCTCAGTGCAGGTTTTTACTGCCAGAACCTGTGCTAAGCTCTTTATGTGCTTTGACTCATTACATTGTCATGACAGCTCCACAAGCTAAGAGCAGGCATGACCCTCACAGCAGAGGCGATGTGGAGACAGGGAGGCTGAGTGCCTGGCCTGAGCTAGGGAGATGCAGAACTGGGATTCCGACACAGGTCAGTTTGACATCCTAATCCCCACCCAGTATCCTACTGACCTAAGTATTTTGCAGAATCTATAAGGCACAGAAGGAAGTCTTCACTTAGGGGAGGAGGCTGCTCAAAGGCCCTTGATGCAAGGGAGCAATTTTGAGAAAGCCTGTACACATCTGCCAATTCTGTCTCACTCGTCGGCCTGGTGTTTGGTCACCTCTCCTTCCAGGTGGCTTTCCAAGCATCTTTGTGGCACCCAATACTGATGTGAGAGGGATCAGGCCTGACAGAATTAGAAAACTGAGCAGGACAAAAACAGTACAGTTGCTCAAAACACGGCCCTGGCCCTGAAGATTGACAGTTAATAACCAAACAATAGAAAACACCGGGGCCTTTTTGTATGGCCAATCCAACCCTCCCCCAAGCCCGGCCTGGATATTTCGAATGAAGATTTCAGCAGGTACGGCCCTAACCACCTCTCTGAAGAAGGGAGATCCAGAAACAGAACTGAGAGTTAATTCCTTCCCACCCCAACGAGCAGAAAAAGTACTCAGTCCTCCTCATCTCAGTATAATTAGAGCCAGGAAAAGGGAACCGACTTAACATGGGCACATTTTATGGAGAATATTACTTGGAGAACATGTTTTGATTGATTGGAACTTTATCTCAGAAAATAAAAGTAGAAATCGGGCAAGTAAATTTATCCTCGTTATTTTTAAAATCTAAATTACAATTGGAATTACAGGCTGATTCTAAGAATGAGCCAAGTATGAATCACATACTGATTTATCTTGCTCTAATTTTTCCAGTGAAATTGTATGCTAATATGCTCGATGACATACTTTCCATCAATGTTGGACTTTTGCAGTAAAATCAGTCATTTCTTCAGAAATGTTTGAGAGAGTCACTGGTTTTCCCAGAGGCCCATCTTAATCCTTGATATTTACATCCTTCTCTTTGGAAGGGGCCAAGTTAGTTGATTTTTTCTTCAATTATTGGTCCAACTACCAGAATCTCTTTGTCAATGCTCATAATTGAAAACAAATGAGAAGCAAAGGCATCTACTGGGGGAGGAGAGACTCTAGAGCAAGTTGAAGGCCAAATCTGGACAGATGCCCTGGTTTTATAAATAAAGTTTTATTGGAACACAGCCATGCCCATCTGGTTTTGCACTGGTTGTTCGGCTTTCATATTACAACAATAGTTGAATGGTTGAGACAACCATATAGCCCACAATGCCAAAAATATTTACTATCTGGACCTTAACAGAAGTTTGCTGATTCCTGCTCTACAGTGAAACAGAGAGGTGAGTAGAGATAATTAGGTAAGTGATCAGTTCATTGTGAAGTTTTTCAAGTCATTGTCTGGCTTCCCTGTGCAATTCTGTCAAGATTCCAGATAACATGCCCAGAAAGCCAGAACCCTCCTGTGCTAGGTGGGTACAGCAGAAAAATCTGAGATAACTCAGATTTCAGCATCTTGAAATGAAGGTTTATATTCATCTCTAGTCGTGTGGCTTTAAGATATGGAAGACAAAAAAAATAAATTCCAACTAGGAGAATTACATTAAGCCTGTTTGTAATGGAGATGAAATTATAAAATGTGTCCACAGGGGCCCATCATAAAGCAAGTGAGAAGATACTCAATGCCCTGGGGAAGAAGGATGGCTTAAGGAGGGCCATTTGGGACGTCAGATTAATGGAATGAAAGAAAATACCCATCATTCTAGGCCAAGTGGGCAATCTTCTATCTCTGTATCCATTAATGACCAATGATCTACCATGCCAATTTTATGTTTTTTTGTTTTTGTTTTGTTTGCAAAGAGTTTCATTTCTTGCTCTGCTAAACAGACCAGGGCAATGAGGCCTGCAGTGAATCATATTCAGCCAAGCTGGGCTTCTGCATTCTGACCTGCCAAAGCAGTCTGCATAAAAAGATCATTTTATAAGCCAAGAGACAACCAAAGACTAACTGTTGATTTTCCACACATGCCTGGCAACAGCAGGAAAGCAACAGCATTATTTCTGCCTCTTGTTCAAAGGAACCGGAACCATTTCCAACCACAGGAATAAGCAACTTCTTACAGAGACACCATATAGTCTCAGAAGGAAGGTGCCTGCCATCTGATTAGTGAGGCAGTGGAGAAAAAAAAAAATCTAATTATGGTACTTTGATTTGTTCTTGGCATGACTTGGAAACTACTTAAAGAAAATCTGGACGTTTCAGGATAGAACTGTAGCCCTTTGAACAGTTCCTTCTGAGGCAGGGTCAAGCCAAAAGAGTTAGGAACCGCTGGTTATTTGGCACTTCTGATTTTCTAGCAAGTGCCTGGGACTAAAACCACACTGGCCAAAAATTCAGACTATTATATTTCAATAGAAGAAAAACTATTCATTAGGACATAGTCTCAGAATATTAAATTTATGATTTTTTTCAAGATCTAAGGATTTTTTAATATTAGAGATAATTACCATGTGGTGGAGGGACTAAATCCCTTGAGAATAAAAACATGTCTTCATCTGTGGATCCCCAGCCCCAGACATTGTGTCTAGCACATGGTAGGGGATCCATGTAATTCTTTATAGAGTAGACATACCATTCCAGAAAAATTTAAATCCTAGGTCAGTTAAATATTCCCCTTGGGTTAAATCTCAGAATTTATTTGCAGACCAAGATCTTAAAGTTATATACATCAAAGCTCCACATCGACCTGGATCTGGCTCACAGCCCTCTGTGTCAAGACTAGGTCAGTCCCACTTCCATGCACTGCTGATGGCATTGCAGACGGATCTGGCCTTCAGGGAGGAATTTTCAGCAAGATCTATCAAAATTACAAACAGACGTCTGATGTCACCCGTCAATTTTGTTTCTAGGAATTTATCCTACAGATAGATTCCTAAGCATGCAAAATGACAGAAGCACAAAATCATTTAATTTACTGTAGCAACAGTCTGTAAATAACCCTAAAATCCATTGATAAAAAAGCAGTTAAATAAATCAAGGTCACATGAAGGAATGCTAAGTAGGCATAAAAACAATGAAGAATACTTCTGATGCCAACGTGGAGCAGTCTCCAAGGAACATTAGGTACAAGAATGTGTGCTGCGCTACCACCTGTATCAAAAAGAGGAAAAGCACTTCCAGAATGGTACAGCAAGGATTGCCGAACACCCGTTCCTCCATAAAAGCAACAAGAATACTGGCAACAGCCGTCAAAATAAACTTTCCAGAACTCTGGAAATTAACCAGACTTGTAAGAACTCTAACAGCAAGGGCATTTATGCAAGAAAAATAACTGATAATCCCAGTAAGAACAAGTTTTGTGACATGTTAATGTGACCTATTTCTACCCCCTTTCTCCCCAGAGCTGCAGTTTTGAAACTAAGAGCCCTGTAAGAGTAGCCTCTGGAGAGAGATCAGGATCGAAACTCTCCAAAAAGCCCCAACCCCAGAAAACAGTCTGACCTGCATGGCTACTCCCCAGAAAAGACCATTCGAGGGGCTTTTTCCTTGACCCAAGTCAGGGCTTGCTCATGAGAAAAGCCCTATTCCCAGATGTTTATCAAGAACAATCAACAGCAAGTGTTTAATCTGCCAAATACCTGAGGGAGTGCTACCAGTTGGGGAAGAGGCTGGCCAAAACACTCAAAAGGAAATCTGGGAATAAGATGTCTGCAAGGCATTTTGAAATGGTCCCTTATATTCATAGGGATTTAGAAGGCCATGCACACAGGAAAAACCTGAGAAGGCTTCAGTTCTCAATTCTGGCTGACTTTGAGCATTGAAGGTATGCCCAACACACACGTACACACACACACACACACACACACACACACACACAAACCCTAAGCAAAAGGTGAGAGACTTACTGATTCAATGCATTGAACAAAATCTCTGCCCTGTCATTAGCTGATAACTAACCTAACCAAGCAGAAATTTGAATGGCCAGCCCCACATAACAAAGAATACAGACTTTACAGATTTAGTCCAGGAGAGTCACTCAATAAACAGGAACAACAGGGGCCCTTGGGTGGCTCAGTCGGATGAGCAGCCAACTCCTGATTTTGTCTCAGGTCATGAATTCTTGGTTCATGAATTCAAGTCCGGCATTAGGCTTGGCACTGTCTGTGCAGAGCCTGCTTGGGATTCTCTCTCCCTTTCTGCCCGCCCGCCTCAAAATAAATAAATAAACATTAAAAAAAAAACACCAAAAACAGCAACAACAAAAACGGGGGAGAGGTGGGGAACTGATTTCCAGAGTTGCCACATTATAGTATTTGAAATGTTCAGCCTCCCAACAAAAAATTAGAAGACATGCAAAGAAAGAGGAAAGCATGGCCCATACGGATGGTGTTATTTCTTCTGGGAAATCTTCCCTGGCCCCCAAGTCCAAGCTAGGAACCCTGTTCTGGGCTCCCGTGGTGCCTTAAACTACCCCAGTCAGAGGCCCATCCTTCTAAGCTAGGCTATAATTGCCTGATTGCTCATCATGGCCTCTCTCCCACTGGGCTCTATCAGGGAGGGACTGCATCTGGTTCTTCAGCACCATACCTCCTGCAGCAAGCCCAAGTAGCATGGCAGAGTATCTGCTAAAGCAATGAATGCACAATTCATGATCAATTCTAGTGCCACTAAAAAACTCAACAGAGAAAGACCAGACATTTCCTTCCACCTTTTTCCAAGGGGGCATTTAAAAATTCTCCTGATGCTTGTAAAGGGCACTTTAGTGCTATAGATCCCAAAGAAATGAGTGGCTTGAGCTTGAAGACTGGCAAACCTTTGACCAGTTTAGCAAAATTTCCTGCTATCTTACAGAAAAACACTCTGCCTCCTGTAATGGAGACGTGTTGTACCTGCGGGAGGTGGAGGGGCCCCGGTGGTGGTCAGTGCCGGACTCCTTCACAAGGTTTCCTTTGCAGCAAATAACCCTTAATTTATCCTGGTATGAGGATGCCAGGTAAATCGCTCCTGAGGAAATTGCAGGGCCCAAGTAGCGTGGGTTCGGGATTTCCAAATACGCTCGGGCAGGGGTCCTATGGAGTTCCAGATAAGAGTTTACATTCAGGTTATCTCCGTTGCTAGATGGAATGGAAAGAAACACACACTTGGCCCCAAGCCCCAACCGCCGAGGTTTTCAAAGTCTGAAAGGGCAATGCTTACCCCAGAGAAGAGCGTGCCTGGATCTCAATTACTTCTAGTGAGTTGAAGTGGGTCACAAACAGATAGGGTTCTCTGTAGGCTGCATGGCCACCACAGAAGAGCATGGGCAAGGAAGGGTTAAAAGAGAAACTCAAAACCAGGCTGCAAGGCCACCTTGGACCTAGCAATCCCACCAAAGGGATTTATCCTACACATACATCCATGTGCCAACATAATGAGGCATGTTCAAGTATACTCACTGCCATGTTGTCAGAGCAGACGATGGGAACCAACTCAAGTGGACATTATAGGGGGTCAGTTAAATAAATTATGGTACATCTATGGAATTCTGCATAGTTGTAAAACCTGCAAGAAGCTCTCTATGTACTGATACATAAAAAAACCTGAAGTGTACAATTTTACTTAGTGTGAAAAGCAAGATTCAGAATGTGTAAAGTGTGTCACCATACTGATTTAAACAAAAAGCATTTTTAAAGTGTGTTGGGGGGTAGATAAGAATATATTTTCTTATGCGTCTTTATTTGCACAAAGCACTGGAAGGATAAACTCTATTTTTTCCCACTTTGGGGGAGAGGGAATGGAGAATTAGGGAGACAGGTTATTTGGGTGAGGCTTTTCATTGTATACCTTTTTAAAGTGTTTCATTGTATATGTTTTCAAAAAACATTAAAGATCGGGTTCATAGATAATTAAATATTTCTGGCCTTAATACTATATATCAATATCATAGTGTCACTGAAACTCTAGGATATGATGAGATCTTTTTCTGTCTTAAAAGTAAAGGAGATTATCACTACCATTCCTTTCAGTAAACTAGGACTTTGGTATTAGACTGTTAGTCGTGCCTCCTGGTACTCAGGCCCTGGTGGATAGAGCCTCCTTCCCTTGAATCTAGGCTGACCCTGTGGCTGCTTTAACCAGTAGGATGTGGTGGTAGCAAGAAGGCCTGCCAGCTTGCACTTCTGCACTCTTGGAAGAAGCCCACGTGGAGAGGAACTGAGACCTCCAGCCACCAGCCCAAGCTGAGTTCCCAACAATTATACCAATTGCCTGCCATTTTGTGAGGCCATTTTGGACTTCCTACTTATCCCAGTGCCCCCACTGGAACCGCACGAAGCAGAACTATCCAGTCCAGCCTCAGCATCTTAGGCAATGACAAGTTGTTGTTGTCTTGTCCGTAACAAGTTTTGGAACTTGTTATGCAGCAATAGATAAACCAAATAGCCTCGACAGGTATTTCAACCATAACGGCATTTCAGAACATTCACACAGACGTGTATGTACATATTTGCACGTAGGTGTGTGCTTATGCTTTGACCCAGCAGCTCCACTTTGAGGGCTTATGAGCAGCAGGTACTATTTGACAAGCGTGCAAAGATCAGTGCAAGATGTTCATCATAGCAATGTTTGTACTTACAGAAAGAATGAGCATGATCTACCTGCTCTGCCTAATCAGAACTGATTAAACTGACAGGTGTTCAGCTATGCCATGGGATACTCTGCAGCCTTTGAAATGATTTAAATTCACAGGCAATGCTCTCCTTTCTGTCATGAGAGCCTAACAGATATTTCACAAGGCCAGTGGCCTTGGCTTACGTGGTTCTTCATCAGAATCTTTGCCCTGAACACTTCTTCAGGTGACTCTCACCTGTGGTGCTTGGTGTCTAATGTAATCCATAAGCATAGTGCTTAACCCAAAAAGGAGTCCACCTGCAATTTTTTCCTAGGACACCAGCTGCTGGCAGAACAGAGCCCTCCATACCTTGCATCACTTACCAAAGGCCAAAGGTAAGCGACTCCACTTGAGATCATCTGTGCGGCTACGTCTTCCATAAGAATCCACGAACACCCCAAATTCTGCAAGGAGTTGGAGCCCGGGGCATCAGCACAGCCAGAGGCATCAGTATCAACAACACATACTTTGATAGAAGAATAAGGGATTGAACCCGGGGGACCACCAGCCAGATTTAACTGGATCATTAAAACCTGAAGACCTTTGCTGAGTCACATCTCTCAGAGACGTGTTAAAGGAAAGCGGAAGAGACAGAAAATAAGAGGCAAAAGGAGGAGGAAAAGGAGAAAGAGAGACCCAGACACAAGGAGGAACAGACAGAAAGACCCAGAGACAGGAAGAAGGGGGGAAATGAAAAAGAATGAAGAGAAACATCACAAGAAAATGCAAGAAAGAAGGAAGGGAAAAAAGAGAAAGGAAAGGGAGAGAAAGAAGGGGCAGAGAAGGAAAGAAGTGGCTGCTCTCAGGAGAGAATATGAGAGAGCTGATCAGGCAAGGGTGCTGGTAGGGTCTGGGGCTCCTGGTGTCTGCGAGCCATCAGACCAGTGGCGGGCGGGAAGCCCTGACTCACCGTGGAAGCAGAGCAGGTACTCCTCCCGCTGCCCTGCACCGTTCACCTGCACGATCGAGACAGGGAAACTATTGGAAGAGGAGGCAAACACAGCAGGCGCCAAGGAATGGTCATTCTTATCCAGGAATTCTGTAAAGTCAGGTGAGAAGCGGGGCTTCAGGAATGAGCTAGTGTTGGTGGCAAGGCTGGAGCAGAGTGCGGGCTGGGGGGAGGACTTGGGCCCTACCCTCAAGCGTGTACTGCTTCATGTCAATTTCGTAGAATTTATTGGTTCCAATAAGGATACTGTAATTGGTGAAGTGGATGCAGCTGCAGGGCTCTGAGGTCTCTATCTCCTGAGACAGAGGGTAGAAGAAAATGATGTGAGTTAACACAGGGCAGCCCCATTTCCACTGCTATTCCATTTCCGCCTCAACTAACCACGCCTTGGAGACGGTCACCTCTGGACTTCTTCACGTTCTCAGCCACACAAAGCACACTCCATCCTTTCATGTCCCCCATGAGGACTGATCATCCCTTTGCTACCTCTGAGTTCTTTGCAACCCCAGACCAAGAAAATAAGGTCAAATGGCAGCCAAAAAGAGTCAGAAACACCATTTCAATGAAAAGGTTGCAAAAACAGATCTTTAAAAATGCAAATTCTTATCTGAGGAAAAGAACTGGAGAAAACAGGGTTAGAGGGAGTGGTTTTAAGCTTCCTTCTTTTGGTATGCTAAGTTTCTAACATGAACCTGTATCACCTATATGATTATTCTCATCATCACTGTTGTCATCTCCATTAGTGATGGGCTTTCTAATTACTTCCACTTGTTTTCAGGCCAGTCCTAATAGTAAAAAAACCTAGGCATGCTTATTCAAAACAGTAGCCAAGAATTACAGGGAAGCAATGATTTCTGAGAAATCTCCTAAAGCTAACAGTTCAAGCTCACAATCCACACTATCATCACTGAATATTTCTGATCACCTGCTAAGTATGAGGAAACTTTTAGGTAGCATGACACAGTGAAATGGCAGGGAAAAATCAAACTTCAGTTTTGGTCTCAACTTTGTAACAGGATCTCAAGCCAGCCTCAATTGTCTAACCTGAAAATTGGGGATTACCACCCCTGCATTTCAGAACTGTTGTGGAAAGTATATAATAACCAGCTCAGTTTCTGGATGGTGGACGAACAGCCCACCCAGGATGAAACTATTTCCCCAACACAGAATGACCTCTATGTATGTTCACCCATCAGTCATTTCACTTCTGAGACTAATCATGAAGACACCTGAAATAAAGCAGGCTTACTACAGGTGGCGCTTTCCTAGCCTAGGGACAACGGCCAGTCTCAGGAAGTGAGGCAAATGATCCAACGTGCACCTTGTCCACAGGGCAGTCACCATCACCACCACTCTGCTCCAAGGACAATCAGCTCCCTAATTACACATCAGAACACAGCACTGGCTTCTCCAAAGGTTAATAATAGAAACTTCTAGGATCTGACATAAATTCTGATAAGTGCCACCAGAGACTGCTAGCTTCTCAGAGAGATGTCCTTCCTTTTTTATGCGAATTGAAACGAAGTGTCTCTTCCATCAGCCAGCTTCCTTTCTCCCGTAACAAAGGGCTGAATTCACTGGGCAGGCTAGAGAGGCCGTTCACAAACAGAAGGAAAATGAGAGGGAAAAGGGCAGCCACTCAAGGCTCTGAAGCTTCCTCCAGGTGTGTCTGTCTCTTTCTCCCTCTCCCCCTACCTAGAGATCACCAAGGCTGAAGGGACCTGGCACACACTGTTCCCTGAGACGGCACGCCTTCCACATCAATTGGTGGGGACAGCAGGACAGGTGAAGCCCAGGACTTACTTTTCGAATGCAGTACTTGCTGAGGTTTTCATTGTAGCGGAGAATGATGACTTTGCTGGGCATGGCTGCACAGATGCAGAGCCCGTTCTCAATCTGAAAAGCAATCAGGGAACAGAAAAAGAGTGTCAGTCGTGTGTATACTGGCTCCAGAGCAAAACTAGGAATATAACATCAATTTTTTTTTATGTTTACTCATTTTTTGAGAGAGAAAGAGACAGTGTGAGCAGGGGAGGGGCAAAGACAGAGGGAGACAGAATCTGAAGCAGGCTCCAGGCTCTGAGCTGTCAGCACAAAACCCGATGTGGGGCTCGAACTCCCGAACCAGGAGATCATGACCTGAGCCGAAGTTGGACGCTTGACTGAGTGAACCTACCCAGGAACTCCCAAAAAACTTTTTTTAAATAAAAAGAAAAGAATTGATAAAACTGACAGAGCACACGGTGTTTTACCTTGCTCAGTCCCCGTCTGAAAATCCTGGGCCCATCTAGCAATGTCTTTTATCAGCCCCTTAAGATTCCTCTAAGAAACCTTTTCAAAGCAACACCTTTCTAGGCCAACCATTCTCCTACTTTATATTCTGCCCCCCCCCCTTTTTTTATTGCCACAATTAATCATAACCATCATATAAGTGACTAAGAAAAGAATTCCAGAGACCAAAAGTCCTCAAGAATAGTGACCAAGGTCAAGGCCCCTTCAGGAGGTTCCTGGAGTCAACCATAGCCCTCCCCCACTGGTCCTCCGTTCCTCAGCACAGAATTCTCTGAAGGCTGAGTCAGGGACACAGGATGTGTTGGGTAAATGCTGACTCAGTGGCTAAACAACAGATTCCCAGTGAGCCATTTTCTGAGAAGGGAAAGTCAGTGGTTGTCAACAGGATGACTCCAGTGGCCTCAGGCGGCCTGCAAATGCTTGATTCAGATTTCATTAAAGTTAGACATGTTCATGTGTAGGCACCCACAAACACTCTTAATTTTTTCAATAAAAAAAGTTTCCCTAAAGAAGCAGGCAAGAAAATAAATGTATTTATGCACCAAAATCAATATGCTATTAGCTACCAAACAATTAACCTGAGTTATTGTGAACTGACTTTATGTTCTATAAATGTCATAAATCAGAATTTGCTAATTTCTAGTAATAAAACATTTTTCATCCAGTCCAGGAGTGGGGATCCACGTTAGATTAAAAAAAAAAAAAAAAGACTCTGTCCTACACACACTGACACAGATATACACACACATACACATTCTAAGCATGGATCTTCCTTTCAGTTTTGTTAAATTCTCATTTTTCTCTCTGACATTTCCTTTAGATTCAAAGCCTGTGCAAATTTCATGGCTACACAAATTCCTTCATGTGTCTAAAGGAAGCAACAGAAATTTAACCCAGTTAGAAGACATACAATTTTCAAGGTCAAATTGGTAAGCTGCCTCAAAAGGAGGGAAGAGCCAATCTCAAGAACATTCTGCCAGCTGAGGCCCTGAGGAGAGCCTACCTTGCCAGCAGCAAACAAGTGACAGCCCTTCACGGCTTCAAAAACGTTGGGTGAGATGTCGGGCTGGGCGGGAAGGTGAGCCTGCGCCAGGGACTGCTTCACTTTTTTCACGTCAACAAGGCACAGAGCTCGCTCTTCTCCTGAAGGGAAAAGAAGAGCTTCACGGTCAGTGTGAGGCAGGGAAGCAAAGGTGTGGGATGGCAGTTCTACTTCTCCTCACATCCACGCGGGGCCATGCAGGTCAACAGAGTTTCCTAGACACTCCTGTGTACACAGCTTAGGTCCAAGTTTCAGATCTAAAATGAAAACATCTGGCCTCTTGGTCAAGATTCTGGGATGAAAAAAAAAATTCTGCCGACATAATCAGAGAATGTGAACTATACTTTCAAACACAATCCCCATCAAAGTGAAGATGAGGATGGGTTAGGAACACGGAGGGGACATTTTATGAAATGACAGGCTCGGACCGTTCCGATAGGTCAGTGTCATGGAGGACCAGGGGAAGGCCAAGGATGCATTCCAGATTAAAGGAGACTAATGGGACACTACTAAATGTAGTGCACAATCTGGGACTGGATCACAAATCAGGGGGGAAAATACCAGAAAGGATATTATTGGAGCTGCAGGTAAATTCTAACTATGAGCAGTATGTCAGACAACTGCATTCCAACGAGGGATAAATTTCCTGAATCCAAAAACGGTGCCACGTGAAACTATTCTGTGTGATACTATGACAGTAGACCCATGCCACTACACGTTTGTCCAAACCCACCAAGAGTGAACCCTCACGGACACTCTGGACCCTGGCTGATGATGTGTCACTGCAAGTTCATTAGTTATGTCCAATGTCCCACTCTAGTCGGGGATGCTGATAGTGGGGGTGGAGGGATACTGGAACTTCCTGTCCTTTAAGCTCAATTTCACCGTGAACCTAAAACGCTTCTAAAGAATAAAGTCAAGTAGGAAGGGAGGAAGGGAAGGATGGAGAGAAAGGAAGGGAGGGAAGGAAAGGAAGGAAAGGAAGGAAGGCAAGCAAGCAGAAAAACAAAAGAGGCAAAGAGAGTAAGTGTTGAGAGCCAGTTCCTGACCATATTATTTCAGCCACGCCTAAAACAAGACCTGACTGTGGATGTTTTTGAACATTGAGCCAACAAATTACTGTTTTCCATTAAAAAAAAAATAGTACTGCCAATAAAGAGAGAAAAAATTTTTTGCCATGGTTATGTGAGACAATGCCCATGTTCATAGGTGATACGGTGAAGAATTTGGGGTCACAGCTGCAAGAGACTCTCAGACGGCTCAAAAGTTAGTGTGTGTGCGCGCACGCATGTACGTTTGTACAGGAAGAGAGAGAAAATATGGCAAAATGTTAACCAGTGAACAGATGAAGGGTTTCTGAGGGTCACACAGAAATAAGAGGCAACATGCTAACAGGCAGGCTCTCAGAAGGCCATGGCTCAAGGTGGCATTGACCTCGCCACGACGCCGGCATCAAAGCGTCTGATGTTACCAGGACTCTGAGGCTCCTACTCTTTCCCTGGCTGAATGGTGAAGTGTTCTTTGGGGGTGTCAGACTGTACCGCACTGGCCACCAGGGGAATGAATCTGGGCAGAGAGCGCCATCAGCTTGGGCACCAGCAGGGACACGGGGGAAAGAGCCGCTTCTGCTCCCATCTGCCTGCAGGAGGGCCTGCCTTTGTGTTTCGCAAGCGTGACACTGGCTTTCAGGTAGTTTCCCTCGACAGTGAAGAGAAAGCGCCATGTCCTTGGCCTACCACCTGCTATCATGAGTAGCTTCTCCAGGTCCTTGATGATATAAATTTGGAAGACTGCTCCGATTCCTGGGACATGGGTGAGGGAGTTTTTCAAGACATTCAGAGCGTAGAGCCCTTCCTCAGTGCCTACCAACACCACCTGCAAGGAGAGAAGGTCACAAGCACAACATAAGCATGATCACATCCCGGGGACAACCCCATCAAGGAAGAGCCCTTTCTTTCTTGACTGCAGGGGGCGGCTACTGCCAGTGTCCAGAGAACAGTGCTACCTGGTCGCTGAAGGGCAGTGTGCAGTTCATGTCTAGACGGTCATCACCTTCCAGTTTCAGCAGGGAGTTTCCAAGCAATTTCTTTTCGTATTGGAACAAATTTAAAAAAGAAGGAAAGAAAGGAAAAGAAAAAAACAAAGACATGGTAAGATGGAACTGTTCATGACCAAACCATCCAGAGAGATAAAAGCAAGAACAGAGAGAAGTTTGGTGCCAGGAAGGAAGGTTAGTCCTGAAAATGCCAGAAACACACATTTGGTCTTGGCTTGCCCCTATTTTGATCTGAACTCAGAAGGCAAAACATGAATGTTACTGCTTATCTCTGGGGTGGGTTGTTAATTAGCATCAAAGTAATGCCTCAGCTTGATGCAGAAATAAAATAGATGTAGAGAGATTTTCTGTGGTAGGAAATAAGCTGAGGCCAAAGGGATTCCACCTGCAAAGGGTTAATAAGCCACATGGAAGGCTCCTTCCCCTCCAGGCTGCAGCAAAAGTACAAAGCACAGTGTCAGCACCAAAGAAGCAAGCTTCTGAATCTCTTTACCTGAACCCACGCAGGCAGAAGCTCGTAGGAAATACAGTCACGGCCCTATTGTACACATATTAACATGGATTTCAATAACAGGCTCACACAGGTAACCACAAAATAAGTCATCAAGTCACTGGTCCACCTGGTGCGCAAAGCTCCGATCAGGAGGCTCATGGTTAAGAAGTTCACCATTGTGAACTGTGAAGGTGCTTACTAGGAGCCCAGCATTTGGTCTTTGGTGGAGAAAACACCAATGAGCAAGGAGCCCTGTTTATATCCTGGAAGTTTCCAGGAGGAGTGATGCCAATCAAGGCACACCTACAGTTCCAACATCTTAAGGGTAAGTAGGATTCCAAACCTGCCTACAGAAGAGCAGTTCATGTGGAAGGTACGAGAAGGTTATGAAAAGCCTTCCCGAAGTTGGCATGGCTGTCGGCAGACTTTTGTGCTGCTCCACAGCCAAGCGCTTGCAAATAAACTCATGAGAGTAAACGAGAAAGAGGATTTCCATATGAGTACATTTGCTGCCATGACCAAGATCAATCACCACCCCGAGAGCTGGCTAATGGCACTGACTGCCTCATTCTAAAGGGCTGCCGGGGGAGGGTGTGTGACACCAGACAGACCACGTACAGCCTGTATCTCAGTGACACAAGAGTCCCAGTCATGACAGTCTCAGCCATCCCTCCCCCGGAAAGGCGGCAAGAGGGGCCCCACCACTCAGGTCAGTTCCCAAGTCAGCCCACTTTACAAAGACAGCCTCCAGCTCCTGCCTCCATACTCACAGCATCAGCTTCCGCTTTTTCCCTAGAAACTCTCCCACCTGCGACCACAGACTCTAAGGCGGTGACCCAGCGCTGTTTGTCGGGGAAGCTGGGAGCCAGCAAGTAGAGCGTTCTCCCAGGCCAGCAGGTGGTGTGTGGGTGAGACTCCATCTTCAGTATGTAGGGGACATCTAGGGGATGGGACAGAGAGCAGGGGTCCGCTGTGGATTCCTCTCACTCTTGGGAGGGATGGCCCTGAGGTGTCAGACATCACCCAGGCATGCAAGTCCTAGACCCCACTAAAAAGGGGGAGCCAAGGAGGGCACCCCCTCCTCCCCCTGCTGATTCATCCAGCCCAGTGCCCGCCCCCACCCTCACCTCCCCACGCCACCCCACCCCACCCCCTGCCGTGGGTTCTCCAGCTTCCGCTCACCTGCTTTGGCTGTATTTGCAAGCTCAGAAGCACCAACGGCGCCATGAATAGATACATCCCCGTCGGGAAGGCACAGCTCAAATTCTTCCACCGGCCTCTGTCCAGCTTGGTGCAAAGAGGAAGGGCAGAGAGAAAACCAAAAGAACAGGAACAAGAACGAGGGGAGAAGAGAGGAAGAAAGAAACAGAGAGAGAGAGAGAGAGAGAGACAAGGCAAGAGAGACAGAGTATGCGTGGAAAGAGAGGCGCACGAGAACAAAGGAGGAGGGAAAAAGGTGTGCAGAGAAGGCGGAGAGGGAAGATAAAAACAAAATAAAGTGTGTCAGATGAGTAGCACAGTCAAATTTCTGCTGACGATGCGGATTTATGGGCTAGTTGACTGAGGCAGAAGTTCTCTGAAGGTGTATTAGCAGGTAGGATCTTCAGGGCAGCACCCTGCAGGTTCCTCAGAGGGGAGACCTATAGACGTGAGTATCGTACCAATAACCTTTAGCGAAGTCATTTGGTTTTTAATTTTCAAAAATGGAAAATCGTAGAAGGCTTGCAACGCAGTTGGAAAAACAAAGCCTTCACGCCAAGACTGGGAGACCTGGGTCAACCACGTGCAATGAAATTCCCCCTGAATTCTTAATTTACCTTCTCTGGCTTCACTGTCATAAATGAGGACTTTAGATCCCTCCAGGACAATGTACTTCCTGTCCCAGCCTTGCTGTCCTCGTTTGTTATTCCTGGGGATATAGGGATGGATAAGAACATAGGTTTAGACTCAGGAGGGAAGGAGGGAGGAGGAATCCTAGCCACGACGCTTCCCTAGGAAACCTCAGGAATGGAAGTGCCCTGTGCCGTCCATGTATCAGGGGAGGCAGAGCTTCCTTCTCCCCTTGTGGGTTCTGTGGCTGGCCTAGGCATTCCACTGGTATCAGACAGACGAACAAGAGATAAGCATACGGTTTTTATTTTATGTGTGTGTACCTGGAAATCTCCATAAGAAAATAAAGACCCAAAAAGCAGATAGGCCTAGTGTTTGTATACTAGCTTGAACAAAGAGTAGTGGTTATGAAAAAGCAACTAAAATGTATGGGGAGGCTAAAGGAAGATAAGGTGTTACTTTAACAAGGCTTATCTGCAGAGTTTTGTCTACAAGCCTTGCCTCCCTGCTTCTGGTGAGAATTTCTTTCCTCCTGGAAAAGGGAGGGGTGCTCTTACATGGGAGATTTATCTCCTGCTTTCAGGAAGAGAAAGGGGAGGTCAGAGGGGCCTTCTTAGACCTGCTGTTTCTCAAGTGCCTTTGGCTCAAAATAATCCTGGTTCCAAAGTGGCATATTTTGGGGTGGCATCTTCACCGGCACAGGCCCCAGCCCAAGCCATCCTGTCGCAATACCTGGGCACTTTCATCCACCCTTCCAGGTGCAGGCCGCTGCTGGGCTCCTTGGTCTGGAGACCCGGGGAGTTCATTTTGTCACGGCAGAAGGCCTCGGTGAAGTGTGTGGCATACTCGGCTGGCAGGCCACAGGTGGCTGGCAAGCACGTAGAGCACTTGGGATGACACATCACCTGACATTCTGGGGAAAAGCAGTGAACAACCTGAAAACACCTTGTCGAACCCTGGACCATTCTTCCTTCTGCCAGCCAAGCCCCAGCCAGGGCCCATCGGTCAGGCCCCATCACCCAGGTAAATCCCTAAGCTTTCGCAGGAGCCAGGTCCTCCCTACAGAGAGAGGAAACATGAGAGCCAAGTGCTCTCCACCCAGTTGTCCTGGCTTCTCCCCTGGCCGCCACAAACAGGCGTGTAGAGGACCCACCGGCAAGGTTCAGCTGGAGCCAGCACCCAGCCTAAAGGTGGGGAAAGGGCAGCCTGGCAAAACGGGAGGGCTGGAAATCAGCAAAGCGCAAGGCATTTTGCACACGGGGGGTGGACACGTGAGCTGGAAACATGTATAAGCTCTCTCCTTCAACGGGAAAAGTAGCGTCCTCCCACTGGAATGAAAAGCTTCAAAATGAATGCGCTATATGGTAAAACATTTTTAAAGGAAAAAACCCACACCCATCAGATGGATTTGTTTAGGGGGAGACATGCAGGTGCCCACGGCACACGCACCACTGCTTCTCTTACCAAGACATTTGGATGCCTGGCGCCCAAAGTGCACAGTATCCAGACACACAGCGCACTTTGTGGCTCGCATGTTCAATCCTACGTTAAATCGGTGAGGAATATTGTGGTGCATGCGCTCCTTAAGACGCCGACTGAATTCTGAAGGAAAATGTTTAAAAATTCATTAGGTGCTGCAAATGATACCGTCAAGAAAGTAAAAAGACAACCCACAGAATGGGAAAAGATATTTAGAAATCATCTCTCTGACAAGGGGCTTGTAGCTAGAATATATAAAAAGCTCTTACAACTCAATAATAAACAAGACAACCCAATTTTAAAATGGGCAAAGGATCTGACTAGAAGATAAGTAAATGACCAATAAGCACATGAAAAGATGGTCAACATGATTGGTCATTAGAAAAACACAAATCAGGGGTGCCCGGGTCGTTCAGTCAGTTGAGCATCTGACTTTGGATCAGGTCATGATCTCACAGGGCATGAGTTCGAGCCCCATGTCAGCCTCTGTGCTGACAGCTCAGAGCCTGGAGCCTGCTTGGGATTCTGTGTCTCTGTCTCTGTCTCTGTCTCTCTCTCTCTCTGCCTTCCCCCGCCCCCTCCACTACCCCTGCTTGTGCTGTCTCTGTCTCTCTCAAAATAAATAAACTTAAAAAAAAAAAAGAAAAAGAAAGAGGGGCGCCTGGGTGGCTCAGTCGGTTGAGCGACCGACTTCAGTTCAGGTCATGATCTCACGGTTTGTGAGTTCAAGCCACGCGTCGGGCTCTGTGCTGACAGCTGGGAGCCTGGAGCCTGCTTCAGATTCTGTGTCTCCCTCTCTCTCTGCCCCTCCCCCACTCATGCTCTGTCTCTGTCTCAGAAATAAACATTAAAAAAAATTTTTTTTAAAAGAAAGAAAGAAAAACACAAATCAAAAGCACAAGGAGATACCACTTCACACCCCACTAGGAGGTCTAGAATCAGACACATGGAAAAACAAGGTGAGGGTGTGGAGAAATCCGAATCCTCATACACTGCTGGTGGGAATGTCAGGTGGTGCAGCCGCTCTGGAAGACAGTTTTGGCAGATCCTTGAAAAGTTAAAATTAGGATTGCCTAGCAATGGTGTGACCCAGCAATGCCATTCCTAGGTATATACCCAAGAAAGCCGAAAACATACGGAGCCACAACATACAATGTTCACAGCAACGTTATTTAGGATAGCCTAAAGATGGAAACAACCCAAACGATTATCAATGGATTAATAAACAAGATGTGCTATCCATACAACAGAATATTACTCAACCAGAACAAAGTGAAGTACTAATTAACGCTACAAGACGGGTGAGTCTCCAAAGCATTATGCTCAGTGAAACAAGCCAGACACAAAAAATATGGTATGATTTCATTTATATGAAATGTCCAGAGCAGCAAATCTATTCAGCTTAGTGCTGCCAGAGGTCTGGCAGAGGGGAGAATGAGGAGTGACTGCTAACGGGTGCAGAGTTTTGTGGGGAGGGAAAGGTTAAGGCCAAAAAATGTCCCCAAATTAGAAAGTGATGGTTGTACACCCTTAATGCACTTAATAAAAAAACATCCAATCATACACTTCAAATGAGTGAATTGGATGGCATGTGAATTTATCTCCATAAAGCTGTTAAAAAACCATTACAGCAGGTTACAGAGTGTGAAACTATTTTTTTTTAATTTTTTTTAAATGTTTTTATTTATTTTTGAGACAGAGAGAGACAGAGCATGAGTGGGGGAGGGGCAGAGAGAGGGGGAGACACAGAATCTGAAACAGGCTCCAGGCTCTGAGCTGTCAGCACAGAGCCCGACGCGGGGCTCGAACTCACAGACCGTGAGATCATGACCTGAGCTGAAGTCGGACGCTCAACTGACTGAGCCACTCAGGCACCCCAGTGTGAAACTATTTTAACACTCACAGATGCGTCTCAAGTTCTATGAATCAACTTTTAAAATCTCCATTATCCGGTTATTAGGAGTTGGGTATTTTTTTTTTTTTAATGTTTGTTTATTTTTGAGAGAGAAATGCAGAGTGCAAGCGGGGAAGGTCAGAGAGAAAGGGAGACACAGAATCTGAAGCAGACTTCAGGCTCCGAGCTGTCAGCACAGAGCCCGACACGGGGCTCAAACCCACAAACCGTGAGGTCATGACCTGAGCTGAAGTCAGACGCTTACCCGACTGAGCCACCCAGGCACCGCTAGCCATATGTATTATTAATATACACTCTAAGATAACATTTTAAGTAAAAGAAGAAAGGTGTTTTGCAGTGTATAGCTTAGTGTGCTATGATATTTTAATAGAAAAAAGGGCTAAGGAAAATATGCCTATTTCCTCATACTCTTTAAGTATAATTATATAAGATACATGAACAATATGATATGCTCTCACATGCATGAACTATTGCTGGAAGAATACAGTGGTGGTCCTTGGGTAAGGGAACTGACATCGGGGACAGGGGACTCACTTCTTACTCTTTATCCCTTAGTATTATTACTTGTCACTTTTACCGTATGTATGCATTTTCTTAGTGGATTAAAAACACTTTCAACCAAACTCCAAGGGCCCCTTGGGAACGTACCCTCTGGAGTCGATGACTCCTTTCTGCGGCTGGATGGCGGGGCGAGCAGGCTCATGGCACTGGGCTGGTGCTCGGGCGACCGCACGATGGCGGACATGGCGATCTGCTGCCTCGCGGTGGCTGGCGTAGATGGGTGCGGGTGGTCTGTGGCCTTCCGGTGGGCAGCTGGAAAGAGACCAGTCCGATGCCTTCTGGTTAGCTGGGTCACCAAGAAGCCCAAACCAAGCGGACTGCCCCTGGGCGGTCTTTCAAGCCCCCGAGACCAAAAGGACACGCATCGTGCCAAATGGGCAATACCAAGGATGCTGTGAATTTTTCACACTTGGGACATCTGGACTGAGAGCTTATGGGCCAGAAACACAGATGCTGAACTAGTACAACCCATCTGCTTGAGGTGGGTTCTCTGCCTTTTCCAGAGACTTGGCGTAGAGAGTGCCCCTACCTTCCTCCCGGGCAGACCGGAGCTCGATGCGGGTCTTCTGAAGGGCTTCCTCTAGCTCTGCACAGCGAGCTTTCTCCTTCTCCAGAGCCACCTTCAGCTCATTGTACTGCAGAGGAACCTGTGTGGGCAAAGCAGGGTCCTCTTTCCGTCGACTAAATAAACCCTAGCAATGGAAACAGAGATATCTCCTAACTCCTGGAAACTGGCACTTTAGCTGAAGGAACTCTGACTCAAGAGGAGCAGACCATGAAAGCCAGGAGCATACTCACTGTAAGCGGATTTAGTAAAAATGGCATGTGAAGGGGGAAAGGGGAGACTGAACCACAGCCCGTTCCAGCCGGCTGGAAAAAAATAGGGTTTTGGAAATTTTCAACAAGAGGGCTCAAGATGCTTGCACGGCCACCACCCCTTCCTTCGGCATTCCCAAGGAGGAGAGCCATTTCCTGAGTCTTTACCCTCAAAAAATGGAAGTGGAGGATGGAGTCAGGACGGATGGTTCGGAAATCACTCTTGCCTTGAATTTGTCTCATGACGCTTAGTTACGAGACACAGAGATGAGCATTTTTTAAAAAGGAGACGAAAAACTTGAATCCTAAAATGATGTCAAAACAAGGGGCTTACTCAAAAAAAAAAAAAAAAGCAAATGAAAAAATGAAAACGTGTACTGGACATGGAAGGAAAAAGGAAAACACAGGGAATCATGTGGCTGAAAAAAAAATTAACCACCAAAAATAAATGGAAACACCCTGACTACATCACATGACACAATCAGAAAACAATCCGCTGCTAAAATACAAAAGATTAAATATCAGAAGCATAACAAGCACAGACAGTCACGCGGTATGCAAGAATGTCCCTCCCCGGCGGCCACCACTGGAGGAGGCTGTTCTCGTCCCTCACCATAAAGAGAGCGCTGGGGACACGGGCGCCAACTGCCCACTCCAGCCCCTTCTCGGGTGTTCCAGGTCACTGGGGGCTGCCACTGCTCCCCCAGGGTGGGAATGCTTTGGGAAGGAAACGGCAGGGTCCTCAGAGACCTGTTCAGACTAAGAACACCCAGCCCAACCTCCTAAGAGGGCTCTGGTGGTTTAGGGAAGCAGGTCTTGGGTGGATCCAAAATCTGCATAGGTGCATCTGTGTATAACCCTGTCCAGAGCTGGGTGGGTTTTTTTCCCCCTTTCCTTTTCTTTTTGGTCAAAGTTTTTCATTTGTTTGTCTATTATCCTTCTAAAGGGGTGGCGCAGCACCCTTGGAGTGGAGTGGTGTCACCTCACCTCCCTGGGTCCCAGTCTCCTGCTAGGACTCTGCCGGTCAAAAGGACTGGGCTAGATGATTTCCAGTCTCTTCTGGAGTTCCGTATATGTGCTCTGAGAATCCTACTACAGAACTGAGAACCACTCTCTCTTTCTCCTGAATCCCACACACATGACCTATCTCTCTATAGCCCTGTACCTGTGACCTGCTAATCCCTCTGGAGTCTTGTACAATGACTCTCTGGAAACCTTTCTCTCTGCTATTACCACCCACCTCCCAATCCAGCTGCTTATTAAAAAAAAAAAAAAAAAAAAGAGAGAGGGAGAAAAAAAAAATCACTCCCTTAACAGAGACAGGCACTATAATTTTAAAGGCTATGAACACAAAGTAGTTTGTTACAGACTTGATAATGACATGCCTTCCTTAAGGACTATTCTGACGATCTCAAAACCTATTTTCAACCCAACATAAAACTAGAAAAATGTGCATTTTGTTTTCATGGATGTTTCTGTAATTATCTCTCACAACGGTATTTCATGAATCATAAGGACTGAGAAAACCTCCCAACTTTTCTAACACTCGGACCCACCTTTTTCTTTTTAGCGGGCTGGTCCATTTTGGCTTGCAGAAAATCAATGAGTTTGGTTTGTTGAGAAATAGTACCTTCCATTTTCACTTTTTCATGCGAATAGAGAACCTAAAATTCATAAAAACAAAAAAATAAGCTTGGCCCTAGAAAGAAGTATACTTGCAAATTTGGTACTTTAAACAAATAAAAAATAAAGTCATTAGGATAGTAGCAAATGAACATTCAACACAAACCACACTGCACCAATATTTACTCACTTAGTCCTATTCTTACAGCCCAAAACAAACAAACAAACAAAAGGAATGATACACGGACAGGTCAGTGAAAAAGTAAAACGAGCCAGGGGTTAATATTAGAATCTCGGGCATGATCATGATAGAAATTTTCCAACATCTCTGAATGTTTGGAAAGTTTCCCAATGAAATAGTGGGGGAAACACACAATAACATACAATATAAAGATAGCGACCGTTTCCCCAGATGGCTTTTGGCCATCACGCTTTGCCTCCGCAGACAATCTTTAAGCCAATTCCCTCCGCTGGTTCTCACCTGAATGTTTTCCAGCTGGTACTCCAGATCGCTCCTTTCCGTCTTCAGCAGATCAGCCCGGTCTAGGGCTTCCTGCAGCCCTTGAGTCAGACGGAAGATGTGATTCTTCTGCAGATCCATCTGCTGCTGTAATTTGGCTTGCTAGTGGGGAGGAAGGCCAAGACAGAGTCTCGGTACCACGGAGAATACAGCTTGGTCCCCCACTGTTAGCTTGTTGCCAAACTAATTGCAGGCATGGCACCAGATTTGGCTTTTGAAATCATCTCCTTCCAGAATTACCGATGGTCTTCTGTTCCAAATTGGTGCATGGCACCGATAAGAAGAATTTGCCCAGAAATCTCTGATGGCCAGCAAGTCACGGGATCCCCACCGTAACAAGAAGTCCAGGCTGGTGGTCTGCCTTCCCAGTCAGAGTTACAATTAAGGACATTTTGGGTACGTACGATATGGCCCATCTGAGGTGCCCTCTGAGATGCTGCGAATTACTGCCATGACAGCTAAGCTCCAATTTGTCCTTGGGGTTTTTTGGGTTTTTTTTTTTTAAAAAAGATCTGTTTATTTTTGAGAGAGAGCACGCAAGTGAGGAAGGGACAGAGAGAGAGGGGGACAGAAGATCCAAAGTGGGCTCTGTGCTGACAGCAGCAAGCCACACGCGGGGCTCAAACTCATGAGTCACAAGATCATGACCTGAGCCGAAGTTGGGCGCTCCACCAACCGAGTCACCCAGGTGCCCCCTTAGGCTTAAGATCTCAGTTGCTACTGTGAGAAATCACTTTGTTTAGGCAGCGTGGATGCACAAAGGGGAATCATATCAGCTCTAACTTGAGGAGCACCTCGTTAGGGTGAGAGACCCCAGCAAGTACACAAACAGCCACAATCACAGGAGATACTTCTGCAGTGTGGGGAGGAAGGAAGAGGAAGATCCCAGACTCAGCACAAGAGTCTATAAGACCCAAGGGGGAAAAAAAAATCAATTTAGTGTTTTGGAAATAGTTTTGTGCTGAAAATCTCTCTCCAATTTTTACAATGGAAGTCAACCAGAAAATAAGGCAGGCTCTAAAGATACTGGTTTTATGGCTCTCTTTCCTAAAACTCTTCTGTTTATAAAAAAGCAGGAAAGAGCAGGTATCCTGATGACACACTGCCTGATGTCATCTGACCCCTGGGTGACAATCCAACCGCCCTGTGGTTGGCCCGAACACCCCCATGCCTGGTGGCCTAGACTCTCTGCAGACTCAAGCAGAGAGCTCCTAAAGAGCAGTAAACATCACCACGGGCATTTTCTAACAGGCGACGGCAAATCTCTGCGCTCTCAGCCCCAGAAGGCCAAGGGCCACAGACAAACGCAGAACTGGCTGACCCTCTCCCTCTCATTTTACTTCCCTCCACCTGTGTTTTGGTTCTCTCTCCATCTCTCCTCCTCGCCGGCCCTTCCTCTTGAGGGGAAGTGGATTCCTTGGGGCATCATGGCATGGTGGAACGAACCTGGGCTTTGGAATGCTAGGGACCCTCCCACAAATGCTGACTTAAACACACATCAGTCACAGGACCAGGGGAAGCTCATATTGCCTCTAGAAGCTCTGGCATCTTCATCTGAAAGTGGGTATAACACCTCCCCTGACTGGGTGACATACTCAGTGCCACCATGCCCGGCGTACCCCAGATGTTCAAGGAATTCTCATAATCTCTCTCCCTCCTTTGTCCTCTTTCCTTCCCTCCATCCAGTTTGGGCTTCCCCCTCACTTCCCCATCTGCCTTCCCCGTGCCAGCCTCCTCCACCAGCCTCCCCCATCAGTCCTTCATAAAGCAAGAGATACTGTCAGCAGCCAGAGATCACCTGGCCTGTGTGCCAACTTAGAATTTATGAATCAAACCAGAACCCCTAAAATGCAGGGGGGATGGGACGCGGGGGGACAGCTAAGATTACCTCTTAAAGGGAACTATGAGTCCCTTACAGTGCAAGTGATTTCCACAAATTACCCTCTTTAGTTTCTTCCCACTATTTTAGGACAACATTAATTACTACGCAGGAAGCAGAGAAACAGGAGCTGGGGACAAAAATTGGTTTGGTGACAGCCAGGCCCAAAATATTTCTCTAGAATAAACACATCAACTGTCCGTGAGCTTTCCAAGAAACAGACTGCTTATTTACTATAATAAAAAACAAGAGTGACAGGTTGCTCAGTGGAATGTTTTTCAAAGCCATTTACTTGCTTCCCAGAGAGAGGAAAATGGGGGCTATTCATGGGTCAGTGCTGGACTGAATGCAGGGCGTTGGACCTGTCCAACAATTCCACGAGGTGACAGGAGACTGGGAGGGTGCATGAGGGAGCTGGATCACAGAACCAGAGCACCAAACAACCGTGGTGGTTGAAAGGATGGATCAAAACCAATGAGAAAAAGTTCAAAAGGACAGTATTCTTTGAAAACACTGACTGATAAACGCCAGAATACAAAGATGTTTACTCAAAAAATGCAAGCTTACAGAAGGGTTGGTGGCGATGTCACAGGTCAGTGGGTGTCAGTGGTATGATAAAGCTATCCAAAGAGTCCAGGGTAACTGGCAGAGGCTTACAGAGCCCAGAATGGAGCTGGAGATATCCCACTGGACCCCATGTTGCTCATACCCTGTGGACTTTTAGAAACTCTCTTTGGAAAGATAAATCTACCAGAAAAGAACATCTCAAACTTGGAGGGACTTGAAATGTTTCAATTAGGTAAGAGAAGGTGGTCTGGCGTGGGGGAGCTACTCAGATATCTAACTGTCTGTCACAGAGATAATAAACGTAGCTCTCTCCTAGAACTATTGCAAGGACTGTATGAGCCAAAGCATGAAAAGGGCACTTGGCGTATAGCAATTGCTACTTAAACATTAGTTTTTTGGAGGCATCTGGGTGGCTCAGTCAGTTAAGTGTCCAACTCTTGATTTCAGCTCAGGTCATGATCTCACAGTTCAGGAGTTCAAGCCCTGTGTTGGGCTCTGGGCAGACAGCACAGAGTCAGCTTGGGATTCTCTCCCTCTCTCTCTGCCCCTCCTCTGCTTGTACTCTCTCTCTCTCTCCCTCAAAAATATGTAAACATTTAAACATTATTCTTTTATTAATCAAGTAATTTGATTATTATTTGGTATTACTCTCCTATTTTAGGTGGAAATGCCAGACTCAAATGTTTCAATGAAACAGAACCAGTGGTTGGAAGTTATAGACTTTAGTTCAAAATAAGACAGAACTTTCTAAGAATTAAAGTTGTTGAAAAAATGGGTCAGGATGTCCAAAGGCACGTGCACTCAGGCAGAGGTTCAACCAGGCCCACCAGTGAGGAATGTTGGGGAAGGGATTCTCTGCCTTGGAGAGGAGGTTAATTTGACCAGGATTAGCAAATGGACTTTCACCTCTGGCATTACCTCTGACAGCCTGATAGTAGCTATTGAATGTCATGTCAAAAGAAGTTTCTGAAGCCATTTTGGGTCCAGGAGGATATCTGGGAGAAAGATCCATTAGCAAAGTCTGCCAGGGCCAGGGATGAAGGGAACAATGGAACAAGGGCTGGAAATTTGGGTTCTGTGACATTAAAAAAAAAAAAAACAACTTCTTTCCAACCCTGAGACTGTGATTCTGGCCCCACTTACAAGTCTCTATACCTAATGAAGAGGACATGGTTAACTTAAGAAGACGACAAACAAGCAAAGACAAAAAAGAGAGAGACAAACCATGAAACAGACTATTTAAGTATGAAAGACAAACTGATGGTAACTAGAGGGGAGGTAAGTGAGGGGATGGGAGAAATAGGGGATGGGGATTAAAGAATACACATATCACAATTTAAAAAAAGACATGCTAGGAGCGCCTGGGTGGCTCAGTCGGTTGAGCGTACAACTTCAGTTCAGGTAATGATCTCACAGCTCATGAGTTCAAGCCCCGCATTGGGCTCTGTGCTGACAGCTCAGAGCCTGGAGCCTGCTTCAGATTCTGTCTTCCTCTCTCTCTGCCCCTCCCCTGCTCATGCTTTGTCTCTGTCTCAAAAATAAATAAAAACGTCAAATAAAAATTTAAAAAAAGACATGTTTTAACATATCTTGAAATCAAGACATGACATCTAGACACATAGATAGCTTTTTGACAAAGGTGTCAAGAAAATGTAGTGAGGAAAAGAGAGTCTTCTCAATAGATGGTACTGGAGTAACAGAATAGCTCTATGGAAAAAAGTGAACCTCTGCTCTCCTGCCATACGTAAAAATTAACTCGAAAGACATCCTAGACCTACAAATAAAAGCTAAAACTAGAAAACTTCTAGGAGAAAACAGAAAATACTATCTTTGACTTTAGGATAAGCATAATTTTCTTTTTTTATAGATATAATTTATTGTCAAAGTGGTTTCCATACAACACCCAGTGCTCATCCCAACAGGTGCCCTCCTCAATGCCCATCACCCACCTCCCATCCCCCCCACCCCCCATCAACCCTCAGTTTGTTCTCAGTATCCAAGAGCCTCTTATGGTTTGCCTCCCTCCCTCTCTGTAACTTTTTCTTTTCCCCTTCCCCTCCCCCATGGTCTTCTGTTAAGTTTCTCAAGATCCACATATAAGCTAAAACATACAGTATCTTTCTCTGACTGACTTATTTCACTTAACACAATACCCTCCAGTTCCATCCACGTTGCTGCAAATGGCCAGATTTCATTCTTTCTCATTGCCAAGTAGTATTCCATTGTATATATAAACCACATCTCCTTTATCCATTCATCAGTTGATGGACATTTAGGCTCTTTCCATAATTTGGCTATTGTTTAAAGTGCTGCTATAAACATTGGGGGTACATGTGCCCCTATGCATCAGCACTCCTGTATCCCTTGGGTAAATTCCTAGCAGAAGCATAATTTTCTTAAATAGGACACAGAAAACATAATCCATTTTAAAAACTGATAAATTTAACTTCCCCAAAATTAAGAGCATTTGCTCTTTGAAAGATACTGTTTGAAAAGACAAGGCAAGCTATAGAGTGGGTGAAAGATTCACCATCCATACATCTGGCAAAGGGTTATTATCAAGAATTCCTTAAAAATTTTCCTTGGGGGGTGGGGGAGTATCTGGGCAGCTTAGTTGGTTGATCCAGAGCTTCTGACTCTTGATTTCAGCTCAGGTTGTGATCCAGCGGCATGGGATAGAGCCCAGTGCTAGGCTCTGCACTAAATGTGGAACCTGCTTAAGATTCTCTCTGTCTCTCTCTCTCTGCCCTTCTCCCCTGCAGGCATATGTGTTCACTCTCTCTCCCATTAAAAAAAACAAAAAACAACTTTACTTGGAAGTAACTACCCAAAAGATTTGAATTTACACTTCCCAAAGGAAGATATATGAATGACAAATATATGGAAAGATGTTTATCATCACTCATTAAAGAAACGTAAATTAAAACCACAATGTGATACTGTAATATATGCACTAGAAAGGCAAAACAATACTAAGTGTTATGGGGTCAGAACCGCCACACGAAGACTTGGACACAATTTTTCATAGATTTATGTATAATAACTAAAAAAATGGCAAGTATTCAAAGGTTCATTAACAGGTGAATGGATAAATGATGGTATACCCATACAATGAATTACAGCTTAGCAATAAAAAGCAATGAACGGCTAATACATTCGTCAACATCAATAAATCACATAAGCATGTTCAACTAAACTAAAGAATCCAGATACAAGAGTATACAGAGTATAACTCCACTTCTATGAGATTCTAGGAAAAAAACAAAAACAAAACAAAAACAAAAAAACTATCTATAGTGACAAAAAGCAAGTCACCGGGTACCTGGGGCCAGACCCGGAAGGTATGGACTAGAAGGGGGATGAAGAACTTTTTTAGATGATGAAAATGTTTTATATTTTCATTGCAGTGAGGATTAACCAGGCATTTACATTAAAACAATTATATATATAATTATATGTATGTATATATAGAGAGAGCAAACTTAGGTTAAGCCCTTGGTCACATGCTTACAAAGTGCACACCACAACCAGGGATCCTAGCCACATTCTGGACAATAAATATCATTCTTTGTTTCATAATGGTTTCAAGTGTCAGTAAAATCTGCCTCAAACTCAGTGTCAGCCAGATGTCTGTGCTCAGAAATCTATCTGTGAGGTACAGACTGGGAAGCTGGAAATGTTCTCATGTCGTTTACAAGTGAGAAAGAGGGGACTGAATCAGGATCCCGGCATGCTATTCCAAGCCTTGTCACTGACTCACCATGTAACCTTGGACCAAAGTATTGAGCTGTCAGAGCCAGCTCTCCTTCCTCGGAAGGAAAATAGGACAGGCGAGATCATTGATTATTTCTGTTCTGTTTCCAACATGTGCCTAAAGCAGGGACATTGCCTATTCATTCCAGATAAAAGACCATCATTCTCTACTTGACCACCAGGTAGATTTTTAAATTTGTATTATAGTGTTCTTAATGCTGCCTTTGGTGAGCCTTCCACTCAGGATATATTGAGATATAACTAATTTTATTTTAAAAACCTTTATTGCGGTACAATACACATAAAATTTACCATTTTGGGGCGCCTGGGTGGCACAGTCGGTTAAGCGTCCGACTTCAGCCAGGTCACGATCTCACGGTCCGTGAGTTCGAGCCCCGCGTCAGGCTCTGGGCTGATGGCTCAGAGCCTGGAGCCTGTTTCCGATTCTGTGTCTCCCTCTCTCTCTGCCCCTCCCCCGTTCATGCTCTGTCTCTCTCTGTCCCAAAAATAAATAAACGTTGAAAAAAAAAAAATTAAAAAAAAAATTTACCATTTTAACCATTTGTAACTGTATAGTTCAGTGGCACTAAGGACATTCACGTTGTTATGCAACCCTTGCCAGCATCCGCCTCCAGACCTCTCCCAAACTCCCACCCATGTTTTTTAAAGTATCATTCTGTAAGGTATTTTATTCTCACCTGCAAAATTTTCAGCACATTTTCCCAAGTTGATAGTTTAGCAATATTATTTCTCTCAGCACAGTCCCTTGAGAGGTCTATAATAAAACCTCAACTAATGAGAACAGGTAATCTGGTTAACTGAACTATCTGGCTCACTATGGGTTAAACAAAACCATCTTGGAATCTCATTTCTCATTAAATATCTTTACAAAGCATGTATGTCCTGGTTGGTCAATTCTAATGAACAAAACAGAGTCGTCAGTGATCCAACATATAGGGCTTTGGTTGGGATCAGGACATCATCAGCAACTTAAATAGACATTTTCAGAATTCTGTTAAAAGGTCCAGGAAATAATGTAAGGGATGGGTTCAGAAGATCAATTTGAGCTTTTCATTCTATGTCTCAAAGGCAGGACATAATTTTTTTTTTTTTAATGGAGTTAAATGAATGTTCAAAAGTCTTCATGAAATTTGGCACTCAACACAATCTGGTCAAGTCTCTGCCCTGTGCATGAAGCTAATTTGCATGGATGTTCTACCAGCCTGAAAACTTAATATACTTTAGATATTAACTCTAAAAGAACAATTTAACTCAATATTCAGTCACCTGTATATTTAATAAGCTTCCATTGGGCACATACTCTTCTGTGCTCTATGTTCTATTAAGCACTATGTGGGAGGACACAAGTGACAAAGACCGTCTAGCCTTTGTTACACATTCTTTGAGCCTGTTAAATACCTTCAAAAAGGTATTAAGTGACCACCTTACTTCTCCTTGAAAATTCCAACTTCAAAGATTGAACATCTAATATGGATCTGACCATCTAAACACAACAAATTTTCATCTTCAAAAGTCCACCTGGCTCCATTTCCCAGGTGTTTCACACTCACCTCTTCCAGAAGCCTCTGTTTGAGCTCCCGTTCAGTCTCCAGTTTCTGCTGTAAACTTCGGGCGTTCATTTCAAGCATGGCATGTTTCTTCTCCAGATCATTGAGCTGGGCATTTGGAAAAATTGGCCACGAGATCATATTTTAGAAATGCTAGATGCTAATGACTTTTGAAAATTTCCATAAAGCTTCACATGTAAAGAATCAAGTTCTGAAGATCAGAATGTAAATGTTGTTTTCTAAAAGTATAGTATCACAAAAGTCCATGTTGCAGATAAGCCTTGTACAGGGATGGGATTATTGCTAAGGGATGCATAAATAACTATGACAAGTTCGAGGACAAGGATGATCACCTTGGCTGAATTTAATTAAACTATCAAATGCTGAATACTTACTATTGCACAGCATCATATCGGACTCTTGTGATGAAAGAATGGACAAAGTCTCTCAAGAATCCTACAAAAAGTCACAAAGTGGGAGACTGACCATAACTAGACCTAGACACAATGACTGCTTTGTCACATGATATTTTCAGTAAGAGAGGTATGCAGAAGAATTATTCTTCCTGAATTACAGTCATCAAGAAAAGACTGTATTGGGGCGCCTGGGTGGCTCAGTCGGTTGAGCATCCGACTTCGGCTCAGGTCATGATCTCGCAGTTCGTGAATTTGAGCCGTGCGTCAGGCTCTGTGCTGACAGCTCAGAGCCTGGAGTCTGCTTCAGATTCTGTGTCTCCCTCTCTCTCTACCCCTTCCCTGCTCATGCTCTGTCTCTCTCTGTGTCTCAAAAATGAATAAACATTAAAAAAATTAAAAAAAAAAAAGAAAAGAAAAGATTGTATTGGGGCATCTAGGTGGCTCAGTAGGTTAGGCATACAACTTTGGCTCAGGTCATGATCTCACAGTTCATGAGTTCGAGCCCTGCATCAGGCTCTGTGCTGACAGCTCGGAGCCTTGAGCCTGCTTCAGATTCTGTGTCTCCCTCTCTCTCTCTGCCCCTCCCGCACTCACAGTCTCTGTCTCTCTCTCTCTCAAAAAGAAATAACATTAAAAAAAATTTTTTTTAATAATAAAAGATCATATCAATGTCTGGGGTCATAAAGGATGGGTAAACTTTGCTACAGAGTCCTCTAGGAACAGTTAAATAGAAAAAAATATTCAAGTTAAACACAAAAAGGTTCATTTACCGCTAAATACTACATTTTGTTTCCTCACGGGTTAAAAAAAAAAAGTAAGCCAGTATCGAGGAACTCCAGAGTGTTCCTGAGGGGCAAGCTCTAGCCTTGAATCCAATCATTTTATTTCTATGAAATTTTATTTCTATAAGAAAATAATCATGGATATCCACAAATTTTATGTTCATTATAGTGTTATGTATAATGGCAAAAGGCTGAAAGAAGCTCAAAGTTCCCACACAAGTGGAATGATTTAAAAAGGTATCTTTGTCGAAAAATCTATACACAATGGGGCGCCTGGGTGGCTCAGTCGGTTGAGCGTCCGACTTCGCTCAGGTCACGATCTCATGGTCCGTGAGTTCGAGCCCCGCATCGGGCTCTGTGCTGACAGCTCAGAGCCTGGAGCCTGCTTCAGATTCTGTGTCCCCCTCTCTCTCTGGCCCTCCCCCCATTCATGCTCTGTCTCTGTCTCAAAAATAAATAAATGTTAAAAAATATTTAAAAAAAAAATCTATACACTGAAAACTATAGAAAGCTTATGAAAGAAATTGAAGAAGGCACAAAAAAATGAAAAAAGATTCCATGCTCCTGGACAGGAAGAACAAATATTGTTAAAATGTTGATACTACCCAAAGCAATCTACATATTCAATGCAACCCCTATCAAAATAACACCAGCATTCTTCACAGAGCTAGAACAAACAATCCTAAAACCTGTGTGGAACCAGAAAAGACCCCGAATAACCAGAGCAATCTTGAAGAAAACCAAAGCAGGAGGCATCACAATCCCAGACTTCAAGCTACACTACAAAGCTGTAATCATCAAGACAGTATGGTACTGGCACAGGAACAGACACTCAGATCAATGGAACAGAATAGAGCACCCAGAAATGGACCCACAAACATATGGCCAACTACTCTTTGACAAAGCAGGAAAGAATAGCCAATGGAATAAAGGCAGTCTCTTCAGCAGGTGGTGCTGGGAAAACTGGACAGCGACATGCAGAAGAATGAACCTGGACCATTTCTCACACCAGACACAAAAATAAACTCAAAATGGATGAAAGAGCTAAACATAAGACAGGAAGCCATCAAAATCCTAGAGGAGAAAGCAGGCAAAACCTCTTTGACCTTGGCCGCAGCAACTTCTTACTCAACACGTCTCCAGAGGTAAGGGAAACAAAAGCAAAAATGAACCCTTTGTACCTCATCAAAATAAAAAACTTCTGCACAGTGAAGGAAACAATCAGCAAAACTAAAAGGCGACTGACAGAATGGGAGAAGATATTTGCAAACGACATATCAGATAAAGGGTTAGTATCCAAAATCTATAAAGAACTTATCAAACTCCACACCCAAAAAACAAAGTCCAGTGAAGAAATGGGCAAAAGACATCAATAGACACTTCTCCAAAGAAGACATCCAGATGGCCAACTGACACATGAAAAACTGCCCATCACTCATCATCAGGGAAATACAAATCAAAACAACAATGAGATAGCACCTCACACCTGTCAGAGTGGCTAACATTAACAACTCAGGCAACGACAGATGTTGATGAGGATGCGGTGAAAGAGGATCTCTTTTGCATTGTTGGTGGGAATGCAAGCTGGTGCAGCCACTCTGGAAAACAGTATGGAGGTTCCTCAAAAATTAAAAATAGAACTACCCTACATCCCAGCAATTGCACTACTAGGTATTTATCCAATGGATACAGGTGTGCTGTTTCAAAGGGACACATGCACCCCCATGTTTATAGCAGCACTATCAATAGTTGCCAAAGTATGGAAGGAGCCCAAATGTCCATCGATGGATGAATGGATAAAGAAGATGTGGTATATATATATATATATATATACACATACACACACACAGACACACACACACACACAATGGAGTATTACTCGACAATAAAAAAGAATGAAATCTTTCCATTTGCAACTATGTGGGTGGAACTAGAGGATATTATGCTAAGCAAAATCAGTCAGAGAAAGACATCCTCACTCATATGAGGATTTTAAGATACAAAACAGATGAATATAAGGGAAGGGAAGCAAAAACAATATAAAAACAGGGAGGGGGACAAAACATAAGAGACTCTTAAATATGGAGAACAGAGGGTTGTTGGAGGGATCGTGGGGGGGGGGGGGAGGATGGGCAAATGGGTAAGGGTCACTAAGGAATCTACTCCTGAAATCATTTTTTACTATATGCTAACTTGGATGTAAGTGAAAAAATAAATTAAAAAAAAAAGGTAACTCTGTGTTGTTGTTTAGGGGTTTTTTTGAACTACATGTTCAAAAACATTCAGTAACTCAGGAAAAGCCCCTAGTTATAGGTTTGGTTTTTTTTAAAAAAAAAAGATGCAAAGCTGCTTACATAGTAAGAATCTAAATTTGTAAAAACATATGTATGCATAAACATATTATGCAAGGGAAAAGCCACAAATAAATTCACCAATAGAACAGTGGTTCTCTTGCCAGTCATTTTCTCCTTTACTTTTCTATGGTTTCTAGATCTGCCACAATGACCTCAAATCGTTATTTTTATAATCACAAAATAACAAAGAGTTATACAGAATACAAATTTTAGATTACTGCTTTGAGTGTGTGTGTGTGTGTGTGTGTGTGTGTGTGTGTGTGACAGAGAGAGAGAGAGAGAGAGAGAGAGAGAGAGAGACAGAGAAAGCGCACATGTGAGAGCCTGGGTATATACATGAAATCTCTTTGATTGTCACTTTTGTTATCTGTAACATTGGGGCATCTATTCAAAATCTGTTTCAAGACTTAGATAAATCTCCAGAACACTGGTACCTCACTCTGTGAACATTAATATGGCGTGCTAAATGGACAGGACATGTGTATTTCCAGTGTGAAAATACTGTGTGCCAGTGTGGCCGTCAGAGCCTATCGTGTCCCTGGACTCGGAGCACAGAAAGGCCCAGCTGCCTGTTACCGCAACAATGGAAGGAGCATTCGTTCTTGTCACTGAGCACTTTCCGATGCTTGATATTAAATCCAGCAATCAATCCACAACTTAAATCCAGAAACCAGTTGCCAGAAAACAAGAGTTGTGTGCCCAGATCAAAATCTGGACCTCAGGGGGCCCAGACAGGCAGATGTTCAAGAAGTCACTGGCCGACTGTGACACCCCAGTCCCCGCCACACCTCCCAAGCTATCGCCAACCAAGGATGTCCAATGGTGGACCATAACCCCAAGGCTTTACAGGACTGAGTGAATTTATGTTTGTGAAATATGTGGACCACGGACTGCACCTGAATTTGTGTCGAGCACACCTTCTAAAAGATGGAGATGAAATCTTTCTCCTAAAAGGAAAGGGATGGGCACTGACCTTGTCAGAGAGGCTCTCGGCTTTCAGCTTCTGCTCTTTGAGGGCCTGCTGCAGAGCGAGAATCTCAGCCTTGTGCTCCTTCACCGCCAGCTCCACCACCTGGCGGGACTCAGTGATCCGCTGATCAGCCCTCGCCCTGCCGGAAAAGCACAGGCCTGTTTCAGAAGCCCCACCATCACTAAGCTCCACCATCACCATCTAGAAAAAGGAAGGGGGCCCATCTCTAATCCCAATAAGCAACCGAACAGGCTGCAGGCTGGATAGATGCCTAATCCCGATTCCAAGTTCCAAATTCTGTCTTGCTTTCTCACTGCTTACAGAGCGAAGATTTGACCCATTTTAGGTCTTGGGTAAAAATACTCTTAATAGGTAAAGTTCCTGTTAGTACTCACTTGGAGGCTGAAGGGGAAATTTTTCCAAAAGCTCAACGGGACTGATAGGATAGCAAGACTGGCACAGCCTCCCATGGGACTGGAAATGAAATGAGGTCCCACCGAAGGACCAGGGAGGGCGCAGAGGACCACGGGAGACCCAATGGAGCAAACATTTCCTCTCCTTAAAGCATATGCAGTAAATTAATTGTTTTGGGTGCTTATTAGGGAAACTCAAATATGATTAATATATCTGTAAATAAGGTTAGAGAATAGAAAAACTAGAAGAAAACTAGAAAAATTGCTTCCTTTCCCTATTTTAGGTCTTGTGTTTTGCTACTTCCATATCTGGGCTTCTACAGTCTCCTCCACTGGCCAGCACTCTCCTCCCCTTCCCTGCAAACCCCAATCTTACTCAGCCTTCAAGGATTAAACTCAAAAGGCCATGCCCTCCATAAAACCTTGCTCAATTACTCCTGTTGCAAGGAAGTTCTCCTTGCTCTGTATTCCAGAGCATAAGCACACTGCTCTCCTGGAACGCCCTGCTCTCTATTTTGAGGTGGTAAATATCTGAATGCATAATTCATCTTCTCTGCGAAACTTGCCTCTTGAGGACAAGAATTAAGAATTCTCTTCACTCATCTCTGTATCCCATGTAACATCAAAATGGGGAAGGGGGGGGGGGAGGAAAAACCAAGATCTTTCACAAGTGCCCCCGAAAGTATACATGAAATGTCTTTCTGAGCCCAGCCTGTAATTATACCTTCCATGAGTAGTTGTGTGTTTCCTGATGCTGAAGCCAGCTCCTGACCCTCAAAATTATCTCTGAGGGGGGCGCCTGGGTGGCGCAGTCGGTTAAGCATCCGACTTCAGCTCAGGTCACGATCTCATGGTCCGTGAGTTCGAGCCCCGCGTCGGGCTCTGGGCTGATGGCTCAGAGCCTGGAGCCTGTTTCCGATTCTGTGTCTCCCTCTCTCTCTGCCCCTCCCCCGTTCATGCTCTGTCTCTCTCTCTGTCCCAAAAATAAATAAACGTTGAAAAAAAAAATTAAAAAAAAAATTATCTCTGAGGGACTCTAGAAACAGCTCCGATAAGAGCTTCACTTGAAGGTAAGAGCGGGGGCGGGGTGGGGGGTGGTGGTGTCTGCGTGAAAGCAACCAGAATGTACCATGAGGGCTCAGGGTAAACAAGAATAGGAGGTCTTAAACCAGCAGCCCCTCACAGCAGCAAATACCCTGAGAGGAAGGATGTCGAAAAACTTGAGTATTTCTACCAGTGCCTCTTGAAACTTAAGGGTCTCATCTTTTGCCTCTAATCTTTTCTGGTTTGACTGACTTGGCATAGATTAAACATCCAACACATTTGGTTGAATCTAGTATGGTCCAGTAAATGTGGGAAAATACCAAAAGGAGTCTGATGGAGTCCAACTAAATGAGTGACATTTCCATGCCTACTGTATCTTGCTTAAGGAGCTCAGAGGGTCCCAGGAAAGTCAGTTTCAGAGGAAGGTGACACTAGTGAAGGACGGACACAATTCCGTTGTGCAGACATGACATCATGGGGCTAACTCTAGCCAGCACACTGTGCCTCTGTGCATGCTGGAAAATGGGACCTATTCCTCAAGACCATTTATTTCTATCTGTTGGTAAACTATCATAATATGCCCATTTTGTTAGACCAAAACACTTTCCTGCCAAGAGCTGTAACACTGTCATAAGCAATCTTCACATCTACAATGTCTTCAGTGTGGATGGCACCCCCTAGGGCTAAGAAGTATACGACCTGCAGGATCATAGCCCCAGCAGAAAGGGGATTCTACGCCAGGGGACTATGGAAGCGAAAGTGGCAGAGAAAAGATACTATTTGAACTTATTATGATTATTAATATTATTATTATTATTTATTATTATTATATTTCCTACCAAAAAACAAAAAAAATTATTCTTGTAGGGGCACCTGGGTGGTTCAGTCTGTGGGGCATCCGACTTCAGCTCAGATCATGACCTTGTGGTCTGTAGGTTGGAGCCCCGCTTCGGGCTCTGTGCTGACAGCTCGGAGCCTGGAGCCTGCTTCGGATTCTGTGTCTCCCTCTCTCTCTGCCCCTCCCCTGCTCACATTTAGTCTCTCTCTTTCTCAAAAATAAGTAAATATTAAAAAAAAAGGTTTAACTATTCTTGTAGAGAAGCTGTTCGCAGCCAAGGGTGATTTTGCCCCTCGGGAGACACTGGACAATGTCTGGAGACGTTTTAGGTGTCACAATTTGAGGAAGGGGTTGCTACTGGCACGTGGTGGGTAAAACCAGGGATGAGGCTCCCATTTGACAACATGCAGGACGGCCCCCACAACAAAAGATTATCTGGGCCAAACGGTCAATGGTGCCAAGACTGAGTAACCCTAGTATAGATGGGTGACTAGCTTTACCCATGAGCGGGATTAAAATGGTCATAGTCTTGCCACGTGGTCACAAGGATAACAAACCTGAGGAAGAAGTTTCTGCAAAGAGAGGACTGAGATATTTGCCTTGCTCTGACTTGTAGGCCTCTACACAGAGTAAAAGGACACCAGCTACTAGTTACTACCCCAGAATCCAAGTGACACTGACCATACTTACCACTAGGATGACCCACCCACCCTGGGTTGTCCAAGGGTCTCCCAGCTTTAACACGGAAAGTCTTGTATCCTAGAAACTTCGCTCAGTCCTGAGCAAGCTGGGACCGGTGGGCACCCTGTTCGCAATGCTCAGGTGGTCCTGGTGAAGCTGCCGGTCACTGGCTTTCTACAAACAGGAAGTCCCACCTGCTCTGCTTCTCGGTGTCCAGCATCCTCTGTAACTCTCGAACCCGACACTCAAACTGGGACTTCTCGTCACCAAGGACACTCCTCCACGCCTCCCACTGACGCTCTTTTTCCAGCAGTTCGTCGTTTAGGGCCTCCAGGTCCATGACCTGTTCTTCCAGCATCGTGCAAGTGGTCTTCAGAGCCTCCATCGTCTGCAAATCAGTACCACTCAGTTGTGCCTTGTATCAAATGAGGATTTCCTGGATGTTACTTTTGTTGGATCAGTGTCAGAAAAAGCACAAGTTTCTAACTATAGTCTGAAAATACAGTTTATCTTTTTCTTCTACAAACCAAGGGGACAAGAATGGATAAAGGGCCATTTCTGCCACCATGTTAACGGCAGAACCCAAAGCAAGCCAGAGGGAAGAGACCACACTTCCAAGTGGTCCAGGGCACCTGGGAGGCTTCAGGTCATGATCCCAGTGGGGTCGTGGGAATCGAGTCCCATGTCGGGCTCTGCACTGAGCATGGAGCCTCCTTAAGATTCTCTTTCTCTTTCTCTCTCTCTCTCCCTGTATCTCCGCCCCCCTCCCCCCCCTCTAAAAAATCTTTAAAAAATAAAGTCATGTGGCTCACACGGGTGTCCCAAAACATTTTATTTTGCTTTTACTTTTTTTTAAATCAAAATTAAGAAGAACGACCCACTTTTAAAAGCCACATTTCCAAACCCCCCAAGCCCTCAAAACATAGACATGACTATGAAAAAGAGCCCTCATCTAATGGACAAGGCTCAGTCTTAGATCCGTTGGGAGAGGTGTACCAGGTGCCTGCTCTAAATTCTAAAGGGATCGGGGTGCCTGGGTGGCTCAGTCGGTTAATCGGCCGACGTCAGCTCAGGTCATGATCTCACGGTTCGTGAGTTCGAGCCCCGCGTTGTGCTCTGTGCTGACAGCTCAGAGCCCGGAGCCTGCTTTGGATTCTGTGTCTCCCTCTCTCTGCGCCCCTCCCCTGCTCGCGCTCTGTCTCTCAAAACTGAATAAAAGTTAAAAAAAAATAAACAAAATGTAAAGGGATCAAAGGGTGTCAGGGATCTCTGACACTATTTACTGTCCTCACTTGCTTCTGGCTGGTGAGCTGCATCTCTCTCTCCGTAATCTCGCGGCGGAGATGGTCCACTTCACTTCGTAGCTGTACTATCTCATCGTTGGCGCCAGAAGCCTCGTCGAGTTGTTTGGACAAGTAGAAATTTTGGTTGTTGAGCTCAGCGTTGTCCTCGGTCAGCTGGTTTAGCTGCTCCTCCAGGTCTGTGATTACCTAAAAGAGGAGAGGAATCCAGTTCTGCATCAAGCAAGTGGATTTAAAATGAGAAGCTGCTTCTAGAGCCAATGACTTTAGAGCCTACGTGACACTGGCAGTCCACGGGCCACTCCTGTTTGCTTCTCCAGGCCCGGCAGCCAAGGCCACGCCCGCCCACTTAGCACTGACACACACGTGCCGTGGGGGAAAACGAAAAGTCTCTGATTCTTTCTAACTCAGGATCCATCTGGAAGATGTGGCTAAAGTGAATCAAGCAAGAGTGACTGCCATATGGAAGGGGCTAAACTTTAAATGAGATCAGGTTCACGGACAATAATACGATGTGGAACATGTGAGCCGAGGAAAGGCATCGAACAGACTGGTATCACAGTCAGCTAATTAAACTACAATGGCCCCGGCACCATCCACAGGACACCGGAACCGGAGATAGTCTGAGAAAGCAAAATAAGTTCTTATCAAGGAGGACTGACCCCGGAGGACACCAAGAGTTATTTTAATATCTCGGCAATAAATTTAATTTCATGCAACAAAAGAAAAAAAATTTAAGGGAAGCTCAGAATAATCCTGAAAATAGTGTACTGTGGCATCACTTGAATGGTTTTTATTATACAGTTAGCTATCAGAAAATGGGAAGGCATGTATATGAAATTGTCCTTTTATTGAGAGATTTAATCTGGCTTTGCTAAGTTATTTCCCTGCTCGATGGCAGAATGACTTCGAGTTCAGTGCATTCAGCGTTTCCTATTCTCTTTGCTGAGGTTCAGTATCAGCACTTGCAGAGCTTTTATATCCAATACTTTCAAAGTTTAAGGGCAATTTTCTAATAATGGTTGGGATGAGGCACAGAGGCAGTAAATTAAATTTTACGTAACAAAAAGAAGTAAATTAAAAGGAAATGCCTTGAAGCCTACGGTTTATTAATTGTTTCCAATTTTCAAACCTAGAGTAGACTTAGTTTATGAAATGTTGCCACTGTTTCCATGACTAATTCCCTATTTTAACCCCCTTTGATTATCAATTTAAAAAAATCTTCCCAGGCACATAGAATTAAAGAACATCAATTAAGCACATTTGTTCGATGCGGCTCAGAAAACAGAGCTTTTCATTTTGTTAACCGAGCTGATAAGCTTTTAATGTAGTAAGTGGTCTAGTAATTTGTATTTTAATGTCAAAAGCCCTGTTAATTCCTACTGTACTGGTTTGAGGTGCGCTGTCAGCTACAAGACGGGGAATAAAGGTTATCTGGTTGGATCCTTAGCTACAGCTCCTTCTTTATCGGGGGAAGAAAATAGGAAAACACTACAAGTTTGTCATCCCTAGTAGGCAGTCATGCCTCAAAAGGATCCCTGGATCACCCTTTTGGTGACATGGTTAAATCTCCTAAAACCAGAAACAATGAATAAACAATGCCCAATAGTTCCACTGGCCTCCGTCTTACATGTAGTAAAACCCATTTCTTAAGACAGTTTTCATCCTAGACTGCAAATATCTCCATTTAACTACTGTGCTGCCTTCTTATTTCCCTCCCCTCCCCCCAAAACGGAGGTAAGCCGACCTAAAACTATACTATCAAATGGAGCCTGGAACCACAAATACAGCCATTTTGAACTTTGTGGGAGGGTTGGTGTCTCCATCCATGATACAGAAGTCAATACCATATTTACTACCTCCCCTGTTTCTATTTTTTTTAATGTTTATTTTTGAGACAGAGAGAGACAGAGCATGAATGGGGGAGGGGCAGAGGGAGAGGGAGACAGAGAATCCAAAGCAGGCTCCAGGCTCTGAGCTGGCAGCACGGAGCCCGATGTGGGACTTGAACTCATAAACCGCGAGATCATGACCTGAGCCAAAGATGGGCACTTAACCGACTGAGCCACACAAGCACCCCCAATGTTCTGGATTTCTGGCATACTATTCTACCTTACTGTGGCCTACAAAATTCAGGGGATAAAAAGTAATGCCCAAGACAGTGCTTCATTTTAATGGTTATAGCGGTGCCTCTTGCAGAGCATAGAGACCCCAGAAAATCTGTCGACACAAGAATATATACGTTGCCCAAATAACTTAACTTGCCACTTGAGAACATACCTAAGCCTTTGGGTTCCCACTCCCTTTCTCTGACTTATGGGAAAAACTGCGATTTATTATTAGCCCGTTTCTGCTACCTCTTCTTTCAAAATAGGTTACAAAGTGCTAAAGAAGAAATCTTTGAAAAGCTCAATGAAGGGCCAAGATTATTACTCTCACTTCAGTGGAGACTGCCCATTGGACTAAGAGGCACTCTTCTATTTCCCTATTGTCATCCAGTTTTCAAGGGGCCTCACAACTCTGATTTCTACTTACAGTTTGTGATTGTTGGTTCTATATTTTACTGTCTCTATTTTGCCTGTTCGTCAAGCTTTTAATGTTATGGAGTGTTATGTGTTTGTGCGAAGCACCCAAACACTCATTTTAGCTCACTCAGACTTTTTATATATTCTTTCCGCCTAAGTCACATGTTTAGCTTGAGACTCTATTTTGAGTTCCTGGAATTGTGGCATTAAGTGATAGTATTAGGGGTGCCTGGGTGGCTCAGTCGGTTAAGCATCCGACTTCGGCTCAGGTCACGATCTCAAGGTTCGTGGGTTCGAGCCCCGTGTTGGGCTCTGCACTGACAGTGCAGAGCCTGCTTGGGATGCTCTCTCTCCCCCTCTCTCTCCCTCTCCCACTGATGCACTCTCTTTGTCTCTCTCAAAATAAATACTTAAAAAAACAATTAAAAAGTATTGTAATAGGCAATCTATGATTCTGAACCAGGTAATGTGCAATGAGAATTCTTAGGTCTACTATGTGTCCCCGGGTGTATTCTTTCCACACCAAGGGCAACATTATCTGTTTACTATAGTATGAGTCTGTTAACCTTCCAACCCCGTGGATACAGGATGAAAAAGAGAAACTGAAGGTTGACTCCACCTTAGCAGTAAGATGAGGGAGACAGCTTCCTCACGCAGGAGCCAGCAGGGCTTTCTTACATGCCTTTTTTTTTGCAAATAAGAGATCACGGTACAGTTCTAAGAGAAACCAAGGGTATAAAAAATGATCTACTCTCAGTGTCCAAAAAAGAAGACAGAGAGTGGGAGAGAGATATCTCTACGTGGGGTTATCTGTTGCTTTTCAAGCAAATCTCACAGTTCTGAACAAGAACTGTTTACTTCTCACACCTAATGCAAAGACCAGCAGGGAGACCATTAATGTTCAACAGCGTGTCAGGGGTGAAGAAACCAGTCAGATAGTGAGCATCAGTCTAAACAGACACGGGGCTAAAGCCCTCCTGGAATGTCTGGTTCTTTCTTGAAGGCAGCTATTTGCATATTATTTATTTTTAATCTTATAGCTGACAGATTGATTCATAATTAAAACTGTGTCATATGTTTGCCCACCAACTCCCCTCCAAAACAGACTTAGGTAGGGTTTTAGGTGCCAGATTGGATCAAATCCTTTTTAAAAATCTCTTCAAAATATAGAAATGGTCTGAGCTGGAAAATCTTACTGTTCATGAGCTTTTTAAAAGATGCTAACTGGGAGCTCCTATCAGTTCAGTTATTATGGGAGTTCCCATTCAGTAACAAAGATGCCATTTCCTCACAGAGGCAACCTGAGACAGCGCCAGTAAGAAAAGAACATCTATCATGCCCTTCAGAAGAGTCTTTAAAGCAGCTGTTGAACCTGAAAAAGTAGAACAGAGATCTACTATTGCTACCAAGTATTGTCCTAAAACGGTGGTTTTTCAAACTTTTTATAGGGGCACAACGTTTCCTGAGCAAAAGATGGTATCGTAAATACAATATAATAAAATAATAATAGTAACCAATACTGGTTAGCATTTTCTACGGACCAGGACCTGTGTTAGCACCGGGATGCATCATCTAATTCCTGCAGGACCCCCATGAGGTAGGCATTAGCACCAAATTTCTGATTCGGTGACTCAGTGTTTCCTAAGTTCTACTGTTTCTGAAATGTGAACATATGTCGGAACTAAGCAGCTGTCTCTGTCCTTGCCAAGCACCCAAAGAGCAGTTATTAAATGACTTGTGCATCTTATCACTGACAGTATATTGGAATGGAGAATACACAATGTCAGCACCATCTCACAGGTAAAGACATGGAGGCCTGGGAGTTTAACATCATATAGGTTACAAAGAGGCCAATTTAGAATATGAACCCAGTCTGCCTGACACCAGACCGCATGGTCTGGATCACTAAACAACCCAGCTTCTCTAGCCTAAGTGTGGGTGGGGGGTCACTCTTTTGGGTTCCCCCTCCCACTGGGAGAGAACCCAAAGGCTCCTCCACAGAATGACGGAAGTAAGTAAATCAAGGATTAGAAGTCACTGCTCCAGAAAAAAGCAAACGTGAATAAGACAATATAAAAGCTATGTAAGTTGAGAAAGTAACAAAATTCAGGGTGCCTGAGTAGCTCAGTCGGTTGAGCCTCCAGCTTCGGTTCAGGTCATGATCTCACTCAGCTCATGATCTCACAGTTCATAGGTTTGAGCCACGGATAGGGTTCTCTGCTGTCAGCACAGAGCCTACTTTGGATCCTCTGTCTTCCTCTCTCTCTGCCCTTCCCATGTTCATGTGTGCTCGCTCTCTCTCTCTCAAGATAGATAAACATTAAAAAAAAAAAAAGAAAGTAGCCAAATTCATTCTACATATTGGCATATTCTAGTAAAAAACAAACCTCTAACTTTAAAAATCTAGGAGAGGGAGGCTTACCAAAGGGCACATGGAAACATTGGAGGGTAATGGATACGCTCATTAATTTGATTGTTTCGCTGGTTTCACAGTTGTGTACATATCTCAAAACTCTTGAGGTTACTGTGCTCCTATTATACCTCAATAAAGCTATAAAAATGTTTTTAAAAAAAGCTTTGTGAAGATGTGGCATCCATGTGCATGTGCGCGTGCGCACACGCACACACACACACTGGAATATCACTCAGCCATGTATAAAGAATGAGATTATGCTATTTTGTGACAACACAGATGGAGCTAGAGGGGATCATGTTAAGTGAAATAAGTCAGACAGAGATAGACACGTACTACATGATTTCACTTACATGAGGAATCTAAAAAACAAGACAAACAAACAAAAAGCAGAAGCAGACCCGTAAGTACAGAGAACTGATGGTTGCCAGAAGGGAGGGTGGTGGAGGGGCGGGTAAAATTGGTGAAGGAGAGTGGGAGATACAGACTTCCAGTTATGGAATGAATAAGTCATGGGGATGAAAAGTACAGCATAGGGAATATAGTTGGTATTATAATAGTGTTGTACGGTGACAGATGGTAACTATACTTGTGGTGAGCTGAGCATAATATATAGAGTTGTTGAATCACTATGCTATAGAGCAAAAACTAATGTAATATTGTGTGTCAACTATACTTCAATTAAAAAAAAAACTGTTATGCCAAAAGACTAAAAAAAGAGAAAACTCCAGATGAAGGATTAACGATGTACACATTTAAAACCTATCCAAGCTTATTTTAGGAAAAAATAGTAATATAAAAAAAAAATCACGGTCATAAAATGATCTATGTTTTATTCAGTGATCATTTACGAGCATGTATGTAATAAAAGCAAATAACCCTTGCATAAAATAAGAAACTGAGACGGTAAGAAACTTAAAAAAAGTGGCGGCACGAGAGTGCAGGAACAGAATGCATCCGCTCCTCAAGGAAGGGAGGCAGAATGGAGGAAGTCGGGGATGCTTTTCAGGCAGGCCCACCCCTGATGCAGCCATTGGCATCAGGAGACACAGACCAAAAATCTATCTGCCGGGTACCTGCTAGAGTCAAACAGAGGCGCATCTCATGACCCACTAGCTGCTCTGCTCTTGGGTATATGCTCATCAGAACAGGTGCCGACAGCCTCCAAGGGACTTACATAACAGTGCTTCTACACAACTGTGTTCCTAACGGCAGTAATCCAAATGACCATCAGCAGGAGAATGGATAAACAAACTTCAGTTCTACGCATCCACTGGCAACGCCACACCATACTAATGAAAGAGAACAAACTCCTGATGGATGCAACAACAGGGATGAACCCCACAGATAACTTAAGACAAAAAAACTAAACCCAAGAGAACACACCCTCTGTGATTCCCTTTGTCTGAAGTTTAAGAACTGGCCAAAGTGATCTCTGGTATCAGAGGACAGAACCGAGGTCACCCTTTGGGGCAAAGGATGATGATAAGAAGAGGGCATGAGGGAGCCTTCTGGGGGTTGAAAATGTTCTGGATCTTGATGCATGTTGTGGTTACATGTTGTCCATATGTGTAAAAATTTCACTGAACTGCACTGTAAGATTAGTATACTTCATGCACTTTACAGTATGTCTTTTATTTTTTAAACATATTAAATATATATATATATATATTTATTTATGTATGTATGTATGTTTGGGAGAGTACAGCAGGGGAGGGGCAGAAAGAGGGGGACAGAGGATCCAAATCGGGCTCTGTGCCGACAGGCTGACAGCAGTGAGCTCAATGTGGGGGCTTGAACTCACAAACCATGAGGTCGTGACCTAAGCCAAAGTCAGATGCTCAACTGACCAAGCTACCCAGGTGCCCTTACAGTGTGTATTTTGTAACTAAATGAAGGGGGGAAACCATACACTGACCAGACTTAGCATCCTATTTATAGCAGATAAAGAGGAAAGAAAAAGTTCCATTACAAGGCAATAAAATATGAAAAGAAAGAAAGAAAGAAAGAAAGAACGAAAGAACAAAAGAAAGAAAGAAAGAAAGAAAGAAAGAAAGAAAGAAAGAAAGAAAGAAAGAAAGAAAGAAAATAGGTATGTGGGGGGTGGGGTGGGGTTGGTTTCCAGAAATTCACAGATGTGAATACTACAAATGGAGACAAGTTCACTGAGAACTAAGAAGGTAATAAAGTGATGACAGTACCAAATAAAGGAAGTGGAACCTTGAATAAGGATAACATCTTATCTTCTGAAAGGGGCTTATTTCAGTCTTTTTTTATAATCGAAAACAGACCTAGCTTCTGCTGACCCTACCCCATCACATAATCTAAGCATGATACTTATCTGCTCGCAGAATTTACTTCTCTACATATACATGATATCTCCCAAAAAGCCCTAGATCTTTATTTTGCCTATTGGGAACTTAAAATTTCTAGGTCCACAGCACGTGCTGGTCTTCCCTCTCCATAGCTGCAGCAGGCTGGAGGAGCCATTGCAGATGCTACCTGCCTCCAGCGTCTGGACAGGGTCTGGCTGGGACCAGCTTTGGAACCTTCTACATTGGGGTGGGAGGGGGAGCCGCCCTAGGACTTACAGTGCAGCGACTGAAACCGATTAGCGGTTCTGCAGTGAGAATTATTTCCACCACTCCAACTATCCTTCCCCAAACATGAAGAATGGTTTTGAATTTTAAAAACTGGCAAGAACCCAAGAAACTGGAGTTATCTGGTGCTCAGAAACTCCCAATCAGTTTGACCACATTAACTGCTTCAAGATGAAAGTTTGTAACAAACATCAGTCACGGATATTGTAAGAGATACCCCCTCTCCCTTGTCCGTTTTAGTCTCGTGTTATTTTAATCATCTTTAGTTTTAATACTCACAGTACAGCTGTTACGAAGGGCGTCAAATTTGCGCTGGATTTCATCTCTATGTGCCTAAAAGGTAAGAAGTCGATTATAAATTTTTCACAGCAGAGGGTACAATTCTACATGCTATGGGCCAAATGAAGAAAAGAGCAATTTACCGAGAAAGCCAAGAATGTTGTTGCAGCTGCCCAAACATCTGGTTTTCAAAGAACTAATTAATCAAGTCATGTCAAACATGAGAAGTTAAAGTTACAGGAATATATGATGCTGGGTTAGTAACAACGACTATTTAGACCACACAGGCACACCCTGTATACATACACTTAATGTTTATATGAATGCCTAGGGGCTTTGGAAGAAAAGGAAAAAAAAAAATGAAAGGATGAAGTTTTTACTCTCTTTCCTTTGTTTACTCCCCATTCTTAACCTTTCCCTCCTCCTTCCAGCTGACCCCTCGCTAGGCTACTCCCTGAGAGACACACACATGCATGCAAACACACACACACACACACACACACACACACACACACACACACACCAGCCAGGACAAGCTAGGGATTTTTCTTCTTGTTAATCAAAAGCTGCTGAGATTCACAAATCCCACATTGACCTTGAGGTAAATAGAAAGGCTTTCTCCAAGGCAGAGCTGCTCTCAAACAGCAGCATTTGTTCAGTTGACCTTCAAGGACTTGGTGAGCGTACATGCTATTCCATCCACTGTGGCACGACACAGTATATGTGGAGGTACCTTCCTTCAGTGGGGGAGGATGGAAAGTTAACAAGTGCATGATCACAAACAGTGACAAAGGCTCTGAAAGAAACAGGGTGCAGGAAAAAAGAATAAGGGGGATAGAAAGGAACTTACTTAGATGGGGTAGTCAAGGAGGGCTTCTCTGAAGAGGTGCCACTTTAACTGACACCTGTAGGATAATGGGGAGCCAGCCAGGCAAAGGACAGGAAAAGGCAGAGGGCACAAATCTTGAAGCGAGAAAATGTTTGGGGCATTTGATGAACAAAAAAAGGCCTGAATGGCTTTTTCAAACTTCAAGCTGCGACCCAATAGCGAGTATGACAAGTGCGTTGCTTTTCTGTTTTGGTTTATCCAATGAAATGGAATAAAAAAGAATAGACAACACTGGGATGTGCCCTTGGATAGTGAAGCACTGTCACAGAAAACTTCTGTTTCCAATACCATAATTCATTAAATTTAAGATGCTATCAACTGTAAGACATGGCAATTTTATGTACCATTAAGAAAAAAAAAAAGGTGTTGTTGAATAAGCTATGACATGTTTATGTCCATGTGACTAGAGAGTCATATATCAGCTATGACTAAGCTGCATCCTGATTTTACATACTTTGGAATCAACGAAAGAATATATATATGCTCCCTTGTATTAGATTGTAGGGTAAATGTATTCTCGGTGGGTAGGGGTCAAACAATTTTTGGCTAAAGCACAGCAAGAGAAGGAAAATGTGGCCCAAGATTATGGTAGAGAGGCAGGCAGGGACCAAGTCACTTGAAGGCCCAGAAAGGAGTTTGGGTTTCATTCAAAATACCATTAATCAGAAGCCAATGGAGATTTTAAAAAGTAGAGGGAAATGATCTGCTTGTCACTTTGTGGATGCTGTAGGAAGAACAGATAGAAATAGGAAACAGCACGGAAATAGAAATAGAAAGCAGCACGGAAACCAGAGGAGGCTGTTGCTGTGATTCAAGAAGGAGATGATGGTGGTCTGGAGTAGGATGGCGGCCAAGGCACAGAGAAGTGGATGGAAGTGAGTTCTCTTTTGGAAGCATAGGAAATGAGACTCGCTGCAGACATTGGAAAAGGAAGGGTCAAAGACACCCTGAAAGATCTTTGACTTGAAAGACAGGGTATCATTTGCTTAGCTATGAAACCTCAAAGAAGAATCTAATTTGGGACAAAGGCAAAAGTGGCCTTTCTCTTAAAAAAAATTAGTCTCCACCAGAAGGTCTATAAAAGAACTAAGTCAAAAATTTTAGAGGTGTGGGGCACCTGAGTGGTTCAGTCAGTTAAGCATCGGACTTCAGCTCAGGTCATGATCTCGCGTTCATGGGTTTGCCTTGTCAGGCTCTGTGCTGACAGCTCGGAGCCTGGAGCCTGCTTCGGATTCTGTGTCTCCCTCTCTCTCTGCCCATCCCCAGCTTGCACTCTCTCTCTCTGTCTCTTTTAGAGCTTTGATGTATTCTCTAGTATGTCTACTTGCCATAAATTAATATTATAAATTTATAACAGCAGATAAACCATAAACCCACAGATGCAAAAAGTTCCAAGAACCCCAAGCACAAGAAACATGAAGAAAATTAAGCTACATCACCTCACTATCAAACGGCGTAAAATCAGTAATAAAGAGAAAAAGCTTAAAGCCAGTCACAGCAAAACACAAGTTACATACAGAGAAACGGAAGTAAAGCAAGTTAGAAGTCAGTAGAACATCTTTAAAGCACTGAAAGGAAAAACAAACAAAAAACTCTTAAAATGTGTCAATCTAAATTATATACCCAGCAAAAATATCCTTCAAAAATGAAGGTGAAATTAAAGACTTCTTCAGATACAGAAAAGCTGAAGGAATTTGCCACCTTCACTGTAAGAAATGGTAAAGGAAGTCCTTCAGGCAAAAGGAAAATGAAAACCAGAAATATAAATCTATACAAAAGATTGAAGAGCACTTGGAAAATGTTTTGTTTTTAGGTTGTACAGACTCACAGATTCATAAAAAGTTATCATTTGGAATCAACTCTCCAGGGCTACCTGGGTGGCTCAGTTGGTTAAGCATCAGACTTGAGCTCAGGTCATGATCTCATGGTTCGTGGGCTCAAGCCCCACATTGGGCTCTGTGCTGACAGCTCGGAGCCTGGAGCCTGCTTCGGATTCTGTGTCTCTCTCTCTCTCTCTGCCCCTCCTCCACTCACGCTCTGTCTCTCTGTGTCTCTCAAAAATGAATAAACATTAAAAAAAAAAAAAAGAATCAACTCTCCACATAATTAGCCCACATTTTTATGGAAAACTTATCAGACTATTTTTTTTCCCAAAAATCAATCTGCTTCAGGCCCAACAATCATACAAGAGAGTTACTGATTTAATGGGGCATGAATACCATTTATCCAAAGTGGGAACATGGTTCTACCACTGAAATCTCATCTGCTGTAAGCAGCAGCCTGGCCCCCAAAGACCATCCAACTCCCTCAAGTACACTTACTAATCATCAAGGACAAAAGGCATGGATTCTCCCTAGGAAGAATAAGGCCCTACGTTAACAAACCTAAGAGCATGAATGAGCAAATTTTTTTCTTTAAAGGACCAGGCAGTAAATATTTTTGGCTTTGAGAGGCATTCAGTCTCTCTCACAACTACTCAACTCTGATCTCATAGCAGAAAAACAGCCATACACAATGTGAAAACAAGTGGGTATTCCAATAAAACTTTATTTACATAAAAGAGGAAGCATACTGAATTTGGCCCATTGGCTGTTGCCTGCCAACCCCTGATTTAAATGACTATTTGGTGTGAAATCTCTCAAAGACAGAAACGGGAAGCTGACAGTAGAGTGAACTCCTTCAAAATGAACTTCTTCAAAGCCTAAGCAGTGACCATGAAAAAACTCACTGGCCTTGACTTAAGAAGAGAGGCCCTATTCAACTTTTTTTATTAATAGATTTTCCAAATAACACTACTCCTTTAAAAATGTGTTTAACTTCCCCCAATGTAGTCTGATATTTCAATCACTAATACTGTTTCATTTCCATTAAAATCTACCATTATGAGGCCTCTGGATCATTCTGACATATCAAATGGCAATCCTCTTTGAGGATCATTATGACTTGATTTATTATTGACTGTGAAATATAAACACAAAATGTAGAACTGATCCTATTATGACTGCTGGAGATTCTATAAGCACTTAACAATTATTGAACTGATCTGAGCAAGAAAATGTCAAGAAACATGTTTTATGTTTCTTTGAAATAAGTTGTAAAGCAAGCACACAACAAAAGTTCACACAATACTCTATATAAAGATAAGAAAATATGTAAGACAATCTTTAGATTCTCTCAATGAAATATTTGAGTGTTAATTGGATATCAGGTGCTACGGGGAATAAATATTTACACTCTTCAAAGGACCCTGAAGAGCTTTTGTTTATGTGGGTTATATTTATCTATATTTATCACTTAAGAAATTAAAATGGAGATTTTTTTTCAAACATTTATTCTTTCTTTTAAAATAGCATTGCTTTTGCACCACCAATGCAAATGTTAACAAACTGAAAAATGCCAAATGACATCTTAGTATTATTATGAAAATAATATGAACTTGGGGAACCCCAAGGGATCCTCTGACCCCACTTTGAGAACTGCTGACCTAAGGGTTGGGGGGCAATCAGGACGAATGCACAGGCTACAGCCTAAAGACTAGAGATGCACTCTTTTTTTAGGAGTACTTAGGTCTTCACTGATTTAAAGAAAGTTACAAGAGGAAGAAAAAAAGAGAATTTAATGCAGACTTGATGAGAGAAAAATTCCATGCAGAACTGGAGAAAGGAAACTAGTGTTTAGATGTCTGACCATCTTCTGGGGCCCATGGTCAGGATTCTAGAACACTCAGGCTTCCACACATGCCCCCAATTCTGTATCTTGCTTATCATGCCAGTGGCTTGCTTAATTAAATACAAGGATTGATATTTATGTAAAACAAATGAGAGTATGCAGACTCATGGTTTTAACAAACCAAAGAGGATGACATTGGGATCCCATGATCACGCTATGCTGGATCACTCCTTTCATTAGTGCCTCTAGCTTTGGAGTCTTGATTATGCAGCATTAGTCATTTAACCAAATCAGTAAAAGAACGTGAGGACAGGGACACGAAGCGTGCGTCGTGGAGTCAATGCTGATGTACACGGGGCCTACACCACGCCTTTCCCTGCATCCATATTCAGAATGGCACATCACATCACGCATCTGTCTGCTCTAAAGTGTGCAAGAAACATGTCAAGGAACATCAAAGTCTCTTCCTCAGATGAAGGGATGGGGTCTGAAATATCAAGTCGAGGTGGAAAATTCTCTCTTCCACCAAGAAGCATTGAAGCACCTTAAAAGCATGGCTTTTTGTTTAAATATGACTCTCCTGTTGGCCTCCACCTTGATTCATTCTCAGCTTTTGATGGCCAGTGAATCTCCAAGCAAACTCAATTGACAGGATGGCTAAAGTTGGAGCGGGTAGCAAGAAAACACAAAGGAGACCGACAGTCGCTTCCCAGTGGGCCCCAAAGCACTTCTGCAGTGGAGGGAGTCAACGGTACTGTGTTGCATCTAATCTGCTCCAGGGGCAGAAGCCAGAGTAACGGCTCCCTACCCTGGCCAGGAGATGGCTGCCTCTTAAAATTAAGCAACAATAGCCCATTTGACTATTCTCTTTTATTGGTAAAACAGCCTGCTATGAAGTTCGCAAATCTCCTAGACCATTTTAGGTCCAGCTGATTTAATTTGACTGATGCTTATGTGGGGGGCCTGAACTTGGGCCTGAACAATGAGACCGAGTCAGGGTACTGCATCTATGGCCATTTTCTCTTTCTTTCGGAAAATACATTCTTCAGAACAAATTCAACAAAGCCATTCAGGCAACAGCTGCATGGGGTCCATCACCACGTCCATGGGACATAATCGAAGGGAGGGGCAGGGGGAAGACCCATGGCCTCAAAACTGGACTGAGGCAAGTTGATATGGGGTTTGGGTTCCTGCACAATAGGCTACAAACAGCTGTAAGGTATTTTTCCCTGCCATCACTTTGAAAAAAAGCCCTATTTTCCAAGGCATCTTCATCTGCAAGGGTGGTAGAGCCCTAGTTTCTAGACTTAGGGAGGTTTGTTTCTTTATTTTTTTCATAAGATGCTCGGAGGCAGTGATCTCATCTGACTAAATTAAGTCGTGACTTGCTGCTGTGAAGGCTTCCAGCAGCCATTAGACACAGCACATTCCAACCAGCAGCAAGACAGGATTTAAAGACTAATTTCCCCACAGATAAACAGCAGTGACACATGCTCTATTTTATACCCTCCTCCTTCTGAATGGGCAGGATAAGATGCCACCACCCTCCCTCCCAATCCCAACAGAGCAGTGAGATAAATGTGTCCTTCTCCTCCGCTCCAAAGTAAAAGGATTTGAGGACTTACAGGCCAATCCCCTGGGGAGAAAAGGCTAACGACACAGCACTAGGCACATAGTGAGGATTCATTAAGTATGGATTAGATTACTGGTGTCTCCTCTTTCTTTCAGAGCGTGGGTGGTTCACACAGGGGGACAATATTAATATACAATGCATTCAATATAACCGTGGTAAGATTTTAGGTGCCTCCTTTAGCAGCTAAGAAATGCTATCTGGCTGTCTCCCTCCTCATCTACCCAGTTCCAGAAAGCACATAAGTCTTCTTGGCACACAGTCTTTTATATTCATTTCATTCCTACCTCCATATTTTTCTTATATAGACTTATTTTCTCTATGCCTTTTCTTTCTTATTTTATCTTGTTATACTGTTTTATATCTTCCCAAACTGCTCTGAATCCATTTTGAAACAAGGCAGAGTATAAATAAAAAGATATCGTGACTGTTTTTTTCGCCAAACCAAGTACTGAGGACACACGGCATATCACACAATGAGTGTTCTCATGGGGACAATAGAAATTAAGGTTGCAATCAATATCTGAACTTGGTGAAAGTCCTGGAAAATCTGGGACGCACACGTACTTCCTATGCAGGAGTTAATCCGTATCCCCAGGATCCTGGAATCCCCCGTGTCCTAGACGGGTCTATAAGGAGCCTGGCACTGTCAGATCACGTTTCCAATTTGGTTCAGATAATGGGCTCCCCAAAGCCAACAACAGAAGGTAACTTCTAAGGATGAGATCGGTTTTTAAAAAGAAAAAGAAGTACACACATTACTTTCAAACAGGGTAAATCATAAGCAACAAATGTGCATGGCCATCTGTAGAAGTAACCCCACTCTAAGAGACGCTGAGATGTTCGCTGATGGAAATGGGGACAGCATCCAAGATGAATCAGAGTGAATAAGGTACCCACCGAGCTACCTTATTTTAGAAAACACTAAAACCCAATCAGCTGAATTGTGCCCTGCCCACGGAAGAGGGTACCCTGACCAGCAGGCATGACTGTGCCTGTCCACTTGGCAAGTACACTATGTTACTACCACCGATGTACTTGCTTGGCTGATACTAGCCATTAAACGCCTTCGGCTTTCTGTGCCGAGTCCAGGTCCACCAAGCGGCCCTTCCAGGAGAAATGAGGTTTTTGAGAAGACTTCTCTGAAAGGGGAAAAAACGTGAAGATTAGCCACCCGGAGTATCCCAGGCAGCTCGGTGGTTCTTTTTTCCACTGGAAGTTGATACGCTGGCCTTTTATATGTAAGATTCTTGTCAGTTTTATCAGCCTGGGTCGGCCCCCATGAGAAGGATCAACTGTGGGAAATTGACCCAAAACGTCCTATTTTTAGACTTCCAGAAAGAACTAAGGTCTAAATCCAACGTCACCCTCCCTTCTCCTCAAGTTCTACTTCCTAAGCACACTCTTCAGTTGAATAAACTAGTGTCTCAACAATGAGCAGAGAGGCCAGGTCCCTCTTAGAGAAAGACTCTCATTCAGAAGAATCTTTTCCATCCAGAACATACGAGATGCGTACATAAGACTTGAAGCAGAATGTACAGCTTTAAAAAAAAAAAAAAAAGGAACACAAATGAGGCTAACCGATACAAAAATAGAAATGTGGTAGAAAGACTACAATAAGGTAGAAGATTTTTTTTTTTTTTTAACGATTATTGAAACCTAAGTAGAAGATCCAGGAAAATGGACTTCGGCTCAAACTAAAATTTTAAATACAATGATGATTATTTTAAAAAGAGGGAAGACATATAAATAGAAGAGGAACTTCTCAAGATACTAAGAAAAGGTCAGATGTTAACCAATTGATGCAGTATACCAATTCTCATGAGGGAGGAGCTTACGTAAGCCCGCTTTCTGCTCATTACGTATCTCTAAGGGATTGCTTTTTCTCTCTTGGGATTTCTATGAGGGAGCAGGTCTCCTCAGCGCCATGCTCGTGCTGGCTGAGGCCTGGAGGAGCCTGAAGGTGCCTGTCCCCAGGCCTACCGTGAGCGCCTGGATCTCTTCTTCTGCCTCCGCCGTCGTCTCCTCCAGCTCGGTCTTGGCCTGGCGAAGCTGGCTCTCCAGGGCCGCCCGGGCCGCCTGCAGGGCCGTCAGCTGGGACTCGCGCTCTTGCAGGGAGAGTTGCAGCTCTGTGAGCTGACGCTTCAGCTCCAGTTTCTGCTCCTCGTGCTCTAGACTGACCTGAGAGGGGCGGAGAGAGAGACACACACACTCACGGTCAGTTGACCCTAACTACGGAGAACGCAACCGACTAGTCAAGCTAACTGACTGACTCTAACTAGCTGAGACGCAACTGGCCGTTCAACCTACATCTTGGTTGATTGATGTGGTCATGGATTCAAATTCTCAGCACTCAACTGAGAGGGAGAAAATGCCGTAAAATGGACCTGACTTCAGGAGTCTCAAAAATGACCAGAAGTAAGAACGTGTAAGAGAATGTCTATACGAAGCATCCCTTACTTCCAAATATTCAAAGGCTTGGGGAGGCTTCAGAAGAAAAAGCACACGGCAAGAGTCTCAAATGAAAATATGACAAATACTCTAATTAGAAAAGCATTTAAGGGGTGCTTGGGTGGCTCAGTCAGTTGAGCACCCAACTTCTAATTTTGGCTCAGGTCATGATCCCAGGGTTGTGGGACAGAGCCCTGCGTCAGGCTCCACGCTGAGCATGGAGCCTGCTTGAGATTCTTCCTCCCTCCCAATCTCTCTCTCTCTCTCTCTCTCTCTCTCTCTCTCTCTCATTCTCTCTCTCCCCGCCCCCCCCAGCCCCTCTTCCCCACTCATGCTCTAAAATTTTAAAAAAATAATACAAAAAAAGCATTTAAAAGTAAATGGCTATAAATAAGACCATATTGGTAACAAGGACACCTTTACAATTGGGATAAAAATGAAACAACCAGAATTGAATTCTGTTTATTTTAAATATTCCTGCTCTGATTTGTTCGCATTAGGTAACCCACATTAGGTCACATTGTGAGCTAATCATTCTTTCCTCCAACTGCCCATCTATCCTTCTATCGACTCAATGTTTCATTCATTCAAGAAGAGTTTACTCAGCAACTTCCACATAAAAAGGAATATGAAGAGGAAAGACAGTTTCTTCCTCTGAGTTGGAGGAGAAATGAAAACCAACCATTACCATATATGTGGTCAAGTGTAACGGTCAGAATATGTAGGGATGTCGTGGGCACACAGTGGAGAATAAAGAAGGTAACTCTGAGTGTACTTACTGAAGAATTTACAGGAGCCAAATGAGCAAACAGGAAAGAAAATTCCAAGCAGAGGAACCAAGACATCCAAAGGCTGTCCCACAAAGATGTGGGAGACCATGGCCTAATCTACTGACCTAACAAACACTGACAAGGTTGTCCTAGGGACCAGACCCTGTGTCAGACTTTGGGGACGTCAAGCAAATAAGAGGTGTCTGCTGCCCTCAGAAAGTTCACTGTCTAACTGGTTCTTCCAAGAGGTACACAACGTGACGATCTAGACAAAGAAGGCCAAGGGGACGCAAAGGAGATGCTCTATCCAGAGAAGGGTCCCTGGAAGAGGTGACACCCAAGTCCCTTAAGGATGAAGAGAAGACTTATAAAAGATTAAGCCTACAGAGCCAACAAGATTTTGTGGTGCATTTGAGGTGGGCAAGAGACACAGGACAGAGGGGAGTCGACAGTGACACCTGAGCTTCTGGGCAGGTGCTCTGCGCAGTGAGACCACTGCTACGCCAGAGAACACCAGGGAACACGAGAAGAGCCAGTCTGAGGAGAAAGGTAAGAAATTTGGTGTTGATGTGATGAACTTGGGCAGCGAGGGAGACATCCAGGTGGAGGTGTCTAACTAACCTCTACTGGGACAGTGGGTCAGAGACTCACGAGAAAGGTGTGGGCTGGCGATCTAGATCTGGGAGCCCTTAGTCAGTCAGTCAGTGGCAGCTAAAGCCAAGGCTGCGCTCTCCCACTTGTGAAGATGGCGGCGACCTGATGGCAGTGAACTCGGGGCTCACCCGCAAGGTGCCAGGCACTCCTTTAGCTCATCGCATCCCGTGACAACCCAGAGAGGGAGGCACTGCTTACTATCACCTCCACTTGACACACGAGCACGCTGTGGCGCTGACACACTAAGTGGCTGAGCAAATGTCACATAGCTCAGCAATGGCGGGGCTGGCTTCGAACCCAGAAGTCCGCCTCAAGAGTCTGCTACTTGCTGTTTGTCTTATTAACATGCCAGCAGTCAGAGCAGGCGGCGACTCCACCGGCGGGCTGAAACATTCCCCCGAGACCACTTGGCAGAACCAAGGGAGGCAGGTGACAGCGAGTCATGTGGAGGTGGGTGAGCAGGACGCCATGCAAAGACAGGAGGAGTCCCCCCCCCCCACCAGGGCCCTGCACCTTCGCCACCCCACACATTTCGCTAGGGAAGACCTCACACTGCACACACAGGGTCGGGGAGGCCCAGGGCCCTCTAAGTTGGATTAAACTGGAGGCTGAGAGGCCTCTGCCCCCAAACTCAGTAGCAGCAGGCAGCACAGGGAAGGTGGACCAGCCTTGTTATGTTTAAAGCTAAGCTCCAGAACTCGCAGGGGGTGTGACACTGAGCCTCCTATAAACGTTCTAGGTTGCCCCCACCTTCCTTGGGGGAGCTAGCTGGATCGAGTCAAAAGGAAAAAAAAAAAAAAAAAAGCAGATTCAAGGGAAAAGAAAAAAGCAACTCGTTTTTCCTGGGGCATTTTAATTGCCCAGATGAGCGACAGAGGCAGGACAGGTGCCGCAGTAAGAGAGACATTTGTGGAAAGGGAAGGCAAGACAGCCAGTGTTCCCACGCTCAAAGAAATCGGAGTTATTTACACTCACACTCTTAAGGCTGACACCACAGGGAAATGTTGTTAAACTTACTGAACAGTAAAAATATAGCCTGGATAATAAAACTTAAACCACCATCCAAGGCTTCCGGACAACCCAGAACCACCATTCTGGAAGTGTAAGAATCACCTGGAGACTGCTAAAAATGCAAATCCCAGCTCCCCCTGTCCCCCCACATCCTATTTCATTCAAAAAAAGCTAAGAGACCCAGGAATCTGCATTTCAAAAGACACACCAGATGATCCTAAAGGACCCATGTACACCTGGACCACCCTTGAAAAACACGAGACAATGCATTTTTTTTGCCTGTCCTTTGGGGGACTGGCCTCATTTTCACACTGCAGTACAAAAAAAAACCCATGAGTATTCCCCAAGGTTAGTCCTCAGACCTCTGTCTGCTTAACAGCCTTTTCCTTAAGAGAGACCATCTGCTCCTTGAAGAATTCCATCACAACTACCCGAGACCTACGAGGCTCCGAGAACTGTGTCTCCTCTCCCAGCTGGGATGTCCTACTCCGAACGACCCCTCTCCTGCACTCCTCTGTCCAACCAGCCAACCCTGCCTACGAGCTGACAGCCCCCAAGATCAGAGATGGGGTCTGTCTTATCACCACTGCTGGCACATAGCAAGGCATTTAACAAATACACAGTGAGTACTGTTCCACGTGTAACTTCACAGCCTCAATCACCCTCAACGCGTCTACAACCAAATGTGTTGTATTTTCCTCCCCAAAACTTGGCTACGTTTCCCAGCTTCCTTATATCTCTGAAGTGAACCACCTTCCATCAAACCTAAGATTTAGATTTGTCTTTTCATCTTCCGCTGTCACTAGGAGACCGCTCCACTGCCATGAAGCCACCCTACGTACCCGAGTGCTAAACTCCCAAGCGTGGACTCAGTCAAGTACGTGACCCTCGTGACCCTTGCTAAATCAGGATGAGGGAGGAATCACTCTGCCCTCCCGGCTCCAGTCTGAAAAACACACCCATTTACATCATCCTCATGTGACCCTAGGGGGGAGATCCATTATCATGGCCATCTGACAGATGAGAGACCTGAAGCGCAGAGAGAACTAGGCTACCCAAGGTTACAAAACTCGCAAGTGCAAGTGGGACTCTAACCCAGATCGGGGACGCATGACACCTCTCGTGTATATACTGACTGACTGATGCTTGACACCTGGCTGGGTTTGGAGCCCCACCCCCCAGCGAATCCTCCTGGGGGAGGGCCCCTCGCTCTCACCTCCCTCAGCCTCGTCTCCAGCTCCAGCAGCCGGTTCTTGTCGCTGTGGTCTTGGTGGCTGATTTTCTCCAGCTGCTCCTCCAGCTTTCGGTTCTGGGCCTCCAGTTTCCCTGCCTGTGTCTCCAGGTAGAACTTCTGCTGCCTGAGTTCTGAAATCATCTCTTCCTGGGCCTTCCTGGTGGGGGTGGTGGGAGGAGCCAAGCAAAATCACAGTCTTGTTAGAGGTGAGCACGTTCCCTCAGAAGGGGCACACAGAAACAGTGGCACGTCTCTGTAAGTGGGCATGGATGGTCACTGCCAGGTTAGCTTGGTCTGGACTCAGCCTCGTGTGCATGAGCCCAGTTTGGGGGGCTGGGGCCCATTCGGTCCTCACTGTTCAGAGGCCCTCATCTATTGGCTACAGGAAGGTCCCAGGGGATGCAAGGGACCCTAACATTTCCCTCCTATGGTAGACTTTTTTTTTTTTGAGTCTGTCTAGGAGCAGAAAGGGGCCGCTTTAGAGTACAAGACTGCCCCAAAACTCATGAAGGCAGGCCCTGGGGAAGAAAGGGCGATGAGGAGAAGGAAGGTACTCCTTCCGCTTGTCCACAGGCCTTGCTCACCTCCCCACCAGACTGCTCACAAGTATCAGAAACTGGAATGACTTAAAGACCAAAAAGCGGCCTACTAAGCTGGTTTAGGTGAAAATGGGAATGTTTTATATCTCTCAAGAGACGTATCTAAGGGGGGAACAAAATCCCAGAGATGCTAATTCTTTGGGGGAGAAGATTAAAATCAAAGTTCTCCTAGAACACAGGGAATCCTTACAAACCTCATGCCCCCGGGCCTGACTTACCAGCGGGACGGATGGCCCAACCAGGCTAATCATGGGAGGCAAGTCTGGGGAACAAAGACCACAGCTTTCCAAAAGCCACCTATTAATAGCCCTCATTAGAGAGAGCAAAGCACTCTGTAATCTGATGGCAATTTGAAGTATTTAAGAAAACCCAGCTCCAAAGAAAGGGCATGGCAGAATGACATGTAAAAGAAGGCAAAGTTACACAAGTATAACCAGGTCTGGGACAAACTACAGAAGTAATTAAATCTGCTCTGGCTTCATCAGACAGAAGAATGAAGTTTATGCCCCAAGAGAGAAGACCAATGTGTAATCATGCACGCAGGTAGCATGTGAATACTTACATGTTCCTCTGGGTAAAAAGACTGCTGTTTGCTGCAAGTTTATTGGCTTCTGAGAGTTCCACAATCCTCTGTTCCAGGGATCTGATCTTGGAATCCATAGCATTGATCATCTGAAACACAGGGCGGCCTTTGAAACCTCACACACAGACAGTTCTACCAGAATGAGATTAACTCAGGCCGTGGGGCCGGGTAAAAGGCTCCTCTGAAATGTAGGCGATCTGACCAGAGGTAACAAGGGAGGTGACTGGACTGTACCCTGAGGGTCACAGGTCTTACTGCCCAGACAATGGCACTCAGTTTTCTCCAACAGAGATGACACATCCCCACACTACCTAAGCCGCCTGCATTAAAACCACATAGAAGGACCAACTTAGGAACCCGTCATTCTGTGAAGAAGCAGGCCTCATTAAACCCTGTGTCATCTGCATGGGCCCTGGGCCTGCCAGAGCCTCTAACTTGAACCTGCAAACTCATGTTTCTCATCGCCCATGGGGCTGTCGTTTTCTAAGCGATCCCTCCATACCCGGCCACCGTTGCCTAGATGCTCTACATCAAAGTTTTGCCAACTTAATAAATCATAAGAATCAGGGAGGAGGAGGGGAAGGTGCTGGTTAAAAATACAACTTCCCAGGACCCTCCCTTAGAGACTCTGATGTGACAAGTCCCTGTGGGGTCTGAGGTCGCAGGTGGATTAACAAGCACCACAGGTGAACCTGAGGAGTGGAAGGTTTCTAAAACCCATGTCTACATGGGTTAGGAAGGAAAGGAGCAAATGCGCGTAGGAAGGAGGCACTTAAGGATGGCCTAGGGCCACTGGGCGGTTTGTCAGGTGGCCTTGTGAAGGACAACGCTAATCATAGACCAGCGTGAGTCCTTCAAGAAGAGTATGAAAGGCAAAATTGGCCACCCTGAGCCACCACCCCTACTGCTTTTAGGAGAGGAAGGAGCTGCAGAGAACCTTCTGTGGGCAAAGAACTCCACAGGATTAAGCAGGAAGAATAATTCATCAGCTGAAACGGACTCCCCTTGCGTGTGTGTGATTCCAGGCATGTTTCAAAAACCCTCCTTTGAAAACTGGCTTTGTGATTCCTTATACCTACCGCCTTCTGCTCACTGAGAATTTTGCCCTTCTCGTGGGCCTCCTCTTCATGTCTCTGCATCAGATTCTCCAGAGTCTCTTTATCGGCCAGGTCTTTCTTTATCTGGTTGTCCAACACCTATGAGAAACAAAAGAAATCAGTGTCCTGAGTAGCAAAGTTGAACAGGGTAGACTAACCAGGGGCACTCGGGAAAAGAAAGAGGAGGAATGAAGAGGCCAAGAAAGTTCTGGGGCAAAGAGGGAGACTGGGAGTTTGCTTATGAGCTGGGATGAGGGTAAGAAGTCAGATATGACCATCCAATGGCAAGTAATAGCAGACTTGAGCTAAGAACTTATTTTAAAATCAGCAGCCAGGGGTGCCTGGGTGGCTCAGTCAGTTGACAGCCCGACTTTGGCTCAGGCCATGATCTCACGCTTCGTGGGTTCGAGCCCCGCATGGGACTCTGTGCTGACAGCTCAGAGCCTGGAACCTGCTTTGGATTCTGTGTCTCCCTCTCTCTCTGCCCCTCCCCTGCTTGTGCTCTGTCTCTCTCTCAAAAATAAATAAACATTACCAAAAAAATAAATAAAATCAGCAGCCAAAAAGACTCAAAAGAGGTATATCCTCAGTGGAAGGAGACTCCAAAATGAGAGAAAAAAGCTCTCTCCCCAGAGTTTACAATCTGCAGATATTACCTCAGGACAACTCTATCGTAGTCAATGCACCAGTTTTCAGAACACTGCCTGCTCTTAATCTGTGCAGATTTAATCTAGATATCTCCAAGGCTGTGTACGGAAGGACACAAAGCTGAAAGCCGAGGGCGCCCATGTGACCAAGGCTGATGTTCAGAAAGAGACGCAGACAGGAGGATTCTGCCCACCGATAAAGTAGGTGGAGAGTCAATAGTTTGAAAAGACAACATAAAAGAGAGAGAGGAAAAAAAAAGCCTCTTTCCTCCGTTCTTTCCTCTGATCCAGCTGGGAGTTGGTGGGGGGGGAAGGCACTGGAAAGAGAAACCTTTTCTCAGGGGAAGAGGAATCATGTGTTCTCAGGGCCGAGAACGCCACTGCAAGCACCTACTGTTCCCAAGAGGAAAAAATAAAACAGTAATGGTGTCACCATCTACCAGCTTGATCTAATGTTCCGTGAGGCACACACAGCCCGACCAGTTGCCAAAACAAGTGAGAAAGAAAGAAAAAGGAAGACGACGTCACATAACTTGCCTGAGCCTTTGACCACTGCCCTGTATTTCTCAACACAGAGAATCCACTCTGCCTTTTCTGAATGACACCATCTGCTTCTGATATTGGGAAGAAGCTGAAAGAATTGGGGTCACAGAGGGGATTGAAATCGGCCTTTCCCACAATGTCTATTGTGAAGGGACCTTCGTAGCTCATGGGATGTCGTCCCTAAAAAGAGCCAGTCAGCAGGGAGGGGGTGCGCATGATACAGAAAGGAAAGAACAGATTTCAAAGAGGGCTTTAAACTAGAACCGACTGATGAAAAAAATAGAATGAGAGTTTGTGGAGAAGAACAAAAGGTGGAGGACAGGTCAAGGGAGGAGGGGAGCAGCTCAACAGGATAAGTGGCCCGTTCTCTAGGATGGCGGGGTGTGATTCTAAAATTACGAACAAGAAAAGGACAGAATCTAGGGTATGATCAGAATTATGACTAAAATGGCCTTAGAGAGGCTGGAAACAGGAAGCACAAAGCAGAGCAGGCTAAAAAGAAATGGTTTCATAAAGATTCCCAGTAGGGAAGACAGAAGAAAACAAGTCTTTCCATAACATTCCCCAGGATCCATCAAACAAAGTTCTTCCCATCTAGAAGGCTGTGGAGACCACACAGTATCTGGACCAGGTATGCTCCTGGTTATCAGGTGCTAAAGCAACGAAGCACATTTGGAGGATGACTCTGCTCAGAATAAAACCTCAACTCTGCACCGTGATGGATACCAATGAGAGGTATAGAGGAACAGGCCTCGATCAAGAACTCACGCACCTCGGCTCTGATGGGGTTAAACTGGCAGAAGGAACAAGAGGAAAGATGCATGGGGGGGGAAGCAAGGAACTTGAAATAGGAGAACCACTGTAGACATTTATAGCAATTTAAGACAGAACATGGCTTTTGGACAGGAAGGTCAATATACTCACCCAAATTACAGAATTAATTTTTTTTACGTGTATTTATTTGAGAGGGCGAGAACGTGTGCATGTGCAGGCCGGGGTGGGACAGAGAGAGTTGAGAGAAAGAGAGAGAGAGAGAATCTCAAGCAGACTCCACATTTAGCACAGAGCCTGATGTGGGGCTCGAACCCACAAGCCGTGAGATCATGACCTAAGCCAATATCAAGAGTCAGACACTTAACCGACTGAGCCACCCAGGCGGCCCCAGAATGAATTTTAAGAATGGTTATTGGGGCGCCTGGGTGGCGCAGTCGGTTAAGCATCCGACTTCAGCCAGGTCACAATCTCGCGGTCTGTGAGTTTGAGCCCTGCGTCGGGCTCTGGGCTGATGGCTCAGAGCCTGGAGCCTGTTTCCGATTCTGTGTCTCCCTCTCTCTCTGCCCCTCCCCTGTTCATGCTCTGTCTCTCTCTGTCCCAAAAATAAATAAACGTTAAAAAAAAAAAAATTAAAAAAAAAAAAAAAAAAGAATGGTTATTTTCATCGTGCACAGGTGCTAGTGGACTACATTCTCACAATTTTCTGGAAGTTGGTTTATTCCAAAGGTAAAAGTTGGGAAGCCTGTAAGAACGCAAACCAAAAGGACTGGTATATAAAGTTTAAAATACACTGAGTAGGGGGTCATACTACAACACATTGAGGTTACCTCTGGGTTAATTTTCTGTATTAAAAAAAATTTTTTTTAATGTTTGTTTATTTTTGAGACAGAGAGAGACACAGCATGAGCAGAGGAGGGGCAGATAGAGGGGGAGACACAGAATCCGAAGCAGGCTCCAAGCTCCGACTGTCAGCACAGAGCCTGACGCAAGGCTCAAACTCACAGACCACGAGTTCATGACCTGAGCCGAAGTCGGATGCTTAACCGACTAAGCTACCCAGGCACCCCTCTGTATTTTTTTTTTTTTAATTAAAAATAACCAGGGCGCCTGGGTGGCGCAGTCGGTTAAGCATCCGACTTCAGCCAGGTCACGATCTCGCGGTCTGTGAGTTCGAGCCCCGCGTCGGGCTCTGGGCTGATGGCTCAGAGCCTGGAGCCTGTTTCCGATTCTGTGTCTCCCTCTCTCTCTGCCCCTCCCCTGTTCATGCTCTGTCTCTCTCTGTCCCAAAAATAAATAAATGTTGAAAAAAAAAATTAAAAAAAAAAAATAACCAAAAGTAACACCAGGGGTAAAAAAAAAAAACAAAACAAAAACAAAAAAAGGGGGGGGGGGCAGGGGGATGACCAGGGTGGTGATGATGCTGATACTGCGTGGGCATGTACATGTTTGGTTCTCCAAAAAAGGAACAGAAAAGACCAACCGAATCAATAACAGGATCATCAAAAAATTAAAAGCCTCCTTTAATTGTCTGATTTGGAAGCAGAAGAGGCAATATTTGAGATGTAATGACCAATGTCTGATTCTCAGGAACACAAAAACTGAGTTAAAGACTTTGTCCAAAAATATAATGAAAATGTGATGTGCTTTTAAAAGGAAACAGATAAGCTTGCGTTTTTTCTGATCACTGAATTAATAATAATAATTGAATTGAAATAATAATTTCAATAATTGAAATAATAACTGAATTTAACAGCTCTTCTATGGAAAATGATTTAAAATACTAGATAAAATACAGAAAACATTTTCCCCAAAGTTGGCAAGAGAGTAAGAAACTAGATACTAAAATCCTAAGTGAAAGCAGAAACCTGGAGAGTTAAGAAGGACACAAGCTGTTTTTAACTTGAGGCATTTGCTGAACCAAATAAACTTGAGCTTCATTTTTAATAGCTTCAAAGAGTAAGAAGATAGAGAAATCTGAGCCCAGAACCACTCCCAAAGGGGGCACACATCTGCATTCAAAGTCTCAAAGAATTCTCATTAATAATTTTCGAAGGAAAATGAGCAGCTGACCAAGCACACAAGAAGACAGGCACCATGAGAAACAACGAAGAAAAACAGTGGAGCAGAAACAGACCTTCAGACAGAACAGATATTAGAATTCTCAGATAAAGAACATAAAAAAACTATGCTAATGTGTTTAAAGAAACAGAAGACAAGCTTTAAAATGAATGTAGGGAATAGAAAATTATTGTCTTAAATAATCTAGTAAACTTGCAAAAGAGCTAAATAAAATGTTTAGAAACCAAAAATACAGTAACTGAAATTTAAAACTCACTGGTAGGTTTAACAGCAGATTTGACAGGTAAGAATTAGTAAACTAGAAAATCAGCCAGAACTTACCCACAATGTGCACCAAAAGAGAAAGAAATGGAAAATATGAAAAAAGTTAGAGGTGATGCCTACTCAAATTCTCAAAAAGGAAGAAGGAAGGAGAAGAGACAATATGGGAGATATAGTGACCAATGATTTTCCAGAATTGATAAAAGATAGGGGCACCTGGGTGGCTCAGTCAGTTAAGCATCCAACTTCGGCTCGGGTCATGATCTCACGGTTCATGTGTTCAAGCCCTGGGTCCGGCTCTGTGCTGACAGCTCAACACCTGGAGCCTGCTTCAGATTCTGTGTCTCCCTGTCTCTTTCTGTCCCTCCGCCACTTGCACTCGGCCTCTGTCTCTCTCTCAAAACTAAACATTAAAAAAATTTTGTTAAATTTAAAAGATACCAATATATTTAAAAGTCCTGTTTATCTCAAGCAAGATAAATAATAAATCTGCATTTAGATGCATCACACTAAAAACTTTAGAAAACAAAAGACAGAGCAAAATTTTAAAACCAGCCAAAGAAAAAAGATCAACACTTTCAAAGCAAGCAACAGTTAGACTGACAGCTGACTTCTCATTAGCAATAACAGAAGCCAAAAGTCGATGGAATGTTATTTTCAAAGGATGTTCTAAGAAATCACTGCCAACGCAGAATTCTGTCCCCAGTCAAAACACCTTTCAAGAATGAGGATGATACAAAGATTCTTTCAGACACACAGAACAGAGAACTTGTCACCAGCAGGTCTTCACTCAAGAAAGTCATCTGGGATATACTTTAAACAAAAGGAAAAGGATCAGGTCTGAGATGCAGGAAGGAAATTAAAAGCAAAGAATGGTGAGTCTGTGGCTAAATCTAAATTATCATGGACCAAATGACAGTGGAGTGAAAATATGTTAAAGACAGAACTGAGACTAATAACAAAATTTTTTTAAAAATTGTTTTTGAACATTGCATATCAAGACCCCCACATGGGTAACACCCCGAAACCACCCACCATGGCCTGAGGACAGCATTCACCCCAAACAGTCCTCTAGTCTAGCAAGAAGTGACCCAAAGTGCCCAGGAAGCTATGTCGTGCCATAGGAAGAATGCTGGGGGAGATCAGAAAGTGTCTTTACTTTAATTTTTTCTTCATAGTGCTGTTCTTTCTGTTTCAGGTGCACCTCTAGGTGCTGGGCTGAGACCTGGGCCTCGCGGTGCTTCTCCTCCAGCTCCTGGACACAAAAGAACAGGCGGTCAGGTGTGCAAAGGGGAAGACATAGCTCATGTGTGTAGACATTCACAGGAAACATGACTCTGGCACCGGTACCACAAGCAACAGGCACGTGTTCCTTCGTCACTAGCCCTAAGGCTCTTGGGAAGGAAACCACCACCCATCCTTGGCTCTGGGTTTTCCAGGTCCAAGTAATCACACACATAGACACATAGCTGGTGGGCTGGGATCAGAACTCTGTCAGTGTGACAGGTCAGACAAACAAAGGCAGCTCTTCACCTGTGCACAGAGAAATGACAGTCACAAGGCAACATTTGAGAGTTTAGTGCAGCACAAAGCCCCTGACCACTGTCTTGAGCCTCAGGCCATTTTCACTGTCCCTTAAATGAGAAAAGTATCTTTAATTTCTTTTAACTTCCAAATTGCGTTTTTATGAGAAAAAATATTTTATATTTTCCTGATTATCAACGTGACTGCTCAAGAGCCCTAGCTGTGAAGAAAACTAATGTTACAGTTCAAACACTTGGAAGTTGGAATGATTTTTTTTCTTTTTTTTAACTGGTGTGTGGAGAATGTGACTGTCTGGGGACATTCACATCATATCAGGTTTATAGGATACAGAGCTAATGGAAACAGTAGAACATAAAATACACTGATAATAATGACGTAAATATGTATGCATATATATTAAAGACGGGAAGAGAATTTGGAGGAATATAAATAGTTTGGATTCCATGTTCCCTTCATTCTAAGATTTCTGCTTTTAAACAAAATTGTAATTCATTTGAAAATTATACCAATTCACTTGCTAATGTATCATAAACTGATTCTTACAAAAGGTGGCATTCAATCCACTGAAACACTCTGTAAACTGCAGATATCTGCATCTACATTAATTCTTGTGAATCTGGACCCATTAGTTAATTACTAATATCAAAAGTTATCACTCCAAGTTTTCATCTCTTCACATTGTTTTGAAATTTTTCCTTGAAGTGGAAGTAATTATGAGCATTCTGAAGAATGAGGAAATTATACAGGATGTGCCCATAAAATGGGGAAAAAATACTTTCAGATTCACATGCACATAAAATGTTACTGATTAAGCTTTTGAAATTCTAAAGTCTACAGCACTGACTTTGCTTCGGGGGCCAGTAAAGTGTTCAATTTTAAGAGCAGGTGCGCAAGATCTATTGCAATGCAACAGATGTGATCTTGAGAAGTTGAATGTAAACAGGATCTTAATTAATAAAAACATACTTTAAGGGCTTTATGTGCACTAAAGGATCTCCTGCAATGACTTCTTCCATTTAAGCAAAAGATTTTGCTGTCATGAGAACCCCAATTACCTGTTGTGAAAAGTCTTATCAGAATAGCAAATATTTTAAAGCAATTGACATTTGGGGATCTGTTTCCAAGCACCATCATTATATAACAGTATTAAGGACCTCCTTTGCCCATGTCCTGGATATTTCACAGCCTGTCAGCACATGGTTCTTGAGCAACAGGCACTTTCCGATAAATGAAGGCACAACCACAAAGGTGCTTGGGCAGGTGGCAAGATACCCTTGAACAAAGAAATCTGTTTTGCTCTTTCTTTATGTTAGGAATCACTTGATAATCATCTTTTCTTAGTTTCAGTCCTCCTAAGACAGCACAGGAACGGAAAGCAGAATCTAAAAATAGGTCAAATGCTCAGATACCTGAACCTGAGAACTTTTAACACCCAGTTTCTGATCTATGTATGGATGGGAGTTTACAACACAGAATCCAAAAGTCCAGAGAAGTCTATGCTCCTACATTTTAATTGCAAGTGAATCTTTGGAAAAGTAGATATCCTAAATCTGATTTCTTGGTGGTTTGGCATTTTTTGTTGTTGTTGTCATTTTTTTAAAATGTTAACTTTGCTTATATGTATAAGATCAGACTCTTTGGTCCTGCTATGCAAACGCTGTTGTTCACTGCTACATTTCCAGCTCCTAGAACAGTGCTTGGCACATAGTAGAAGCTCATTAAATATTTGTTGAATGAATGAATGAACACATCGCCATTAAACAGAGAAACACTTTGCAACCACAAGAGACTTAACCACTTTGTTTGCACCAAGCAAGGGATAGAGTGGTGGGATCTTGGTGGGATCTAATTTTACTCACGATAAAATTCACACACTTGACAATCGCCAAGAGAAACTCTGATGAGGGAACAAGAGAACAGAAAGGGCAGACTAACGGTCACATTTGCCTCTGTGTGCAGACGTATATACGAAGACTGTGTGTGAAAGCAAAACAATTTAACCAATCTCTCTTTCACCTGTTTGCTCAAGAGCATCCGTATCTTCGTGCATATATGCAAACATAGACAGGCAAAGTTTTGAAGGGCTTCGGGGGTAGTTTTGGTATTAAGGGCAGGCCTGTAAGTTGGCCATTCTTGAGTTCATTTGGCTGCAGGTGACTCAATTCCCAGAAGTGATGCAGAGATGACAGAGAGAGGTGCAGGGCCCTGCTCACCGCCTCGCCTCCTTATGGCAGAAAGGAACAGTCACCCACCCCAGAGGGTCCCCTAGGGGCAGGGGGAAGGGACCATGAACAGACTCCATGTCATCACTAAGACTCCCAAACAGGGCACACATTCCTGGCTTGGGGACTGAGATCCAAGGACAGTCCTTTCAAAAAGTTCACCTGCCTGGGACAAAACTTCAACACATCTGCAAGTACTCCCAGAGCCAGGCTTCCTTGATGAAGTTAATCTGGTCACCAGAGCCGAAAACAGAATCATGATGATTTACAAACCTAAAAAAAGACCTGCTACATCTAAGGAAATTAAGGAGGGGGGCGGGGAACAATCCTAATAACGGAATGTGGCAGAGAGAGTGAGTGGGTGAACACGGATCTATGACAAATACTACTCTGAGAAAAACAACCCTGCGTGACTAATTTCTTTCTTCTCCAAAAGCAAAAATCTGGGCTTTGGTCTTAAAGGTCTAAATCCCTGCTGTTTGTTTTTTTTTTTTTTTTAAGTTGGCCTCGCAAAGTTAACAGCCATACAAAACTCTGCTGATGGTGGTACGTAAATGCTCCCGTAAAAACGTTTAACGGAAATGACAGAGGATGCGCGTTCGTGTTTTTAAAATGTCAGGCAGTAGCAAACAGAGCAGAAAAGTAATAATTACGGATCTGTTACCGGTGCTGAAACGTCCGACATTTCGTTATTCGTGCTATCCTAGGAATGTGGCAGACACTGAAACCACTTCTCTCCATTCGCCTACTCGGAGATACCTCCCCTGTTGACGGCAGGCCGTTCTTCTTTTCACCCCCTTCCCTCTGCAACCTCTAACCTGTTGGTCTTTTAACTTTTCAGCTTTTGTTCCTGCTCACCAGAATTTTATCAGCCATCTGCTGGATCTGTTGGGATTTTGTCTGGATGTCATCCTTCAGTCTGTTTTCTCTACGCTCCATGGTCTCTAGCCTCTTTACCTTGTTCTCCAGAGAATGGCGGCGTTCCTGTAGATCATGAATCAATCAGAGAGTTTTAATGGAGTAACCGCTATGGGCATAGCGCCTGCACCGAGGGAGAGCGGCCTCGAGAAGCATACGCGCAAGGCAGGAAGAGAAGTCTCGGGCATCCGAAGCAACAGTGAGGAAAAATAAGATTTCTAGAATCCAAGTACTCGGTTGTGTGGGTTACAAGAGTGCATTCATTCATTCAAATATTTACCAAGCACCTACTATCTGCAAAGTATCACACTAGGCATCACGGAAAATACGGAGGCGAAGCCGACATAATTCCTGCCCTTGGAAAAGATAAGACAAACACAAAGAAACATAATATAGGTTAAGACGGGGAAGGGCCATACAGAAAATAGGTACAGAGTGCTGTGGGAGGCTGCAGGCAGGAGAGAGGCCTTTTCACCGAAAGCTGAAGGGAGAAGTCACAGAGATGTGAGCTTTGGAGGGCGGAGGGTGGGAGGTGAGGGTGGAAGGCCCTTCGGATGAAGGCAGATGCATTAGCAGAAATACGGAGGGGTAGGCAGCCAGTTTAGGCTGAGGCGAAGCCTCCCATGGCTCAGCATAAGATGCTTTAGGGGACAGAGTAGCAGAAAAGCTGAAAGGGGGCACTTGTGAGTCAAATGGTTCAGAGTCTCATGTACCAAGCTGAGGGGTGCACGCAGGGCATAGAGAAGCTCTAAAAGCTTTGGGATGGGGCAGGGGGTGCTGATGAGCCTTGTGTTGAGGCCCATGAGTCTTATATCATATGAGCCAGCTGGGGGGAAGGGAAGACGGGGAGCGGAGGGCCAAGAAATTACTTAGTGTGCTCATCTAAGGGAAAGAAGGCCTGGGCCACGAGAAGGCCCACAGAAATGGCAAGCAGGGGTGAAGGGGAGGTGCGGGGGGAGACAGCGTGGCTGGATTTATAGGACTGAGTGGCTCACCGAATGGCAGGGGGGCAAGGAGAAGTCACGATGTCAAAGTTTCAAGCCAGGGGGTGACCAGATAAATGACAGTGGCCCTGGCTGGCATGAGGAGATTAAGAAGGGAGCCCCACTCGTGGGGGAAGATACTGAGTTCATTCTAGAGTTGATGCACCAGCCGGCACCGAGGCAGGGAAAGCAGAGGGCCCAGCAACGGGGTGGGGGGATGGTTAAATCAACTCCGATCTGTTCTGTGGAACCATCACCGAGGAGGCGGCGGCGGCGGCGGGGAGGCGGAGTGAAGGGCAAGTGTTACTTTTTATTCTATATTCTTCAGTACTGTTCAAAATTTTTACAAGATGATACTCATGTGTTCCCTGTATAATTATTTCAAAGATTTCAACAACAACAACAACAACAACAAAGAATTCGAGGGAGAGAAGAGGCCCAAAATCTAGGCCTGGGGGCCATCGACACACGGGTAACAGGTGAAGCCTTGAAAAATAATGTTATTAACACCATGGGGAAGAGGCAAGGAAAAACAAGGGTGCAGAGGGAAGAAAACTCAGGATGGAATTACACTTCATCTACTGAACATAAATCCTCGCAGCATAGTGAGGTCCGAGGAAAACAGAAAGGCAAAGCTTTTAGCAGAACATCTTTCTACCTGAAGCTGCTGTGACCCATCTCTTTTTCCCTTTTGGGGAAAACATTGCCACTCCTCTCAAGCTTCAAAGGATTTGCAGAAGGGAAAGTGGTTTGGTCAGACATAAGCAAGAGGTGGTTCTGCAGTGTCTTTCCCTCCGCACGGCCCAAAGCTGGTCAGCAGCTCACAGGCGGCCACACCGGGACCCAGGCTCAGTCCACCGTGGGCTGAGGTCCCCTGCTCACCTCGGCCTCCACCAGCTTCTTTTTTATGCCTTCAGAGGAGTCCTCACGGTTCTGCAGCTTCTCCAGTTCACGCTCGGCTCGCTCCTTTGCCTGGCGGATATTCTGCAGCAGCTCAGTGGCCTCTGTGCTGGCTTTTACAGCCTGCCCGGAGAGGAGGGACAGGAGACAGATGGCCAGACTTACTCACATGAAAAGATGGTGACAATCTCCTCAACAAGAAAAGTCAGGTAATGCGAAGTATATATGTATCATATCCATCTTCAAAACCTGTAAACATTCACTTGATTCTGTATTTTTGTCTATGCCCAAGCGCACATCACTGAATTTGGAATGCATCTTACAGTTAAAATGGACAGCAATTTTTCCTTCTTGGGGTGCGCAGATAAAGGTGTATCTGATGGTTGTTAGTACCTTAGCTTCAGTGCAACGTAGTAAATGTAAACAAAAAGGGTCTAGTGGGCTTATCTGCCCAGGTGTTAATGCCTCACAGCATTAATTTTCACCTTACTTAATTATCTCCTTTGCTAATTAGGGATTTTTTTTTACTACTTTTATAAGAAAACAAAATAAAAACTATACTTTAAACTTTTTTTTCAAATAAATACCTGCCAAAGGATATAACAGCCACAGATGCACTGGTAATTCATAAATCTGTGCTTAAAAGAAAAAAACAGCTAAACCTTTGGAAGTTAATTTTCATTTGGGTCTTGACTATACTGTAGCTCTTATAGCACCAGAGCAAAGATCTGAGCATAAGAAACCAATAGTCTCACACTTACCTGCTTTGAAATATGATTTCTAAAAAGCAAAAACTGCAAAGAAAACTTGAACACTAGCACCATCCAATATGGGAGTCACTAGCTAGACATGGCCCCTGAGCACTTACAATGTGGTTGGTGTGACTGGAAAATTGATTTTCAGTTTTACTTATGTTTTAATTCATTTAAAAGCTGAAACAGTGTAAATATTTTAGTATTGACACATGCAGCAATGATATTTTGGATATATCAGATTAAATAACTGTATCATCCAAATAACTTCATCTGTTTCTTTTTGCCTTTTTAATGTGGCTACTAGAAAATTTAAAACTACACCAGGAGCTGACATGTGTGGTTGGCATCACACTTGTAGTGTAGAACACAGTTCTAGACAGAAACATGAATCCTCATACAAACTTCTAGCTGAAAGAGGATGGGAGAGGCTTTCATTACTGAGCTCAAGGACAGGTAAGAAGGGGCAGATTCAGGGAGAAAGAAAATGTGGTCTATCCACACAGTGGAATATCACACAGCCTTTATTTATTTTTAAGTTTATTTATTTGTTTTTGAGAGAGAGACAGAGTGCAAGCTGGTAAGGGGCAGAGAGAGAGGGAGACACAGAATCCGAAGCAGGCTCCAGGCTCCGAGCTGTCGGCACAGAGCCCAACCCATTAACCGTGAGATCATGACCAGAGCCGAAGTCGGATGCCCAACCAGCTGAGCCACCCAGGCACCACACATAGCCTTTCAAAAGAAGGAAATCCTGGGGCGCCTGGGTGGCTCAGTCGGAGAAGCGTCCCACTCTTGATTTCGGCTCAGGTCATGATCTCACGCTTCCTGAGATCAAGCCCCATGTCAGGCTCTGCACTGGCAGTGCGGAACCTGCTTGAGATTCTCTCTCTCTCTCTCTCTCTCTCTCTCTCTGCCTGTACCCTACTCTCTCTCTCAAAATGAACAAATAAACATTAACAAAAAAAAAAAAAGAAGGAAATCCTGTCACACTACAATGTGGATGGACCTCAAGGACATCACGTTAAGCAAAATAAGCCAGTTAACAAAAGAACAAATATTGTGTGATACTACTCATATGAGGTATCTGAGGTAGTCCACATCACAGAAACAGAGGGAGAACGGTGGTTTACCAAAGGCTAGGGAGAGGAAGGAAGGAGAATTAGCAGGTAAAGAGTCAGTTTGGCAAGATGGAAAAAGTTCTAGGGATTCACTGCACAACAATGTGAATATCCACGACACTACCAAACTCTATACTTAAAATGACAGCACTTCAGAGACAGTAAATTTAGTGTTAGGTGCTTTTTAACCACAACTTAAAAGAAAAAAAAAGTAAGAAGAGGCTCTATTAAACCAGGCCAGGAAACACATTCGCATTCCTGATGCGACAGGCATGTCTCAGAATCACATTCATTCCAGTCTTTTCGTTGGCATTTCCAGTGTTTGGCTGAGAGGAGGGTCATTAGCCACCAATGCACAGGATGGTGTAAACCAAACACACCCCCTCCCCCACCCCGAGCTGACTCCCCAGTTCCCCCCAGCCCTCCAGTGGGCAGGAATGCTGCCCACAGTTTCTCACTGGAAGCAGTTTGGGTCATGAACAACACCTGCCTCTCTTACAAATGTGCAGAACAGGGAGCCTGGCCCCCTGAAGGGAAAGAAGCTGGCCTCTTGGCCTCTTGGGTTCTGTCGTAGTATAATTAGAACTTTTACTTGAGTGTCTCGCACAGCTTGGTTTTTAAAAATAAACACTGCTGACATGTCTCAAAAGGAAAAAACTATATTCAGAGCTCTGATATTTTCAGGTAATAGCTCACTCCCCCTTCATTTTCCTTGGTGCTGGCTGACTAATTCGGTCTCTCTCATCTTTCAGGCTCCGGGACAAGGCAACGAAAAGTATTTGGAAATGAGGGGTAAGTTCCCCAAAAAGATCACCTCAGGCTTACCTTTTCCAGCTTGTCTTGGAGCTCCTGAATTTTGAGCTGTTGCTCAGCATTGATCTATAATTAAAATCCCGGGAAATAAAGCAAAAGGTAAATTGGCATTAACGTCTTGCTACATTTAGCGCAGTTCTATTTTCTGAAGGTTTCTCTGGGGTCTTTTTGTTCTGTTTTCCAGTGCCTACTAACGGAGAGGAAGACCAGTGGCCTATCAGAGAAGCCTTTGAATGTCCCAATGCAAACCTCCATGCTGACAATCTCCCCAGAACCAGCAACATACCAGCAACACACCAGCAAGAGAATCGAGGTTGCCGGTGCCTTAAGACTATGGAAATTTTCACGTGTGTTTTCCTAAGAGTCTCGGTTTGTCTGTTACTCTGATCGGGCATGATAAAAAATGAAGTGTCTTGTACCCCTCCTGGAACCACACCTAAGTTAAACATGCTTGCCCACAGATTGGCCATCAAAATAAACCTAGAAGAGAGTTCTCGGTCCATTGCAAAAGCATTCTTAACCAATGACTGGCCATGGAGAATAGCATTTAAAAGATTATCTACCAAAAATAGCAACACCAATAATGGAAAATACCTTCTCTAGTTTGGAATATTCTCCCACTTCAGGCTTCCCTTGATCCTTAGCCTGTAATTTAAGAGATAAAACATATTGGGAAATCTCAAGAGCCTTAAAGTCATATAAAGACAACACCGCCTGCTGTACTTTCTACCAAGAAATAGAAATTATTTGGCTGTTTTCTGTGGCCAAATAATGATAATGATGACGATGATGATAAATAAGTTATCTTCTATAAATAAGGACCAGGAGCTTTGCAGAGTATTCCATTATTCCCCAAACGTACACTGATTAAGCTAGTATTCCCTTTATTCTTGCAAAGACCATCCAGGAGTCGACCCCCCAAAACAGCCTTCTGGCAGGTGGCTGGCTACCTTCATGAGTTTATGCTGACATTCTGTGGCTTTCCGCTTGAACTCTTCAGCAGCGAGCCGAGATTCTCTCAACTCCGATTCATAGAGATCACTCCGTCTCCTCGCTGAAACGAGGTCCTCTTCCAGCTGATTCATCATTAACCTCATTTCTTCCACTTGAGCCTGGTACTCCTAAAGAGCAGGCAAGGGAAGAAGGACGAACTTTAGAACTCCTAAAAGAAAAGACAGGCAGTGAAGACAGAAGGCCATGGACCACGGAGGGAAGATGCACATTGAAGGCTGACTGGCAGAGAAGAGACCCAGGGAAAAGGTGGACAGCGACAGGCAGAAGGGAGAGGTGTAGGGAGGGTGAGGAAGAAGCAAAGAACATTAAATCCTTCAACTATTTTAACGTAGATCATGTATCATTAGTAACACCATTTGGAACACATGTGCCTGTACCTAATAAGATCCTCTGAGCAAATAATACTGCACAAGTAGCACAGAACCTTAAGGCATCTGCAACACAGGAGAGCTGAAAGGGATGTTCTTTAAACCACCAGGATAAACTGCTTACATGTAGCTTTCCTCCAAGGGTAATCATTTATATAGATTTGTCCTTTAGAAGTCATGTGCTCCTAACACAATTAGATATGGTACTAGTTTTAAAATTAACCTTTCAGACTGCACAAGGGGGTAATTGGAAATCTCCGTGGAAAGACTCTTGGAAGGTGAAACTCATCATGTCGGTTTCTCACCATTAATTTCTCTGGGCCCAAAACTGAATGATGAACTTAACGTTGCTCTTGAAATGCAAGTCACCCAGAAATCTGGAAGAGTCAGAAAGCACTGGCTCTGGTCAAAATAACTTGTGAGGACAACTCCGGAGAAAGAATTATCTTTTTCCCTTGAGCAAACCTCTAAAGTGATCCAAACAGCCTGACCTTTTCCAAAATGAATTTCTAAAATCAAAACAGAACATTTGAATTGGTTTTTCAAAAATTGGATTTACCAGGAGAAATGGGCAGTGGTTTTGAAAACTTTGGGGCAAAGTATGAAAATATTCTCTGTTAGCAAAACCAAAGCTTATGCATATTAGGATTTGAATGAGAATGGAGCCAGTCAAAGGTGCCTTGAGGCAGGGGTAGGGATACAAAATGAAAAGAACAAGGAATTGAATCAAGACTATCTTTGATACTCACAATATACATCTCTAAGATCTGTTCTCCCAAGAAATAATTGAAGCGGTATCACTTGAACAAGGACATGTTAACCAGTAAAAACAATAATTGGTTTTTTCAGTAGCAGGGTAGAAAGCAAACCTTTCATCCCATTGTACCAAGCAATACCCCCAGATGCACATTAAAGCCGAGGTGATATTCTTATGAAAATTGGATAGTTTCCATGCAAGCACACCTCTCTGTATAACTGGGAAGGGAAAAAAAAATGAGTCCAGAGTGGAGCATGGTCTCATTTCACTCCCTCCCACCCATAAGCATACTATTGTTGAAGGTCAAGCCCAGAAGTCACGGGGCACCAGGTTTTCTGGGTGATGCATACTAAGTGGGTGACACGGGTTATATAACCAGAGGTCTTCATAAGCTGCTCACAATTATCTGAACTGACAGAGTGGAACACGAACCGAATTATGTGAAATGATATATCCTTTATTTACATCTGTTACTTTCTAGACCCCTTGGTCAGAAATGCGCTATGACTTTCAAAAGGCTCTGGGCACCGTGCCTTCCTGCACCCCTTCCTCCATTAAAAAAAAAAATGTATTAAAAACTATATTTTAGAGGCATCTGGGTGGCTCAGTCGGTTAAGCGTCTGACTTCGGCTCAGGTCGTGATCTCACGGTTCGTGAATTCGAGCCCCACATCTGGCTCGCTGTTATCAGTCTGTCAGTGTGGAGCCCACTTCAAATCCTCTGTCCCCCTCTGCCTGCCCCTCCAACGTGCACCGCTCTCTCAAAAATAAACCTTTTTTTTTTTAAATCTGTATTTTACAACAGCATTCATATAAAGACAAAAACATTAATATTATCTATGAAAAAGTTCCTTTGACCTAAAAGCTCAACTTTTATCTTCTGATTAAAAAAAAAAAAAAAAAAAAAAAAAAAAGGTAAACATTTTATGGGTCCCTAAAACTACTGTGGCCCTGCTCACAGGCACAAACACCAAGCTGTAGTGGAAGCAAAGTTCTGAGAGAAAATCTTGGGTATCTTTTATCCTCAAGCTCCTTTTTCTGTCTGGAAATTGTCAGTGAGAAGGGAATGTAATTTTCGTGTTTTGTCAAGAGCAAGGACAGAGAGTTGTTCCGTCCCCTCAAAACGTTCCTCTTTCCTGAGCTGTCAGCACCCAGGGGGAGGAAGGCAAGAATCAGACAACATCTCTATCAGCATTCTGAGCTCTTGGGGTACACAGCTTATTCCACGTCATCTGTTGAGCTGCTGTTATTATGCCGCCTATATCAAGGAAATCCTATAAATCCAACAGCTAACCAAATCCCTGCTTCAGGAAAAAGTCTGAGAGAAAAGAATCAGATCTGTTTCCAAGGAGAGAGAACAGTTGTATCTCAGCATGGGATGGATTGTAGGCCAGCGTTGAGTGGGGTCAAGATGGGGAACCACGGACAACGTTCGAGGTCCACACAAAGTAAGTCTTCTGAATGGAGCCTCAGATATCATAGGAAGATAGTATCAGACATAGTCCTATTCAGTCAGAAATCCCAAAACCCCAGTGCCTTCTGTGTGACCCAGACTTCCACTTCCCTTCCTGAGGAAGGGCAAAGGGCATCAGTCATCTCTAGTAATGGTGCCTGAATCCAACTGTCATGTAAGGCTCTTAGGTGTTTTTATTTTACACCAAATGCAAACACTCTACAGGGGGTAGCTAGGCAGAAGCAAAATGTTTAGAAAATAAAATAATAAATAGCTGTATGGAAATTAGCTTTTGAGAGAAACAGTAGGGAATAAATGCCAAATCTGGGAGGAATGGACATGCTGCAAACCAACTACTATGGGTCTGCTGAAGAGCAGGAAATGCTTGCTCCTGGACTGCAGACATCGCGGTCTCCCAAAACTCACTTTAATAGATCCATCTTCCGACGAGAAATAAAATCCGAAACTGAGAAGTTTTCTGCCCCCCCCAACCCCGCCCCGCGGAACTTTTAGCAATCATTAAATCTAAACCTCCACATGTATGCCAACTGTGGTATGAATCATCAAAGGCAGTTCTTTGAACTCAACCACCAGCATGCACCTTTTCAAAATGTCCTGATAATTCAGTTTCTATGGAATTCACGGACACCAGCTGCTCCCTCTGCTGGCCAAATGCAGCTTTCATTTCCCCAGGATGTCACCAAAAAGCAAATCTCCAAAACACATTGAACTAATGGGACAAAAAGAATCCTATCTCTTGAAACTTTTAGGATGAAAACCTATGTTGATAAAAGGGGCAATGAGTCAACTGTCAGAGCAGATTTTTCAAACTCTCTGTAACCTTCAAAATCTCTAAGATTAGTATTGGTGTTCAGAACAGATTGCAACATTTCCTTTGCAGGTTATTTATAACATCTTTATCAAGCAGGAGGATATTAACTAACCACTTTAAAATATTAAGGTGATAAAGAGATCAGGCCAACAAAGTCCCCAAAACAATCATTCCATCTTTAAAGAAGAGTTAACGGACCGAATGATTTGCAGGAGTTTCTTGTATTAGCACCACCCAGATGGCTAAGTTTGTGCCACCCAGAGACAAAAATGCTCATTGCCATCGCTGCTTCCATTAGGTTTCCTGAAATGAATGAGAGTTGCCTGGCAGCTGATAATTCAGCTCTCCAATTGCTCACTGCCATCTCTTCATTAAAGTTTCTATTTACAGTTTCTTCAAAGGACAGAAAAATCCATGCTAAAAAGGAAACAATGAGGCGAAGTAAAAATGAACCATCTAAAAAGAAAACCCTTTTAGAAAGGAAAAGAGAGAGACAGAGTAAGCTTTTTAAACATCTTGATTCTCTTTTCTGAACACTCAGGGGATGGCTTTCTGCACTCAGATTCCCCGCGTTAATTCTGACTCGGCTTTCGCTGCTCAAACTCTTCTTCTATATCTTTATAGACGCTACGACTTATCCTGTCTTTTCCCAAAAACTTAAAGTGCATCTGAGAAGCTATGTAAAAGTATTTCATTGTTTTGGTGGTCTAAAGCAGAGATTGGCAAACTGTTTCTCTAAAAAGCTAGACAGTCAGCCATCTCTGCTTTGTAGGCCATATGGTCTTTGTCCCAACTACCCACCCCTGCCATTGTAGTGTGATAAGCAGCCAAGGACACCACATAAATGAATGGGCAGCTGTGTTCCAATAAAACTTTGTTTATGGATGCTGAACCAAGCATCCACATAATTTTCCATATAATTTTCACATGTCTTGAAACATTCTTCTTTTCTTTTCTTTTTCCCCCCCAACCAGTTAAAAATGCAAAAATCAATCTGAGCGTGTGGCCATGGAAAACAGGTGGTGAGCCAGATTCGCCCCATAGGCCGCAGTTTGGCCACCTTTGTTCTAAACCTACACCTTTAAGTGAAATGAGTAGCCAGGATGGGGTGCAGACCTCAAAAGGAGCTAGAACACGCGCTCCACCGTTTACATAAACCATGGAGAATCTAGTTTTCAAATGACCTACATAGCTCTCTCTCCTCCTCCCAACCCCCGCTTCCCTCTCTCCACCCTCCCCCCACCCGCCCAAACACGCCGCTCTTGGAATCAGAGGTCCGAGGTGCAGCCCTGCTCCCCAGCATCAGGTCATACCTGCTCTTTGATTTCCTGGAGCTTCCGGCTCTGCTCTCTGATGTCATGGAGAAGCTGAAGCGCTTTGTCATCCTCCTGGGACACCTCCATCCGTGCTTGCTCCAAACTTCGCTTTAAGCTCTAAGGAAAGCAAAAATTTTAATAGGGATGCCCTGTGGTGCCTGCTCTGTTTGCAAAGATTCATTAAGGGAGCTGCAAGCTGCTTCGCGGACACCAAGACGGTTTCGGGTGACGGAGCAAAGTTGACAACTTCCAGTTGGTTGCTGGCTCCGGTTTTCATCCTGTAAAAACCCTTTGGTTCAAGAATCATCATCTCAACCTTGTGACCTCGTGGGTCCAGCCTGAAACTTCATCACAACCTGCCTCCTACCGCCATCTACCTGTCCTACCAGATACTTACTTGTACGTTCAGGACTAAAAACCAATGAGGTCCCTTAGCCTTTTGTTAAACCACCATGGGGACAGCTACAGAGTCTTTTCTGGAATATCAGTTATTAGAGGGCTCTCCGGTATAGGTCCCTCTTTCAAAGCAGCAATGACTTCCTTCTTCCCTAGTTGTCATTTAAGACTCCGAGAAGTCTATTTCCACCTCCTGGCTTACGTCTCCTGGACACCTTTCATCCATAAGGTTCCCTCAATGCTTCAGTGGCACTGAAATACATATCTGAAATACAACTTCACCCACCACTGAAAGGCAGCCAAATCTGGAATGGAAACATAGCAGTTATTCTTAATCAGCCACGTTCTATAGATTTCCTTCTCCCTTGTGAAAAAAACTTGAAAAATGTGGGATTCAACTTCTTAAGACTGTTTAATTGGCCACATTAAAAAAAACACCTGAATGAAAAATTTAACGAGACAATGGAGAAGACAGTCTACTCTTGTGAAGGAAAGGAGAAAAAAAAAAAAGTCACATGGTAAATAATGACAGAGGGTCTGGGTTTTTACAGGCTGAGTCTTCTTGTTGCTACACTGGTTCTAGGCGATGGAAAACTGATCTTGGGCGGATTTGTTTATTTAAGAGTTGGGTTCCTGAGGCTGATCGTGTTGGACAGGATATAGACCAGAGAGGTTGGGATGGGAGGTGTTAGGACCCTCTGTAGCTCACTGCGGTGACAACTATGACAGTATCCAGGCTCCGCAGCCTACCTGGACTCCTGGAGCCCAGTCTCGCTGTTCTGGGACCTCCCGCCTGGCTCACTGCCAATCACACACCTTGCCTTTGAATACTCCCTCTCTCTCTACTGTCTGCCATTGGCTGTGATGTGCCTCATGAAGCTGTCATGAAACAGGATGAGACACACACGACAGGAAGTGCCACCTCCGAGGGAAGGGGACTTTGGGGAAGGCTCACACTGCATTCTGTGATGTAGGTAGCAAGGTCCTGCTCCAGGAGGGATCTCTGAGTCTCAGAGGCCTTCAGCTCCACCTCCTTCTGACTAAGCACAGCCTCCACCTCTGACACTCTCCGATGTAACCGGGTCATTTCCTGCTCCATCTGAAACAGACACATCGACAGGTTAAAAGGGCCCGTGGAGGTTCGTCAGGAGCAATCAAATCTCAAGCAGCCGCCGAAACCACCTGGTGGTCTGGGCTGGCGTTAATTCGCCAAAGGTTGGGAAGGAGATACCATTGCTTCTTCGCCCGGGAGTGCACAGTTCTTCGTAAGGACAGTCACCAATGCTAAGTCACTCCTCTCATCCAAGACTCGGTTCACACTTGGTCACTTCTCTAGCCCAGTGAGCAAGGAAGCCACAATCATCATTTTTCACCTGTATGCTTTTTGGGTTTAGTTTGGCTTTCTGCACACGTCACTTTAATTTTATCCCAAATCCATCTTGATCCCCCCCATCTCCTTGCAAAGATCTAGAGGACAAATCCAGGACAGGGCAAGGAGATATGTATTCGTCTGCACTCTTAGGAGTCCCAGGCAAGTAGTGGGTTTTATGAGCTTCCAGAGAGCTGCCCCTAGGCAGGAACAGTGAGCGTTAAGAGACGTTGAGCATAGTCAACACAGTGGCCGCAGTTACATAAGCAGGAGTTTTAAAGGACTAAGAAGAGAGACTTCGCATCACTCAAAGCGGATGGGATGCATCTCGGCCACAGGTGAGGACCCACGCCACCTGCCGGAAGAAGCAGACATCTGGCTGGGTCATGCTGAGGAACGGGCCGTTTTAAATCCAGGGCCTCCTCTGGTTAAGATTTAAAGGATTTACGGCAACGTCAAGGCCTGAATTCATCTCCCTCTGAGCTGCTGGAGGCGAGACTTCAGCGAGGGAGGGAGCGCCTCGCCCGCTGGGTATGGATCAGGTGGCTCAGCGCCAGCAGCGGCCCCGGGCGGATCCCTTGGCATAGATTGACGGGAGGATCCTGGAGCAAGGAGGGAGGCCGGCTGCGGAAATAAATACCTTGTGGCACTTGTCCTGGGAGTCTTGCAGCTCTTTGCTTTTGATGAGAAGTTTCTTTTCCATGGAGCTAGTCTTGGCAGGGGAGTCCAGACTTGACACAACAGACCTAGATACGAAAACCAGCGTTAAGGTGGCCAGCAGATGGTTCTGAAAAAGCCGCTTTCAGAAACTGCGGCAGAGAGGACAGACCTGCCGGAGTTCTGTGGCTGTCAACAGAGCTGGCTTGAGAAGGTTCTGATGACATCAAGGCCATGAGGCACAGAGCTGGACAGAAGCAAAAACTCTGGAGGCAGACAGACCTGGGTGTAAACTCAGTCGCCGCTGACCTGATGCAATGATTCAGCCTCTCTGAGCCTTGGTTGCCATCTATGAACAGATAGGCACTCTGCACCTGCTCTGTTCCACAAACTGTTCCAGGTCCTGGAACAGCTGTGAACAAGATGCACAAGGCCCCTGCCCTCCTGGAGCTGACATTCACAGAGGGCAGACAGACAGACAGACAGACACACACACACAAAGGTTACAGATGATGTCAAAGAAGAAGACGGGTGATATGGTACGAGAGAGGAAATGGGGTCAGCGGGCCTGGTCTAAGCAAAGGTGACCAGGGAGGGCCTCTCTGAGTGGTGACATCTGATCTGGGGCCTGATGGGTAAGGAGGTGCCAGCCATCAATTCTCTGGAAAGAAGCAAGCTCCAGGAAGGGGGAAAACGTATGCAAAGGCCCTGAGGCAAGAGTGAGCTAACACAGCACGTGCCTAACAAACGTCATTAGTAACTGAGCTGATCAAATTACTGGCTCTTGTATCCCCAAGCTAGCCAGTTTGGTTCTGTTTCATTTTGTAAGAGCAGCTAATGCATATTACGGTGGGCCCGCCCCCACCACACCCACGTCCCGATCCCTGGAACTTGTGGATCTGTTACCAGACATGGCAAAAAGGGACTTTGCAATGGGATTAAGTTAAGGATTCTGAGATGGAGGAGATTATCTTGGATTCACTGGGCAGATGCAACATTATCACAAGGGTCCTTCGAAAACCAAAGCAGAGGAGGAAGGGGATGTGACAACAGAAGTAGGGTCGCAGTCAGAGAGATTGAAGATGCTACACTGCTAGCTTTGAAGGTGGAGGAAGGGGCCTCGAGCCAAAGAATCTGGGCGGCCTCTAGAAGCCAGGAAAGGCAAGGAAACAGATTCTCTCCGAGAGGCTCTGAAGAGTATAGCCTTGTCTGCACCCTGATCTCAGCCCAACAAAACCCATCTTGGATTCCTGGTCTCCAGAAGTGTAAGGTGATACATTTGTGCTATTTTATGCCACTTATTTGTGGCGACTTCTTACAGCAGCAACAGGAAACCGGAACACTTCCTGAGCACGGACTACCCACATGGCTCTGGGTCTAACACTAGATATGTCTTGACTCTTTCTTCTCTATAGTTCTATGAGGCAGATACGATTTATTATCCTCATTCTATACATGGGGAGGCTGCCAATTAATAAATGGCTCCTGTTGGTCTTCACAGAGAGCTGGAGTGAGTGTGGAGGTTGACTGATGCATCCGACAGAATTCCCAGGGTGAGATCACAAAGCAGGGCAGCATGACCTCCCGAGAGAGGGGTAGAAGGAGTCCCTCTCCACAAAAAGGAGGCACTCACCCACATGTGGACATGTACCTCACACACACTGCCGCATCCCTAGAAGCCGTTAGTCATGGGCGGAGAGGATACCCATCACCCAGGGCGGCTGCCCACAGTGGTCGGCACCCTGGACAAGAACACCAGGACCGGTGAAGGGCAGGGCCCAGGGAACAGAAAGGCTCTTGTGCTCAGACAGACGTGCGCAGAGCCCACCGCTGCCCCACACACCCATCTTTGTCCCTTTGGTAATGGACCCGCAGGAGCGGTGGGTCAGCGAGCATTCACTTCTTACCAGCAGGTGAAAGTTCTGCTTTCTGATGCCCCAAACTACTTCCCGATCAATATCAGGTCCATTTCCTGCGGCAACTCAGACCTTTCACCCTGGCCCAGGGGCAAGGGCTGACATGACAGCGCTGGCTCACTGGACCCCAGGGACAGCTCCCTACATGTGCACTGTAGGGCAGCAAAGTGAATTGACACCCAGAGTCATGCTGCTCTATTCAAAATCTGACTCTGCCACTCACTGAGCCTCAGTCTCCTCATCTGTATAATGGGGATAACTCTCAACCTACTTTAAAGAGTTCGTGTGAGATTAAATGAGCTTATCTCGTGGCACAGTGTCTGGCACATTACAAGGGTTCAGTAAATGTCAACCATTACTATTATCATTACCATTTTTATCATCACTACCCATGCAATAGTGTAAATAGCACATTCCTCGCAGGTCTAATACAGTTGCTTGAAACAGTAAAACTCAGGGGGCTGAAAGTGCTCTCTGCTATTACTCACATTAAAACAAATATTGATTATTCACAAAAATGGGCAAGAGGGATTGAAATCCCAAAATAAATCTTCCTTTTTGTTTTAGTGTTTATTTATTGTTGAGAGAGAGAGAGAGAGAGAGAGAGAGCACGCACAAGCTAGTGAGGGGAGAGAGAGGGAGACACAGAATCCAAAGCAGGCTCCAGGCTCTGGGCTGTCAGCACAGAGCCCGAGGCAGGTCTCAAACTCACAAACCGCAAGATCATGACCTGAGCCAAAGTTGGACGCTTGACTGACTGAGCCACCCAGGTGCCCCAGAAATAAATCTTTTTTTGTTTGTTTGTTTGTTCGTTTAAAGTTTGAGAGAGAGAGTGCAATAGGGGGAGGGGGAGAGACAGATTGAGAGAATCCCAAGTAGGCTCCATGCTGTCAGCACAGTGCTCAACACGGGGCTCGAACATGACCTGAGCCGAAACCAAGAGTTGGACGCTTAACCAATGGAGCCACCCAGGCACCCCCAGAAATAAATCTTTTTTAAGATATTACTTTTGGCTAAAGATTTTAATCAAGTTCTGCAGCTCTCACTAGCCTATTTTCCACCTAAAATCTAGCCAAAACACACACACACACACATAGACACACACACACACACACACACACACACACACACACACACACAGTTTTTCTTTTCAATCTGAGATGAAATGGGTTGCTTGGTGTGGCCTTGGGTTGTCTTTGCTACTTCCTTATTCCTGACATCACTCTGGTGGGTAGGCTAGAGAAGACCCAAACCACCTGAGGGAGGGATGGTCCATAGACGGGGTCCTTGGTCCTTTAGTAATCAGGAGGTACTCACATGTCACTCAGTTACACACTGACCTGGGGCAGGGATGACAGATGAGGTCACAACTATCTGCACCTGAGTACAGAACCAGCCCCTTTTAGAAGAACCAAGACAGGGGGTACGGGATCTTGGGGTGGGAAGTGGCCCCAAAACTTCGATGACACATGGAGGACAGGATCCAGCTGTGTTCAATGTTTAAGGTACGCTGCTATGGGGACAAAAGCTGATTGCTTACTCACCAACCCCCGCTCCAAAAAAAAGTGTTTCTAGGTCACTCATTAATGGGGCCAAGAATCCAGGGGACGTGCGCCCCCCACCCACCTGCACTCACGGGAGACAGTGAGACGCTCTCCTTGTCCCTGAGGCCCAACTCCCTCCTTCTATTTTGATAGCTGTTTTGATGCTTGACGAATGTTCACTGTTTAGAAGTTCTAAGTACAGCAATTAAGAGCTCTTCAGAAGCAAGGTGCTAAAGAAAATCTTTTTTTTTTTTTTTTTTTTTTTTTAAGAATAAAAATCACACCTAAAAAAAGCTACGGTAAGAATGCTGATTCTGAACCCAACTTGTACCAACAATCCCACAGCAGGAATGTGATTGGAGGACAAGGCTGGGGGTGGAGGGCAGAAAGGTCAACACAGCTTTCTGGAACTTCCCTGGTCTTCAACCAGTCTGCACATTAGAATCATGTGGAAAGCTTTTATAAAGTACCGATGTCGGGATGCCTGGGTGGGTCAGTCAGTTAAGCGTCCGACTTTGGCTCAGGTCATGATCTCACGGTTCACAAGTTCGAGCCCCCTGTCGGGCTATGTGCTGACAGCTCAGAGCCTGGAGCCTGCTTCCGAGTCTGTGCCTCCCTCTCTCTCTGCCCCTCCCCCGCTCACATTCTGTCTCTCTCCCTAAAATAAACATAAATAAATAAAAAATTTAAAAAATAAAGTACCGATGTAGGGTAGTGGAAATACTCCACGTGATACTACTATAATGGTGGATACATGTCGTTACACATTTGTCCAAGCCCACAAAATGCACACCACTAAGAGTGAACCCTAAGGTAAACCATGGACTTTGGGTGATGGTGACATGTCAGTGTAGATTCATCAACTGTAAAAAGAGCACCCCTCTTGGTGTGGGATGTTGATGATGAGGGACACTGTGCATATTTGGGGGCAGGGGTAAATGGGAAATCTCTGTACCTCTTGTTAACATTGTTGTGAACCTAAACTTGCTCTTAAAAAAATAGTCTTTAAAAAACAAAAACAAAAACAAAAACAAAAACCCTGATGTCCAGGGCCCAACCAGACCAATTAAGCCAGAGACTACCTGGGAGTAGGGCCTGGGCAGCACTTTTGTCAAGCTCTCCTGTGATTCTAATGTACAGAGAGGATTGAGAATCATGATGCTAATTAATAAGAATGGACCTGTGATTTAGGGTCTAGGTTTTTTTTTTTTTTTTTAATTTTTTTTTCAACGTTTATTTATTTTTGGGACAGAGAGAGACAGAGCATGAACAGGGGAGGGGCAGAGAGAGAGGGAGACACAGAATCGGAAACAGGCTCCAGGCTCTGAGCCATCAGCCCAGAGCCCGACGCGGGGCTTGAACTCACAGACCGCGAGATCGTGACCTGGCTGAAGTCAGACGCTTAACCGACTGCGCCACCCAGGCGCCCCATAGGTTTTTTAAGACTCATAGTATGACTGTCCCCAACAACTGGCTCCAGGTGGCATTTTTGGCCAGGCCATTTTGTATTGGTGCCTTTTGGTCACTCTTTGAGTGGGAACACAGTTTTGAAGTTAATCATGGTGGGCTATCAATTTCAAAACAATGTACAAATTTCAGACACTGATTTAAGACTATTCCTACCCCCATTTTTAATAAGTCAACTGCAATATACCATTTCCATGAATTACTTCTGTAAAAGAAATATACTAGAGACAAGTATGGCTCAACATATTTGTATTCTATTTATTTTTCATGTAGACACCTAGTTAAGAAAGTCAGAAGTCCTGCCCTCAAACAACTAACACTGTAGGAGAGAGAATTAATGTCACTATTTGTCATCACTAATAATGCTCATTTATTGAGCACTTAACTATGCATCAGACACTAGATACTTTACAGATTACCTCACTGAACTCACTCAACAATCCAAAGAGGTGGGCATTGTCATCCCATGGCAATGAGGCAAAGGAATAGCTGACCCTATGGCCTCTATGTGCTCCTACCCCATCAGGATGATGTGGGCACAGGTGTGGTGCAGGAGAGCTGGGTTTTGGTTCAAAGTTGGGCTCTGGAACCCAACAGCCATGGGTTCAAATCCCAACTCCGCTACTACTCGGCCGGACAGCCCCGGACAAACCCAAGAAAAGCAACCTGAGAAAACAGCTGCATAGACCCTGAGAGCTCACAGAAGAAAGGGAAATGGATCCTCAGGGAAGGTAACATCTATCCATGACTGGCTGTGTGCAATCCTGGGAAGGCAAATCCAAGGCTGAGCCCAGGACAGTCCGGGTGCCCAAGAACATCCATTCAGGTTAGACCACAGCCACCCCCCAAAACAGCTCAACGCACACACAAAAGCAACTCTTCCTCCCTTGTTTGGCAGCTCAGGGGGGTAATTACATAGGAAACAGTACAGACTTTAGAGGCCCGGGCTGGTTCATGCTCCGGGCTCGATGAGATGCAGTACAATGAGGATGCTAATAAAAGAACATGCAGCCTGCCCACACATTGCTTGCCTACTCCTCCTGGCCACATCTCGGATACACAGCCAGTTATACCCATGGAGAGAAAAGGCACTTCTGAGCAGCGGGTGCACGCAGCCACCCACCCACACACAGCAGTGCTGTCTCTTCAAACATGAAGCCAAGTTTGGGTTTTCCTCTTTTTTCCAGCTTCTATTTTCTAGAAAAATTTACTCTGAAATCAACATCTCGTCCTGATATACACATCTGCTTTATAATTATAGAGGCACAAAGAGTATTAGCAGAGGTAATGGTGTATGACACACAGAGGGAAGGTCGGGCTTGGTCGTTTCTGCTGCAGCAAAAAGAATATTTTCTTAAAATGTGTTAGATGTGACCTAAAAATTGCTTTCCATGTAACTTGAACATTTAAGTACCAATGATAAAAAGAAGTTTTCCCAATGTCTATAATAATCCACAGAACTCAAAAAAAATTCCTTAATACGCTACCAAGAGAATGCTTCATATCAAAAGAAAATACAATCTGTACTTCCATCCTAAAGAAAGTATATGTATTGAGTACTCTCTCATCACTGCTGTAATAATTAAGGTCATGCATAAGCATCAAGCCATCCATTTATTCGCTTAAGAATAGGATCCTAAGACCATAGAAGATGCCACCAGATCACTGAGAGCATAGATCACAAATCACAGATATTCTTGAGATAACCAAGAATGGATACTTGAGTCTAAACCGAGGGGATTCAAAATTAGCTCAGCTGAGGGCCCTACCTTAATTGTGGCCAACAGCACTAAAAATACATGCAACTGCAAGATGTAATATGGTGCAAAAAATAAAACACTCATCAGCATTCTGTTCCAAAAATATATTGGCTTTTAAGATTGAGCATTCTGAAATTTATGAACTAACTTTATAAGCCCATTTCAAAATACACAAGCAGTGTCCGTCATGAACACTTGGAAATATTAAAAATATTGTTCTACTAAAGTTTCAGAGTCTAGCTGGCTTTGGGGCGCTCCCACCAACCCACACACATCACATATGCGCGCGCGCGCACACACACACACACACACACACACACACACACACACACACCAGAGCAGTGGTCTCCAGTTGGATTAGAGCATTTGCTTTGGAATGATTAATAGGTAACTCAAGAATCATATATGGGGCACCTGGGTGGCTCAGTCGGTTAAGCGTCCGACTTCCGCTCAGGTCACGATCTCACGTTTGTGGCTTTGAGCCCCACGTCGGGCTCTGTGCTGACGGCTCAGAGCCCGGAACCCACTTCGAATTCTGTGTCTCCCTCTCTCTCTGCCCCTCCCCCACTGGCACTCTGTCCCTCTCTCTCTCAAAAAAATTTTAAAAAACATAAAAAAAGAATCACTTATTAAAAATCACATTATTAATGAAAGTGTAGACTCGTGATTTCCAATACAGTTTCCACCTCTAAGCCAGTGCTAGCTCTGTGGGTCACCGTCACTGACAGACTTCCACCTCCTCCCTGGATGGCTGCAGTGACCTAACTAACCTCCTCGAGTCCAATTCTTGTTGCCCTTCCATCCACCACACAGCGGTCAATGAGAACCACATCTACCATGTCCCTACTCCAAACCCAAACCTGAAGACCTGTCTTACCTCAACTCTGACCCCACTCCCCATGCATCCCGAAGCTCCAACTACCCCACTGGGCTCTGTGCTCACTGGACGCCCACAGGCTAGTCCCGGCCTCAGGCACCAGCATGGTCATAGAACCCCTATCCCGGGTTCTAATTTCTTCACAGCCCTCACCATCATCTGAAAATCTTTTATGAACTTATTTATCCTCTGTCTCCCCCAACAGAATGCTAGCTTCTTGAGAGCAAGGACCTTGTCTGTCAGTTACGCCATAAGCCCTAGAACATATTTGTGGAGGGAACCAATGCATGAATGAAGGGTATGCCAAATATTTCTGTGCACCAGGCAGCCTCAGTTTAAAGGTTACAGTGGCCAAGAGAATCCAAACAAGTCCACCGAATTAACGCTGGCACGATAAAGCTTTCTGGCCCTCGCTCAGGAGATGCCCAGACACGCTGGTTCTAGGACAGCAGTGTCACGATGACACACACACTGTCCCCTCCAGGGGACACTCAAACACTGGAGGGGGCGGGGAGTACATGACACCCAGGTTGGGCACAGCACCAAGTTCCAGACTCCACTGGAAACTGGATCCAACCAGAAGCCTTGAGCACGTCTTAGGGAAGGAACCAGTTTAGCCAACACATCACGGACTCCATTCAGAGTAAAAAAAATTGGATGGAGATATTAGGACATCTGTCAGGCACCCCACGTGGAGCCTGATTCTCTCAATGGGCAGAAACCAGCAAGATGTCTTTATAAACTCAAGCAGGGAAGAAAGGAGAATTGAAAGTATTCCTAGGCCCATCCTCATCCCCAAAATAACAAGACTACAAAATGGACACTCGCTCTGCTCCAGGTGCTAACACTACATGCTTTGTGTGTCCCTAGCAGGTGGGCGCTGTAACAACTCCCACTTTATATACATAAGGGAATTGATGCTGGGAGAATTTAAATGGCCTCATTCACACAGGTGGTGAGCGGCAGAGCCTAGAACCCACATCTACCTGATTCCAAAGCCCGGACTTCTAATGAGTGTACCACAGTCTGTCCCCCGAAATAAAGAATATTTATGTCAACTCTAAAGTTAAACGTGGGAAAAGTTGGCCATTCTCTGCCACACGCAAGGTGTGAACTTTAGTAAGTGACCCAAGCTCCATGACCAGTATCTGTATCTGTAAAAGATTGGGTGGCTGAGATTAAACGAGTTTGTCAAGCACTTGGAATAGTGTGTGGCACAGTGAATTCTCAGTCAGATCCACTTTCTCACCTTTATTATTAGGCTAGCCTGCAGGTCCCGCATAATCCAGGGAAATCATGAGTGTTAGAGGCAGAAGAGCGCAGTGGTTCTGGAGGCAGCCAGCTATGGGTCTAAGTCTTAGATGTGTTACTACCTGCAAGACCTCAGGAAAACACCTTACCCCGGCTGAGCCTCAGTGTCCTCATCTTTAAAATGGGGATCACACCTGCTGCCTCACAGAGTCATGGCAAGACTGTGAAGACTTTGTGAGCTAATGCATGTAAATGTATTCAGCATAGCTCTGGGCACAGAAGAAGTGCTCGATAGAGGACAGCATCCATTAGCACTTGTATAAACTGTGCAGAAGGAATTGGCATAATCCCTGGCTACTTTAGTGTAATTCAATTTGAAAAATGTTCTTTGAAGACCTTCCAAGGGCAAGGCACTTTTTCAGGCAAAAGGTGGAAGACATGGTCCCTGTCCTCAATGAGCACTGAGCAATGTGACCAGGCACAGGGGACAAGAAGGAGGTACGAATGAAAAAGGAAGGCTGGGGGTCTTGGCATACCAGGCTTGAATACCAAGTTCTGGAGTGGCCATTAATTCTGTGCACACTGTGATGCCACTGAAGGTCTGAGCAGGAGAATGACATCATCCAACTTGTGCTTTGGAAGAATTCCATCCTCTGTGAAGAATGGATCATCAGATCTGGGAAAACTGGAGGCAGAGGAATCGGTTAGGAGACTACTGCAATAGTCCAAGCAAAATTCCATGAGGGGTGACGGTAAGGACAGAAAGACAGGCACAGATCCAAGTATCATCCTAGAGGTGTAACTTAGAGGACTTGGCAAATGATGGGCTGGTGGGGGAGATGGAACAGATCTCTTGTCTACAAGGCTAGAAAAAGTGGTAGTTTCTCAAATGAAATGAGAAAACCAAAACTGGCACCTACTGGCTTACTGAGTGAGCACACAAGTCTGTCTGTGTTGGGAGGGAACAGAGTACAGGGATGTTGAGAAACTGGTAGAACGTCCTGGCAATAACGAACACAGGACATTCTGGGAGGAAGGCCACGGGGAAAGAAGAGTGTAAGTCAAGGAACTGAATGAGATCAGCAAGACCAGGCTAAAAAGGTTAACTGAGGATGGAACTTGAGACAGTGCAACATTTCAAGGACCTGGGACAGACGATGACAGCCAAGAAGCAGTGAGATTGGCAGTCAGAGAGGTAGGAGGGAAAACCGAGTTTCCACGATGCAGAAGTGAAGCCGGCAGAAAGTTTCAGGACACGTGCGGTAACTGACGATATCATGTGGCACGGTGGGGATCACTGGCTTTGGTGGTTGAGTGCAATCCATGGCTTCTCAGGTAGTAATTCCGTAAGGTTGTAGAGACTGGAAAAGAGGCACAGAGTGCAGGCTATTCTTCCAGGAAGCTGGTCAGAGAAAGGAAGGTGACAGAGGTCAGGAGACAAAAGACAAGGAAAACAGAGAGAACGGAGAGAAATTCACTTAGGAGACGGAAGAAGTGCCAAACTGGCGCAGAGCTTGGGAACACACAGCACCATTTAGTCAATTACTGTCTTCTTAAGGGATCCGAGGCAACCATGCAAATTAGCATGTGTAGGCCAGCAAAAAACGCACTTGACAGATCTTTTGGAGTCTAATCTTCAGGATTGGGCTAGGCTCGTTTGGATTACATTTCCTAAAGGTATCTTTAAGACAAACAAGAAGGCGGCAGAATGGTCCTGCCAGGCCCGCGAGGCAAGCACGCACAGTCTAAATAGAGAACAGAATAAGGCAAGTAGAACAAGATGTGCTTGACTAAAGGAAAGAAGAAATGGAGTGAGTGAGAGGACAGAACCCAACTCAACAAACAGAGGTGAACATCAGGTATCCGGTCTGGATGACGGTGGAATAGAAACAACACAGGGCACTTGAGGGCAGGAACCACGGGCAGGAGCTAGTTACGGTTTTTGAAACTTGGGAAGCACAGAGGATGCACACCTTTGTGTACCAGAGCGCATTCTGTTATTGTCGCTTTTTTTTTTTTTTTTTTTTAATCAAAACACAGCGGGGCGCCTGGGTGGCGCAGTCGGTTAAGCGTCCGACTTCAGCCAGGTCACGATCTCGCGGTCCGGGAGTTCGAGCTCCGCGTCAGGCTCTGGGCTGATGGCTCGGAGCCTGGAGCCTGTTTCCAATTCTGTGTCTCCCTCTCTCTCTGCCCCTCCCCCGTTCATGCTCTGTCTCTCTCTGTCCCAAAAATAAATAAACGTTGAAAAAAAAAAAAACAAAAAAACACAGATGAGGCTCTTTGCAAGGGATCTGGAGGTAGCGCACACAATTACAAACAGCCCCGGGCCGGATGTGGAAAGGAAGATAGTTTTTAAGGGAAGACTCCCCACCATCCTAAGTATTTCAGTAAAAAGGAAGTAGGACTGTTTGGAGCATTCAGGCCATCTTCCCCTGGAATAAGCCATCACCAAGATAAATGACAGAAGGTGGCAGAAAGTACAAAACATAGATTTGCATAGACATGGATCAGAGAGTCACCAATAAATTGAAAGCTGCAGCCACAAAAATGATTTGGACCGATTCACCAAATGCTTATTGAGCATTTTGTATATGATCGGCCTGAAGACATGGTGGAGAGCAAGGTCAATGCAATTCCCTGTGAATTGCTTACACTCAAGCAAAGAACTTTCAGGGAGAGAGTATATCTGCATGCGTTTATGTACACGTACACACACACACACACACACACACACACACACACACACCAGGGAAGAGTCTCGAAGTGAGAGGAAGAAGAAATTTAAAAAAAAAAAAAAATCCAAGAGCTAGTCTACCTACTCAAAAAATTTGCAGAGATTGAAAACAAAATCCAGCAATTAGTCTGCTTGCCAGCTCTCATTCTGCCCTGACTCCAACCCCATTGCCCATATCATTCCCCACACTGGGCCTCCACTTCCGACAAGCACGTAAACCTGGGGACCCCACACAAATCTCCTAATTTCTCCTTTGGGCAGCATTGATACTTGGCAGCACAGCACAGTGGCTAAGAGACTCTGGAGCTGCCACATTATCTGGGTTCAACTTCCACCTGAGCAACTCAGAGCTGCCTGACCTTGGGGTAAATCGCTTAATCTCTCCGTGCCTCAGTTTCCTTACATGTAAAATGAGAATGATGACAGATCCTTCCTTGTAGGTCATCGTGCAGTTTAAATGAGTTAATCTGTGTAAAATGCTTAAAATAGAGCCTGGAACAGAGTTGGTGCCCTATAAGGACAAGCTGTTGTTACCACTTGACCCACTTGAAATGTTCTCTACATTTCTCTCCCCTCATCCAAATCCACTGGTTTAAAAAGTCAGATATTTTACATCCCATTAGTGGGCTCACACGCTCAGTTTCCAACACAGGCATTTACTGAGGATCTACCATGTCCTGTGCTCCAGGAGAACTGGGATCAATCAGACCCAGTCCCGCTCTTGAGATCACAGTCAACTTGGGGAAACGGACAGACATTCCAATGAAGATCGTTACCGTAACTTGGCAAGAACTATGAACTGGCATTACCCATTAAGCGTCTCCCACAATGGAGGCTACCCTCCTCTCTTGACTCCTAAAGCAGTCAGGTATCCCATCTGTACCGTGATATTCTGCAGGAAAGGTGTTTGCTCTGTGTCCCCTGGACTATCTCACACATATGTGCCTTGACTTGTTCAACTTGATAGAAAGGAACCCGTTCTGGGACTGGGCCTCCTGATTCTGTCCCCCAGTCCACTCCATCCCCACAACTACCTCTTACCTACAGGTATCTGGCAAATGCATATTAACCTGTGGTTGGTTAGGATGTTTAAGCTTCTCTAGCATTAAACTTCCAGGGCCTGGGAAGCTGGGTTTCTGCTCTGGCATGACCAGACTACTTAATATTGCTGAGTTCCTTCCATATCCTCTCAGTATAAATAGGACACTATGCATCTACAGACTAACAAATTAGTAATAACAAAAATAATAGTAAATGTTTACTGAGACTTTTCCATGTTCCAAGTACTAGATCAAGTGCTTCTGTGTTTCACATAGTCCTCCCGAAAGCCCTAAGACAAAGGGAACATTATTACTCCACCTTTGCTGTAGAGGAAACAGACATGCAAAGAGGTCCCGATGGAGCAAGGAAAAGGCACCAAAACCTGGTTCTCTGAAAATCTGGGAAGGTAATGGTGGGAAGCCATTTCTCGCTCCTCTAAGCGTTTAGATGGCTGGCACCAAAATGAAACTTCAGATCACCCAGAAGGAAAGTAAAGAGCCCAGAGCCAAAAGGAAGCGAGAGCCCCTTCCTAAAAACAGCCTATTCAGGCACTGGCATCCCACAGATTTCAGCCTCCCTGACATCTCTTTGCTCCTCTAAGATTTCAAAGTTCTCCAAAAGCATCAAACCAGCATGTGTAAACTAGCACAAAATATAAAACCAACTGGCTTTTTCCTTCTAGAGTTTATACTGAAGGTTTGAAGAAATGCACTGTTTCAGCAAATGAGGCAGTATTTCAGATCTAGGAGGAAGAAGGGATCTAAAGACATATACCCCATGCTGACAAGGGAGGGAGGGAGAACTGGGATGCATTTTATTTTTAAACCTTTAACATATATCTTTAACATATTGTAAAATTCAAGCAAACAGAGGCTCAGAGAAACATCCAAGCATTCAGAGCTTGGGGATGTGACTTGGGTTATCGTCAGTTAAAAAGAAAAAGAGGCACGAGGACAGACACTCCCTCACTCTCCAGCACCAGTTTCGCCAGAATCCCACCCCAGAGACAACCAAAACTAATCCTGTGGAACCTCTCCTGCTCCCTCCACTCAAGCTGCGAGGAACGCCCACGATCCCTCAGACACAGAACGCTGAGATCAAGATTCTTGCTAAGTCTAAAATAATGATGCACTCAATGCCTGGCTTAAAAACTGTCTGTGGTCCCAGAAAAGGATCCTAAAAAGCGACCAACGATCACAGCAATTAAAACCACTCTCACCACCAGAGTCTCCATGAAAACTCCTCATTCATTCAGCTCCTCCTCTGAACATTTCATGCAATTCACCAGTAACAGATCTGGGGTCAATTTACCCAGCCGCCACACAGCAGCATCTGCTATTTCCCCAGTGGTGTGAAGAGTGAGTAGCGGCACAGGTAATCCCTGTGTGTAAATAAAAACCTGTGACGCTGAAAACAGGGGTGGGGAGAAGGAGGAACTCGGGAAGAAACAGCAGGTCCCTGGTGGCAGTGGTGGGACCCCCAGAAAATGCCTCCTCCCACCTCTCAGTGTATTTGTATATATGTCCCCAGCACTGCAGGAGCTTCTAATTAATTTCATCACTGCCTCTTTTATGGAATTTCCACATAATGATAATGTGATCTGTCCAGGGTCACCTACACCCAACAGGTGGAGTGAACTCCTAAAATGATGCTATGGGTTTCACCCACAGGGCTGCCCGCAGCAAGAAGAGCCCAATCCAACAGCGAGATCACACTAAAAGACACGAGATGAAAGAAAATCTTTCTGATTCCAACCCCAAACTGCCATGGAAAAGACATTAAAGTTCCCCAAAGACAGGAATACTCCAACCCCATCTTCCAGATGAGACATACACGAATTCATGTGCAGGCACTTTTTTTTTTTTCTTTCTTTTTTAGGAGAATCTTATTAAGCATTCTGTTGGGGCATGAACAGAAGCTCGTTTTATGCTCTAGAGATGTACCGTGAATTATCAAAGGTGAAATAGCCGATCTTCAAATACAATGAGCAGTAGAAACGTGATCGGGGGGGTGGGGGGGCGGGGGGGGGAAGAATCATGAGCAAATTAAACCAACAAATATTTATCGAGTGCCTGGGCCTGGAGACTGAGATGTCCCCGTCAGAGAGCTCCCTTAACTGAGCTCTCCATGAGAAACAGATGCAAATTCAGGCTTCCAGAACCATAAGCCATTAATCACACACCGCTTCAGATTAATCGCAATGCCTAAGATCCCCCACATCATTCTGCCCTTTTGCCCCCAAAATCGAATTCCCTCAAGTCCTCCCTAATTTTTCAGATCGATCACTAGTACCCCAAGCAAGCTTTCACCATGAGCCAGCCAGCCCACTGCTAACCAGAACTAGAACTCTCCCCACATCTCCCTCCAGCCCGATCTGTGACCTTCAGCGTGCCGCGTGCGTCGACGTTAAGCTGCCCCCCAGCCACACGTTCTTTACCATCAGGCCTCCACCTCTGCCCTGCTCTTCAGATGCCCTGCTGGGCTATTTCAAATCCATCTGATGGCACATTCAACAGCTAGTGAGCTCTCTGCCTCTCCTCCTACCATCCAGATTGTTTTGGGGCTGCAGAGCAAATTAGTCGGAAAGGCACGGCCAACGCCCCCAAAATCTAACCCCAAATATTTAGCCGGCCCCCCGGGGAAGGAGGAAAGTAGGACCATGGCGGCATCTTTCAACATAAAAATCTCTCTCCAATTGAATCACAACCCACAACCCTATTTCATATCGAGTGCCCAATTCTCCACAATGGTCTGAGATCTTTTGAGGAACGTTAGTGTCAAAATAGCACCCATGGGGAGATACCATCCAAGAACCAACACATGCTTTCAAATCGATATCTTAACTACAAGCACAACAAATCAGGAATGGATGCTGCCAAGGAGAAAATCAAATTCTGCTCGTCTCCTAAGTGGGCAGCAACTAATTACCTAACATTACCCCAAGAGCCTCCAAGTGAGAAAGCCAGGGCATCGGGGGAATAACACAGCTAGTCCAAAACCTTCCCAAGGAACTCGTGCCTCTGAACGCAGAATGTCATCGGATCACAGAATGAAGGAAGACACTGAGCTCCGACATCCACAGAAGCTACTGAATTTGAGGGAAATTCCAGGAGGCTGGGAGCCAGGACCCTACGGTCCTGAGTGCAGTGTTAATGCGTTTTTCACGAGCTTTTTCAAGAACGGAGAAGAGACCTATCGTGTCAAGAGGTTTACAGTGATGTTTATACTTCCATTTTCTAGTCTCTTGGTTTGTTTGGTTTTTTCCCCTAAGAAGCCCAATTTCTGTGAATCAATGACTCGGCGACATCATACTCCCTCCCGGTGGCTCACGGTAACGGGGCTCTCTCTGGTAACCAGCGCTCCGCCAGCTCAAAAAGGCTCAGCTGCCAGATCCCTGATCTTGCAGCAGACTTCGAGCGGAGCCGAGCACCATCTATCTGTTAGAGCTTGGGTACAGCCACTTGCAGCTCAGCTAAGCCATCATAAACCTCTAGCTTATGAGATCTCGCTCAATACAGCCAAGATAGCAACCTCCACCCACCCACCTGAGAGGGAGACGGATGCACAGAAGGATAAATAGACGGACAGCTCACTTGAACCCTGCACGTTTCTCCTTCCACCAAGCATTTGCACTGCTAGGTAATCCCCCACTATTTCCTCTCCTCTAAAGAAGACCAAACACTGAAAAACTAACCCAAAGTACCCAATTGACAATTATGATGCTAGGGAGAGGAAGAGGGACCTGAAACACAGCAAAATGAGAATATGAACATTCTGCCCCACCAAAGCCCAGACAGGTAAACTGGTCCCCCAATGCAGGCTGATTAACAGCTTCCCTTCACTGCACTCCCTCCACCCCGCCACCTCCCCCCCACCACCTTTGCCATCAGTGCAGGTCCTCAGAAAGTCAAATTTTCACTTACTCAGATCTACCAAGAATTCCCAGTGCCTTGCTATACGAAAACCCCACAAACGGCAGTTCTTCGCCCGAGAAACCGGAGAGGTTCAGCTGGCGCGGAGAGGATGAAACCCACGAATTCTTCTCTGGTTCATCAAAATTGGAGGTGTCATCATCAGACTTGAGGGTGGGAACGAAGGGGGGAGGAGCTGGTTAAAGGAAAACAAGAAGAGGGGGAGAGAAAAATTCAGACGGATTCGACACTGTTGCGGAGAAAATCGTCTTACTCCTTCAGCGGCTCCCGATGGCACTGCAGCGCCTGCTTTCAATCTAGCTCACACAGGCAGACCCAGCCTTGGCTCTTACAGCAACAAGAGATTAACCCCTTCTCTGCCAACATGGCCACCAACCGGCAGTTAGGCTGCCTTCCCCGCTGGGGTAAAACTGAAGGAGAAACTCAAACAGGTCACTTGCTGGAACAAAAGCACTTGGGGAACTCATGTGAGCAAGCGGCTCCTTCGTGAGATTTCCAGAACGCTTCGACAGAGCGTCAGGCTGGCGGGTGCCAGCATGCCAGCTGACCTACACCTATTTGTTTGCTCTCCTGGACGGCTCTAAGTCATTAATATTTAATGTTACCCACTGAAATAAGATGGCATGTATACATTTCGTGGGCTAACCGGGATGAGAGGAAGGAGCAGGAGAGGGGATCTGGGAGGTGTGTAACTCATGTTAGGGTAGCACTGCAGTCTAGCTCATTCATATCCAGAGGAGTATGCTCGGAGCTCTTATCAACCACTTTTTTTTTTTTTTTTTTTTAGTTCATTATCCCTCCTCCCCACCTCAATCATGCTGCCCGAATCCACCGCAGTTTAATCAGCATAATGAAACACCAGCCAAATAAAGTTCTTCCCGATGATTTACAGCACCCCTGCGCGTTGATGGTGTAAATGCACCGATGGGCATCGGCGTCCTACCTCGTTAAGGCATGACTCCCAGCTAGGGGCATCTTACATCTTCTCCACTTCCTGCAGACCTACTAAGCTCTCTCGGTCAGGGACGGGGGACACTCGCCCATCAGTCACCAGGAAGCTGCCCATTGTGGTGGGCTCCAGGGGGTGGAGCGGGCCAGAAGCGTTACCATGGCTGCAGGCTGAGGCGTCAGTGGCGAACCGGCCGGTTGAGTTGGCAAGCCGGGCATCACAGCCCCCGCAGTGCAGGCTTCATGCTCCCCACTCTGTGCGTGCTCTGGCTGTAACCCCACCTGGCCGCCTGCGTGGCAGGGGCCAATGCTGATCCAAGTGACAGAGCCGCATGAGTCACTGCCGGAGCTCGCTACAGCGCCCCCTAGGACAGTTGTCACAGTCCAGGCTTCCTTTTTAACCCCTCGTTTTCTGAACTAAGCTGTGCACCAGACAGGAGCAGCAGTCTTGTTTTCAGCTTACAGACCCAAGAGAATCTGTTTCCAAAGTACCCCAATGACAACAATATTGGAAGCAATGCCGGGGAGCAGATGGGAGTGGTGAGGGCTTGGGGGGAGGGGGTCAGGAAAGGAAGCCTCCACCAGGAGGTCTGGCTGCTCCTGGAAAGTGCCCAGGGGCATTCGCTGAGCTTCAGGTACACCCGAGGTGAGGCTGGAGACTGAAAACATAGAAGGCACTACCAGAAAATTATTTAACACCTCCAAGCTCTCAAGAGAATTTAAATCTTCCCTGTTAGCATCAGAATCTACTTGCTTAATACTTTAAAAATTAGCTGATGGAAAGAAAAATTACACTGAATGCTTCAGCCCACATCCCATGTGTACTTCCATCAATATAGCCTCAAATCCAACCTGATTTCAATTACCTCATATTTTTTTTTAAGCAAAAAGAAAAAGAATGGAAATTACATTTCATAAGGATCAGAAAGAGAAGTTTTCCATGCCAAAAAACTTCAGATAAAGACTGAGGAAATATATGGAGATTCGCAGATGATACTAATATGGAAGCATTGTCATTAATGGCACCTTACTTTAAAATCTGAGTGGGTTCCGCCTGGGTGGCTCGGTTGGTTGGGCAGCCAACTTCGGCTCAGGTCATGATCTTGCGGTCCATGAGTTCGAGCCCCACGTCAGGCTCTGTGCTGACGGCTCAGAGCCTGGAGCCTGCTTCAGATTCTGTGTCCCCCCTCTCTCTCTGCCCCTTTCCCACTCATGCTCTGTCTCACTCTCTCAAAAATGAATGTTAAAAAAATTTTTTTTTTAATCTGAGTGGGTTCAAATCTCAGCTCCACCACTTGTCGGCTCTGTGACTTTGGGAAAGTCACTTAACCTCTCTGAGCCTCATTTTCAACATAGAGACAACTTGCTCAAAGGGCTGTTGGGAGGTTTAAATGAAAAAACTCTGTATAAAGTGTTTGGTGTATTTCTTTGCATTCAGTAAACACTCCGTAAAGATCACCTGCTATTGTCGTTATTGCACACACGAGATACATGTTCATGACAGATCCTGCGGTTATTGAAGGCTAGCGAGATACAGCACAATCTGTGTTGCAAATTCTTCTTCCCTGGGCAAATGACACACACACTCATGTGGATGTTTGTGTTTACCATATCATTTCATTCCTAACAGAAGTTTAATTCCCTTTCCACTATATACTAATTTATCTTTGGGAGACTAAAATAGAATTCCATTTCTGAGTGAGGAGTATGATTAATATAGGGGTAGGAGCCACCCTCTGTGAAATAATTATGATTTAGAAATTCTGTACCATAAAATAAGATTTCTCTTAAAAACTCCATCATGCTCAAAGCTAGCCCATATGGTCGAGATTAGAAAAAGGGCCAATCTTCAATAAAAGGAAGGAGAAGTCAACATGAAATATACCAGATGGTAACAGGTGAGATAGTCACAAGACAGATTAAAAGCTAGGGATATAAAGCTCTAGACAGGTAGTCAGTTGAGTACAACAGGAAAGTCTGAAAAGGAGGGCTTATAAGGGCCACACTTAGGCAAGAAAAGAGCCAGAGCCTCAAGCCAAAAAGAAACGAGCAAATTGGAAATTATCTACCCACCAGAAAGTGACAAGGATGTTTCCCCTTGACCAAGATCCTTTAGGGGGAAAGAAATAAACTGGCTATTAAAACTGTAATCCCAGGTAGGATGTCTGTATTTATAGTATCCTGTATAGTTTGGGAACTACAAAACAAGAGATTAACACCAATACTGGCCCAGGATCACTGAGCCCTGAGGGCAATGGTAGACACAACAGGAGAACAACTTGTGGGGACACTCACAATCCAGGGAGGGCGCGCGCGCACACACACACACACACACACACACACACACAGTCCCTGCTAGAAATGAGTTTATGATAAAAAAGTAAAAACCAACAACTACATATACTGAGGAAAAAGAAACCACCCAAACCACCACAAAAGAGCATCCTCACATATAAGAAGTGAGAAAATCAGCCCTCCAAAAACTGCAGATAAAACACAATCTGCAATGGGCCATAAAATAAATTTATTACCAAGGCAGATGAGTAGAAACTCCAATAAAAGAATAGGATACTCTCAAAAAAGGACCACATACATTTAAAAGGAACCAAATAGAAACTTAAAAAATGAAAGTTATTGAATTCAAAGTTAAAACTCACTGAATGCATTAAATAGACGATTAGACACAGCCTAAGAGAAAAGTAGTGAATTAGCAGTTAGACCTGAAGAAATCACATAGACCCACGCTTTTCAAAGTGTGATCTGCAGACTGGCAACATCAGCATCACCTGAGACTTGGTTAGAACTACAGATTCTCTGGTTCTGCCCCCACATCCACTGAGGCAGAACCTATGTAATAACAAGATCTGCGGGTGGAGAAGTGCCAACAAAGAGACAAGACTCGAGAGATCAAGAGACAAAGAATGAGAAGGTTCAATACATGTCTTAACAGGTGCACCAGAAAGAGTAAAGTAGCTCAAAGTCTGGATGCCACATTTTGAAAGGATTATGTAAAACTTGGTCAAATCTAAAGACGACAAAGTATGTGACCACATCTGTCGTGGGTGTCTAATCCTCCTTTCATGTACCTTATAGGAAATGTTCCCTTTCTAAAAAAAATTTTTTTTCATGTTTATTTATTCTTCAAAGAGAGAGAGAGATAGAGCATGAGTAGGGAAGGGGCAGAGAAGGAGACACAGAATCTGAAGCAGGCTCTAGGCTCCAAGCTGTCAGCACAGAGCCCGACATGAAGCTCGAACCCATGAGCTGTGAGATCACGACCTGAGCCGAAGTCAGATGCTTAACCGGCTGAGCCACCCAGGCACCCCTGGAAATGTTCCTTTTTTGATTTCCATAAAATGTAATTTTCTTTCTTAAAAAAGGTATTAATAGGTCACTGGATTTGAGTCTATGTTGATGGAGGTACATATTACATCTGAGAACATAGTATAGTGCCAGGCACACAGTAGGTGCTGAACAGGTATATAATTAACTAACTAGAAAATGAATCTTGGGAAGAGAGCACCTAGCATAATACAGGCTACAAAGAAGTTATTTGATATTTGAGTTAAATGAAGAGGCTTTAAAAGTGGAGATTTTTCTGTCTGAAAAATATGTTAATGAGTGCCTATAGTAATATTTTCTTTTTTTTTTAATTTTTTTTTCAACGTTTATTTATTTTTGGGACAGAGAGAGACAGAGCATGAACAGGGGAGGGGCAGAGAGAGAGGGAGACACAGAATCAGAAACAGGCTCCGGGCTCTGAGCCGTCAGCCCAGAGCCCGACGCGGGGCTCGAACTCCCGGACCGCGAGATCGTGACCTGGCTGAAGTCGGATGCTTAACCGACTGCGCCACCCAGGCGCCCCTATAGTAATATTTTCTGATACTATATTATGAAATCATCATCTCACCCCCCCATACCCACCACATTCAATAATGACAAATCAGAAGTCATATATTAAGATCAACTGTTCATTAGCAAAAGCCATTAAGGAAAAAAAAAAAAAAAAACTTTTCCTATATATTTTAAAAAATAAATCAGCCTGTGCGTGAGGTCTCATCAGGGCACTTTCCCTGTAGTGGCAAGGGCTATGCAAGCAAGTTCTGGAGTGTTCCCCCACCCCCACCCCCAATTATAAGATAGATGGCAGAACAAGGTTTTCAGAAACAAAGAGCTATTTTAGGAGCTTTAGTTAATCTCTCTCCTATAAATTCTCTCTCTTTTCTTTAATCCTGACATTCATTAGAAGCTTTTGGGGGAAAAAAATTGAAATGCCTTCAAATTAAAAACAAAACAAAACAAAAGGCAAATAACAAGGAAAAGAGAACCAAATGGATTTGTCCTGTTAGACCTACTTATTTCTAACATAGTCCACCGAGCTCCATTTACCCCATTCCCACCTTTAATTTTCCAGGATACCATGCAAGCAACAATATTACAAATACAAGGGATTATCTAATTTTGGTATAGTGTTTAGTGCCTGCTTTCCCCACCGGAACACGAGAGCTCCATGAGGGGGAAGACAATGTCGTGCTCACGATTACACACCCAACACCTGGCTGTCCTTATTCGATGTTCAATATCTGTTCGGTTAAAGGAATGAATGATTAACAAGAACCCTAGATGTGTGGTAATTTCTTAAGCCTAATGGGCTATTTCATGCAAGTGCCGCTTTAAGAAACCTAGAGTACCCGATTTAGTCATGAAGAATTGGCACGTTAAAAAACAAGTACGACAACAAAAATCTGAACTAGATATAGCTCATGAAACTCCTATGACTTTTAATCATCACTGTGAGTTACACACACTGATGAATTGTGTGTGGCAGAAGCAGAAGATGAATAATGGCCAACGTGGTGTCATAAAAGACAAAGGCACATAAATAAATATTGCGTAATGATATAATGAAGCAGGACTGTGCCTGGAACACAGTGGGCATTCGACATTAAATCAAAAACATTTTCAACTTTGTTCTATCTACCATGATGTCCCACACCTTAAGAAGAAAAAAAAGGTAATTCATTTATTAGATGCCACGTTCAAAACTAAAAGGAAGACGACCAGAAAATTAGCCATCTTCCAATTCCTTAAAATCTGAAGTGCCAATGCGAGCGCACTTACCCATGGTACAAAGGCAGAGAACTGCAAAGCATGTGAAGAGGAGGCTATTTATGTCATTTAGAGGTCAAGGTGTGGGTATGAAAAGCAGAGATATATAAATGGAGCGCTGGCAAGTTCTGCAGAAGGGGATACAGTGAATTTTGTGTGTTCCTGTGGGAAAGTGTCATGGAGGTGACTGAATGTCAAGAGTTGGTTAAAAGGGATCTTGGCGGGCTGGAGTGGGGAAGAGTACCGCTTTAGAAAAGCCACAGAGCACCAGCCGGAGAAAGACCTGGGTGATGAGGCTGGGAACGAAGTGAAAGTGAAATCTTGGCTGGACCTTGAAGCGGGGGAACCCTGGATCAGATTGACAGAAAGGATTATCAGAGAGAGTTTTAGAGCACTGGGTGGGTGATAGTGCCAGAGACCGATACCATCGCTGCTGGTTGGAAGAGGTCGATGCTAGAAACCTCTTAAGGACAAGTCTACAATAGTCAACATGACAAATTCTACACTAAGGAAGTGATAACAGAAACAGAGAGGATGTGGATTAACAGCAGACAGGCTACAGAAAGAAGGGGCAAAATGTGACAACTGACACAAGAGCAGAGCTTTTAGGAATATCAATGACCAACTCTTAGGATGTGAACAACTCCAGGAGAAAAAGGTTCCAATGGTAAGAAGAGCAATATCCATTATCATCAGGTCATGGGAATGAGCCAACAGACAAGTTAGGGGATAGACAAATAGAGCTAGTTACTAAATATACATTAGTAATTCAGCCCCATCAGAACAGACTCTATTCCCTAGAGCCTCGGGCAAGTCCCCTATTTCCTCCCCAGTGGGTAGGAAGTGGTCAGGTATAGCTCCTACAAGCAACACGTTGTGGAAGAAATACAAAAGGAAGACAAACTAGATCCAGTTTCCAATAGACTCAAGTAAATAAGAACTTCTCCCATGTCTCTGCTTCCCTAAAAGTCATAAAGAGACTTTAAGGTAATGCTGATTTGGCTGGTGATCAGTTTTTACAATGGTGTCTTCAAAGGAGATGAATAAGGAAGTTAGCATTATTCAAGCACGCATCAATCGCTCAATCTCAAGGATGCTAGGGTCTGGCTGCCAACAGCTAAGCAGATTCCCTCTCTGGTGGCAGATTCCAGGTCTCGATGGAGTTGTGGGCTCTGTCAGAATCTCACTATTCTCAAAAGCCATGTTCCTACCAGGCTGCTTAACATCAAGTTTTTGGTAAAGAACTTTGAATAATGGACTTGCTTTGAGAGAATGCTTTGAGAGATGCCTTCTCTCAATTCTGCATCACACTTCAACCAGACTTCTAACATTGTAGCTTTACCTTGTTTGCCCCCTGCTCTCTGGGTCTAGGTACTCAGCAAACCTGCAAAATACCTACTCAGGCTGGAAATGCTCCAAAGAGAGAATCCTTTCAAACCGCAACTAGTTAGGACTGCGTTTCCCTGCCAGCGTGGGTCTGGATAGAGCCAGTCTGGGGCCCAGGTAGAGACTCCCAGAACATAAACAAACAATGAAGGAGCTCATCCCTCGGTTTCCATTCCCTAGGACCCAATCACTCTAGTGCCCAACAATGTTCCCTTCTAGCATCTTCCCCCTTGAATTACCTATACCCAACAACACATCAGATAGCACTCATTCTCTGCCGCCCTCAAGACCACTGTAGTATCCTTTTCTCCAATATTTTAAAATTTATTTTTAAATACTATGAAAATCTTCACAGGCACAAAAGTAGTAAGGTAGTACAATGCACTCCCACATGCCCCTCACCCAAGTTCAACAACGAGCAACTCCCATTCCATTCCACCCCATCCCTGTCTTGTTTGCACGTTTGTTGATTATTAAAAGAAAACCCCGGACAGGGTATCATGTCACCCATAACTACTGCAGTAGATATCTCTAACATGGGGTTTCTCAACTGGGGCACTAGTGACATGTGGGAGTGGACAATGCTTTGTTGTAGGGGGCTGTCGTGTATTGGAGGGCATTTAGCAGTTATCCCTGACCTCTTCCCACCAGATGCCAACAGCACCTCAAGTCATGACAACCAAAAATGTCTCCAGCCATTGCCAAATGTCCCGTGGAGGGCAAAATCACCCCCAGTTGAGAACCACTGCTCTAACAGATAAGGACGTCCAAAATACTGTCACAATACCTTCATCACACCCAACAAAACCACGATAACTCCATAACATTATATAACAACACGTTTGTGTTCAATTTCTCCAGTTATCCCAAAAATGTCTCTTTACAGTTGGCTTTTCACTTGAATCAAGATCCAACCAAGGTTCACAAACTGATTTGGTTGGTATGTCTCTTAATCCATAGCATTGAATTTTTTTTAAATTTTTTTTTTTTAACACTTATTTTTGAGACAGAGAGAGACAGAGCATGAACGGGGGAGGGGCAGAGAGAGAGGGAGACACAGAATCGGAAGCAGGCTCCAGGCTCTGAGCCATCAGCCCAGAGCCTGACGCGGGGCTCGAACTCACGGACCGCGAGATCGCGACCTGAGCCGAAGTCGGACGCTCAACCGACTGAGCCACCCAGGCGCCCCAGCATTGAATTTTTTTTAATGCCATTTATTGGTCTAAGAAACTGGATCACGTGTCTCTGTAGAATTTCCCACATTCTGAACTTGGTTTCAATGTAAACTTGTGACATCATTTAACATGTTTCTCTGTCTCTCATGTTTCCTATAAACTGGAAGTTCAACTTAGGGCCTTCTGTACGTTCATATTCAATTCTTTTGGCAGGAATACCTCCTGGTATTCTGGATGTGCTGTCTACTTAATGCATGACATTAGAGGGCATACAATGTCCGCTTGTCTCCCGCCTTCTGATGTTCAGAATGATCCATGGGTTCTGATGACATCAGCCTGATCCCTCCACCATAAAGGTCCTCCCCCTCAATCTTTCACTTAAAGGTTTCAGCAACCATTGATGAGCATTGCCTACAGCCATTATTTCATTAAGGGCTGCAGAATGGTGGTTTTCTAATTTCATCATTCCTTCTGCATTTATTAGCACATCAACGATTTGATTACCCTGAAATATAGTTCAAATAGGAAGGCAGAACAAATGCTTGGTTCTTTCTATATTTAGCAACATCCAAAGTAATGACTTGGGGGCCCTTAGCAACAAGTGCTAGAAGTGACCAGTGAGATTTCAAGTTATCATTATGAACTCATATACTGTTACATATTTGATGCGTTTCAAGCCACTGCAATCTTTTTGGTGCTCATATTGTCCCATCTTAGGCCAGGAGAAGCCCCTCTACTGGATATTCTTGCCAGAAAAGTCAAATCTGAATCTATTTTTAGCTTTTAGAGCTACCTTACAGTTTATAGGGGCTGAAAGAATAAGTACCACCATCATCCCTTACTGAGGACTCAGAGACAAATAGGTAAAACAATGACCTAACTTCTTCATCAAGTCAACGGCATGTATACACATATATATGTGTGTGTATTTTTTTCAATTTAAAAAAATTGCCACTCTTCTCTGGGAGGGTGGGTAAATTTCCTGCAGCCCTGCATCAAAGGTTATCAAGCACTTGCCTTGCCAAGACTAACGTGGATATTTCCATCCCTAGCTGGCTATCGGTTCCTTGTGTGTGTCCTTTGTTAGCCAGAGTCTGAAGAACAGGAAGGGTGGGTCTTAGACCCCAAACTGCCAGTGCTGTGAGATGAATATAATCCTTTTCTTTCCACCACCAGGGAGCAACAGGGTTGGCCACATTTATTTTCTATGAGGTGAGACACTGAAAATCGTTTCCAAACCCTTGGTCGTGGACCACCTGGACCTCCTACTCTTTGTCCTTTGGTTGTAACCTCTTTTGACTCCTGCCAACCACCCTCTTTAGTTCTATCCAAACTTCACACTCAGAAAATGAGCGTAAATGCAATCGCCACGCATCACAGAATTGACTCAAAAATTGGCTGCTGAATATAGTCCCAGATGTTTAATATCATTTTTGAATCTTTGGCCAAATGATTTCCATGTTTGATTGGTTGTAGAAGGTTTTTGGGTGAGAATTTAAGGATTGAAGACTCCAATTTATGGGCTTTCCAAAAAAACCTATTCCTCGCCTTCTCCCAGGAAAGGCATTAATTTACCTCATTTGGAAGTGATTTTACTGAACTGAAATTTAGCATTGCACTGTCGGCTTGCACTAAGAGACACTATAAGAAGCAGTCATAGGGAACACCTGGGTGGCTCAGACAGTTGAGCGTCCAACTCTTGATTTCGGCTCAAGTCATGATCTCACAGTTTATGGGCTCAAGCCCCGTGTCGCAGAGGGGAGCCATCAGTGCAGAGCCTGCTTGGGATCCTCTGTCTCCCTCTTTCTCTGCCTCTCCCTCTCTCTCTCAAAAATAAATAAACATAAATAAAAAAAGAAGCAGCAGCAGTCATAGGGAAATCCCCAGAGCACGTATGGGAGGGGTGAGGTCTACCATGTCACAAGGAGGTCTCACTTATGAGGAAGCCAATGATGAAATTCCTCAGGGCTCAGTATCCAGAAAATCCTCTCCAGAAAATGCTCTCTTCTGAGCAAACCATTTTGGATTTTTCTCTCATGGGACTGAGACTCTCATACAGTTGACCCTTGAGCAACACAGGTTTGAACTGCAGAGGTCTACTTATACACAAATTTTTTTCAATAAATACAGTACTGTAAATGTATTTTCTCTTATGATTTCTTAATAACATGTTCTTTTCCCCAGCTTACTTTAAGAATATAGTAAGAGTATAGTATGTAATACACATTATAAATATATGTGTTATTCAACTATTTACATCATCAGTAAGGCATCTCGCCGACAGTAGGCTATTAGAAGTTTTGGGGGAGGGGCACCTGGGTGGCTCAGTCAGTTAAGCGTTGGACTTTGGCTCAGGTCATGATCTCACGGTTTGTGGGTTCAAGCCAGGCGACAGGCTCTGTGCTGGCAGCTCAGAGCCTGGAGCCTGCTTCAGATTCTGTGTCTCCCTCTCTCTCCACCCTCCCCTGCTCACACTCTCGCTCTCTCTCTCAAAAATAAATAAACATTAAACAAAAGAAGTTTTGGAGGAGTCTTAAGTTATATGCAGCTTTTTGACTATGTAGGGGTCAGCACCCCTAACCCCCATGCTGCTCAAGGGTCAACTGTAACTGTTCCCATTATCCTTTTTGTTCTGGCCACTAGGAGGCTAAGAGTCCCAAATCTGTCCTTGTCCAGCAACTTGACCAGAACTTGTTTGTTTTTACCTTTATCTCTGACTTGATTTCTTTACTGTGCTATTTCCTTCAGCCAGATTCCTACATTTATTTATTTTTATCCTTTTGATATTGCAATTATCTCTAAAATAAGCCATCTCAACTTATCTTGGAATAAAGTGAAATACTGCATATTTTTAACATTTCTGGATGTAGCTTCTAAATTCAGACTAGAGCGGGGAAATCCCATAATCCTAATTTATAAGCAGTTAGCTCTTCTTACCCTATTTTCTCCTATCAATAACTTACTTTCTAAAAACAGAACAATCCCCAAGAGAGACATAAATATTTGCCTGTATAGCCCATAAGCCTGTAACAGCTACTGACTACATGTCTTCATTATTCCTTGTTTATGTTGGAGAAGCAGGTGCCCACATGCTCCTGGTCTAGTGAGTTGAGTTCCTGCCATCACTACTATAGCATCCTCCCTCTTTCTACCCTCCTCTCTCACAGGCTGATCCCCTAAACAGTCCAGCTCCCCTTCCTCACTTCCTCCTGCCCCTGAAGCAACTGGGCGGCTGTCCAACAGGGAGATACACTTGAGGGGCAACCAAGGTGAATACAGGAGCACATCTACCAACTCCTCGAACTAGCTCTGAAAACAAAGCATGGACAGAAACCTGCTCGAATGGTAAGAACCCCAAACAAGCAGACCTGAAAAAGACTCAAAACAAACCAACACACACACACACACACACACACACACACACACATACACACTTCACAAGCCGTTGAGATAATGCTGTTCTAAAAGCAGAACACTAAAATAAATAAATGAAATATTCATGTTAAAACCATAAGGGGCTTTCATTTGTGAAGAAAAGAACACTGTTCATCATAAATCAATGCCAGAGCGGCCAATTCAAAGGATAAATAGGGGTTTTATGAAGATCTCTTCATTTACATCAATGATGCAGGAAAATCACCTGTCAATAAAAACTCCTGATTTCTTGGGAGACAGTATAGCGATGTCGTTAAGGGTATAGGCCACACTGGTGTTTACGTGAGTACAGAATATTCTGGGAAGTTACATAAGAAGCTGACAACTGTGGTTCACTTTAGGGAGACGCAATGGGCACAGGGTGAGAAGGAGACAATTTTCACTGTTTAACCTTCTGTGTCACTTGAATTTTTTTTTTTTTTTTTTTACCACAAACTATACAACTTTTTCAAATAAATACAAGCAAAGAGAACTTGGGAGTCTGAGAGACCTGAATTTGACTTCTGCCAACTACTCACTCTGTGACCTTTGCCAAGTGGCTTCATCTCCTCAGGCCTCAAGGTCCTCATCTGAACTGTGGGACTAATCATACCACCCATCGCATAGAGCTGTAGCAAGTAAATGGGACAATAACATGCAGAATGTGCTTTGCAGAGCCCCTGGCACATACTAGGTGCTTAATAAACAGCATGGCAATATAATACACATCTAAAAAGTTAATGAAGAAAACTTAGTCCATCTTTAATTAACAGTAATTATGGGGGGCCCCTGGGTGGCTCAGTCGGTTAAGCATCTGACTTCAGCTCAGGTCATGATCTCGCAGTTCGTGAGTTCGAGCCCTGCGTTTGATTCTATGCTGACAGCTCAGAGCCTGGAACCTGCTTTGGATTCTGTGTCTCCCTCTCTCTCTCTGCCCCTTCCCTGTTTGTGCTCTGTCTCTCTCTCTCTCTCAAAAATAAACATTAAAAAAAATGTTTTTAATAAAAAAGGAACAACAGTAAGCTGGGTGGAGGATGTGGAGTAGAAGGCACAAAAATGCCTTTTTACAACCACCTATTTGCTATCAGCAGGTGGAGATTAAGTCAAGCCACCATCTTGAAAGATAGGAAGGTTGTAAGGTCCATCTGAGAAAAAAGCTTTAAATCCCTCAAAAGCAGAGCCTAAAACCCAGCATTTCTAAGCAGTTCCATCCACCCATGGAAGTCCTCAGCCAAAAAGCAGTCTTCCCTTCTCCCAGGCCCAGAGGACAAAATGAAAGACCCCCACAAAGATGAACGAGAAACCGTAAGGCTGACAGAACGAATTTTCTCCTCTTGCAGGGCTTTGCAAATGCTAATATGCACAGGAATCTTATTTCTGGGGATCTTATTAAAGTGCAGCCTCTGATTCAGCAGATCTAGAGGGGCCTGAGTCTCTGCATCTCTAACAAGCTCCCAGGTGATGCCAATGCTGCTGGTCCACAGACCACACTCCACACAACAACAAGTGAACCACAGTCTGGACTATGGTTCCACTGCTTGTTAGCAATGGCAGTCATGAGTGATTCTGATTACTGCAATATTTTCTCTCCTGGTAAAAACCTGGCCGATCCTTCCAAATCAGTGGTTCTCAACCAGGGGCGGCTGTGGCCCCCAGTGGACACTGGGCAATGTCTGGAGACCTATTTGGTTATCACAAACTGCATGGGGGAGGGTGCTTCTGGCATGTATGGGAGTAAAGGCCAGGGGGTGCTGCTGAATATCCTGCACTCACACAACAGCCCCATCACAATTATCTGGTCCCAAGTGTCACCAGTGCCAAGGTTGAGAAACCCTGGGTTTTGTTTTGTTTTGTTTTGTTTTGTTTTTTTAATGAAATTTATTGTCAAATTGGTTTCCATACAACACCCGGTGCTCATCCCAACAGGTGCCCTCCTCAATGCCTATCACCCACTTTCCCCTTCCCCCACCCCCCATCAACCCTCAGTTTGTTCTCAGTATTTAAGAGTCTCTTATGGTTTGCCTCCTTCCCTCTCTGTAACTTTTTTTTTCCCCTCTTCCCCTCCCCCCTGGTCTTCTGTTGAGTTTCTCAGAATCCACATATGAGTGAAAACATATGGTATCTGTCTTTCTCTGCCTGACTTATTTCACTTAGCATAACACTCTCCAGTTCTATCCACATTGCTACAAATGGCCAGATTTCATTCTTTCTCATTGCCAAGTAGTATTCCATTGTATATATAAACCACATCTTTGTTGTCCATTCGCCAGTTGATGGACATTTAGGCTCTTTCCATAATTTGGCTATTGTTGAAAGTTATGCTATAAACATTGGGGTACAAGTGCCCCTATGCATCAGCACTCCTGTATCCCTTGGGTAAATTCCTAGCAGTGCTATTGCTGGGTCATAGGGTAGGTCTATTTTTAATTTTTTGAGGAACCTCCGCACTGCTTTCCAGAGCGGCTGCACGAGTTTGCATTCCTACCAACAGTGCAAGAGAGTTCCTGGAGAAACCCTGTTCTAATAACCAGAAAATAGGAGTTGGGTCGTGTCAATTCATCCCAAGACTATAAACCCCAATTTTGGAAGTGGGTCTTGAATCCAATACTGTCCTTTCCCAGGCCAGACGTGAAGCTTGGAGAGGTTAACAGATTAACAGGAAGAACAGGATGCCATATGTAGGGAAGGGGTCACCAGCTCATAGTCCATATTTTGTTTAAAATCAGCCACATGTGGTTCGGTAAGCCAATGAGTGACCCACTAAGCATTAATCTTTCTATGATTTCGAGCTACAGCAATTTAATAGGAACAGATGTAAGCAGACCTGAAGCTTAGATTATAAGTTCCCTGAAGGCAGGACCATATCCAAATTTGTCCATCAACAGAGCTACACTTAGCACAATGAGGAAGAAGGCAGACACTCAACATCATGACGAATCCTGTAGATTCAAGAATTCCAGATGTGCTAAATAGATGCAGAGACTAAACCACCCCTAGTGTGACATGGTTTATTATTTGTCATCACCACAAACACTATTACTAACAACAGTGATCTACGCCAAGGCATGCCTGGTTCTGTAGAAAGAGCACGGGCTCTAGAGTCATGCAGACCTCGATCCAAATCCCGATTCTCTCACTATGTGACCTGAGACAAGTTAACATAGTGTCCACATCTGTAATATGGGCGTAATAATCGTTACCTCTGACAGAACGGTTTCAAAGTCGTACAGTGTCATGTATTTAAACAGCTAGTTGGCTACTTAACCAATACTTCCTACCATATTAAGGACTGGAGTAAAATGCCCAGTGAGTTATGTGGTGCTTATTTCTGCATAGAACAGTATGTAAAGATTTCACCTGATGATACAAAGCCCCAAGATCCCTTTCCTTTAAACCAAAGGCCATCATGACCCAGGTTTATTGAACAACCACAGGACTGTGCATTTGTGGTTTTATGATGGCCATTCAGGGCCTGGTAGTGCACAATGATCATCAATGACAAAAAAGAGACCTACACAGCATGGGAACACCACCGAGTCACTCACTACCAGTGGAAGTGAAATGTACCCTCTGCTAACAAATGGTAAGGACCTGAAAACTCACAATCATTTTGCAAGAGCTAGGTCTTTCTGAGAATAGTGAAAAGAACATAATTTAGAAGAAGACTGTGTCGTAAGTAACAGACAACGTCTGAGCATTAGCCACAGAAGTTCCAGGATATTTCCACAATCCATGTTCACGTTTCGCATTCCCCACTGTCAGGACGTAACAGTGTTGGACAAAAGGGACAAGCATGCCGGTTCCAATGACATCACTATGTCTGTGCAAGGAAGGTATTTTAACAGATGTGACTAGAAAAGCACACCAGGCAGCCAAACTTCCCCACTAACAGGAGCAAGTGTATGATGCCAGGAAATGGAGGCGTAACCCCGAAGGCATGAATGAAAGAGGCCCTCTGACCTCAGCATTCCAGAAGCTCAGAAAATATCAGGCTGGGTACCACCAGACTCTTGCCCAATACTGGAAACATCACTGGAATTGCAAAGTCCAGGGCAGCCAGTATACTTAAGAAGTCTCCTACTGGAACTTGGAAAGCCACCTTGAAATAATGATGATAATAATAAGCAACTGAAAACACAAGCTGACATCTGATCACGCGAAGGTGGGAACGAAACATCAGGGTAATGGGCACCTGGGGACCTTCATGGGGCAGTAACTCATCACAAAGCTTTTGACTTGCTGAGAGAATACGGGTTCCTGAACTGGGTCAGGTTCCTGGTTCGTGTACTGTTGCCCAGAGCAACCCTAAGAGACTGGACCCAGGGGGACGCAGATGTTCCGTCTGACTTCAGTGTGAAAGCCGAGGCATGTCCTAGTTCCCCTCAGCAGCCACTCCCGATTCTGTCATTCATAAATTTGTCCAGACCCTTCTTAAACTACATTCATATATCCTGCCAGGACCACCTCTTGAGATGATGAGTTTTAGAAGATTATTACCTGCTGTGTTAAGCAGTACTTCCTTTCATTGGTTACAACAAGAAAAAGAAGAATTAGGGGTGAGGCAGCAGAAAGGCTAATGTTACTTTCATCAAGGGACAATCTTATGTGTGAAAAGTACAGATATTTAATACCCTGGAACCACAAGGCATTGAAACAGCAACCATAAACTCGGCTTCAAGGGTTTTGCTTAATAAAAGTCACTCAACATGCATTTGTGGAAAAACTGGGACTGGACAAAGGCATAATTTCTGTTAGAGTTACCTAGTTGGAAAGTAGCTCAAAGATCATGGAGCCCAGCAATGTTTTCAATCACACAACCCCAAGCTGATTACAAATATGCAGGGATCAGAGGTTGGTTTAAAAAAATTCTGCAAGGGAAACTCGGTGAACTTCCCTAACAGGGAAATCTCGTAGGAGAAGCTCAGTGAATACCGTGTCTCTCTGCATTGTCAGGGATGCGACAGAACCTCCAGGAAAACGCACTACCAATCCTCGGGGGACATGAAGATGCCCCTCATTGGCTGAGCTACACTAAGTATGTGCCTACTGCAGGTGCCTGCAATATGGCACCCTGGACTGACTCCTGGAACAGAGACATGAGTGGAGAAACCAGTGAAATCAGAATAAAGTTTGAAGTTTGATTAATAGTCATGTGCAAATATTAATCTTAGTTTTGACAAATGTGGCACCGTTATATAAGATGTTATAACATTAGGAGACGCTAGGAGAAGGGTATGTGGGAACTCTCTGTACTGTCTTTGCAAGTTTTCTATGAACCTATTGTTATTCCAAAATAAGGTTAATTAAAATTAAAAGACATTTTTTTAAAGCAAACATATTTCATGACACTCCAGAGCTACTGTACTGGGAGTCAGAAGCCCATAAAAGCCATCAGGATTTTGAAGAATCAAGATTCAGGGCAAAGGACATGAAAAGACATTTTTCTAAAGAAGACAAACACATCAGGGAAAAACAAATCAAAACCACAATGAGATACCACCTCACACCTGTCAGAATGGCTAAAATTGACAACACAGTAAATAGCAGATGTTGGCAAGGATGTGGAGAAAGGGAAACCCCCTTACACTGTTGATGGAAATGCAAACTGGTGCAGCCATTCTGGAAAACAGTATGGAGGTTCCTCGAAGTTAAAAATAGAACTACCCTACGATCTAGCAATTGCACTACTAGGTATTTACCCAAAGGATACAAAAATACTGATTCAAAGGGGTACATGTACTCCAATGTTTATAGTAGCATTATCAACAATAGCCAAATTATGGAAAGAGCCCAAATGTCTATCGACTGATAAGTGGATACAGAAGTGGTAGATACACACACACACACACACACACACACACACACACACACACAGGAATATTACTCAGCCATCAAAAAGAATGAAATCTTGCCATTTGCAACAACGTGGATGGAGCTAGAGTGTATTATGCTAAGCGAAATAAGTCAGTCAGAGAAAAGACAAACACCATATGATTTCACTCATATGCAGAATTTAAGAAACAAAACAGATGAACATATGGAAAGGGGGTGAGAAGAGAAGAAAGGGAAACAAACCACAAGAGACTCTTAACCATGGAGAACACAGGGTTGATGGAGGGAGGTGGGTGGGGGATGGGTTAGATGGGTGGTGGGTACAAAGGAGGGCACTTGTAACAATGAGCACTGGGTTGTAAGTGATGAATCACTGAGTTCTACTCCTGAATCTAGTATTATACTATACATCAACTAAAATTTAAATAAAATTTGAAAAAAATAAAAAGAAGACATATAGATGGCCAATATGTATATGAAAAGGTGCTCAACATCACTAATCGTCAGGGAAATGCAAATCAAAACCACAATGAGATACTGCTTCACACCTATTAAGATGACTGTGATCAAAAAGCCAAGATAACAAGAGTTGGTGAGGATGTGGAGAAAAGGGAATTCTTACACACTGTTGGTAAGAAGGTTAATTGTTACAGCCACTAAGGACAACAGTACAGAGGTTGCTCAAAAACTAAAAATAGAACTACCGTATGATCCAGCAATCCCTCTTCTAGTCGAACACCCAAAGAAAATGCAATCAGTACCTCGAAGAAAGATCTGTGCTCTCCCGTTCATGGCAGCATTATTCACAATAGACAAGATATGGAAACAACCTAAGTGTCTATCAACGGATGAATGGATAAAGAATTTGTAGTATGTATACACACACACGAGAGAATATCACTCAGTCTGGAAGGAAGGAAGGAAGGAAGGAAGGAAGGAAGGAAGGAAGGAAGGAAGGAAGGAGTGCCTGGGTGACTCAGTCTGTTCAGCATCTGACTCTTGATTTCTGCTCAGGTCATGATCTCACGGTTCGTGAGATTGAGCCCCACATCAGGGTCTGCGCTAGCAGCACGGAACCTGCTTGGGATATTCTCTCTCTGTCTCTGTCTCTGTCTCTCTCAAAAATAAATGGATAACCATCAAAAAAAAAAAAAAAGATTACAGAGATAAAAAGGCAAGGCAAGAAAAGACTATTTGAACAGCATCTAAAGAAAACTATATCAAATCTTTCTAAAAGCAAAAAAGAAAATAGCCCTGAAAATATACTATTGATTAAAAGCCCTGAACCTTGGAAGATTTGGGGATTGATGCCTGAAGATTAGAAAAATTAAGCAATGTGGCTCCCAGAAGAAAAATAAATTTGCTAAGGCAGATTTATAAAAATGTAGCCTACTTAAACATTTGGGCAGGTTAGAGAAACCATCAAAATGGCTTTCAACTGGAAAACACTGGGATCTTAACCCAACTCATCATATATTAGGATTACAACATGGCTCGAACTAGAAGTCTGGTTTTGACACCTAGAAATGGATTCCACTCCCCACCTCCCCTCATCACCAAAGATAAAACACTCAAACAGGGTCACCTGGGTGGCTCAGTGGGATGAGCGTCTGACTTTGGCTCAAGTCATGATCTCACGGTCCATGGGTTTGAGCCCCGCATCGGGCTCTGTGCTGCAGCTCAGAGCCCAGAACCTGCTTTGGATTGTGTCTCCATCTCTCTCTGACCCTCTCCTGCTCGTGCTCTCTCTCTCAAAAATAAATAAATATTTTTTAAAAATTAAAAAAAACAAAAACAACCCACTCAGACCCACTGCTTTCCTACCGGCCCTAATCTATGCTAATCATTGGCACATTCAATCAACACATCCAAAAATAAAAAATGTTTTTAAAAAATCAATTTTTTTTTAAGTTTATTTATTTTTGAGAGAGAGCGAGTGCGTGCACAAGTGGGAGAGGGACGCGGTTGTGTGTGTGTCGGGGTGTGGGGGGGGGGGGTCGGGGGTCTGGACAGAGGATCCAGAGAAGGCTCTGTGCTGACAGCAGAGAGGCCGATGCAGGGCCCAAACTCACCAACTGTGAGATAATGACCTGAGCTGAAGTTGGACGCTCGATCGGCTGAGCCACCCATGTGTTCCCCAAAATCACCAATTTGTAAAAGCCCAAGCATTTTGGTTTTGTCAATAATAAATCAAATCTCTGTTTTTAATGAATTTCATTTGCACTAATTGATTCCAAAGCGATGTATGTATGAATGAATCTGCTGTGTGTGTCTATGTTACAGATTTTACAGGCTTGTGAGCAAAGACAAAATGTTTCTGAGGAAAACACGAACACAGAGAGGCATTTATGGGTTTCGTGCAGGCTTGGCCATTTGCAGAGCAACCTGGCACTTTGCCTCATTTTTGAGTCTTTTTTCCCAATCTGTGAAGGAAATACATACGTCCACTTTTCCTCTTAGAAGAAACTCTGTCAAACCAACCGGCAACCCTTGAACTCCATCAGTCTGTTCCTCTAACTTACTGAGAGATGTGAAGGCCACTTAAGCACAGAGTTTGATAAATGACCCCATTCTGTGCAAACAATTTTAAAGAAGAATTACCACTTACAGACAGCTACATCATTAGCCCTTTCTGTCCCTGGAGATAATTGAGGCCCTTATTTATATAATTTATACCACCTTCTGCAGGCCAGAATAATTTCAGAACATTCTTAAGTGTTTACACTTAATCTGAACACCAGAAAGGAAGGACCGCAGCCCTACTCACAGTTACGAATGTTATTCCAGTCGATTTTGGAGAAGAAAGGGTGGCAGCAAAGGCCTTCAAACTTCAGTCTCTCTTTCTGGCCACACAACAAACTCTGAATCAGATCAAGTAATTCGCTGCTAACTTTTGGATCATCTGGAAACTTCAAAAACCGCTATTCCAAAAAAATAATAATTATTATTTCCTTAGCAAATTCAGTTTCTCATGTCCCCCCCAAAAAGTATTTCTCATATATGCAAGTTTCTTTTTGTTAAAAGAAGGAAGTTTTGTGCCCTCTTAACTTTGGACCAAAGGCATGTTCCCAAAATAAATGGCTTGTTCACATCAATAGGCCTAGTTCCTTTGCAAGAGTTCAATATCCTTCATGATTTGACCTCGGTCCTCTCTCTTGTCTCATGTAGCTACACTCCCCATCTCACTCTTTGCTGTCCAACAATGATGAGCTATTTAAAGCTTCCTGAACAAATCATGCTGTTCTCTCTGCCTAGAACGCCCTCCCCAGCCCGCACCCCTCTTCCACCAGATCACTGCCCAGCTCCACCACCCCCCCCGCCCCGTAATCTACTTCTACACAAACACAGTGCACTGTGATTTCCGTGTGATAACAGGGAAAGAAGGCAGAGAGAGCCTTCTGCTCTCTCAACACTGTAAACCTGGTACCTAACCGTGCCTGGTGCCATTCTCTCATTACCGAACGAATGAACTGAAATGAAGGAAATAAACTGGCCCCAAGAATCATCTGAGGGAAAACTTGAACTCAAGAGGAGACTCAAGAATAACAAGTAATATATATATGTATTAAGCATATAAAATATGTATTATACAATATGAAAATACACATTAAGCATTCCAGAAAGATGAGGTTGGGTGAGTTAGAAAAAAACTGAAATTTCTCTTCTTCCTTTCAGTTGAAACTAAAACATACATATCTATCATATCCTAAAGAAATGAGCTGAATAGGGGCACCTAGGTGACTCAGTCGGCTGGGTGTCCGACTCCTGATTTCGGCTCAGGTCATGATCTCACCGTCATGAGATTGAGCCATATGTCAGGCTTTGTGCTGACAGTGTAGAACCTCCTTAGGATTCTCTCTCTCTCAAAATATTAAATAAACATTAAAAAAAAGAGAAATGGGGGGCACCTGGGTGGCTCAGTCGGTTAAGCGTCCGACTTCGTCTCAGGTCACAATCTCACAGTTCGTGGGTTTGAGACCCGCGTCGGGCTCTGTGCTGACAGCTCAGAACCTGGAGCCTGCTTCGGATTCTGTATCCCTTTCTCTCCTCTACCCCTCCCCCACTCACACTCTGTCTCTCTCTCTCTCTCTCTCTCTCAAAAATAAACAAAAAAATTTTTAAGAGAAATGGGCTTAATCTACTAGAATATACACTTATTAGAAAATAGTTTTAATTCTACTTCATATACATTCCTGTATTTCTAATTTCTGCCCCCATTTCAATTTTACTGCCATATTTGATAGCTAGTCATACCGAGAAACAGCATAGCATAGCATCAAGAGCATGGACTTCCAAGCCAGACTGACTGTGTTATTCTAGGCAAGATGGTCTTGCTTAACCATTGTGTGCTTTGGTTTCCTCATCTGTAAAATGGAAGTAATATCTACCTCTTCCATTGTTTGAGGATTAGCCGAGTTAATGAACCCTATTTCATCAAGTCTAGGACTCAGTTATTCCCTTAACAGCACTGAAATAAAAATGCATTTTATAACCAATGAAATATCATAGATTAATTGGCAACAGTTTTTCTTTTTTAACGTTACCTAAAATAATGGCATAGGCTTACAATGACTGGCAGCTGAGAGTCAATAAAATACAATCACTAAAGAGCTTAGGACAGCTTTTAGCACAAAGTGCTTTATAAGTATTTGCTGTTGTTATTATCCAGCACTACTGATTTACATTACAAAGGTTCACTTGTACATTTTTAAATGACAGTTCTCAATATTACTTCAAAATCTACTAATGGCTCTTTACCTGGAAATTCATGATGTTATTGAAGGTTCTGGCTGACGTTCCCTCAGTGAATGGGGATCTTCCATAAACCATCTCATAAGCAATAACTCCCACTGACCACCAGTCACAATCCAGACTATAGACGCCTTTTCCGTCCCCATTCATCACAGTCAACACTTCAGGGGCCATGTAATCCGGGGTCCCAATCGGGAGTTTTGCGTTCACCTGGAAACCCATAAGCAAAATGAACACAGCAAAACTTTCAATTATTCTCGAATAGATTGCCGACAGCCACGTTTCAGACACAGGCTGATTTGCCACTGATTACTATTCTCCCAGGCACTTAAACCTGCTGTCAAGTGGCACGCTGTCAGGAAATGCAAACGATTTACTAATTAAAAAAAAAAAGTACATAATATAATCCAAAGGCAAAAGGGCAAGAGTTGTTGATGATATACGCCCTTTGGTTACACAAATGAGAATTGGGGAAAGAACGGAAGGTGTCTTTCCTGATACATGTTACACAGTATTTCTCTTACTTAGGAAAACAGCAAAATGATAATAAATCCTAAAGACGAATCTATAAGATCTATCTACCCATTATTGAAAACCTGGCAGCTAGCTGGGGCAACACGATATTGCAAACGCATTGTATCTCAAGTTTAAATATTTGGAATCAACATTCCTACTTCAAGCCACCCACAGGGCAAGACATGATAAGTATCTTCCACCAGAGACCAATGTTAATGAGTTCATTTCCCTCACCCCAAACTCCTGTTCCTGTGGTTGCCTCCCCACTGTTCAGAAATCCACAGCCCTCCAATCCAGTGGCACTCAAGCACCCAACCCTCGCAAAGGTTAGGACAATGTAGTAGGTCTTTTTCTAATGCTAAATATATCCCATTTAAAGAACTGTCCTTTTTTCTGAGAACTTGTCCTTCCGACTGTTTTAGTGTTTACATGTCCTTTGTTTCTTGAAATGAGGCCTGATGAAAGACTTTCTGCCCCCTACCCCCTTCCCTTCCTAGACAACAGAGGAAGTCAGCAACGTTTTCAGCCTTCAAAATTATTTTGAAGTCTTACTGAGCCATGAAATTTGAAGGCTAAGGATCACCTCTCTGACTTCTTCCCTATCAACACAGAAAGGGCCTGATGTTAGTCATATACTGTGTTGACCAATAATCCTACAGCCGTCCAATAGCCCTGCCTTTAAAGAGGTTTCTCTCACATCAGCAGTTACATGGGCAGAAACAAACTTTCTCCCCATTAAAGGATGTCGAGTGCCCCTGAATGACCTTAGATATTTTGTAGGTATGGCCACACCCCTTTAAGGCTGGGCTTTATATTAAGAAAGGCAATTTGCTTTGCTTTGTTTTGACCAGAAACTTAGTCCCCTTCTCTAGGGACAGACACCCAAGCTCTTCCAGCTCATAACTTTAAGCTTGTCCATTCCTCTGCCCCAAAGACCCACAATTATAAGAAACAGACCCACTCTCCCTACTCCTTCTCTTTTCACCCCTTTTCTCAAGCCCACCATAGGTTTTCCAAACCCTAAATCCAGACAGCAGTGTGATGCTGTTATTCTTTACACCAGTCATCTGTTGCTTTGGGCAACAGAATTTCCACTGGGAGGACGCCTGGCTGGCCCAGTCAGCGGAACATGCAAATCTTGACCTCGGAGTTGTGAGTTCGAGCCCCACACTGGGTGTGGAGATTACATTAAAAAAATAAAATAAAATCTTTAAAAAAAAAAAAGAATCTCCACTGCGAGTACCCACTGGGAAAGCTGGACAGTCATACCGCCCAAGAAAACCAAAGGCCATTGTTGATAGACAAAAGTGGGGAGAAAGGATACCACATCCGGTCTAAGACAGGGTACCTTACGCTTGAGGAATTGAAAGTAGCTTAAGTCAAGAGGAAGCCTCGATGCTGGGGAGCCTGAGCTAAGACTTCTATTTTTTTTTATATATGAAATTTATTGTCAAATTGGTTTCCATACAACACCCAGTGCTCATCCCAACAGGTGAAGACTTCTATCTATCTTTTAATGTGTATGTAAATGTTAATGAGCTCAGCACAGGATTCAGATTAAACTACAGGGTTTTAATAAAAACCCTCAATACTGACAATGAGAAATAAAAGTATTTTTTAAATATGAAACAAGAGGAGAAAAACTGCAATGTCATCACTGATTAAACGCTTACCCTTTATGCCTAATTACCTTGCAGAACCATTAATATGCAATCCTCAAACATGCACTGCTTGCACTTGCTGGGTTTTATTTTATTATCACACTAGATTGTTTGGAAATATTCAGTTCTCCTTGTTTGCAGCGCACGGGGATTGGTCACTTGTTCACAACCAAAGAGTCGAAAGGAACTGGACTGGGTCACGTTATCAGCATGACCCAGCAAAGGGCGTAAGTCACCAATGCCTCATTTTCAAACTCATGATTAGACTTATCCAAGAGCGTCAGGTAACTCCCTAACTACTGCCCTCTAACAGATATGTGATTATACACATTTATGTCTGATCACTTTATAATTTTCTTTTTTTTTTTTAATTTTTTTTTTTTCAACGTTTATTTATTTTTGGGACAGAGAGAGACAGAGCATGAATGGGGGAGGGGCAGAGAGAGAGGGAGACACAGAATCGGAAACAGGCTCCAGGCTCTGAGCCATCAGCCCAGAGCCTGACGCGGGGCTCGAACTCCCGGACCGCGAGATCGTGACCTGGCTGAAGTTGGACGCCTAACCAACTGCGCCACCCAGGCGCCCCCACTTTATAATTTTCAAAATTTTAAGGAAAATATCCCTAGCTTCCCTTATGGACATCTCTGACATAAAGTATATTAAGTACTTAATAGTAATTAACAAAGGCTTTTAATGACAATTTAATGACTGTTAAATTTCCATTAGCTACCGGCCTCCGAGCACATTAAACCCATTTAACACGTAATACCACCATCCTGACAAGGATTTTGCAAGATGGTTTCACTCTCTTCTGGTGGCAATTCACAGCCAGCTAATCTGGGTGAGATATTAAAAGTGGAGGCATGTACTGTGGGCCAGCCTGCCTGACAGGACACCATCTGATAATTAACTAGTTAATTTTCACTGTATTGATAAGGAAGAAAAGACACCAATTCAGCAGGAGACAATAAGAAAATGACTAGGAGACAGAAAACTGAGTTGTATTTCAGGAAATAGAGAGGTTAAGGCAAGAAAAAAAGGGGGGTAGATTAACTTAGATTCCTTTACAAGCAGAAAGCAGATGAGAAGTAAGAAAACCACCATCTGCCTCCTCCCAATCCCCTTCCCCTAAAATGCTTATTAAACATAAAACTATTTCAGGGCGCCTGGGTGGCTCAGTAGGTTAAGCATCTGAGTTCGGCTCAGGTCATGATCTCACAGTTCGTGAGTTCAAGTCCTGTGTCAGGCTCTGTGCTGACAGCTCAGAGCCTGGAGCCTGCTCCGGATTCTGTCTCCCTCTGCCCCTCCCCTGCTCGTGTTCTCTCTCAAAGAATAAATAAACATTTAAAAAAATGTCTTTTTAAAAAACTATTTCAACCTAACTTTCCCCATGTAGCTGCCCAGGGCAGAAACATCCGCCTGCAGAAGGAGGGGGGATGGGGGGCGTATCTCACTATGTTGTTCCTCTTGGGGAAACGGAATAAAAGCTTTTCACTCCTACATAAATCTCAAAAAAGTCTATCTCCTATGAGTTTCCAACCACTAAACGAGGCTGATTAACACTTAACATGCTATACTGCTCTTTGTTTACAATCTCCTTACAAATGTTTGTGTGAGAGCTGAAAGAGACAGGTTGGAAGCGTTCACTATTTGTGACTCTTTGAGATTCTAATAAGGTAAGGTGGGTGACCAAAGTCACACCGCAGGTCAAAGGCATATCTCAGTTCAACGGCCAAACCTCTAGGCAGTATGGCCCCGTGTTAGTAAGGAGAATACTCCAAAGCAACATTCTGACTAAGCGGCTTGGAATAATGACAATGAAAGATGGAAAACCCTATAGATCTAAGAGTCACAAATACCTAAAATTCATAGATAATATTTGTGAGCAGTAGGGAAAGGATTAATTGATTTTGGGTGAGTAACATATATAAATTTCAGTAAATGTAGATTATATATGGTATATTTTGAGTACAAAAAGTATTCTGAACCCCCTTTTCACCTAGGAAACATTCTACTTAAAGGAAACATGTGCTTAACCCACCCAAAATACAAAATATATTTTAAAAAAAGTATAATTCTATATCCATACTCGACTTCACCTGGATTGTAGATTATTGGTCTTCCATAATTAAAGGGTCTTTGCACTGAAAACAATGCTAAAAATTCCCTCCTACGTGCTTGTCACATTCTGGCCCTAAAAGTACAAAGTTCTGGAGAGGAGACTCTTTCTCCAGGAGAAGAGGAGATGACTGTTCTCATGTGTTGGACTGAGTGCCGTCTTTCCTTCACCAGACTAATCAGGGATTGAGCACTGAGCTGCAAATAAACCTGAGTGACCCTGGAGAGCTCCCCGGAAGTGAAGGTTGTTCCAATTAGAAGAACTGAAAAGGGTAGTCTGAAGCCCTAAAAAACAGAAATCTGAAATGAAGTAAAGTCCAGTCTCTCCATCAAGGGCTCTGAGGAAAGTGATTCCAGATGCACAGATCAGGCCTCACTTTATTCCCATTTATTTACCAAGTATTGACTTTGGACCACAATCTAGTTTTCCAAGTAGATTTTCTTATTGCAAGCACGTAGTGCTGGCTCTCATTAATAAGCTTTCTGATGTTTCTCAACTGACTTGCAATGGTTCTCAACCAGGGGTGATTTTGTCCCCAAGAAACACTGAGCAATGTCTGGAGAGATTTCTGGTTTTCACAACTGGAGGGGAGGGTGTTACCAGCATCTAGTAGATATGTAGCTAAATATCCTAGAATACACAGGATAGCCCCCTGCAACAAAGAATTACCCAGAGCAAAATGTCAGTGGTGTTGACCATGTACTTATGCTTCAATTATTAGACTATGTACCTATGTTTCAGTTTATTTCTAGATGCATGCGTTCATTACAGTCACTCACGCAACGTACAAGTTTTTCAATCCTAGATGATAAAACTTCGCATTACTTAACTCTTTTCCTCTGCTTTATTCCAGTAAATTCAAAACTTAAGTTTTCATACCTGTTTCTGAATTGCACATAATTTTTAAAACATAAAATGCTTTGATCCTATAACCTAATTCTCATTGTAATGATCAAGTAGAATCAATTACAAGAACATAACTTGGGAGGAGGGGAACCAGCACACAGGGAGACTGTTTCTCCAAGGATCTGAACACCAAGCAAATTATCTCAAGTAATCCTTAGGTTTGCAGAACAGGGTGGCCAGCCCCTGGGGTGCAAAGAGTTAACATAACCCCAAGCCTTTTCCTAATATCAACCTAACAATACCCATCTTTCTTCCAAGGAACTTGAGCAAAAAAGGCAATTTTACATATTTCCCTTCATAAGGACTTAACTCTTAGAGGCTGGAGGGAAAGGGGGCATTTTAAAGAATAACCTCCCTAACCTCTGAATTTGTGCATTTTAACTAGAATCAGTATTTTACTGAGAAAGAATCAAATGCCAAGTTCCTAAGAATTTTGTCCAGGTCACCAAATGACTCCTTTGCAAAATAAGTCTTAAAGTCTAAGTTGATTTTCTCGTAGACCTACCATTTTTTTGCATAGTTGCCATGAAAATTGACACTTTAGTATATACCAACTTTATTAGATTTTTTTAAATTTATATATATTTTTTTGTCATCTTTTTCTAAAGTATCCTTGCTCTTGGTCTCAGCAGATACCCTCTTGCCTTCCTATTTAGCAGGCGGAATACAGCGTAATTTTTACCAAAGATCCAGGACATGGAAATACATTTTCAGCAGTAGGTTCTTAATGCTTAAGGATATTTGTTTAAATGTGCCAGTGATTTATTTCAATTTTGCTGCATAGGAAATAGAAATTTGAGATAAAGAAGATGATAGAAGGCAATCTATAATAAGGAAAATGAAAAGAAAAACAAAATAAGCATTTTCCCTTTTTAACCAAACTATTAAGGATGTTCCTAAAAATGTTTTGTGGGGTATTAACAGATGTTATACATAAAAGGGTGCCAAGATCAAGTAAGTCTGGGAAACAGCTCCTATCCCCCTATCCCCACCCATGGAGAAATCCTGCCATATATTGGCAGATGAAGATTCCAAAATGTCGCTCAAAGTTTTCCCATATTTTCCAAACTTACAAGGACCACAGAACACTTTGTAGCATAATCTCTATTAAGCTATCTTGCTCCATTTTGTTACCATCTTATTCGAGCTCATTTTAGCCGCTGATCCAAAATCCACAAGCTTGATGTGTCCTACTCGGTCAATGAGTATGTTCTCAGGCTTGACGTCTCTAAGAAAATCAGGGCCACAAATTAGTATTGTCTTCTCCATGCCAATCAGCAAGCAACTATTAACCTAGGATATCAATTCAGCCAAGAATCTCAAGGTCTATGTCCTGCTATACATACCTCCTGATTGATAGATATAAATAATAAGCAAAACATTCTGCAAAACAAATTTAAGTAAGAAAAAGAAGGAGAAGAAGGAAAAGGAGGAGGAGGAGGAGGAAAAGGAAGAGGAGGAGAAAGGGAAGGAGATGGAAATAGAAAAAAGCAGGAGGGAGAGAGGAAGGGAGGAGAAAGGAACAAATCTAAGTTATTAGATGGATTATTTCTCCTAGAGACACACATTTTACATTATGAAAGCGACAAGGGGATTTGCCTAAGGTCATGTAGCTAAGTCAATGGAAAAACCTGAGATTCTATTCGAGGTCTCATGACTCCTGGCCTAACTGTGGTTCCATTCCCACAACATTCTCAGAGGTACATAAAACGTCACATGAGCAAGGATGCAAAAAAACATTTTTCAACAGAGGGTGGAACACCTGTGTGAATTACTAACTAATTCTATAAGGTCAGAAGTACAACTCCATGGGCTTCTGCCCCTACATGGTATGCCAGTTCCTTCTGCAAATCAAATTCAGTTCTTCTACCATGTAACCTGAAGAACCCACGCAAGAGTTCTCAGTCTTATCAGCTACATTAACAGATCTTATTAGCAAACTTGAGAACGTTATAATTATAGATCTATTTCACTGCTGAATGAGTAAGCTGAAAGGTCTGCCATTTTGGAAAATATACCTTCAGCCATTTACAGTTAGGACTGGTTAAAATTTGGGGGTGTCTGGGTGGCTCAGTCAGTCGAGCATCTGGCTCTCAGTTTTGGCTCAGGTCATGATCTCATGGGTTCACGAGTTCAAGCCCCGCATCGGGCTCCACACTGACAGTGCGCAGCCTGCTTGGGATTCTCTCTCTCTCTCCCTCTCTTTCTGCCCCTTCCTACACACTCTCTCTCTCACTGTCTACCCCAGAATGAATGAATAAGTAAATAAATAAATAAATAAACTTAAAAAAAAAAAAAAAGACTTGTTAAAATTTGGAGGGAGCCTTATTTTGATGCTGAAATCGCTCATCCATTCATTCATTCTACTGTGGGACTTGTTAGGTGATACAGATAAATTCTCAGTATACTACCTGAGTCTCACTTACCGATGCACATATCCCATCTGATGAATGCTGTGAACAGCCAAAATCAATTCGGCTAGGTAAAACTGAATCGTATTTTCATCTAATTGGTCCTCGTATCTGTTCAAAAGTGACAGCAAGTCCCCTCCAGGCTGATATTCCATGACCTGTATAGAATACCAAAGTTATTAATTCTTCATACACCCCAAAAGGGAATGTCTCAATTAGAGCCTCAAATGCTGCCTGACGTGTTATAATTACAACATCTCCACAAAGCAACCAAGATGTGAGAGACATATTGTAAGTCACGTGGGATGAGATCCCTGCCCTAAGGAAATTACATCCAATACCCAAGAGAATCACTATAATGAAAGACTAGTCCCAGACACCACGCACAGTGTTTGCAAGGTAAGCTTGAAGAGCTGAATTAAATCCACCCACTCACCTACCCACCCACCCAAGTTGACACCCCAGACATCCCCTAGGATTCAGTACACAGTGTAGATGGAAATTGCTGGAGGGCAACAAACCCTCTGGCATCCCTTCTGTATTTCTCTCGGCACCCAGCAGAACACAGGAAGGGTGCACCAAATGTGATACAACCTCTTCCTGCAACAGTCATCTGACCACGTCTGTTACAAATTTAAATGTGAAATATATACTCTTTGACCTAATAATTCCACTTCTGACCACTTATCTTACAGGAACTTATAGTAGTTTGTAGATCAAGAAGACACACAGATTCACTGCAGCATTGCTTGTGACACAGGAGAGAGAAAAAGCCTGGAAATCACCCAAACATCCGTCATTAAGAAATTCCTGAAATATGACATATCTAAACCATGGGAGAAGATGTAGATATGAAAAATGAACAGACTTCCTTTATTCATACTGCCGTGGAAAGCTGCCCATGATAATATAAAGTGACATACAGGATAAAGTACAACCTCTTTTTTCTGATAAAAAAATTATTACATTTGTTAACATATACATTATGTTTGAGGCCGGTTTGCCTGGGTGGCTACAAACTGCAGCCTGGTGACTTAAGCTCTCAGCCTTTCAGTTTCATCCACTGTAAACTGAGGATAAGACTAATTCCCTCGCAACACCCTGCCTGGCACCAACAAGGTCTTCAACTGCCAGTCAGGAGTCTTCCTTTCGCGACCTTCGCTGCATAATCCTTTCCTGGCTGGGAGAAGCCGGGACACATTTCGACCACTCTTACTCAGCTCTCTCTCGTCCTTTGCTCTGATTTCCCATTTTGTGAGCCACACTATAAATGTCTTTTGTTTTAAGTTGTCTCAAATCCTTTCTGGAAAGAGGCAAGATCCAGATAAACATCTTAAAAAAAAAAAAAAATACTAAATCTCTCCAACTACTGCATTCCAGAAGCCAATTTTGGGATGTGAATTCTCTCCCTCCTCCTCCAAACTCCTGTTTGCTTTTGGTCCAGAATTAGAAGAAAGCTCTAGTCGAGTGAGACATGGAGCATCTGTACATTCCGCAGAGGCCCCAGGCTGGTCCAGTAAAGATTCTGCCCAGCACCGAGTCAACCCTACCCCAGAGACCCCTGGAGGAGCCAGTGACCTGCATGTCCTCCCCAAGGGCTCTGGGTCACCTGGGAGTCTCCCCCACTCACGTGGCATCTTGCATGGAGCACAGAGTCAACCAGATACTGGACAATTTGAAGAGTAAGGTTCCATCTGCACTGTAATTATTGGGGAAAAAATGATTTATGAACTAGCAAGAAGGGTGAAGTGTAGAAGGAGGGGCGGCTAAAATGCAGCCTTTATTGCCCCAAAGTTCACGGCAGACTGAAAGCTACCAGTCCCAGTCCCAGAAGAACCCACAGGAGCCACCTGGCTGCCTAAAGCTCGCCCACTCATCCCAACCTGGTTCTCCACAGGCCCTAGTTATGTCGGTGAATGTTAATTTTTATATCTGTTTTAAACATATATTGCCATTAAAAAGGCCTTAAATGCCCTCTCCCCTCCCCCAAAAAATCACCAGTAACAACACAAGTACTCATGCTTTTAGAACGGAAACATCTTAAAATTGGAACAATGCATATTTATGACGATACATCGCAGTTAAAAACTTTCTAACCTGGCTCTATTAAAGATGTGAAAAATAGGGGCGCCTCGGTGGTTCAATCGGTTGAGTGTCCAACTTCGGCTCAGGTCATGATCTTGCAGTTTGTGAGTTCGAGCCCCGTGTCAGGCTCTGTGCTGACAGCTCAGAGCCTGGAGCCTGCTTTGGATTCTGCGTCTCCCTCTCTTTGCCCCTCCCCTACTCATGCTCGCTCTCTCTCTCTCTCTCTCTCTCTCTCAAAAATAAACATTTTAAAAAACTTTTTATAAAAAAAAAAAAGATGTTAAAAATAGAATGGCTGTAAGTTTAAGGATGACAAAGTCAAACATATAGCACCCACTGGCAACTTTTAGGAGCTCACAAACTGACCGCTCTGTAATACTTCACAACTTCACAACTATTCCTGAAGACTCTATTTTGTAATGACCAGTAAAATAGTTCAGAAAATAAGAACCATCTCTTAAAAGGCAAAAAGATATGTATTCTGTGTGCTTATTCAGAAGATCCAATTTCCTGAACTGAAAATCCCCACCAAAACTAAGATCAGTCTTTTCTGAGTCAAACAACTTTTCATTTCTTCAAAACCAGGGTTGATTGGGAAGACAAGTGACAAAAATTACAACAGCTGCGAGGCAGCATGTTCCACAACATGGGACAAAATAGACACGAAATGACAAACCCCTAAATAGACTGGGTCCTTATCAAAGAACTAATCAGGCTTGAGCCACCAACACGATCCCACATTACCACCCTAAAAATTCAAGTGCCCACCATTAGAGAACTTAATTTGGACATTTACTGAGTAAATCTGTTATCCCTATCCCAAAGCTATCCTGCTGGGGTACAGTCGCTCATTCTGGCAAAATGGGGAACAGGGCTTGTGTGTGGTCAACTCAAGCTTAACCAATCATCTTGCTGTTAAGCTTAGACATAAAGAACAGGACTTGGGCACTTTCAGAAAACACCTCTGGACTTTTAAAAATGGTACCAAAGCCAGAGGCTCCAAAAGCATCATCAAAAGTCAAAAATTAAGGGGCGCCTGGGTGGCTCAGTTGGTTAAACATCCAACTCCTGATTCCAGCTCAGGTCACTATCTCATAGTTTGTGAGATCGAATCCCATGTCAGGCTCTGTGCTGATGGTGTGGAGCCTGCCTGGGATTCTCTCTCCCTCTCTCTCTGCCCCTCCCCAGCTTGCTCACGCTCTCTCTGTCAAAAAATAAACAAAAAATTTTTTTAAAACAAAGTCACAAATGAAGAGCCTTTAAATCTCCTTACCAGATGGCTTGCTATGAACTAAACACCAGGGTCAGAAGAACACGATAAACCATTTAAGGCCAAAGTTACCACCCAGGCTGTCCCAGACAACCCATTCACAGCACCTGCTTTTGTCCAAAAGTGTGACTCCGTCCAGGACTTTGACTACTCAGAGATGCCTGGTGAGGCACTGATACCCCCAAAATGTGGCTTGTTAAACCTGCCTGTCCATCAGAATCACCCAGGGAGGTGCTTTTGAAAAACAGAAAAAAAACACATTCATCAAAAAAAAAAAATTTTTTTTGAGTGCCTGCTGTGTGTCAGGCACTATTCTAGATATAAGGAAAACAGCAGAGACTAAAACAGACAAAAGTCCTTTGCCTTCAGGGAGCTGGAATCCTAGAGGAATGAAAAATAGCGGACATTAAGCAGTATGAAAGGGTAAAGTAGGTTTCGTTCTCACCCCAACCGGTTATTCAGGGAGCTTGTTAAAACTCCCAGTGACCGTGGGTGAGGTCCAGAAACCTGCATTTTTAAGGAGCCACCGGGGTGGCTGACGCAGCCAGCCCAGCACTGTACTGAGACCCAATGCTGAGGAAGTTGTGGAGACAACGTGGCTCCCTGCTTCAAGCGGATGAAAAGTTTCTACAAGCAAGAGGTGCCCTTGATACAGCCAACACTCCTGCTGCTTGACGTTTTCTTCAATGACTACCTACAGCCTTTCTGACCATCACGACGAGATCACCAGCAACAAAGAGCCGGAAGGTAACCAGTCCGTCAGCACAGAGGCAATAATCCTCCACGGATGGATGAGACATGTGCCTGCCCGCAACGACCAGCTGCAGGTCACCCAAATGGCACTCACCAAGGCATGGTAATCAAAGGCTGGGGCGACGGGAGGAGGAAAAGGGCCCCATAGGGAAACAGCCCTAAACAATGCGGCAGCCCTGCAGATGGCAGAGAAAGCACAGCAGCTGACAAACAAGCCTGGCTTGGAGCTATCACAGACTTGCTCTTTTAAAGCAAAGACATTCAGGCCAACAGAGACAAACCCTTCTAATGGCAGCAGCTGCAGATACTAATTAAAGGGCAAATCTTACATGTGTTCGGTTTGGAAGGAGTAGAGGCCTCTCTGTTGGTGTTTGCAGCTACACCCCAAGTACAGGGATAGCAAGGGAGAGCAATGCCCATCAGTTGTGTGGCATTTGAAACAAAGGACAAGAGTGTGTGTGTGTGTGTGTGTGTGTGTGTGTGTGCGCACGTGCACATGAATGCACATACATGCACACGTGCATGCGCTCATATCCATATGTGGGGAAGGGTTGAGTATTGAATAGTCCTTGTACCCTATTCCAATTTGCACAGGGTGTCATTAGAAGCATGCTGTGCTGGCCACCCTTTCAGCAACGTGCCCTTGAAATGCTTGCACTACAATCAGCCTGCCTGAAAGTGCCACGGAAATGTAACAATGGTGTTGGCATCGTTATCTGCCCTGTGGACTGTCCCTGATCTTTGGCATCTGGGAGGAAGGAAGGGCTTCTCAAAGCAGAGTGGTCCCTGGCAGGGACTCTAAATTATTCTTCATGAAAGGCAAGGTCACCAAGAGAAAAAGAGAGAAGACCCTTTTTTTTTTTTTTTTTTTTTTCCAGAAAATAGGAATCCCAGCCTGATTCATCCATCTATTCAGAAAAATCCTCATTGAGCACTGAATCATCCAGAGTCTTAGCAAGAAACAGACTGCACACTCAAACTAGGTAACTGAGGACATGAATTAATGAAGCACCCTGCACTGGTGAAGAACCCTGGGGCTAGTTAAGAGCTGGGGAGTAGGTACCACTTGTCAACCTGAAAGAGCAAAGAGCAAGGGACAGGATCTGAGAAACTTCACCATTGTTGAAGGAGCAAAAGGAGGAAGAAGTGGCCAGAAATTAACTGTAACTATAGCCGTAGGACCATGGTTCTCCAAGTGGGGCCCCCAGACTAGCAGCAGCCTCACCTGGCACCTGGTTGCAAATTCTTGGGCCCCATCTTCGATCTACTAAGCCAGAAACTGGGACTATGGGACAAGGCAAACTGGGACAATGGAACAAAATTGTGACGACTAAGACTTCAAATGCATTCACTTGAAATATGCCTCGAAAGACCAGGACATGAAACAACTATTTTGAAGGCACAAAGAACCCCTCCAAGGCAATAACGTACTCAGCAACTGAACTGGGGTCAATAAAAGGTATTAATATCTCATTTCACCAATGAGAACATTGAAGCCGAAAAGGCCAATGACTCCAGAGAGACCAACCAAGGAAGAGTAATAAAACAAGAACCTATATTCTAAGTAACAGCTTCCTTCCAACGGGCAGCCAGCTTCCAAACCCAGGCTTCTGAAACAGCAACATGAGAACATGCTGGTGAGTTTTGAGACATGCCTGAAAACTGGATAATCTTTTCTGAGAGATCAAAACAGCACATGTCTCACTGTCAAAACTATCATAAGCTGCCACATTTTACGAAAATAAACAATGAAGTTGTATTTGTTAACTCTCTCCAGACTCCCAGTGTCAGCAGAGGCTAGAGCCCAACACCCACAGGCCACAGGGGTCACTGTCTAAAAACAGCCAACCTCCAAACTGTCCCTACAAAGGAAGGAAATACCACCTGTGCAATTGCTTCGGTGCAAAGCGAGACAATGTAAAGAACTAATGCCAAGCAGGACTTCAGAACCGGGGACGGAACAGAAGTGCTTTGGGATGTGACAGTGTAACATAATGGGTAAAAGTATGGGAGGTGGATCTAGGGCGCCCGGCTTCAAAACCCAGATCTCTTATTGCCTACAAAAGTAGGTGTTTTAACCTCTGTGGCAGACTACAACTGGTCCCCCAAATCCATTCTTCCCGAAGCTGGAGAATGGCCATGCCACTAGACGGTATAGATGTAAGGTCGTATGATCAAGTTCTAGTCAATAAAACAGGAAAGGAAATGATGTGCCCCACTTCCATATCTTTCTAAGTAAAAGGAATTTGCTTGTTCTGTCCTCTACTCCTTTCTCCTACCAGCCAGGTGAAATGAGAATATGAAATACCCGACTTCAACCACATCAAAGAGGACAACATCCTAAGGGATGAGGAGCCACAAGATGGAAGGAACCTGGGTCCCTGGATTATCACATACAACAGAGCTGCTCCGTCAGTTCGGACTGTATTTTGGTATCTTTTTGTTACAGTAGCTTAGTCTATACCTTAACTAATACATCCTATGTGCAACTGGGGGAGAAAAAATTGGAATGAACAGAGGGAAGTCAATGTGAGGCCACTGTAAGGAAAGAAGATTCATGGATCGGTTGTGACTCAGAGCAAGGGCAGCCTGAAGACACATGGCATGAAAAACATCAATACAAAGCCAGCAAGCTTTAAGAATCTCACAAAGGGCTTAGATGCAACAATACTACAAGTGGTGAGTTGCGAAACAATGGTTTCTTTGTAAAGACCAGCTCCTTCCTGGAAGGACACTGGTGAAGGCATCTGTTATACAGAATTGAACAGATTTCATCATGAACCAGATCAACAAAGCGCTGTTTCCATGGGCTGCCTGCCAGAACACAGAACTAGCCTTGTTATATAGAACCAGACATTAATACAATGGACTTCATTGAAATTTTCTATACGCCAGAAAATGGCAAGCCACATTCATTGGTATGTAACGACAAATAAATTTTTAACCATCAAATTTCAAAAGGATCCAAGTTCAATTTCCCTGCACTGCACTCCAAATTTTGAAAATCCCACTGGATCTAACTTGAATTACATACTTTAGAGAATAAAACTCCTACTACTAATGTGTGATTTCCATAACACAGTAAGTAAATCTGTATGTAAATCAATTTCTATGAAATTAATCAGACATTCGTTGAATAAACGCATCTTAAGCATTTACTTGGGGAAGCACCACAGGAAGCAAGGGAAACAGAATCCCTCCATTAGTGGAGAGAGGTGTAGCCTGGTAGGGTAGCCCAACACCCACTCATGAAGAGGACACACAGGGTGTTATGAGTATGCAGCCAGAAGGGCAACCCTCCCGGAAGAAGAGAGGCCAGGATGAGTTTCTGGAAGAAGTGATACCTGGCCCAAGTCCAGAAGGAGAAATAGGAGTTAGCCTGGGAAACAGGGAAAGAGGGAACAGCGTGGAGAAAGGTCAGAGGCCAGATCAAAGAACCAAAGGAAGGTCAGAATGAATGTAAAGTAAAAACAAAGAAATGGTAAGCAACAAGCCTAGAGGTATATATGAAAAAGGCCTTGGAAACCACATGGAAGAGTCTGGACTTTATCCAGAGGGCAGCAGGGAGTCTTAAAGGGTTTTAACAGTGGGATGACTTGGCTGCAGTGTGTAGAAGACCTGGGGGAAGGGCAAGACAGATGGCAGGGAGAACACTTAGGAGGTTACTGCAGTAATGCAGGCAAAAAAAAGATGGCAGCCGGAACTCACCCAGTCGAAGCAAGAATGGAGAGAAGAGACAGCTTTGAGAAATATATAGGTCACCGATTCCTACTTGTTTTATTCACTGATTTCTAAATGTATCTTCAATTAAACTGCATTTGCATTACAAGTGAACGTTCAACTGCCAGGGAGCTTAGGATAATTTATGTTTCCCCAAACTTCAAAGGTTTGGTGATCCATAAGTGGTCAATAGATACAATGGAATTTTGGTACTTCACGATACCAATATAGATCTATGGTCCCCTTATCTTGTGGCAGAATGTATTTCCAGATGCAGAAATGCTCAGATTTTAGAAAAGTAAAATGATGCATATACTTTATGTTATGTAACACCCTAGGGTATGGCTTGAGATATCACCCTGTAATCAAATGCAATCAAAATCACAATTTTTTGGCAAAATTACAAATAGTCATACTAAAGGGAATGAAGAAGAGATTCAGGTCAGGTTTTGCTGCCAAATAAGTAACTAAGGAACTTGAGGTTATTCAGAGCTCTGGGCATTTCAGAATTGCAGATAAAGAATGGGGGATCTATAATCATATCTTAGTTCCAATGCTGAGTTTGGATATTTATAAGAAAACTGTACCCTTAGCAAGCATTTTACTCCAAATTACCAACATACTTGAGAAGAGAATGCAGACAGGGAAATAATTACAAGATCCCATCAGCAATACCCAACTGAGCTATGAAAGAAGGGTGTAAAAATGTCATTGCAGCCAGGTATCAATGTGCTGAGGCAACTAGAACTCCAGGAGACAGCTGTTTTGAGATCATTCCCCTCTTGTAAGATGGCGGCTAGAAAACCTGGAAAGACGGTCATTAAGCTAGGAATGCTAATGCCAGGGGCAACATCCAGATGGAAGCCCCACAGACAAAAGGCCCAAAAAAAGGAAGCCCCCTGCCACTGGGAGGTCTCTTAGCAGAGGAGAGGCTGATATTCCCAGACCATAAGGCATTCCAGTTAGGCTATGCCCAAGAGGAAGTCCACAGCAGTTAATTACACCATTAAAAAGAAAAAGGGAAGGTCTACCACTAGGACAAAGTCAATTGGTAGGGATAAAAATGGTGGCACCAAAGAGGTTAAAATTTTTGAAATGACCAGGTATTACCCTCTTGAAGATGCACTTTGAAAAGTGTTGAGCCATGAAAACAAAAATAGAAACAAAACTACTAGTCAACACAAAGGAAACTACGAGCTGGTATCACTCCCAGGGCCCCTCTGGTCATCCTCATTGGCCACCCGAATACAAGCAATGTCAACCACCAGTTGTCATCACTGTTACATAGAACACTTAGAATTTGTCATCACCTCTACCATGTGGTTAGTGCAAGGCCAATCTAATGCATTTGTATATAAACATTCTTGCTCAGAAGGCTAGGTGGGGCTGGGGAGGAGGTGGGGGGGGATACTTCTTTACCAGCAATAGGTTCTCAACTAATAGGAAACCAAATAAAGTGCTTATTACAGGTCAGAAATAAAGGCAACAAAGTCCCCCAAAACTATCCAGTGGAAGTTTAAGATAAATTGGAATCCAACCCTCTCTTACCCTTTCCTCTTACATGAGCCTCTATAAGAGTTTCTCTCCATTCAAGGTAATAGTATGATAGTCTTGTTTTAAGGGCTTAATCAGGAACAAAAATTGTTTCCGGGATAAATTTTTTTACTTTAGGAATCTAAACCCCCAAGAACCTAAACAAGGCTCCAGAATTAATTTTAGTATTGTGAAAGTTATGCTACACGTACATCAGAAATACTATGGCATTGTTCAAAAGAACAAGGCAGATCTGTATGTACTGACATGGAAAAATGTCCGGGGTAAATTGCCGAAAGGCAAAAAGCAAGCTGAAGAAAAGAGTAGAAAGTAATATACAAGTTTCATAAAACAAACTATATACATGTGTTATAAATACAGACATGGAAATATTTTTTCCATGAGGGTCAGGAAGAATATACATAACCAATAATAGGTTCCCCTAGGGAAAGGGATTAGAAAGAAAGGTAGAGAACTTTCCCTATTTCATACAGTTCTGCAGTGTTTGCATCTTCTTAAAATAACTGTGCATTATCTCAATTTTTAAAAATTAAAAAATTTAAATGATGTTCACTAGACTTAGTGGTTGATCATTTCGCAGTATATACAAATACTGAATCATTACACTGTACACCTGAAGCTAATGTAATGTTGTATGTCAATTATGTCTCAAAAAAAAAAAAAAATTAAAGCAAGAGTCTATTAAAGGTAGTATCAGACTATTTCCAAATAAATGATTTCTCATTATTGCCCTTTAAGCCACAGCTACAATACTCAACAACAAATGGGGCTGTTTCAAAATGGGATAGCCCTTCATCTTTAGGACAAGGAGAACAGGGAGACACCTTAAAGTCAGGACAGCAACTCAACAGACCATATGGACAAGAAACACATCCAATTCTATGTCTATGATATCTGAGTATCAGCATTGGACTAATTCCAGAGAGATGGATGAAAAGACTCACCAGATAAAGGTTATTTTTGTCCTGAAAGGCGTACTGTAACTGGGGAATCCAAGGGCTTGTGCTCTGAGATAATATGTTCCGTTCTTCCTCAAAAAATGAAACCTAGGGGGAAAAGAAACCCTTTAGACAATTATAATATAAAGAACAAAGTGTTGGGGGAGGGGTGAATGTCCCAACCTCTCTCTTTAAGCCTAAACTGATGTCTCTAGTTTAAGAAAAGAAAAACCATCCCTTAGCCCAGCACTCCACAAATTTCATTCATTCGTCTACTTTGCTCATGATTTTTGCCAGATCTGTGTATTATCTGTCCAATTATTTACTTTTGTCCTTAAAGCAACTCACTTCTTTTGAATCTAAATATCTCCCTCTTTTTCTTCTTCACCTTCTCTCCCTGAATAATTCAGTCCTAAATCCATTAGGTGGAACAGAACAAGGTAAGCATCCATAACAGGTAGTAGGGAGAGTGGGACACAGTGGCCCAGAACACGGTGCCAGGCCCAAGCAGGGTGAGGAGGGCGGCAACTATGTGTGGGGGCGGGGGGGGGGGGGCGGGAGGGAGGCAGTCCAATATCAGGTATCAAAGGCCCAAATAGGGTGAGGAAGGCATCCACATGCAGCGATAGCCTGGAATGGGGCATCTAAGCCTACCAATGAGAAGAGTGGCAGCAAAGACAGTAGGCTGGATACACACAGATGCATAAAATAAGCTAAAATATTATGGGTGATATCAGAGAAGGGAGCTACAAACACAGAAAGGGTGAACACTAGAATACACTCAGGGAAGCTGGACTGGACCTGGACATATTGGTATGAACACATGGTTTTTCAATATACAGAGATGGAGAAATAGAGAAATAAATGTGTGTGTGTGTGCGCGTGCGCGCACGCAAGTAGCTATATTAAATACCTGAATTTCTATTCTCTAGCTCTGCTCACTGAAAGGGATCTGGAAGCAGTGACACTCCAACAGCAATAAGGACACCTAGTACCCGGATCTTGGTTTCTAAATACCATTTTACACTAAAAGGAACAGGCACCCTTTGAGAAAGGTCTGATTGCAAGGGTGGGGCAGGCAAGGTAAAAGCACAAGAGCTTTAACATCTTGCACCAGAAAGCAAAACAGTAACTCAAAGATGGGGATGCGTCAAAAGACACAGAAATCAACCTGAAGAGATTCTCATGGCCCAGCTTAGAGGATGATTTGAGTATAAAAATACATAATGACAGGAATGGCTTCTAATTCATTGACTTAAACAGGAACATGCAAGTCCATACAGCTATAAATTAAGAACCTGAAAGTTTTATGAGGATCGGGTATTTCCACAGTCTGAAAGCACCTCCCTACAGAATACTCCTGTAATGACGAAGAAGAAAGGGGTGACCCTACAGTGGAGAAGCACGGCCAATACCTAAGTGAACATCGACATGAATGTGACAAACTGAAATGGGGTCACCCAGTGGGACTCGATGAGAAGAATAGAGCATCTTGTCTGTGATATTCTTGCCAAAGATCTATAACCTGAATGAACCTGAGCAACATTAAACATATCTGTATGTTTACAAAATAACTGGCCTGTAATCTTCAGAATGGCCAAGGTCATGAGAGTCCAGGGAAAACTGAGAAGCTGGTCCAGACTGAAAAAGACTAAAAAGACAGGACAACTAAATGTTATGTGTGATCCTGAGCTTGACCCTTTTGCTCTAAAAGACCATGAAACAGTTGGTGGACCATGAACGGGGTCTTAGGATTAGATGGCAGTAATGTAGCATTGTGTCTTTTCCAATAGTGATGGCTGTATTGTGGTTCACAGGAGAGCGTCCTTCTTGTAGGAAATGCACACTGAAGTATTTGGAGGTAACGGGGCACCACTGGCAACATGTTTTCAAATGGCTCAGGAAGAAAAAAGTTGTTCATAGTTTGTGATAGTTTTACATGTCAACTTAGCTAGGCTATAGCACCCAGCTAATCTTAAGCATTGCTGTGAAGATATTTTGTAGATATGGTTAACAAGTCAACATCTACAATCAGTTGACTTTAGTAAAGGAGATGATCCTTCCTGGGTGGGTCTCAGCCAATCATATGAAAGAACAAAAGTGAGGCTTCCTTGATAAAGAAGAAATTCTGCCTCAAGTTTGCATTATCAGTTCTTGTGCAAGAGTTTCCAGCTTATTGGCCTCCCCTACAGATTTCAGACTTTACAGTCCTTACAATTGATTAAGTCATCCATACACATGTATGTATGGATATTCAATGTGTATATGTATATATATTTAATGTGCATATTTTTATATATTATAGAATCCTGGCTGATACACTGTGCTTGCAACTTTTCTATAAATCTGTGACTATTTCAAAATAAAAATTATTTAACTTTAGGGGTACCTGGGTAGCTCAGTTAAGCATCCGACTCTTGGTTTTGGCACAGGACATGGTCTCATAGTTCATGAGATCAAGCCCTACATCGGGCTCTGTGCTGACAGAATGCAGCCTGTTTGATTCTCTCTCTCCCTCGCTCTCTGCCCCTCTCCCACTCTTGCTCTCTCAAAATAAATAAAACTTCAAATAAGTAGTAATAATTTAACTTTAAATATGCCTTCTTCCATTTATTTTAACATCTATAAAACTCCCAGGTTTTAACACGCTAGTTAATATTAGACTACTAAACACCTCAAAATAGTTTTGTCCATGTACTACCTAAAATCATCTTGCATACCACCAGTGCTATATGGAACACATTCCGGAAACAACCCAACTTCTGTAATCTCCTGCACCTGATCTGTGGTCCTTCTTTCCTGGCACATAAAAGGTGTTCAGTGAAGGTTGGCTGAACTGAGAAGGCTACATCTTCATTTGCTCACCACTGGCTCCTCATCTGACCCCTGAAGCCCCCATTAAAATAAACAGTCTCAGGCGCCTGGGTGGCTCAGTCAGTTAAGCATCTGACTTTGGCTCAGGTGATGATCTCACGGTTCGTGAGTTCGAGCCCCCCATCAGACTCTGTGCTGACAGCCCAGAGCTTGCTTCAGATTCTGTATCTCCTTCTCTCTGCCCCTCCCCCACTTGCACTCTGTCTCTCTAAAAAATAAACATTAAAAAATTATTTTTATTTTTTTTAAATAAAATAAATGGTCTCTGAGGACTCTTCTGGTTCTCACAGAGCCCTGAACAGGTGTGCTGGCCTCTCCTAGGTGATAGGTCTTGCTTACAGGATGTCGCCTCTCTCTACCTCCTTCTCTGGCATTTCCTTTCATTCACACCCTGTGCTGGTTTTTCTCTTCTCATGCCCTTAAATTATGAAGCCTTGCCATGGCTCAATTAAAGACTCTTCTTTTATTCACCCTCTTAAGGAATGGTTGGGTAGCTTTTATTAGTTCCTGGATGTGCATTATTTTTAAAATCCCCCAGCCCACACCTCACACAGGGTCATCGTGAGTCATTCACCGGAAGGAAGGCACCCTATCTGCACATCTCTGTCGCTTGCCTGCAGTGCAGTATATTAGATTGTTTTCTTTTTACATGCACTACTTCCCACCTAAAACAGAAGCGTTGCAAGGTCAGGGCTACACTTCATGCCTCCCCTCAAGGACCCAGGAGCACACCACACACAACAGGTGCTCAGTAAGTTTATACCGAGGATAGGTGGCTGCTTAGATACTGGGAGGTTAAGTGAACACCTCCCATTCCTCCCTTCCAAATGATCGGCAACGTCCTGTCATTTCTCCTTCCTGTGAAGTAGCTCCCATTTCACTGCTAAACACAGGCTACATCATTCTCGGACTCTGACAAGCAGCTTCCTGCCCTCCGCTGCTTCTTTGACTGGAGGCCACGCAAAGCCACTGAGTCCTCAGACTCTGATCCCAACCACCTCCTTCCAGAAGTGTAAATGATCCCCAGCTGCCTCACAAAGTGAGCTGCCATTCCAAACAGTTCTTGGGGGAATGAGGAGTTAACATTTAATAGGTACAGAGTTTCTGTTTGGGAGGATGAGAAAATTCTAGAAATAGTGGCTATGGTTGCACAACATTGGTAAATGCACTTAAGGCCAGTGAATTGTACCCTAAGAAGGATTAAAACAACCCTAATTAAATAATTAAATAATTAAATAATTAATTACAACCCTAATTAAATAATTACAACCCTAATTTTAGGGGCACCTGGGTGGCTCAGTCAGTTAAGTGCCCAACTTTGGTTCCGCTCATGATCTCATGACTCAGGAGTTTGATCCCCGCATCTGTGCTGACAGCTCAGAGCCTGGAGCCGGCTTCAGATTCTGTGTCTCCCTCTCTCTCTGCCCTTCCCCCACTTGCGCTCTGTCTCTCTCTCTCAAAAATAAAAAAAAAAATTAAAAAAAAATTTTAAACAGTAAATTTTATGTTATGTATATTTTGCCACAATAAAAAAAGGTTCATCAGATTTCCCACCAATTACCCTCTCCCCACCCAAATGTCTCATTTCTCCCCATTTCCTAGTCCCATCTGTTCTAAACCACTAAGGAAACACGCACACACACACACACATCTGTACAGCATTCTAGTACTCAAACCTCCAGTACGTCACACATACACTTCCACCTGCCACACTCCTGTCACGTCTCTCCGCCCAGAACCTGCATTCGCTCTCAGCAGTGTGAACCTCCCCTAACCGTCCCTGGCTCACTCACATCTCTCCTCACTCCCCAGCTGGTGAATTTGCTAACTGCTCTCCCTTCTGTGATGTTTAGCGGCTAAGCGCCTGCTTTATACATTTGCATTTTTTCTCCACTTTCCAAAGTTGTTTTTAAAACCCTGCAACTAATGGCCATGGAGCTTCAATTCCTTTCACCGGCTTCCCACGGAGCCGGGTACATTATCAGACACATGATGTGTGCTCGGACGTCTGTAACTAATAAATTGCTCTGAACGCCAAGGCTGATGGCAGTCTCTCTAGAAACTCGGCAAATGAATCGATATGTCTGGAGCAGCAGCCTTGTTTAAAAGAAAGAAAAACACCATGACCATAAAAAAGAAGTTCTTACCTGCTCTCAAACAAGCAACACTCTCGCCACAGGACAATTTTATTTAATTTCTTCAAAGGCCTGTTTTAAAATCAAACACATATGCCCACAACACAAGTGTAGAAAATGTGCACACAACCATATGCTGCCTAACCCCACAATGTGCACATGTCGAAACTGCCAGCTGACGGTCATAAAGGGTCATCTTAAATTCATTAGTTAAAAGGCCACGGTGATTCTGAATAAAATACAACTATAGAAACACAATAAAGCAATCGCGGGAAACTTGTGAGCCCTCAAAATGAGTCAGTATCAGTTCAAGAAAAGCTGAGAACGGGAGAGCTCTTTCTGCAACTGTAATTAACCAAAGAGTCGCCGAGGAAATCTTGCTCAATCCCAGATGTCAATTCAGCAGATGATTGCCTCTGCAGTGAACATCCTGGTACAGGAAGGGGAAAGGGTGTGGTGTGAAAATGCTCCTACCTGCTCTTGGGCCAACAAGGCCGTCTTCTTCATGACCTTCATGGCATAGACGTCGCCAGTTGCTCGCTCTCTTACCACCTGCACTTCAGCAAAGTGACCACAGCCCACGAGACTTCGGACTTCAAAGTCTTTTGCTGAAGGCTGGAGCTCCTGTAACTCAGCGATGGTGTCAGAATCTGCAAGAGATGTAAGAGTTACTCCCAGGTGAGTGAAGCACTTTCCAATACACGCATCTTTATGAAAGCACAAAAAAAAAAAAAAAAAAAAAAGAAAGAAAGGAAAAAAGTGTTCCTATGTGTTCCCTCGCTGTCAAAAGACATTTTAGTCACTTTCCCATCCGTCATGAATAATTATAAAATCAGCACAAAAGTGTTTTTATATGTTAAGTTTAAAATTAAGGGCTCCAGAAATTCCAAAGCAGTTTCCATGGTAGCTACAATTTGAATCCTGTAGACTCAGAAAATAGGAGGAGAACACAAATCAGGCTTTTCTTCTTCCTCTCTGAAGGCCACAGGGCAGCGTTTGGTCAAACACGCTTATCAGCATTTAGACTGGTTCATAATGTGACGTAAGCAACACGATTCCCAGCTCAGTCGACTTTAGAGCTGACCTCCCGCTTATCCCATTCTAGTGCTACTGCGAAGTGTTATCCCACAAACCCATCTCTTTCGGATTGTCAGTAATACCTCCTTTCCCTTAATATGGAGCAGTGCTACCAAAAAGAAAAAGAAAATGGAGCCCTGGACATTTGCTCTGCAGCACTGACAGGTCACACACCTGGAAGGGTTTGCAACTATCTGTTTCTTTGCCTATGGTCGTACTCCTTTTTCAAGTGCAATCTCTCAGTCAGTATCTTAGTCTGCTCAGGCTGCTGTAACAAAATACCATAGATGAGGTGGCTTAAACAACAGGCATTTATCTCTTACGGTTCTGGAGGCTGGGAAGTCCAAGATCAAAGTGCTGGCAGACCGAGTTCCTAGTGGGAACCCACTTCCTGGCTTACAGACAGCCATCTCCTCACTATATCCTCACAAGATGGAGAGAGACAGAACCCTCGTCTCTCTTTTTCTTCTTCTAAGGACAACAATTCCATCACAGAGGCCCCACCTTCATGACTTCATCATCATATGAATTTTCAGGGGCACACAAACATTCAGTCCATAACAGGTGAAGATCCTGAATGTATGAAGTATGGATTAAATGGATGGCAGATTTGGAATCTACAGTATATTTACTGACACTCTAAGAACAGTAAGCTGGGACATCACTGGATATGCAATGACTCTCTAAGGATCTGAAAGAGGGAAGTGGAACAGCTGTAGCTGACTAAAAAATTCTATCCTGCACATTACAGAGAAGCTGCATCAAATATAGGGGTTATGCTCCAAAGGAAGACAAGAGGAACACGGAATCAAAATTATTCTGGAGAATCCCTCAGAAAGGTGCCATGATGAGACCAAGAGACTCTTGATATCCCAGACAGACACTGAAGCCCTCCAGGCATTAGAGCAGGTTGCCCTTTCCATGGCTGGGCACCAAATAAACTTGGGAGCTACATTCTAGAGCTACGCTCGGCAAGTTATTCACACAATAGGAGGAAATTAATCCAACAAGGGGAAAAGTCATTTCATTACCTATAGTCATTGAGCAGAATATTGATAAATTAGCCAATACAATTTTAATTGGTATCCACCTCCTTTCTTTGTTGTGTGGGTGGAGTCGCATTCACTTGGATCAAAGGTACACACGATGAACTCCACTGCACTGAGTGCCTTCCCACCTGTCTCTTCAGCCAGTCATCCTGAAAGCATTTCCCTTTGGTCCCTGGAGGAATCAGGCAAGCGTGGTCGGCACATCCGAATAAATTCATCATAACCATTGCGAAAAATAAATCTGGAGCACCTTTGTGGAGAATTCATGCAGAAGCAAGACTGAACGCTGCACAATATCTTCCTTCTGCCCTGCCATCCCTGTGCCAAGCCCTGTCTCTCTTCCCTGCCATTTTTCCAAGTTTCTTTCAGATCAAGTATTTGAGTTTTGAATTACAATTCGCCAAATATGCTGGCTTGCAACTTCCTGGGTTGAACCTGATTTTATTACTGCTTGTGCATGAAGCCAGCCTCTCCCAATTCTCTGTTAGGCCTTGGGTCCCTAAGTTGCTTACTGCATTTGTCCAACTCAACTCTGGATCCATCGCTGTAACCTCCAGGCATTTCAGTCACACAAGTAAATAAACCGCTATAGACAGAACCACAAGGATACTCAGAATTCTGAGAAACCTTACCAAATTTTAGGTCTTTTTCCAAAGGCTTTGAATTATTAAGGTGAATGATTGAGATACTAAACTCAAGTCTATGACTATTAAAAAAAAAAGACGATTCACAATTTCCCTCCATGCCAGCAGCTTCTGAGATTCCAAAACCACATCACACTTCAGCCCTGCACACTGTTAGTTACAGCATTTAAGTACCGAATATTGAGGTGGAAATGAAGACCCAAAGCATGGTAATGAAAAGGCAGTCAAAGCGTGACCTTGTCAGATAAACATTTGGACCCAGGGGCAAAAGCCAATACAGCACAGTGTATCGCTTCCTTTTCTGAAACTCAGTCATTCAACATTTCAATTTCTAGGAATTTGTCCTTCACAGAAACGTTAGCAGATGTGCTTGAAATAGACAGGAAGATATTCATCATGAGCACTGCCTGTAACAGAAAAATAATCAGAAATGACCTAAAGGTCCATCAGCAGGGAAGTGGAATCGACCTAAAAGTCCCACCCACATAAAACCATATTAGGCACATGAGGTAGCTCAATCTCCACTAGAATATATTACATATTCTTTAAGGGCAGGAATTTTTGTCAGTGCTGATCACTACTGTGAACACAGTACCTGAAACGGAACCTGGCACACAGCAAGTGCTCCGTAAATATTTGTTGAGTAAATATAATGCTAAGTGAGCAAAGCTAGTAGCAAAATATTACATACATATGATCCACTTTGTGTAAAATTAAACAAAAGTAATGTTAGAACATACACGCAAAGGGTTGATAACTGCTTGTTGACTGGTACGCAAGAGCTCATTACATTATTCTCTTTACCTTAAGACCCACTTCAAAATGTCCATAATAAATATTTTATAAGGACAAAAAAAAATTGCAACACTATGCACCAAACTGTTAACAGCAGTTATCTTAGATAAGATTTTGAGGGATATTCTCTCATTTTGACCTTTTATTTATTTTTATTTTTAATTTATTATACAGAGAAAAAGGAAGAGAGTGCAAGAGTAGGGGAGAGGGGCGGGGGGGGAGGGGGGGAGAGAGGGAGGGAGGGAGGGAGGGAGAGAGAGAGAGAGAGAGAGAGAGAGAGAAAGAGAATCCCAAGCAGGTTCCAAGCTCAGCCCAATGTAGGGCTCGATCCCACGACCCTGGATGGTGACCTGAGCCAAAATCAAGAGCTCATATAATTAAATAAACATGGGGTGCTTCGATGGCTCAGCCAGTTAGAGCTGTTTATTTAATTTTTTTTATCATTTGGACCTTTTATATATTTAACTTTGTATTATGTTTAAAATTGGAAAAAAAATTTCTTATAGTTATAACTCACCCATACATACTACAGTTGTTAACATACAGAAGCTTTTGCCTACAGTAAATGTAGCTGAAAGAGTATGGGATTAAAGCTACCGTCAAACCACCAAGAATAGTCCAATGTCAACAATTATCAACACTTTGTTATTCATGTTTTATTTTTTTAAGTTTATACACACGCACACACAAGCGGGGGAGGGGCAGAGAGAGAGAGAGTGAGAGAGAGAGAGAATCCCAAGCAGGCTCCACACTGCCAGGGCAGAGCCTGACACAGGACTCAAGCCCACGAACCGTGAGATCATGACCTGAGCCGAAGTGAGACGCCCAACCGAGCCACCCAGGAACCCCCTATTCATGTTTTAATATCAGTTTATTTTTTACACAGATTCTACAATACAATACTTACAATTTTGCCCCTTAACTTTGTTCACTCGGCAATACAATCATTCGACCAATATTTACTGAACATCTATCACGTGCCAGACACTGTTTTAGGCACTGGGAATAGAACAGTAATTAAGAAACAAAAATCTCTTCCCTGGGTTCCCAGATGTGGGTTCCCTGTCCTACTTTGGCTCCAGCTAGGGATACCACTTCAGGGCCATACCCGCTGTCTCATTTCCTCCAACGGTCTCCATGCAGTAGCATAGAGTAGCAACAGTCTCTCATGCAGTAGCAACTTTTGGGCCCTTCTACCCATGTAAGAACACTTAGATTCCAAAACAAACTTAAAAAGAGGTGGTGGGGAGGGAGGGGCAGGGGAACCAGACATACTAATGTAATCACCCTTTTCCAATCACAGCCTCTCAGCCGTACTCTCCAGGAAGCCTCTTCAAAAATATGAAACAGTTCCTTGCAAGAGAATTCTATTAGAAAAATCTACATTTCACTAAGCCTAAGCCCCCTGATTACTGAATGAGTCTAGAAGATCCACTACTTTAAAGTAACCAGAGGGCAGACTCAAGACTAATGAAGGAGCCGGTAGATGGCTTGATAAATTAGTCTGTCTCATAATTTCCCTTCCCCTCCCACTCCCTATTTGAGGATTTAAATATTCAAGAAAATAAGGTGGGAGTTTATTCAAATAAATATGGAATAATGAATAGTACCCAAGTACATTTCAAAGTTAAAGACCTACAATATATTAAATATACATGGAGGCTGGTGGCTACCATTACTGGGTAACATTTATTATCTCCTGTGTGCCAGGCAATGTAAGCCTAATCTGTGCACTAACTCATTCAAGCCCCACACAGCCTTATTGGATATGCATTTTCCCCATTTTGCAGATAAGGAAACAGAAAAGACAAGTGGACATACACTAATTTTATCTACTCAAAACTCTCAGCTCCTTTGGGCACTTCCACATCCCCTATTCCATGAGACCCTGGTAATTGCAGTGCCCTGAACCCCTAGGCACCCAGATGAGGCCCATAACACTTGACATCCTGGCCCGGCCCCTGGTCACGGGGTAGACAGATGACCCAGAACAGAACCAGTTAAAATCTTTCCTGGGGATCCTATTAATATAGAGAGTGGAAAATAAATATTGCATAAGGTGTGGTAACCATCTCCAAAGATGGTGCCAACGAATCATACACACACCTCCTAGAACTCACGCCCTTATGCCTAGACTCCCTGGCACATGGAATCTGGGCAGCCCCACGACTCACTTCAAACAAGACAATGCAGCGAAAGAGATCTTATGTCCCTTCCACACCTAAGCCCTAAGAAGTCCCGGCAGTTTCCACCTTGGTGCTTTTGAAAGCCCTGAGCTACCATGTAAGAAGTCGACATCTCGACTAGAGAGACCATGTAGATCAGAGGTCAGCAAGCTTTCCTTTAAGGGCCAGAGAATAAATATTTAAGGCTCTGTAAGCCATATGGTCTCAGTCACCACTACTCAAAGGCCTTGTAGTGTGACAGCAGCCACAGGCAGTACGTGAACAAATGGGCCTGGCCAACACCTTCCAGTAAAACTTGCTTTACAAAACAGGGATCCCAGGCTGTAGTTGGCTAACCCTTGATGGAGAGACCACACAGGGAAGCCACTTGGAGAGCAAGAGGCCTGGAGACTTCACAGAGACAGGGAAAGGCCCCGTCATCCCAGAGTCCCAGCCGAGTCCAGCCTTCTAGGCAACATACCAGACACTGTGCAGGCCATCTTGGACTTTCTAGACCAGGAGAGTCCTGGGTGCCTGCAATCTTAGCCCAAGTCACATGGAGTGGAAACATCCTCAACCCACAGATTCATGAGGGGTAATACAACGATTATGGTTTCAGACCACTATAGTTCAAGGTGCATGGTTACACAGCAAAGTTGCATAAGGGAGGGTTTCTCAAACTCAGGACTACTGAAATTTTGGGCCAGATAATTCTATGCTATTCTGTCATTGCAGGAAGGTCAGCATTATCTCTGGCTTCACCCACTAGATGCCAGGAGCACCCTTCCTTGCAAGTTGTGACAACCGAAAATGTCTCCCAAACATTGCCAAGTGTCCAGGGTGGGGGGGGTAGGGGGTGCAAAACCACCACTGGCCAAAAAATACTGATGTAAAGTAATAAAATACAAAACTGGGACACCAGCAGCCCACTCGCCCACATTGAGGAAGACATGAACAGGGTGTGGCCAAGGCCGATTTATGACTTTCATAGGCTCTAGATACAACTGCCTTCATCAGCCTCTTCCTCCATTAAAAAAAAAAAAAAAAAAAAAAAAAAAAATCAGGGGGCGCCTGAGTGGCTCAGTTGGTTAAGCCTCCAACTTCAGCTCAGGTCATGATCTCACTGTTTGTGGGTTCGAGCCCCGCATCAGGCTCTGTGCTGACAGCTTGGAGCCTGGAGCCTGCTTCGGATTCTGTGTCTCCCTCTCTCTCTCTGCCCCTCCCCTGCTCACGCTCACTCACTATCTCTCTCTCTCTCTCAAAAATAAATAAACATTAAAAAAAGTCAAAAATTATATTTTATGATACCACTGACAAAAGGATAAATATAACCCAAAATCACTATAATTATTTTGTTCATAGTTTTCTTGTTTCAAACTAAATTTAAATTAAGTTAATGAAAATAAGTGCAATTTATTAAAATTAAATACTGTGCCTGCTATGCTGCAGGATTATCAGCCCTGAGTGGGTATAAGGATGGAGCCAGTGGGGTGCCTGTGTGGCTCCGTCGGTTAAGCGTCCGACTTCAGCTCGGGTCATGATCTCGCAGTTCGTGAGTTCGAGCCCCACGTCGGGCTCTGTGCTGACAGGTCGGAGCCTGGAGCCTGCTTCGGATTCTGTGTCTCCCTCTCTCTGACCCTCCCCCATCCATGCTCTGTCTCTGTCTCAAAAATAAATAAAAATTAAAAAAAAAAAAAAAAAAAGGATGGAGTCAGAGGACTAACTCACGTACCTGGATCCAGCCATGCCTAAAGTTTGACCCATCCCTGGATGGGCTTCATGAGCTCAGTTTCGTGAGCCATAAATTCACTTTTTTGGCCTAAGCTAGTGTGAGTTGAGTTTCTGTCACTTGCAACCAGGAGACCTGACTTATCTGTTCTCCCAAATGCAACAGGTGGAAACTGACCTTAAAACTGAGTCTGCCTTCCTCAGAGCAGAGTTCCTACTCACTACCACCAACCACTAACTCATTCTGCCTCGGGCATTTTTGCAGTTTTCTCTCCCAGAACACTTTTCCAGAAAAACCTCTCCAAACTTACATTTGCGGACAAAGTTGCTCACGTGCTTAATCTTCATCAGAGCAGGCTGACTGCATTCTTCAAAGAGAACGAAGAGGGCATCTAATATCCCTTCTCGGGAAAGAGGAGACATCTGCTGTTGAGTCAGAAAGGGTGGTTTCCCCTAAAAACAGCAAACAGCAGATGGAGACACTGTCAATAATGAAAAGCTTTGATCAATAACATCCACACAGAGTAAATTACAAGCCACCAACTCTAACTGCTCACGACACACGCTAACAGCACAATTCTGTGGCTTCATTCTTTAAAGCGATATCAATGGAGAGTCATTAAGTTATCACTTGTACAATTCCATTATTGTGGGCTTCTTTCACCAGTGCCTGGGAAGAAAACCTTCACGAGCGTGCCATTAGTAAGAAAAGGCCCCTCCTTCTTAACAGTCTGAGGCTCACGGGAACATTTACTCCGGACCCTGCTGGTTCTGACGTGTTTCCATGTCTCTACAATAGGACACAATGATTGCTACATCTTCCAAGTGCGCCCAGAGGTTTGCTAATATAACTGCAGCTTCTTTAATTTACTTGAACAATCTAAAGTAGTGTGAACGAAGTGCCCACACTGAAGCTGAATTTATTCATGACCTAGACCAACAGTTTCAAACTGGCAGACTGTATCTAGCCCACAGACATGTTTTGTTTGGCCTGCGGCATTATTTATATATTTTTTTAAGTTTATTTCATTTTTGAGAGAGACAGAGTGTGAGCAGGGGAGGGGCAGAAAGAGAGGGAGACACAGAATCCAAAGCAGGCTCCAGGCTCTGACCTGTCAGCACAGAGTCAGACTCAGAGCTCGAACTCACGAACCGCAAGATCATGACCTGAGCCAACCGTCATGATCAGACGCTTAACCAACTGAGCCACCCAGGGACCCCAGGCCTGCAGCACTTAAATTTGAATTTTCTGCCAATATTGAAAAATCAGGAAATTCCATTCAAAAGAAAGGGTGGGATTTGAGGGTTCTCCTAAAATACTGGAGGACCGGGCAACATCATCCCACATTCCCGTCTGGTGATGCTGAGCTGTGGTTGAGTGATGCTGCCCCTCTGTAGTGAATGTGTTCAGCAGTTCACTGCAGACCTCACTGCCAGTCTTCCATCTGGCCCATGTGACTCACTTATACTCACTTCCTGCCCCTAGGGACATGAGTTTGCAACCTCTGGTCTAGAGCAAAGATTTCCATGGGCCAAGCTATGGATTGTGTGGGGTCTCTCTGCCAAGATGGCCACCAACAGGCCCTCTAACTCTGTAGGTGCTGCCGCCACTCCCATCAAGAGCCAGAGTCTATTTCTCCTCCCCTTGAATCTGTACTTTTTCTGTGACTTGCTTTAAGCAACAGAAGGTGACACAAGTGACACTGTGCCAGTTCTGGGCAGAGTTCTAAAGGAGCCTAGCACCGTCTGCTTTTCTCTTTGGGGAAGCCAGTCGCCATGTAAAAAAGCTTAGACCAGACGGGGGTCAGCAAACTATGGCCCATAGGCCAATCTGGCCCACTGCCTGTTTTTATAAATAAAGTTTTATTGGAACACAGCCACACCTATTCATTTACATACTGTGGCTGCTTTTGTGCTACAGTGGCAGAGTTGAATAGTTGGAGCCACTCCCAAAGCCTAAAATATTTATTATTTACAGAAGAAAGTTACCAGCCCTGGGTTAGACTACTGAATAATGAAGGACTTCATACAGAAGTCAGCTAGAGGAAAAGTCAGATGTCCCAGTCAGCAGTCAGCACCCAGATGTTCCAGTCCCAGCCAAGCTCCCAACATAATATGGCCCCTTGAGTGACCCCAGCTGACATCACAGGGTAGAACAGAACTGCCTAGTTGAATCCAAATAACCCACAGAATCAGAAGAAAAATAAATCATTGCTGCTTTAAACTTTGTGAATGGTTTCTTACACAGCACTGGATAATAGAAACAGACTGGTTACATTGAATCACCCGAAGAACTTAGCCAAAAAACAACAAAAAAATTCTCTGGTGCTATCCCCTACCTACTGAGTGAGAATTTTCCAGGTTGTGGCTTAGAATCTGTTTTTTTGTTTTTTTATGTTTACTTATTTTTGAGAGAGGGAGAGACCAAGAACAAGCAGGGGAGGGGCAGAGAGAGAGGGGGACACAGAATCCGAAGCTGGTTCCAGGCTCTGAGCTGTCAGCACAGAGCTCAAAGCGGGACTCGAACTCACAAACTGTGAGATCATGCCCTGAGCCGAAGTCAGACGCTTAACCCACTGAACCACTCAGGCACCCCTAAAATCTGTTTTATTAGCAAGCTCATCAAGAAATTCAAACCTCAGCCAGGTATGTGAAGCACTGGGTCACAAGCCACCATACCTGTCACTTTATAGTTCTGCCACAAACTCCAAAAATTAATAAGCCTTTGTTCCTTTGTTCTTTAGTAGTTTGGACTACTACTGAGCCACCCAGTCACCCCTGTTGGTATTTCTTAAAATGTCCCTTATTTATAAAAAAAAAAAAAGTCCCTTATTTTTGAAATGAAAGGACTGGAGATAATAGGCCTTTCTCTGTACATCCTTTACTTGGCAAAATAAAAAGCTGGCAAACCTAGATTAGCCCAGCAAATTTGTGAAACTTTGCTGGCTCAAAAACCTAAAAATGTGCCGCCCGCCAACAGAGAAGTCGTTGGAAAGTTAAGCAGAATGTTAGTAGAAGCTAAGACCCAATCTAGAGTACTTCCCTGGATGGAAAACAAAATCACTATGGGAAAGAACAGTATCCAGTGTCTGTTTAGACAATTGTCAGGTGTATGCTACAGTTGCAAATAATAGCAGTCGTGGGGGCAGGGAGGAACTCATCATTAAAAAAAGATGAACTGGGGATCTACCCACAATCCTCGCTTCTATAATGACACTTAAATATAATATACATTTAATAAACTCTGACACACACTGGCAATGTCGCCAGTGGTTACATGTCCGATCTCTGGAGCTTGGCGCTGCCATTTACAAGCTGCATGATCCTGGACGAGTCCTTGCCTCTCTTGCTGCCTGTCTCCTCCTATTTAAAATGTAAGTCAAAACAGTCCTTACATCTGTTCTGATGCGAGATAATCAGGAGCACGCTGGCCCTGTACCCAGCTCTCTGGAAGCCACACTTGTTACATAATGAGCACACTATAAGCCCTTAGTAAATTTTGTAAGAAGTTGGAAAAGTTTTGGAGTAAAATGTAGAGGGGCTAAAATGTGGCAGTACTCCAGTCAGCTAGGGTCAGAGGCAGACTATTCATTTGTGAAAAATATTTCATGGCTTAAAATGGCAACAGGGAAGATGGCATAGAACAACCTAAGCCTTCAGTCTGTCTCCACTGATCTGTTTGAACATTCCCCAATACCAGTATTTTGGGGGGGAAATGTCATCAAAAAAGTATTAGTATTTATCATCATACAGGTATTCATGCATAAATACCCTCCTAAATATAATTACTGTTAAGTAAACATAAAATTTAAAATATAATTTAAATAAATGTAAATTAAAATAAAATTTAAAAATAGAGTTACTGTTAAGTAAACATTACTGGGGCACCTGGCTGGCTCAGTCAGTAGAGCATGCAACTCCTGATCTCAGAGTTCTGAGCTCAAGTCCCACATGGGGTGTAAAGATTACTTAAAATCTTTTTTTTTAAATGTATCATTACTAGGGCACCTGGGTGGCTCAGTCACCTGGGTGGCTCAGTTGGTTAAGCGTCCAACTTCAGCTCAGGTCATGATCTCAAGGTTCATGAGTTCGAGCCTCACATCGAGCTTTGTGCTGATAGCTTGGAACCTGAAGCCTGCTTTGGGTTCTGTGTCTCCCTCTCTCTCTGACCCTCCCCTGCTTGTGCTCTCTCTCTCAAAATTAAATAAAAACATTAAAATTTTTTTTTAATTTATCATTACCATAACTACTATCATTTCTACACTTAACATTAATAATAGTTACCATTTATAACTATTGGCTTATCAAGAGCGAAGTGCTTTACATAAATTATCATTTAATCCTCATGACAACCCTCTGAATTTGGTGCTCTAACCTCTATTTTCAAGCGTGGCAAATGCAGGCACCTTAGTAATTCAGTTGGTTGAACGTCTGACTCTTGGTTTTCAGCTCAGGTCACGATCTCATCGTTTGTGAGTTTGAGCCCCCACATCTGGCTCCACACTGACAGTGCAGAGCCTGCTTGGGACTCTCTCTCTCCCTTTCTCTTTGCCCGTCACCCATTCATGCACTCTCTCTCTCTCAAAATAAATAAAATAAATCTTAAAAAAAAAAAAAAAAAAAAGAGTGGCAAATGGGTTCAGAGAAGGCAAATGAGTCACTCAAGGTAACACAGCTAACTAATGTGGGGCCAGGATTCAAACCTAAATCTTCACTACTATCCATATTGTCCCCCTGACTGGTGAATATATAAGTCAAACAAGGATTTCTACACCAACAATGTTTCATCTACATCAAAAACAAAAGAATTAGAAATCCACTTGGAAATTATTTCCTGATAGTAAGCTTTAATACTTGTGGGGTGATAAGAAATATTTTATATCTTTTTTTCTTTCTTTCTTTCTTTCTTTTTTTTTTTTTTTTTTTTAAGTAGGCTTCATACCCAGCACAGAGCCCAGCATGGGGCTTGAAGTCAGGCCCTGAGTTCAAGAGTCAAATGCCCAACCAACTGAGCCACCCATGCAACCCAGAAATGCTCTATATCTTGAGTGGACTATGGTTTTCACAGGTGTGGGTATTTATCAAGCTTTGTTTTGTTTGTTTTAAATAAACATCTCTTGAATGAAAATAGGATTACACCTATAGCAATTATGGTCAAATATTTTCTTGATAAATTTTGTTTTTCTTTCTTTAATAAAAGGACAACACTTAGTATAGATGTGTAAAGTGTGAGAAATGATTTTTAAAAAAAAGAGAGAGATCTCCTTTCAAGGACAAGTTCAGCTATCTGCTCCTCTGTCTGTACAATGGCTCCTTTTTCCAAAACTATCAGCAATATAAAACATCCAATGAGATTTCTCCTAGAAGATTAGCCCCAGTCCTATAAGGATAAGAGCAACAAGGAGGGGCCAAGGGAACACATGCAGGTGAAGGAGTTGGCAGCCTGTTACCTGGAAGAAATGATTCAACCTGGAGGCCCGGCTGGCAATGGGTTCAGCAGCACCAGCGTCCAGCAGATTCCTTGCTCCATATTTGAACTTCAACATCTCTCCAAAGGTGAAGAGATATAGGAGCAGAGCAAGTGTGTGCTACCAATTTGAGGAGGAAGAGCCTGAAAAATCCTGATCTTCTTCAAGATGTTGGGCACAGGGAGGTAAAAACAGTCACCACACAGGTCTTAGGAAGTTCAGTCTGGCAAATCTGACATTAAAGAGCAGATTTTTAGTCACTGTAACAGGAGGTAATACACTTATCTGACATAACCTCTTACTTATAAATAAATTTATTATCTACTCCACCTATAGTGTAAGCCCTTGTGGAGCTCCACAAGGGCTTACACAGAGCCAGGACACATAGCAAGTTCTAATAAATACTTACAGAATCAATGACTTAAATAAGTAAATGACATAGTATGTTGGAAAGTAATACGTGCTACAGGGGTTAAAAAAGGAGAGAGGGAGAGAGCAAGGTAAGGGCAATTGGTGTGTGTGAGCAATTTTTAACAGTGTAGTCAGAGTAGACTTCACTGAGAAGGTAACATCTGAAGCAAAACCTGAAGTGGGTAAGCAGTAAGTCTTGCCGATGGGCGGGAGAGGGAAGAAAAGTGTGCCGGGCAAAGGGAACAGCCAGAACTAAGACTCTGAGACAGGACCTGGCCTTCGCTAACAACAGCAGGGAGACGAGAGTGACTGGAGTGGCTGGAGCAGAGGGAAAGGCACTGGAAGTAGGAGGTGACGGATGGTACCAAAAGTGAAGACACAAAATTGTCACGATCACACGGATAATAGGGAGCTGCCGCGCTCCACTAGCCGGAATAACGCAGTTAATGAGGACAGGTAAATGAGGCAGGACGGATCACACACGGGACCCCACCCTGTTTAAGAAGGATCTCACAATTCCTCCCGCCCCACGGCACCACCTGCAGACCTTTCAGCTCCCTCGGAGGGGGACCCGCGCACCTCCAGCCTGGGAAGACCCTCAGGCCCCCAGCAACCTTGGAGGCGGCAACACCGCCCTCCCCGCAGCGGGAGGAAAAGCCGGGACTGGTGTGGGTGGAGGCGGCCTATCCCCGGGTTTGCAGAGTGGGGTGGGGGAGATATGGGCGTGCGGGGTTCACACTCACGCTCCGCCGACCCAGCCAGTGCGCATTCCGCTCCGCCCGAGGTCTCCCGCCTCTGCATTTGAACCCCGAACAGCGTGGGCGGGGTTCAGCCGTGTCCGGACCAATCAGAGTGCCCGCTTCTAGGAGGAACAGCTGCGTGTCAACAAAGTTCCGCCTAAGTCCTAAAAGGGATAGAGGAAGTGGAAGGGAGAACCAATCAGATTGTTACTTCCTTTGACTCGTGACCAATGGAAAACGCACAAGGGCAAACGCGGCCGGGCAGGTCCTGGAAGTTTGAAATTGACGGTTAAGCAGGGTGCTGCATTTATGGAATCGTTTGTTTGTGTCTAGGATCCCTGAGGAGGTCGCCAGGGCTCTGTCCTCTGTCTCCTTGCGAGGAGGAAGACAGCCAGGCCGCCTTGGTTTTCTTGTTCTTTAAATCTGGCCAAAGTAGGGGGCACCTGGGTGGCTCAGTCGGCTAAGCCTCGGACTTCGGCTCAGGTCGTGATCTCACGGCTCCTGAGTTCGAGCCCCGCCTTAGGCTCTGGGCTGACAGCCTGGAGCCTGCTTCAGAATCTGTGCCTCCCTGTCTGCTCTTCCCTCGCTTGTTCTGTCTCTCAAAAAATAAACAATTTTTTAAAAATTGGCTGAAGTAAGAAGTGTTTGCTACTTGAGGAAATCAATTTGTTCTGTGCTACAGCTAAGGCAGCTTGAACTTCAACGTGCCTCGGTTCCTGCCACTTTGGGCTGATTGTCCGGCAACAAATAGGTAAACACATTGAAATTGTCAGAAAGGACATTTTTAAATCACTTAAACGCAGGAGATTTCAACAGGCACTTCACTAAAGAGGAAATCCATGTGGCCAACAAACGTATAAAAAGGTGCTCAATCTCATACATAATCATGAAACAGTGAGATATAATAACACGCACTCCTCCCCCCAAAAAGGGGAGGAAGTTCTAGCAGTGTTTTTCAAAGATGTGGAGCTTCAGTCATTTATACATAGCTGACTATGAATTAGTACAGTGTCTTTGAAAAAGTCTGGTTCTATTTGCTGTTGAAGACAAGCATATCCTACGGCTCATATGCCCAAGAATGGACAAATACTATTGTATCACATAATGCCAAAAACAAAAATAAAAACAAAAACTAGAAGCAATGTAAATGTCCCATTAGCAATACAAAGTATACCGGAGTGTTTTCATACTATAATGAAAAGGCATAAATACAGCTAAACACAATGACATGAGTTTTGACATGATGCTGAATGAAGGAAATGACAACAGAACAAAGGATGATTTCATTAATACAAATTTCAAAAGCAGACCGTTTCCAAAACTGCAAGGGAGAGATGTGCGCACAGGTGGTAAGACCATAAGAAAGCAAAAGCCAGGATAGTGGCCCCCTGGGGTGAAAATGGAGGCTAGTCAAGGTGTCAGGGTGCTATGATCTATTTCTTAACCTGGATGGTAATAATGTGGATGTTTGTTTTATAATTACTAAATTGGGTGTGCATGTACATGTACGCACGTTCTATTTATGTATATAAAGGAGGAGATGGTCTTTGCTGTGCTCTTCCAATTCCTACACTAGATAGAACTGAAGATGTCTTTTCACATGCACGTGTGTGTGTCCATCAGTACAAAACCGAAGCTACAGGCTTCCTTAATACACTTTTTTTCCCCCACCTGTAACTTGTTCTTCCTCCCTAGGATGATAATGATGTTTATCAAACCCCCTCCCTTACTAAGCACTTGATCTCATTTGATCCTTACCACAACCCTAAGAGGAAGGAACTATAATCCACATTTTACAGATGGAAAAACTGAAACTGAAAGAAATGCATTAGCTAATCTTGGGTCATTCAACTTTAGATGGTGGAGCAGGATTTGGAACTCCTGGACTATCTGACCCCAAATACTTTCGTCGGCACAAAACCTGCTTGTCAGAAGACATTAGAAATTCTCCTAGCCTCCGCTTTTGTCATGTTGCAAGGGCTGACCCAGTATAGAAAAATGGAAAACAAAAATAAGAAACGCTTCTAATGACACGTTGGGGATGGCAAGGGGAGGGGAGGTGCAAAATGGGTTGTAAGGAGCTGTTGACTTGATAAAAAGAATCACAGAAAGGTCTGAATGTGGATCTAGTCAATGCTTCTGATTTTTCTAGTCCAGCCAAACCTGTTAGTTTCCTGGTATCAGAAATAGAAGGCTTTACCAGAATCTTGGGACTTGTTCATCCTAAATTAGAATGCAGTGTTAGCAGCGCTGTTGTGCACTGCCCTGAATCCTGCCTAGATATCCTAATTTCCTGTTAGAACAATTACTGGCCTTTGCAAACCCTTTGTGAAACAAGACAGGAAATAAACAACAAATAAAATGAGTACAGAAACATACAGCAAAAAAACACATTAGCTTCATCAATTTTCTTTCAAGAGTAGTAGCTGCACAGAAAGTGTATGGGGAGTATAACGAATAAGAACGGACTGAGAGTGGATGTGCATGTACTAAAAGGATAAGGGGCACCTGGGTGGCTCATCGGTTGGGCATCTGACTCATGAGGTCAACTCAGGTCATGGTCTCACAGTTCGTGGGATCAAGCCCCCTGTCAGGCTCTGCTCTGACAGCATGGAGCCTGCTTTGAATTCTCTCTCTCTCTCTCTCTCTCTCTCTCTCTCTCTGCCTCTCCCCCACTTTCTCTCTTTCTCTCTCTCTCTCTTTCAAAATAAACTCTTTTTTAATTTTTAAAAAAAGGATAAGACATTGCCAAATAGAACTGTCATTAAAACTAGACAGAGGGGCGCCTGGGTGGCGCAGTCGGTTAAGCGTCCGACTTCAGTCAGGTCACGATCTCACGGTCCGGGAGTTCGAGCCCCGCGTCGGGCTCTGGGCTGATGGCTCGGAGTCTGGAGCCTGTTTCCGATTCTGTGTCTCCCTCTCTCTCTGCCCCTCCCCCGTTCATGCTCTGTCTCTCTCTGTCCCAAAAATAAATAAACGTTGAAAAAAAAATTAAAAAAAAAAAAAAAAACTAGACAGAGACCTGAGACCATACGTTTATTCTTGCACAAAATGAAACAATGACCATTCCGTTGCTGAATATGAATCCAACACGACTATTGTGATGAGGATTTTGGAAGAACATAATCACGACTGAGTCACAATGAAGGACCTTATGACATTCCATCATTCATTTATCTGAAAAATATTCATGTTGCCAAGCACTGAGGGTACCGCCATGAAAAAGACATCCTTCTTGTCTGATTTTCAAAGGCTGAGCAGAGTGGGGAAATGGGGCTGTGAGCAAACAATTGTGAAACACTCAGGATAAGTCCCTACAGCAGTGGAAACTACAGAGCACTGTGGCAACCCAGACGGGGGAGGGTAGGTGGTATTGTGACAGCAAATGTCCAACACTTGAAAATCGAAGAAATGTGATCGCCCTCAGAGAATCCAACTGGGAGATATAATAACACAACCACAGAAACTCCAAGGCACCTTAAAGGAAAGACTGGAAGACTTAAACCAGACTTTAGCGGAACCTTAAGAATTATACATAACCATCCCCCAAAGAACAGAAAAAGTATCTGAGGAACTAACCCCATTTCAGATATAAAGAGATAAAACTATTCTGGTCCTTTTGGCAAGGAAGAGTTCCTCAAGCTATTTTAGCTGCAGGTAACTTCTAAATCATGAAAATAACTACCATTAACCGAGTGCTTTCTATTTTTTTTTTAATTTTTTTTTCAATGTTTATTTATTTTTGGGGCAGAGAGAGACAGAGCATGAATGGGGGAGGGGCAGAGAGAGAGGGAGACACAGAATCGGAAACAGGCTCCAGGCTCTGAGCCATCAGCCCAGAGCCCGACGCGGGGCTCGAACTCCCAGACCGCGAGATCGTGACCTGGCTGAGGTTGGACGCTTAACCGACTGCGCCACCCAGGCGCCCCAACCAAGTGCTTTCTATCAGCAAGCCACAGCCAACGTATTACCTGTTTCCCAGAGATGTGTTTCCCCCCCCCCCCACACTGGTATGAGGGACAGTTTCAACTCACATACAAATGTCACTTATTTTTTAAATTATACACTTTACTAGATTAGGAACAATTACAACCAGTTCATCAAACCAGGTAGTGCAGGATGTTTAGCAGAATCTTGGCCTCCACCCACTAGATGCCCCACTCACTAGCATGTACTCTCAGGGGTGACAACCAAAAACATCTCCAGACCTTGGTAAGGTCCCCTGGTGGGGGGAGTGATTGCCCTGGATTGAGAACCACCTGTTATAACTGGATGATGTGAAATTCTCCAATGAATAAATATACTGTACTTTATTTAAACCAACAGAACTCACAAGTCAAAATGTTTTCTAGATTTTAAATATTATGAAAATGTTAACCAATTGTTAGAAATTTCATTCTGACACCATTACTTTCCAAATGTTTTCTCTGAACTTGAATGATTTTTTTAATGTTTATTTATGAGAGAGAGTGAGACAGAGCGTGAGGTGGGGAGGGGCAGAGAGAGAGGGAGACACACAGAATCCAAAGCAGGCTCTCAGGCTCTGAGCTGTCAGCACAGAGCCCAACGCGGGCCAGAACTCATGAACCATGAGATCATGACCTGAGCTGAAGGTGGACGCTTAACCAAGCCACCCTGGCACCCCTGAATGATTTTTTCTTTAACACAAACTAGGCTCCATGCCCAACATGGGGCTTGAACTCACAACCTTGAGATTAAGAGCCACATACTCTACTGACTGAGCCAGTCAGGTGCCCATGGATGATTTTCCATCTATATTTTCCTTCTCTGACCTAAGACAAATCTTCTAACAAGGAAAGGTAAATTTTCAAAGTTCAATTAAATGGCAATTAGACTTCCTGCCATTTGATTCTAGACAATTTCTCTATGACGCTTGGGCATGACAGTTAATTGTGTTTCTTCAAAAATGTTATAAACTGTTAAACATACCTCTAATCCCTTAGCACACTGATTCAGGAGTATCTTATAATTTCCAGTCCATTTATACTGTAAGAAATTCAGGCACCTGACTCACAACTATTCCCTAAGAACAACTAGGAAATAAAATGTCACCAAATTGCTCTGGAATTCAAGAGAATGGAAAGAAAAGCCACAGACCAGGGAGATAATATTTGCAAAAGACACATCTGACAAAGATCCAAAATATACAAAAAAAAACCCCACTTAAAACACAACAATAAGAGAACAAAACCAATGTAAAAATGGGCCAAAGACCTTAAAGGACACCCCCACTAAAAAAGATATATACAAATGTCGGGGTGCCTGGGGGGCTCAGCTGGTGAAGCATCAGACTTCGGCTCAGGTCATGATCTCACAGTTCGTGGGTTCAAGCCCTGCATCAGGCTCTGTGCTGACAGCTCGGAGCCTGGAGTCTGCTTTGGATTCTGTGTGTGTCTCTCTCTCTGCCTGTCCCCTGGTCACTCTCTCTCTCTCTCTCTCTCTGTCTCACAAATAAATAAAACATTTAAAAAAGATGCACAGATGGCAAAAAAGCAAATGAAAAGATGCTCCACATCCTATGTCACCAGGGAAGTGCAAATTAAAACAACAGAAGCTATCACTGCACACCTGTTAGAATGACCAACATTCAGATCACAGACAACACCAAATGCTGGTGAGGATGTGGACAACAGCAACTCTTCTTTATTCCTGGTGAAAATGCAAATGGGAGATGGTTTGGCAGTCGCTTACAAAACTGAACACCCCTACCATACGATCCATCAATTACACTGCTTGGTATTTACCCAAAGGAGTTGAAAACTGCATACACACACACACACACACACACACACACACACACACACAAATATGGATGTTTATAGCAGCTTCATTAATAATTCACAAAACCTAGAAGCAACCAAGATGTCCTTCAGTAAGTGAGAGGATAAATAAATTGTGAAACATTCCAGACAATGGAATATTATTCAGTGCTGGAAAGAAATAAGCTATCAAGCCATGAAAAGACATGGAGGAAACTTAAATGCATATCGCTAAGTGAAAGAAGCCAATGTGAAAAGGCTACACACTGTATGATTCCAACTATATGACATTCTGGAAAAACTATAGAGACAGTAAGAAATCAGTGGTTGCCAGGCATCAGGAGGGAGGGATGAATAGGTGGGTGGAGCACAGAGGATGTTTACAGGAGCACAGGTGTTCTGTTTCATATCATAATGATGGACACATGTCATTATGCATTTGTCCAAACCCATAGAATGTACAACTCCAAGAATAAACAGTAAGCTGTGAACTTCGGGTGCTGATGATGTGTCCATGCAGGCTCATCAGCTGTAATGCATGTGCCGGTCTGGTGGGGAATGTTGATAGTTGGGGGGGGGGGGAGCTTAGAATGTGGACATCTTTGGGGGGTCCACTGTTGGTCCTACCATAACCAGCAAGGTTGAAGAAGAGTTGATGCAGGCAAGAATAGTGGGAGATAAGGTCAAAGATGCTCCTTTTTAGTAACTAAAAGCACACTCATTAAAAAGAATGGTCTTTGTGATTTCATTCTTTAAAACTAACTGGGGGTGGTGGGTGGTGCCTGGGTGGCTCAGTCGGTTAGGCACTCGACTCTTGATTTCAACTCATGTCATGATCCCAGGGTTGTGGGATTGAGCCCTGTGTCAGGCTCCACTCCAAGAGTGAAATCTGCTTAAGATTCTCTCTCTCTCTGGGGCGCCTGGGTGGCTCTGTCGGTTAAGCGGCCGACTTCGGCTCAGGTCATGATCTCATGGTCCGTAAGTTTGAGCCCTGAGTCGGGCTCTGTGCTGACAGCTGAGCCTGGAGCCTGTTTCGGATTCTGTGTCTCCCTCTCTCTGACCCCCCCCCCCATTCATGCTCTGTCTCTCTCTGTCTCAAAAATAAATAAACGTTAAAAAAAGAAATTAAAGGGGCGCCTGGGTGGCACAGTCGGTTAAGCGTCCGACTTCAGCCAGGTCACAATCTCGCGGTCCGTGAGTTCGAGCCCCACGTTGGGATCTGGGCTGATGGCTCAGAGCCTGGAGCCTGTTTCCGATTCTGTGTCTCCCTCTCTCTCTGCCCCTCCACCGTTCATGCTCTGTCTCTCTCTGTCCCAAAAATAAATAAACGTTGAAAAAAAATTTTTTAAAAAAAGGAAATTAAAAAAAAAAGATTCTCTCTCTCTCTCTCTCTCTCTCTCTCTCTCTCTCTCTCTGGGGTGCCTGAGTGGCTCAGTCGGTTAAGTGTCTGACTTCAGCTCAGGTCATGATCTCACAGTTCGTGAGTTCAAGCCCCGTGTCGGTCTCTGTGCTGACAGCTCAGAGCCTGGAGCCTGCTTCGGATTCTGTCTCTCTCTCTCTCTCTCTCTCCCTCTCTCTCAAAAATAAATAAACAGGGGCGCCTGGGTGGCGCAGTCGGTTAAGCGTCCGACTTCGGCCAGGTCACGATCTCGCGGTCCGGGAGTTCGAGCCCCGCGTCGGGCTCTGGGCTGATGGCTCAGAGCCTGGAGCCTGTTTCCGATTCTGTGTCTCCCTCTCTCTCTGCCCCTCCCCCATTCATGCTCTGTCTCTCTCTGTCCCAAAAAAATAAATAAACGTTGAAAAAAATTAAAAAATAAATAAATAAATAAACAAAAATTTTTTAAAAATCAAAAAAGATTCTCTCTCTCTCTCTCTCAAAAAAAAATTTTTTTAACCAACTGGGTCAGCCCTTTCCACAGTAAATTACATTAAGTTGTACTTTTCTAGCTCCTTCCACCATCAGACTGCCTTTGTAATGTTCTCTTTCTTTCTCAATGTCTCATAAAGTTAAAACGCTTGGCTAGATGATAGTATGAATTCTATTTCAGCTTTGTATATGTGGATGTTGAGAGAGGCCGTCCATTCCCAAAAAGCAAACCTAGCTGAGACAACTTTGTGAAGAAAGGAAACACAAAGCACGAAGTGGGTACACAAAAAGTGTATTCTGTTGTTCATTCACATCACTTTGCAGAAGAGCCCAAGATCTCTATTTGGGGGCTTGTGTATATTGGGGAAGACACTGGCCAGCCTTGCATAGCTTTTCTTTTTTTTTTTACTTATTATTTAATTGTAATTAATACACATGACATAAAACCTACCATCTTGACCATTTGTAAGCATGCAGTTCAGTGGCACTAAGTACATCCATATTGTTGGGCAACCACACCACCATCCATCTCTAGAACTCTTTTCATCTTGCAAAACCGAAACTCTGCACCCATTAAACACTCATTCCCCGTTCTCCACTCTTCCAATCCCCTGGTAACCTCTGTCATTTCTGTCTCCATGAGTTTTCCTATTTTATGTATCCCAAGCTAGTGGAGTCATACAATATCTTTGTGTGTGCGTCTGGTTTATTTCATGTAGCATCGTGTTGCCAAGGCTCATCCATACTGTAGAATGTATCAGAACTCCACTCCTTTTTATGACTAATATTCCATTGCATATATATTTTGTTTATCCATTCATCTATTGATGGACCCTTGGGTGGTTTCCACCTTTGGGCTGTCATGGAATAGTGCTGCTGTGAACATTAGCGTCCAAGCGTCTGTTTGAGTCCCTGCTTTCAAATCTTTGGGCCTATCTACTTAGGAGTTGAGTTGCTGGATCATAGGGTATGCTACATTCAACTTTTGGAAGAACTGCCAAAGCTTCCGAGCTTTTCCACGGCAGCCACACCCTTTTACGTTCCCGCTAGCAAGGCATCAGGGCTCCAATTTCTCCGTATCTTCACCAGTGCATGTTATTTTCTGTGCTGGTCTTTTTATATTAGCCATCCTAGGGGTATCAAGTGGGCATCTCATTGTGCCTATTTATTTTTATTTTCCTCGCTTAGTAAAAGAATCTTTTATATGAAATTCAGGCATTCCTCCAGATCGCACTCATTCCGCACTGTCTAATAAACCCCTATACTTCACTTCCAGTAGGCTTTAGGCTCCTGCCTTCAAAATTACTTCAGTCAGTGACTTCTTTACGTTTGAAGTGCGGCTTGTTTTGCATTTGCCTCACCGAAGCAGAGGCGCTATCTAGTGGCCCAATAGGGTAACTGCAGGATTCAGCCCCCTTCGGTACCCATGCCGGTCCGAATACAGAATCCTTGATTATATTTCATTTTCCTGGTGATGCGCATGTGATAGCACCACGAAAGGTGAAATCCAACTCCCATTCAGAAAGGGATGTTTTTTAAAAAGATCAAATAGATGGCCTTTCACCCCAAATGGCAATGCCTTCTCCCGGGTCCTCTTAATTGCACCCCTTCCTAAAATAGGAATGATAGAAATGCAGCTGACGTTTTAAATGCAACTGGTTTGTTGAGTGAGTGTTCCAAAAAAGAAGCAATTTAATTTTCTTCCAGTTTCTTCCTTCAATCATTCTCTGTCAAACCTCCCTTTTACACCCTTCAAAGTCATACCTAGCAAACCCTAGTTTTCAGGTTTCTTCAAGTTTCCTCAGTTCCTTGTAGTGTCATCTAATATTTTACCTGCCCCCTCCCCAGAACAGGTCAGAGTAAGGAGGGTGGTCTGTGGGGGTGGTCTTCCCTTTTATGCTCTTTCCACTCTCCCTTCTTCCTTTAAAACTCCTCTGAATGGACAAAATGAATGAAGCAGATTAGAGACACCAACTTCCAGTTACAAATGAGCCATGGAAATGAAAAGTACAGCATGGAGAATATAATCAATAATATTGTGATACACTTGTCATGGTGGGCATTTAGTAATGTATATAATTCTTCAATCACTATACAGTATACCTAGAACTAATTTAATGTTGCATGTCAACTATTCTTTTTGTTTTTGTTATTTTTTTTTAATTTTTTTTCAACATTTATTTATTTTTGGGACAGAGAGAGACAGAGCATGAACGGGGGAGGAGCAGAGAGAGAGGGAGACACAGAATCGGAAACAGGCTCCAGGCTCTGAGCCATCAGCCCAGAGCCCGACGCGGGGCTCGAACTCACGGACCGCGAGATTGTGACCTGGCTGAAGTCGGACGCTTAACCGACTGCGCCACCCAGGCGCCCCTATTCTTTTTGTTTTTAACATTTTTATTTATTTTTGAGAGACAGAGCATGAGCGGAGGAGGAGAAAAGAGAGAGAGGGAGACACAGAATCCGAAGCAGGCTCCAGGCTCTGAGCTGTCAGCACAGAGCCCGACACAAGGCTTGAACCCACAAATTGTGAGATCATGACCTGAGCCGAAGTTGGATGTTCAACCGACTGAGCCACCCAGGCACCCCAACATTCAACTATTCTTCCCCATCAACTATTCTTAAATTTTACTTTTAAATGCTAGAAGAAAAAACTTTTTTAATGTTTATTTATTTTTGAGGGAGAGACAGAGCGTGAGCGGAGGAGGAGCAGAGAGAGAAGGAGACACGGAATCTGAAGCAGGCTCCAGGCTCCGAGCTGTCAGCACAGAGCCAGATGCAGGGCTCAAACCCACGAACTGCGAGATTATGACCTGAGCTGAAGTTGGAAGTTTAACCGACTGAGCCACCCAGGTGCCGCCAAATGCTAGAAAAAAATTTTTTAATTAAAAAACAAAACAAAACAGAACAAAACAAAACAACTTCTCTGATGTTTGGAGCTGTGACTAGAAATTTGTCCTACCCAATTTTCTGACATTGGAAATGGACTCCTACTTGGACTTTTCCAACTACCCTCCCTCGGCTCATACCATTAGCTAAGTTCCAAGGTGTCCACTTAATTCATTCATGCCCCAGCCAAGAGCGAGAGCTGAGGCTACTTCGTTTTGCCCCCTTTCTGCCTCTCTGCCTGTACACCCCAGCCGTTTCTTTCCCATTTTTTTTCCCTTTCCTCAGAAGTCACAAGAACAAGAAAAGGAAGTAAGTATCACTCTTAGAAAGGAAGATAGTGTTATCATTAGGTAGGACTGTAAGCTTAAAAAATCCAGAAGACTCAAAGAAAGTATTAAGACCAACAAGAGGTAGGAAAGATAGTCCAAAATAAGATGAACGCAAAGAAAAATCAATTGCTTTCCATTATACCAGCAGCAGCCATTGAGCTAATGTGATGGAGAAAAGATTCTATTCCAGTAAAAGCAAAATATCAAGTTCCTAGAAATAAACTCAACAGGAGAAGACCAGAGGCCACATAAAGACTATAAAACTTGACTACAGACACAAACAAAAGACTTGAGTAAGAAAATGAAGAGGCTTGGCTTATTCCTAAATAGGAAGCATCAGCCTGGTAAGAATTCTTCTTCTTCCCAAATTAACATAAAAATGAGGAGCAGGATAAATAAATAATGGTCTACCTACACAATGGAATTCTACTCCGCAGTGAGAAGGAATATATTTTTGATAGAGGCAACAACGTGGAGAAATCTCAAGATCGTTACACTGAGAGGAAAAAGTTAGACACAAAAGAGTACACACTGTATAGTTGCATTTATGTAACATTCTAGAAAGGGGAAAAAAATGAAAGCAGCTGGGGTTGGGGGTGGAGAAGAGGATTCATTACATACAAAAGGACATGAGGGACCTTTCAGAGGCTGATGAGAACATTCTATCTCTTGATTGCACAGGTGGTTACATAGTGTATACATTTGTCACAACTCATCTAAATGTATCTCTAAAATGGTGTGTTTATTGTATGTAAACTATACCTCAATACAGTTGAAAGGAATGCGACTGCTATGGAAATGCAATTCAAAAACACCCCAACTTTAGGGTTTGGGGGAGAGGTGTGGCAGAGACTTAAGAAACTAAAATAAAATTCTCTGGCAAGGAGAAATGCAAGAGATCAGCCAAGAAAAAAGCATACGCTCAGAGAGCGCATTAAGTTCACAGCCCAAATAGATGACCACCCCTGGAAATGAGATGCATCCGGGGCCTCCCTTCTGGCAAGTACCCTTCATCTCTAAGAAAAGTTCCCCACGGGGTAGGGGCGGGGAAGGGGAGGGAACAGCGTCAGCCCTTCCCCTATCTCTACCCCCCACACAGCCTGGAGTGGAAGTCTGAGTGTGGCTGCAGATAACAAAGAAATTTGCTACCTTCTTAGAGGAGAGAAGGTACCCCAATTTTTTCTTCTCCCTCTCTCTTTTTTTTTAATGTTTATTTATTTTTGAAAGAGAGACAGAGCATGAACAGGGGAGGGGCAGAGAGAGAGAGAGACACACACACAGAATCTGAATCAGGTTCCAGGTTCTGAGCTGTCAGCACAGAGCCTGATGCGGGGCTCAAACCCACAAACCGTGAGATCATGACCTGAGCCAAAGACAGACTGAGCCACCCAGGCGCCCCTTTCTTTCTCTCTTTTAAGCATGGGGTCCATGAAACCTTTTTTTTTTTTTTTTTTTTTTTTTTTTTTGTCCACAGCTTTGAGTCCCAGCTGCCTCCTCCAGAGTCATTCTATTACAAAGGCAAGCACGAGGTTCGAACTCTTTTAGGATGCTCCTTATATCATAGAGACCTCCAAGAATATATTGTTTCAGGGCATAAAAAGAAGGTCCACCTGTAAATCACAATAAATTCTAGAGATTTAAAAGTGGAAATGTACAAACATTAGATAGTAGATTCTAGTGCACACTGAGCAGGAAAGAGAATAGGATAAATTGATCTGGTAAACTCCCACGGTTTGCTGTTATTTAGCGTGAAATCCTTGAAAAGGAAGAACAATGGATTGATGCATCAACATACTTCGTGTTCACTGCTGACAAAAGCAAGGCAGTGCCTTAATGTGACCAATTTTTCTGGGCATAAAGATTTTCCACAACCATTAAGACATTTCTCTTTCAATCGGTGTGCTTGGTGGTATATTTTTAGAATTGAAATTTCTCGTTAAGAGGTGATGTGGTTTGAAGATGATCACTCTTCTGAGCTGGTTTTCTCTGTTTGCCATTAGTAGGGTCTAAAGGAGCAGACTTTGAAAATAAAGGCTTTGTGACTTCAGGAGCATAACTCCCAGATCGCTTTCCTTTGCCAAGCTAAAAACTGTTTCAGCACTAACATAAAGGTATTGCATCTGAGATTCTCTCCAGTTTTTCACTCTGCGTCACTACGATTCTTCAAGGCACAAGGAATCGTTAAGGTTTGAAATTTATTGGAAATACTCATGGCAGCCAACCAATGACAGAACTTGGGCCCTATCACACCATGGTAACTTATGGAGATAGTCTTTTGTTTTCTGAACCACTGGAATGTCTTTCCATTCACTGCTACTCTATAAAATGAGAACAACCCTGTAAGGTGCTGCAAATTAAAAGGAGTACATCACTCATGCCTGTCCGTATTCATTATTTAATGCTGCGTGGAAATATCGCCACCAACTTAGCAGCTTAAACTAACACACATTTATTACCTCACAGTTCCTCTGAGTCCAGGCACAGCTGAGCCAAATCCTCTGTCAAGATGTAGCCAAGGTTTTGGCCAGGGTAGCAGTCCCATATCAGGATTTGACTGGGGAAGAATCTGCTTTTTTTTTTTTTTAATGTTTATTTATTTTTGAGAGAGAGAGAGAGAGAGTGCGAGCAGGGGAGGGGCAGAGAGAGACAGAGACACAGAACCTGAAGCAGGCTCCAAGCTCTGAGCTGTCAGCGTAGAGCCTGATGCAGAGCTCAAACTCATGAGCCATGAGATCATGATCTGAGCCCAAGTCGGATGCTTAACTGACTGAGCCACCCAGGCACCGGGGAAGAATCTGCTTTTAAGCTCATGTGGCTGCCAGCAGCATTCATTTCCTTGAAAGCTATAGCTGTAGTTTCTTGCTGGTTTACTGTGGAGGTTGCCCTCAGTTTCTTGCCTTGTGGCCCCATCCACAGAGAAGCTCACAAGACGGCAGCTTGCTTCCTCAAGGCTAGAAAGGGTGAGTCTTCCAGCAAGACAGACCTTGTGATCATAAGTAGCTGAACCACAGACATGACAGCCCATCGCTTTTGCCATATTGTCTTGGTTAGAAGCAAGTCACAGGTCCCACACACACTGAAGGGGAAGGGATCACACTAGGACTTAAACATCAGGAGGCGAGGATCACGGGAGTCACCTTAGAGTCTGTCTTCCGAGTTGTCTAAACTGACTGCTGATGGCACCTTAGTATAAATGGTCCTGACTTGGTTTAAATGAAGATGACTCCATCCCCATGATTGACAGGTGGATTGTCCTCTGCTGTGAATCCTTTAATTCAAGAATAGCATTTACCACACAATTGAAGGCAATCTTGGAAGATTATCTTATCTTCTTATCTGCTCCTTCTTTCTCCCTTTCGTAGTTACCTCCCCTCCAAATACTGAGAATCCACACTGCTACTCTACAGGGCACACGTCCCCTGTAGGCTTGGATACCCCTCCCCCCCCTCCCCCGGTCGACACACACCTCTCTCTATGTGTTCAGAGAGGTCTCTACCATCACCACTATCACCAGCTCAGTTGCTAGTGCCTCTTCTGGGCAAAGAACAGTGTTAGCCATAAATTGGTGAAGCGAAGAATAATGAGGCATGATCTCAAGATGTTTAGAACCCAGATGGAAACTGCTCTACAGCCTTAAGAGAGGGCAAAAAGACCATAAGCCCAAAGGATATCGTGGACAACTTTTGTCCACCGTGTTTGAATTTTTAAATAATGAGCACACAGGAGATGAGAGTAGACATTTCTGGTGTTTTTATTTTTTACCTATTCTTGAAAGAAACACAGAGACAGAGCACAAGCAGGGGAGGGGCAGAGAGAGAGGGAGACACAGAATCCCAAGCGGCTCCAGGCTCTGAGCTGTCGGAACACAGCCAGATGTGGGGCTTGAACTCACAAACCGTGAGATCATGACCTGAGCCAAAGACAGACGCTTAACCGACTGAGCCACCCCGGCGCCCAGAGGGTAGACATTTCTTATCCTACCTTCTGGAAACAGAATCCCAAATGTCCGTTGTTTGAGAGCCTCCTCCTTCCTACATCTTCTCAACCAGAAGCTTCCGGTGGGATTAATCCCACCCTCCAGAGACTCACCTATGCCTAGCATCAGCCAATCAGCTTACCCCATACCTTTCCCCTACAGTGATTGGTTCACAATTGATGCAGCAGCCCGACCGAAGGCAATGAAAAGTAAGTTTACTGGGGCCTCTGGAAAAGAAAATCCCTTGACTCTTGAGGAAGTCTCCAGAAGAGGCTCTTCCCCTGCACCAATGCTATCCAGTAGAAATATAATGTGAGCTTCATACGCAAGTGTCAGTTTCCTAGTAGCCACATTTTAGAAAGCGAAAAGAAACAAGTGAAACTAATTTATGTTAATAAATTATAATATGTTAATTTGTGTTAATAAATAAATAATATGTTAATACTATGTTATTCTATTTGACCCAATATACCTAAAACATTATCATTTCAATATGTAACTAGTATAAAATTATTAATAGATATTTATGGTTTCTTTCATACTAAGGTTTTTAAAATCTAAAATGTGTAGGGGCGTCTGGGTGGCTCAGTCGGTTGAGCGTCCGACTTCAGCTCAGGTCATGATCTCACGGTCCGGTCCGTGAGTTCCAGCCCCGTGTCAGGCCCTGTGCTGACAGCTCAGAGCCTGGAGCCTGCTTCGGATTCTGTGTCTCCCTCTCTCTCTGCCCCTCCCCTGCTCATGCTCTGTCTCTATCTGTCTCAAAAATAAGTGAAAATAAAAAATAAAATAAAATGTGGGGGGCACCTGGGTGGCTCAGTTGGTTGAGCATCCAACTTCGGCTCAGGTCATGATCTCATGGTTCGTGGGTTCAGCACAGAGCCTGCTTCAGATCCCCTGTCCCCCTTTGTCTCTGCCCCTCCCCCCCTAAAAATAAATAATAAAAATTTTTTAATGTTTTAAATGTGTTTTACATTTTATACTTATAGCACACCTCAGTTTGGACTAGCCACATTTCTCAACAGCCACATGTGGCTAGTGGCTACTGTACTGCCTGTCCACCCTGGACAGCAGAACACGAAGATGGGAAATTAGATATGTACTAATGTTGATGCTACAAGTCTGTGAGGGAGAGGAAGCTTAGGATGAAACTGACCACGTCTAAGGAAAAACACTGGAAGTAAACTGGGTTCTTGGTGACATCATTTGAGTCACCGAATTAAGCATCACTTGAAATTAGCATAACCTCAGAACATTTCAGTTATGTAAGCCAATAAGTTCCCTTTACTATTTAAATTAATTCAAATCAAAAGTTCTGTCACTTCCAAACAAAAGGACTGATACAGAGGGTAATCGATAAAGTAAAACCATCCAGTACGTGCCCAAACTGAAGAAAGGACAGGAAGCATAAAGTGTTCAGAGAAGGGAGAAAGCGATCGAGCGATAGTAGGGCTTCTCAGTCTTAGCACTTTTGACATTTGGGGCTGGATCATTCTTTAATATGAAGGGCTTCCCGTGCATTGCAGGATGCTAAGCAATATCTCTGGCCTCTACCCACCAGAAGCCAGCAGCACCCTCCACCTCCAGTTGTGACAAACAGAAATGTCTTTAGATATTGTCAAATGTCCCCAGTTGAGAGCCACTAAGCTAGGGAGTGGATTTGTAATAAATCTGGAAGAATGGGTGGGATGTACTTATGTGGGAAAGGCATTTCCAGTGGGCACAATGAGATGAGTATAGGAGCCAGGAAGAGGGAACAGAAGGCTCATGAGGAAATCAATCAAATCATCACTGCTAAGGCCCAGCTGTGGCTGCCAACAACAATCAAAGCATTAAATTTTATCTGAAAAGTCATTTTTTAAAACAATCCTATCATACACTGTTAGTGGAAACCTTAATCAGCAGAAACCTTTTCGGAGGGCAATTTTGGCAATACCTATAAAAGTAGAAAATGTTTTTGACCTTTTGTCCCTGCAATTCTTCCTCCGGGAATTTACGGGGGGTGGGGGGAGGGGGAAACACCTTTACCTAACAGAAAATAATAGTGATAACTGAAAAAGACAAACCTGCATTCATAAGGACTGGGTTAAATTAATTATGGCAGAGCCACACAATTAAATACTATGTATCCATTTTTAACAATGACTTCATGTGCACAAAGGAAAATATCCAAGATTCCTCCTTAGATTTAAAAAAAAAAAAGAGTAAGATATAAACAAAATATGTGGCATAATCCCATACAAATAACATGAATATCTGTTAACATATACTTGGGGGAAATGAGGGAAATATATACACAACTAAACAATAGTTATCTTGGGGATAATTCATGTTGTAAAGCGGTAAAGAAATGAGAGTTATACTTTCTATATACATTATATATGTAACAGTATGGAGAAAAGCTCTTATTTTCTTGGCCTCAGAAATTATCTTCCACCCCCACCGCAGCCCTGGGCACTGCCTTCTGCAGAAGAAAACCTGTTTCTATTTGGTGAAACTCTTATATGCCTGTTTCAGGATGGGTCCAGTGGTGTGCTGGTAAATGTTTAAATCTAGCTCTTTGGAGGTGGGGACCCTGGTTTATAGTGTTTGCCAATTTCTGTGATGTAAATACTCGAACCGTAGCCCATTTCAAGCTACCAACATGATTTCACTGAATGCAGGACTGAGAAGATAAACACACCATCAATCGGGTCTCCCAAGCCTCCCTCTCCAGCCGCCACTCCCAGCCTTTCTTGACAAATAGTTGATGGATATTGAACTGCTTCCTTCAAAAAAGGATCAGAGTAAGATGAGGCATCTACTGAGCTTTTGTCCTTTTGAGTGGGATAGGCAAGTTGAGAGCCAGAAAGGAGTTGTCCGAAAAATCCAGGGAGGATTTAGGTTAAGAGAGGGAATAAAGACAGAGACAGGGAAGGAGGAAGGGGAGGGAGGAGAGGAGGCTGACATTTAGAGAGGAAATTTTAGGGGCACTTGGGTGGCTCAGTTGGTTAAGCGTCAGATTCTTGGTTTAGGCTCAGGTCATGATCTCAGTTTGTGAGTCTGAGCCCCATGTCAAGGAACCTACTTGGGATTTTCTCTCTTTCTTCCTCTCTCTCTCTCTCTCTCTCTCCCTCTCTGCTCTTCCCATGCATGCACATACTCTCTCTTAAAATAAAATAAAATAAAATAAACTTAAAAGAAGAGAGGGGGGAGGGGGCATCTGGGTGGCTCAGTTGGTTAGCATCCAACTTCATTTCAGGTCACGATCAAACAGTTTGTGAGTTCGAGCCCTGCATCAGACTGTCTGCTATCAGCACAGAGCCCACTTCAGGTCCTCTGTCCCTCTCTCTGTCTGCCCCTCTCCCATTCACACTACCTTTCCCTCTCAATAAAAAAAAATTTTAAGAGAGAGGAAATTTTAGCGGAACGAAGACGTTTAAAGGGAATTACAGTGAGGTTTTGCCATGTGGTATGCAAGGTAACACTTCTTTCCCCCACCTTCTCAAAAAAATCTTCAGCTGAGCTGTATCACTTAGTAGTGTGTCACCAACTAGACCTGGTTTGCTAGGATTGCACTTACGTGCTGAATGTGGCCCCAGGGTGGCTGCAAGGTAGGAGCTGTGGCCATCTTGGGGGCCTTGTTACATCTGGGCCACACATATTTCAGTCTTTTTATTTTTTTTTATTTTTAAGTAATGAGCATGCATTATTTAAGTTATCAGCAAAAAAATACTTTTTTTAAGTTACCTGCACCTAAGAACATGGAGTTGAGAGTTATTTTCTTTTTATGTTTATTTATTTTTGAGAGAGAGAGCAAGGGAGGGTCAGGGAAAGAGGGGGATAGAGGATGTGAAGCGGGCTCTGTGCTGACAGCAGACAGCCCGATATGGGGCTCGAACTCACAAACCGTGAGATCATGACCTGAGCTGAAGTCAGACCCTTAACCACCTCAACCACCCAGGTGCCGTGAGAGTTATTTTCTTACCTTACTCAGTAGAACATGGCATAGAGACCCTTGTGCTTATGGCGGGGAATTGAGTCCTGCAATTGGTTATAAACCAGTTGGGTCTGTTTAGAAGAGTGTTCTGGGAGCACCTGGGTGACTCAGCCAGTTAAGCATCCGACTCTTGATTGGACTCAGGTCATGATATCACGGTTGGTGAGTTGGAGCCCTGCATCGGGTCCTGCACTGACATCACGGAACCTGCTTAGGATTTTCTCTCTCCCTCTCTCTCTGCCCCTCCCCTGCCTGCACTCTCTCTCTTGCAAAATAAATAAATAAACATTTTTTTAAAAGGAGTGTTCTGTTACAGAAGACAAGCTCCCTAAAACTGCTTGTCTCCTACTATTGTGGGTTTAAAAAAAATTTTTAAGTTTATTTATTTATTTTGAGAGAGAGAAAGAAAGAGAGAGCAGGGGAGGGGCAGAGAGAGAGGGAGAGACAGAATCCCAAGCACGGCTCAGTCTCACAAACATGAAATCGTGACCTGAGCCGAAATCAAGAGCCAGATGCTTAACTGACTGAGCCACCCATGTGCCCCTACCATTGTGCTTTGATTACAAACTTTTGACAGAACCTTTTTGCATGTGTTCAGAAACCTCAAACATACTGATAAGACCTCCTCAAAACCAGCTGTGTAAAGACATCAGCACAAACTTGCCCTGTGGTTCACGTTCCTGAGATAGTGCTGATCCTGTAGACTAGATGGCATTCGGGTGTCTGGCATGTTCCTCCAACAGGATGTAAATATGGTTTCCTATTACAGCTCAAGTAGGAAAGATAAGGTCCAGGCCCTGGACCTTTGAACAGCAAAGTTTTATTGCGGTATGATTCACAGATCATTAAAATTCACCCATTCTAAGTACTTTCTGGTGAGTTTATTGAGATGCACGACCATCACTATAACCCAGTCTGGGAACAGTTTTTACCCCCTCCCCTACCCATTTGCAATTAACCCCCACTCCCACTCCCAGCTCCACAAACAACCACTAACCTACTTGCTGTCTCTATAATTTGCCTTCTCTGGGCATTTCGTATAAAGGGAATCATACGGGGTGTGTGTGTGTGTGTGTGTGTGTGTGTGTGTTTTCTGTTTGGCTTCTTTCCGCGAGCATAATGTTTTGGGGGTTCATCCACATTGTAGCATGTGTCATTCCTCAATTCCTTTTCATCGCTAAGTAGTGTGGATAGAACACATTTTGTTTATCTGTTCACCAGTTGATAGATTTTGAGTTGCTTCCATGTGGTGGCTATCACGAATGCTGTTGCCGCTGAACATTCACGTGCGCTTCTGTGAGTGGTGGTATGTTTTCATTTCTCTCGGGTAAATACCGCGGAGAAGTATTGCTGATGAGGAGCGAGGTTTCAGCACATGGTAAAATGTGAAGACATATCACTATGTTAAATAACAGGGCTTTGTTGTTATTCATGACTATTCTAAGGCGCAGGGATGTCGTTATGACTCCTGTTCTATCTGCCAGTGCTAGTCCCGTTAGATCAGGGTTCCTTTGACCTCAGCGCTACTGAGATTTCAGGCCAGATAATTGCTTTGTTGTTTGGGGTGGGGAGAGGGGGGTGTGGGATGTTGAGCAGCACCCCTGACCACTATCTGCTAGATGCCAGCAGCATACTCCCTCCTCCTGCTCCAGTTGTGATAACCAGAGATGCCTCCAGACATCGTCAAGGGGTCCCTGGGGAGCAAAATTGCCCCGGGACAAAAATCACTGTATTAGACTTCACTTAATAAATGGAAGATATTCCAATCCCACTTCTGCTCACTGGCTGAGCACATGGCCAGTTCTGGCTTCCACACTCAGAGTAGGTGTGTGGGTCCTGTCTTGGAATGCTCAGCATTGACATCCTACATGTTACTTTATTTAATTTGTTCTAAATCAGTAGTTCCCTTGTGGTTTGGTGTGTATGTGTTTGTTCTCAAACTGGGCCAAGAGAAGAAGTGGAGGGTTGCAGATGGCACAGCCTGTAGTCTCTGTCTATTTAATTCAGATGAGTCTATCCTGGTGGAATTTATTCCAAAAGTATGAGTTTAAGACAACATGTAATAGGTACCCAGAGTGTTTACACAGCTCTGCTTACAAGAAGCATGATACAAAATAAAGTGGATGTTTGTTGGTTTTGTGTGTGTGTGTGTGTGGTTTGTTATACTGCCAGGTATATACTTCTCTCTTAACAAACAGCACTCTGCTTGCATTTTGAGGAACTTCTCCCTGACTGTGGGCAGCTGGTTGGTGGAGTAGAAAATCCAGCCCAAAGGGGTTCTGCAGCCCCTGCTGACAGATTCCTCCTCTCCAGCTCCAGAGGGTGGACACATCTTTCAGTTATCTATTGCTGTGCAACCAACAATCCCAAACTTAGAAGCTTAAAACAACAATGATCTATAATTTCTTATGATTCTGTGGATTAGCCATCTGATAGATCTTCTGGTCTCGCCTGGGCTCATCCACATGGTTGCCTCCAGTTGGCTGGGCTGGGCTGAGCTAGATGATCCAAGAATGGTCTCATTCAATACTTGACAGTGGGTGCTGACTATATCATCTGGAGAACCCCAGTTCTCTTGAATGTAGCCTCTCACTCTTCAGTAGGCTACTCCTACAGCATGGTAGTTGTAAGGTTTGGGGAGTGTAAGGGCAGAGGTTGCAAGGGTTCTTAAGACCTAACCTGGAGCTCACTCATCATGTCTGCCATGTTCTGTTGGTCAAGGCAAGTCATAAGGCCAACTCCAATTCAAGGGGGTGGAAAAATAGATTCCACTCCAGCAACATCACATTACAAAGAGGGGTGACCAGAAGAAAATGTGATTAATTGAGGGCTATTCTTACAGTGATCTAACACAGCAAGTGACCCAGCCCATTCCAATTAGATACGCTCTCCTAGGACTCCAGAGCAAGTTCTTTAGGCTCTCTTGACACTTTAGAGAGTATTCACTCTCTAAGGGATTTCTTAAGCCTCTCCAGATGTGTGTATGTGTGTGTGGTGGGGAGGGGGGGGGAGGGGGTATTTGGCTTGGGTTGGCCAGCATTGATTTCTGTCACTTGCAACCAAAGAATTCTAATTATATGTATATTGGGTCTATTGAGTTGAAGACCCTTCCCAGATATTGGCATATAAGTACATACACTCACTTTTCTGTAAATTGTAGGAGGTAGACACCAAGTTCTGGAGAATTGTTTTGTCCCCATTCCCGAGTCCAGTGGTGGTCCCCTTTGTCTCTGTCTATACAACGTGATCCCAACTCCTTGGCCATACTTTTTGGTATGAGAAGGAGAAACTGACCCTACCGAGCCCAATCAGATTACTTCTCCCAGCACTTGAAATCAGGACGCAAGAGTCCATCAAGCTCTACTAACCCATGAATGAGGCCTTGTAAACTCAAGGACTAAAGATGGTTACCTTCCACTCAACGCAGAAAAAGAGAGAGAGTAAGCTGATGTGCAGAAAGAAAGAAGGTGCTGAGAGGAGAGACTTGAGAGACCATGTAGCATCTAAAAAGGAACCTGAGAGATGTTTGACTTCTGAGAACTTTCTGGTCCCTGGTTCTTGTCTCGGCCATAGGGATTGGTTCAGGAATCAGCAAAGGCTGAATTCAGGTCAATAAGAGAGAATGAATTCCAGGACTCACATAAGAGATATCAGAAGATATATTCTTTCTTCCCCCTGATGGTGTGGCATGAAGATGTGAAATGTGCTAAAAATAGCAGAATCTGGAACAGTCCTAGGACCACTCAGTAAACTCTGAAGAAGATGCCAACACTACAGAAGTTAGAATGAAGAGGTCAAAAGAAAGCATGTGCTTGGAGACAGTTTGTGAGACATTGAATCAAGCCTTACCTGGAGGGATGTCTGCATATAGACTTTCAGTTATGTGAGCAAATAGCTAACAAATTCCCCTGTATTGTTCAAGCCATCTGGAGTTAGGCTGAAGCCAAAAGCATCCTCATTGACAACTATCTCTTATAACCTATTACTTTTTTAGGGAGTAACAGATGGGAGAAAATTCAAGCCATGTGCCATTGAAGAGGACCTAACTCCCAAAGCAAGACTTGTAGGCTCTCTTTGCCCTAGAAGGGGTATTCACAGATCCTGGGTGAGCCCTTCAGTTACAGAAACCACGTGTGTGAGTCTCCAATGGACCCTATTAGATTGCCCTACATATGCAAGAACTCAGTAAATGTGCTGATTGATTGGAAATTTTCATTCTGATCTAGTCTTTGAAAATCATTCCTGGGGCACCTGGGTGGCTCAGTCAGTTAAGCATCCGACTCTTGATTTTGGCTCAGGTCATGATCTCACGGCTTGTGAGTTCGAGCCCTATACCGGGCTCTGCTCTGATGGTGTAGAGCATGCTTAGGATTCTGTCTCTCTCCTCTGCCCCTTCTCCACTTGTTCTCTCTCTCTCAAAATGAGTAAATAAACATTAAAAAAAAGAAAAAGAAAATCATTCCTATGGTTTGGGTCTTTAGGTTTGAAGAAGTAGGCGAAAACAAACAGAGTATGTATCTTAGGGCTCATTCTGGACTCTTGCAACCCACCAAAAGCTCAGAAACTCATTTATTTTGCATCTCTGGCCATTGATAAACATAACTCTCCTTGCACAATGTTGCCCCACAGGAAGGATTCAGAAACGATTTGGGACCTCCAACTATAATCAGAATCGTGGCTGAGCTTGTGGGAACTGATTAGATAATTCACTTTAATCTCTTCCTGCTGCTAATTGATGAAAAGGAAGTGTGTGCTCCATTTTATGGATAAGGCAAATTGAGGCATATGGTGGTGACAGACTCAGCTATGGAGTGAAAAACACTAGCAAGGACATTCACATTTGATGCTGCGCTGAGCTATTAAATCACCTTTGTAAATCATATATTTTCTACCTGCCAAGACACCTAAAAATAGAGCTGGAGGCTCCTGAGGGGCCAGAAGGGGCAGGCCAAAAGGAAGAAAAAAAAAAGGCCAGGGGCATCTTAAAATTACAAATCTAGTTTAAATGATCAGGACATGCATTATAGTGACACAGTGCAGGGACCTCATTAGTGACTGACTTTTAAAGAGTTATTAGAATTGTCCAAAAATGAATACTGATCCTTCCACAATTTCACGGGTAGAATCAAATATCATGAGTAAGTATGCAAACTAGCAGGTGCTCGCATGCCCAGGGTCTAAAGAAAATAAATCAAGAAGCTATTCTAAGATACCTTTCAATAAATTTTGCTTTCTCCTTTCCTAGCATTGGGTTCCATTTAGTTCAATAAGCATTTATTGTCTACTACATGCATAGTACTGGTCATTTTGCTTCCATTTGTATGATAGTCAGCTGTTACCTCAATGTTCTCATTAAGTTCTTCCAAGTAGAATACTGTATGAGTTTCCTAAGGTTGCCATAACAAAGTACCATAGACAGAGCAGTGTGAACAATAGAATTTATTCTTTTACAGTTCTGGGGGGCTAATAGTCCCAAGTAGAGGTACCTACAGATCCATGCTGCCCCCAAAGGCTCTAGGGAAAAAAAAATCTCTCTTGGCCTCTTCCAGCTTCTGGTGGCCATGGTGTTCCTTGGTTTGCGGCTGCATCACTCCAATGTCTGCCTCTGTCTTGAGGTGGCCTTCTCCATGTGCATGACTTCTCTGTGTCCTCTCCTCATCTTATAGACCCTAGTCATTGGATTAGGACCTGCCTAAATCTGGGATAATTTCCTCTTGAAATCCTTAACCAGTTAGGTCTGCAAAAGCCCTATTTCCAGATAAGGTCACATTCTGAGGCTCTAGGTAGACATGGATCTTTGCAGGCGGGATACTATTCAACATACTAAAAACGCTGTGTCACAAAAGCATGAGTAAGCAATGCCAATTTCACCAAAGGTTTGGGGAGGGTGGAGAAGGAGGTTGGGATTACTCCCCCCACAGCAGATACCTTGAAGTCTCTCTGTCACATGTTGGGTTCTTGGAAAACGACTGTAAGATGGAGATTAGCATAATGGACTTTTATTTTTTTTTCTTATTTTTTTTAAATGGACATTTATTAAGGAGTGCTGGGGCGCCTGGGTGGCTCAGTCGGTTGAGTGTCTGACTTTGGCTCAGGTTGTGATCTCACAACTCGTGAGCTCGAGCCGGCATGGGGCTCTGTGCTGACAGCTCAGAGCCCGGAGCCTGCTTCAGATTCTGTGTCACCCTCTCTCTGCCCCTCCCCTGCTTGTGCGTGCGCGCGCGCTCTCTCTCTCTCTCTCTCAAAAATAAACATTAAAAAAAAAATGAATGCTCTCAGTGTCTCAACCCTTGTGAAAGGGGGCAGGAGGACGAACATAGGAGTTCGGTTGTGATGCAGTCACATCAGAAGCCTCAGTTTGTCACCAGCTAGACCCCAACATCTGACTTTTATTGCTCATGTGCCTGTACCCAATTAACCATTGTCCCACATTTTTATTTAAGCTCTTCTTTCCAGCTTAACTTTTAACTCAGGGAAAAGACTTTATGGACATAACATCTATAATGGAAACCAAAACAACCCCTCAAGCAATAGTGACCACCCAGACAAAGAGTTTTGGCAGCCCATACCACCCAAACCAAGTTGAGTTTACCTCCTGACTCACACCTGTACATATAGACCATGGAGTGAGCCACAGAGTGATGGATAGCTGCCTTTACCTCATTATAATATGAAAATCTCTGCCCAAGGTGGAGCACAAGCCTCATTTACATAGCATACAGTGTATGTACAGGCATGTTGCCTTCGGGTGCATGCACAACCTTATGCCCACCTCTACATATGATGACAAGGCTCCCTCTCCTTTCTAAATACTCATCCTAACCCTAAATAAAAAGAACCCATTCACTCTTGCTCAGGGATCATGGCTTTGGAAAATATTCCCCGTGAACTCCTTTTTTTTTTTTAAGTTTTTATTTATTTTTAGACAGAGAGAAATAGAGAGAGAGAGCAAGTGGGGGAGGGGCAGAGAGCAAGAGAGAGAATCCCAAGCAGCACGGAGACTGACATGGGGCTCAAATTCACGGAATATCAGATCATGACCTGAGCCAAAATCAAGAGTCAGATGCTTACCCAACTGAGCCACTCAGGTGCCCCACTGTGATCTCCTTATTTGCTGCAAATAAAGTTTCCTTGTGTGACAACTTTCCTTGGTGTCGTTTCCATCACAAGGAGCGAACTCACGTTTAGTACAGTTACACATTGACCCCCTGAAGAATTCTGGAGCTGGGATAGCCCTTCAGGGCACTTATGTCTCCCACTGATTATTGGATTCCCAGGAAGGGGGCGTGACCTACCGTGAAGCAGCTCTCTACAGGAAAGGCTATCCCCATGAGGGTCTGGCAGCTTAGGGCCGCCAGCCAGCAGTACTCCCAGCCCCTGGAGGAGACATCACAGTGTCTACCAAACCTCCATTGTCATTTTTCTCTTCCCGTGGCTGCTATCAGTCAAGTCTCCTTTTTTCTCCTGTCTCCTAATAGTGCTGAGGGCCCCTCACATTCCTTACCCCCACTGAAGCTTCTTCCTCCAAACCCACCCACAAAGAAACTGAATTACTGTTAGCTAGAATGCAAAGGGAAGTTGCTCCAATAAGAAGGTTGTCTAGTCACCGTTAGCTAGGATGCAAAGGGAATCCAGTAAGAGGACTGAAAGCTATCTGCAGAAGGGAGGATGGAAGGAATGTGTTTTGTTTTGCAGAACCAACAGCTCCAGCCAAGGAAACAACCACCAAGTGTTTTACCTGATGGCCCTTTGCTAGGGGTGTCTCGCCTGATAGTCCCTTACCTGAGCCAGTTTGAGCGGGAGTGGAGCTGAGAACCAATGCAGAAGCCTCCCTGAGTTATCCGGAAGTTACCTTTAGCTAATTATAATACTAAGATTTCTATAGATTACGACTATAATACTAGGAGTTTTCCATCATTTTTTGAACGTATGAAATATGGGCTAGCATGTTGACATGCTAGGAATGCCCAATTGTACCAAAAATGCCTATGCAATCTCCCTTCCCCGCACCCCCCAATACAATGAATGAAAGCTTCATGTACTAACCCCATGGGGAGACGGTGCTTTGAGAGCTATCTTGTTGTTCCCTTACTTGTAACAAGTCATAAAAAGGTCTTTGTTTTCAACACTTCCTTCAGTTGTGTTCAACATGATGCACCCCAAGTGGTGAACCCCTTGAGTTTGGTTATATTAACACTGATGCTACCTCCTTAGAAGACATTGAAGGGAGTAACAAATGGCAACCAAGGCGTTTGTTAATGGTGCTTATTGTATAATGAAGTGAGTGCTGGATTTTGAGGACGAAGACAGAGTCTAAGTGCTAGCTCCACCACTAGCTGTGTAACCTTGGGAAAATCACTAGCCCCTAAGACTTGAGGGCAAGGACCATGTCTTTTTTATTTGTCATTGATTATGCAGCACCCAGGATCGTGCCCAGCATGTAGCAGGTTTTTAGTAAATATTCCCTGAGTATATGAAGGAAGGAACAAGTTGTGCCTGAGTATCGGTTTCCTTGGAGTAATATTTGATTAGTTAAGGATAGGCTACGCAGTTATGCCCAAAATGTGGTCCCCATACCACCAGCAACAGCGTCCAGGAACCTGTTAGAAATGCAAATTATTGGACCCCACCCTAGATCTGCTGAATCAGAAACTCTAGAGGAAAGGTCCAGCATTTTTCATTGAGAACCAGTGGGCTAGGTTATACCAAGGTAACCAACTCAAAATCTCAGTGGCTTAATATAACAAAGCTTATCTCTTGTTCATACCATCTACTGTTGACAAGTTAGTCATCATACTTATTCAGGGTTTCAGGCTGCCATCTTGAAAGCTGATGGTTTCCAAGACCAAGGAAAAAAGATGGTGAATCATGGACTAGTTCCTTAAAGCTCCACCCAGGTGTGCGTGATGTCACTTCTGCTCACAATTCACCATCCAAAGCAAGTCACAAGGGCACATTCAACTCCAAGAGAGAGGGGAAGAGCACCACATCTATTCTGCAGGACTGTTGAAAGAATCAAGTTAAATATCAAATAGAGAAGCCTTCTGAGAACTGTTAAAAGCTATCACAATTTAAGGGATTATTTCTGTTACTTCTACTCTTGGTATAAAAGGGTTTGTTCTCTGGCTGTTTTGCTCATTGTCACTTTGTTAAGGAATGGCTCAGAATGTGGAAATATAATGTTGAATTCTAAAGTAGGAAGTCACTAAATAGATAGATGGATAGATAGGGCGGGAAGTCACAACCCGTAAGATAAGTTCAGAATTTACCAGATATCTCTCTTAAAAGAAGCTGGCTTTGAGAAGAAAAAAATGATAGAAATCTGTAAAAATTATGATCCACACCGTACTTGGCACACAGAAGGTATTCGATACGTTTTGTTAGGCACATTTTGTGATTTTTCCCCCAACTATTGATACAAATTATTGGTCTCACAATTGCAAAGATTGGATTGTTTGGAACAAGCTTCTTGCTGCTGATCAATTAGATGTAGGGTTCATCTGACTGGCTCCTTGGACAGTATATAGAAGTGGAAGTCCAACCAGAGCTTAAATCCCAGCTCCCACTTATGAACTGGGTAACCAGAAACAAGCTATTTAAACTTCTCTCTCTCTCTCGGTTTTATCTGAAAAATGAGGATAATAGTACTACTTGCTTCACAAGTTTGTTTTAATGATTAAATGCAATAAAACTTGTTAAATGCTTAGAACAGTATATGTACATAGTAAGTATACAATAAATGTAATCTATTATGTTAGTTTTAAACTTAGAATAAAATCCAACCTGTCTAATAACCTACAGAACCTGCTAAAACATTTCCCACCTTTTCCACCTTGTCTTCACTACTCCTTACTAACTTACCACTCGAAAACTACACTGACCTTCTCTGACTTTTAAGATTATTTTTAAGATTTATTTTTGAGAGAGACAGAGACAGCGTGAGCTGGAGAGGGCAGAGAAGGGGAGAGAGAGAGGATTCCAAGCAAGCTCTGCACCATCAGAGCACAGACTGATGAGGGGCTTGAACTCACGAATCGTGAGATCATGACCTGAGCCAAAACCAAGAGTCAGACACTCAACCGACTGAGCCACCCAGGCACCCCTGACCTTCTTTTTCTTAAATATAACAAGCTTGGTTCCTGTCTCAGGGCTTTTGTACCTGCCCTTCCCTCTCTGCGGATGGCTAGCTCCAACTTGTAGTTCACTATTGGTCCAAATATGCCCTCCTTATTCAAAGATCAAATCATCATGTTGCACACCTGAAGCTAATATAACGTTCTATGTCAATTATGTATCAATTAAAAAATGTGTCCTCCTATGGGGGGGGGCACACAATCGGAAATTAGCCATACTAGTTATTTAGTGTTCTTTTCCACCATCCTGGCATTTTCCCTCTCTATAACCATCTTGTTCATCTGTTTACCATTTATCTTTCTCATCATTTATATAATATCGTTTTCTTAAGAACAAGCACCTTGAATGTTTCCTTTACCCCTGGAACTAAAAACTCCTAAACAATGCCCAAAGCATAAGACAGCACCCTATAAATGTATGTCGAATGAAGGATTCAGGGCTCTGCTTCCCTTTTGAGATATTGGCACTCGGCTCTGTGAGAATATCTCCTCTATAAACTTGAGGTGACAATGAATTTCTGCAGTGGAAACATTTTTCACATTAACTGGATGGATCCAAAAATGAAGTGCATCTTGGAGCCATGTGTTGAGGAAGTGCCATTTTTAACAAAGGGCTTGCAGGGTCACCCTTCCAGCTGATCCACATCACAGCCTCGCTACAGATGCCCAGCAAAATATCGTACTCACAGTCAAATTATTTTTGCACATTACTATACGAGAGCCATACACGATGTCCTAACAATTGTGTATAGATTTGTGTAGAGAAAAATAACATTTCTTGTAGGTTGTTTGTTAATATTCTAATTTCAGAAGAATTGCAAGCTCGTTGTAAAAAATTTGGAGGATCGAGAAAAGCACAAAGAAAACACCAATCGTCCAAACAGTGGACTATTTTTATGTATGTACTTTCCAATTTTTTTCTATGAATGTTTTAAAAACATAGAATGTTTTCTATGAATGTTTTAAAATCTGTACTGTCTAAACTGTCTTGGAGTCAAAATTTTCCCTTAGGTGTATATCATGGATGTTATTATTTACTTTTCTTTCACAAAAAAAGTTTATATATTATGATCTACTGAAATAATTTTAAGTTATATAAAAATATATGCCCATGGGAAAAAATTCAATTTTAGAGAAGAGGCAAAACAAACAAACAAACAAACAAACACCTTCATGCTACTCCTGCTGCAGAGGGTTTCTTCTGTATCCTTCCAGAATATTCTGTTTCTATATACACACAAATAAAATCACTGTATTGTTGTTCAACAAGTTATTATTTAATGTAACAATATATTTTACATATATTTCTATGGCTGCATGGTGAACTGTTACATAAATACGCAATATTTATTTATTTATTTATTTACTTAAATAAAATATTTAAATATTTTAATAAAAATATTTTTATTTTATTTAAATAAATAATGTTTTATTTTTAGTTATTTTGAGAGAGAGGAAGAGAGAGAGAGCAGGGGAAGTGCAGAGAGAGAGAGAGAGAGAGAGAGAGAGAGAAAGAATTCCAGCCAGGCTATGTGCTTACAGCAGGGGGTTCAGTCCCACGAACCATGAGATCATGACCTGAGCTGAAACCAAGAGTCGGATGCTCAACCATTTGAGCCAACCAGGTGCCCCAATAGGCAATGATTTTTTTAACTAGTCTCCACTCTGATACTTTTGTAATTCTTACTTCTTTGATATTATACACAATGATGATATATTCTCCTTCTCTATTGCTCTGTGTCTCTTTCACAGGTTGATAGACATGCATGCAAGATATCTATCTATCTATATCTCTTGTAAATTGCTTCGAACAGTGCCCACATGTAATGTGTGGTGCAGTGTAGTTTCTTAATCTCACCAATACTGACATGTTGCACCAGGTAACATTTTGTTGCAGGGAGATTTTCTGTACTTTGTAGAATGTTTACCATCATCCCTGGCCTCTACCCATTAGATGCCACATCGTCCTTCCTAGTTATTGCAACCAAAAAGTGTGTCCAGACATTGTCAAATGTCCCCTGGGTACAAAATGCTCCCTTACCTTCCCAACCCCCATCCCTTGTGGAGAACCACCGAGATCCTATTTTTAACTCCCCAAGTGAATCTGATATGCAAGCAAAGTTGAAAATCACTGATGTAAATAATGCTACAATAAATGTTTTGGTGTTTTTTGTTTGTTTTTATTTTAGTTTTTAAATTTTTAAAAGGTATAATTGACATACAACATTATATCAGCTTCAGGGGTACGAGATAACGATTAGATATTTGTATATATATTACGAAATGATCACCTAATATATCTGGTTAATATCTGTCACTGTATATAGTTTACAGAATTTTTTCTTGTGATGAGAACTTTTAAGATCTACCCTCTTAGCAACTTTAAAATACTCAATACAGTGGTACCTGGGTGGCCCAGTCGGCTAAGCGTCTGACTCTTGATCTTGGCTCAGGTCCTGTTCTCACGGTTCATGGGATTGAGCCCCCATCAGGTTCTATGCTGACAGCGACGAACCTGCTTGGGATTCTCTCTCTCTCTCTCTCTCTCTCTGCCTCTCCCCTGCTCACATGCACTCTCTCTCTCTCAAGATAAACAAACTTAAAAAAATAATAAAATAAAATCTGCAATACAGTATTATTAATTACAGTCTCCATGCTGTACATCACATTCCCATTATTTATTTTATAACTGGAGGTTTGTACCTTCTCGCCCCCTTCACCAGTTTTGCCCACTCTCCACCCCTTGCCTCTGGCAGCCAGCAATCTGTTCTCTGTGTCTATGAGCTTGTTTTTTAGTTTTAGTTCTAGATTTCACATATAAGTGAGATCACGTGGTATTTGTCTTTCTCTGTCTGACTTATTTCACTTAGCACAATGCCCTCAAGGTCCATCCATGTTGTAGCAAATGGCAAGATTTCCTTTTTTATGGCTGAGTGATGTTCCACATGATACACATGTGCACACACACACTCACACACACACACACACACACACACACACCACATTTTCTTTATCCATTCATTTGTTGATAGACATCTAGGTTGTTTCCATATCTTGGCTATTGTAAATAATACTGTAATGAACATAGGGATATGCATATCTTCTTGAGTTAGTGTTTTCATTTTCTTCATATAAATACCCATTAGTTGAATCATATGGTAGTTCTATTTTTCTTTTTTAAAAATTTTTCAAGTTTATTTATTTATTTTGAGAGAGAGGGAGAGAGCACAAGCGGGGGAGGGGCAGAGAGAGAGAAGGAGAGAGAGAGAGAATCCCAAGCAGGCTTCCCACACAGCATGGAGTCTGTCTCAGGGCTCAATATCACAGCCACAAGATCATGACCTGAGCCAAAATCAAGAATCAGACACTTAACTGACTGAGCCACCCAGGCACCCCTAATTCTTTGTTTTCAATAAAATTGGTGGAGGACAAAATTGAATTTAGCTGAGAGTTCAATGTAATAATTTTATTTATTTGTTTATTTTTAATGTTTTTATTTATTTGAGAGAGAGTGAGAGTGGGGAAGGTGCAGAGAGAGAGGCAAACCAAGGATCCAAAGCAAGCTCTGTGCTGAGACCAGAGAACCTGATGCAGGGCTCAAGTCACGAACAGTGGGATCATGACCTGATCTGATGACACTTAACTGACTGAGCCACCCAGGCACCCCCAGAATAATTTTTATGGTAAGAAAGCCATTTAATACTTAAATGTATATAATTTTTTTTTGCAGGGTAGCCTATTAGGTAATCAATAGTAGACTTTTAAGCACAAAACTGTTTACATTGGAATAAAACTCTTCAGGAAAGTAGAATAGAAATATAACTTAAAAGAGAAAGAGAAATGAGTAAAATTTTTGGTTTTTAATAAAGAGCTTGTTGATTTTTTTTTAATGCTTTACTTTTTGAGAGAGAGTGAGAGAGAGAGTGCGTGCATGCCATGGGAAGGGCAGAGAGAGACAGGGAAGGAGAAAATGCCAAGCAGGCTCTGCACAGACAGCACAGAGTCTGACACAGGGCTCAATCTCACAATCATGAGATCATGACCTGTTGCTCTCTGTGAATTTAAAACAAGAAACAAAATGGGACACCTGGGTGCCTCGGTCGGTTAAGTGTCGGACTTCGGCTCAGGTCACAATTTCACGGTCCATAGTTTCAAACCCTTGCGTCAGGCTCTGTGCTGACAGCTCAGAGCCTGGAACCTGCTTGGGATTCTGTGTCTCCTTCTCTCTCTGCCCCTCCCCTGCTCGTACTGTCTCCCTCTCTCAAAAATAAATAAACATTAAGAAAAAAGTTTTTAAATAAATAAAAAATAAAACAAGAAACAAAAAATTGACTTGATGTGTTTGCCAATTTCTGTGGTGTAAATAGGCCCATTGTGGACAACTTCAAGTTATCAGTGTGATGTCAATGAACAGGGAAGTGGGAAGAGATGTATACAGCTGGCTCTTGGTGGCTGGTGGGGTCTGGCTCCAGCCCACCATGGCCTCGTACAAATGTTTGAAATGATTGTAGAATTCAGGTCCAGGTCCTGCATCTGATAGTGAGAACTTAATGTATTCCCATTAGATTGAGTCTATCTTAGCAAAGTAGACAACAGACAATTAAGTGATGAATTTGGCCCATGAGTTCAGATGGCATAACGAACATTTTGAAAGAGAACAAGGATGGCAAGTAAAGATGAGGGCCTCTGTCCTCTGACGTGCTTATTCTGAATGCCCAGTGTCCTAGAATAGTATCAGCCCACCACTTAGTGTAGTATAACCTGACTTCAGAGACTCTAGCCTTGACTTTGACACCTGCAAGATATCCAGCCTTGAGCAGCCCAGCTCCCTTACATTTCTGTGCCTTATTTCCCCCCCATGAACTGGGGAGGAAAAGACGTATGTTTTTTCACCAGGGAGCTGTGCAGAGCAGTCCATGGGACCAGGTACTGCAGAAAGGCCATCCGCCCCGCCAATTCACACAAAGCCCCAGAATGACAAGTCAGCTGACTCCAGCTCTGCCCACACTCAAGACGATTTCAAGACTTTAATAATCATTGCACCCAGCACAGAACAGAATTGGATCACTTGGCTTGCTAAGCAGTTTCCCACTGACAGCGGTCAAAATAAGAATGAGTTTTCCTCCTTCCCAACATAAAAAAAGCAACATATAAGATCAGGTTCCAGAGAGAAAATCACCTCCTACCTGCAGAAAACATTCAATTCCATTGTTCAGGGATTGTTTAACCAGTTTAAGAATTTCCTAAACCAGTAGTTCTCAATCCTGCCTGCAAACCAGAATCACCTAGAGGGTGATTTAAAAAATACAGGGTCCCACCTACAGGGATTTGGGCTCAAGTGGTCTAGGGTGGGGTCTGGGAATTTTTTTTTTTTAATGTTTATTTATTTTGGAGGCGGGGAGGGGCAGAGAGAGAGGGAGAGACAGAATCCCAAGCAGGCTCCAAACTGTCAGTGCAGAGTCTGATTCAGGGCCTGAACCCGCTAACAGTGAGATCATGACCTGAGCCGGACGCTTTAACCAACTGAGCCACCCAGGTACCCCTGGGAATCTCTCTCTCTCTCTCTCTTTTTTTTTTTTTTTTTTTAACTATCCAGGTAATTCTAATGTGCAACCAGATTTGAAAGCCACTGAATTAAACCAGTAGTTCCTAAACTTTAACATGCAGCAGAGTCACTTGGGGAAAGCTTATTAAGCATTCAGGACCTCGGTCCCTGCCCAGAGATTATAATTGGGCAGGCTTAGAGTAGGGACCCTGGAATCTGCAGGTATTCTGATGCTGTCTTCCACTGTTATTTTTAAGGTCTTTTTTTTTTTTTTAACCATTCCAGTCATATTTGCAATAGAAAGAGAAAGAGAAAAGGAAAGCAGTTGATACTTGAATCCATTAGTTTTGTAGATTCTCCAAAACGCATTGAAGGACCTGGGTGAAGGTATTGACTGTAAAAAGGTTTGGGATAAGCAGTCAAATGCACTTTAACCTGGCAGGGCACACACTCGTGCACACGTACACATGTTTCCTGCCATAAAGCCAATATGTCCACACTGATTGTTAAAATGTTGAAACACTTCCATCCCAGTTAGTAAATAGCTGCCCCCTTCAAGGTGTTCCTCCTGCCCTCCACCCCCATGCTACTCTTGAGGCAGAATAGGGAAAGCAAGAGGGATTTGACTCCTGCGAAGCCAGTGATTTAAGGCAAGCGTTAAAAGGTACACTTAGAGACAAGTACCTCCTTCTGGGAGAGAGGACAAATAAGAGAAAACAGCCATCGGGGAGTAGTGGTTGTCTGGGCAAAATTAGAAGTCACAATTCAAAGCCTACTTGCACAAGTATTTCCCTGAGCCCTGAAAGAATGTCCACCTTGGAAAAAGGCATCCTGTGGCTGTCTTGGGTCCACCAAAAAGTAATGACCACAATATAATGACCATGGGACCAATGGATGCTTATCCACTCCCAGAACCCCACCCTTTGCAAAAGTGCCTTTATAGGCTATGCAGGCTACCCTTTGGGGAGCAACTTCTTTTCTCTTGTCAGCTCCCTTATATATGAGCTATCTCTAATAATAAATTCTGCCTGCTTTCTTTCTCTTGAGTTCAGTGTTCCTTTCTATGACGTTGAGATTCAAGAACCCAGTCTTCGGCATCCAGTAACCCTACTACCCAGTCCTTCCTGCAGTGATTCTCCCCACACACCCGACACAAGAGCATCTCAATCTTCTGAGTTCCGATTGACTTGGTCAACGTGCCCTACTACTGTTGAATATATTAAACATCCCACCCGCCCCTCTCTACAATAGAAACATTCTACTGGAAGTTTCTACCGAGGGGTATGGAGGCAAAGAGAAGGGAATGATTAACTTCTACCTGGAGGAGTCGAGGAAGGACTTGAAAAATAAATAGCTTTTGAATTAGACCCCAAAAGATGAGGAGGTTCTCAGCAGGTGGGGATAAGAAAGTATTTTAGACAGTGAGCAAATGTACAGAGGTGTGCACTGTAGTGAGGAGAAGGGGGTAGCTGACAAGAGGAAGGGTATGGGACAAGAAGAAGGTTTGAAGAGGGTTGAAAGAGAGGCGCCTGGGTGGCTCAGTCAGTTAAGCATACGACATTGGCTCAGGTCATGATCTTACAGTTCGTGGGTTCGAGCCCCACGTCGGGCTCTGTGCTGACAGCTCAGAGCCTGGAGCCTGCTTCGGATTCTGTGTCTCCCCCTCTCTCTGCCCCTCCCCTGCTCATGCTCTCTCTCTCTCTCTCTCTCTCTCTCTCTCTCTCTCTCTCTTTCTCTCAAAAATAAATAAACATTCAAGACTCACTGTTAATTTAGACAGTAGGGAATGGTCCAAAGATTGAGCAGTGATGGGATCTGATCATATTAGGATTCCAGTGAGATAACTCTGGAGAGGAGAAAGCCAGGAATACTCATCAGGGAGCCCCAAGCAAATGATTCTGGCCTGAAACAGGGGACAGAGGATGGAGGCTGGACGTGGGACAAATGTGGGAGGCAGTGGTAGCAGGATTTGGAGATTGACTGGAGAATGAAGGAAGGAGAAGAAGGAGTCACTGACAACCCCACAGTTTTTCCATTCATGACTGACTGGATGGTGGTGCAGGATGTAGGAGCAAAACCAAACTTGGAGAGAAGAGAAATGTGTTTGGTTCCGACACACTGGAGATGCCTCTGGAACAGCAGTGTAGATGTCCAGTGAGAGACTAGATGGTCGAGTCATCAAGAAAGATGGTGGGACTGGAACCCCCCCCCCCATTGGGTGCCATTGGGACATGGGTAATAATTGAAGAAATGGAAATGAATGAGTTCACTCAGGGCCAACTTCTCCATCAGGCATAGCATGCCCAGTGCCTAGGGGACCACAAAAATATTTTAATTGCTTTTAAGCTGAAGAAAAATAAATTCTATAATAACAAATTCATCCTGGGTCATATTCATTTTTATACCCCTGCAATCATAGAATATAATTTTTAGTATCTTTATGGAGGAGGGGCCCATAGAGGTAAAGTTGCCTCAGGCTCACAAAAGTCCGAATGTGGCCCCAAGTCCATTCAGAGAGAGGAGAGCTGAGGCCAAGCCCAAGGAGCTCTTGGGTTTTGCAGAGGTTTCTTGCCTTTCTTGTGCATGGCGTCCCTTTGGTTGTCCTGGGAGGGTGAGTGACCGTTCTCAGAATGTTTACAAATGCCTAAAATAAAGCACACAGGGTTACAAAGAAATCAGTTATGTTGAAACACACTTATCAAAATACTTTGAAAAGTTAGTTTGGGGACATAGTAACATGCATGTGTGTCTTCATTAATGCCCTACATAACAAGATCCATGTGACTTCTGCTGGTGACAAAGTCAGAGGCACCACTAACACACCCGGGGCATTTTGCTTATGTTCGTAATGGAAGGAAATGTACTGATGTCAGTGAGAACTTAGTGAAAATAAAAGAAGTGATTTCTTCCCCCATTCAAGTTCATGGATGCCTGAATGCTATCCACAGTCCGCTTGAGTGTCTATGGATTCTGGTTAGGGCCTCCCAGTCTAGTGAGTGTGGGGGAAGAGGTGACAGGGAGAGATCAGAGGAATAGAAACAGAAGCAAGAAAGTCATGACCAAAATGTGGAAATGTTTCGTACATATGATCCTGGAAGTGTTAAGACAAGGAATGTGAGGGGGGAGGCAACCATTGTTCCAACTAAACTATCAGCCCTTTGAGGACAGGGACTCTGTCCTGTGTGATCCAGGGATAGAGGGTCATGGAATCATCATGACAGCTCTGTGAAATCAATGCAGACTGTCACCAGCTAAAGACTGAATAAATGTGCCTCCTGAGTATACATGGTTATGTATAGATGATGTCATCATAACCAAAATAAATAAAATAGAAGAAATCTATTAAGTGTCCTTGAATCCTGGTAGCCTTTGGTCACTGCACATTTTCTCAAATGGAGTGCTCTAAAATTATACGGTCTCTGGACCATCAGTACACTGTTGCCTCAGCGTGGAGGGCCCTTATGCACTCCCTCCTCTCCCCCATTCCTTTGCCTGGTCAACTCTTACTCATCCCTGGGTCTCAGCTTAAGCATTGCTTTCCCAAGGGAGGCCCATCCCAACCTCTCCCCAAATTAAATCACCCTATGACACATCCCCATGGTTTTCTAGGTGGGTCATATCACACGTGTAATTAATTACTTGTTCAATATTTGTCTCTCCTTTCTCCATGAAGATTGGGACCACATCCGTATTCCCAAGCCAGGAGTAAATGTTTGTTGAATGGATGATGGGTTGATGGATGGCCCACCTGGGATAGGAACTTAGAGAGCAAGTAATCTGCTTAAATACCTCCTTTGCCTCATCAGTTTTCACCCATTTTGCCTGAAATTTATCTCATAAATCCCCTACATTGAATCCCCATTACCAAGTCCTATTTAATTCCAGGCTCTGAACACAAAGATTGCCGTCACTTCCAGTTTGTCCCTCAATGCTCGCTTGTTTGCTTGCTTGCTTTCATAGAATTCTCATGGTAGGACATATGGGTGGGTTTGGAGAAAGGAAGAGTTGGGAGGGGATAATGAGTGAAGGGGAATCAGCCTGCCATAGTTCAGGGAGAACCATCAGTTACTTTATTCCCCTTGTGAAGCCCTCAGGGGCTGACCAGAGGGAGCCTCTGAGGGGAAGCTTGCTCTTTGCTGCCATCTGGTGGCTATTATTGGAGCAGTTCCCACAGGAAAAAAAAATTCTACCCAACAGTTAGTTATGTGGGTAGTTACTGTGTTCAAGGCTCTGTGCCAGGCAATCTAGAAATAATTCCTTATGTTGTTATGTTCCTTTATCAATGATGAAGCATGTTCACATACAATATTTCAACACCTTCATAGCCTTGAGTAGGTAAAATTATTCCCATTTTGCAGATGAGTAAATTGAGACCCAGCTTGCATAGGGCAAGTGCAGCTGGTCAAAAGCAGGGTTTAGATGAGGTTAGAACTCAGGTTCTCTGCCAGCTCATTGACTACAATAAAACAGGTATTACTTCTTTGGTTTTACCCAGGGTAGAAAACAAAAAAAAAATTGGGGCGCCTGGGTGGCTCAGTCGGTTGAGCGTCCAGCTTCGGCTCAGGTTATGATCTGACAGTTTGTGAGTTCGAGTCCCGCATGGGGTTCTGTGCTGACAGCTCAGAGCCTGGAACCTGCTTTGGATTCTGTGTCTCCCTCTCTCTCTGCTCCTCCCCTGCTCATGTTCTGTCTGTCTCTCTCTCAAAAATAAATAAACATTAAAAAAATTTTTTTAAAAATTACTAAGTTCTCCAGCAGTGAAGGAACATAGACTCTGAAAAGTGACAAAGAAAACGAAAACAGACCACAAGTAGAGAGGAGGAATAAATGGCATCTCTAATTTTGTTCCAGCTCTAAATTTGTTGGTTTCAATTAATATCCCCAAAGGCTAATATTTCAGATCAGTGAGAAACAAATAAGAATCAACTAAGATAATAAGTACTGGGGATGTAATATACAGCATGGTGACTATGGCTAACAATATCTAGTGTATATTTGAACGTTGCTAAGAAAATAGATCTTAAAATTTCTTATCACAAGAAAAAAATTGCAATTATGTGAGGATGTTAACTAAATGTATGGTAATCATTTTGCAGTATATAAATACAGCAAACCATTATGTTGTATACCTAAAACTAACACAACGTTATGTGTCATTACATCTCATTTTAAAATAAATAGCTTTTTTTAGTGTTTTTTTTTTTTTTTTTTGAGAAAGATACAAACAGCAAGCCAGGGAGGGGCCGAGAGAGGAGACAGAATCCCAAGCAGGCTCCATGCTGCCAGCACAGAGCCTGATGCAGGACTCGATCCCACAAACCGTGAGATTATGACCTGAGCCAAAGTCAAGAATCAGATGGCCAACCAACTGAGCCACCCAGACACCCCTAAATTCTTTATGTATGTTAGCTATTTAACCCTCACACCAACTTGACGAGGAGGTATTATCATCATGTCCATTTTACAGATGAGAAAATTAAAGTTAATTAAGTCATTTGCCCAAAATCACAGCAATGGAAATTAGTAGAGTCAGGATTTGAATCAAAGCAAGTTGATTCTGCCCTTTATTGTCTCATTATATTACTTCTAGAAATAAGAAACAGTTGGTAAGATTAGTTGGGGTTGATGGGTGGAGTGAGGCAGTGAGAAATGTGGAGAAAGATACAAAACAAGGAAGCTGAAAGTGACATTATTTTCTGTTGTGTAACTTGCTAAAACCAGACCTGTTAGTGGAATTTTGTTACATTCTATTTTGTCATTCATTAAATTCCCATAATGATAGTATATGACTTTCATTTTCCAAGGGGCAGAATAGAAATAAACATTAGTAATTCTCACATCCAGTTGTAATCTACGCTATCCCTCTTTTACTAAAATGCTTTAAACACCACCCTTAAAGCAAAGAGTCCAGCAGAGCCTGGAAGATTGGGTTTTCTAAGCAGTTTAGCTGGGCACCTTGAAAACTTTACCTGCCGTGTCAGCGCCCTCCTCCCAAACTGGAAAATAGGACCTCAAGTGTATCTCCATACACACCAAGACCAGACATAGAGTGTGCTGCCGAAGTTTTTCTGCCGAGGCAGTCTTCTTATCGAGACTACTTTATATCCGAAAATAAAGACCATGTCTGTTTCTAGAGATCAGGGATTCTCAACCTCGACACTATTGAGATTTGGGCAAGACAATTGTTTTGTTATGGGGAGCTGCTGCTGTCTGTGCATCACAGAATGCCTAGGAGCATCCTGTCCTCCTACCCACTAGAAGCCAGGCCAGTAGCATCGCACCAGTTGGACAATCAAGAATAATGTCCCCAGATATTGCCATTATCCCCCAGGAGGGCAAAATCACCCTTGATCGAGAACCACCAGTATAGATCAATGACAGTTTACAGTTCAAGAATGCCCACCACCATCTGTTTGTGGGCGTGTACGTTAGCACAAACCCTTTGAGGAGCGACTTTGGAAGTAGGCTTTGGAAAGCAATCATTAAAATATTCAAAATATTTGCATTTGGAAGGAAAGGATTTACTATTTATAGCCCTGAAAATGTAATAGATTCATGAGGAATAAACATTTGACAATGTATAAGCCTTTATTTTCCCTGGGTGATAGACACAGATCCAGTGGCTGCCAGCTCCCCCACAATCCCTGAAGCCCCCTGGATAATTGATCTGGGGTGTGGGTGTCTGGCTTAACTGACTTAGTGTACACATTATTCCTTGGACTGCAGTGGTTGGTCCAAGGGTGAGCCAATCAGAATACTTCCCTAGGGTTCTTCTAGGGAGCATGGTGGGAGAAGAGGGTGTCTTACCTCTCCGGTCACAAGGCTGTGAAGATGAGAGCCCAGCATCCAGTAACCATGTACCGCTCTCACCTAGTAAAGAAGCCATTGCGAGAAAATGAAGCCCATATACGGAGAGCAGCATGGGTGAGAGGCATGGAGAATCCTTGAGCTAGTCAAGTCTCAAGTTCTGGCCATCCCTGTAGGCACCTCCAGCCAGGATGTTCCCATAGTTCTGTTATGTAAACCAATTTACTTAAGCGAATTCATGTTGGATTTTTGTCTCCTGCAACCACTAGGTTTTGACTAACACACGCTAGCAAAGATGTAAACAGAAGTCACATAATCACTGGGAGCACGGACGAAACACTGGAAATGTCCTGTGGAAAGAATCTCTGTGCAAACTGTGGTGTGTGTGTGAGTGAAGGGGTACAGATTCACCTATAGACCTATTTTGTAAACCTTGTCACGGCTCTTAAAAATTCGCAGTAAGTATGCCTCCCTTTTTCCACATACAGATAGCCTCCACGATGACTCCCATTTGTTCGAAGGTTTTATGCTCTCACATTCATTACCTCATTCACCTTCCACCATAATTCAACCAGACAGAGAAGGAGAGTCTGCCATCCCTGTTTCCAGGTGAGAAAATGGGGACACCATGTGGCTAAATGACTCTTTTATGTAATGCAGGGATTTGGAACGAGATCAGCAGTTCTCAAATTCAATCAGTCATGAAATGTGTCATGAGTGATTTGATGCTAATGGTTAAAGTACCGAAGCTTGAGAATGATTCATCTTTTTTTAAATAATACATTATCTCTATAACAACCTAACTCTCGCCAGCGTTCAATATGCTCTCCCGAGCGCGAGAAAAAGGAGCACAGTTACTGCTGGCATATTGGGAATTCCCGTGGGGATGTCAGGCACGTGAATGCCCGACCGTGTGCATCGTAATAGAAAAAACGTTAAGAGTCAATGGATGATCCAGACCGGAAGTTGCTTCCAGCGATCAAATTTGATGATTCACCCTAAATAAGCAATGAATTGATGGCGTTCAAGATCAAAGCGAACCGCTTTCCCCATCCATGTTTCCTATTAAGGATCACCCGCTTTCGAACTGTGGTAGGATGACCATCAAATATGTCATGCCAACCAAGATACTTTTAAGAGGAAAAGGGCATCAGTAGAATGGAACAGATGAAACAGGAACTGTGCTGAGCAAACCAGAATCTGATCCCCTTAAATACATGTAACTCAAGAAAAGTAAACTTATATAACCAGAAACCGTCAGACCTGCCCCTAGCTAGGATCATCCCTCTAAAGAAGAGTTGGATATGTCTTGGCGTCATTCCCCCCGAAGCAGACACAGAGACAAGGACTTAGGTGCAAGTATGTAGTTTATTTGGGAGGTTGAAGGAAGTATCCATATAGGAGAGTGGGGAAGTGAAACAAGAGAAGAAATGCAGCCAATAAGAGCGTGTTGCCAACCCAGATACTGCTGTGGCTACCGGAACACTCTTCCTGTGGTCTTCACAGAGATGTGCCGCCCACGTCCCCCTTCAAGGAAGGACTTGCTGTCCAGCTGCAGGGAGGGTAGTCAGCAGATGGCCCCAGCCGTCATCTCCTTCAGGGTCTGCCTCAGGGGCTGAGGGCTGCCTGGCTCAAGGTTATGCCCTTCTCAGAGCAGCCTGTACCCTCCTCGTAAGCGTCCACTTGCAGAGAAGCTATTCTTAAACCATCCTTTAGGGAAACTCAGTGTTTTGATCAGATTTTGTTCTTTTTCTGTATCTTACGATGTTTTGACATTTCGGGGGACTTGGGGAGAGATGGCCATTACCAGGGCTAGCTAATCCCTAGGACTGGTGGACAGCTTGCCTGGAGCGTGCCCAATCACATGCAGACTACAGGATTCAGGGCCATGACTGCCTGCTTATCTAACTTTCGCACACCCAGCTGATATGTCCCCTTCCACGAATCAACCCAGAACCAGGCACCAGACAACTGGGGACACCTCCTATGCCCCAGAGCCCGCTGGAATTATCCCAACTAGCCAATCCTGTTTATCTTGCCTCACCTTTCCGGTAGAACCAGTAACGGCTCTGGCTCAGGCTTTCTCCTCCTTCCCACTTCTGCCTTCTGACCCAAACCTGATGCTTCTTCTGTGGCTCTGCGTGGTATAGCATGCTCCTTTCTTTTGGGAATGTAAATAATAAAAAAATCTTTCAAAGGCATTGGCCTCTCCGTGTCGTCACTCAATCACTGAACGTCTAGCAACTTTGTTCATAATTGCCAAAAGCTGAAAGGCAAGTTGTCCTTCAAAAGGTGAACAAACGAGCAAAAGAAGCCAAAAACGAGCAAAAGAAGCCAATCTGAAAAGGGCTAAACACAGGGTGAAACTAAGTCCGTGACACTCTGGAAAAGACAACACTATAAAAACAAGTGAAAGGTATTACAGTTAAAAGAGATAGTAAGAGAACAGCAGTTGCCAGTGGTTTGGGGATAGAAGGAAAAGAAAAATAAGTGAGGCATAGACAGTCTTTTTTTTTTTAATCCAAGTTATAGTGTAATAATGATTTCAGGAATAGGATTTAGTGATTCATCACTTACATATAACACCCAGCGCTCATCCCAACAAGTGTCCTCCTTAATGCCCATCACCCATTTAGCCCATCTGCCCCCACTCAACACCCCTCCAGCAACCCTCAGTTTGTTCTCTATATTTAAGAGTCTCTTATGGTTTGTCTCCCTAAGCATGGACAATCTTTAGGACAACAAAACTATTGTGTATGGTTCTATAATGGTGGAAATAGGACATTACATATTTGTCAAAATCCATACGATCAAATGGCACCAGGAATGAACTCTGATGCAAACAAGGGATTCAGTTAATAATGTATCAATATCGTATCAAATATGTCACACTAACGTATGACCTTTCTAAGAGGGCAAACTGAGCGGAGAGGAGTATATATGCTAACTCTGTATTATCAGCTCAATGTGCTATAAATGTAAAACTGTGCCAAAGACAAACCAAAACGAAATTTAAAAGTATGTGAAAGAGGGAAGATGGAAAACAGAACACTCCATGGAATGCTCCAGAACAGGGGTACTTGGGTTCAGGCAAGACAGGAAAATTAAAGCTTTTTCCAAAAAGTAACAGAAGTAACCCATAAGACACCACTGCACACCCATTAGAAGGGCTATAATTTAAACAGGCACACACAGGGCACCTGGGTGGCTCAGTCGATTAAGCATCTGCCTCTTGATTTCAGCTCAGGTCATGATGTCACAGTTTGTGGCTTTGAGCCCTGCATTAGGCTCTGTGCTGACAGCATGGAGCCTGCTTGAGATTCTGTCTCCCTCTCTCTCTCCTCCTCCCCCACTCACCTTCTCTCAAAATAAATAAATAAACTTATAAAAAATTAATAAGCAAGCACACACAATAACGAATGTTAGCAAGGATATGGAGAAACCCATCCCCTGGTGGGAATGTAACGTGGTACAGCCACTTTGGAAAACAGACAGTTCCTCAAAGAGTTAGACATAAAGTTACCACATGACCAGCAATCCCACTCCTAGGTATATACCCAGAGGAATTGAAAGCAGGGATTGAACAGACACTTGTATGCCAATGTTCATTGCAACATTACTCGTAATAGCCGAAAAGTGGAAACAACCCAAGCGTCTGTTGAGGGATGCTACACTTGACCTTAGTCAAAAGGCTGAGAAGCGATATTGAGGGATGAGTGGGTGAGCTAAATGTGGTATATCCATTTTCCAATGGAATATTTGCCAGCCATAAAAAAAGGAAGTACTGATACATGTTACAACACGGATGAACCTTAAAATCATCATAGGAAGTGAAAGAAGCCAGACGTGAAAGGTCACATAAGGTATGGCTCCATTTATATGAAATACCCAGAATAGGCAAATGCTTTGAGGCCGGGAATAGGGAAGGATAGGAAGTGAGTGCTAATGGGTACAGGATTTCTTTTTGGAAAGATGGAACTATTCTGGAATTGGACAGTGGTGATGGTTACATAACCTAGTGATTATACTAAAAACCATGGATTATTCACTTTCAAGGGATGAATCTTGTATTATGTAAATTATGTCTTAATTAAAAAACCCATAAATAACAGAAGTGCCAAACCATCTCTCCCTCCTCCTTTGCTAAGATCTACGTGAAAATGAAGCTTCTTAGAATAACCTACTTATGGGTAATTGAACGGCAAGAATTTCTCTTTCAAAGGCTAGACTTTTTAGTTTCTACTTAGTGTTTTATTAAACAAAACTACTGTGCTTGCCTCTTAAAGGAAAAATATTACAGCACAAAACTCCAGATACCCACATACCTGTGGCACACCACTTAAAACAATTTCTTTCTGATTCATGGGATGTAAAGCAGTCACTCAATTTCTAGCATCTAAGATTCCTGGGGACCCCAGTTTCCAATACTGCTGGTAATTCTTTTCTCAATAGGGGTGTTACTGAGAACAGCTTGCCAGGACACCTACAAGCAAAGATTAGGTTTATAAACAGGGTGTGTTTGAATTACCATTGGGTGTTTCTAGATGCACATAACCTGCTGGGTATACATTTTAAAACACCATCTCTAGATCTATCTTTAGCCCCTACTTTCAAGCTTGTGCTCATGAAAATAAGTGCATCCACATGGTTGTAATTTCAAGGGCAACCTTGACCTTATGAAACACACAATTCCAGTATGTTGGTAGATTTCTAACTGGTGGTGCTTAGGAAGCTTCACTGTATACAGGTCCTATAAATCTCATTTGCTCATTTCACAAATATTTAGTGGGCACCTACTGCGTGGCAGGCACTGTTCTAATCACTGGATTCAAGAAAGAAGGGGCCATAGAGTCCTATGCCTCTGTATCTGCATCTGGTCACAGAGCTGGTTTATAAACAGTCTGTGTATCTTTGTCCTGTGTGCCATTCTACAGAACAATAATCAAATGCTTTCAATGCTGAGCACAAGTGAAGAAGGCTCTGTTCCAAGAAGTTCAAAGAAGGGGGCAAAGGGTCAATAAATAAAGGAGAAAATGTTAGACCTCCGTAGTATGTATGTACGTATGTATGTATGTATGTATAATAAATAAATTCTGCTGTGTTCAGGAAAAGATTTAAGGCAGCTTACGAGGATGCATAAAACATAGCCAGATCGCATAATGATAAGAGGAGAGAGGAATGGGGCCAGAAATGAGAGTAACACAAAGATCAACATGATAAATTCCTCTATGCTCACAGCCACTAGTATAGTCGATGCTGTGGGGGCCCCACCCAGAGCCCCTCAACACTCGTCTCTACACATCAAAGCATGCTCATTGCTACCTACACCTGTGGCTCTCTGAATAAGGGCTTTGCTCTGGCTTCTGGGATAGCCCAGAAATCACAGAGAGTTCGTGATCCTAGAAACAGCCCCATGCAGTGGGGGAGAGGAGCTGGTAGATGAATATTCCAGCTTTTTCTCCCTACACTGAGATCACATGAGGCATGTTCTCCACAGTTTTCCCAGGGCTCCCAGGGGCACCGAGCTCCAATCCAGACTCCAACCAAATATAAACCTTGGGGGTTTTTGTTTTTATTTATTTATTTATTTATTTATTTATTTATTTATATTTTAAATAGGCTCCACGCCCAACGTGGGGCTCAAACTCATGACCCTGAGCTCAAGAGTCATATGCTCTACCGACTAAGCCAGCACCCCGCCCCCACCCCTACTTTTTAAAAATTTTAAACCATGTTTTGAGTCAAACTTGTCTGACTGAATTTTTCTTTCTTTTTGATGAGTTATCTCCTGGGAGGTCCCTAGGTCCCTTGTGCAAACAGGATCCATGTAAAATGTACAAGGTTTCTTGGTGTATGAGATTATTAACTAAAATACTGTTGAATATTAGAGGACATCTACCAAATCAATCTGTTCTTAGGTTTGCTCTGGCATTAAAGAACAGAGCTATTCACTGAATCTACTACTGGATCATCTGTATGAAAAACGCATCTAGTTACTCTTGTGCTCTAAAACCATCAATGGCTCCCCATTACCCTTAAAATAAAATTTAGATTTCTTAATATGGCCTACTGGCCCCTGTTTGCCAACCCCTTCTGTTCTCCCTTTCCCTTTTGCTCATCTTATCCAGGCTTTCCTTTCCTGTTCCTCAAATGCATCAAACTCCTCCCCATCTCAAAGTCTTTTCCTCTGTTGTACCTTCTGCCTGAAGTGTTCTTCCCATGGCTCTTCTGTATGGCTAACACCTTTTTCCTCAACTGTCATCTTCTCAGAGAGATTGCCCAGCTCCCTTAGGTAAAATAGAGGACTCCCCCTCAACTTCCCATCATTTGATACAATTACTTTTTATCAAATCAATATTTTTTTTTCACAGAACTTATCAGAATCTATGATCTCATTCACTTGTTTTCTGTCTCCATTTCCTGGAATATAAGTTCCATGAGGGCATTTTTCTTTACACTGAAATTCCCAGTATCTACCATAGTGCATAGCAGACAATATCCAGCCAATATACTGTTGGTGAATGAATGTGTGTGAGAAAGTCCTTATCATTCTGTTCTCAAGAGCAGAAAGGCATATATTTTTGATTTATCCAAAACCAATAGTATATCATTAAAGTATGGGTTAAAAAGCAGGGAAGCCAGTTCATATCCCTTATTTTCCCTTATTGAAAACACTTTAATGGTTGTCTTATAAGACCTTTCCTACTAATTCTGTCTCTCTTTGAGCATCAGTAGCTAGCAAAAAAGGGGGAAAGCTTCATCAAACTCCTGCAACTTCATTCATAAACGATTTATGGCCCAGGCTAGAGTCAAAGGAAAGGTCAGTAAAATTGGCGAGCAAATTATTCCTAACCAGTCTTTTTCACATGGCAGCAAAAAACTACATGAGTTCATAGCAGGTGCTCAAAATAATTGTTTTGAATTAGTGTCTAGCTTGAGTTAGATCTTTGATCAGACCAGCACCATCCAATAGAATTATAATGTGAGCCACATGCATAACTTAAAAATGTCTAGTAGCTACAATGTAAAAAGGAAAACGAAAACAGTTGAAATCAATTTTAGTAATACATTTCATTAAGCCCAATATATCCAAAATATTGTTTCAACATGCAATCAATATATTTAAAAGAAATATTTTACATTTTTTTTATACCAAGTCTTTGAAATCTGGTGTACGTATAATTTTACACTTACGGCACATCTCGATTGGGATGATAAATCTGAATTGGAAATAATTGCCCTGCATTTAAATTTCAAAAATTTATAGTGGAAAAAGTAGATTCATGTACCCAGGCAATTCCAAACATACTTTAAAATTTTGCAATAATAGAACTGAGTATCAGTCTTTAAATTTAAAATGGGAATTAATTACATTACGCTAAGTAAAAGAAGCCCGATGTATAAATAGAATGTATGATTCTATTTATATGAAATGTCCAGAATAGGTAAATCCATAGGGATGGAACAAAGCTCAGTTGGATGAGTGTCCGGCTCTCGATTTCAGCTCAGGTCACGATCGCAGGATTGTGGGATCGAGCCCTGTGGCAGGCTCCCAGCCTGCTTAGGATTCTCTCTCTCTCCCTGCCCCATCCCCACTCACATTCACTCTCTCTCTCTCTGTCTCAAATAAAAGATACACACACACACACACACACACACACACAAAATCTTAAATAAATAAATAAATAAATAAATAAATAAATAAAATGGTCAATTTATGCTATATGAATTTTGCCATGATTAAAAATTCAAGTAAAATTACGACTTGAGTTCTCCATCACCCCAGCCTCAAATCTAAGTGCTCAACAGCACCAGACTATGACATTGTACAACACAGGACCAGACTACTTATTCCTGTGCAGAGGCTGTGGCTTTTTCAAACATTTATTTCTGTTTTTACAGGACCTGGCTTCCCAGCACTCACAGAAAGCTTTCAAGGTGAAGTGTCCCAGTTTATTTAAGCACCACCTGGCAGCCGCTGAAGTGTCACGTTTCTATTTCACAAGAGGTAGCCATGAATCTGATTGCTACTGTTTCACATGATTAGCACGTTTTGGGTGACAGATTGTTAGGTTCGCCACACTTCTGAGCATGTCGTGATTCTTTCATAGTTATTCTGAAGGGCGTGAGGCATACAGAAGTTTGCGGTCTGTGTTTCAAGAACTGACTTACAATGATTCCCAGCAAACCTCTCCTCCAGGGAGTTGGAGAGGCAGAGGCGAGGAATGAGCTTTCACAGAGCAGGCATGTGCTGGTGGAAACACATACTAAAAGAATAAATGATTAGGTGTATGGGGCACCTGGGTGGCTCAGTTGGTTGAGCGTCCGACTTCAGCTCAGGTCATGGCCTCACAGTTCGTGGGTTCGAGCCCCGCATCACGCGTGCCATTAGCACGGAGCCTGGAGCCTGCTTTGGATTCTGTGTCTCCCTCTTTCTCTGCCCCTCCCCCACTCATTCTCTCTCTCTCCCTCTCTCTCAAAAATAAATAAACATTAAAATAAAAAAAGAAAGAAACCCTAAGGATATAAGGGGCACCTGGGTGGCTCAGTCAGTTAAGTGTCTGACCTCAGCTCAGGTCATGATCTCACCTTTCATGAGTTTGAGCCCTGCATCAGGTTCTCTGCTGTCAACACAGAACCCACTTCGGATTCTCTGCTTGCTCTTTCTCTCAAAAATAAATAAACATTTTAAAAAAAGAAACCCCAAGGATAATTCATAGGGCTCAGAAGGATCTGATGAGCTCACCTACTCCATCCCAGATGAATGCAACTTGCTGGTTTCTTTCAACTCTCCAGAGATAAAGATCCACAACTACTCTTGTTTGCTCATTGCACTGAAATGTACCTCTCGGGTATCAAGAAGTGTTTTTCTAAGTCTTCCTTATCAAAACCTCTCTTATTAGTTTATCTTTTAAACCTCTGAGCTAAGTCTGATATCATTCCATGATAACTGTCCCCTGAATATCAGGACACTTGACCTGGAAATACCTCTTCAGCATTTTCTCACTTTTGATGCTTCTCTATGCCAATATAATTACTCAGTTTGTAGACTACCTGGACCTCTCTCTCTCTCTCTTTCTCTCTTGTATTTCTTGCTGCCCATTGTCTTTTTTATTTTCCTCTTTCACTAGAATAGAGAGGAGAGTAAATACAATTTCCACCTGCTGATTTTTTCTTGACCAGTCCAATAGTGGAAATGTGTTCAAATTTTATCTAATGTTGGAGTGATAGCTATTGCCATAAATCTATACCTCTCTTATTTATTTATAACACAAGCCTGGGTAGTTTCTTTAGAAAACAACAACAGCAATAAAATATAAACCATGGTGGCACATTCAATCCTGTTGCTGACAAAATTGATGGCTTTTATAGATGCCTCGGCAGAAATGACAAATATTCCCCAAAGAGTAGTTGTTTTTTATACCTTTTTCAAGGTGAAATTTGGCTGTATGCAATGTTTTGTTTGTAAATTTTGATCCCAAGTAATAGAAATGTCCTACGGCTAGCAGAAACCAAACAAAAAGAAAGGGAGAGGCAGAGGAGGAAGTAAACGAAGGGATGCTGGAGGTATTTTGTGGCATGAAAGGAAAACAGAAATAACTAAAATTTAGAAAAGGAAGAAACCAGGGTGAGTTTTGTGAATTTAGTAGCAGCTCATGACCTTTTCTTTCCAGAACACTGACATTAACATCACTTTATTCCAGGTCTCTTCTGAATAAATTCCTTTCTATTTCCAAATCCAGATTCCTGGGAGAGAGCCCAGTGTGGGTCATGTGACCTCTAGCGATGGCCACTGAAGCAGAGTCATGCAATGTCTTGTGTAAGAGGGGAGGTTCCCAGGAAAGAGGGACCCAGTTTCAGCCAGTAGCATTTTTCTTATTCTCAAGAGAACTTGGTACGAGAGAGAGATGAAACTAATGGGTAAGAGGAGCGCCCATGGTTTGCCCAAATGAGAGAATACACATAAGGCAAATTGTGTTTTCCAAAGATGACACCTTGATTTTCACACAGTGAGACCCATCCATGTTGGACTTCTGACTCAAAGAACCGTAAGAAAATTAATTTGTGTTGTTCCAAGCCACAAAGTTGGTGATGATTTGTCAGCAGCAATAAGAAACTAATACACAGTCTCCACTGCTGTAGTTCGTCCTAAGGCCATCCTTCACTTATCATCTCCCTCCTTCACTACCCATCAAGATTATGTTCATCTTCAGCTAGTATTTTGGTTGGCCTAGGTGACTTGCCTGGTGGGTTGCCCATTCAACCCCAAGAGGTGTGAATGCTTAGGTGCCTTTGACAGGTTGCTATTACTGTAACTGTCCATGAACTGTCATCCAAAGCATGGAAGTATCAAATGATGCACTAGTGAATCCTCTTGGTTCCAGACAGGCTCTATCCTGCACCCATTAAGCAGCAGCAACCCTGATTCCCCATGGCAATCAGAACTGATTAACCTAGGCAATGGGGCAACTCCCTTCTCTGCCTATTGGTTCAATGACATGAAGAACCCAAAATGACTATGTAGAGTCACAATGGGCAATTCAATGGAATCCATACTGTGTCCCCTGGCCTAAGTGCTCCTCAAGAAATTAGAAACTCTTGGGGCGCTTGGGTGGCTCAGTTGGTTGAGTGACCAACTTCTGCTCAGGTCATGATCTCGTGGTTCGTGGGTTTGAGCCCTGTATCAGGCTCTGTGCTGACACCTCAGAGCCTGGAGTCTGCTTCAGGTTCTGTGTCTCCCTCTCTCTCTGCCCTTCCCCCATTCACACTCTGTGTGTGTGTGTCTCTCTCTCTCTCAAAAATAAATAAACATTTACAAATTTACAAAAAATGAAATTAGAAACTCTTACCCTACAGAGCACAAGTTCATAGGGAATGAGAAGCACAGAATCTGCAAGAATTGGATGTAATTGTGAGAAAGGCTGCTCCTTGATCTCCAGCCCTCATATACTAGCTACACAGACATAGTACCTCACCCTGATATATTGCTTATTGGTTCAAAGTGTAAACCACATCTTTCAAGATAGCACCCAGCCCTTTGAGGTATAGTAACTGGGCCTTCAACAGGTGTTTTAAAATGTAGACTTTATTATTATTCAGGTATAAGGAGGCCAAGAGATCAGGAGATGATTGCCATTGAAAATAGAGTTTGTTACTCACAGTGCCCTAGAGGAGGGGACACTCCATGCCAAGCAGAGCCACACAGGGAACAATAGGTCGGTCAGGAGACACGGAGAGCTGGGGCAGTGGTTGGCAGGAATGTGGACAAGAGCCTTCATTGTGGTTTCCACAAGAAGGAACATGTGAGGAAGGGTAAGTAGGTTTAGGGTTGGCTAATTTGAATAATTTCAATAGGCTCTGGGGTGTAGGGGCTGTCTCTAGGTATACATTACCTAGCCCTGAAATAGGGCAGGTAAATAGTGGCCCAGAGTATGAGAGCCCAAAAGAGAGGCACATGGGCTCTGGATTGGTTGGTGTATGAACGGCCTGCTCACAAGAAAGTCATATACTGTCTTCAAGAATTGGCTAGCCCTAGGAAGGGCAGTCTTTCCAGGGTAAGCAAGGCCCCAGATGTCAAAACATCAGAAACACATAGTTAATACAATAGGTCATTCCATCATTCTATCAGACCAGCCATTGCTGGGTGATAGGGCACTTGGTAAGGGCAGTAAAGCCCATGGTCACATGCCCATTATCATACTTCCTTTGCTGTAAAATGGGTCCCTTGATACCCAAGGTTGCATAGGATATTATTGCCATTACCTTCCATCTGCAGGCCACCAGATGGTGATACTAGCAGAGGCACTTGGAAAGAGAGGCAAACTCATATCTGAAGCACATAATAGCTTAAAAGGATGAACTTCTAACTTCTCCAAAGTGGAGGGATCAGATTGATATCTTGGACCTGTCAGCTGGTGGCTATGGCTGATTTCCCATGAAGATTGATGCCATATTGATCTCTACTGGTAGCCATTGGATATTTGGCAATGGCATTGCTAGAGATCCTTGGGGGGTCCATGGTGTTATTGGGCCCGGACATGATCTCCATCCCTGCTGCCATGGTCACCTTGTATATGAGCCATTGTACAGGTTCTGAGGGCATTGGACAATCAGTCCCAATGAAGACAGAATTTCTTTCTTTCTTGTTTTTTTGTCTGTATAACCAGCATAATGATGCCTTTTACATGGTAGTTATTAAATATTATTAAATTTGACTTATTCAACAAACATTTTTAAAAATATTTATTTATTTATTTATTTATATGTACAGAGAGAAAGCACAGGTGGGAGAGGAGCAGAGAGAGAAGGAGACACAGAATCCGAAGCAGGCTCTAGGCTCTGAGCCATCAGCACAGAGCCTGAAGCGGGGCCCGAACCCATGAACCACAAGATCATGACCTGAGCCAAAGTCAGACGCTTAACTGACTGAGCCACCCAGGCACCCCTATTCAACAAACATTTAATGAGGACCTACAGTTTGGTAGAAAATGAGAGAGGAGCGCTGGAGTGGCTCAGTTGGTTGAGCATCGGACTCTTGGTTTCGGCTCAGGTTGTTATTCCAGGGTCATGGTTTTGAGCCCTGTGTCAGGCTCCACACTAAGCATGGAGCCTGCTTAAGATTCTCTCTCTCTCTCTCTCTCTCTCTCTCTCTCTCTCTCTCCCCCTCTTCCCCTCTCCCCCACTTGCACTTTCTCTCTCTCTCTCTCTCCAAAGTAAGTAAAATGAAAAAAAATTAATAAAAAAAAGAAAGTGAGATAGTTAATATCAGCTAAAAATATCTGGAAACAAACACTGAGAGGAGTTTTGGGCAGGGCCGGGTGGGGGGCATGAAGTCAGTTTGCAATACAGCCTAACAGTGCCTTGGTCAACCTATGTCTTAGTCCATCTGGTCTGCTATAACAAATTACATAGACTTGGTGGCTTATAAATGAAAGAAATGTATCCCTCACAATTCTGGAGGCTGGGAAGTGCAAGATCAAGGCGTTGGCAGATCCCATGTCTGGTGAGAGCCCTGGTTCATAGACAGCTATTTTCTTGCTGTAACTCCACATAGCAGAAGGGAGAAGGGAGTTCTCTGGGATCTCTTCTGTAAGGGCACTAATCACATCCCGAAGGTTCTACCTCCAAACACTTACCACATTGGGGATTAAGTTTCAACATATGAATTTTGCAGGGATGCAAACATTGTGTCAACCTGGCAGGAGGCTCTTAGGACAAAATAGCTATCCCTTTATATGCCCTCATTTCTTTAGCCCAGATGCAGGCTGCTCTGGAAAAAACAGGATCTTAGGTGAGGCCAACTCTGAAGGAGTTGACAGCTGGAAGCCGTCTGCTGACCACACTCCTCACAATCGGGCAGCAAGCCCTTCTTTGAGGAGGCATTGTCATGGCACATTTCTGTGCCTACCAGAGTCCACCTCTTGCTCTGCTTGGACCCCCGTCTCCATGTGCTCTCAGGAACCAGCTCCTCCATGGCTCCAGTGGGCCTCTCCTCCTAAGGGAGAACTCAGAGGCAGGGATTAGCTGGATGAGCCACAGCCCCCACCAGTGCAGTTGATCTCAAGGATGCAACTAATACTCCTCCTCCTCCTCCTCCTCCTTCTCCATCACCTCTTCAGGGTTCACCTCAGCCTCAGCTACCACCTCTGGTGGCTTTGATGTCTTAGCATGTGATATGATTCAGACTCTCATCACTAGAGCTTAGCACGCAGGATGTTTGTTAGAGAAAGCTCTCTGTATGAACACCCAGCGAGGGGGCAGTGGAGAGGGGAGTGAAGGAAGCAAGATTAGACAGAAGGAGACACTGTGGTACAGTCACACAATGAGATTTCAGCTGATCCCATAGGGAGGTTGAGCCAACCTTCAGAGCTGTCCTCAACTGTGGCAAGAAGACCAGGACTTTTTCACCCATGCATGGATGGCTCATTGGATGCTGGCTGCACTGGGGTAGTGGGTGTGATGCTGAGTGGCATGGCTTTCTTCAGCAGAGGGAAATTCCCACAAAGGGCTGATAGCTGAGGGCTAGTAACTGGGATGTGCCAACCAGCAGCATTCCAGCAGCTGGGGCAGGTGTCCCCCAGTCCTGAAGGGGGGATGGGGTGGTGCCAGCCACGATAGCCATGTCTGTGTCCAGTAACCAATGCTTGTCTCTCCCTGTCACAGTCTCAAACTTCCCATCAGAGCTATTTCTCACTGACTCCTTTTCCCAGGGTTTTTCTTTTCATCACAGTAAAGTACATGTAATATAAAACTTACCACCTTAACCATTAAAAAAATTTTTTTAATGTTTATTTTTATTTTTGACAGAGAGAGACAGACACAGAGAGAGAGAGACAGAGTGTTATTAGGGGAGGGACAGAGAGAGAGGGAGACACAGAATCCGAAGCAGGCTCCAGGCTCTGAGCTGTCAGCACAGAGCCCGACGCAGCGCTTGAACCCACGAACCACGAGATCATGACCTGAGCCAAAGTCGGACGCTTAACTGACTAAACCACCTAGGTGCCCCCCATCTTAACCATTTTTCAGTGTACAGTTAATACGTGGGCATATTCACAATGTTGTGCATCAGATCTCCAAAACGTTTTCATCTTGCAAGACAAACTCTACAGCCAGTCATTAAATGACTCCCCCTTTTACACTCTCCCCAGATCCTGGCAATCACCATTTGACTTTTCGTCTCTAAGAGTTTGACCACTGTAGGTACCTCATGTAAGTGGACTCTTAACAGTAGTTGTCTTTTTGAGACTGGCTTATTTCAACTTAGCATAATGTTGTCAAGTTTCATCCATCTGTAGAATATGTCAAAATCCCTTTTTTTAAAAAAAAATTTATTTATTTATTTATTTATTTATTTTGAGAGAGACAGTGAGTAGGGGAGGTGCAGAGAGAGAGGGAGAGAGAGAGAATCCCAAGCAGACTCCACACCATCAGCACAGAGCCTGACATGGGGCTTGAACCCACAAATCGTGAGATCATGACCTGAGCGGAGACCAAGAGTAGGGCCTTTAACGGAGTGAGCCACCCAGGTGCCCCTCCCTTCCTTTGTAAGGCTGAATAATACTCCATTGTGTGACTAGCCCACATTTTGTTTATTCATTCATCCATCAATAGATACTTGGGTTGCTTGGCCTTTGGCCATTGTGAATCCTGCTTCTCTGAGCATGAATATATGAATATCTCTTTAAGACTCTGCTTTCAATTCTTTTGGATACAAAGCCAGGTCTAAGATGTTTTTGTCTAAGACAGGTTTTTTTCTCGTTAGCTTAATTCCTTCTAGGCCCAGAAAGAGGCAAGAAGGAACTACCTACTGTCTTCTCAGGGAGACAAATCTTATAAATCAGAACACTCTGGTAGGATCGAGTTGATGGATATCAAACCTGGCTCATGATTAATTATGAGCCAGTATATGCCATGCAACAGTTTCTGCTTTTTCTACCAAAGGGAGAGAAACCATCTGTTAAGGAAATTTCCCACACACTGCTTGAACTGCTTCACCTTTTGTTATCCCAACTGCCAAGGTTAGTTAATCACAAACAGGACTTTGAGAAATAGTTTCTATGATGAAAGAAATTCAAGCACTCAGGGGGCCAGCTCATTACTGTGCTGAAGCTGATAGAGTATTTTTGTGATGATAAGGGGAAAGCCGGGGGCTGACATGGGAGAGGTAGACACAAGGAGGGGAGGTTAGGTGGAGTTAGGAAAAAATTTTGCTAAGAATGTAATCGTACATCATTTTGTGGGCCTAATTGTAGTAGGCTAACACGATACTGGTTTCCTCTGCCATCCAAAAGTAGAGCCAAATTGGTGTAAAGCAAAGAAGTGATGACCGTTTCATAAAAGCAAAAATCCTCTTTAGATTTTATTTTGATTAAAATAGGTACTGGAGCATGTGGGTGGCTCTGACGGTTAAGCGTCCAGCTTCAGCTCAGGTCATGATCTCCCAATTTATGGGTTCGATCCCCACATTGGGCTCTGTGCTGACGGCTCAGAGCCTGGAGCCTGCTTCAGATTCTGTGTCTCCCTCTCTCTGCCCCTCCCCGACTTGCACTCTGTCTCTCTCTCTCTCTCTCTGTCTCAAAAGTGAATGAACATTAAAAAAATTTTAAATAGGTACTAATGGGGGCGCCTGGGTGGCTCGGTTGAGCATCCAACTCTTGATTTCAGCTCAGGTCGTGATCCCAGGGGTCATGGACTCAAACACTGCATCAGGCTCTGCACTGAGCGAGAAGCCTGCTTGGGATTCTCTCTCCCTCTGCCCCTCCCCCACTCATGCACACATGTGTGTTCTCTCTAAAAAATAAATTAAAACAATTTTTAAATAAAAAATAAGTACTAACGTTCAGTCTTTCATAAAAGTGAAGTGGCATAAAGCAAACGTTCAGAGAGCAGGGGAAACCTGTTCTTGAGATGTCAAACAACAAGAATGAAAAAGTGCATTCCTTATGAATTTTTAAAAGCAACTCAGGCTTCTGGTCTAGAACCTATAAATTTGGAAGAACACATACACTTCAGGGTTTATTTCTTCTGTTTCTATTAAAGTTAAATCCAATCTGCATGACTCAAACCAAAAGTTAAAAGCGGCAGCAGATGTCTTTTGAGCTTTTCTTCATCCCAGGTAGCCAGATGAAACAGGAAAGTGATAAAAGTAAACTTAAAATTCAGAATTCATTTTCTTAAGGAAATTCTCAGCTCTAAAACTCACCCACACAGAACTGTGTGCAAGTGGATAATTGATACTGAATATATTAATAGTGGAATCATAAGCATGCTTCCTAAAAATAAGCAGAACTGTACCACAGTGATCGGGAAGCAGCCTTCAAAAATAAATAACAGAAAGAACTTTCTACCATAGACCACACATTTTTAATGTTCATTTGAAATAACATTAGATAAACTATGCTAGACACTCCCAAGAGTATGTTCTGAAAATATCGATCAACCCTAAAGATCATGTTCAATGTTTAGGAAGCTGTAGAATGACTGAAGTTGGTAACTTTACCCCCTTGGAACACTCTTTTTTTTTTTTAATTTTTTTATGTTTATTTATTTTTGAGAGAGAGACAGAGACAGAGACAGAGACAGAGACAGAGACAGAGCGTGAGTGGGGCAGGGTCAGAGAGAGAGGGAGACATAGAATCCGAAGCAGGCTCCAGGCTCTGAGCCATCAGCACAGAGCCCGACGCGGGGCCCGAACCCACTGACTGCGAGATCATGACCTGAGCCGAAGTCAGTTGCTCAACCCACTGAGCCATCCAGGCACCCTGAAACACTCATTTTTATGAGAGCAATTAAAAATTTTTTCCCAATGTTTATTCATTTTTGAGAGACAGAGCACGAACGAGAGAGGGGCAGAGAGAGAGGGAGACACAGAATCTAAAGCAGGCTCCAGGCTCTGAGCTGTTAGCACAGAACCTGACGTGGGGCTGGAACTCATGAACCGCAAGATCATGACCTGAGCCAGAGTTGGTGCTCAACTGACTGAGCCGCCCAGGCGCCCTATGAGAGCAGTTTTAAGTGATACTGTATATGTTTTCAGTTTGGTGCAATGATTCTCTATCTTAAATGATGTCCCTGATGTTCGTTTCATTGGAAACAAATTGGCAGAAAATGATGTGAAAATGTTGGGGTTCAAAGCAAACAGTCAAGAAATAATTCTTGAGACATCTTCAATGCAAAAAGGTGGGGTTTTTTTTGTTTGTTTTTTGTTTATTAAAGCACAGGGACAGGACCCGTGGGCAGAAAGAGCTGCACTAGGGTTGTGACAGGTGACTGATTATATACTTTCAAGTTGGGAGAGGAGTTGGGATAGCATAAGTCTCTAAGGAATTTTGGAAACAAGGTTTCTAGGACCTTGAGGAGGCTAGCTATTATTAGGAAAGGGTTATTTATTACTGTCTAATAAAACCTTATTCATGAATGAGACCCTTCAGAGGTACATCAGTGGGCCATATGCTTGGAGGATGATTGCTAACATGTATCTCAGGAGGTAGAGATAAAAGAAGTCTCTAAAAGAATTTCTTTATGTTAGAGTAGACTTACAGGATCCTGGACATTGGGATAATGTTAAGCTAAGATTGCCTTTGCCATCGAGGCAGCTGAGTTCCTAGAGGAAGTTCACTACAAGTCAAGGACTTGTCAATGGGCTACAAGTAGCAAAGAAATTTAATTTTTTCTTTTGCCTTTGCTTCCCACATCAGAAAACAATACAAAACAAACAAAAACCCAGGGCACTTCTGACTTTCTCCATAGTTCTCCCTTTAATTGGTCAAAACAGGGACAAATGTAAAACTTCCTTTCCTTTGTTCCCTTTGGCAAAGACAAGATCATCTATAAGTTTCAAAAGAAGCTTCACTAGTAAACACAGGAAGTACCAAAAACAAGGAAAGAAAAAAGCCAAGTTGGAAAATATAGGTTTCCAAGTTTCTGATTCTATAAAAGCTTGCTAGCTGACTGAGACAGCTGGTTCTGATCTGACATCCTGCTCAAACAATTTCCTCTTTAATTTCTCTGTTCTTTCTCCTCTGGCTCCTATATTCGCACCCACCCAGAAGAAGGTTCCACTCACTCAAAATTTCAAGGGAAAAGTTAATGGAAGATAAGTGAGGTTACTGATATGAACTTTTGTGAACAATGAACTTTTCACTCTTCTCCAGGTGGCTTCAACTGGAAAGGCTTCCCCAGCCCTAGGAAATGGTCTGGGCCTAATTCTTAGAGTAACAGTTTGTGGTCATATCTAATTTGGAATACCTATTACACAAGAATCTACTGAGCTTTCACAACCCAATTGAAGTCCTAGAGACTTAATCTTAGCTTTAAAGTCGAATTCTACGGGTGCCTGCATGGCTCATTCAGTTAAGCGTCCAACTCTTGATTTCAGCTCAGGTCATGATCTCATGGTTCATGGAATTGAGCCCTGTGTAGGGCTCCACGCTGACAGCACGGAGCCTGCTTGGGATTCTCTCTCTCTCTCTCTCTCTCTCTCTCTCTCTGCCTCTCCCCCACTCATGCTCTGTCTCTCTCTCTCAAAATAAATAAATAAACTTAAAAAAATAAGGTAAAATTCCATTTGTATGAAAAGAAAATTAATTTTTTTTATCCTGGAAGTTGTAACTATCTTTGATATAAAATTGTATCCTTCATTTTTTACTTTTGAAACTTCCCACAACTGAGACAAACCACATTGATCTGTTTTTTTGACATCTCAAAGAAACCCAGTTATCATATTAACTTAAGTGTTAAATTAAGGGCAAAAACTTGCATTTTCAGAAAGTTTTCTTTGATTTGAATTAAAATCCTCAGTGCAATCAGAGAGTAATTGAACCTTACTGTGAAGGTTAATTTTAATGTTTGTTTATTTTTGAGAGAGAGAGAGAGAAACAGAGCATGAGTAGGGGAGGGATACACAGAATCTGAAACAGGCTCCAGGCTCTGAGAGATCAGCACAGAGCCCCTTGTGGGACTCGAACTCACAAACTGTGAGATCATGACCTGAGCCGAAGTTGGACGCTTAACAGACTGAGCCACCCAGGGACCCTTGTGAAAGTTAATTTTATATGTCAACTTGATTAGGTTAAGGAATGCTCAGAGAGCTGGTGAAATGTTATTTCTGGGTGTGTCTGGAGGGTGTTTCTGAAAGCGCTTAACATTTGAATCTGTAGACTGATAAAGAAGATTGCCCTCACCAATGCTGGTGGGCACCACGTAGTTTGTTGAGGGCCTGAACAGAATGAAAAAGCAGAGGAGGAGTGTATTTGCTTTTTTTTGCTTGAGCTGGAACATCCGTCTTCTCCTCTCCTCAGGCCTTTGAACTTGTCACGAGACTTATACCAGCAGCTCCCAATTCTCAGGCCTTTGGAATTGGACTGAATTACAGCAGCTTTCCTGGTTCCCAGCTTGCAGATAGCAGATCACGGGACTTCTCTGCCTCCATGATCACATGCCAATTCCTACAATAAACATCCTGTTCTATATGTATCTTACTGGTTCTGTTTCTCTGGAGAACCCTAATACAACCACTTTCAGTAAAATAACCACAGGGTATGGTATCACTTATCTCAGGTTGAATAATTCTATCGACTCACATTTTCTCGTAAGTTCTGTTTACCAGTTGTTTAACTGTACCTTGTGATTCTCTGAACCATCTGCTAGTTTCGGCTTTGTATATGGACTCATAATTAAAAAGTAGCAAAGTGGCTAGTGGCTAGTCTTTCTTCTTGCTTTGGGTCCCCTGGACCAAGTGTGGTTTACTCCAGAAGAAACAGCCTGTGTCTGTCGTAGGCTCAGATCAGCTCCAGTTCATATTACTCTTCTGCCTCTGGCCCCAAACTACCTCATACTTACTGTTGAGTAGCTCGTTTTCACCTGCAACTCCTGGTTTAGCCCAAGAATCTCCCTAGTCTCACCCAAAGTCTCTCAAATCTCTTAAAACCCCTTGAATTCACACAAGAGCAGAAGTTCTCTTTCTGTAATGGCACAGGATTCTTTAAAAGGACAATGGAGAAGAGGCACCTGGGTGGCTCAGTCAGTTAAGCATCCGACTTCAGCTCAGATCATGATCTTGCAGTTCGTGAGTTCGAGCCCTGTGCTGACAGCTCGGAGCCTAGAGCCTGCTTCAGATTCTGTGTCCCCCTCTCTTTCTCTGCCATTCCCCTGCTCACACTCTGTCTCTGTCTCTGTCTTTGTCTCTCTCTCTCTCAAAAATAAATACACATTTAAAAAATAAATAAAAATAAAAGGACAATGGAGAAGACAGTAGACCTGAGAGGTGGCATCAAATAGGCCTCATATGACCCAAAAGGTTTTTTTTTCTTCCCTATAGGCCAATCTCAGCCAATTAAATTCTACAATTTAAGAGGAGTGTTATGTAGGATTTTGGCACTACATTTCTGGGAAGGTTAAAACATATATATATATATATATATATATATATATATGTATATAGATATATACATATATATCTATATACATATATATATATATATATATATATATCTGTGTATGTTATATATATATAACATACACAGGTATAATCATTATCAGTCATGACTTTACTGGCATCAATAAATTTCTCATATTGGCCACAGTAACCCTGCCAGGTCCTAAGAACTTGCAAAGTGGGTTATGTGAAGGCCAGTGCTTGGATTACTGCCTGTGGGGGTGCTGGCTTTGTCTTGCTATAACAGAAGATCCTGTAGGTGTGAGGTGCTTGGAAGCAGAGGGATGGGCACCAGAAAAAGAGGTTAAAAACAGGCAACCAAGAGGGACACCTGAGTGTCTCAGTTGGATGGGCATCTGACTCTTGCTCTCAGTTCAGGTCACGATCTCGCAGTTCATGAGTTCACCATCAGTGCAGAGCTTGCTTGGGATTCTGTTTCTCCTTCTCTCTGCCCACACCTGCCTGTGTTCGTTCTCTCTCTCTCTCTCTCTCTCTCTCAAAATAAATAAATAAACATAACAGTTATTTTTAAAAATAGGCAACCAAGATAAATCATTCACAACTTTGCTTGCACTTTGAGAATAAGAATTATGCAGATTCCAACAGAAAAATGTGTTCTCTGCAAGGTCAGACTTTTATAAGGTAAGAATATCTTGGAGAATTTTCCATTAATAACAAGATCAACCCTTACATAGTATTTATTATGTACAAGACACTGTTCTGAACACTATGAAGTTACTTATTTTAATCATTACAACAACTTCATAAAGTAGACACTATTTTAGTCTCAACTTTCAGATAAGGAAACTGAGGTTCAGAGATATTCGTGGCTTGGCCCTGTCTGTGATCTGAAAGATTAGAAATCTTAAAGGCTTGATTTTGCCAGTACGTAAAGAGTAGGTCTATATTTTTTAATTGGACTCACATTAAGTAGAGTTTACTAAGTCCAACGTTCAAGACATATATGCTAAAATATTAATTAATGATGAGAAATTTAAACTCTCAAAGACCACAATGCGGAGATTGGCATGACTAAAGCATTTCCCCTTTTTTAGTCAGAGAAGCCAAATTATAATCAGAACACAGCTTAAGGGGGCACCAGGCTGGCTCAGTCGGTAGAACACGTGACTTGATCTTGGGGTTGTGAGTTCGAGCCCCATGATGGGCATACAGATTACTTTAAAAAATGGGGTGCCTGACTTAATTTGGTTAAGTGTTCAACTCTTGATTTCGGCTCAGGTCATGATCTCGCCGTTTGTGGGTTCAAGCCCCGTGTCAGCCTCTGTGCTAGGGGCGCAGAGCCTACTTGGGATTGTCTCGCTCTCCCTCAATCTCTCTCTCTCTGCCCCTCCCCGGCTTGCACTCTCTCTCTGTCAAAATAAATAAATAAACATTAAAAACATTTTTTAAAAATAAAACAAATAACACAGCTTAAGGAACATATCATTAGAACAAAGAGAATTAGATAAATGAGCTAAAAAAGTGTCCCTCAGCTTAGTTTTTTAGACACACTCTGCCCTTCCTGGGATAGTCTCACCAATGACTCTGTAATACTAGAAGTCCATTGCTGAGCCATATTTTAATAGGACTCCTGATATTTACCCCTGTGATGCTCCTTTTTCTTTGCTTTCAAATAGACAAACTTCTCTTCTGATAGACATTTTTTCGAGAGAGAGAGAGAGTGAGTGAGGGGGAGAAGGACAGAGAGAGAGAGAGAGAGAAAGAGAGAGAGAGAATGAATCTTAAGCAGGCTCCATGCTCAGCACAGAGCCCGACTCGGGGCTCGATCACACGACCCTGGGACTATGACCTGAGCCAAAATCAAGAGTCAGGCGCTCAACCAACTGAGCCACCCAGGCACCGTTGATAAACAACATTTTTAAAAATTGTGTTGAACCCCTGAATTCAAGCCTTGCTCTGACTTAGAAGTGAATGCAGCTCTCTATTCTGAGACACTGTCTCTGTTGTACCACAAACAAGTCACGTTTGTAGACTTCCCAGAGCCTGGCACAGTCATTATACAAAGGAAGTCCTCAGTAATGTTTGTTGAAAGAGAGTGAAGGAATGAAAGAATAAATGCACCTTAATGTCAGATGACCTAAAAATAGCTCTCTCATCGCTATGGAAAACAGTATGGTACTTCCTCAAAACATTAAAAATAGAATTACCATATGATCTGGCAATTCCTCTTCTTGGTATACACTCAAAAGAATTGAAAGCAATTTGAAAGGACTCAAAAAGACATTTGTACACTCATGCTCATAGCTGTGTTATTCACAATAGCCAAAAGGTGGAAGCAACCCAAATGTTCATCAACTGATAAATAGAAAAACAAAATGTGGTCTAAACACACAATGGAATCTTATTCAGTCTTAAAAGGGAAGGAAATTCCAATAGATGTGACAACATGAATGGGCCTTGTGGACATTATGCTAAGTGAAAGAATCCAGTCACAAAATACTGTGTGATTCCACCTATTTGAGGTACCTAGGGTAGTCAAATTTGCACACAGAAAGTACAATGGTGGTGGTCAGGGGCAGGGGAGAGAAGGGAACAGGGAGTTAGTGTTTAATGTGTAGAGTTCTAATTCTGCAAGACAAAAAGAGTTCTACAGTTGGATGGTGGTGATGGTTGCCTAACAATATGAATGCACTTAATGCCACTGAACTGTACACATTAAAAATGGTTAAAATAGTAAATTTACGTTATGCATATTTTACCAAAACTGAAAAAAAAGCAAAAAACAAAAACTAAAACAAAACAACCAAACAAAAACCTCTTCCAGGCTGATTCATGGCTTGTATTTTTAAACCTGAGATCTGTTTCCACAAAACCAATATATCAACTCCCATGTTTGTCCTCATGTAGGGCAATGGCTTGTCCTGTTGAATTTCATTCTGTTTAAGACTTTGTATTCTATGGCAACACTGTATCAGTTGTGCAATGTGGCACAGAGCATTTAAGTAAAACCACATACCATATTGTCCCAAGTAAAAGAACAGACTTTGAATCAAGAAAATGAAAACATAATTTGTGGTTGATAAAGCAATTCGATAGTGGGTCAACATCTTACCATACCTGGGTTTTGTTTTGTTTTAGATCTGCAAGGAATCATCTACCAGCTGAGTGCTGTTGAACAAAATCATTATAGGATTAGCAGTTTCCTGACCCACTTACTAAAAAAAGCTGAATCACTCAGTTGAGACCCCAGGGAAATGCAGATTTATACCTTTGACGTATTGCTTGGTTTTTCTTCAAGTAAATTAAAATCTGTAACCAGTTTTCGAGTCCTTGCCATCTTCTCTCCTTTTAATTGGGTAATTTTGTATGTCTTCTGACTATAAGCCTTTGCAGACTCTTGATTTTTTTTTAATGCAAATGCATAATAAAACATGCATATAGGTTTCTTCTCTGCAATTATTTTCTAAGCCCATGAGGAAGGCTTGCTTCTCTTCCTAATCCTTTCCTTTATTAGACTGGGGATGGGTGGGTGGAGCGGGCTGTCAGGAAGAGATGTCCAACATGCTCTGCTATAGATGGGACTCTGGAAAGATGGGGAAAGTGGTCACTCTGCCCACAGTCACACAGGCCCGGTTAGGAAAGGAATTTGCGTTTCCAAGGCAAGGAGCCATTTCCTACCACCAGGTCTCCACCATTGCTTTTACAAACACAGAGAACAACTTTTCTCCTCCTGTCAAGTATTCTAGTCCTTCTCTTCCCTACCCAGCATAACTTCCTATAAGAAGCTTTCTTCCAGATGAAAAAACTCTTCCTTTTCAAGCCCATTGATATAATTCCCAACCCAATATCTCATCAACCACTCACTCTTATAATTGCTATATTTATACTGATTACATACTTGTCTTAGGCCAGATGTCCTTGGCCATAGCCAAATTAAAGGACCTAATTCTGTGATTAGCTCTCTTTTTCTGGTTTTCTGTTCCTGGCAATAGCACCATCGTTCTGTTGCCCAGGTTAGGGCATCTCTGCATCCTCCTTCCTTGCTCCATACCTGAATATCCAATCAGTCTCTAAATCCTAGCAATTCTTTTTTTTACAACCTCTCTGACATCTTTTTTCATTCCACTGTACCTTCCACGGAAACTCTTCCAGCAGTAGCTGGAGTTCCTGATTCCCAACCCCCACCTTGAGTTCATCCTTAACACCAGGACCACATTAATCCTCCTGAAGTACAGCTTTATTCAGATCACTTTCTAGTTTTAAAATCTCTAATTGTTGGAGCACCTGGGTGGCTCAGTTGGTTAAGCGTCCAACTCATGGCTCAGATCATGATCTCACAGTTGTGAGTTCCAGTCCTGTGTTGGGCTCTGTGCTGACAGCTCAGAGCCTGAAGCCTGCTTCCAATTCTGTGTTCCCCTCTTTCTCTCTGCCCCTCCCCCGCGTGTGTGTGTGTATATGTGTGTGTGTGTGTGTGTGTGTGAGCGCGCGTGCACACGCGTGCTCTCTCTCTCTATCTCTCTCAAAAATAAATAAACATTTTTTTTAATAAATAAATTAGGGGCACCTAGGTGGCTCAGTCGGTTCAGCGTCAAACTCCAGCTTGGGTCATGATCTCGTGGTTCAGAGTTCGAGCCCCATGTGAGGCTCTGCACTGACAGCTCAGAGCCTGGAGCCTGCTTTAGATTTGGTGTCTCCCTCTCTCTTACCCTCCCCTGCTTGTCTGCCTGTGCTCTCTCTCTCTCTCTTGCTCTCTCTCAAAAACAAATAAATAAACATTTAAAAAAATAAATAAAAATAAATACAATAAAATAAAACCTCTAATGTTTCCCTGTTGTCTTTGATTTAATGTTCAACGCTAGACAAATGGAAAGCAACTCCTAACTCTGCCCTTGACTGCTTTATAAGCAGTTTATAAGCAACTCCTAACTCTGCCCTTGACTGCTTGCGAGATTTTGGGTAAGACCCTTACACTCTCAGAACCTCAGTTTCTTCATCTATAATATGTGGGTAAAAGTACCCATCCCTAAGGGTTGTTATAAGGTTTAAGGAAGATAATGGAAGCCAATCCTTTGGCTACCCATAGTAGGCACTCAATAAAGGCATCTTTCCTTCTTCCTCAAGTCAATGTCAACCTACCCTAATCTTCACAACTTATTCTTCCCCTATTTTGCTGTTCTCCTGGCCTCTGTGTCTTTGAAGAAGCTATTTCCTCTACTTTGCCTTGGCTTCCATATTTGCCCATGGAATCTTCTATGTTCTTTAAGGGCCAATCTCACAAACTACTCCTTGATCAGTTTTGTCAAATATTGTCAGTGGCATGCCAAGAGGAGGTGAGAGAATGCTGTTAACACTGTACAATTGCCAGGTCATAGTGATAATAATAAAAAGCACACTGACTTTTCAGTTTTGCTTTTTTTTTTTTTAAGTAGGCTCCACAACCTATGTGGGGCTTGAACTCACAACCCTGAGATCAAGAGTCAGATGTTCTACTGACTGAGCCCCCCAGGTGCCCCAAACTGACTTTTAATTTTAAGCCACTGTTATCTAGCAATCTCTCCCTTCTCTGAATTCCAAAAACTATATAGCATAATTTTTAAGGTGTTTCATATACTATTTACTATAACTCAATACTACTTACAGTTGACCCTTGAACAACACAGGGGTTGGAAGTGCCATCCCCCAGCACAGTCAAAAATCTGTGTATAGATTTTGACTCCCCCAAAACTTAACTACTATTTGTCTACTGTTGAGCAGAAGGCTTATATATAATATAAACAGTCAATTAACACATTTTTATATGTTATATGTATAATAGACTGTATCATTATAATAAAGTAAGCTAGAGAAGAAAAATGTTACTTAAAAAATCATAAGGAAGAGAAGATACATTTACAGTACTCTACCGTGTTTATCCAAAAAAAATCCACGTATAAGTGAGCCCACGCAACTCAAACTCATGTTGTTGACGCATCAACTGTATAAGTATAGTTATTTCTGCTCATGTTTTCTATCCTTTATTAAATTGCAAACTTTTTGAGTACAAGTATCATAGCAAATATGTCTCCGTTTCCCCTTTATAATAACCAAACACCACAGAACAATAGCTGTTCTGAATAAATGAAGAGCTTAATACAAACTCTACAAACTATGTCAACATGGAACAAATCCGGCATCCTGAAATCAAGATTCTTTTTTTTAAGTAGGCTCCAGGCCCAGCGCAGAGCCCAATGCAGGGCTTAAACTCACAACCCTGAGATCAAGACCTGAACTGAGATCAAGAGTCCGTTGCTTAACTGACTGAGCCACCCAGCACCCCCAAGATTCTTTTTTAACATTTTATTGAGTGAGCACTGACTATGTACTATGCAATGTCTTAGTGCTTCATATGCATTATTCACTCATTATAAAAATGTATGAAGTCCCTACAATATGCTAGGCAGTGTGCTAAGAACCCATTAGTGAACAAAAGTATTTACTTACACAACGCCTGGTGGTCACAGAGGCTAACTAATTTGCCCAGGGTTATTAAGCTAGTAACTGGTGGAACCTCAACTTGAAACTGGGTCTTCCCCTAGAAATCATGTTCTTAACCACTATATACATATGTGTGCGTGCGTGTGTGTGTGTGTGTGTATTTCCTCTGGTGTAAGCTATAGGCAAGTCACAGTGAGATTGGCGAATGCTCAGTCTGACCACACTGTCTTACATAAGCAGTGATGAAATCCTCCTTGAGGATAGGGGTCATGTTTTCATAAATCCCAAAGGTCTCAGATTTTAATACCAAATCCATAGCAGCTCCTGATGATTATTCAGTAAATGCTTTCTGGCCAACTGCCTTGATACCTATACAATCCATTGAATTTTTTTATAATATGGGAATTAAAAAATTAATTCACCCATAAAAAAATATTTAACCACCAATAAAAACTTATTTCTCCCAATCACTGTCAATTATCAATTAAATTATATTAGCTGACGCATTATTCCATGTATCTTCTGAAAACACATATTTCACATATTTCACACTTACACATATACTCCAGACACAAAATAGCTACATTCTGTAGGACATGCAATGAAATCTTGGCGCTTCAGAAAATGACAATTTCTCTGATAACAGGAAGATACCATGAGGCCTACGAAGGCTTTTTACTAAAAGCAGAAGGACAGTGGTAGCAATGATAACACAAACCATGAAAAATAGATTAATAAGTTATTTTACCTACCCACCAGCAGAAGTTTTCAGTTGGCAATGATGATATACTGACAATGATGATATACTATTTCTACGGTCAGTTTCCTCTAAATAGACCAAGAAAAATAAAGGGGAAAATGGGGGAAATTCACTTAAGAAACAACGTTAGTATGAGCAGTATCAATAGGTATAAATAACTTGTCTGCCAACAGATTAAACCAGAATGTGATGCAGAAAGAACAAGACATAACAAATGTTTGGCAAATTCTCGAAATGAAATAAAAGTAAGAAATGTCTAAAAATAACTCAGATGAATAATATATATGCAGCAAAACACATCAGCAGTTTGTTTAGGGCTAAGATCACTGAAAAGAAGCAGGAAAATGTAAACATCAAGGAAATTAAATCACATGTCTTTCTAGGTGTGGGCTTTGGACAAACCAAAAATAGCCAACTTTTGAATATCATTTTCTTTTTTTTTAAGTGTATTTATTTTGAGAGAGAGAGAGAGATACAGAAAGAGAGAGAGAGAGAGAGCAAGCAGGGGAGGGGAAGAGAGAGAGAGAGAGAGAGAGAGAGAGAGAGAGAGAGAGAATCCCAAGCTGTCTCCTCACTGTCAGTGTGAAGCCTCCCACAAACCGTGAGATCGTGAGCTGAAATCAAGAGGGGGATGCTCAACCGACTGAGCCACCCAGGCACCCTTGAGCATCATTTTCTGATGAGTTTGGGAAATGAAGACATTATTAGAAGACAGAGGGGAGACTAGGGAGTAAGTCAGTCCCAAACAGTAGAGGTTTTGCTGTTGTTGTTGTTTACTTATTAGTTTGTCTAAGTGGTATGGCTCTATGATGGGCTGGTTTCCCCGTGGGAATTCCTAAAGGCAGCCCAAAACACCCTTGGGCTCACATCATAGCCTCTCTTGTGCATAGCCCATTTACATCTTCTTCAGGCAATAACGTGGTCAAATTTAGAAGCCTGTTGTTTGAGATCAGCTTCTCATCCTCAGTACTATGACAATTTAGGGACAGATAACTCCTGCCGTGGGGCTGTCCCTATGCATTGTAGAGTGTTTAGCGGCATATCTGGCCTCTACCCACTAGATGCCAGTAGCAACCCCCATTCCCAGCTGTGACAACCAAAAATATCTCTAGATCCAAAATCTATAAAGAACTTATCAAACTCAACACCCAAAAAACAAATAATCCAGTGAAGAAATGGGCAAAAGACATGAATAGACACTTCTCCAAAGAAGACATCCAGATGGCCAACCAACACGTGAAAAAAATGCTCAACATCACTCATCATCAGGGAAACACAAATCAAAACCACAATGAGATACCACCTTACACCTGTCAGAATGGCTAACATTAACAACTCAGGCAACAACAGATGTTGGCGAGGATGCAGAGAAAGAGGATCTCTTTTGCATTGTTGGTGGGAATGCAAGCTGGTGCAGCCACTCTGGAAAACAGTATGGAGGATCCTCAAAAAACTAAAAATAGAACTACCCTACGACCCAGCAATTGCACTACTAGGTATTTATCCAAGTATTTATTTATGTGTCAGAAGGGACACAAGCACCCCAATGTTTATAGCAGCACTATCAACAATAGCCAAAGTATGGAAGGAGTTCAAATGTCCATCGATGGATGAATAAAGAAGATGTGGTATACACACACACACACACACACACAATGGAGTATTACTGGGCAATCAAAAAGAATGAAATCTTGCCATTTGCAACTACGTGGATGGAACTGAAGGGTATTATGCTAAGTGAAATTAGTCAGTCAGAGAAAGACAAATATCATATGACTTCACCCATAGGAGGACTTTAAGAGATAAAACAGATGAACATAAGGGAAGGGAAACAAAAGGGGGACAAAACATAAGAGACTCGTAAATATGGGGAACAAACAGAAGGTTACTAGAGGGGGTGTGGGAGGGGGGATGGGCTAAATGGGTAAGGGGCACTAAGGAATCTACTCCTGAAATAATTGTTGCACTATATGCTAAATAATTTGGATGTAAATTTTAGAAAATAAACTTAAAAAATAAATAAATATCTCTAGATATTGTCTGATGTCCCTAGAAGGGGCAAAATCACCCCCAGTTGAGAACCCCTGGTTTAGAGAATGAGTAGATGACCATCCAGCCCAACTTCGTACCATATAGATGAGGGAAGCAGAGTCCAAGCACACTGAACACCTTGCTCAAATGTACACAGCTGGTTAATGGCAGATCTCAGCCAGGACCTCCAGATTATCACCTTCAATACCTCCACTATACTCCAACTTTAGTCATTTGCATGCCACTGTGATTTCACCATACCCATTGCCACCTATATTATAATTTCCTAAATTTGAGTTGGCTTGTTTTTTAACTTAACACATTTATTTTAAAAGGAAATAGGCATGTGAGGGGAAAAAAAAACAAACATTAAAGTTAAGAAAGATCATGGTGTCAGAGGGAAAGATCTGTGCTCAGTTATTTTACACATTTGTTTCTTTATCAAGCACCCACATCGTGCCTACCCTGTGCCTGGCGCCATTTTAAGTGCTTTCCATGTATGAAATCTTTTTGTCTTAATAACAACCTTATTAGGTAAGTATGATTACCCTTATTTTATAAATGAGGATGCTGATCTAGGTCCCAGATCACCCAACTCATAAGTGGCAGAAGTGGCATTCCAGTCCAGGAAGTCTAGCTCAGAATTCCATGTTCTTAATCAGTAAGAGGAAAAGTTGGAAACATCTGGTGAGAAAGGAGAGATGGGTTTGGGACTGAAAACAACAGTAGCCAGAAAATAATGGGGAGAGGTACAAAGGCAGGGGACCCAAGGAGCTAGACAAACCCTTGGGAGAGGAGAACTCGCACCTGGAAAAGTGGGCAGGAATGGTGGGAAGGGGCAAAAGCTGTGGGGAGAGGGCATCAGAGCAGGGGCAAGATGAGACTTCAAATAAGTAGAGTAGCAGGCACTGAGAGAAACAAGCTGTTTGGCAGGGTGGGAAAATGGGGAGGCTGGAAGTGGAAATTCAGGCAGAATGTTAATCTGGAGAAAAGGTGAAAGGAAGGATGGGCTGGGGATCCAGGTCCAGGAGAGGACCCTGGGAGGAGTAAGAGGAAAGATGTAAGGAGGCTGTCAAGGTGAGAACCTAGAGATGGGAGGGATGGCTGGGGTCTAGGTGGGGCTTGGAAGGGGTCCCAGCCGGGCAAGCTGAGGCACCGTAGTGGGGAGCAGAGAAAGCACACTCCCACACCAGGCAAAGCCGACACTGGTAAACGCCAGCCACTGAAGTTAATGTTTTACCCTTAAAAATCAAGTTGAGAATCACTAGGGGTGTACACACCACATTTTGCAAAATGTTGAACCGATTCATCTCCAAAAAATATAAAAAGCTTTTGGGTAACATTTGAGGAATTTTTGAGACTTTTATGTTCCCACGACTAGTTCATAAATAAAATATACAACTTAAAAAGCGCACACACTCTTGTAATTGCTGAATGAAAATACCAAGCACAGAACTGCTTTATCACATGTTTTGCCAGTTCTTCATGTTTCTTCAACACTTGACTTTTCAAAAACAAATTTTCTGGAAAATGTTTTGTCTTTTACACTTTCTAGTTTTTGCTGGATCAAGATATTAATAAAAATAAACAACTTGGGGGAAATTTGGTGAGTGTTGGCATATTTGTAAATATCAGGATCTTTAAAGAAAGACAGTTTCATGGTTTGCCCTTAGTTGCCTTAGGGCAGTGCAAGAGCCCTGCATGTAATGGCTCTTATGCACAAATCCATTTATGGGAAGTTAAGATGGGTCGTACCCAAGTTCAACCAGAATATTGAGGTACCAAAAGCAACGCTGATGCAAATATATTTAAGGGAATATATAAATGATAAAAAATGTAAAATGAGGCATAGTAACTAAGGGGAAGCACTTTAGGGTCAGACAGGTCTAAACCACTAGCATTACAGTATTATGTAGTAGTATTTATTGGTGTTAAATACTAGCATTATGAAGTTAGTGTGAGGATTAAATCAGATGTCATATAAAGGATGTAAGGAATGTAATGCTAAATATATTTGGGACACTATTCTAGTATGAAGCAGAATAAACTAAATAATAAGCTTCTTAGAAGCCTGAGAGTTTTCATAACTTTGCTTTGAGGAGTTTTGATTCCTGGCACTAATTTCCATGTAGGCAGGTGCTTGTTCATTCTTCTAGGTCAAGGCTGACCTAAGGGATTTTGAATAGCTCTAAATCAACAGCTCTCAGAGTGTGATTCACTAACTCCAGAAAGTCCCAAAGACCCTTTCAGGGAATCTGTGTAATAAATTTTCATATTTTTATGATTTCAAAATTTCCTGTTTTCATAATAATTGCAATGACAGTATGTCTAACTTTGTTGATAATAGCAAAATTAATTTCTTAATAATACTAATTGTCTAATAACTATTTTTGTTTCTCACTATGACATTTGCACTGCTGGTGCAAAAGCATTAGTGGGGAACACTATTGATACCTTAGCATGAATCAACACAGTGGTACCAAAGTTTACTGTTATCAGGGTGCCTGGCTGGCTCAGTTGGTAGAGCATGCGACTCTTGATCTCAGGGTCATGAGTTCAAGCCCTACATTGGGCATGAAGCCTAGTTAAAAAAAAAAAAAGTTTACTGTTATTCTTCATTACCATGTGCTCACAGGAAAACAAAAACACAAACAAAAAAACACACACCTAGTTTCACTTAGGAACGTTCTGATGAAGCAGTACTTTTATTAAATCCTGACCCTTGAGTATAAACTCTTTTTAGTATATGTTCTACCAAAGTAAGCATGTACACATTTTTTAAAATATTCCATGTCATGAAATGGGAAGTACCCATAAAGCACTCTGCTGCATACCTAAGTACAATGGTTGTCTTGAGATAAAGCACTTGTACTACCAGTTGAGTTATGAGCTGAACTAGCCATATTTGTCGTGAAACACGTTTTTCACTTAAATGGATGACTGACAAATTGTGGTATTTAGGTGTGCGTATCTGGCAAATGTTTTCTCAAAAATTCATGAAGCAAGTCTGTTACTTTAAGGAAAATAATTGATAATACTGTTAGCAATAATGAGATTGGAACTATTAAGTGGAAATTAGAATTTTGAAAACCTCATATCCACCTCTGTGAGCTTGATAATTTGTTGATGCTTAAAGACTTTTCTGATGAGATCAGTGATTATATTAATGACTGTGATTTTTAAAATATAGTATAATGACATATTACAATATTTGGAAGATCTGTATAACTCAGTGAACCGATATTTTCCAAATGACCAATATATGCTATTATAGAATCAATCATACATGGGTATAAGATACATTCAAAATGAAAGATAGATCAATGCATTTCCTTGATGTGGTTTTAGATTCCACATTGCAACTAACCTTTAAGAAGCTATTACTTGTTGGGGCGCCTGGGTGGCTTGGTCAGTTAAACCTCTGACTTCGGCTCAGGTCATGATCTCACAGCTCCAGCATCAGGCTCTGTTCTGACAGACAGATTCTGTGTCTCCTTCTCTCTCTGTCCCTCCCTGGCTTGTGCTCTATCTCTCTCTTTCAAAAATAAATAATAAACATTAAAAAATAAAGAAATGGCACCAAAACAGACACATAGACCAATGGAATAGAATAGAAACCCCAGAACTAGACCCACAAACGTATGGCCAACTCATCTTTGACAAAGCAGGAAAGAACATCCAATGGAAAAAAGACAGCCTTTTTAATAAATGGTGCTGGGAGAACTGGACAGCAACATGCAGAAGGTTGAAACTAGACCACTTTCTCACACCATTCACAAAAATAAACTCAAAATGGATAAAGGACCTAAATGTGAGACAGGAAACCATCAAAACCTTAGAGGAGAAAACAGGAAAAGACCTCTCTAACCTCAGCCGTAGCAATCTCTTACTCGACACATCCCCAAAGGCAAGGGAATTAAAAGCAAAAGTGAATTACTGGGACCTTATGAAGATAAAAAGCTTCTGCACAGCAAAGGAAACAACCAACAAAACTAAAAGGCAACCAACGGAATGGGAAAAGATATTCGCAAATGACATATCGGACAAAGGGCTAGTATCCAAAATCTATAAAGAGCTCACCAAACTCCACACCCGAAAAACAAATAACCCAGTGAAGAAATGGGCAGAAAACATGAATAGACACTTCTCTAAAGAAGACATCCGGATGGCCAACAGGCACATGAAAAGATATTCAGCGTCGCTCCTTATCAGGGAAATACAAATCAAAACCACATTCAGGTATCACCTCACGCCAGTCAGAGTGGCCAAAATGAACAAATCAGGAGACTATAGTTGCTGGAGAGGATGTGGAGAAACGGGAACCCTCTTGCACTGTTGGTGGGAATGCAAATTGGTGCAGCCGCTCTGGAAAGCAGTGTGGAGGTTCCTCAGAAAATTAAAAATAGACCTACCCTATGACCCAGCAATAGCACTGCTAGGAATTTATCCAAGGGATACAGGAGCACTGATGCATAGGGCCACTTGTACCCCAATGTTCATAGCAGCACTCTCAACAATAGCCAAATTATGGAAAGAGCCTAAATGTCCATCAACTGATGAATGGATAAAGAAATTGTGGTTTATATACACAATGGAATATTATGTGGCAATGAGAAAAAATGAAATATGGCCTTTTGTAGCAACGTGGATGGAACTGGAGAGTGTGATGCTAAGTGAAATAAGCCATACAGAGAAAGACAGATACCATATGGTTTCACTCTTATGTGGATCCTGAGAAACTTAACAGGAACCCATGGGGGAGGGGAAGGAAAAAAAAAAAAAGAGGTTAGAATGGGAGAGAGCCAAAGCATAAGAGACTGTTAAAAACTGAGAACTGATGGGGGGTGGGAGGGAGGAGAGGGTGGGTGATGGGTATTGAGGAGGGCACCTTTTGGGATGAGCACTGGGTGTTGTATGGAAACCAATTTGTCAATAAATTTCAGAAAAAAAAATAAAGAAAGAAAAAGAAAATTATAATTATTGACATACATTAAAAAAATAAGCTATCACTTGTCGAGTTTTGGTGTAATATTAAAAAAAAATATCCCAGTGATCTATAAGAGCTATTAAAGTATTCCTTCTTTTCCCAACTATATCTTTGTGGAACCAGATTTTTTTCACATATTTCAATCTAAACAAAATGTCACTACACTGAAAGGAGAAGCAGACATAAAAATCCAGCTTTCTATTATTAAGTCAAACATTAAAGATATTAGTAAAAAAGAGAAATAATGCCATTCTTCTCATTTTTTAAATTTGGGAATATATATCTATTTTTCATAAAATACATTATATTAACATGTAACAAATTTATTCTACGTATTTTTAAATTTTTGAAAAACTTTTATTTTAGAGAGAGAGAGAGAACATGAGCAGGAGAGAAGGGCAGAGGGAGAGAGAGAGAATCTTAAGCAGACTTCCTGCTCCACATAGAGCTCTACACAGGGCTCAATCCCACAGACCTAGGATCATGATCTGAGCCAAAATCAAGAGTCGGATGCTCAACCAACTAAGCCACCCAAACACCTAAGTATTTTTTAATAAATTTAAATTTTCTCATTTAAATTTTTACTATGTAAGTAAATATATATCAAAACCTATATAAAGCTTTTTGAGATCTTCAATAATTTTTAAGAGTGTAAAGAGGTCGTGAGACCAAAAACTGTAGGAACCACTATTCTAAATAGTTCTCCAAACTTGAGCTGGTCTCCTTTGTTTATTGAAAGACAGTGCTTAGGACAAAACTACAATAGAAAATCATCACCTTCTAGTTCATTTAGAACATTGTTTAGGAGAATCTTCAGGAGCTAGAGTTAGTTATAATTTGTCCTCACAGTAACAGGTAAGTCTAATAGAGTAGGGCCATTGAGTTCAAGAAAGGCAAGTCAGAGACCTTTCAGGAAAGAGAGGCTGCCAACTCTGCATCAAGGAAAAATAAAGAGTTGACCTCACCTCCCTTTTTTTGTACACCTATATGCCTACATGCTATTATCAACAATGTAGATATTAAAGTTATATGCTTCATTAAAAGCGTTCAAAAGATTTTCCCCCCTCTGAAACTCCTTTTGATTAGGAATCCTGTTTGCTCTTGATATGTGTGTCTCTATAAATAAATTAGGGAGAAACTTGTCCTTTTGTAATTAAAAAGATAAAAGAATTGCAGTTGGGTCTCACCAGGGGCCCACAATTTCTGCTCAAGAGGGCATAATAAAAAGTGTTACAACTGGGATGCCTGGGCGGCTCAGTGGGCTGAGCATCCGACTCTTGATTTCAGTTCAAGTCATGATGCCATGGTTGGTGGGGTCGATGACATGCATCGGGTCTACACTGGCAGTGGGGGAGCCTCCTTGGGATTCTCCCTCTGCCTTTCTCTCAAAATAAATAAATAAACTTAAAAAAAAAAGTATTAGAAGAGTCCACTGCTGCTGGACTGGTACCATGATCAACTTCCTAAATTTAGCTCTAAGATCAATGTGGGAATCCCTCAGTTGTCTGCCTCCTTTTCAATCAACAAGCAAACAAAGCCAGACTTGAGGCTCAGTCTGAGAGTAGAAAGTCATGTATATGCCTGAATATTGATGAGCTCTGAAGTTAATAAAGAATAAAAACCAGGAGAATCCATTTGACCCATTTCAGCCTCTTGGTGTCCTGAAATTTCCGTCTCACTGTGATGAAAAGAATCAAGGTATGATCTAACTCAAAAGAGGGTTGTTATTCAAGAGTAAAGGAAATAAATAGGGACCTAGTCTAGCTTCAGATGGGGTTTTTTTCTGAAAATAGACAAGAGCATCACCAGTGAGGTCAAAGCAAGAACTGCTTGGAGTCTCCCCGTAGGCTCTTCAATTATTGTTTTGATCATTGCAGGAAGCTTCCTGTTACCATTTTCTATATCCACCCAGGCCATCTTGGTCAAAAACTACTATTTATCTTCCTCGAGACTTCTCATGCGTGAGGAAAGTAAAGAATAATGATCTACGTGAACCCTGGAGTCAGCCTGCCAGGATGTGATCTATTGTAATGATCTAGGCAGAGAACACCTCTCGAGGTCTCAATTTCCTCCCCGTAAAATGGAAAGAGTGACAGCACTTTATAAGGTTCTTGTTAGGACTAATCTAAGATAATGCATACAAAGCATTTAGCACAAGACGCGGAACATACTAAGTACCTAATAAACAAAAGTCATTATCACGGCGATTCTTTGCTTCATATTCCCATCTGTGAGCAGTTTTTTTTCCCGTTATTTCTCAACATAACTCTTTCTTTCGGGGCTGTTGATCTCGGAGGCCTCTGGTCCTTCATATCCCTGAGTCATCATCATTAAAATGCCGGATTTCTGAAGTCATTCCTCCCCCTCCTGCTCGCTAGGGCTCCCTCTCCTGACTGCTTAGCTTTGGTGAGGGCCCAGACCTAAATTCCGTGACCACGAGTCTCTGTCGAGACTCGGCCTTGGAAGAACATCCCCAGTCCTCTTGAAGACCACCTGAGGTTCGACAAAACTGATCCCCACCAGACTCTGAGAAACGCTCCAGCCCAAGAGTGGCGCGAGCCCGGAGGCGGGGCCTCGCACGGAGGTGAGAACGAGGCCAGGGGCGGGGCTGTGCTCCGAGGTGAGCGCGAGGCCACACCCGAGGTGAGCGTGCTGTGGGCGGGGCCACATCCGATGTGGGCGCGAGGCCGGGGGCGTGGCCGCGCCGGGGAGCCGCCTGAACCATTAGGGATGCGCCAGCCGCCTCCCCAGGCGGCGCGCGCAGCCGCCCCCGGGCTTGAGGCAGCGCAGGGGTTAAGGTCGCCGGCGCCACCTGGGCGCCGCTGAGGAGACCCGCGAGCCGGCGAATCCCGCGCGGGCGCGGCGAACAGGTGCCCGCGCGCGTCAGGCGCCGGCAAGGGGCGGGGAGAGGGGGCGCGGCCGGAAGCCCGGGGCGGGGTGCGGCCGGCCCGGTGAGCGGGAGGAGCCGAGGGAGGCAGGAAGGAGTTCGCCCGGCTGCGCCGCTCGCGATGTGGAGCCGCCGCCTCGGCGCCTGCAGCAGCCGCCGCCGCCGCCGCTGCTGCTGGGGCTGCCGCCGAGCCGAGGGACATGGAGCGCGGCTGCAGAGAGCGGCCGCCGGCAGCAGCAGCAGCGAGCGTCGCAGCGACAGCGGAGCGCAGCCCGCCCGGTGAGGCGCTGCCCGGCCGGCGGCGGCAGCGGCAGCAGCAGCAGCAGCAACAGGGCGGCTGAAAACTCGGCGGCGGCGTTCCTCGCAACCTCCCCTCTCGCTTCGCCGCCCCCCGGTCTTCCCTTCCTCAGCCTTTCCCTTTCCCACCCCCTCCTCCTCCCTAGCGCGAGCCGAGCAGCTGAGCCCCGGGGGCGGCGGCGGCGGGGGGGGGGGGGCGCGTGCCGCCGGCGCGGGGGAGGGGCGGGCCGGCGCGCGCCGCGCCCAGGGCTCGCGGGGACCCGAGGGGCGCGTGCCGCGGCGCGGGGCGAGGCGCGGGGCGCTGGGCGGCGCGGCGGGGCCCCTCCCCCCTGCAGCCTGGCGCGCGCCGGCCGGGCCGCACCGCTGCGGGCTCCGCGCGCGCGGGCCATGTCCGCCTTCTGCCTGGGCTTGGCCGGCCGCGCTTCAGCACCCGCGGAGCCGGACAGCGCCTGCTGCATGGAGCTGCCCGCAGCGGCCGCGGACGCAGTCGGGAGTCCAGCCGCCGCCGCCCTCATCTCCTTCTCCGGGGGCTCCGGGGAGCTGGAACTGGCGTTAGAGGAGGAGCTGGCGCTGCTGGCGGCCGGGGAACGGCCGTCCGACCCCGGGGAGCATTCTCAGGCCGAGGCCGGGCCTCCGGCCGAGGGGTCCGGACTGCAGCCGCCGCCCGCCCAGGATCCCGAACTGCTGTCGGTGATCCGGCAGAAAGAGAAGGATCTGGTGTTGGCGGCCCGGCTGGGCAAGGCGCTGCTCGAGAGGAACCAGGACATGAGCCGGCAGTACGAGCAGATGCACAAGGAGCTGACAGACAAGCTGGAGGTGAGGACGTCCCTCGTGGGATGGGTGGGAAGCAGGGAGAGCCCTTTCGGCCTTGGGCAGCTTCAGCTTCGGGAGCCACCCACCCTACTCCTTCCTTACTCACCCTGCCTTAACAGAAAACCACCTGGAGGGAGGGGTCGGGTGGAGGGTTTCGAATTATCAGACCAGGGCAACATTGAATCCACCTGACTTCAGCAAATGGGTCCACGCACCGCCCCAGCCCCGCTGTGGGCCATTCTATATATGTACTGTACACAGCGTCTAAAATAGAGCTTACAGTATGACTAATTTATACAGCGCTGAGGTGATGTCTGCACACAGAGAAATGAGAAAGTCGGGAAGCATTTAAAATATGCTCCAGGTTTTCAGAGTAGTTAATCTCTAATCAGGGTGTTAGCCTTAAAGCCTTCCAGTTTTGGCGTTAAGGCCTCCAGATGCCCTTGTCTTAACTTCCCGGCAGCTCAGAGTTGTGGGAAACAAGTGCCCCTCAAGGAGCTTTATATAGCCTTCAAATACTCAGGGATTAGGAAATGTGGTTCCATTGCAGAAATCAGGCAAGCCTGGGCTCGGCATGTGACTGTTGGTAGTGGATTTAATTTGGACCTCGGCATTTATGTGTATTCTGTATTTAAACAGTACGCTTTTTTTTTTTTTTTTTTTTTTTTTTTGGTCTTCTGGGCCTCATTCATGCGATTCGGTGGCCAAATGCAACCCATGAGAACCATGTTACTTTAACTATTATAAATACTTCTTAAAGTGTGTAAGATTTCTGCCAGTTTTCTGTATCAAAGTCTTTTGGAGCTACGCCTGTTTGTTTTCTTGCCCTTTACTGGGAAAGGGCCTTTAAAGTGGTATGGAATGCCAGCCTTTGTAAAAATTAGAGAGCTTTTTTTAAAAAAGGGGGTGGGGCATCTGTGGCATTGGAGACTAGCTTATTTTTTTTCTGCCTGTACATTTACTGTTGTTACCCAGTTTGGTTGCAACCAGTTCTTTTTATTCTTAGTTACAAGGGAATAGTACAGTCCTGAATAAGGTCTGAAATTGACCCTAGTCTGCTTCCATATCACTGCTGCTGGTTGAACAGTCAGAATATAAGTCCAGAAACTTTTCTATAATAAGATTTAAGTGTGTGTTTGTAGTCTAGGGATGTATCAAAAGTAAATCAGGGAGAAAAAAGGAAACCAGTTGAGTGCCCTGTAGTTCAGTTGGCCTGTTAACTGGGTCTGCCAGTCGATGAACTCCTGAGATACCTCTCTGAAAAGTGGTTTGTGAAACCTATAGGTAGACTGCCAAAAAGCACCCAGTGAATTGAAGTGTTTAGTTTTCACTGGAAGTAGAGGTCTAGAAATAAAAGGGTGTTTTTTTTTAAAATGGGATTTAGTTACATGACTCTATATAGAAGTACTACTGTAGAGATTTATTCTTGTGATTTGAAATTCCTTCAGTGAGGGACTTATTGAAGAAACATTGTTATCAGTCAGTTTGATTAGTGATGGATTTCTGAGTAATCCTGAGTGTGCAGTTACACACACCCTGGGTTCCATGTGGAGCCCTTATACATTTCTTCACAAAGGAAAAAGATTTAAAAATTCTATAACAAGAAGGGTTCTATTGTGAAAGAATAAATTACCTTTGACTTTTTGCTATTGGCCAAACAGATGGTAATAAAATATTTTAAAGCTCTTAAATTAGTTTTCAAAATCATCATTCCTCTACAGGTCACCGTATTGAACTCTAGCGTATATTTTAATTTCTGGGCGCTGGTTGCACAACAGTGTGAATGTACTTAACACTAAGCTGTACACTTAAAAATGGTTGAGGTGGTGAATTTTATGTTCTATATACTTACATTTTAAAATTTTGTTTAAAAAGCCAAATATAGGGGCTCCTGGGTGGCTCAGGTCGTGATCTCGCGGTCTGTGAGTTCAAGCCCTGCGTCAGGCTCTGTGCTGACAGCTCAGAGCTGGAGCCTGCTTCGGATTCTGTGTCTCCCTCTCTCTCTCTCTGCCCCTTTCCTGCTCATGCTCTGTCTCTCTCTGTCTCAAAAATAAATGAACGTTAAAAAAATAAATAAAAATAAAAAGCCAAATATATTGATTGTTACTAAGCATGAGTATTAGAGGGTTCAGTTATACTATTTTTTTCAAGGTATATTTCAAGGAAGATTATCATGAACAATTTTTAGTTTTTTTTAAAACACATTTAAAAAGATCCCATAAAGATATTGTCATTAGTTCCTTGTTAATTCTTTTAATTCTTACTAATATGAGAGAGACAAACCTAATAGAGGGCGATTCATTTGATACCTGCAAGTGAATTTTCCTTTCAGCATAAATTTTTTAAAATATTTTTTTAAGTTGATTTTGAGAGAGAGAGAAAGAGCACAAATGGAGGAGAGGCAGAGAGAGAGGGTGAGAGAGAATCTCAAGCAGGCTCTGAGCTCTCAGCACAGAGCCCATCGTGGGGCTCAAACTCACAAACCATGAGATCATGACCTGAGCCAAGATCAGAAGTCAGATGCTCAATGACTGAGCCATCCTGGTGCCCCACCTCTATATTCTTTAAGCAGCCTAGATTTTAGCATGTCTGCTTAGGGACAAAATACTTTATAAAGTTTAACACTTCCATGCTATATTTTCAATTAAATACTTAAGGGTAGAAAACTAGCCTTTTAAAAGCATTTGTAATTTTCCACAAACTGTCAGTGGAGCAAACACATTTTCTCACAAGTTGGTTTGAAAGATTAACACTTGAGGGGACTCTGAGAGAATGTTGGTTTCACTGTTAAATAGTGAGACTGGTCTTGTTTTAATCCCCTCTGTTCCCTTATTCAAAACTGCCACCTTTCTAACCTCAGGACCAATAAGCCATTGTTAAGATTTTTTTCTGCCTATTTGTTAATATTGAATACCTTTCCAGTTCTGTGTGCCAAACCTAAGATTTTGTTTTGTCATTTAAAATATAAAGTACTTGATCTCATACTGCTCTCTTATTAAAGGCACACTCTTTAAAGTCTTTAATGGCTTAAAGATTAACATAGAATTTTTTTGGCTATATATCTCGTAGGGTTAAAATGAAGATTCAATTTAACTTAAAATACTGGAAGATTGTGGTCATTTTTTTCCACTCTTAAATTGACTATATTGTATTTTATTCATTCACTGAATTATATTTTCATATACTTAAAGTTCTAAAGTTATTTTTTTAAGATTTTATTTTTTAAAGATCTTTTTTAAAAATTTGTTTATTTATTTTGAGAGAGAGACAGCGTGAGTGGGGGAGAGGGAGAGAGAGAATCCCAAGCAGGCTCTGCACTGTCAGCACAGAGCCCAGTTCGGGGCTTGAACTCACAAACTGTGAGACATGACCTGAGCTGAAACCAAGAGTCAGATACTTAACGGGCTGAGCCACCCAGATGCCCCAAGATTTTTCAAAGTAATCTGTACATCCAACATGGGGCCCAGATTCACAACCCTGAGCCCAAGAGTCACATGCTCCACTAACTGAGCCAACCAGGCGCCCGTAAAGTTACTTTCTAAAATTTATTTTTTCTGCACCTACAGTGAGCCCTTTTGCTTTTATATCTTATATCCAGCCAGGTCCTTAGTTTTTTTTCTGGAACGTGAACTAAGACAGTAACTCAGATTTATATGCTTTTTTCTTCAGTATTTTATTTATTTAGTTTCTAAAAATACTGTTTTTAACATGCAAGATCCCCTTTTTTCCTATTCCAGCTGAGAGTGGATTATCTCTTACTGCATGCAGAGGTAGTCTTTTACCTCAACTACATTTTCCTTTTCCTTATGCAGGTCAATTCTTAGGATTCTAATACAATTTTTTTTTTTTTTAAGGGCAGAACAAATAAAATGAAAGTGATCACCTAATGAGAGTCACAAGTAGATTTGGGGTAGGCAAATCTAGAGCTCCTTATTTGCATACAGTGGTCCACTTAAAAAAAATAGTACTTTTTCTTTGTATTTTTCAAGAATCATATCCTGGACTTATGACAGTGGTGTTGCTTTTTTAGCTCTTGGTGGAAATCCATTTTCAGTAACAACCAATTTTAGATTGGTTAATGATGTTAACTTTTTATTTTTTCAGAGTTTTAAATACCTTTTTTTTTTTTTTTTTTTTTTTAAGAATGGTTTCTTCAGATGGGGCGCCTGGGTGGCTCAGTTGGTCAAGCGTCCGACTTCAGCTCAGGCAATGATCTCACGGTTCATGAGTTCGAGCCCCGAGTCAGCCTCTGTGCTGATGGCTCAGAGCCTGGAGCCTGCTTCGCATTCTGTGTCTGCCTCTCCCCCAATCACATTCTGTCTGTCTGTCTGTCTGTCTCTCCCTCAAAAATAAACAGAAAAAAATTTTAAAAATGGTTTCAGATTTACAGAAAAAATGGAAAGATGGTACAGAACATTTGCATATGTTCTGCACTCAATTTCCTCTGTTATTAACATCTTACATTATCATGGTATACTTGCCATGATTAAAAATCCATTACTGATACACTGTTAACTACACTCCTTAGTTTATTCAGATTTCCTTAGCCTTTATGTACTGTGTTTTTCTGTTCCAAGATTGCAACCTGGATACATTACATTCAGTTTTCCTATCTTCTTAGTCTCCTCTTTGCTGTAGTACTTTTTTTTATGTTTGTTTATTTATTTATTTTGAGAGAGAGTGAGAGAGCGTGTGCTTGAGCTCAAGGGAGAGGCAGAGAGAGAGGGAGAGAAGAATCCCACTCAGGCTCCATACTATCAAGCCCAGAGCCCGATGCGGGCTCAATCTCACGAACCGTGAGATTATGACCTGAGCTGAAATCAAGAGTCGGATGCTTAACTGCGCCACCCAGGTGCCCATGCTGTGGCACTTTTTTAGACTTAACTTGTTTATGATGACCTTAACAGTTTTGATGGTAACTTTTCTTCTTTTGTTTATTGAGGTATAATCGACATTATTAGTTTCAGGTGTAGATATTAACTTTAACACAGGAATAACACATAATATCTAAAATGGCATATAACATAACGTATAATCCCTGACCTCCATACTTCCTAATATGCTGCCTAGAGTTTACTGGTTAATTTAACACTTAATGAAAATACAAATCTAGGAAACCTTTCTTTTCTGTTATTAGACAAAAGGCTAAATTCTTTCTGTACATTAATAGGAAAGTCTTGACTGCTTTTTTTCAGTGTTGGGAAACCTGAATTAGGAAGTTTGTCACATGACCAGAAAAATATAAGGACAGAATAAACTAATCAGCACCACCTGTCGCAACCCCTCCCCCAACTCCAAGTGGATTGGATTGTTTTAGTTGCTTAGTTGGGCTGTTCACTAACAGCTGTTTGCTGAATATTTTTAAGTCTCTCTGTTCTTTTAGAACACAAGCCTAATTTATCTGGCCTCTCAGTAACACTGTGATTACTGAGTTCTTGCTGTTGCCTTCTGCTCAATCTTTTTCATTTTGGAAAAACTGAATAAAACCAAGTATCACAATTTTAGGACGGCAATTAGCATTTGTTTCTGCATTTCATCTTTTTGAAGTCTCTACAGTGACTAAAACATTCTCATTTTTGGAGTTTAGCAATATGAGGAAAGCACAGAGCAGAAAGTTCTCAGGCTGATGAGTAGAAGTCCCTCCCTTATTCTTCCTTTCCTTGTGTGCTCCAAGCCGAGGTTCTATAAAGTCTAACTATAATGTGACTTCTTCAACAAATATACTAGAGTGACTATATCCGAGTGAGTTGTTTCCCAGAGTGATCGACCTGGAGGACCATACATTTATTTCAGTAAAAACTGCCTTTGCTAATGTGATCAGAATTTTCATTTTGGATTGCTGATTTTATCTTTTGGCACGTTATTTTGACTGCTGTGTCATGGTAAATTTACATCTTTTAGGGATAAATTTGACTTTCAGAAGTGTTAACAAGTCAGCAAAAAAGGGAATAAGATGTCAGGGTGAAATGGGGTAATCTCTTTTTTAGACACATCTTAAATGTGAAGTAATGTGACTGATTTTCATTTTCTTGTGCAACTATACAGTGGCCCTTAACACTCTCCAAAAGAATTACTCCAAAAAATATTCACAAAGTGAGAACTTGGATAGAATAAGAGTGTAGAAGAGATGACCAAGTCCTCTGAAGAAGATTCATATGCTCATCGTAGCTTGTAGAAACATTCTCAGTGCTTGATATCAACCTTCAGTGCATCAGAATTTCCTGTAGAGCCAAGATAGATAGATGAGTAGACAGATGCATGCCTAGGCTTCATCCCATTCTTAACTAATCACAATCTTTGGGATTGAGGTCCAGGTGGGTATATTTTCAACAATTATATCAGAGCTTTTCTGAGAGCCGTCCCCTCCCCCCCAAATTGACCATTGCTTTAACTTCTAGTTAATGTATTCCTTGGGGTGTAGACTTTGCTATTTCGTACATAATATGATTTTTAAGTAGAACATACTTGCCTCTGTTAAGAGACATGCGTCTTATCTCACAGAAACAAAGAGGGGTGCCTGGCTGGCTCAGGTGGAAGGGCATGCGACTCTCAATCCAGGGTTGTGAGTTCAAGACCTACATGGGATATAGAGATTACTTAAATAAATAAAACTTAAAAAAAAAAACCCAAAAAACAAAAGGGTATTCTTATTTCCTTCAAAAGAATCCTTTTTTATTGAGCTGCTGCTTCAAGCCATCTGTACTTTGCATACCATTTGTTACACACAATTTATTTTTTTTAAGTTTATTTATTTTGGGGGAGAGAGAGAGAGAGAGAGAGAGAGAGAGAGCGAGCGTGCGCACATGAGAGAGAGAGGGAAAGAGAATCCCAGGCAGGCTTTGTGCTGTGACTGTGGAGCCTGATTAGGGCTCAAACTCATGAACCATGAGATGATGAACTGAGTGGAAATCAAGAGTCAGATGCTTAACCGACTGAGCCACCCAGGCACCCCACAACTTACTACTTTTATCAGTCTCTCCCACTAGAATGAAAGCTCCATAAAGGCAAGGACCATGTCTGTTTTACTTTGCACTATGTCTGCAGCATGGTGGCTGACCCATCGCAGGTACTCCTCAAGAATAAATGAGTGGATCAGAAATAAATGTGCAAAGCTGATAAGCCATGATTTAAAGTAGACCTGAAGCTGAACTTGCTTGATATCCAAATATAATTCTATATATCACAACAAGTATTTATTGAATTGTGATTTGGAGTGCTAAACAGAGTCAGATGACTTAAACACAAATCCCAGCTCTGCCATTTACTAGTTTGACCTTGAGCTTGTTACTTGACCTCTTATTGTAGGTTACCTCATTTGTAAGAAAAGATGGTTAATCTGAAGGATCCCTAGAGTTCTTTCTGTCCCTGAAAATTCTTTGATTCTAAGTGTCTGGTATTATGCCAGGCATGATAGCTGATTCCAAAAGAAGCCTTCTTAAGGACTTGTGTTAAGTTGTTTAAATGTATAGTTTACTAGTTAATTAGATGACTAGGGCTGAATTTCAAGTGAATTCCTGAGTCTATAGTCCCATCCATAGTCCCATGCCCAACGACAAGAATAAACACAGTAATATTAAGTGTTTTTAATAAGAACAGCATGCTAACTCCTTCCTACTCTGTAAGAAGGGAGTGTTTTTGTAGCTGTGAAATAGACAACTTTTCCCATGTGGCAGAGTGTTTTGTTGTGCTGACTGGGAAGAAGAAAAGTTAGGAGAGTGTGAAAAGAGAAAAAAAGCAAAGGCTGTACATTTTTAACAGTTTTTAAATCCTCTTCACTTCTCTCCCAGCACTTAGAACAAGAGAAACACGAACTAAGAAGACGATTTGAGAACCGAGAAGGGGAATGGGAAGGGCGCGTGTCAGAGCTGGAGAGTGATGTGAAACAACTTCAGGATGAGTTGGAGAGGCAGCAGGTTCATCTACGGGAAGCAGATCGAGAAAAAACACGGGCTGTCCAGGAATTATCAGAACAGAACCAGAGGTTATTGGATCAACTCAGCAGGGTAAGCCACAAGTTAAGAATTTATGGTATAAAATACTGAAAGTTGAAACCAAAGCTGCTGTACGATGTTGTTCATACATATGGTAAGAGTAAGTTTTTGTTGCCATTGGTGTTGATATCAACAAGTTGAATAATTTTCACCTATGGGAACGTCAGCTGTGTGAACTAGGAGTCAGGAACCAAAACCCTTACCTCTCATTAATCAGCTAAGAGACTTTGACAATCACTTAACTTGGGAGATTTTTCGTTTTTAAAATGAAAAGAGGTTTGCCTAATGATTTCTGACGTTTGGTATAGCTCTAAAAGTCTGTGATTCCTTTACCTAGAAAAAGTCTGTCATGGATGAAATTATGTTAATGAATTTGGTTCAGATATTAAATGGTGCCATCTTTAAACTGAAAAGCTTGGGGAAAATTAGAGCAAATGATTTTCAATGATGAAATGTGAATGTACATTTCTTCATATTATTTGAATATGAGAGGAGAAGTATATGTGTATCTGTATTTAAAATTTGTTCTTTTATATCCTAGTAAGTAAAAAATTCTCGTGCCTTTATAGAATGGTGTTATGGAAGTATTAATTAACCAGGGTCAAGACTGAAATCATTGCAAAGAGGGAGTTTGAGGGCTGAATAGGTCCAAATCTAATTTATATACAGAACATACCTTTTTTACAAATGCAGGAATGTTATTAATGCCCTGGTCTCTAAATCCACCTACTTTTAAAAATTAAGAGTGGGATTTACTGTGGTACTTCAGTCCTTCTTATGTGTTGAAAATAAAACTATTAACTCTTTAGTTATCAGAAGAAGAAAGAACTTCTAGTCTGATCTCATTGTGTAGGTCATGCTTTGATCTTTGGAAAAGGCTTAGCTAGAGCAGTACATGGAAAATTCTTGGCATTTCTACTAATTCGATGGGTAACACCGTATGAAGTCATTTAGTTTGTCATAGTTGGTTCCCATGGATACTCTGAGACGGGTCAAAACCTTCATGCCTCACTAGGAAATGTGAGGTAAATTCCACAACTAGGGAAAGATACAAGAAGGAGAGGCAGAGGAGAGAATGGAAGTAGGGAGGAAGGAGAGGGAGACAGGAAGGTAGAAAGGGGAAAAAGAGATACCTAATAACTTGGAAAGTAGCTAGTTGCAGGAAATATTGACACGTGTGAAAGGTAAGAACCCACATGATAGGCAGAACTAAAGGTCTTGCCTTCCCATCTAGGAGATTAAATCAGTATTTGATTGACTGGAAAGAAAGAGTTGGACAGTTCTTCAAGAAGTCACTTCAAGGCCAGTTTAGTAACAGCATTTCTGACTCTGTTCTAAAACCTTTTGCAACAACTGAGAAGGGAATCTCTATCCTTGTAAGATTTTTAAGATTTTGAGTGTTCATTATTCATGAAAGATTAAGTTAACTGGACAGGCCTAGCCAGATTTATTTATTTATTCAACATTTATTTAATACTTATTTTGAGTGACTTCATGAAATCGAGCCCTGCATCAGGCTCTGTGCTGACAGTGACGAGCCTGCTTGGTATTCTCTCTCTCTCCCTCTCTCTCTCTGTTCCCTGCCCCCCACCAAAACATAAAATAAATAAACATTAATACTTATTCTGAGCAAGTGTTTCTTACGGAAACCTATGAAAGGAATACAGCAAACCAAAACAATTAAAGGGGAAATTATCTCTTGGGAGTAAGTTCATGTTATAAAATAACATGAGCAGAAACGAGTCAATTCTGCTTTCTGATCTGGTGAAAGATAGGTGGCCAAGAGAGATGAAGGAAGAAAGCAAATATTAAACACCATGTAGCAAAAGAGCAGTGACCTTGGAATTTAGATGCATGTTGAATCTTGACCCTGCTTCTCATTGACTGGTTCACCTTGTTTTTGCCTCGCTTTTCTAATCTTTAAAATGGGGATAAAAATCTATACCTTATGCAAGTACTTTTGAAATGAAAATGAGGTAATGTGCCCGTGTTATGCTGCAGTATATGAACGTAAGGATTTCAGTGTTAATGGTTGTTTTAATAAAGCAGTATATTTATAGTTGGGGTTCCTTTGCCTAGTTTCTCTGTAGAAAATCCTGATAAGCTGTTCCCAAAAGGATATAGGGGGATAACATTTCCACTAGATCTAGATTCTTGTTATCCTCTCTGGCCTTGAATGTAGGCCCTTGGTGAGTTGTGTGGCTTTTTTTCCCTTTCTCTTTTTAAGCAGGACAAGCCCCTGGGGTTTTCCATCAACAGCCATTTTAGATTGTATTTTATTATCATTTTATTAACTGGGTATTCAGGAACCAAAGGAGTTGAGTGCTTTGAAGTGAATTAAGATTCTCATGGGACAAGATAACAACCAGCAGAGGTAGTAGAAGCCTTGCTTTTCTTGTGATGTCTATAACATGTCTTTATAAGCATGAAATGTATAATATTTAAAACTTAGTACAATACTTCTGTGATACTTTTGTCTGAAGTATTTTTTAAAGTTTATTTATTTATTTATTTAGTAATTTCTACACTCAGCATGGGGCTCGAACTCACAGCCCCCAGACCAGGAGCTGCATGTTCTGACTGAGTCAGCCAGGCACCTCTGAAATATTAAAAAAAAAATTTTTTTTTTCAACGTTTATTTATTTTTGGGACAGAGAGAGACAGAGCATGAACGGGGGAGGGGCAGAGAGAGAGGGAGACACAGAATCGGAAACAGGCTCCAGGCTCTGAGCCGTCAGCCCAGAGCCCGACGCGGGGCTCGAACTCACGGACCGCGAGATCGTGACCTGGCTGAAGTCGGACGCCTAACCGACTGCGCCACCCAGGCGCCCCACCTCTGAAATATTTTTAAGTATATTTCTTTTGCTGCCACAGACTCCCAGGTTGTTATATATATTTTTTAATTATTTATTTATTTTTTAAGTTTGTTTATTTATTTTGACAGAGTTCGAACAGGGGAGGGGCTGAGAGAGAGGGAGAGAGAGAGAATTGCAAGCAGGCTTTGTAACTGTCAGTACAGAGTCTGACCCAGGGCTTGAACTCACAAGCTATGAGATCATGACCTGAGTTGAAATCGAGAGTTGGACGCTTAACCAATTAAGCCACCCAGGTGTCCTTTTCTTTCTTTCTTTTTTAATAACCGCTCTATTGAGATTAATTCATATACCATAACATTTACTTTTTAAAGGTATAAAAATTCATTGAGTTTTAGTATATTCACAAGGTTGTGGAACTCTGAACAGTATCTCTCTTTTTTTAATGTTTATTTTTGAGAGAAAGAGCATGAGCAGGGAGGGGCAGAGAAAGGGAGACACACAGAAACAGAAGCAGGCTCCAGGCTCTGAGCTGTCAGCACAGAGCCCAGTGTGGGGCTTGAACCCATGAACTGCAAGAACATGACCTAAGCCAAAGTCAGACACTTAACCGACTGAGCCACCTAGGGAACTTTGTCACCACTATCTAATTATAGAATATTTCACCCCCTCACCCCAAAAAGAAATCCTATACCCATTAGTAGTCACTTTCCATTCCTCCTAACCCTCCCTATCCCGTGCCCTGACCCCTGGTAACCATTAACCTACTTTCTGTTTCTGTGGATTTGCCTATTCTGGACATTTCATATAAATGAAATCATACATGTATGATTCTTTGTGACTGACATCTTTCCCTTAGTGATGTTTCAAGGTTCATCTGTATATCAATAATACTTTATTTTTATGGCTGAAGAATATTCCATTGTACAGATATAACATTTTGTTTGTTCATTAGTTGATGGACATTTGGGTTGTTCCCACTTTTTGGCTGTTATGAATAAGTTTACCATAAACATTCATGTACAAGTTTTTATGTGACCAAGGTTCTTTTCAGCTCTATAATAGGATGCTATGAGCATATATATCCCATGAGCTTCTGGGTCCTCATTATCATGAAGGAAGGAATAAGTATTGTTCTAATTTTATAGCTGGGAAAACTTGAGGGACAGAAAGGCACATGACTTGTTTAAGCCTTTTCTAATTCAAGACTTGTTAGGGTTCCTGTGCTTTACTTTCAGATTTCTAAGGCAGTAATTAAGGTCACAGGTTTTAGAGTCAGACAACCCTGTGGCCAAAGACCAACTCTGCTATTTATGAGTTGGGGAAACATGAGAAAGTTTTTTCACTTTTTTAAACCTTAGTTTCCTTCTTTATAAAATGGAAACAATTATGTTATCACTATTACCTGATACTGTTAGGAGGAGCAAATGAGATAATATATGTAATCTCTAACCATGGTGTTTAGCATATTGTAAGTGCTCAATAAATGGTAGCATGGTTTATAATTATCATGTCTTCTTCATGTAGATGGTGTTTCTGTATCTAGTCAAACTTTGATTCTCTAACCTGAGAGAAGAAGAATCTGAAGTGTCCCCAGCATATATTAGTGTTTGAAAATGTCGTGTCTTGCAGTTAAATTTCTATTCAAAAATATTTGAGTAAAAGTGATCTTTCTAGGAATTGAGTCAGATTTGTTCTATGGCATCTTGTATCCCCTAGATACTGCTTCAGATACCCTGGGGATACCTTTATTCCAGTTTATTTGTTCATTTGGACAAAATGCCCTCTAAATTCTCTTCTAGCTTCTAAAATTCTGTGAGACTTATTTTTGTGAAACTCAAGCTGACCTATTTGGAGAAAGTGTAATTCACTTTCTGAGTTAGAAAGTGACACCATGTGGGAATGCAGGCTGGTGCAGCCACTCTGGAAAACAGTATGGAGGTTCCTCAAAAAACTAAAAATAGAACTACCCTATGACCCAGCAATTGCACTACTAGGTATTTATCTAATGGATACAGGTGTGCTGTTTCGAAGGGACACATGCACCCCCATGTTTATAGCAGCACTATCAACAATAGCCAAAGTATGGAAAGAGCCCAAATGTCCATCGATGGATGAATGGATAAAGAAGATGTGGTATATATATATACATATACAATGGAGTATTCCTTGGCAATCAAAAAGAATGAAATCTTGCCATTTGCAACTACATGGATGGAACTGGAGGGTATTATGCTAAATGAAATTAGAGAAAGACAAAAATCACATGACTTCACTCATATGAGGACATTAAGAGACAAAACAGATGAACATAAGGGAAGGGAAACAAAAAGGATATAAAAACACGGAGTGAACAAAACAGAAGAGACTCATAAATATGGAAAATAAACTGAGGGTTACTGGAGGGGTTGTGGGAGGGGGGATGGGCTAAATGGGTAAGGGGCACTAAGGAATCTCCTGAAATCATTGTTGGGCACTATATGCTAACTAATTTGGATGTAAATTTAAAAAGAAAACAAGTTAATAAAAAAAAAAAGGAAAGTAACACTATGATGGCATTGACAGTGGGGTTTAATAGGATATGTTAGACATTTATCATCCTACCTCAAAAGTGGAAAGATGGGGTGCCTGGGTAGCTCAGTCGGTTAAGTGTCTAACTCTTGATCTCAGCTCAGGTCTTAATCTCAGGGTCGTGAGTTCAAGCTCTGCAGGTGTGGAGTCCACTTAAAAAAAAAAAAATGGAGGGATGCCTGGGTGTCTCAGTTGGTTGAGCATCCAACTTGATCTCAGGTCATGATCTTGCAGTTTGTGAGTTTGAGCCTTGCACCTGGCTCTCTGCTCTCTCTGCTCATCAGCACAGAACCCGCTTTGGATACTCTGTCTCCGCACCTGCCCTCCCCCTACTCCTCACCCCTCTCAAAAATGAATAAACTTTTTTTTTTTTTTTAAAGTGGAAAGAATACAGTGGGCCTTGCTTTCAGAAAAAGGAGAGGTGAAACATGGGCCATACTACATAAAACTTAGAGGTTTTGGGGGGCATCTTGGTGGCTCGGTTGGTTAAGTGTCCAACTTCACATCAGGTTGTGATCTCACAGTTTGTGAGTTTGAGCCCTTCATCAGGCTCCGTGCTGACAGCTCAGAGCCTAGAACCTGCTTCGGATTCTGGGTCTCCCTCTCTCTCTGCCCCACCCCTGCTTGCACTCTGTCTCTCAAAAATGAATAAATGTTAAAAAAACAAAACAAAACAAAACAACTTAGAGGCTTTTTGAGAATCCTTTTTTTTTTATTTTTATTTTTTTTTTTATTATTTTGAGAGAGAGCAGGCAGGGAAGGGGCAGAGAGAGGGAGAGGCAGAAAGATAGAATCCCAAGCAGGCTCTGTGCTGTCAGCATGGAGCCTGACATGGGGCTCAAACTCACCAACAGTGTAATCATGACCTGAGCCAAAAGCAAGAGTCAGATGCTTAACCAACTGAGCCATCCAGGTGCCCTGAGAATCCTGATAAATACAAAATATAGTACTTTTCACTGGCATTACAGCAGAATCCTCCCAGAACCCCCAAATGATTTTTCTCCCCAACAGTAGTAGTGAAGATAATAGAGTTCTAATTAGTGTTAGAGTCCTGAAGTGATCATTCACTAATTTAACCTGCTACAGCTTATACCATATTTTAGGTGCTGTAGAAACTTCTTATAGTTTGCATGTACAGCATCAAGCCAAAACAGTGATTTGAACAGTGTAGAAATAGTCTTATTCACAATAATAATAATGTCAGTAATAATAAGCTTCTCATTTAGCCTTTTCAGCCTTCAGAAGTTAACATATTTTCTTCTTTTTATTAAAACTTTTTAAATGTTTTTATTTATTTTTGAGAGAGAGATAGAGCATGAGCAGGGGTGGGGTAGAGACAGAGGGAGACACAGAATCTGAAGCAGGCTCCAGACTCCTAGCTGTCAGCACAGAGCCCAACACAGGGCTCCAACTCATAAACCTCGAGATCATGACCTGAGCTGAAGTCATACATTTAACTGATTGAGCCCCCAGGCGCCCCAACATAAGATATTTTCAAAATGAATCTCAGTAGTGTTAGAAATTTCAGTAAAAGAAGGCATTTTCACAGTTTGTACTAATAAAGCACTGCTCATATGTCCTTGTAAAACACTAAGGTCAGATAAGCACTTGTTGACCAAAGAATGGGAAAAATTATTGATTTCTCCTTAAAAAGGGGGGTGGGAGGTTAAAATTTCTTAGGGACTTCTAAAGTTTACTTCCCCAAAATACATAGCTCTAGAGTTTGTAGAAACTGGCTGGGAAATGCTCTTACACTTTTTCCCTGCAGTTTTGTACATGAAATAGTCACACCTTTTCCCCCCTCCTTCCCTAACTCCTCATCCTACCAGCAGCAGAACCATATGCTTAATCCTAATCCCATTTTCTCTAGTAGGGGTCAGGGTTTCAGACTGCAGGACCGAATGTATACAGTCTTAGTGACTGTTTATTATGCATTGGGTTACAATTTTTGGATAATTATGTAGATATTTGCATTTTCCATTTATAAAACCATGACATACTTCACACAGAAAACTGCAGAGAGTAATATAAATCCAACTTTGTAAAATCTTAACATTTTGTCATATTCAGATTTTTTAAAGAGATAAAACATTGATACATTTGAGGGTTTCATGTCAGTCCTCTCCACTTTTCCGTTACTCTTCTACCTATTCGTGTGTTTATACTACACACGTGTGTGCATGTATGTCAACATATATATTCCATTATATATACTATATCCATTAATATTGTATAATAACATTTTTCCATGTTTCAAACAATAAACGGCAGCATCATTCTCACAGATAATGTTCACATCATTCTGTACTTCATTCTTTTGGCTCAATGTTATGTTTAAGGGATTGACATATTAATAAATATAGTTCTAGTTCATTTATTTCAACTGTTTATTATTTGGGCAAATATAGTACAATATACTTATTCTTTTATTGATAAACCTTTAAGTTCCTAATTTTTCATTACTGCACACTTTCCTGCAGTGACTATTCTTGTGCACATATATTTGTGTTAATCTGGTAAACCTAGGAGTGGAATTGCTTGGTCCAAGAGTAAAGACCTCTTCAAAAAAAAAAAAAAAGAGTAAAGACCTCTTCAACTCCATGAGATGTTGTCAAATTACTCTCCAAAACTGTTGTACAAATTTACATTCTTAGCGTGCAATGTGTGTGAGAGCCAGTATGTGTGATTGTTCTCATCTTCACCAACACTTGGTGTTGGTTTTAAAAATCAGTCTCCAGGCACCTGAGTGGCTCAGTCAGTTGGGCGTCTGATTCTTGATCTCAGTGCAGGTCTTGATCTTAGGGTTGTGGGTTCAAGCCCCACATTGGGCTCCACGTTGGGTATGGAGCCTACTTAAAAAAAAAATTAGTCTCATGTATCTGAAATGGTATTTTTATTGTTTTTTTTTTTAATTTTTATTTTAATTTTGATTTCATGAATTGCTAGTGAGGTTGGGCATCTTTTGTTTTTATGTTTATTGTGAATTGCCTGTTTGTATCTTTCACTGTTTTCTTACTGGTGTGTAAGCATATTTTAACATGTTCTTGATGCTGTTAAATTTTCACTTTGTTTATGGAGTCTTTTACTAAACAGAAGTGTGTACTTTCATTGAAGTCAAATTTATTAATCATTTCTTTTATGATTTGTTCTTTTGTGTTTTGATTTGTCCTATTCTCCCAAGTCCTAAAGATATTTTCCCATGCTAATTACAAAAACCTAAGCTTGTTTTTTACATTTAGATCTTTAATCTATCTAGAACTTATTTTATAGTGTGATATAGCATAGGAAACCAGTTATGTTTTCTATACTGATTCTGTCTCAGTGCTGTTTATTTCCCCACGGATTTTTAATACTATATGTATTTTTGTAATGAAAAAAAAATCCTACTATTTATTCTTGAATGAAGAGCCAAGATAACTTAAAATAGAAATTTCAGAAGGTTTTAGAAAACTGTATTAGGTGGCTAGGGCTGCTATAACAAAGTGGATGGCTTAGACAGCAGAAATGTATTATCTTGTGGTTCTAGAGGCTGGAGGTCCAAAATCAAGGTGTCTTACGGGTTGATTCCTTTTTATTAAAAAAAAAAATTTTTGGGGGGGTGCCTGGGTGGCGCAGTCGGTTAAGCGTCCGACTTCAGCCAGGTCACGGTCTCGCGGTCCGTGAGTTCGAGCCCCGCGTCAAGCTCTGGGCTGATGGCTCGGAGCTTGGAGCCGGTTTCCGATTCTGTGTCTCCCTCTCTCTCTGCCCCTCCCCTGTTCATGCTCTGTCTCTCTCTGTCCCAAAAATAAATAAAAAATGTTGAACAAAAAAAATTAAAAAAAAAATTTTTAATGTTTATTTATTTATTTTTGAGAGAGAGAGACAGAGCAGGAGCAGGGGAGGAGCAGAGAGAGAGGGAGACACAGAATCGGAAACAGGCTCCAGGCTCTGAGCTGTCCATACAGAACCCGACGCGGGGCTCGAACTCACAAGCCATGAGATCATGACCTGAGCTGAAGCCGGACGCTCAACCGACTGAGCCACCCAGGCGCCCCAGGTCGATTCCTTTTTAGAGCTAGAAAGGAAGGGTCTGTTCCAGATCTTGTTCCCTGGCTTGTAGATGGCTGCCTTCTCTTTATGTCTCTTTCCTCTATATGTAATTCTCTCGGTTTTCAAATTTCCTCTCCTTATAAGAACAACATATTGGATTGGGGCCCAGCATAATAACCACTTTTTAATTTGATTACCACTGTAAAGACTTTGTCTCCAAAAAGGTCACATTCTGAGGTACTGGAGTTTGGACTTCAACATAGGGATTTTGACCCATAACAACGATTTTGAGCTGTTTTTTGCCAGAAGGTCCAACTCTTGGATGTTAGTGTTGTCTGTGGGAAGTGTTCACAGTGGTTCCACTTTCCTTGGAGGTTCCATACATTCAATAACATATTTACACACTAAAGGTACATATGCCTATGACCATATGACTAAGGGCTGCCATGACCAGTGGGAAGAGATTTCAAATGTTTAATTGCATTCTTTGAAAAAGTCCCAGATCCACCTTCCCCGCTGCTTCTCCTTTAATGATTAACTGGCTTTCTATTCTTTTGAGTAAAATAGTGAGTTATTTATTTATTTATTTATTTATTTAAGACCTCCTTTAATTTCAGCATTCAGTAAATATTTATTGAGCAAGGCACAGGGGATACAGTGGGGGAACATAAGACATATGATATGTGAAGCTGCTAGGAAGAGGTATATAAATAACTAAACAAATCCACAAGATAACTATAGGTTGTGGTAGGTACTGTGAAGGATGATGTGATGGTAAATGACCAGAAAGAAGAGAGCAACTTTAGAAAGAGTAGGTAGGAAGGAGGTAACATTTGAGGTGAGACCTGTGGGGTGAAGAGTCAGCCATAGAAGAGATGGAAGAACAGTGTTCTTTGATGGGTACTGTTAGATTGTAAACGCTTTGGGAGCAGGGACTGTGTGTACACACACACACACACACACACACACACACAGATAAGCAGGTATCTAGCAGAGTGGCCATTCAATAAAAGATAGGTGGTTGTGTTTTTGTCGTTAAATGACAAGCTAAGGTACCTAATAAAGAAATATTTAGAACTATAACTTTCTGAAAAATATACTGCCCCTTCATGCACTCTGTGGAAGGGCACTCTTGACTGTTTCAAATACATTCTTAGACTGTATCTGTTCTGTTTAGAAACCAGTGGTCAAAGAGACCATGGATGTCAACACTATGACAGGCAAGCTACAGATAATGGTGACTCAGTTGCCTAGAGATCTAGTGTTGTCTTCATAGATTCTCCTTCTGGAATTGCATAAAAACCCAATCTTCATGAACTGAGGAGAGTGACTACAGAATGGACAGAGTTTTGGGGTACTGACCTAAAGCTGCAAGTACTTTTTGTGTTATGCTGTGACTTCTCCAGCAGTCTGTATGTTGGTCAGTTTCTGAGTGACTGGCCCTGTGGTCCTCTGACCTTCCTGATGGAGATGGAAATCAGCATTTCAACTTTTACTGAAAAACTTTTCTTGTGGGAGGATTGGCCGTCATTTGGGGTTGGGTATCATTATGACTCCCACTCTGCCTCACGGGGTACATACACTCTGGACAAAAAAACTCTCTGCCTCCAACTATCTTGTCATCTTATCTGTTCTTAGAGCCCAAAATGGTCTGTAGTGTGGAGAAGGAGTCAGAGGTTCCCCTTTGGAAAGCTGATAGTGACTGCTTTTGAACAGAGTCCCATGAGGGTCTATAGTTGCTCTGTGTGCAGCCCTGGATGCTAAACTCGTGAGAATTCACCTTAAAAGTCATTATTTTTCCCCTTATTTGTTTCAGTATTGTGCTATATCTTAACTTTTATTTTGACACGGCCCTCCCTGTTGGTCCTTTCCCCCCTCATTGCAGCTCTATAAGTATCTCTAACAAACCTCTCCCTTCTTCCTCACAACCAGAATTATAGTCATGTGTCTAGTCACTATGGCTTTGGGTATTACTATCTACTTGTGTCAAAAAGAGAAGCTAGGGGCGCCTGGGTGGCGCAGTTGGTTAAGCGTCCGACTTCAGCCAGGTCACGATCTCGCGGTCCGTGAGTTCGAGCCCCGCGTCGGGCTCTGGGCTGATGGCTCGGAGCCTGGAGCCTGTTTCCGATTCTGTGTCTCCCTCTCTCTCTGCCCCTCCCCCGTTCATGCTCTGTCTCTCTCTGTCCCAAAAATAAATAAACGTTGAAAAAAAAAAAAAGAGAAGCTATATTGGGGGCAGTATATAAAAAGGGCTGTTCCAAAAGCTGGGTGAAGAGAAAAAGGGTTGTTACTATAGAATCACAGGTAAGGCAGGGGACAAAAAGAATTTAACAGGAAGTTAGGCCTAGGTCTGAGGCCAGGAGAAATCAAAGCCTGCATTTTAAACTGGAAGGGTTTAGGCCAAGAGATGCCTGGAGGAATAGTCTGAAGATTGGTGATAAAGAGGTTGAAATAAAGGAACAAAGATTCACTTGTAGTTTAAGTGAAGCCAGGCAGTTTGAAATCTATGTCTATTAAAACTTTGCATCCAGTGAGGTATTCTTTTCTGAAACTTGGTTTCTATAGCTAGGATAGGGGTGGCTTCTTAAGGAACTAAGCCTCACTGAATATTTTTTACAAGATACTGAAGATTCTATGTTTGCCTTTGCCTGAAGTTTCCACTCATAGGTTTTTCATTAAAAAATTTATAGAGTGTTTTTTTTTCCCTGATGGCAAAAAGAACTCACGTTTCATTGTAAAGTAAAATTTAGACAATATAGATGTTTGATATAAACAGTGAAAATCCCCCATGATCCTCTGTTAAAGGAAATACTAATAACAGTTTGGTGTTAATATATTTGTATTTTTCCATATGTCACACATAACTTTTCTATTTTTGCTTTTTTTTTTAAAAAACAAAATGTTAATTTTTTTATGTATTGTATCTTGGCTTTTTTTTTCATATTTTTAATGGTTGTATATAGTACTCCATGTTCAAAAGGCCATACCATAGTTAGTGTTAACCATTTTGTATTGAAAACCATGTGCATTGGTTACAGTGTTTTAGTTACAAACACAGCTGCAGTGAACATCCTTGTGTACATATCTTGGTACTCTTATATCAGCCTTTCCCTGGATTGAATTCCTATAAGTGAGGTATCTAGGTCATAAGGTGTGTACATTTAAATTTTTAATAGATATTATCATCGTGCCCTCCAAAAATGTTTTCACAGTTTTATTCTCCCTAACATTTATCTTTATTAGGCTGAAAAACCTATCATTCTTCACACATAAGTAGTAAAACTGTATGGTCCTTAAAGAAAATGGAGGTAACGTTCATCACAAAATTGAGGATAATGGTTACCTGAGGAGTGTGAAGGGGAGAGGGTTGTCATCAGGAAAAAAAGTGCTTGGGGAGGTGGCCTCTGGGATAGTCTACTTCTTGGCCTTGGTAGTAATTAAGTGGATGTTTGCTTTACAATTACTTATTAAACAGTGTATATATGTTTTGTGTATTTATCTTTATATATATTTGGTAATAAAAAGTCATTCAACAAATATTTATGATGTATACCTACTATGTATGAAGGAACTGTTCTGTGTAACAGAGATACTGCAGTGAACAAGATAAATTTCCCTGTTCTGAGATAATGTAGGAGATTGATGATAAAGAAAGAAATACATAAATAATACAAGTCAGAAGTGGTAAGTGCTATAATCACATATAGCCAGGCAAAGGGGAGAAAGTGGTAGCTGTAGGGACAACTCAATTTTGGATAGGGCTGTTGAGAAGGAACCTTTGAAGGGACGAGATTTGAATAGGCACCTAATAGATTAAAAAGAAGTGAAAGAATATTCCAGGCATTTAAAAGCCTAGGAATGAATGGAAAGCAGGTTGATGTGACTGGGGTGTAGTCAGTTTGGGAAGAGTGTGGGAGATGAGGTCAGAGGGACAGTCAGTGGCTAGATTATGTAGGGCCTTACTAAGCCATGATACAGATTTGGGATCTTATTCAGTGTGCTGCAAAGCCAGTGATCTGTTTTTGGCAGGGGAGCATCATGATGTGATTGAGAACTGTTGTTAATTTTTTTTAAATGTTTATTTTTGAGAGAGAGAGAAAGAGAGCGCAAGTGGGTGAGGGGCAGAGAGAGAGGGAGACACAGAATCCGAAGCAGTCTCCTGGCTCTGAGCTGTCAGCACAAAGCCCGACGCGGGGTTTGAACCCACAAATCGCGAGATCATGACCTGAGCCAAAGGTGGACGCTTAACTGACTAAGCCACCCAGGCTCCCCGATAACTGTTTTTAAAAGATTATGTTAGCTGCTGCAGGAAAATGGATTGTAGGGCCTGGGTGGAAGCACAGAGATCAGTGAAGGACTTTCCAAGAGGAGAGTTGATGGTAGTGTTGATTATGGAGGTGGTGAGAAGGGTTATATTGGGCGTGTGTTTTGAAGGTAGAAATTTTGAGTGAAATCTCCCATCTGAGCTCTCTGAGTTTGAGATTCTGTTCTGGTACCTTTTGTTGGGTGTCACGTAAGAATTTATACACTCAGAGTGACTGGAGCTGTATTCAGATGAGTGCCAGCTCCCCCTCCCTGACCTTTGCCCTCTGTGATGCCCCATCTTCTCACCCACCCCCACACTCTCTGTTCCCAGAAGAGCCACTCTTCTGAGCTGGTGTCTGAGATGGCACATGTGGGAGGAAGTTGGTGCAAACAGGTGCTTTGTTTGTTTCCTGCCTGTTGGGAGCTATATTCCTCAGTCTGCCTCTAACATCTTCCGCACACACAAAGAATACAGTGTGCATACTAGCTGGAGCTAATCTTCCCTGAAAAGACTAATTTTCCTCTGAAGAGTAAACAGATCCTTGTTCTTTAAACAGCCCATTTGGGATTTGCAGCTCTGCATCTGGCACACTTCTCGAAGCAAATTTTTCCCTGGTTTCCTTCTCAGGGTTAAAGGCTTTTAAGTAGTTGCCATTAGTGTCACGGTCGCTCTGCTGCTGGTGGGTGACACGTAGCCATCCTTGCTTCTAGAGCACTTTACAGTGAACAGCTGCTCATCAAAAGTAGTTTTAATTGCTGAATGGGCTTTTGTACCTTTTAGGGTGGGGGATGTCTTGCTTGTTTTCTTCTTTAAAAACAAATTTTTTTTTTACATTTATTAATTTTTTGAGAGACATAGAGACACAGAGCACAAGTTGGGGAGGGGCAGAGAGAGAAGGAGTCACAGACCCCGAAGCAGGCTCCAGGCTCCGAGCTGTCAGCACAGAGGCCGACGTGGGGCTTGAACTTACAAACAGTGAGATCATGACCTGAGCCAAAGCTGGACACCCAACCAACTGAGCCACCCAGGCATCCCGCTTGTTTTCTTCTTAAAGTCTGCCTCCTTTACATGTTTTTGTAGAAAAAGACATGGTAGTTTTTAGTCAGCCTATCCCTGAAAGCAGTTATGAAAACAAGATTATTTCCCAACCAAATAACAGTTATTTATTTATTATTATTATTATTATTTTTTTTTTTTTGAGAGAGGTGGAGACAGAGGAGAAGGAGAGAATCTTAAGCAGGCTCCACACCCAGTGCAGAGCCTAATATGGGGCTTGATTTCATGATGGTGAGATCATGACCTGAGCCAACCAAGAGTCAGATGCTTGACTGACAAGCCACCCAGGTGCCCCCAAATAACAGTAATTTAAATTTCCAAAGGACATTCATTCATGGTACCTACTCTGATATCATCATAACTCTGTGATGGAGGCAGTGCTAATTATTCCTTTTTTGACAAATAAGGAAATTGAGGATCAGAAGTTTAGTGACATTGCCCAAGGCTTTACACTGGTTACAGGTAAACCACTGGTTTGAAGATTGGTTTTTGTACATTTTCAAGGATGGGTAGTTAGTCGATCAGAAATAAACACCTCCTCACATGTATTTCTATCTCATTGGCTTCATTTTTAGTTAATATTCACTGAATATTATTGTCTTGGATGCCCCTTAACTTCAGAGTCACTGAGTAGAATGAATCCAAAGGTTGGGATCCACTTTTAGCAATTTCTATTTGTTATGTCAAGAGTGTGCTAAGAGGATTGAAAATGATTTGTTGAGAGGATCACTTCAGCTAGAGCAGAAAAGGGGCTTTTGCATCTAGGCGCTCTCTCTATGAAGACAGTATTTCCAGCTTTTTCCAGATTGGTACTATTGCTGATTAGTAGGTTAAACACATTAGGGTGGTAATTGCTTGTTATTTCAGTATATGTTTTTATTAGTGGATTTGTGTCTTATTTGAACCTGTTCTTAATTATTTACCAAAGAGAAAGCCATGCCTGATCCTGGAGTCTTCAGGTTTGTTATATTATTTACAACTCTTTCTAATTCTGATTATCTTTTTCAAAAGAAGAGAGCCTAAGGTTCTAGCATATTGTCTAAATTTGGGGGGGTCGAAAGGCCCAAGATTAGGTAAATCACGGTAGGAGTAGTTCTTCTTAATACTCCTAGATTTGACTTAATACAATGGCAATCAGCCTTTTTTGGACATTGAATCTAGATTCCCTCCATCCCTGTAGACAGCTTAGTGTATCATTGTTGGAGTGATGAAGTAGAGTTAAATGAGCTGACCCTGCCTGATGTGAGGTGAGGTCTTTAAATTTTGTACCTGGCAAATGGGTTGCAGGTGGTAGGAAGGTTGTAGTTTATTGGCAGAGGAAAAAAATTGTCAGCAAACTATTTACTCTTTTGCTACCTGTGCTGGTTAACCCATGGTTCTCGCCCCTAAATATTGTTGCCTTGAGAAAGGAAATCTCTGTATTCAGTGAGTAAACATAATCAGCAGAAAAGCAGGTCATGTTTTGACCCTGTTAGCATCTTCTTCATTGCTCTTCATTGGAGTCCAGGACAGTAATCCAATGATATCATAATTTTTAGAATTGAAAAAGGACTTCCAGTGTATAGCTGGACCGTGGTTTATAAAATGCTTTTCAGAGATTCTGCAAATTTGATTGTTTTTAAAAATTTGTAACACTTTGAAGAACCATTACCAAAACAGATACCATGTATTGTCTTGAAACAGATGCCACATTTAATGTATGAAAGGTATTTAGTACCCCACTTTGTGCTGCCAACTTACGTTGGCTTTGGGGAGACATTGGCATACACCCTTCCCTGTCCCTCTCCAGTACTACTATAAGGTGTGTGCACTGTGTAAAAACTGGTGGCATTTGTAACTGCTTCATTGGGTGTATAAAAAAAAATTTGTTTTCAGTATTTTAAAATCACAACTAAATCCACAGATACATCATACTGAGTAAAGTTACCACTGTCATCCTTATTGTTTAATTTCAGATTGTTTCTAAAAAGCCTCATTGTTCTGAGTTTTAAGATTTTATACTTTTAAATTTCTAAAATATTTAATATTAATATAAGATTTCCTTTATCAGTATCTGTTTATTGAAGCTTATCGTAAGATTTCATATAGAAAAGAGTTCTGAAAAAAAAAATAAAAAGAAGACCCAAAACAAAAAAACTCACATAATTTGGAAAACTACTGGTTTAGATCAGCGATTCTCGAACTGTGTTCCCAGGTGCCATAGGTCTCCAAGAGGTGCCTCAGGAGTAGTTGCAAGGAATAACTGAAATCTAGTGGATTCTTTTCCCCTTCCCCATTTCCATTCCAACCTGAGCATTTTTGTTTTATATATCGAAGTTCTGCTTAATATCTTACTAGAAAAAAGGTTTTTAGCTGTGTATTTAAAAATATGATACACAGATCACTAATTTATTAATAAATAGTTAAGGAAGCTGAGACCCATGGAGGTTAAGTGACTTGCCAAGATTACAGTTCCAGTCCTTTGTTACTTTTAATGGTACTCTTACTGAGAAGTGAAACAAGCCATCTCTTTGGGAGTAAATAGTATAATACTGATAAAGAAAAAAAAACCCAAAGGAGTGTATTCACCATTTAGTAGAAGAGTAGCCCAAGTTATGATTTTATTAATACTGAAGTTTCTGTAACAGATAAATCCTCACATCTTAGTAGCTTAATAGAGTGAGTTAAAAACTGGTAATCCCAATTGATGGGTGGCCCACAATTCAGGCAGTGATTCAGTGATGCAGCCATCTCCTTCCATCCTGTGGCTCTGCCACGTGCAACAGGTGGGTTCCCAAGGTTGCAGCAGAAGGGAAAGAATCTGGAAGGTTTCTGTGGGTCATGCCTGGAAATAGCTTCTGCTCATTGACTGGTCAGAACTTGGCCAAAGGGTCTCACTCAGTTACAAGAGAGTCTGGGAAATGTAGGCCAGCTTTGTGCCTAGGGAGAAGTGGGTTGGTGAACAGATAGCCAGTCTCAGCCATAACAGCATCAGTGGAAAGAGTCCTGGACTTTGATGGGCTTTGTTTTCTGAAGGAGTTGGAGTGGCTTATTGCTAAGGTTCCACCATTCTAACTAGAATAGTAGACACAGTTGTAACAGTACCCCTTTTTTTGTACACGTATACCATTTTGTTCCAACTAGAGAAGCTGTTGGTCTTTTTGTACTAAGGTAAGATCTCTGGTAATCACAGATTTGGGTAAATTCCTATGACACTATAACTTAACCCAGAATCACCAAAATTTTTTCATTTTTTATTTAAAAAAATTTTTTAAATGTTTATTTTTGAGAGAGAGAGATAGGGAAGGAGGGGCAGAGAGAGAAAGACACAAAATTGAAAGCAGGCTCCAGGCTCTGACTTATCAGCTCAGAGCCTAACTTGGGGCTTGAACTCATGAACTGTGTTCATGAGTATATTTTTTAGATTGTCTAGGGGTAGGGTAGACCCATATATGGTTATATTAGGTAGGATATCACTATTATAAAAGATGAACCCCAAGATCTTAGTGGCTTTACGTAAGAGAAATTGATTTCTCATTCCCATAAAGTCTAAACAGTATTCCTGTTTACATAAGGAAAAAATGTAGTATCATGTTTAGTGGGAAGAATTGGCCTGGAAAACAGACGACCTCAGTTCTAGCCCATGCTCTGTCCCTTTCTGACCTTAAATAAATCCTCACCGAGTCTCAATTTCTGTGTCAGTAAAATGGGAATTGAATTAGATGTTTCTTTCGCTCTCTAAATGTCCACGTAAATGTATGTAATCTCTGTTAAAAACAAGATTTTTAAGGGGACATTCTCACATTATGTGGTATGCTGTGAGTCTGGTAGCTTTGTAGTGCTGCATTCAATGGATAGGTGCAGAACCTATCCATTTTTTACACGCAGAACCTATCCATCCTTCTCTAGGACCAGGGGTAGCTTCCCCTCTCACCAAATTTCAGTGAGATGAATTTCAAATTTATATAATGAGAAACAGAGACTGAGATGTTTGGTGCTGCAACAAAATTTCTTTTCTATTTCAGTCATGACACATAAGGTACTTTCCCTGCACACGATTGCTGTTGTGGGCAGTGAGGAGGTGTTTGCTTGCTTTTCCTGTTTAAAATTATGCAGCATAGTACTAAGGTTTTACGAGGCTGACATTCCCAACCCTCTAGAAATAAGTCAGATTTTCCACATTGCCCTAGTATTATCAGTCGCATTCAGTGCTGCATGTTTGTCATTTGCAGAACTGGAAGAATTCCCCCTACACACATCTCTCGTCATCGGTTGCTAGGCTACGGCTTTTTACATTGTCCCAGTCTGGTGATGTTGCTATGGATACCAGTTATTCCTCCTCTTATGATGCTGTTCTGGTCAAGCTCAGACTGCAGGCAAGACGTAACAATGATGTCAGAGATGTTTTAGCATATGGCCTTCCCTCTACATTAATGATAAGATCTAAGTAATAGATATCAATTCCATGTTTTCTAACGTATAAGTTAAAGAAATGAGGTATTAACTGAATCCTAGACATACTCCATCACTTAGGAACTTTATTCCATTATTATTTTACAGAAGTGAAACTACCATTATGAACTATGAATGGGGAACCTGCCGTACTGTGTCCATATTGTGTCCATACCAGCATGCTGCCTCCTCTAAAGATTATATTCCATGGAATATAATCATTACTTTTGACATTGCCCTCAAAGGGTAGGGGTATATGGGGATGATGTTTGTCAAACTCAGTTTATCTAAATGATAAAGCCTGTGGTCTAAATTTTATTGCCATTTAATATCACACATGGTTATGTTTGTTTTCCTTCTGTGTTTCAGACAGCATGAAGGCAGGGACTGTCTTCAGCTGGTTTCTGTCCCTAACAATGATTAGTATAGTGCCATACACATGGCAACAATGGAGAAAAGGCTTATTGATGTGTTCTAAAGACTAAAAGAGTAGGCAATTACTAATCTGACTTTAGATGTCTAACATAATATTTTAAGTTAGCGAGAACCCTTTCATACTGCAGTCGTTGAAGGTCAACTTAACCCATGTTACTTAGCTCCTACCTGGTATCTTTGATCTCACAGTTAGAAACAACTAAGGCCCTAAGAGGATGTGACTCATCTAAGGTCACAGAGCAAGTAAGCTGTGGCTTATGCAAACATGTATTGTAAAAAGTCTGTAAAAAAAAAAATTTTTTTTTTAATCTTAGCACTAAAAATAATTCTGTGTACTTAAACGATAGTATTTTGTTTTATGCTGTTTATTTACTTAAAAAGCTGGTAGACATTAAAGGGGAACTTCAGTGTTTAGCAGGAGCTCTGTGAAGAGCATACTGGTTTTTATTTCATGGCAACTCGGTGCCTTGTGGTCTACTTAACTATTTGGCTTATTCCTCAAAACCAGATTGAAATTGAACATAACATAGGATTGAGGCCAGTCTTTCAAAATTAACATCCTATTTTAAAACTGGCAGAATTAGAATTAAAAACTCATTCCTTGCATATGGTGGCACTTCCCTAAATGAAAGGAATTTATTTACCAAATAGTATCCTTTTGTTTGGGGAAAAAACAAAATGAATGAAAATGTGTCTTCTGAAACAGACTGCCACAGATCTCAGTTATGGACTTTTAACTGTCAGTGGGAGACAGACAAATCCCTGAGAGTTGGGGAGAGTAACAAAGCAGAAGCCCTTAAAAGATGAAGTGTAATTCGAGATGAACCTCCCCTCCTTACTAGGACCAGAGAATCAGAGTCTGCCCCTCCTTTTTCTTCTACTGCCCTATCCCTGGTTGAGGCTCTCTGAACTTCATGCAGCAATCTCCCGTGTATCCCCCTGCCTTGATGCCCTACCCCTCCATTTTCTCCCATTGTCGGATTACCTTCATCCATGGTTGTTTCAGACAACTCATTTTCTTCAGGAGCTACTTCTTTGCTTACAAAACAAAGTTGGGGCTCCATGGTATGGCTTTCAAAGCTCTTTGGCATCTGGACCTAGCATACATTTCCAGCCTGTGTCCTGTTACCTTTCTTTTTGAGCCCCACGCTTCAACCAGACTGGCCTATTTCCTGATCCTGTGCTTTCCCACTTCACACTGCCACCTTTGGAATTTTCCCCAGTCCTTAAGGCCAAGCTTACTTGCCACTTCTTTCAATGAGGCCTTTTCTGTTCTGCCCCCACCAGTTATCTTTCCTTCTACTGAGCAGCAAGAGCGCTTTAGTACTTTTCTTTTGTCACTTGTATTCTACCATCTATTGTGGTTGATTCATGTACTTGACTCTGTTCTGTCAAGGGCTGTGCACTCAGGGCACCTCCTACAGAAGGCAGAGCAACTTGTATGAAATGTGGATGCTTAGGAAGTATTAGAACTACATTTATAAGTTAAGCAAATATATATTGTGTAGTTCTGTGGTTTAAGTGTTATAGAAGTTTGAGTATTTACTGAAAGATTTTACCCACCCGGAGAATTAATATTTTACTTCCTTTAATGTACACTCTTTTTCTTTTTTTTAAGACATATTTCTTATGAACTTTTTAAAAATTACTGAGATAAATTGGGGTGCCTGGGTGGCTCAGTTGGTTGAGCATCTGACTCTTGATTTCGGCTCAGGTCTGATCCCAGAGTCATGGGATCAAGCCTCACATTGGGCTCTGTGCTGAGTATGGAGTATGCTTAAGATCCTCTCTCTCCCTCCCTCCCTCCCTCCCTCCCTCCCTCCTTCTCTCTCTCTCTCTCTCTCTCTCTCTCTCCCTCCCTCCCTCCCCCACCCTCTCTTTCTCTCTCCCCCTCCCTGTCTCCCTCCCTCTCTCCCTGTTTTTCCCTCCCTCTGCCCCTTTCCCCACTCACACTCTCTAAAAAATAAAAAGTCTTTAAAATTACTTAGATAATTGACATATAACATGTTTCAGGTGTATAGCATAATGATTCAATATTTGTATATGTTGCAAAATGATCACCAAATGTACACTTGCCCTTGCTGAATTCTTTCACCATAGTCTGCATCACTGGCTTCCAGTTTTTCAGCTTGAGGATACCTCCCCTTTTAAAAATCTCATCAATTACCTTTCACAATATTTTTGGACGGCCTTATTGAGGTATAATTTACACTTTGTAAAATTCACCCATTGGAAATGTACAATTCAGTTATTTTTAGCAAACGTGTAATGGAGTTGTGCGGCTATCACCATAATCCAGTTTCAGAACATTTCCATAACGCCCCCACCCCAACTCCTGCCCGAAAGTTCCTCATTTCCTTTTTTTTTTTTATGTTTATTTATTCATTTTTGAGAGAGCATGAAAGAGGAGCAGAGAGAGGGAGAGAAAGAGAATCCCAGCAAGCTCCACACTGTCAGCGCACAGCCTGATGTGGCGTTCAAACCCAAAACCGTGAGATCATGACCTGAGCTGAAACCAGGGGCTGGACGCTTAACCAGCTGAGCCACCCAAGCACCCCTCCTCATGTCCCTTTTATAGTCGGTCCCCACCCCCACCCTCAGCTCCAGGCAAACACTGATCTGTTTTCTGTCTGTATTGATTTGCCTTTTCTGGATATTCCATATAAATGAAGGCATACAGAATATAGGTTTTTTTGTGTGTCTTGTCTCTTTTACTTAGTATAACATTTGTGAGGTTCATTTGTGTCGTAGTACATATCAGTAGTTCCTTTTTATTGCTAAATAGTATTCTGTTGTGCAGCTATACTGCATCTGGTTCACTCATGCATTGATGGACATTTGGATTATTTCTAGTTTTCAACTCTTATGATTAGTGCTGCTATGAATATTCATATACAAGCCTTTGTGTAGACATAGGTTTTTGTTTCTGTTGAGTAGGTAGTTAGGAGTGAAATTTCTGTGGTATGTCTCTGTAACTGTTTAAGGAACTGCCAAACTCTGAGGATGTGGAGAAAAGGAAACCCTCTTGCACTATTTGTGGGAATGCAAACTGATGCAGCCACTGTGGAAAACAGTATGGAGGTTCCTCAAAAAATTAAAAATAGAACTATCCTATGATCCAGTATTCACACTACTAAGTATTTACCCAAAGAATACAAAAACACTAATTCAAAAGAATATATGTACCCTTATGTTTATTTCAGCATTATCTGCCAAATTATGGAAGCAGCCAAATTATGGAAGCAGCCCAAGTAACCATCGATAGATGAATGGATAAAGATGTGAGATACACACACACACACACACATACATACACACCTATACATATATATATGTACATATGTGTGTATATGTATATATGTATATACATATAATGGAATGTTACTCAGCCATAGAAAAGAATGAAATCTTTGCGATGACATGGGCGGAGCTAGACAGTATAATGCTAAGTGAAAGAAGTCAGCCAGGAAAAGAAAAATACCATATGATTTCACTTATATGTGGAATTTGAGAAACAAATGAACAAAAGAAAAAGAAACCAAGAAACAGACTCTTAACTATAGAGGAAAAACAGATGGTTACCAGAGGGGAAGGGGGTGAGGGGATGGGGGAAATAGGTGATGGCGATTAAGGAGGGCACATGTTATGATGAGCACTGAGTAATGTATAGAACTGTTGAATCGCTATATTATACACCTAAACTAATATAATGCTGTATGTTACTTATACTGGAATTAAAATAAAAAACTTAATAAAAATGAAAAAAAGGAAAAACTGCCAGGCTGATTTTCAAAAAGGCTTGTAACATTTTACATTCCCATTTACAAGGTATGAAGGTTCCAGTTTCTCCACAAGAGGACCCTTTTTAATATTAAAAAAAAAAAATTGGAAACTCTCACATGATAATAGATGTTATTTTAGTATGTGCAGATTGATAAAAAGTATAAAAATTATACATTATTAGGGATTTAGTAATACTTTCAGAAGAATTTACATTCTGTAATCACAGCAGCATTTATTGATAGGATGTGTTCAATCTGCAGGCAGTGCTTTTCTGTGCATTCTTCTAGAAATTCAGTATCCCCCAAGGATCCATGGTCAGGAGCTACTAGTCTAGATGACTTATTTAGAAATACATATAAGCTATCTTGCATCTTTTTATGTGTCATAAGTAAAATAGAGACTTGCCTCCTAAAGTTGTATGAAAACAGGTCAAGCATTTGGCCCATAATGCCAGCTGTTACTACTAGGAATCAGTGTGACCTAATAGAAAGTATAGTCTTTGGAGCCACACAGGTAAGAATGCTAACTTACCTGAACCAGGCTAACTTAACAGCAGTCTCTCTTTCCCTCAAACTACCCTGGAATGGAGACTCTGGATCCTTGGAAACACCTGTCTCCATACTTCTTGCTGACTTCAAATTGCCCTTGTATCTACCCATTTCCTTTAGTTTTATGTTTTTCGTATAGGAGTCTTCTCCTTGCCCCCTTATTAAAGTCACTTAGCAAATGTTATTCCTGTATTCTAAAGCTATAAACCTCATTCCTGATTGCAAATTAGAATCACTAGTCAGCTTTTGGGCTGAATACTGATATCTGGGACCTACCCCCAGAGATTCTGATTTAACAACCCTAGGATGTGACCTGAGCATCAGGATTTTTAAAAGCAGGTGCTTATAGTGTGTGGTCAATGATGAGAATTACTGTTCTAATGTGAAGCCAGGATTGGTGACAGCTGTTCTTGCCTAATTTAGTATCAGTAGCCAACGTTATAAGTATCTTAATTCCTTCATCAGTAAAGGAATTTAACAAAATGGAGTCCCTGAGATACAAGCCACTGGGGAAACCTCTCAATAAGCCCTTCTTCCACATAAGTAGCACAGTGTCAGAAAGGAGGTGGGGTGGAATGAAAGCAAAATCCTTAAACCTTGCTGAAGTCAGGGCACACTTCATCACTCCTTCTTTTTTTTTTTTTTTTAATTTTTTTTTTCAACTTTCTTTTATTTTATTTTTGGGACAGAGAGAGACAGAGCATGAACAGGGGAGGGGCAGAGAGAGAGGGAGACACAGAATCGGAAACAGGCTCCAGGCTCTGAGCCATCAGCCCAGAACCCGACGCGGGGCTCGAACTCACGGACCGCGAGATCGCGACCTGGCTGAAGTCGGACGCTTAACCGACTGCGCCACCCAGGCGCCCCATTCATCACTCCTTCTAAGAGGCAGTTTGGCATAGTGAAATGGATTCAGGTTTTGGCACTAGATGAATCTGGGTTTACTTTGTCTCTGTTGATTACTAGCTAAGTTAGTTGAGATTCAGAGAGTTTGCAATTGCACAGTTTCCTCATCTGGAAAAAAATAGGGATTATTTAAGAGAAAAAAAAAAAAAAAACCAGAATCACACTATATACCTTGCAGGGCTGTTAGGATTGTAGACTATGTATAAAGTCCTTGGCCTACTTTCTGGCTTAGAAGATAGCAATTGCATTTGTACTGGTACTCATGCTATGTCTCGCCAACAAAGCATTAAAGCCCAGAGACTGTAACATTAGACGCTGTCTTAGACTCGTTTATGTCTCCGGTGTCAATCATAGTGCCCTACACTCAGGAATTATTTAATGGTATAGAAAACAAAACCTTCTTTAAAAATTCTGTTTGATTTCATAGGTAAATAATTAACAGAGATGTGGTATTACAACATTCGTGTTCAGCAAGTAAATGTTGCTACACATTATTTTAATAGCAATATCACTTCAGTTTTGTTTAATGAGATTCTTGGTCAAAGTCATGCAATGTCCTACGACTCAGGGACAAAAATAACTAGCACCTGAGTGTGTACCAAGCGGTGCTTCAGTAGTTCCGCCAAGTGTGGTATAAGCAAGAGAAGGGGTATGAGGGACAGCTGTGAAGAATAATCAGGGAAGAAATGAGAGGTCGGAGCGGGTTAGGATGGACAGATAAGCCAAAATCCAACATATAAGAGAAGTACAACTCATTGTATATTTTTTATTCCTAGCTTTGTCCTCAAAGGCCCTAGAAGCAATGAAACACTAGTAGCAATGAGTACCCCTAGTACCCAGACTTTACTTTTTAAATACTGTTCCTTGCTAAAAAGAACCATGGCTCTTTGAAGGAACAACTAATTCCAAGTCCAGTAGGAAATTGACGGTTCCTACTGAGTGGGCTGCAAGTAACTTATACATGTGAATATATAAAAACCTGTGAATCCATAATCTCAGAAAAGAGAAGGCTCCCCACACAATTGTCAGCATTAAAAATTACTCTGTTAACTCTTTAAATATCGATAATAGGAAATAATTGAACATCTTTCCAGGAGCACCTTTTTTTTTTATATGAAATTTATTGTCAAATTGGTTTCCATACAACACCCAGTGCTCATCCCAAAAGATACCCTCTTCAGTGCCCATCATTTTTTTTTAAAGATAACTGAATAACTCTAGGTGTTGAGGGAATGCTTTTTTTTTTTTTTAACTATTTTTTCTAATGTTTGTTTATTTTTGAAGGAGAGAGAGAGCATGAGCAGGGGGAAGAGCAGAGAGAGAGGGAGATACAGAATCCAAAGCAGGCTCCAGGCTCTAAGCTATCAGCACAGAGCCCTACATGGGGCTCAAACTCACAAATTGTGAGATCATGACCAGAGCCGAAGTCAGAGGCTTAACTGACTGAGCCACCCAGGCACCGGGGGAATGCTCTTTACATAAGAATGACAGCTAGGGATGTCTGGGTGGCTAATTTGAACAAATTAGCTTTAAGAGATATACTGGTAACTTTCATTTCCAGCTGAGCTGGAGTAACAGGAGACAGATTTACCTACTGCTTAAAAAAAACAGACAAACTGGGGCACTTGCCTCACTCGGTAGAGCATGTGATCTCTAGGGTCACTAGAGATCTTGAGATCTCTAGGATCTCACTAGGATCTCTAGAGAGCTTGATCTCAGGGTCATGAGTTCAAACCCCATATTGGTCATAGAGCCTACTTAAATACAAGCTGTATGAAACAATAGTTTTCAAGATACTGGGCACCAGGAAATGAACAACAGTGATCCTTGAGGTGGCAAGTGAAAGAGGTGAGCTCCAAAATTGCCCCATTCTGCCTCGAGTTTCTGGGCTCTGGTGTCAGGAGCAGGAACTGAAGCAGAGCCCAGGAGACTCCCAGAGTTGACATGGAGCTATGAGTCTGGAGAGACCAGTGCAGCTAGAGCTTATAGGACAGAATACCAGAATGAAGAGAGATACACAGAATCACAGAGATCTGCAGAAGGTCTCCCTTGAGTATCAGAAGAAAGTGATCAACATAAGCATAATGGGGGTTCAAAGAGATTAGAAGGGGGCGCTTAGGTGGCTCAGTCAGTAGAGCATTGGACTTCGACACAGGTCATGATCTTATGCTTTATGAGTTTGAGCCCCGCGTCAGGCTCTGTGCTGACAGCTCAGAGCCTGGAGCCTGCTTCGGGTTCTGTGTCTCCCTCTCTCTCTGCTCCTCCCCCACTCGTGCTCTTTCTCCCTCTCAAAAATAAACATTAGAAATAAAAAAGATTAGAAGGAATGGTGTCCAGTGCTCACACAGTGGTAGCAAGCACTATTACTATTACTACCAGCCAGATTGGAGAATTTCACTAGGCATTGGGTAGAGTACTTGGGAAGGTCTTGTGTTAACAGGGAATAATCCACCAATAATAGAGCAACAGAAAGAGATATCAAGGGATCAATCCCATATACTGTTGTACCAAAACCCATAAAATACTGAGGAATAAACCTAACCAAAGAGGTAAAAGATCTGTATGCTGAAAACTATAGAAAGCTTATGAAGGAAATTGAAGAAGATGCAAAGAAATGGAAAAACATTCCATGCTCACGAATTGGAAGAACAAATATTGTTAAAATGTCAATACTACCCAAAGCAATCTACATATTCAGTGCAATCCCTATCAAAATAACACCAGCATTCTTCACAGAGCTAGAACAACAAACAATCCTAAAATTTGTATGGAACCACAAAAGACCCTGAATAGCCAAAGTCATGTTGAAAAAGAAAACCAAAGCTGGAGGCATCACAATCCCAGACTTTAACCTATATTACAAAGTTGGAATCATCAAGACATTATGGTATTGGCATAAAACAGACACATAGATCAATAGAGTAGAATAGAGAACCCAGAAAGGGACCCACAAATATATGAGCAACTAATCTTCAACAAAGCAGGAAAGAGTATCCAATAGAAAAAAAGACTGTCTTTAGCAAATGGTGCTGGGAGAACTAGATAGCAACATGCAGAAAAATGAAACTGGACCATTTTCTTACACCATACACAAAAATAAATTCAAAATGTATGAAAGACCTAAATGTGAGACAGGAAACCATCAAAATCCTACAGGAGAAAACAGGCAAGCAACCTCTTTGACCTAGGCCACAGCAACTTCTTACTTGACATGTCTCTGGAGGCAAGGGAAATAAAAGCAAAACTATTGGGACCTCATCAAGATAAAAAGCACAGCTAAGGAAACAGTCAGTAAAACTAAAAGGCAGAATGGGAGAAGTTATTTGCAAATGACTTATCAGATAAAGAGTTAGTATCCAAAAATCTATAAAGAACTTACTAAATTCAACACCCAAAAAACGAATAATCCAATAAAGAAAAGGGGAGAAGACATGAATAAGCACTTTTCCAAAGAAAACATCCAGGTGGCAAACAGACACATGAAAAGATGCTCAACATTACTCATCATCAGGGAAATACAAATCAAAACCACAATGAGATACCACCTCACACTGGTCAGAGTGGCTAAAATTAACAACTCAGGAAACAACACGTTGGTGAGGATGTGGACAAAGGAGGAAGGAACTCTTCTGCACTGTTGGTGGGAATGCAAACTGGTACAGCTACTCTGGAAAACAGTACCGAGGTTCCTCAAAAAATTAAAAATAGAACTACCCTGTGACCCAGCAATTACACTACTAGGAATTTATCCGAAGGATACAGGAGTGCTGATTCGAAGGGGGCACATGCACCCCAATGTTTATAGCAGCACTATTAACAACAGCCAAATTATGGAAAGCGCCCAAATGTCCATCGACTGATGAATGGATTAAGAAGATGTGTGTGTGTGTGCACGCCTACATGTGCGCACAATGGAATACTACTAAGCAATGAAAAAGAATGAAATCTTGCCATTTGCAACAATGTAAATGGAACTGGAGGGTATTATGCTAAGTGAAATAAGTCAGTCAGGTAAACACAGATATATGATTTCACTCATGTGGAATTTGAGAAACTCAACAGATGAATATAGGGGAAGTAAAAATAAGATAAAAACAGGGAGGCAAGCCATAAGAAACCGTTAAATACAGAGAACAAACTGAGGGTTGTTGGAGCGGGGAAGGGTGGAGGGTGTTTAAATGGGTGACGAGCATTAAGGAGGGCACTTGTTGGATGAGCACTGAGCGTCCTGTGTAAGAGTTGAATCACTGGTTTCTACTCCTGAAGCCAAGATTATCCTGTATGTTAATTAACTTGAATATAAATTTTTAAAAATAAAATAAAATCTTAAAAAAACAAAATGAGTAGCGAATAATTATCTGTAGACTGAGTACTGCCCTGGACCTGTCTAACAAATCTTAAAAAACAAGATTCAGAAGGCTCAAACTGTGTCCAAGTAACTTAACTGCATCCCAAAACAAAGCTCAAGAAGAGTTATAGGAATACAAAAATATCCAACACCTTTACAAGGTAAAATTTATAATGTCTGGCATCTAATAAAAAAATTATCAAGCATGCAAAGATGCAAGAAAACATGATCCATAATAAGAATAATCAGTCAATTGAAACTCATTCAAAGCTGACACAGATATTAGAATTAGCAGAGAAGAACATTAGGAATTATTATAACTTGTACTCTGTATGTTCAAAAGTTAAGTAGACACATGAAAGGTATAAAACATCCAAGTAGAACTTCTAGATATGAAAACTACAATGTCTGAGATGAAGAATACACTAGATAGGATTAATGGCAGATTAGACATTGCAGAAGAAAAAATTAGGGAATTTGAAAGCATAGCAATAGAAATTATCCACAATAAGATGCAGAAAGAAAGAAAAGAGTATCAGTGAGCTTTAGAACCCTTTTAAGTGACCTAATCTATGTGTAATTGGAGTTCCTAAAGAGGGGGTACAGAAAAAATATTTGAAGAAATGATGGCTGAAAATTATCCAAACGTGATGAAAACTATAAATCTACAAATCTAAGAAGCTCAGTGAACCCCAAACACAAGAAACAAGAAGAAAACTATACTTTCATTTATCAGCTTACTGCCTTTCAGTTCCAGATGCATCCTTCAATATTATGCTCTGAGATAAAGGAATTGTTTTAAGTATTTCTTCTTTAAAGTGAGTGCATGATGTTATGCCTTCTCTTACTACAGCGCACTCATACTGGAAGGACATTATAGGAGGAAAAAAGCTCTCTTGTTTCTGGTGCAGATCAGGGGTGGAGGGGAGTGGGTATGAGGACATCCAGTGGAGACTTCCCCAGAACATGGTCTCTCTGCAGTATTTGCACCCCTGTCCTTTCTTCAGTGTTTTTTACATATAAACTGGAACTTCCCTATGCTCTGAAGACTTCCTGCCCCCACTGACATTCAGATCCCCCATTGCATGCCATTGCTTGCTGATTACCTGCCTCCCATTTACTCCCAAGGGTAACTTGTTTGCCCAGGAACCCCAGACTACCTCTGGCTTGGCCAAACCAGCAAACTTCTCTGCTATCCAGGGGGCTAAATCATACCATATTCCAGTGAGATGTGAACCCTTCCAACTTTGTCCTTTATGGGTACTCTCCATAAGCTGTGGATACTATATAAGGTTTTTTATTTCTTTTAGTTACCTTTTGTTATAGTTAATAATCCTTTATCTTAAATTTCTCCTTTTAATCTACTGTCGTATCTGTCTCCTGATTTGACCTAAGTGTTCTGAAGTGTTCTGTACACCAAGGAACATAATAATCAAACTGCTCAAAACCGGTGATAAAGAGAAAATCTTAAAAGCAGCCAGAGGAAAAGGCACTAAAGAGGAACAAAGATATGAATGATACCAGGTTTCTCATAAAAAATAATGCAGGTGAGAATATAATGGAGCAAAATTTTTAAAGTTCTGAAGAGAGAATAAGTGTCAACCTAGAATTCTGTACCCAATAAAAATACATTTCAAAAGCAAAGTTGAAATAAAGACATTTTTCAGACATAAAAAAGCTGAAATAACTCATCAGACCCAGAATAGGAGAAATGTTAAAAGAAGTTATTTGGGCAAAAGGAAAATGATATCTGTTGGAAATCTAGATCTATACAAAGGAATGAAGAACACTCGAAATGGTAATTATATGGATAAATGGGTTTTTTCTTATTATATATATAAATCTCTTTAAAAGATAACTGACTCTTTAAACAAAAAATGACATTGTATTATGGGGTTTATAACATATGTAAAAATAAAATGCATGGCAACAATAGGCTAAAGGCCAGAAGGGGAGAAATGGAAGTATGCTGTGGTAAAGTTCTTATACTCTATGTGAAGGGATGTCATATCACTTGAAGATAGATTGTGATATATTAAAGATAAATATGATACACCTTAAAGCAACCACTTAAATTATAAACAAACAATATAAAATGGAATCATAAAAATACTTCATTAATTTTTTTAAAGGCAGAAAAAGAATGAAGAACAAGTGGCTTAAATAGAAAACAAATACAAACCTAAACTTATCAGAAAATCACATTAAATATAAATGGTGAAAACGTCAATTAAAAAGCAGAGACCATTTGGATTAAAAACTAGAGAGTAAGAGGTTAAAAATTAAAGGAATAAAACTTATAGCATGTTAACACTAGTCAAAAAAACTGTAGTAGCTACATTATTTAATAGTAAATGAGGTACATTTCTGAACAAAGAATATTACCAGCAGTGGAGAAGGTAATTTCACAATGATGAAGAGGTTGATCAAGAGGACATAGCAATCCTAAATGTTTTTGCCTTGAATAACAGAGTTTTAAAATACATGAAACAGAAAGGGACGCCTGGGTGGCTCAGTTGGTTGAGTGTCCAACTCTTAATTTTGGTTCAGGTCGTGATCTAACAGATGTGAGATTAAGCCCTGCATTGGGCTCCACTCTGGGTATAGAGCCTGCTTATGTTTCTCTCTCTCCCTCTCCCCCACTTGTGTGTGCTGTCTCTCTCAAAATGAAATAAAAAAATAAAATACATGAAACAAACTGGTAGTACTACAACAAGCAAAACTAAATTCACAACTTAATACAACTCTCTCAACTGATAGAACAACTGATAGAACAGAAAATAAGCAAGGATATAGAAGATTTGAACTAACCATCAACTAACCTAATTGGAACTAGACCTGGTAGAATGTTGCACCTAACAATAGCAGAATGCACATTGTTGGTTTTTTTTTTAATTTTTTAATGTTTATTTATTTTTGAGCAAAAGCACGAGCAGGGGAGGGGCAGAGAGAGAGAGAGAAGGAGACACAGAATCCGAAGCAAGCTCCAGGCTCTGAGCTATCAGCACAGAGCCCGAAGTGAGCCTCGAATTCACAAACCCTTGAGATCATGACTTAGCCGAAGTCAGATGCTTAACCAACTAAGCCATCTGGGCACCCCGAATGCACACTATTTTCAAGTGTACATCCTACCAAGATAAACCATGTTATGAGCCATTAAAAAAAAGTCTCAATAAATTTAAAAGGATTCAAGTCCTACAAAGTATGTTCCATGACCATGATGGAATTAAATTGGAAATCAGTAATGTAAACATCTCTGGAAAATCCAGAACATTTGAAAAGCAAATAATAACACTTCTAAATAACCCATGGGTAAACGGATAAATCAGAATGGAAATTAGAAAGTTTTTGGAACTGGATGAGAATGAAAACACAACATATAATTGGTGGGATGTCACTAAAGCAGTACTTGGACAGATGTTCCCTGACTTATATGATTCAATTCATGATTGAAAAACTTCATGATGGTGCAAAAGCAATACACTTATAGTAGAAACATATACTTTGAATTTGAAATTTGATATTTTCCCAGGCTAGTGATGTGTGATACAATACTCTCGTGTTACTGGGCAGTGGCAGCAAGCTACAGCTCCCAGTCAGCCACGTGATTATGAGGGTAAACAACTAGTATACTTACAGCCATCTGTACCCATATAACCATTGCAGCCATTCTCTTTTTCACTTTAAGTACAGTATTCAAAAACTTACGTGAGATAGCCAACACTTTGTTGGATATGTTAGATGATTTTGCCCAACTGTAGGCTAAGTGTTCTGAGCACATTTAAGGTAGGCTAGGCTAAGCTATGATGTTTGGTAGGCTCAGTGTATTAAATGCATTTTCAGTATTTCCAACTTACAGTGGGTTTATTGAGACATGACCCCACCATAAATTGAGGAAGATCTATATTAGAAAAAAAAAAAGCTTTAAATCATTGATCTCAGTTTCCACCCTAGGAAGCCAGAAGAATGAGTGTACCTTGGGGTGCCTGGGTAGTTCAGTTGGCTAAGCATCTGACTCTTGATATTGGCTCAGATCATGATCTCCCATTCTTGAGATTGAGCCCCGTGTCAATCTCCATGTGCTGACAGTGCAGAGCCTGCTTGGGATTGTCTCTGTCCCCCTCTCTCTGCCCCTCCCCTGCTTATGCTGCTCTCTCTCTCAAAATAAATAAACTTAAAAAAAAAAAAAAAAACTAGAAGAATGAAACTTGAAGTAAGGAGAAGAAAGGAAATACAGTTTAGAGCAGAAATCAGTGAAATAGAAAACAAAACAGATAAAATCAGTAAAACCCAATGCTAGTTCTTTGAGAGATCAGTGAAATTGATAAACCTCTAGGGGCACCTGCGTGGCTCAGTTGGTTAAGTGTCAGACTCTTGATTTCAGCTCAGGTCATGATCTCACAGTCAGGAGATTGAGCTCCATGTCAGGCTCTGTGCTGAGTGTGGAGCTTGCTTGGGAGTCTCTCTCTCCTTCTCTCTCTGTCCCTCACCCTCTCATGCTTGTGCACATGCATTCTTTCTCTCTCTCTCTCTCAAAATAAATAAACATTTTTTTAAATTGATAAATCTCTAGCTAGACTGAGAGAAAAAAGAGAGAAAACATGTATTAGCAATGTCAGGAATAAGAAAGACATCACCACCACAGAGTTTACAGATAGTAAAAGGAATACAAGGAATATTATGAGCCAACTTCATGCCAATACATTTGCAACTTAAGTGAAATGGAAAAAATTCCTTCAGAGACAAACTATTAAATCTCGACTCAAGAAGAAGTGGTCTTGGGGCACCTGACTGGTATAGTCAGAAGAGCAACTCTTCATCTTGGGGTTATGGGTTTAAGCCCCATGTTGGGTGCAGAGGTTACTTAAATAAATAAGTATTTTTGAAAAAAAAGTAGTCTTAACTCTATATCTATTACAGAAACTGAAACTATAGTTAAACTTTTCCCCAAAGGAAGATCCAGCACTTTAAGGAAGAAATAATACCAGCTCTACACAAATTCTCCTAAAAATGTGAAGACAAGGGCATATCCCCAACTCATTCTCTGAGACCAGCCTTACCCTGATACCAAAACCAGATAGACATTACAAGAAAACCAGTATCCCTCATGAACTTAAATGCAAAAACTTTAAACAGTAATTTAGCTAATTGAAACCAACAACATATTCAAAGGATAAAAGCCAGAAACAAATGAGATTTGACCCAAGAATATAGGGATGATGTAACTTTTAAAAATTAATTTAACTCATTTTAACAAAGTAAAAATGAAAGATTTTATGATTATTTTAATAGACAAAGCACTGACCAAAATCTAACATCCATTCCTGATGAAAACTCTCAACAGACTAGGAATAGAAGAGAACTGTTTGAACCTGGTAAGAGACATTTGCAAAAAACAAAAACAACAACAGCAAAACTGACAGCTAACATTACACTTAAATGGTAAAAGATCTCTGAGGTCAGGAATGAGGTGAAGATGTGTCTGTTCCCACCACTTCTGTTTAGCATCATCCTGGAGGTTCAGGCCAGTACAGTCAAGAAAGAAAAAGAAATACCAAAGATATCCAGAAAAGAAAGGAAGAAGTAAAGTTGTCTTTTTCACATTCTATGTAAAAACTGTGATGGAACTACAAAAACTACTAGTAACTAATAAGTTATTCTAGGAAGGTTGCAAGATTCAAGATGAATATCCAAATAGTAATTGTATTTGCATACTAATGGTAACAATCAGAAATTCAGTTTCTAAAATGCTACTTAACAGTAGCATCCAGGGGCGCCTGGGTGGCGCAGTCGGTTAAGCGTCCGACTTCAGCCAGGTCACGATCTCGCGGTCCGTGGGTTCGAGCCCCGCGTCAGGCTCTGGGCTGATGGAGCCTGTTTCCGATTCTGTGTCTCCCTCTCTCTCTGCCCCTCCCCCGTTCATGCTCTGTCTCTCTCTGTCCCAAAAATAAATAAACGTTGAAAAAAAAAAAAAAAACAGTAGCATCCACAAATGTGAAATACTTAGGTAATTTGGTGAAAGACGTGGAAGACCTATATATCAAAAAGTACTAACCACTGATGAGTGAACTTAACTAAATCGATGGCAGTATATGCCTTGTTCATATGGCTTCACAATATTTTACAGGGAAAAAAGAAAAAAAGGGCAAAAACAAAAGATAAATGTAAAGCACCTGTAACAAGGAAATAGACTAATAACAGAGGCAAAGGGCTTCTTCACCACAGGGGATTTTATGCATTCTTGCAGAAGCCGGGAGTCCTCACCAATGGGACTTCCCAACATTTCCTTTGGAGTGGGGTGTGAGAAGGCTGTCCCTGCTCCATGATCACTAGGCTTTAATTTGCCTCTCCGCTTTCTTGCTTTACTTTCTCTCTACAGAGGTGCTCATTAGTATGAGATGTCTGTGCTGTGGCCTGACAGAGCCTTGTGGCTATAAAAGTTGTTTTCCCCACTTCCAACTGGCTTAGAGTTGGTTTTAAACTATAGTGGGAAATCCATGAGGAAATTGGGATCATATAAAGAATGTGAATTATTGGCTCTTTCAGTGCTTGAAATGAGATGAGAATGATGGATCACATCCCTTTGAAATAAAGGTTGAATCTCATCCTATTTCCCTTAGGGTACCACTTTACCTTGAAATTGCTTAGTAATAAAATTTTTGTGCTTTAAAGTTTAGTCTGTTTTCATGTTTTCTAATTGAAACTCACAATTGTATTGTCAGTTTCCGTGTCTGTAAAAAGGAATAATAATATCTGAGTTAGTTATATATTATTGCTATTTTGCAGATAAGAAAACTGAGACCTAGAGAGTTGGTCAGCTAGATCCTCGGCACAGACTGCCCCGTTGCCACTTTTTTGTGTTCGGTCATGGCTATCTTTCCTCAGACTTTTTTGAGATCTTTAAAAATCAAATTTGCACTCCCAGGTTTTGCTGTAAATATGACTTTCCTTGTAGAACAGTTTATGCCCCAGAATTTTCTCTTGGGGACCAAAATATCCTTGGTTCCCATAGGACTAGTTTAGCTATTTTCATCCAAGACAAAGGCTAATATCTCTTAACACCACTATTCCTAATTAACAGATCTGTTTACTCTAAATTTGCAATTATAATACAACATAGGAAAGCAGTAAGAAGATTCAGATTCAGAAGTACTAAAATGTTGATTGTCACGTTTGTAGATGGGTGTTCTTAAGACAAAGTTTTAATCAAGGCAGTGGAAGGTGTTAATCTCACTCTGCCTTACCTTAACCCTAAACTATTAGCTCAGAATTCATCCAGGAAATTGGCTATTTTGGAAGGCTAGCTGTTAAATGGCTTTGTTTTTCTCTTAATATGTGATCACCGAGTCCTGACTGTTAATTTAGTCAAGGCTCTGGAATTGGAATGTAGCTCTAACATTGTCTGAAACTACAGGCTTTATTAGAAATACTCCTTTGGTAGGGGCGCCTGGGTGGCGCAGTTGGTTAAGCGTCTGACTTCAGCCAGGTCACGATCTCGCGGTCCGGTCCGTGAGTTCGAGCCCCGCGTCAGGCTCTGGGCTGATGGCTCAGAGCCTGGAGCCTGTTTCCGATTCTGTGTCTCCCTCTCTCTCTGCCCCTCCCCCGTTCATGCTCTGTCTCTCTCTGTCCCAAAAATAAATAAACGTTGAAAAAAAAATTAAAAAAAAAAAAAAAAAAGAAATACTCCTTTGGTAATCTCTCCCAGTCTCATTCTTTACTAGAGTTTTAATTAATAAGAAAACATCTCTGATTCTGGGTTTTGCTCTCTACCTTCTGACTCTTCTGTTTCATTAGCTTTACCAAATGTTTCCAAAGGCCCATTGTGAGTCACCAACTTGAGCTGCTTCCCCCCAAAATGATGAATATTAAAAATAATAAAATGTGTTGTTTTATGAAATAGGCAGCAATGAGACAGGAGTGGCCAGGAGCCTAGCTATTTAGGCAGGGTCTGTAGATTCCATAGAAATAGGTAAGCAAGGCATCAAGTCAGAGGACAGACAGTTAACTTAGGAAAAAGCAGCCTGGTTGAAAAAAAAAAAAAGATAGCTGAAATGGTCTTGATCCAAGAAGCCAGGGGGGAGGCTCTAGTAAAGCCTGTTGAGAAAAGGTAGGCCCTGATCTGAGAATGGGGGCCTTATAACCATGGCTATTTTTTTTTTTCAATTTGTTTTTTAATGTTTATTTACTTTTGAGACAAAGAGAAAGAGACAGAGGCCTGAGCGGGGGAGGGGCAGAGAGAGGGAGACAGAATCCAAAGCAGGCTCCAGGCTCTGAGCTGTCAGCACAGAGCCCAACATGGGACTTGAATTCACAGACTGCAAGATCATGACTTGAGCTGAAGTTGGATGCTTAACCAACTGAGCCGCCCAGGCTCCAGAACGATAGCTATTAAAGCTTGTGATCAGAGGCCCAAAGTGGATCTGCTTTAAGGCATACAAGGTAGGCATGCTAAGATCAAAACAGGTATGGAACAGACTGTACTATGGAACCCCCAGGGCAGTATTCTCTGTGTCCTGAATTGCATAGCTGTAATTTTACCCAAAGGTTAGGAGCATTTTTCCTCTCAATAGGTAGGACAAAGTTTGCTCAGCTTCATTCTATAAAACAGAGTCCCTGACATTGTCATTATTATAATTTAAAGGGGTATTTTTTTGGTTTTGTTTTTAACTTGGTTGCCATCAGTGGAGCCCTGAATCAAAATGTAAATCTGTTTAGAATTTTCCAGTGTTTATAGCAGCTTTCCCCATTGTGCCATTATAGCATCAATCCCAAGAAATGTATCTTGGCATAAAGACGATTGATTCCATGGTCAAAAGAGTCCAGGAAGCATTTAATATTATATCCTTCTCTTGGAGATTTGCAGTGTATATTAGTAAACTACAGTTTTTGTGAGTCTTATAGTAAAGAAATCTCTTTGATCCAATGTTTCCCAAACTTTTTGACATTGGAATTTTGTGTTTTGTCACTAATATCTGCTAACCTTCTTTTGGACTGATATTTATTTAACACTTGGGAAACATAACATACTCTTGGAAGTAATTGCTTTATGCCAAGTGGATTGAGCTTGAAACCAGTAGAGAAACCAGATCTAGATTACCATAAATATAGCCCCATGATTTAGAGAAAATTTCAAACCTTCATTCAGGGAGTGGATAAAACCCAAGAAAGGGATTGGTAATGATGATCTGCTTTATTTTCCTGAGGAAGTGGGTATATTTTGGAAAGTGGGACAGGTTTGGGTCACTTAGTCCTAACAGGATAATAAGAATGCCTCACATTTGTATTATGCTTTAAGGCCTGGGGCATGCCTGGGTGGCACAGTTGGTTAAGCATCAGACTCTTGATTTCAGCTCAGGTCATGATTCTAGGGTCATGGGAGCAAGCCCCTACATCAGGCTCCATGCTGAGCGAGAAGTCTGCTTAAGATTCTATCTGTCCCTCTGCCCCTCTCCTCCCCAACTTGCGCTCTCTCTTTAAAACAAAAATTTTTTTAAAAAGGCTTAAGAAAACTTACATTTCCATGATCAGAATCCTACGAGGTAGAAAGGCAAATATTGTCCCCATTCTTACAAAAGGGGAATTTCATGGACATGAGACAAAAAAAAAAATCAAAAGAGGAATTTCAAATAAGGGGGTACTGGGTGGCTCAGTTGGTTGAGCATCTGAATCTTGATTTCGGCTCAAGTCATGATCTCACAGTTTGTGAGTTTGAGCCCCGCATTAGGCTCTGTGCTGACAGTGCAGAGTCCACTTGGGATTCTGTGTGTGTGTGTGTATGTGTGTGTGTGTGTGTGTGTGTGTGTCAAAATAAATAAATAAACTTAAAAACTTTTTTTAATTAAAAGACTTGCCCAACATCACATGACAGACTAATCTGTAGTAAAGCTAGTAGGTCTAGAACTCTGAGCTCTTTCATCTCCACATCCCTGGTTTATGCCCACATCACCAAAGTAATTGCCCACATCTGTGCTAATGAGTGCTACTATTATAGAAGGGTACATTTTCTCTTATTTATTTTTTTCCCTTAAGCAGTTCTAATTGCATTTCTACCCCTGGGTTCTTTTTGACTTTGCTCACTCCCCGTAGCATCTGAGTGATGAGCACAGTCTGGGCATAACAAATACCCAGGTTGTCTCTACACAGACAAAAAACCAGAGGATCAAAAACTTTGGACTTGAGCAAATTTCAGATATCTCTTGTAGAACATGCCTTCAGATACGAATTTAAAACTACTGTGTTTAACCTTTTCTGGTTTTTTGTTTTCATAAGTTTAGTAAACATTTATTGAGATGACTACCAGCTATAGGCAAGGCATTAAGCTGTATATATTTTTCCCCCAACACTTCATTCTAAAACAATTTTTTTCAATAAGGCCTTATTTTTTAGAGCAGTTTAAGACTCAAAGCAAAATTGAAGAGAAGATAAAGAGATTCTCCATATACCTCCTATCCCACACACTAAAAATACAAATATGCAGAAAGTTGAAAGAATTCGTGAAACCCGTATATTCAACACCTAGATTTTATAGTTACTTTGTTACTTTTTTAATCATACATCTATCCATCTATCACTCCATCTTATTTTCTGATGCATTGCAAAGTAAGTTGGACACATCAGTATACTATATTCCTTAATACTTCAGGATGTATATTATTAACTAGAGTTCAACATTTGTTTACAGTTCCTTTTGTGTTTTGTGTAACCTTTTGTGTGCCAAGCACATGATAGGTGCTTCTCAAATATCTGTTGAGTGTGTAAATGACTCAACCAGATCAAAACACAAAGAAGAGAAAAAAGGCTGGAGCTTGCACATTCATGAAAGTGGTAGAACCCTACAGAGTTCAACAAGGCCGTATTATGTCTGCTGTCTTGACAACCTCAAAATAAAATCCCTTGTACCATATCTTCTCTTCACCCCAGTGCATGTATATGGGGCTACACACATACCTGCACTAGAACATTCCATTCTTAGAAGCAAAACATTCCATTCTCAGAAGCCAGAAAGAGGGAATCTTTTAGGAAAATGAGGACAGAATAAATCAGTGTTCATCTCTTGGTGTAGTGGCTTTTGGATCATGAGCAATGACAGAAATGCGGAGCAGCTAACTAGAATTTAAAGGGAAGGGGGTTTTTGGCCTAAGTGCTTCATGGCCTAGCCGAGCTGTCCTTCATACAGCCTGGTCACTTTTAGGCTGACTGACGGGTTAAGGAAGTAACAGTTCCTACCTATCCAAATTCTGCCCATTTCTCCAGGACCAGCTGATAATTCATCTCCCCCACAAAGCACAGTGATTGCCTCATTTTCTGAACTCATTATCATTTACTGGCACTTAACATTCACTGCCTTGGAGATTTTAAGTTGTTTTTTAACCTTTTCTTATTAGAAAAGCAGTACATGTGCACTGAAGAAAGTTAGAAAATAAAGTAAAATAATTAAAACATTACATTTTTACCTTCCTGAAGTGACCATTGAAACAGTTTAGTGCCAGGGGACCTGGATGGCTCAGTCAGTTAAGCATCGGACTCTTGATTTTGGGTCAGGTCATGATTTCATGGTTTGTGGGATTGAGCCCTGCATCAGGCTCTGTACTGGCGGTGCAGAGCCTACTTGGGCTTCTCTCTCTCCCATTCTCTCTGCCCTTCCCCTGCTCGCTCACGCTCTCTCTCTCTCTCTCTCTCTCTCAAAATAAATGAATAAACATTAAAAAATAGAAACAATTTAGTGCAAATCTTTAGAGGCCTTTTCCTAGACATATGTAAATGCAACTATGATTTTTAAACATGAATCATGTCATATACTGCACACACTATTTTGTAACCTGCTTTTGAAATCTGTGATCTCTACCTTTCCACTCCAGTAACTCTTTGTTATTCTAATCTAAAGCCATATTCAAATTTCCCCAATTGACCTCAAAAGATGTTCTTTACACTTGTTTGCAAATCGAAGTACAGTCCAGACCATGCGTTATTTCTGTTGCGTTATGTCTGGTCACTCAAGTGTTGTTTTAGTACAATTACTCTTCTATTGACATGAAGAAACTGGGCCGATTGCCCTGTAGTAAGTTCCAGCTTCTGAATTTGTTTGGTTGCTTCCTCATAGTGACATTTAGTTCACTCTTCTCTTCCCTGGCATTTCCTATAACTGGAGGATATATATTAAAAGCTTGATAGACTCAAGTTAAACATTTTGGCTAGAAGATGTGCACTTAACAGTGCATTACATCAAGTGTGTTATGACATAGCTGGTTGTCTTTCCATCGGTGATGTGGACATTGACACCTGGACTATGGCAGTGATGTGAGATTGATTCTCTATTGTTTTGGTTATGTTATCCCCCTTTTGTCAAGAAAAGTAATCTATGCATTTTTCATGCATTGATTCTTGTTCCAACACCATCAAATACTGGCACACATTTCTTGTCCTTTGTGGTCATTGAGCATCTTGATGAAAATAGTGTATCACCAACTAAATTTTCACATGTAACTTTCCTACATGGTTTTGGTCCATAAAACTTAACTGTTCTGATTTCAAACAAGGAGCCAGTATTAGTTGCAGACTAATAGAAATTATACCTTATCTCTAATAATGAAATTAGGAAGCCTTCAAATAAAATGGATAAGATCTTCCACCTGTAGAAATAACAGACTAAGAATTCTTTTTTTTTTTTTTTTAACATTTATTTATATTTGAGAGAGCACAAGCAGGGGAGGGGCAGAGAGAGAGGGAGACACAGAATCCAAAGCAGGCTCCAGGCTCTGAGCAGTCAGCATAGAGCCCAACATGGGGCTCAAATCCACGAACCGAACCGTGAGATCATGACCTGAGGCAAAGTTGGATGCTTAACTGACTGAGCCACGCAGGAGCCCCAGAAATTGTCTTTTAATGAGTATAGGTTTGGGCACATATAAAATTCAATCAAGGCTACTTGAGCGTGATTTCAGGAAGACATAACTGGACTATATTTTTAACTAAAATTATACCAAAATTAATTAAATACAAAGGAGTTTGAGAGCTTAATCTGACAGTGGGTCTCCTCTGGATTGGGAGTGCTGGGCTTGAATAGAAGCATCTGGTCCTAGGTAGTCGATCCCTGGAGAGAGCATGACATGTGACTTTATGACCCTGTTTGGGACTGAAGATCATCCAAACAACTCCCTAATTGGCATTTGGCTTCATGTGCCAATTTCTTTGAAAGGATGCAGGGGTCAGCAAACTTTTTATTTATTATAGCATTATTGCTGGTGGTTAGGAGCACAGCTTAACTGAGCCCTCTGCATAGTCTCCAAGCCGAACACCCTTCTTCCCAGAGGAATCACTATCCTGACTTTAATGGTAATCAGTCCTTTACTTTATAGTAATTCAAACTTGCTAAGTATGTATCCATAAATAATACTGAGGTGTTTTTTTTTTTTTTGCCTGTTTTGGAATTGAGCATAAATGGAATCCTATAGTGTGGATTATTTTGTGTCTGACTCCTTTTGCTTAACGTTTTGTTTTTACAGTCCATCCATGCTGATACACATAGTTCAGATAATTCATTTGCTTTAGTGTGTTGTATTCCATTGTAGGAATATGTAACATACCCATTTTACTGGTAGTGGTTGTTTGTAGGTTTTAGCTGTTACCAAATAATACTGTCATAAACCATCTTGGACATATATTCTGGTGAAACATAAGCACACATTTCTGTAGGATATACACCTAGGTAATTGCTAGGTACATAAGTTATTGATTATTCCTGAAGATAGATTCCTAGCAATAATATTAATGGATCGGACAGTGTAACCATGGAAGGTGATTTCAGGACTTCTATGAATTTACTCCATAATCAGTAGGATAACCTTTATGTTAGTTTAATTCTTTCTGCTGCAGTGTAAACCAGCTGTACTTTGTTCAGTCTGTGGAAGTAAGCTCTGTAGAATCAGCAAGCAATTTTCTTCTACTTGGGAGCATCAGATTTGCTCTAAGTTCATTTGAAAAGGTATTTCATGCTGCATATGGCCTATTCTTTTGGGTTTATGTAGTTCTTATGGCTGATTGGCTGGAAAGCTTAAAACTGTTGGTGAATCTCATTGTATAAAAATAGCATATCAAAATTCACAGTGACTGAATGTAAAAGACATTGATTCAGTATGCTTTGAGGATTTACTTTCCAGAACTTAAGTTCTATCAATTGAATGTTTTAATATATGTGCTTCTGTGTCATTGCTTTTACTGTAGCAAATGGGATCCCTAGCGTTTCATGACTTTTCTGCATCTTATTTAGTGCCTAACATACTGCCTTGCCTGTGGTAGATGTTCAGTAATTGTATGTTGAAATGGTATTGGATTACCATATTATTTTGAACTGTTGTCTTTTATTTTTGCCTCTTCCTTATTAATATGTTAGGTTTATTAAGGAATGATCATTTTGATTTGCAGAGCACCTTCTCTCCTACCTAGGAACTTTGAGATGACAGGTTATTTGAATTCTCTTTGGCTTGGAATAATTATTCTGGCATTTAAATGAGCCTCTGTCTGAATGTGTCCCCAAATTTCCATTTCTGTCTTTTTAAGCGTCCCTGTTTCTGAGAATTTTCAAGCTTATATGACTGCCTTTAATTAATAATCTCCTTCATGGCACTCCAGATAGACATGGTAGTTGACTGACAGAAAGGAAGCAAAAACAAGTTTAAATAGAATAGTGTTTAGCTGTAAGATATCACCGTGTGTACATGAAAGGCTTCACAGAAATTAATCAATTTTCTAACACCTTGGAGAAGTAGGAAATGGGTTTTTATTATGTATTTAAAAGCTGAAAAAGTGAGATATGCCTTTAATCTCTTAACTCTCCCTGAGAAGTTGATGTTTATTTGGGAACAACTTACTTTGTTTAAAATCACAGAGACTTTTTTTTTTGTAGCTGGTTTGCATAATACATTCTATTGTTCTAATCTGAAAAGGTTTTTAAAAACTCATCCTTTGACTTTCCATTTTTCTCAGAAGGAGACAGCTGAATCAACTTCAAAACTTACTGGTTTCATTTTCACAAAGGCAGTCCACTGAGCAGTTTCCACAAGTAGTAAGCTACTCTGTTCCCTTACCATCCAGAGAAACAAGAAAATAGAACAGATGCCAACTCAGAACCCTAAGTACTGCCTACTAGCCCCTGAGGGATAGTCTGACAATTTTTTGATGTTTTTGAAGTCCTGAGGAGATACAGCCCAAATTGCTTACCTAAATTGCTTTGTTTGCCCAGTAAGCCAGGAATAGTTAGAAATGGGGTCCAATGACAATGATCCCTGTCTCAGTACTTTTTTATTAGTGCTTCTTAACCTTTTTTCCATCAAGACACATGCTCAGAATGCTTCTGTAGTGTTTGCCTGGCTCAGAAGGCTAGCTGTATACCTTTTCTCTCCTACTAGAGAAAAAATAGTAAGTGAATATTTTGAATTTGCTACTACTGATATTTTTGAAGTATTTACTTCATTACTTTATTAATAACAAGTGACTTGCAACATATCTCACAACTGATCATGACCAAACACCAATATGTTCATAGTTAGAGCTTTATATAAAATTTAAATTTTTTTTTCAAAATAGTACATGGACTTTGTTAGAAATCTCTCAGTATGTTTGATACCTTAAACACACACACACACACACACACACACACACACACACACAGAGCAGTCCCTGGCCTTCCCACCTATTCACATAAAATGTAGTTCTTTGTATTTTTTTCATACTAGTTTTCTTTTTGTTTTTTAATTTTTTTAAATTTATTTATTTTGAGAGAGAGAGAGTGAGTGGGTGAGGGGCAGAGAGAGAGGGAGAGAGAGAATCCCAAGCAGGCTCCACACTGTCAGCGCAGAGTTACCAACCATGAGATCATGACCTGAGCCAAAATCAAGAGTTGGATGCTTAACAGACTAAACCACTCAGGCGCCCCTGATTTTCTTTAAATCATTTTTTGTTAACTAATTGCCTGTTGTGAGCCACGCCCTGTCTGAATACTAGAGAACTGGCAAGAGATGGCTCCTTTGAGGAGCCTGTAGTCTAGTGCAAGTGATAAGGCTTGTTTTAGGAAATAACTTGTATTGGAAAGGTCACTTAATCTCTCCAAACTTCAGTTTTCTCATCTAGGTAGTAGGTTAATAATACCCACCTCACAGGTTTTATTATGAGGACTTCATGAAATAGTTCATGTGACAGCACTTTGTACTGTAAGTATTCATTCAAGTTAGATATAGGGAACCATGCAAGACACTATCATTAGGTGCTTAAATTATGATATGAAGGCCGTTTTTTTAAAGTATAGATTGAGAGGGGCACTTGGTGGCTCAGTTGGTTGAGCATCTGACTCTTGATCTTGGCTCAGGTCTTGATCTCAGGGTCATGGGTTCAAAACTTGTGTTGGGCTCCATCTTGGGCATGAAGCCTACTTTAAAAATAAATAAATAAAATAAAGTATGGGTTGATAGCAGGAACTGATAGAGTTCATTAAGAAGGGCTCCATGGAAGGGGTGCCTGGGTGGTTCAGTCGGTTGAGTATCCGACTTCAGCTTAGGTCATGATCTCACCATTCCTAAGTTCAAGCCCCGCCTCTGCCTCTGTGCCGACAGCTTGGAGTCTGGAGCCTGTTTCAGATTCTGTGTCTCCCTCTTTGTCTCTGCCCCTCCCCCACTAGTGCTCTCTCACACATGCACACACGCACTCTCTCTCTCTCTCCCAAAAATAAATAAACGTTTAAAAAAAAAAAAAAGACTTCATGGAAGATGTAGGATTGAAAGAGTCTCAGAAGTTAGGTAATCAAGCTGTAGTATCATGAGGGTGAGGAATGGATAGGCACTGGTTTGGAAGAAGAGTTAGGGCCCCTCAACTTTCCCTCACTTACACAGGATCTCACCAGCTTTTTGTCCCCACGTAATATCTGTGTTGCTTCCCTAGTGACTTGACAGAAAGTAATTCTACACACAGTGGTAAAACCCTATGGGGCTAATCCTTGTTAGCATTACTATTTCCATGGCAACCATCAGATGATATATAATGTTACTGAGGCAAGATGTGAGAAGTATTTTCATCAACAAATGCCTGAATTTACTGGTAAAATGTCCCACTGGGAGATTGCCCAACTACTTAGCTGCTGTCTCCAAAATCTTAAACCCTGCTTTTCCACATTTTCATGTTTGAACATTTAGTAGGAGATATTTTTGAAAAAAAATTTTTAAAAAAAAAAAAAATTTTTTTTTTAATCTTTATTCACTTTTGAGAGAGAGACAGACCACGATCAGGAGAGGAGCAGAGAGAGAGGGAGACACAGAATCCGAAGCAGGCTCCAAGCCCTGAGCTGGCAGCACAGAGCCCGATGCGGGGCTCAAACTCACAAACTGTGAGATCATGACCTGAGCCAAAGTCAGACACTCAACCTACTGAGCCACCCAGGTGCCCCATTGAGAAAAAAATTTCTATAAGGAAATAGCATTTTTGCAAAATAGACCTAACAGATCAGGTAAATCTGAGGGGGGAAATGGTTTTATATCTAATTTATGTAGTCTTTGTGACTATTGGTAAGTAATTGGGGGCAAAGATAAAAATAGGGATTATTCATTTGTCAATTCTACTTAAAAGGTTTAAAAATAAAATTAATACTTAAAAATAAAAATTTCCTGCTGGAAACAGCTCATTCTGTAATATGCAGATTTTGTAGAATTTGTTTTGTCCCTTGTGACATTCAGGAGTATGTTATAGACAACCTTGAGGTTGAACATGAGTGAATATATACATGTTTTCCCTGTACTCAGCAAATTTGTCAACTTCGTGCCTGGTACCATTCTCAGTAGTGGAGTTGTGGGTGGCAAATGAAACAGAGGCCCCTGCCCTTCTGGAATTGACATCAAGGGCAGAGAGAGGAAGTAACTCAGTTAACAAAGAGTTATACCTCAGGTAAGCGGTACAGAGGAAAATTAAACAGAGAATAGGAATAGAGACTGACACGTGTAGGATAGGGTAAACAAAGCAGGTCTCTCTGATGAGATGACATTTGAGAAGAGACCTGTGTGAGAGACTGAAGCATCTGTGACTACCTAAGGAAAGAGCACTCCAGGCAGAGGTATAGCAAATACACACATCCTGAGGTAAGAGTATGCTTAACAGGGCTAAGGACAGCAAGGGGGCCAGGATGAGTGGAACAGAGAATACGGTGGATAAGAGGAGATGAGAGATGAGGTTTGGGTGGGAAGGAATCTTGTAAAGTCTTTTAAGCCATGCTAAGAACTTTATCATATTTTATTGTAAGATGAAAGATTCTAGACTGTTTGGAGCAGTGACATGATCTGACTTGGCTTTTTAAATGTTTCCTCTCCTTCGTGGAGAATGAGCTGTAGGAGGACAAAGCTGAACGCAGGGAGACCAGTTAGGTGACTACTGTAGTCAGCATTCTAGGTGAGCATTGATGCTGGCTAGAACTGGGGTGGGAGAATGGAGACGAGAAGAAGTGGTAGGATGGTGAATATTTCTTCTACTCAGCAAGTACTCATATAGTGCTTATTATAAGCCAGACACTGTTCTAATAGCTTTTTAAATACCAATGCATTCATGCTCCTAACAGTCCTCTGAGGTAAATTTCAAAGGTAGAACCCACATGCTTTGTAGATGGACTGGATGTGGGTGTTAAGGGGAAAGAAGGGAGTCAAGAATGGTTCCTGTGTTTGGGCCTAGAACTCCTAAGAATGGAGTTGCCATCTCCTGAGTAAGGGAGGACTCAGGAGAAGCATGTTTGAGTGGAAGGCCTATCAGGAGTTTGGTTTTTGGGCATGTTCCATTTGAGATGCACATTAGCTATCCAAGTGGATGTGTTGGGTAGGTAGTTGGATATCTGAACTTGAAGTCAGAGAAGAGCTCAGGGCTGGAGATAAATTCCAAAGGAAGTCTCAAAGCATTCAGGAAGAAGTGCCAACTGGATGTCTGTTTTCTGCTGCTAAACCTAACCAGAAGCAGATGTGAGAGCAGTCTTTTCCCTTACACATGGTCATGTGGTAACATTTTCATTGGCTTTGGGGTTAGACCTGCAGTTGAATACTAGCTGTATTGTTTACTCATTAAGTGACCTCAACTGTGTGACTTAATCTCTTCTAGTTTCAGTTTCTTTGCCTATAAAATGGGTTCATTGGACTTATCCCATAGTATTGTTAAGATTAAATGAAATAACGTATGCTACCTAGAGAAGTGCTTTGACATAGAAAGTGCTTAATAAGGGGTGCCTGGGTGGCTCAGTCAGTTGGGCATCCGACTTCGGCTCAGGTCATGATCTTGCAGTCTGTGAGTTCAAGCCCCACGTTGGGCTCTGCACTGACAGCTCAGAGCCTGGAGCCTGCTTCAGATTCTGTCTCCATTGCTCTCTACCCCTCCCCCCGCTCTCACTGTGTGTGTCTCTCTCTCTCTCAAAAATAAAATAAAAACATAAAAAAATTTTTTTAAGTGCTTAGTAAATATTTATCTTCCCTTTTCTCAGATTTAGTTTCTTTTTTATTATTGTTAAAATATTTTATTTATTTTTGAGAGATGGAGAGAGAGCACAAGCAGGGGAGGGGCAGGGAGAAAGCAGGACAAAGGATCCAAAGTGGCCTCTGCCCTGACAGCAGTGAGCTTGATGCAGGACTCGAACTCACAAACTGTTAGTTCATGACCTGGGCTGAACTCAGACGCTTAACCGACTGAGCCACAAGACACCCCCAGATTTGTTTCTTGCATTCAACCCAAACTAATAGAACATGAGCTTCTCTTCCAGAATAAAAGAAATCTGAATTTAAAGCCTGCTCCCACATATACTTATTTGGGGGTACCTATTTAACAAGCTCCAAAAGGGATTTCAAATCGATTTCTTATCAAATGATAATGACCTTTTATTTTTATTTTTTTTTTTTTAATTTTTTTTTGAATGTTTATTTATTTTGGGACAGAGAGAGACAGAGCATGAATGGGGGAGGGGCAGAGAGAGAGGGAGACACAGAATCGGAAGCAGGCTCCAGGCTCCGAGCCATCAGCCCAGAGCCTGACGCGGGGCTCGAACTCAGGGAACGCGAGATCGTGACCTGGCTGAAGTCGGACGCTTAACCGACTGCGCCACCCAGGTGCCCCGATAATGACCTTTTAAAAGAAAGGACTCTATTGAGGTTTATAGAAGTCACAGGGAAAGAAGCCCTGAGTATTAAAAGATTTCACATACAAAAGCAGAATGAAGGTACAGATAGGAGCACCAAGCGACCAATCTACCCATCAGTCGTGGGTAATTTACATCAAAGGCTAAGTAAATCCGCTTGAGCCATGGTGATGACCTATAGGAGGAAATAGTGCCCTTTACTGAGGCTGGGTTATTTAAATCAAAGGGAATTAGCTCATTAATTCCCTGATGACCCTGGTGGAACTTTGCTAATGGGACACTCCTGGGGTTTAGCTTAATCCCACTTCTGTTTTCTACAATCATAGCTTGACTGTCCCAAAAAGTGCTCACTTAAGGTGTTCACATTTTATTTCATACAATAAATATTTGAGCATCTACTATGTGCCATGTACTTCTGTAGGGAAACAATGTTAAATAGAAAGTAGAACTCCTGTGCTTCAGTTCTTCCCAGTATAAGAGAGAAAACAGACATGTAAACAAATAAACAAAAGAGAGTTTTTGCTAAGTGCTGGAATAGAACATTTCAGCACTGAAAATAACATAGAAATTTTACATTGGGAGTGGTGCCTGGGTGGCTCAGTCGGTTGAACGTCCAACTTCCGCTCAGGTCATGATCTCATGGTGTGTGGGTTCGAGCTCCGCATCGGGCTCTGTGCTGATAGCTCAGAGCCTGGAGCCTGCTTCAGATTCTGTGTCTTCCTCTCTCTCTGCCCGTCCGCTGCTCACACTCTATTTCTCTCTGTCTCAAAATAAACAAACATAAAAAATAAAAATTAAAAAAGAAATTTTACACTGGGAGATTATAGAAGCAATATAGAAGTCACCTCTGGACTGAGCTGTTAAGGCTTAGAATTTATCAGGTAAAACATTTCAGGTAAAGACATTCTAAAAAGGGAGCACACAATAAGCAGAATCATGGAGGCACGTTCAGGGGGGAAATTGGTAGTGTGAGAGAAAGTGACCACTAGTTTGGAAAGCAGTTTTTTCGCTAACCATTCTCCAGCTCCAAAAAAGAACATTTTAACTTTCTAACCTTCTTTTGAGGTCTTGATGAGTCCCTTAGTAAGCCATATGACCAAAAGACCAAAAAAAAAAAAAAAAAAAATCATAAAAATACTAGAATTTTCTTTATTTATTAGGATTAGACATGACATTTATTTTGAGAGAATCTTGAATGTGTCCCTGTGACACAGTTTGTCTTCCAATGAAGGACTCCTAAGAGTTTACCCCAGCCCATTCCCATCACTGCCCTAAATTAAAATTTGCTAAGTAGAGCATCATTCATAGTAGCTGCCTTCTCCTCCTCGGTCTTCCTGTTTATTATGAAAAGGTTCTCAATTTTTCCAAGCATCTTCAAGCAGTCTTCTTTTGAAAACATAAATATTTCACATTCCAGGAAGTCCATGGTATTCAGTATTTGCAACCCTGAGGGAATAGAAAAGTCTGTTCAAAGATGCATATGTTTACAGTGTTTCAGTTTAGCTAGATAGTAATTCCTTAGCTTGGTTCCATTTTCATATCCACTCCTCCCTTTGCCCCTAAGAACTTTGAAATTTTATCTGCTACCACCGTATTGCCATCCTTGGATGAGGGAGTGCCTCAATTTTCTGCAACTCCTCAGGGCTGTCACTCTCCCCACCCTCCATCAATCCCTGTGCCAAATTTTCTTGGACTCTTTCTTTAGGCTCTTTAAGATCTGCCCTCATTTGCATTTAATCATTTAGACTTTTCTGTGCCAGTGACTTAAACATGAGATCTTCAGTCAGGGTTGAACTTAGAGGGTTTTAGAGCTAGCTTCTGATGACCACAATGGCAACAACAGCCACCATACATAGTGCTTCCATGTAGCAGTCACTGTCCTAAGCACTTTACCTATGTTAATTTATCTCATACTCACAACAGCCTTTTGAGGTAACTATCACTTTATCTTCACTTCACAGGTAAAGAAACAAGCACAGAGTTAAGAGGTCACATTTTTTGCGCAGTATCTGCTGGAGAGGAACTGTACTCTGTTTTAGACCTTGAGTTAGCAAGGCAGTTTCCCCACTAGAACTGAGCCTTATTCGTCTCTGTACCCTGGATTCAGAGCATAGAAAGCAAGTGTTCCATCCCTGTTGGAATTAGTGCAAAGTGCCCGGCCATCAAGTTCACACAGAGGATTGTGTCATTTTGGTTTAAAAAAAAGAATAAGAGTGAATCAAAACTCTGATTGTGGATACAGTATATTGGGAATACATGGGCCTATTTTATCATGAGTCCTCATAGAACACTTAAAAATAAAAATTTTTTAGTGTCTTCTCTCTAGCTTCTGAAATATTTTTTATTAACTAGCAGTAGGAATCTGACCTTGAATAATGGCCCTCTTTCAAAAACAAAAGTAGATTCACATCTGCCCTTTTTCCTCTTTTTCAATTAAAGCCTGTGCTGCCAGAGTTGCTGGTCTTAGATGTTGAGGGATTATGTTTGTGACCATGATTAAAAGGATGATAGTAAAACCATTATTGTGCTCTAATTTTGAAGTTAGTTTAAATAAAACAAAATTAGGCACAGCCCCTATCTCGTGGCAGTACACCTTCTAAATGTTAAAGAGAGCTTTTATACATACTTGGTATAAACAGGACCAACAGTGACACATTGACTTCATCAGGCGTTCCTTCACATGAGTGATAAACATTATCAGTAGCATCAGACTTGCCTCATTCCAGGGGACGAGTTTTCAGCATCCCTGAAAATTGTTCAGTATGTATGTGACTATTCATTTTGATCTTTTAAAAAATGGTAATAAAATGGAAAGAAACTAAAACGGGAGTTGAAAACCAACTGTGATCTTAGATCACTGTGGTCTTAGGTAAGTCCCTTGCTGTCACTTACTCAAATCATGTCTTGGTAGGCTTGACTTTGTTGACCCACACCTCCGTTTCATCATGTGCCATATTAGTGGTTTAGACCAGACAGTCTCTGAGGTTTTTAACTTGCGAAATGCATGTTTCCTTTGAATGCGTATTCTACTTGGAGTTTTAATTTTATCAGAAATAATAGTAATAGCTCTAACGTATTACAGATTTAACCTGTGCTGAACATGTTATCCACTCTCTTGCATTTTAATATTTAATTACCATTTGTCAGGTGAGGAAACTGGGGTACGGGTGGTTGTATAATTTCTCAAAGTCACACAGCTGTTTGTTTCTCCTCCTCCTCTCAAGACTTACCATATTTTGTCTCGAGTTACTTGTGTACTTCCCATGCCATCTGCCATATGTACAGGTACTTATTTTGTGATTCATTGGCTGCTTCTTGAGTAGAGTATTCATCTCCTCTCCTTCAGGACTTGAGGATGGAGACTGTGTCCTATACTTCTTTATATTCCACACAGGGACTTGAAACTTGGTAAATTTTCAAATTTGAAAGTCAATTAATAAATGAATGAATGAATGTATGAGTGAATGAATGAATGAATGAATTCTCTTCCCCCTCAATCTTTCTAAGTTTATGTTGTCTGAGGTTGCCTGTGACTATTGTTTCACTTTCCCCAGTGTCATATTACTGAAAATCCTGATCTTTTGATGCTTACAATATTATTTTCTTTCTTTTACCTGTCTCCCTAGGTTGAGTTCTTATAAATTTACTCATTTTTATTATTTTTAAATTTTATTTATTTATTTTGAGAGAGACAGACACAGCACAGGTAGGGGAGGGACAGAGAGAGAGGGGGAGAGAGAATCCAAAGCAGGCTCGGTGCTGCCAGTGCAGAGCCTGATGAGGGGCTCGAACTCACAAAACCGTGAGATCATGACCTGAGCTGAAACCAAGAGTCAGACGCTTAACTGAGCCACTGGGGTGCCTGAATTTACTCATTTTTTAAAAACAAAAATAGCTTTATTTTTCCTGATACTAAGATGATACCTACTTCTGTACAATATTCAAACACTATAGAAAAATAATTTTTTCCAAAGTGAAAATCTCTAGGAATTTTATCCCACAGAGGTAATCACAGATAACATTTTGATGAATAGCCTTCCAGACATTGTTATACAAGTGGGCATTCTCACATGCATGTGTGCATATACATATATACAAATAGTTTTCTGTGGTGGAATCAAATAATCTATTTTTTTTTACTTTAGATTACATTATGAAATCTTTCCATATTAATGCAGGTAGATGTATGTAACATTCATTTCATGGCACTGACCCACTATAACGTTTTATATCCAGTCGCTAACACCAAACATTTAGATTGCTTCCAGTTTTTCTTAATATTAAAAACAATACTGTAGTGAACATCCTTGTACACGCATACCTCATTTTACTGTGCTTTGCTTTATTGGAATTTAAAGATAATGCATTTTTTACAAATGGGAGGTTTGTGGCAACCTGCATTGAGCAAGTCTACCAGTGCCATTCTGCCAACAACATTTGCTCACTTCCTGTCTCATGTGTGAGAATTTTGGTAATTCTCTTGACGTATTTCAAACTTTTTCAGTATTGCTGTATTTGCTATGGCGATCTATGATCAGTGATCCTGGATGGTACTATGGTAACTGTTTTGAGGTGCCATGAAATGTGCCCATTTGAGAGGACAAACTTAATAAATGTCGAGTGTGTTCTGACTGCCCCACCGATTGGCTGTTCCCCCGTCTCTCTCCCTCTCCTCGGGCTTCCCTATTCCCGGAGATACAACTATATTGACATTAGGTCAGTTAATAACCTTACAGTGGCCTCTAAGTGTTCAAGTAAAAGGAAGAGCTGCACATCTCTCACTTTAAATCAAAAGCTGGAAATGATTAAGCGTAGTCAGGAAGGCACATCAAAAGCTGAACAAGGCCAAAAGCTAGGCCTCTTGCACCAACCATCAGCCAAGGGGTGGATTCAGAGGAAGAGATCTTGAAGGAAATGACAAGTGCTACTCCAGTGAACACACGAACGATAAGGAAAGAAACAGCCTTATTGCTGATCTGGAGAAAGTTTCAGCGGTCTGGATGGCAGAACAAACCTGGCACAACACTCCCTTAAGCCAAAGCGAATCCAGAGCAAGGCCCGAACTGTCTTCAGTTCCGTGAAGGCTGAGAGAGGCGAGGAAGCCGCAGAAGAAACGTGTGGCACTAGCAGAGGTTGGTTCACGGGGCTTAAGGAAAGAAGCCATCTCCATAACACAGAAGTGCAGGGTGAAGCGGCAGGTGCTCGTGTAGAAGCTGCAGCAAGTTATCCAGAAGATCTAGCTCAGGTCATTCATGAAGGTGGCTACACTAAACCGCAGATGTTCAGTCCAGGTGGAAGCGCCGGTCGGGGGAAGATGCCGTGTAGGGCTTTGGTAGCCAGAGAGGAGAAGTCAATGCCTGACCTCAAAGCTTCAAGGGACAGGCTGACTCCCTTGTTAGGAGCTAGTGCAGCTGGTGTCTTTGAGTGGAACCCACTGCTCATTTACTGTTCTGAAAATCCGAGGGTCCCTAAGAGTTATGCTAAGCCTACTCTGCCCGTGCTCTGCAGATGGAACAACAGAGCCTGGATGACAGCACATCTGTTTACAACATGGTTTGTTGAATATCTTAAGCCAGCTGTGGAGACCCACTGCTCAGAAAAAAAAGATCCCTTTCAAAACATTAGTGCTCACTGGCAGTGCACCTGGTCACCCAAGAGCTCTGATGGCGTGGAGATGTACGACGAGATGAATGCTGTTTTCATAACGTCCACTCTGCAGCCCGTGGACCAAGGAGTCGTTTCCACATTCAGGTCTTATTATTGAAGAAATACATCTGGCTAGATGAGCTGCCGTAGACAGTGAGTCGTCTGACGGATCTGGGCCAAGTCAACTGGAAACCTTCACCATTCTAGAGAACACTGAGAACGTTCCTGATTCACGGGAGAGGTCAAGATAGTGACGTTAACAGGAGTGTGGGAAAAGTGGATTCCAACCTTCATGGAGGAGTGGGGAGGGTTCTAGACTCGAGTGGGGGAAGGAGCTGCAGATGGGGTGGAGACAGCGGGTGAGCTGGGATTGGAAGTGGAGCCTGAAGATGGGACTGAATTGCTAGAAACTCGTGGTAAATTCGAACAGAGGAGGAGTTGCTTCTCATGGAAAGAGAGTGGCTCCTGGAGATGGAATCTGCTCCTGGTGAAGATGCCGTGAAGACTGCTGACATGACAACGAAGCGCTCAGAACGTTCTGTACACTTAAGTGAGAAAGCAGCGGTGGGGTTTGGGAGCACGGACTCCAATTCTGAAAGAGGTTCCACTGTGGCTAAAATGCTATCAAGCAGCATCACCTGCTGCAGAGAAACTGCTCATGAAAGGGAGAGTCAACTGATGTGGCACACGATGTGTTGTCTTATTTTAAGAAATTGCCACAGCCATGCCAACCTTCAGCGACCCCCACCCCGATCAGTCAGCAGCCACCACCATCGAGGCAAGACCCTCCCCCAGCAAAGATGACCTGCCGGAAGCTCAGATGATGGTTCGTGTGTGGTTTTTTTTTTTTTTTTTTTTGCAATAAAGCACTTTTAAACTGAGATATGTAAGGTTGTTTTAGACATAATGTGATTGTACACTTAATAGAGTACAGTGTAGTGTAAACAGAACTTTTTTTTTTTTGACAGTGGGTGAGCTGGAGAGATGTGCAGAGGGAGGGAGAGAGGGAGGGAGGGAGGGAGGGAGGGAGGGAGGAAGAGAGAAACAGAGAGAGAAAGAGAGAGAGAGATTCTTAAGCATGCTCCACTCTCAGCACAGAGCCTGACGTGGGGTTGCTCCCACAATCCTGGAATCATGACCTGAGCCAAAATCAAGAGTCGGACGGTTAACCAACCAAGGCACCCTTGTGTAAACACAACTTTTATGTGTACTGGAAAACCAGAAAATTTATTTTACTCGTTTTATTGTGATGTCTGTTTTATTGTGGTGGTCTCGAATCAAACTTCACAATATCTTCAAGCTATGCCTGGATATAAATTTTAGATACGGAGTGAGTTTCATCTGCCTGCATCACATATCTGAATGAAGACAGTATTCATTAATGAGGCAGTACAGCAGATGTCTATATCCACGCCATTAACATGTAACAGCAAAAACTTATGAGAACCCAATATCATAAAATGTATTACATGGGTAAATGTTTGCCTTTACAGGCATTGAACTTCATGTTGTTCAGAAAAACAGGTTCCTATTAAACATTAAAATGAAAGACTTGGGGGTGCCTGACTGGCTCAGTCAGAAGAACATGTGACTCTTGATCCTGGGGTCATGGGTTGAGCCCCATGTTGGGTATAGAGAGAATAAACTTTGGGGTGCCTGGCTGGCTCAGTCAGTGGAGCATGAGACTTGATTCTCAGGATCATGAGTTCAAGCCCCACTTTGGGCATGGAGCCTACTTAAAGAAGAAAGAATTTAAAAAAATAAAATGAAAGCCTTGAACCACATAAACCTTCATTTTATTAACATTCAAATTTTTCACTTGAAGGATTGTTAAGATGTTTGTTTCTGTGTTTCCTCTAGCTTGGTAGTAAAGTTATGCTTTGTGGAATTTAAAGAGGATGCTCTGTGTTATAAAATGAAACATATCTTGCTAGGAGAACTGACTTTCTAATAAGAAAACATAAACCATTCATTCTCCAAATAATGCATTAAGTGCCAATGACACATTCAAGGTCTAGCAGGAGAGAGATTAAAATAATTAGTAAAATACACCTCAAACTAGTTGAAACCTAAAATGAGAGACCAAGAAAACAAAATGCTTTTATTTGAATATTTGCAAACATGAGTACCACTCCACTTATGCCTCAGGTTTTATTTTGCTTACATTTCATTGGGCTTTTTGAGGTTTGAATTGTATTCATCAGTTAGGAGATTATCAGCTATTATCTTCTTTCCCATTCACTCCACCCTTTATGGAATTGCAGTTTATATTACAGAGGATATGCTAACCTAGCTCTTCTATTTTCCATCTCTTTGCATCTGTGTACTATATAAATGCCTTCTGACTAGTTGTACAGATTAGTCTTCTGATTTAGTAATTTGCTCTTCACTTGTCTCGTGTGTTCTTAAACCCTGTTCATGACATTTATAAGAAATTGCAAGGCTTTTTTTCCAAAGTGGGTTTTGCCATATTATACTCCTACCAACAGTGTATGAGAATTCTAGTTTTTCCACTTTTTTGGCATTTTGTATTGTCAGTCTTTTTAATTATAGCCTTCTTAACAATGTGTAAAGTTGTCTCATTGTGATTTCAATTTACATTTCCCTGGTGACCAGTAATGTTGGGCACTTTTTCATGTGTTTATTGGCCATTCATAGGTCTTCCTCTGTGACGTGTCTATTCAATTTTTTGCCTACTTAAAAACTTAGATTGTCTTTTTATTATTGAGTTAGAGGTTTTTATATACTGTGGATAGAAGTCCTTTTTCAGATGTAAGTGCTGCAAATACTTTTCTCCCAATCTGGACCTTACAGATTTATTTTTTAAATAATGTCTTCTAATGCTTAGAAGTCTTCAATTTTGATATTGCCCATTGGTTTTTAATTTCAGCTAGTATTTTTTTATTCCTAGACATCTTAGTTCTTAATCTTTTATGTATCTAAACATAACACAGTTGCCTTATAATTTGTATCTGATAATTCTAGGATCTGAAGTCTTTGTGAATCTGTTTCTGCTGTTGTTCTTGCTGATTCTTGCTCATGAGTCCTAGTTTTCATGGCTGTGTTTTGTTTTGTTTTTCTTTTACTATAATCTGATTGTTTTTATTAGAAAATTGTTTGTGGAGATAATTTGAACTTTGGATGGAGATACCATCCTCCAGAGATTATTTATTTTCTTTTGCCACATGTCTAGGGGCACTACCAATCTGGCATTTTTTTTTTAAATAATGTTAGACAAACAGAGAAGTTAGAAAAACAATATAGAAATTCTCATATACCCTTCATCCAGCTTCCCTTAATGTCGACATCTTATGTAACCATAGTACAGTACCTAGTACAGTACAGATTAACATTGAGACAATAATGTTCACTAATCTACGTACCTACTGGGATTTTACCAGTTTTCCCACCAATGTTCTTTCTCTGGCCCAGGATCCAGTTCAGGCTCTCATCTTAAAATTTAGTTGTCATGGTGTTTTGTTCCTTTGTTGCTGTTGTTGTTGAGTCTTCTCCAGTCTCTGACAATTTTCAGTCTGTCTTTGTTTTTCTTGAACTCGATACATATGAAGAGTACTGATGAATTGTTTTATAAAAAGTCCCTCAATTTGCATCGTCTGATGTTGTGTCATGATCAGCTGAGGTTGTGCACTCTTCCAGCGACAGCACAGAAGTGTGGTTGTGTCCTTCTCGGTGTATCCTGCACGTGGGGTTTTATGGGTTTTTTTACTGGTGATACTAACTTCTATCACTTGTTCAAGGTAGTGTCTGCCTGGCTTCCCCACTGTGAGGTTACTACCCATAATCAATCAATCTTATGGGGAGATGATTTCTGTTTCTCATCAGATTGTACTTGATAGCTGCAGTGTTCACCCTCTGGTTCTTGCCTGCAGTGCTCATTACTGTGATGTTCTCCTGATGGTGATCTTCTGTCGTCATTTCCTCTACATTTATTTATTGTAATTCTTCTGTAAGGGAGAGCTGCCCTTTTCCCTCTGTCTATTTATTCATTTATTTATCAGTGTGAATTCATGAGTATTTCACTTATTCTATGTGTTATAATCCATCACTGTCATTGTTTTATTGATCAGATGGTCCTAGCCTTCACCATGAGGAGCTCCTTAACATCTAAGTCTGTTCAATATGCCTCCATCATTTTTTGAGCATTTCCTTTATTTCTGGCATCTCAGGATGTTCTAGGCTCATCTTGTATTTATCCTGCCCCAATCCTGGAGCCAGCCATCTCTCCAAGGGGCTTTGGTTCATTTATTAAAGACTGGCATTCAGAAATGAAGATCTAAACAGTAAGTGTGCACTAGGATGTTGTTACTCTAGGGCCCTCCCAGAAGACAGGTCTAGGAAATGAGGGAAACACACTAACACTATGTTGCTTGCCTAATGATGATTTTCATTAACAGACATCCATCATTATTTATCTATTTGTAAAAAAATATTAGTAAGTTCATACTGATATCTCTGATTCCAGTCCAACACCACAGAATTCATTCTATCCTTCTTTCCTTATTTGTACCTTATTTTTCTGCAAAAGAAAAACCTGGTTCTCATTATACATCATATATTTACTTATTTGTTCAGTTCTATTAAACACATACAGTAGTGTCAGAATCACTGACCCATACCTCTGTGAGAATCAAAAAAAATTTTTGAGAGAGAAAGAGCAAGTGGAAGAAAGAAAGAGGGAGAGAGGGAATCTTAAGCAGGCTCTGTGCCCAGAACAGAGCCCAATGTAGAGCTAAATCTCACAATTATAAGACCTTGACCTGAGCTGAAATCAAGAGTCAGATGCAAAACCAACAGAGCCACTCTGGCACCCCAAGAAACAGATTTATTAACTACAGTGCAGTATCTGTGTATATGCCTTTTCTCTTAAACCTTACAGTGTACAGTCAAAATACTGTTTTCCCTGGGGCACCTGGGTGGCTCAGTTTGTTGTTTCTGATTCTTGATCTCGGCACAGGTCATGATCTCACCATTCGTGAGCTCGAGTCCTGTGTCAGGCTCTGTGCTAATGATAGTGTGGAGCCTGCTTGGGATTATCTGTCTCCCTTTCTCCCTGCCCCTCCCCTGCTTGTGCTTCCTCTCTTTCTCTCTCAAAATAAATAAACTTAAAAAAAAATACTGTTTTCCAGTTACTTAGGTTAGTTCCTTTCTTCTCCACCCCCTTCCTTGTAGTCATGTTATTCATTAGTGGCATAGTTAGGTTTATTTCTTACTGATCGTTTTCCACTGGTTGGTTGTAATAATTTGCTTATGTGAAACATTAGCATAGATCTGTCACTATTTTTGTTAGCCCTGTTGCTTTGAAGCATCTTTCCTATTTTACCCACTATTTTCAATTGTTTCCAGTATGAGGGTCAGGCTACATAAGCCTCATTACTAGAAATGAAGGCTTTTCTTTGTAAAGGTAGTAGTGAAAGTCTTACTGTCTTCATACATTAAGGGAAATATAAATACATGACAAATTTTACTTCTGAGTTTTATTTTTGAAAGCCTTTGGGAGAAATTGGCATATGGAAGCCTAGTGAGAACAAGAAGACAATTTTACATTTTTCACATTTATTTATAATTCATCTAGTAGATGGCTATTGCTATTATTATCATAAATAACCAAGAGTGGAAGAAAAAAAGTCTTATCATGTTACATGTTGTCAGTAGGCTCATGGCACCACCCGTTAATGAATATGAATGTTTTTAACAGTAAAATCTAGAAAATAAGAAAATACAGACCTCTGGTTAATTGGATTTTTCAGTTAATCAAAGGCTAATAAGCATATTCATCTCCCTATCTGACATAGTAAGTTTGTCTATTCCATTTCTACTCAGTGCTTCTTACCCACCACACCAGTGACATGTATTCATTCTAATTGTGAAATATGAGGAAATCCCAGCTGCCTAACCATAAGGAGTGGTAAAGAAAATTATAACACATCTACTAGATAGAACATGCAGTCATTTAAGTTGATAATTGAGAAGAATCATAATAACACGGAAGTGTTTTTGATACAATGCTAAGTACAAACAGTATGATCATAACTAATTGTACGCAGACACATGTAGAAAGATTAGGGGAACAAACCGAATGCGAACAATATTTTTAAAATTCAGAAATAAGGTTCTGTTACATTTAAAGTGAAAAACTAATTATTTTAAAAATAGTGTGCTAAAGCAATGGTTTTCAACCACAGCAAAGTACAAATGGTTTTAAATAATTTGCCCCTTGTTTTAAATGAGAATACATTCAAGCTTGTTGCTCTAATGTCCCTGTCAACCTTAGTAAGCATTTCTGAGATGGAGCAAAGGGGGATAGGAAGAGGGTGCTATATGTTGAGGCTAGTAGGAGTCTGCAGACCTGGGTAGGAATCCCATTCCAGCACTTACTGCTACCTTGGGAAATGTCTTACCCTTGATATCCTCATCTGTCAGTGAGGAAAGTCAGAGTAACTGCTTCTTCCTGTTATAAGGATTAAATGAGATAATAAATGTGAAAGGCTCAGAACAGGATGGTAAAGCACAGTAGATGCTTGATATGTGAAATGCTGCCATAGGCGCTATCATTCTCATTGCTACCCCCAAGGTGTTTCAAGCAGATGGCCATTATCATGCCCTGGCGGAAAAAGCATTGAAAATTTCTCTCTTTAAGTAAAACTCAATAAATCAGGCAGAGTATTAAAATAGTAGATCTTTCCTACTATAATTTCTAAGCTGACTGGTTTATTTTTTTTCCTTTTAACAGTTAAATGGTTGCTTCTGTGTTATTAATGCAATTTCTTTTCCATTTAACAAGAAAGTATATAGTTAACAGTTCTGCTTTGGCCAGTTTAAACAAATTTAATCTAAATGTTCTAGTTTGGGGAAATGTTCCTATGTTATTCCTCATGCCAATAAGAAGAGTAATCATGGAATAGCTCTGCTCAGTGGAGAGAAAGTAATGTGTCCTAGATGGTACTCTGACCAAATTAGGCTATTAGAGAGAAGTAATACACAGTGTCAGTTTGTTTTGCCAACTTGAGGATTAATTAATAATAACCCAAGCACTCTGTGCTTTTCAGCACTCTAATAGAACTAGAGTTATTTCTCAAACGTCTGGTTTTCTTTATCATCCAATCTGTATGCAATGAAAGTAAAAAAGATTTAATGTTTTGAGATAAGAATATTAGAATTAAGTATCTAAAGATGAAAATGTTTCATAATACCCAGTGGTGGCAAGTATTGAGAAGCAGGCATATTTGTACTGTTGATGGGGATATAAACTGGTGCAGTATTTTTAGGGGATAGTTTGGCAATACCTATCAAAGTGAATATGTGTATTCTTTTACCTAGCAATTCCACTTTTAGGAATTTATTCACTTAGAGGATATTCTCCCACAAGCACAAAGATGGATAGGCAAGGATGTTTTTGCAACAATGTTTATAATAGCAAAGAATTGGAATACTCTAAATGCTCATAAGCAGGGATTAAATAAATTATGTTATATTCACATAACCAAAGATAGTTTTTTTCATGTTTATTTATTTTGAGAGAGAGAGAGAGCACAAGCAGGGGAGGAGCAGTGAGGGGGGCGGAGAGAGAATTCCAAGCAGACTCCGCACTGTCCGCAGAGAACCAAACACTGGGCTCGATCTCATGAAACAAGAGATCATGACCTGAGCCAAAACCAAGAGTTGGATGCTTAACCAACTGAGCCACCCCGGTGCCCCTAAATACAGATAATTGTTAAAAAGAATACAGTAGATCTACATATTGCTATGGAAAGATGTTAAGATATATGTATTGTTAAAGGCATGACTTTTTGTAATATTTTAGATATGAATAGAAATTTCTAGAAGGACTCCCTTGAAACCTCTGTAATGTGGATGATAGTAAAGATGTCACTGGGGAGGAACACTGATGACAAGGAGTAACTGGGGACTGTAACTCATTTCAGTCCTTTGGCTGTCAATCAGATCTTCTTTAATTATTTTTATTCTGAACCTTTGTTACTTACCATGGAAAAAAATTTTTATTTCAAAAACCAAAGAACAAATACCTGAGCTAAAATCATACCATTTTTCTTACATTCACCTATGATTACAGATATCATACTTTGCCACAGTTTTGCCACAGCTGTTACTGGCTGCTGAATTAGGCACAGTAGCCAAAACTCATCATTTTAAAAGTCAACTGTGTTAAGTCCCTGCCATTTTCTACTATAAGACTGAATTGCCCTAATGTTACTCCACCACCACCACTACCAAAAAATGTCCTGAGGCCAGGACTGCTGCCCCCAAACTAGAAATAGGAGAATTTGGGGGTGCCTGGGTGACTCAGTCAGTTAAGTGCCCAACTTCGGCTCAGGTCATGATCTCGCGGTCTGTGAGTTTGAGCCCTGTGTCGGGCTCTGTGCTGACAGCTCAGAGCCTGGAGCCTGCTTTGGATTCTGTCTGTCTGTCTCTGTCTCTCTTTCTCTTTCTCTCTCTCTGCCCCTCCCCTACTCTTGTTGTGTCTCACTCTGTCTCTCAAAAATAAATAAATGTTAACAAAATTTTTTAAAAAGTAGGAAAATTTGTATCTCCAAGAAGGGTATGGCTCCTGAATATTTACTGGCTATTGAATAGCTTTGAAAGGCCACCAGGAGAGCAGAACTGAAAGACGTGGCTGCCAAATATTTGTTTCTCTGTATTTTTTTAGCTTGATCCACCATCTCTGTGATGCTGGCCAAGTCAGTTAACAGGCTGTTCACAGTGCAAACCCCAGAAGTGGACTGTGCACATGATAGTGCCCTATAACATACACATTGTGTTCTTAGTAGTACCTCATTTTAAAGACAAATAAACAAAAAACACTGATCCTTGAATATTTTACTGTTTCCCACTACTGTCCTGAATTTGTAACCATGTAATATTTCTTTCCTTTCATTATTTCCCTGAACTTCAGTGATTTAATTCAATCTCATAAAGTCCTGAATTAGAAATAGGGAGGGGGGGCACCTGGGTGGCTCAGTTGGTTAAAGTTCATGGGTTCGAGCCCTACTTTGGGCTCCACGCTGACAGCACAAAGCCTGATTGGGATTCTCTCTCTCCTTCTCTGCCCCTCCCCCACTTGTTCGTGTTCTCTCTCTCTCTCTCTCTCTCTCTCTCTCTCTCACACAATATAAATAAATAAACTTAAAAAAAAGGAGGGGGGAAGGGGCATTCCATTAGCCCTGCCCTTTTTGTGGTATTTTGTAAAAGAAGAATAGGCCTGTAATTTGAGAAAATAAGACTCCGATTAAATGACTCCTGTAACCTGCATACATATATGTGGTAGGATAGGAACTCTAACCATGATCATTCGGCTCAGCTTTTTTTCTTTCCATTATACCATCCGTCCTCTCAGGAGCAGAGCAGGTACCTTCAGAGAGATCCCTGTCATCCTGGCTAACTCTGCTATGTGAGGAATTCCAAAGACGGTCTGAAATTCATTATGGAGCTAAGACAGACTTTGCAGACTTCCTCATACTTTGATCAGAAAGGATCTAGGGGTGCCTGGGTGGCTCAGTCAGTTAAGTGTCTAAATCTTGGTTTCGGCTCAGATCATGATCTCACGACTCATGGGTTCGAGCCCCACATCAGGCTGTGCACTGACAGTGCGAAGCCTGGTTGGTATTCTCTCTCTCTCCCTCTCTCTCTGTCCCTTATAAGTGCTCACAGTCACTCCCCCTCCCTCCCTCTCTCTCAAAATAAATAAATAAACTTAAAAAAAAAAGAAAGTATCTAGAACATGAGTTATGTACTTAATAAACTTAAGAGATTATTATTTAATTTATATGCAGAAATAGCTAATACTCATTCTGTTAGGTCTAAAGATCTGAGCCAGAGTCTGTCTTTGAAGAAAAAGAGAATAATTTACTTTGAGAGGTGCATTAGCTCCTTGCAAATGGTGGTAGATTTGTCACTAGATAGTAGTAGTAGTAGGTAGGAGATTTGAGTGATGCATTCTCTCCATCACCGTAACAGGCGCGACTGGCTACCTGGCTAGAGGCGGTATGTCGTGGCAGGTATGTCGTGGAAGAGCAGAGGACTGGGAAGCCAAAGACCAGGGCAGTGCCACTTTGTCTCGGCCTCCAGCTCCGTGTCTGCAAAACAAGGCCAGTAATTCCTGCTTCTTAGGGCTTTCAGAGAGTCAAATGAGAGATGTAGGTTAAAAGCTTTTGTGAACAGTACATCCCTGGGCACATCTGAGGAGTCAGACATTTAAAGAAGACACATTATAGCTTAGTGGTCAGGACCTGAGACTCTGGATGCAGTCAGGCTACCTGATAGAAAGAGATCATTTTTATTGCTAGGAAGATCACTTTGAGAGGAGACTAGTCTCAGGAGCATTTCTAATACAAGCTTGGGCTAGATTTATAGCCTTCAGTGCAATCTCTGTGGCGTGGTTGTCACATGATTCATGTCAAGCTGGTGATACTCAGAATAAGGTAAGTTGCCTGAATTACCCAGTGCGTTTTGCAAATCTAAACATATTTGAAACCTTGATAGTCAACTGAATTCAGTACAGGCATTCAAACTGCAGGGTTTAAGACAGAGTTTTCCTTATGAGCCCTAAATTCTATTAGAAGAAATTTAGAGAGTGTTAAAGTAAAATATCGTAGCATTAAAGAAGAAGGAAAGAAAAAAGAAGAAAAAGAAAGAAAAGAAAGAAAGAAAAGAAAAGAAAAGAAAGAAAGAAAGAAAGAAAGAAAGAAAGAAAGAAAGAAAGAAAGAAAGAAAGAAAGAAAGAAAAGGAAAGAAAGAAAGAAAGAAGTCTTGCTAACTTGGACTCATAAAGGTTTGGGTTTAATACTGGGACATAAAAATAGGAAAAACTATTTCAAGATACAAAAAAAAACAGTACAGGCACACCTCAGAGATACTGCTGGTTCGGTTCCAGGCCATGACAAGAAAGCAAATACCACAATAAAGCCAGCCAAATGAATTTTTTGGCTTCCCAGTACACATAAAAGTTCTGTTTACACTACACTGTACTCTATTAAGTGTACAATCACATTATGTCTAAAACAACCTTACATATCTCAGTTTAAAAGTGCTTTATTGCAAAAAAAAAAAAAAAAAAACCACACACGAACCATCATCTGAGCTTCCGGCAGGTCATCTTTGCTGGGGGAGGGTCTTGCCTCGATGGTGGTGGCTGCTGACTGATCGGGGTGGGGGTCGCTGAAGGTTGGCATGGCTGTGGCAATTTCTTAAAATAAGACAACACATCGTGTGCCACATCAGTTGACTCTCCCTTTCATGAGCAGTTTCTCTGCAGCAGGTGATGCTGCTTGATAGCATTTTAGCCACAGTGGAACCTCTTTCAGAATTGGAGTCCGTGCTCCCAAACCCCACCGCTGCTTTCTCACTTAAGTGTACAGAACGTTCTGAGCGCTTCGTTGTCATGTCAGCAGTCTTCACGGCATCTTCACCAGGAGCAGATTCCATCTCCAGGAGCCACTCTCTTTCCATGAGAAGCAACTCCTCCTCTGTTCGAATTTACCACGAGTTTCTAGCAATTCAGTCCCATCTTCAGGCTCCACTTCCAATCCCAGCTCACCCGCTGTCTCCACCCCATCTGCAGCTCCTTCCCCCACTCGAGTCTAGAACCCTCCCCACTCCTCCATGAAGGTTGGAATCCACTTTTCCCACACTCCTGTTAACGTCACTATCTTGACCTCTCCCGTGAATCAGGAACGTTCTCAGTGTTCTCTAGAATGGTGAAGGTTTCCAGTTGACTTGGCCCAGATCCGTCAGACGACTCACTGTCTACGGCAGCTCATCTAGCCAGATGTATTTCTTCAATAATAAGACCTGAATGTGGAAACGACTCCTTGGTCCACGGGCTGCAGAGTGGACGTTATGAAAACAGCATTCATCTCGTCGTACATCTCCACGCCATCAGAGCTCTTGGGTGACCAGGTGCACTGCCAGTGAGCACTAATGTTTTGAAAGGGATCTTTTTTTTCTGAGCAGTGGGTCTCCACAGCTGGCTTAAGATATTCAACAAACCATGTTGTAAACAGATGTGCTGTCATCCAGGCTCTGTTGTTCCATCTGCAGAGCACGGGCAGAGTAGGCTTAGCATAACTCTTAGGGACCCTCGGATTTTCAGAACAGTAAATGAGCAGTGGGTTCCACTCAAAGACACCAGCTGCACTAGCTCCTAACAAGGGAGTCAGCCTGTCCCTTGAAGCTTTGAGGTCAGGCATTGACTTCTCCTCTCTGGCTACCAAAGCCCTACACGGCATCTTCCCCCGACCGGCGCTTCCACCTGGACTGAACATCTGCGGTTTAGTGTAGCCACCTTCATGAATGACCTGAGCTAGATCTTCTGGATAACTTGCTGCAGCTTCTACACGAGCACCTGCCGCTTCACCCTGCACTTCTGTGTTATGGAGATGGCTTCTTTCCTTAAGCCCCGTGAACCAACCTCTGCTAGTGCCACACGTTTCTTCTGCGGCTTCCTCGCCTCTCTCAGCCTTCACGGAACTGAAGACAGTTCGGGCCTTGCTCTGGATTCGCTTTGGCTTAAGGGAGTGTTGTGCCAGGTTTGTTCTGCCATCCAGACCGCTGAAACTTTCTCCAGATCAGCAATAAGGCTGTTTCTTTCCTTATCGTTCGTGTGTTCACTGGAGTAGCACTTGTCATTTCCTTCAAGATCTCTTCCTCTGAATCCACCCCTTGGCTGATGGTTGGTGCAAGAGGCCTAGCTTTTGGCCTTGTTCAGCTTTTGATGTGCCTTCCTGACTACGCTTAATCATTTCCAGCTTTTGATTTAAAGTGAGAGATGTGCAGCTCTTCCTTTTACTTGAACACTTAGAGGCCACTGTAAGGTTATTAACTGACCTAATGTCAATATAGTTGTATCTCCGGGAATAGGGAAGCCCGAGGAGAGGGAGAGAGACGGGGGAACAGCCAATCGGTGGGGCAGTCAGAACACACTCGACATTTATTAAGTTTGTCCTCTCAAATGGGCACATTTCATGGCACCTCAAAACAGTTACCATAGTACCATCCAGGATCACTGATCATAGATCGCCATAGCAAATACAGCAATACTGAAAAAGTTTGAAATACGTCAAGAGAATTACCAAAATTCTCACACGTGAGACAGGAAGTGAGCAAATGTTGTTGGCAGAATGGCACTGGTAGACTTGCTCAATGCAGGTTGCCACAAACCTCCCATTTGTGAAGAACACAGTGTCTGTAATGAAGTGAAGTGCAGCAAGACAGGGTGTGCTTGCATCCAAGTCCTCATTTGGGGACAAGACAGCCCCACATTTACCATTCTGATCTTGTCACTTACTGAGAGTTTGGCAAGTTCTTTCATTTCCCTGAGTCTGTTCCCTCGTTAGTAAATTGAGCTGGATAACCACTCCTTTGGCTGTGACAATTGAGATAATGCATTGAAAGCATTTAGCACAGTTCTTGGCACATCATAATTTCTCAGTACATATTACTAATGTTATTTTTTGTTAAAAAATTTTTTAATATTTATTTATTATTGAAAGAGAGCGTTAGCAGGGGAGGGCAGAGAGAGAGGGAGACACAGAATCCGAAGTGGGCTCCAGGCTGTGAGCTGTCAGCACAGAGCCTGACACGGGGCTTAAACTCACAAACTGCGAGATCATGACCTTAGCCGAAGTCGGACCCTCAACCAACTAAGCCACCCAGGTGCCCCCTACTAATGTTATTTTTAAGCAAGGATGTCTAACATTGTGTTTCTGAGTGATTAAGAAACTACAACAAGCTCGGGGCGCCTGGGTGGCGCAGTCGGTTAAGCGTCCGACTTCAGCCAGGTCACGATCTCGCGGTCCGTGAGTTCGAGCCCCGCGTCGGGCTCTGGGCTGATGGCTCAGAGCCTGGAGCCTGTTTCCAATTCTGTGTCTCCCTCTCTCTCTGCCCCTCCCCCGTTCATGCTCTGTCTCTCTCTGTCCCAAAAATAAATAAACGTTGGAAAAAAAAAAAAAAAAGAAACTACAACAAGCTGGTGGTGTCCAAAATTAAATTTAGAATAAATAAAACGAGATGGTTTGCTTTTAGTTTGTGTGTTTTGTAATTGTTGTTTAAAAATTAGGACTATAGGGGCGCCTGGGTGGCGCAGTCGGTTAAGCGTCCGACTTCAGCCAGGTCACGATCTTGCGGTCCGTGAGTTCGAGCCCCGCGTCGGGCTCTGGGCTGATGGCTCAGAGCCTGGAGCCTGTTTCTGATTCTGTGTCTCCCTCTCTCTCTGCCCCTCCCCCGTTCCTGCTCTGTCTCTCTCTGTCCCAAAAATAAATAAAAAACGTTTGAAAAAAAAAAATTAAAAAAAACAAAAAAGAAATATAGGCTGAGATCCTTAAATGGCTCTCTAGTCTAAGGGAGCAATAGTTGAATCTATGGGACCAAACCTAAGATGGACAATTGCTTATACAGCCCTTGAAGATGAAAATAACTATTGAACATGTATCTATTAATATGAGAGCCTCACTGAACAGCTAGCCTACGAAGTCATCCCACTTCCTCCAGAAGCCTTTCCTAACCATTTCAACACATGGTGATCATTCCCAAGAACTCATTAAGCCTACTGACCCCATCTGGCCTCAGAAAAGCACTGAGGCAGTTATTTAACCTGTCCCGTGGTTCTTCTCTCTACCAGGCAGTGTTCAGGGCTCCCCTCACTGGGAGCTAGGCTGGACTCCCAAGAAAAAGACCAGAGTTCAAGTCTTATCAAGGGAGCATTCTTTCAAAACACTCTCCTGCATGTTCAAGAGAAGGTGCTGACACACTAAATGTCGTTGGTGTTCTGCTGTGTTTGAGCATTAGAAAATAAGTGGATTAGGGTTGGAAATAAGCGTCTCAGCCAGCACTCCCCTGGAAAATTAAAAGTTGCAAAAGATGGGGATGCCTGGGTGACTCAGTTGGTTAAGTGTCTGACTCTTGATTTTGGCTCAGGTCATGATCTCACGGTTTGTGAGTTCAAGCCCCATGTGGAGCTCTGTGCTTGCAGCTTGGAGCCTGCTTGGGATTCATATTTTCTCTCTCTCTCTGTCTCCCCTCCCTTCCTCCCTCTTTCCCTCCCTCCCTCCCTCCCTCCCTGTCTCTCTCTCTCTCTGTCTCTCTGTCTCTCTCTGTCTCTGTCTCCCCCCTCTCTCTCCCCTCCTCCCCCCTCTGCCCCTCCCCCACTTGTGCTCGCTCGCTCTCAAAATAAATAAACTTAAAAAAAAAAAAGTTGCCAAAGATGTCCTTGAGGAAAGAATGGCAAAAATCTTAACAGACATTGGGGTGCTTGGCTGGCTCAGTTGGTGGATAATGCAACTCGTGATGTCAGGGTTGTGAGTTCGAGCACCACGTTGGGTGTAGAGATTACTTAAAAATAAAATCTTAAAAAAAAAAATCTTAACATGTGACAGGGAACTTCAAATAGTGCCTATGTTGAATGGAAATGAGAAATGTAGACAGAGATGATTCACTTGGGCCTTACTGAGGAAATGGATGAGAGAAATAAAGGAATTTCTAAGGTAGTAGGTATATCTATCTGCCTTATTCTTTCACGTAAAACAGAGACTTTTTCTCTATTTAGTAGATGTTTGCTGAACTTCTGTTGTGTACAGAGTGATAATGATGGTACTTAACATTTGAGACCTTGCTGTTTCTTAGGCCTGTTTCCCCTGACAAGCAAAGTGGTCTTTACCAAGATAAACTCCCCCCGTAGTGGAAGTAGACATGGATGTTTGTCTTGTTTGGGTACTAGGGACTACATGGACCCGCATTTCATCCTATACTCCTTCTAGAGTAAGAAGTTGTAAAGAGATGCTTGGGAAAGGAAAGACCGAGATCTTAACAGATTTCCTTTGCACAGCCTCTGAATCTACCCTGAAGGTCTCTTCTGCTTGCAGGCCTCAGAAGTTGAGAGACAGCTCTCCATGCAAGTCCATGCCCTCAGAGAAGACTTTCGGGAGAAAAACTCCTCGACTAACCAGCACATCATCAGGCTTGAAAGCCTTCAGGCTGAGGTGAGTCCGCCTGTGTGGCACTGCTTGGAGATGGAAGTGCTTTTCTCGTTAGAGGCGCTGTACTGGATCTGGTGGATAAGGAGCCCCTGAACTGGGAAATAAAACTTTGTTTTGTCTACAGTCTCTAAAAATATTTAAAAGTCTCTAGAGATGTATCTGTAAGAAACTAAATGGGGAACACTTGATTCATGTTGCACTGGGTTGCCTGTTGTCTGGAAGAATAAGGTTGCTCAGAGTCACTGCTGAGTGTGTTGAAATCACAAATGACCCGCTTTTACTGAACATATTAATCCATCCACAAACATCCTTGCCAATCCTAAATAGAGGATGGGGAAGAGGATTTTCCCTTTCTCTATTCCATGTAGGTCCAGTTCAGTCCACCTTATTAGGACCTATTGTAATTCTCACCTATGAGAGTCATAAAGTAGCTACTTCATAGGACTGTTGTGTTTGATGAGTTAATACATGGAAAGCACCTCGTGTGGTACTTAGAATCAAGTAATGTTGTTAAAAGTGTATGAGAGGCCAGAGCATGGCAGTCAGGGTCTATGGCCCTGAGTGGGCCAGAGGGAAAGAAAAAGTAGCACTTAGAGGACAACTCTGTGAGAACCCGATTGTGGGAGGGGAGAAGAGGGAAGTCGTATCAGCAGCCCAAACAGGGGCTCTTCCCCAGGGCGGCATCCACCTAGTCTGATCTTGAGGGGCCCTAAGTGAGTTGTCTGGACAGCAACCCTTTGGCTAAGGTACACTTGAGGAGACAGTCTAAGGGTCTAGGGCCAGATGAATGTGCACCCCCGCTGTGGTTAAGGAATCCGTCGGTGTGGTCAGGCACAGAGAAGCCCAGGTGGCTGCTCCCCTGCTTTGGAAATGACCTGAAGATGTTTTTCCTAAAGTCTGTCAATATCTTCTCTTTTCTCCTGCCTATCATTCCCTTCCTTTCTCCTTCCCCTTGGAAATACTACTGGTATTGAGCAGCAGGTTCTTGAAGTAAGTAGCTTGTTCCGGCGGGGTTCGGCATGCCTGTGTGTGACCACTTGTGTGCATGACTTTCTGTCCCACCGCCTTTGCCAAGCTCTGACTCCTTCAAGTTGCCTGTTTTCCTCTCGCCTCTGCTCACTATTTCAAGACCCTTGTGACTCAAGGTCATTCCCAGGAACGTTAACTGGCAGATTTGGTCACAAGTTCAGTGCATAGGGTGGGGTGAGGGAGTTGTCATCTAATATCGATGCCTTCATGCAGTACCACTGCTACTTTAAAAAGGCAGCCTATGAAATTGTCCAAGTACATTACTTCATGTAGCTCTGAACTTCTAAAGTTTTGTTTTTTTTTTTTAAGGGGCCAGGATTGTATATCACAACTGTATTACCTCATTATTTCACTGACTGGAACTTGAGAAACAAAGATTATCCATGGAAGGAAAATGTAAAGGTTGGAGGGTATTTAAATGAAAATCACCTAGAGTAAGAATTCCCTTCATGTGGGTAATGTGCTTCAGTGTGGGGAATAGTGGCCCCATTCACAAAAAGGACCTGTTCCTTTTGGTCCCTTACCCAGGTGCACACTTGAGAGACAGTATGTCTTTGTTTGGCTAGATACCTGATCTCTCTGGACAAAGGCCACATACTTCATTTCCCCAGGACAGCATCTTATCTGATTGATTGGTGGCCAGGGAAGATCTGTACCCTACAAACAGAATTCTAGTGTGGAGACAGAGAATAGACAAAAAGCAGAAGGAAAGGTGGATTTCAGAGAACCTCAGACGCATCAGACATTCATTTTCAAATCTCCCCAGGAAAGGGTAGGAGGTTGGTTCTCTTAATAGATTGTTCTCCAGGCCAAACTGGAGAGCACCGAGAACATCTTAACCATGTTGGGAGCAAGAAGCTGGTTGAGAGATCAATCCAGCAGGGACCTGATAAATAGGAGGAGCCAGGGGGCCCTGCACAACTTGGGAAGGCTTCCGTAGCCCGTTAGCCTGGGCAGTGTTCTCGGGGTGAAGCATTGTTGGCCTTGTGGAGCCCCAGCACACCTACTGAGCCTACACACCTTGAGGCCAGAAGACTTGGCATCTCTTTCCTCTTATCCTTTATTTTCTTACTGACATTGAAGAGACTAGACAGACCTTCCTGAAAGCAGATTTATATCTCTTGAGGCTGGCTAGATACACAGTGTACAAACATACCAGTCTGTTTAATAAGAGGAGCAAAATTGCTTCTAGTCACAATTTACTTGCTCAGGCAAAACGACACTTTGAGTAAAATCAGTTACTCATTTGTGTTGTGTCCTGCTCCTTTCCAGGACACAGACTGATGCAGGCAGTGCTTTGCCTTCTGTACCCCACCAACTCCCCCATTAATTTGGGGCACCAGGTCTGAGCTGCGACCTCTAGAGCCAGGTCTGTTAGCTGTGGGGGGAAGTACAGAAGAGAGCTGTGAAGTATGAGAATACAGCAGCTCACTGGGCTGTCTCGGGCATTTTCTTGTGCTTATGACTTGAGAAGGAAGAATGGAACCATGGGTTAGGCTCCACTCCCCCAGAAATTGTGGGGTTGAGGTAAAGTCATGGGCAGGCAAGGTGGAGCCCTTCTCTGTCTTATCTGTGGAATTTCCAGAACACTGACCCTTCCCTTCCTCTTCCTGGCATCCCACATTCCAGCTTCCCCAAAGTTCATCTCCCACCCCTTCCCAGACACGTTTCTAGAAGGGAGGAGTTTTCTCTTCATCTTGGGAGTTCACAGCTGTTCTCTCAAAGATGGGGGCACCAGGCCCCTGGGCAGAGCACTTGGAGAGACATAGGCCTTCATGTTTGGGGCTAGTTCCTCCTTCCCTACTCATCAGCCTGGGTGTAACTGCACACCACCCTGTGACTCTCCACCCTTTCAGATCAAAATGCTGTCGGATCGGAAACGGGAGCTAGAGCATCGTCTCAGTGCCACCTTAGAGGAAAACGACCTGCTCCAGGGGACTGTGGAGGAGCTACAGGACCGGGTGCTGATCCTGGAGAGGCAAGGCCATGACAAAGACCTCCAGGTACTGAGGCAGAGAAGCTGTCCTGTAGAACTAGGGCCAGGTGAAAGGGGCACTTAGCTGCCCAGCCAGAAGGAAAGCTGGGAGGCCAGTGCCACTGCGGGGTTCAGGAGAGGGGAAAGCCGAGCTCTCTGTTGGCCCTGTTGGAGTTCTCCTTGAGTGCTCACCAACTTGGCCAGCCTGGCTCTGCTGAAGACAAATGCGTTGCTACCCACAGGTTACCCTTCCAATTTGTTCTGAGCCACTGGCCTCTGGAGCAGTTTCAGAGAGTTCTTTCTGGACTATTAACATGACTGGAACTTGGGGAGTGTCATTCTGCCTCCTAGGGTTTGTGAAATCTGCTAGAGATTTCAGAGGGAGCCTGTGACTTTCTGTACTTGGCTCTCAATGCTCTCTGCTGCTGCTTTCCCAGACTGATGCATTTAGTTGGCTTGCACTGAGCAGAAACCAAGAAGCTACCCACTGAACACAGCAAGACTTACATCCTTCTTCCAGCAGTTGCTAGAAAAGGCATAGGCCAACCTCCTTTGTGAGCCTAATTGGCCTCTTTTTTCTTCCTAAAGGAAATTGCTTCATGTTCATATTTGTCCTTATTTGGGACCTGCCACCAGTCCTCAGCTGAATCCCCAGGCTCACACTTGACAACCCTCTAAACAAAAAGACAATCGCTGCTGGCCTCTACAGAAATAGAGTGTAACACCTGCTGCGAAGAAAGCTTTGCCACACTGGCCTAGAAGCACCTGGGGCCAGTGGCTAAGAGCATGTTTCTCCCCCTTGGACATCCTCTGAGTGCCAGGGAGTGGGGGGGATGGTGACAGAGTTGTTGGTGTGGAGGCGGTCAGCCAGGTGTGCTGAAGCACCAGTCAGGTCCCCCCCCAAAGACCAGGCTGTGGCAGACCCCACTGGGCTCGGTGGTCAGCTGGTGAGGAAAGCTCTAGGACATGGGATAAGGAAACATCTTAGGCTGATATCACTTGTTATTGACACCATCAGCTAAGCTGCCGTCTGAGTGATTAACCTCTTCAAGCACAAATGAGCAGTTTATGACCCTCCACGTTTTTTCCCATAAATGTCGATTAGAAAATGGTGCTGGCGAAAGCCTCACGGCCATTTTCAAGATGGAAAGGAGTTTGCTCATCTTCTAAGGTGGATGATGATAATAGTGGTGAACACCTGTATACTTTATAGGGAACAGAGTGCTTTTGCATACATTCTAAAACTGAGGCTTAGGAAAAAGTGAATCATTTACCAAAGTAATCCTTGGTCGAATTAAAAACAGAGCCCCCCACGCCTGCTTCATGTAATTCTCATTGACAACATCTAGCACATTCCATGCCTCTGCAGGTCAGTGTTTCACCAGAATTTCTGACCCTATCAAGCACTCTGCTGAGGAGGGTTGCTGAGGTAGAGTGTGGAGGAGAAGGCAAAGAAACACAGAAGAATGGGGAAGTAACCCCTGCCCAAAGGACACTTTCATTCAGTCTAGCTGGAATTCACAGATGAGAAGTCCATTATTTCGAATCAAGAACTGGGGACCTCAGGACAGGGAAGAACGGGACCAGCATGCTCCATCTAGTACCTGGCTCACACAGTGGGCTGTGTGCTCTCCAGCAGCAAGAGCCCCACATCACACACACTCACGTCCTCAATGTCTGCACATCCACTGTCTTTCCATTGGGCCACTCACCCCATGGCCTATATATCACATCAGGCAGTTCACACTTTGATTTGGAAAATCTGCTTTTATGGGCTGAATTCTTATCTTTCCCACCTTTTTGTGATTTTTTTTCCTTTAGCTCATAGGAGATTCTCCTTAAGCTGCTGCTAATTACCAGTGTCTTCCAGAAAGCCCTTTCTGTTGCTAACATAGCCTGTACTGATACAGAAATAAGAACTCCAGCTCACTCAGATAGTAGTTGAGAGGTCCTAAGTCAGACTTGCAAAATATAGAGTTGATGGCTTTGGAATGTATATAATTCCACGATTTTAATCCTTTGTTTCAGATAAAGGACAAAAGGAAGTCTAAGTAGGCAGAGCAACAGGCCTGCACAGCCAGGGTAGCCCCGCTTTAATCTGGTTCACTATCTAGTTGGGGTTCTACTGCCTAACAATGATTTTTAAACCACTGATTAAATCCAACCATCATTTCTTTTTCAGGCCGAGAATAGGGATAAAAATTATTTTTTGAATACCCAGTAAGTTGAAAAATTGGGCATTTTGCTAAACTCTTAATACCCAGTAAAGTATTCTGTCTGTTCTTCTCTGATTTATACCTACATGGGCATCTTACAGATGTGTGCGGGGATCTTGTCCCAGTGAGTAGGTGGATTTCATCATCAGGAAGCGTAGGCTCCACTCACTGTGGGGTGACCCAGGAGCAGGTGGCCTGCAGTGTAGACCTTGCTCTGACACTTAACATCATACCATCTTTGTTCCCTCAGTGTGAAACAAGAGAGCGCTCCCACTTCTGCCACCTCTGGTGGCATGAGTGTCATAAGCTCAGTGTGCTGTACAACAAGGATTTGGTGTCTTCCTTGTTGATAGATATATAAATATATTTAGTGACATCTTTCTTATATAAAGGATGATATTCCTTATTTTAGAGGTTTCTTATATTTAAGCCTCCTCTGATGTGTTGTTTTCTGCATATGTTTCTGGACCAATTATTGACCAGACAGGGCAGACCTGTCCTGGTCTTTGATTCTCTTGCTGTTATAATTAATTAAGCACCCTGAAGTTCGCATGAGTAATTGAACTAATTTTGTCCAGTGCATAAGAACTTATTCTTGTCTGTGCTGAACTTCTCCTGCTGAGATGTATGTGGAGTTACCTAGAAAATAATTGTAAAGCATTTTGCCAACTTAGTATGCCATTTGTAATTGTGCCAAATGCTTCTTAGGAATGTCCTTTTTCTTTTCTTTTTTTTTTTTTAACCCTAATTTCTTCTTTCTGAGTTTTCTCAAAACTGGGGCTGGAGGAGTTCCCACTGGACCAGCAGGTATTGCTGATGCATGGGAACCACGCAGAGCAGACTTGCCAGGGCCTTTTTCACTCTCTTAGCAGCCAGGCACCGGCTCTTCTGAGTTAAGGCACATCCAGATCACTGGTGCTGTTAGCCAACCACGGTCTGCTCCCGACCAGCAGAGGTGAAGCCCTAGGGCATCTAAAGGATCCGAGTGGATGCTCTGCGAGGCAGCCTCCTCCATTCATGAGAACTGCAGAGCTCCGAGTTGCCACCCACTGCTGCTCAGTGTCTGCATCTCTGCAGGAGCCACGGCTTACCTGGCCTGCAGTCTGCAACAAACAGGACAGTGTCTGCTCTATTTTTAACGAACAGGGGTGACCCCAGAAATTCTATCTAATGAAAGGATAAATTAGTTACATTTAAATCCCAGGACATTCTTTCCCCATCCCCAACTTCCAAAAAATCTTTTACAAGGGAGGGATGGGCAATCCACAAATACAAGAGCAGAAGACATTGCTCCTGTGCAGGTGTAGTATGCAGACAAGTGCAAACAGATGAAGGTTCTACAGGCAGGGTCTGTGTGTTAAAAGCAAGTGTAGTGGTGGAGTGCACTAGTAGAGCATGGCATTTAGCAGCCATGGTGGAGTCGTGTCTTACCTCCAGCAATAGGAACCTCACCGGGTAGTGGTGCCCTGCTTGGACTCCACGAGAAAGGGGCCACAGAGAACGCCGAGAGGGGTGAAGTAGTGGCAGCAAGAGAAAGAAGGAGCCTTGGCTGTAAGCCATGAAAACTACATTGCTGTCCTCTCCACCACTGGCATCCCTCTCCTTCTCTGAGCCTTACATGCTGTGTAAGGCTCTTCCCAGGCCTGGGGCTTTACCTGTAAACTGTGAGGTATGACACACAAAATAGCAGAGACCGCTTTTCTCCTGGGTTTAGGAATTCTTGGTATTTCTACTCACATATTTTTCCAAATCCGATCCCCAGTGTCTTTCCAGACCCTTTCCCCTTCATTTTTTTTTTTTCATTAAAATACGACATACATACAGCAAAACATAAAAATCCTAAGTGGACAGCCCAGTGAATTTTTACAGATATATACCCCCATGGAGCACCTGCATGGCTCAGTCCATTGAGCATCCACCTCTGGTTCAAGTCATGATCTCATGGTTCATGAGTTCGAGTCCCACATTGGGCTCATTGCTGTCAGCACAGAGTCCTCTTCTGATCTTCTGTCCCCCTCTCTCTCTGCCCTTCCCCTGCTTGTGCTCTCTCTCTCAAAAATAAATCAAACATTAAAATACATACATATATCTATATACATGTATATATATGTGTGTGTATGTGTGTGATATATATTTATTTATAAATATATATATAATATATATATAAATAATTTATATATTTATAATATAAATATAAATAATATATAATTTACATATAATAATATTTATAATAATTTATATATATAAATATATATATATAAATAATATATATATATCCCCGTGTAACACCCCCCAGATGAAGATAAAGCCCATTATCTGTATCCTACAGGCCTCCCTCTTGCACCTCCTGGTCAGTACCTGACACTTGGTCAAAAGCAGACCTCTCTTCCACTTGCATCTCTTGTATCTGGAAGAATACAAGAGTACTTGAATTACATATTATATATTGTTTGTTGTCAGGCTTTTGCTTGACATATTATGTCTATGAAATTCATCCACGTTATGGCATATGGTAGCAGTGTGTTCTTTTCTCACTGCTGTGTAGTATTCTAGTATGTGACTGTCTCTCTCCATTCTGTATTGGCATTTGGATTGTTTCCCCATTTGTGGCTCTTTAAGATTATTTTATTTTTTCAAATGTTTGTCTATTTTTGAGAGACAAAGAGGTAGAGAGCAAACAGAGGAGGGGCAGAGAGAGAGGGAGACAGAATTCCACGCTTAACCGACTGAGCCACCCAGGCACCCTGCCCCCATTTGTGGCTCTTAAGGAAGAAGGCTGCTATAGACATCTTGTGTGTCTTCTGGGCACATGTACAGCCATTTGTGTTGGGTCTGCACCTAGAGGTGGAACAGCTGGGTCATGGGACAGCTGTGTATTTCACTCAGTAGAAATTGCCCTACAGTTTCTCAGAGTGATTGTATATCTTCACTCCCAACAGCAGTGAAAGTCCTGGGTGTTCCACATCCTCATCAATACTTGGTATCATTATTATTTTGCGGCGGGTTTTTATTTTAGGTATTCTGGTGAGCATCTAATGGTACCTTACTTTGTATGCCTTTATGTGTGTGTGTTTAGTTTTTTAATATGGGGAATTTCGGACATTCAAAAATAGGATAGTGTGATGATGCCCCAGTGTACCCCACTGCCAGCTATACAAACCAGTGAGCCCCAGTCAGTCCTGCCCCACATTCATTACATCTTCTTGATTCTCTCTCATACTATTTTGAAGTAAATCTGCAAATTTTTATAATTTCATCTGTAAACAAAGACTACCTCTAAATGATAACTTAAAAAAACACAGCCACAGGACTAGTATACCTAAGGGGAAAACAGCAGTATTTTCTTAATTTCAAATACCCAGTGTTCAAATTCGTAACTGCCTCATAAATGTCCCAGTTGCTCCTCACATTTTTTACTTGAATCAAGATGCAAGTTAAAATAGGCCTACACACTACAGTTGGTTGATATGTCTCTCAAGTCTCCTTTTAACCTATAGGTTCCAGACCTTTATTTTTTTTTTTCTTAAAATATACATCGTAAAGAAGCTGAGCTGTTTGTCCTGTAGAATTTCCCAAATCTGGAGTTTACTGCCTGCACACCCCTGATGTAATCTAGCATGTTCTTCTCTCCTCTGTATTTTTCTGTAAATTGGTGGTTGGACCTAGAAGTGTGATCAGGTTTCGGGGCGGTTTTTCTCATTTGTTTGTGGTCGGGGAACGCTCACTACCTTTTGCTGTCTCTTTGAAAGCTGCACCAAAGCCAGCTGGAGCTCCAGGAGGTGCGGCTCTCCTACCGACAGCTGCAGGTGAAGGTGGAGGAGCTCACCGAGGAGAGGAGCCTGCAGAGCTCCGCCGCCACCAGCACGTCCCTCCTGTCCGAGATCGAACAGAGCATGGAGGCTGAGGAACTGGAGCAAGAGAGAGAACAGGTGCTGATGCCCCATCAGTCCAGCACACGAGATTGTCTGGGGACTTCAGGAGCCCGTCAGCCCTCCCTTGTCCAGTTCCTATGGTTCCAGCTCCAGCCTGGCAAGGGCCTGTGGCCCTGCGCCTGTGTGAGCCCAGGCCTGCTGGCTGGAGCTGTCATGAAGCAGGCCCTGACCAGAGCATGTCTCTGGCTCACTGTTACCCAGTGCCTCTTAGGAAATGCTTGTCGGCTAATCCTCAGCCTCATGCCTCTTGCATTGACTGGGCTCTAGAACATTCATGATCCATCCAGTTGGCTTTTTTTCATTCTCCTCACAACCACTCACTCCCCTAATCATGATTCCCACCACAGTATCTGACTGTATAGAGAAATGGGAGATGGGTAGAGAGCTGGAGAGTTAAGAACTGGGAGTCCGTATAGACGTACTAGGCCCAGCATAAGTATCCGTAGTTCTTGGGACAGGTGATTTAAAAAAGAAAAAGTCTTTCTGCCAGAACTAGGCTCTTGAGTGTCAGCATGTTGGGTTCCTACACTAGGACGAGATGAGTGGGGGCGGTCCTCCCTAGGCCCATAATCAGGAGCAATTCTCTATGGGGCAGCTGAGACTGCAGCTCTGGGAGGCCTACTGCCAGGTCCGCTATCTCTGCTCGCACCTCCGGGGGAACGACAGCGCTGACTCGGCCGTCTCCACGGACTCCTCGATGGATGAGTCTTCGGAAACCTCATCTGCCAAGGACGTGCCAGCCGGCAGCTTGCGCACGGCCCTCAGTGAGCTCAAGAGACTGATACAGAGTATTGTGGATGGCATGGAGCCCACGGTAAGTGGCTGGGCCGAGAAGCTCCCCACCCCACAGGACCTGGCTAGTGGGAGGTTGAAAGCAAGCACAGGGGATGAGGTTAACCCCAGAAGTGGAACCTTAAAGAGTCTGTAGCAACTTTGAGCCCTTACTGTTTGGGAGGTCTGTGTGCTGGTGATCGGGCAGAGGGGCAGCGTCCAGGAATGGAAGTTCCAGAGTGCTCTTCCTGCAGATACTGGTGTATAAGTGGAGTCCTTTTTCCACATGGTTAAATCCAGGCCATGGTGGCCTCGAGTTCAAGGGCTTTCCTTAAAAGCTTTGAATGTAGAAATTTGAACCCCAGTGAAAACTGCAAGTTATTTTTCTGTAGCTCATTGGTCCTCGTGATGGGGTTAGCTGAGAATAGGCAAACTGTCCAGACTGGAAGCCTCTGCTGAAAGGATGCAAGGGAGCACGGAACGATGAGAAGATCAGTAAGGGCCTTTTAGAATTCCAGATGTGGCTCCTCTTGTGGAGATGAGGAGTGTTCCTGTGGGCTTCCTGGGCAGACTGGCATTTCTTCTAGCTTCGTGACAGATTTCCATTCACACCCCCGGCTCTCAGGCAGTTGTTTCACTTCGAGTTCCATCCTCCTACAGAATAGTTAACGTCTTTCTACCCATATTACATGAAGTCATGAAAGGGTGGTTGTCCTTACCTGAACATGTCGTGTTGGTGTGTGGAAGGTACTGTACTGTGGAGGCTGGGTCACTGGGGGAAGGGAGAGGTCAGAGGGAGGTGTGCTGTTCATGCGACTTCCCTGAAGCCTGAAACAAAAATAAATGTCTAGCTAATGTTTGCAGATCAAAATTGGGCAAGAGAATCTCTCTCCTCTAACTCTGTCTTCCCTCCTTTGTCTCCTCTTTCTCTGCCTGTCTCTCCCTCCACCTCTCCACCCCATCTCCTCTATCCTGCTCTCCCCCAAACTGATCCATCCCTACCGTCTCACTTCCCCCTCTCTCCCACTAACCATCTCACCACACCCGCCCCTGCTCTCACCATCTCTGTGGTTGGTGGCTCTCTTTGGCTGTCAGAGCTCCCGGAGAATTGATGATGACTCCTTAGAAGAACAGATAAGGCAGACCAGTGAGGACTCAAGAGCCCTAAGGGAACTCATGGAGGGAGAGAGGGGTAAACTGAGGCAAAGCCTAGAGGAGCTGCAGCAACTCCACAGTCAGGTGAGCACCCCCATCCTCGGTCCAGTGCAGGGAATGTACCGGTGACCCCTCCCCCACAAGACTCTCTTGAGACCCTCGTGAGTTTCCCTCTCTCACGTCTCAGAAGTGGCTCTGCTCTCACAGATTCTCAGAGGACAGTGACCTGAAGTTGAGGTGAGCTCAAGAGAAGAGCGCGGCCCTCTGGTTTAGCCCAAAGTAAAATTGTTAGGGATAAGAATAGCTGACCCTCCATTTCCTCCGGCGACATGCTGCCTTCCACAGAGCCCATATTATCTGATGGATTCTGACAGTTTAAAGTGCCACAGCTCTCCGGACATTCACGGATGTTTTTCCAGCAGCTTCTGAGCAGGGAAGTTTGCAAACCAAGGAGCAATTGATCTTTGCAGGCCTGTTCTCTCTTTGTAATGCCATCACCTCCGCCAGCCTGTTTTTCAGCTTTAGAAGCACTTACTGCTGCCCTTGCTGTTCCTTTCCTGTTTGATCATGACTTTATCTCTTGAGAATCCTGGAGAAGGGCATCTGTATTCTGATCTGAAAAGTTTTAAAAGGCTTAGGAGCAGCCCCACCCAGAAAGGAGCTTCTAAATTCTATCCTAGGAGATAAATAAGGCCCTTCCTTTTGACAGGATTAAGTGTAGTGTGCTGTCCCACTTGGGGGGGGGGGGGGGCACCAAACAGGTAGCATTTTAAACCCTGCCCCCACCCAGCCTGCCCCCTTCCTCCCTTGTCCAAAGCTGGTGGTCCCTTCCTGCTGCACCTGTTGCTGAGAGATGGAAGGTAAACCTGGCGTTTGTTTCAGTCCGTAGTTCTTAAATTTAAAGGACCCTATAGAAATAAACTCTTTTGGGGGGTCATGCCCATTAGATTTCCTAATATAAATCTCTTCGAAGATGTTGGGAGCCCCACCTGCAGCTATTGGTGTACTCTTCTTTCTGGGAGTGACCAGATCGCGAGGACAGAAAGATGCTATGAAAATGGTAGCTCATTTCTGGCCAAGCCCTAAAGAATGGGATTGAGCCGCCAAAGACATTCTCATGCCTAAAACCTGAGTCCCTCAGGCAGTCGTTTGGCCAGGGAGGAGTTCAGACCTAGTGCAGGTCTTCACACTGTAACAATACAAACAGGACAAAGTGGATCTGAAAACTCTTAGGGTTAATAAAAGTTTTGTTTACTTTAAAGCCTATTTAAATTTCTGTGGGGGTGTTCTGCTTATCAGCCCTTTGATATTGCCTGGGTTTTTTTTTTTTTGTTTTGTTGCTTCTCAGAATTACAAAACTAGAAACAGCAGAAGGCATTATTCAGAAGCATAAGCAAGGTGCAGGTTGCTGAGGGTCTGGATGCAACTATTTCCGAACTTATCTCCTCCACCAGGGAATCTTCCTTAAAAGTTCAGCTGATAAGTGGTTTATGCCAGATAACCCATCAAGCAGATAGTTACACTCAGTCCCATGGGGTTAGAATTGGGCCTCTTGAATGGCTCATCTCTCCCCAGAAGCTTAGTCAAAGCAGCAGATCTCTTAGCAAACCACACCCTTCCAAAGCCATCCCATGGAAGCAACACTGACCTCCCGAGGCAGTGGACGGGATGCAGACGGGATGCAGTGGACGGGATTCCAGAATGCCAGTAGAAATGGTAGCCAGCACAGCGGGCACAACATTCCTCATGCAGTTGGTGGGGCAGCTACCGAGCACGGACCATGTGCCGCTGCTGCACTAGACCCTGATAAACACAGAATGAACAGGACAGCGCTCCTGCGCTCCGCAGCCTCTCCTGGAATTGTGAGAAGAGTCAGACCAGCTGTGTACCCTGCCGTGGGGGGGTGGGGGGAGTGGGGGGAGTGGGGGGGATGAGGGGGGTGGGAGGGGGGCGTGGAGGCAGAGTCCCAACAAGGTAATGCAAAACCAAAATTCCAGCAGGCAGCTCCTAGACTAGGGTGAGACCTCAGCCAGGGGCTGATCCAGCCTCCCAGCCCACTGCATTCCTACCAGAGAGTATGCTTTTTCCTCCTGGAGACTGGGCCAGAGGTAAAAAATGTGGGACCTGGAAGATGAAGTGATCTGACCCTCAGAAGCCTATCCAATTTTTAAAAGGGAGTCCAGGTTTCATTTAATTCATAATTGTGTTTGAGACCAGAATCCATAACCAGACTGCCCCACACCCTTGTGCCGTGGAGAGCCCCTTCCCCACCCTCACCCCCTTCCCCACGGCTTTGCTGGCCCCTGTTTCACCAGGGCTGACTGGGGTCTGGACGGCTGCTGAGAGGCAGGGAGGACCTTCAGAGCAATATAAAAAACAGTTATCTGTGGAGCCCCTCTGCCGATTCTCAAGCCAGTAAACCAGGCTGTGGGAGGTGCAATAAGAAACAGTCCCAGTCCTGTGTTTGGCTCCTTTATAGGGCCTGACAGGAGCGCTGGCCAGTTACTCCAGAAGGGGCATGAAAGCACAGTGGAGCATGTAGTGGGAACACAAGGCCTTTGCTAATGAAATCTTGGTGACCCCTCCTCTGTGAAATCTCCCTGTGTTCTCTCTCCTCCATCTTTCTAGCCACTGCCCTGTTTCAGACCTTCACTCTTTCACACTCCAGCTTTGGTCATATTTCCCCCAGCCCACTTAACCTCCACAGGATTTGGATTGATCTTCCTGAAGCACAGCTTGAAATGAAATACCCTTACAAGTTTTGGATTGACTTCCTATCATTAAGTAGTGGGAAGCCTCTAACCCTCGTGGCCCCCCACAGTCTGGCTGCATTCTGGCCATTTAGCCTCTTTTCCTGTTGTTTCCATCTCCCCTCCTTTGTTTTAGCAGAATTGAACATGGGCTATGATAGGGCATGGCACACACTCCCTGTGCCTTCCCCACATCTGGGCCTTTTCCCCGGCCCTTTGCCTCTGTCCAAAAGATTCTCCCTGCCACCTGTACATATCAGCCCTACTCAGCCTTCAGGCCTCACTTCCTCCTTCAAACTCTTTTGGTTCCCTCCCTCCTGGAGCCCCCTGCCCTGCTTTCTCATGGTTCTCTCATTCAACAGCTCATCTTCCCAGTCAAACCTTAGACCCCCACGAGGACAAGCTTGAGGTCCAACTTCTCTTTGTCTTTTCCTGAAGCAAATAATTATTGAATGAAGGGGCAAATAAAGCCCTAGATGTATGACTTCAAGATGTTTTCCTTGATCCTGTCCAATCGTGAGGACACTACCTTATGTGGGAAAAGTGGATTTAGGGGTGGCTATAACCTAAGTCAGTGTATAAACAAGCCAGGTTAGTCCTCATGACGACCATCAGCGAGGAGGTTCGCACTGGTGCAGAGAAGAGGAAGGAGGAGAGCTTACCGCCAGGCACCGAGCTTGGTCCCTGATGTCATTAATCTCATTTGATCCTCACAACAACTTGATGATGGAACTACTTATTTTTACTCCTGCTTTTTATGAACAGTGTGGGCAGCTCAAAGAAGGTAAGTCCCTTGTTGTTTCTGAGGCAGATAGCTGATGGTCCTACCTTGACCAAGTTTTCCAGACCAAAGCAAAAAGCTCTTGTGGAGTTTTATCTGGAGCATATTAAATGGTGGCATTTCCTGCCTAGCATGTAATTTTATCTGTAGCTTACTCAGCTTGTCTGGCCCACAGCCAACCCAAGGCCATGTTAGGGTTTATTTGGTCTGAGGAGGTCTGACTCTCTCTCTGCCAGGTACTTCCCGAGTCTTGAGTTCCTGGCCTACCAGGCTGCAGAACCTGCTAGTATGTAGGGTGAGGCTGGGTTTCTGACCAGCATCCTGTGGACTAGCTGCACCCTATGGCCTCTGCAGGTGCCCCAGTCTGTTCTTCCCTAGGGCTTCTAGCCCTGCTCACCACAACTGTCCCCACCATGAAAGCACAGAGCACCTGGTCCTGATGTTCCTCATCAGGCACCTAAGAGTGCCAAATCCATTGCCCACAGTAACAGCAGACTGTCTGGTATGCCTCTTCACTGTTGAGTATCCTCTGATTTCTTCCTGAGTAGCTGATTTCCTCTTCCCTGGTAGCTGGCAAATCTGCCGTCTCAGTCTAGGGAGTCCGAAGCATCTCCAGGAAAGCTTGATCCTGGGGCCTTTGCTCAATTTCAGTCTGTCTGAAGATGATTAGGCCTGGGACTGGAGTAGGGGAGTACATTGAAATGGTAGCATCTGTCCCCTTGTGAGAGGGCTAGAGCTGTATACATGGATCCTCCCTTCAAAAAATGTCCAAGTACGTGCAATATTTAACAAGAGGGCAGGGCCAGTCATCCTGACTCCAGTCTGAGCTTATTGACTGGGAGGAAGGGGCTCACCCTTCCATTCATTCAACAAGTATTTACTGAGAGTTCTACCAAGCAGGGTGTCCAGTTGCAAACAACAAAAACTCGCTCTGCTTAACTTAAGCAGAGAGAGAGGGAGAGACTATATTGGAATTAGGTCTGATAGCTTATAGACTTGACAGGAAGGCTGGAGAACTGAGTTCCAAAACAGGAAGAAGCCATGGGAGGCGAGGCCACAGAAGGAATCTGCTGTCCATGTAATAATTTTGCCCCTGGCCTGTGGCTTTGCTGACACCTCAAGGACTACAGTCCCAGGTGGGCTGTGTGATTGGCAAGTCTAGGTCACACACATATCCATGCCTGTGTACCTAGGAAATGATGTGTCTCTCCTCTTTTGGCTTCCTCAGTGGGGGGGGTGTATCCCCTGTCTTCCACCAAGACTCATGCAACCAGGAATGTCCCCCAGATAGGAAAGGATTTAGGATGATGACTAGCCAAAAATATGACAACTGTCCACTGCACAAGCAGTTTGGGATCAAGCATTGAACACAGGCTCTGAGATGCACAGATGAATAGGCCGCGCTTCCTGCTACTGCAGAGCTCTCGTGGGTAGGGTAAGCTGTGGTCACTGAGCGAGCTGCTAGGAAGGGCACAGTGCCACCAAAAGATGACTCCCAATGAATAAGCTGTGGGGCCATTCACTGAGGCATAGACCACAGAAAAGGTAGCAGGTTTAAAGTGAAAGATGGTGACATCACATAGGTGTCTAAATTCCATGTGGCTTTGACCCGGGGAAGTTGAATGATCAGGCTGCCGCAAGTGCTGTCACAGAAATGGGAGCCAGGGCCCAGACTTCGGGTCCAGCCGGGGCCCTGTGGATAGCAAAGTTTCATGTTGAGTGCAAGATGGCTGGAAACAAAACTTGACTCCCTACCCCCAAAACTTTGTTTCCAAGCCCCGATGCATGTGTGGTCTTCATTAGTTCCCTGGGAGTGCCTTGTGGTGGAAGTGGCGGTGTGTGGTGGGCTGCCTATAAAGGGATCTGGCATGCTGACTGCCTTCCAGGGCTGAATTTCATCCCCCACGCCCCCCCACCCCACCCGGCCCTGGCCAGTGGGCTCCAGCCTAGCATGCAGCATGCTTTCTCCAGAAGAGATGGGCCTCCCTCAGAGCCAGGGGCCGTGGAAGCTACATGCCCACACCGCACACAGGCTCTGCACCTGCCTGGGGCTTCTTGTTCCTTTCTGTCTCTTTGAGGGAAACACTGCAGGCCAGGCCAGCAGCAATGATGTCACCACATCCATCCCTTTGGTCTCCTGTTAGGTGACACTGCTGAGTGTGGAGATGACTGCACTGAAGGAGGAGAGAGACCGACTCAGAGTGACGTCTGAGGACAAGGAACCAAAGGAGCAGCTTCAGAAGGCCATCAGGGACCGGGATGAGGCCATTGCGAAGTGAGTGGGCGTGGTGTGTTTAATTTTACTTGAATCACAAGCAACATGAGTATATGCTCAGTTTTAAAAGTTAAAGCATACAGAAGAATTCAAAAGTGAAAGTGTTTCCCTGCTACCCATCCTCACCCCCAGCGTCTTTCTTCTCCCCAGACAACACTACTGTTGGAAGCTGGGTATATGGTTTTTTTCAACGTTTATTTATTTTTGGGACAGAGAGAGACAGAGCATGAACGGGCGAGGGGCAGAGAGAGAGGGAGACACAGAATCGGAAACAGGCTCCAGGCTCTGAGCCATCAGCCCAGAGCCCAACGCGGGGCTCGAACTCACAGACCGCGAGATCATGACCTGGCTGAAGTCGGACGCTTAACCGACTGCGCCACCCAGGCGCCCCGCTGGGTATATGTTTTTTGCAGATCTTTTTCCTGTACATGTGCAAGTGTAGAGCGATACAGTGGTTTGGGCATTTTAAGTATCCATGGGCTGATGCTCTACATGGCTTGTGTTTTTTTCCACTTAGATCTTAGTTTTCCAATTTCATTATATGTCTACCTCAACTTCTTTATTTTGAGGGGTGTTGTTTTTATTATGGACATTTTCAAGCATACACAAAAATAGAAACAAGATGAATCCCTAACTTCCTGTCTTTTGGTTTCAACCCCAATCAGCAGATGGCCAGTACTGTTTCATCTATATCCCCACCCACTTCGTCCACCACCACCCCCACTGGACTGTATGAAAGCACATCACAAGATACTTTAGCATCTCATCCATAAACACTTCTGTGTGGATATCCACCAGAAAAAGACTTTCTGGGGCGTCTGGGTGGCTCAGTTGGTTGAATGTCCGAGTCTGGATTTTGGTTCAGGTCATGATCTCACACTGGGCATGGAGCCTGCTTGGGATTCTCTCCTTCTCCCTCTGCCCTTTCCCTGCCGGTGTGCACTCATGTTCTGTCTCTCTCTCTCTCTTTCTCTCTCTCTCTCTCTCTCTCTCACTCAAGAAAAGAAAAAGACTTTCTGTAAAACACACAACCACAGTACAGTTGTCACACTTGAAAGAAACGTATCATTTGTCTCCTAGAGCTTTTCTACATTCTGAGTTTGATGCATTCTCCGACTGCATTTCCAGTAAACTGGTCATATTTTATTCATGTTTTGGGTTTTCTTTAGCAGGGAAGAAATGCATTCTCTTACATTCAAAAGATTTGGAAGTGCATTGGCGAAAAAACATATTTGCATATTCCCCATTCCCCTTTAAATTATTTGTTATCATGCATTCAGTCTATCCTAGTTGCTGAGTGTACAGAGATAAAAGGTACTAAAAATGTGTCTGCTTATGGAGCCCTTTGCAACACATTTTGCCCTCTGTGTCACTTTAGTGTTTACAAAACACCTGCATCCTTTAACCCCCAGCCACAGCAAAGAATAGACATTTTTAATGCCCATTTTTACAGATGAGGAAATTGAGACACTGTCCCCAAGACCACAGCCAGTGGTGATCCCTGGCCTCCTGACTCCTGTCCCCACACCTTTTCCCCTTACCACCCCAGGCTACTTGTCAGGAAACTAAAAAGAGGTCATTTGAAACAAATTGTAAGTAGATACTGTATGCCTTTTTAAAAAGTAGAAGGTGATTTCTGACTTTAAAATTGTAATTTCCCCACACCTTTCCCCTTCCACACACACGTGTCCCCTTCCTTCTGTTCTCTTCAGTCATTTCATCAGCTCCATTAGTTTTACTTTTTCTATCTGGCCAGGACCTTATGTCGACTGCTCGACAACTTCCAGTCCATTTAGGAAGTATGTTCCGCAAGGCTCCCAAACAAACCTGTGCATCTTTGCCACTGTATTGTGAATACTTGATTTATTAGTGAATACTTGAATAGCAGTGTAATAATTTGGAGTGGGAGCATACTTTTATGATAACAAAGGGTGAAATTGTGTCATACAGTTAGGGAATAAAATGGTAAAATTAAGGTGCTAATTGTGGAAGCCTCTATTGGGAATAAAAGGCAGAACAATGTTAGAAATAGAGAATGGCTGGTCACCTTCTCTCAGCTGGACAAGCAGAAGAGAGCTGAACATCAAGCTCTGACCATATTCTGCCATCAGCATGGGAGGTGGGCGATCCAACCCGAGAAAGTACCAGGGCACAGGAGGGAAGACAGAACAGGAGTTATCCAGTCCCCTTCCCTTAGTAAGTGGAACCCAGCTCTGACATCTGGGTGACTGAGGAAGCCAGCAAGTCTCCACAAAACCTTGAAATGAATGTCTTCGTCTTTTGTCAGAGGAGGCCCAGTGAACCTCCTGGCATCTGACCAACGGAGCTGATTTGCAGATTGTCCTTGCTGAGTAGGGAGAACTCTGCAGTGAGGCCCCTGCCCTTCATGGACCCTATATATTAGGCTGGCCCTTAGGGAAGGTGTTAGTTAGATCAGTTAGATCACTCCAGTAGGATAGCTTTTTTTCTATCCATTAGAAATTAAACTCTTAGTATACAGAATTGACACAACAGACCTAAGGAATCATTTAAATGTGGGGAGTGGCCTATACTTTGTATAGGACCTTAGGAGTTTTACAAGAGGTTTTCATTTACATCATCTCTGATTCTGCATCCTGACCACTTTAGAATCACCTGGGGAACACCGTGGATGCCAGGGCCCTCTCCAGAACATTTCAATCTGAATCGCCTAGTTTGGGGCTGCTTGTTAAAAGTGTCCCCCAACCCCCACCCCATGATTCTAGTGTGTAGTCAGAGGAGTGAGAACCCCCAAGAAAAATAACTTCCCTCTCTTCACCGGCTACAAAAACCTTATTAAGGTGTTCTTTATCCCACACAGTAGATGAGTTTCAGAAAAGTTAAGTAACGATTTTATCTCCTTGCAGGTAAAAGGCCCTCACTAAAAACAAAAATGTGGGGCTAGCAGCCTAACAAAAACAAAAAAAAGTCAGTTACTAGTGGTTTCATTTAAATAAGGAATTCTAGCCGTTTGAGGCATTCCTTTTTAAAATTCTGATGAACATATTGATGAGCGGCCTCTGCAGCTTAGCTCTCCTGCTCTGGGGTGTCTCGTGAATGATAAACACCAAGATTCTCTAGTGAGCAAATGTTCTCTAGAGTGCAGTCCGAGGCTGGAATGCAGAGGTCAGCAAGACTGGCCTTGTTTCCGGGGTTTTCTGGAAGGAAGGGTCCCCGCTGTGTGCCCCTTGGTCCGCACATTCTGGGGTGTCCAGGCTTCTCGTGGCGCCACCTGCTGGCAGATGCCCTGCCACTCTTGAGGCTGCAGCTGTCTCCGGCGCGCGGGGGGGGGGGGGGGGGGGGGGGGGGGTGCAGGCGTCCATGGCAACCGGTGCCACGCAAGGATTTCCGCTGTTTACCGCCAGCCAATGGCAGCGGGCGTGACAGGGCTCCCTGAGACGTCTGAGACCTGAGACACCGGCCCTCATTGGACGTCCTCAGCTCCTGGCCCCTCAGCCGCAGTGCGGTGGGCGGATCGGGGTGTTGCAAGCCTCTGGACCGGCTTTCCTGGGAAAGGCGGACGGGGCGCCGTTCTGCAGCCATGAGGTGTCAGGGGAGGTGACTGGACGGGTAGATTTGTGGCCAGAGAGGAAGTGCTGGTCATGGCGGCGGCCCCCCCACCTACCCTACCTCCCAACCACACTTCCCTTGGTGCAGCCCCTGTCCGAGACCCCAGCAAGGAGGCCTCTATAGGCAGGTCCTGTAGCTGTCGTTGGGACGGGCACCTGGGTCGCTGGCCCTGTACATGGAGGCATTTTTGCATTGCCATTGGGAATGCAGAAGGTAGCAGTTGATAATGGGGGCTAAATAATGTCCAGTTTGGCAGGTGGGCAACCGGTGTTCCTTGGCAGAAGCTGTTCAGTTAGTGTCTTATATTTTTTAGTCCCATTCCCCCAGCCCTGAAAAAATTTAATTTTGTTTTGCGTTGAACAACTATGATTTAAGAATGTTGGAAAAGGCAAACAGAGTAATATGTGAAACATATTAAACTATGAAAATACAAAATGCAAAAGTATGTAGGATCCCATCAACGATCATCCAGAGATAGCCAAGTAGACTTTTTTTTTTTTTTTTGTATGACCTTTAAATACACACAGGCAGTTTTTCTTTTACAAAGCCAGTATCCTGTCAGACCTTGTCTTGTGCTTTTCTCCAACTCAGCAATACGTCGTATTTCCCCACTGTTTGAATATTCACTGTCGTGGTTGGTTGTGATGACTGTGTTCTACCATATAATTGTTCTGCCAACAATTGTTGGCAACTATGATTAGCTAGGCTGTAGTCACCACCACTATGTGGCTACTTTGGCACATGTGTGGCCTCTTTAGGACAGATCCCTTGGGCCGGGGGCATTGCTAGTGAAAAGGAGGGGCCAAGAGGACAAGGGCCTTATCTCTCATGGGGACTGGCCTTTTTGGGGAAGGATTAGCAACTTCATAGTACTGTGTGAGGCCTTTGATCTCCTCTGGGTTCCAGTCCTCCTCAGTATCCTCCTCTCAAAACTGCTCTTCATCCATGAGATGGGGAGGCAGGGGCTCCCTTCACCCACGGGTGGTCAAAACAGTTGAGAAAATGGATATGAACCCGTGCTGTGAACTTTCCAGCTTTCTGCAAGTAACATCCTGGTTACTGTCACAGCTCCTATTTGTTGCGAGTTTAAGGTCGGAGTCTGTCTCCTCGTCCTGTGGACCCCAGGTGCCCACGTTCACCCTGGCTTGTCTGTTTTCAGGAAGAATGCTGTGGAGCTGGAACTTGCCAAGTGCAAGATGGACATGATGTCACTGAACAGCCAGTTGCTGGATGCCATTCAGCAGAAACTGAACCTCTCACAGCAGCTTGAGGCGTGGCAGGTAAAGAGCCCTGAGACCCTGGGGTGAGTGAAAACAGGGCTTGGGGGAAGTGGGGGTGGGAGGGAGTCTTCAAACCCAAGCAGCGTGTGAGGAGAGTTTGTTTCTAGAGGGTCCCGTGCATGTGGGTGAGTCTCCAGGGAGGAATGCCTGAGGATGCTTCCAGAGCGGTGGGGCAGGGGCTTCCTTCAGCTGGTCATCCCAGTGTTGTTTAAATTAGCTGGAAAGAAGTAGCTATTAACACAGAGGGCCCAGGAAACCCTATATGGTGGAACCGAAATTCACAACTGGATGTAGTTCGTCAGCTGCTGCCCTTCCTTTTCTCGAAGGCCAGCTTCATTTTCCCAGAGAGCGCTATCCTGGGGGAAAGGGGTCTTTGGGTCATCTCTAGGACCACCACGTTCAGAGTCCCGTCGGCCTGCTCTGCCCCAGCCCCAGCACAGCTCCCCTCTGGGCCAGGGCTGTCCTTGCTCTTTGTTAATGAGGTTCGAGTGGTACGATTTCAGGATATGGGTGTAGCCATTCGTGTTTCTCCCCCAAGAAATCCTCAGGAGGCCAGTAAAGAGCCCGCCACCCCCACCCCCGGCTGGGGGACGGGTTAGCAGTGACCATTCCCCCAAGGGCCCTGCGGGGCTGGCTGCAGGAGCACAGCCCCCTTCCCCAGAGACATGGTCCCTAACCCCTCAGCCTCTCGCTCACGAGCAGCTGGCCGTCCCCTGGCTTACAGCCCCTGTTCTTCTCTCTTCTCTCCCGGCTACAGTTTGCTTCCTCAGGGCTTTTTACTATCTGGCTCCTTTGGTTTCTGATCTAGTGGCCTTTCTCAGTTCCCGTATCAACAGCTTTAGTTGTACACCCCTCCTGCCTTTGAGGTGAGATCGACCCCCCCATCCCACCCACCCCAACCCTGCTGCCATTGCAGTCCCGACCCTGCCGCCTTCCTGTGTGTGGCCCACCGTGTTGTGTGTGCCAGCGTCCGGCGTCATCTCATGCCATGTGCCATGCCGTCATTTGCAGCTCTCCTCCCATCACCGCATCCAGTGAACATGCAGCTCGTAGGCCAGGACCACCGGGCCGGCCCCTTTTTGACTGGCTAAGCCCTGGTTTCTTGGTGCTCCCTCCTCATAAATGGGCTGTTTTGCCCACACAAGTACTGGAAGGGGTGGAATTATAAGCGGTTCATGCATGCGTGTGTACGAAGTTCTAAAGGGATGCATTTTGTGGGATTACAAAATATAAAAAATGCAATTTGCAATTGCCAGAAAAAGCATTGGCACTTCAAAGAGTTTCTGTTTGGAGGACCCTGTAACATTCCCAACGTACGTAACAGATTTTACTGAGCATGTCCTAAGTGCCGGGCACTGGGCCCAAGATTCGGCAGGGGGACCTCAGGCAGAGAGCATGCCCCCTATTTCTGTGAGGAGGAGAGGCGCTGGAAGAAGTTGAGTGTGAAGAAAGAGGAAAGTGGGAGAGCAGGACACGGACAAGGGTAGGGAGCAGGACATCCACCCTTGCTGCCACCCGGGGCCGGGGTCAGGAAAGTCCCTTTGTTTCACACCGAAACCTGCAGAGAAGTTAGTGTCACACCACGTGGTGACAGCGTGGGTGTGAGTGCAGAAGGTGATGGACAAGGTGGGGGGGGGTGGGGGGTGCGCCAGCCCCGCTTCTGCCCGGGCCCTCACTGTCCCGTGCTCCGGCAGGACACGAGCCCGCTGACTCGCCCCGAGGCGTCCCAGAGCCCACTGGGTTTAGGAGTGAAGGGATCAGGCAAACGCTTGTTACGTTCCTGCTGATGTTCATTAGACAGGGCTGTTTGTTTCTAAGCCAGTAGTTTTCATACTTTGTCGGTGGCAGAATGCTTGGTCAAGTGGAATCTTGTGCAGGATCGGAATCTAATAACTAGAATGGAGAGAGGGTGGAGCTGCTCTGCCCAAAAGCCCCTGGGGGGCGGGGGCAGGGCGGGTAAAAGATGCTCTAGATGCTGTGCTGTAAGGCTGTCGAGGTGAGGGGGGCATTTTCTAGGCAACTTTACCAAACCGGGGAAGGGTGCTGCCCCAGTGAAGAAGCCAAAGATCTGGGCCTAAGCTGGAGCAGGGCGGGCAGTGAAGATAGTGATGCCCGCGGCCTGTGCCACACCTGTGCTGAGCCATGCCAGCAGAGGGCAGCCGCGTGGGGTCGCCAGTGGGGACGGCAGCACCTGGGAGCCTGTGTCCTTGCCGCGTGGGGCTGCCAGTGGCATCTAGGCACCAGTGGTGTGAGCTGGTGTAACCTGAAGGGGGCAAAGGGACAAGAGAAGCCCCCTGAGGCTGACTCTTTGGACTGGAGAGCTGGCGTGCGACATGATGCTAGGGCCTCTCAGGAGGGCCTCTCGGGAGGGGTGCCGGAGAGAGACACCCAGCCCCAAGGCCGCAGGAGGCAGGGCAGAGGAGGCCAGTCACAGGCAAGGCCTGGGTAGAGACAGGGAAGTAGCAGCGTGGGCCCGGGCCTGTCCTGCCCTGGGCTTGGAGTAGGGCCAGACCCGCGGTGGGGCCCGCCAAGCAGCCAAGGCCAGCAGGGAGACGCCCCAGGCCCTGAGGAGGCTGAGGGGTCAGTGGCTCCTGTGCATCCGGGCATCATGTCTACATTTGCTGTCTTCTTGGTCGAGGCGGCCTGGCTGTGGCCGTTCATTCATCTGGTCTCATCCCATCCTCCTCCTCCTCCTCCTCATCATCTTGCATCCTTCTGACATTTGCTCCCTGTCCCCGCCCCTGCCCCCGCGGCACCAGGTCGGAGCCCTGCTCAGCCCCTTCGCTCTGCCCTCTGCAGGATGACATGCACAGGGTCATTGACCGGCAGCTGATGGACACGCGCCTGAAGGAGCGGAGCCGGCCTGCTGCCGCCCTCTCGGGGGCCCGGGGCGCGGGGCGCGGGGACGAGCCCAGCACCACCGAAGGCAAACGGCTCTTCTCGTTCTTCAGGAAAACTTAGGCTGGGAGGAGTCAGGCCAGCAAGGACGGGCGACTTTGGACTAGAGGTGACTGAAATGGGGTGCTTGCACGAGGGCTCCCCTGGGCCAGCTCGGCGGCCGCACTGCCCACCTACACCGGGGCCGAGTCGTCTGGGAGGGCCCACTCGGCCTCTGAAGGCTGCCCTCAGCAGAGGGACAGGCGGCAAGCCCTGTCCCCACTGCCAGGCCACACCCAGCCTGGGCTTCCCCCGGATCCGCTGTCGTTGAGCGGGGCTCAGGCTGTCTCCAGAGCGGGCCCTTGCTTGGGCTCTGCCACTCAGACCCAGTGGATCGCAGCCCACCCCTCAGTGGCTCCCGAATCCAACCCCAGGCACTGCTGCGCCCCACCCCCCCCCAATTTTAGAATACGGGGAACAGAAGGAATGGAGGCTGTTCTCTGCATGCCTCAGGAGGCTGTCGTGGCCCCCAGCTGGCCTGAGCTGTGGGGGCCTGGTGCCTACAGGACACCGGGCCCATGGCTAAGCCTCCGTCTCTCCACCCCCCACTCCCCAGCCTCTGGCCCAGGGAGTAAAGGGGGAAGCGGCTCCTCACCCACGTGCATGCACCTCTGCCCAGAGCACCTCTGTGGCAGGAGGCCCAGCCTGCAGGGCCCGATGGCCGGGGGCTCTCCTCTCGCACTCGGCCTGGATGGGCCTCAGCAGGGCTTGGCTGATGCCATCCCGAGCTCAGAAGGAAGGGCCCTGCCCTGCTGGCCGCCACTGTTCTTCCTCCCTGGCCTCCAGGCCAGCCAGTGTTCTCATGGGCCCTCTGCAGGCTTTAGCCAATCCAGCCCTTTCCCCATCATGGGGCTAGAGCGAGGAGGGGGTCTCCTCTTCCGGGGGCCCCCTGCTCCCCTCACACACACAAGGTGTTGGCTCAGCCGAGCGAGTCCAGGCCACAGTGGCCCCAGAGGGGTCTGCAGTCAGCCACCTCCACCTCAAGGGCAGCACTGGCACCACAGGGCATCTGCCTCCAGATACTGCCCGCCAGGCCTGCAGAAGGATGAATCCTGCAGCCTGCTGCTTCTGCTCCTTCCTCAGCAGCCATCCCACCTTCTCTGCTGAGGCCCTCACTCAGAGGCACCCCAGGCTGAGTCAGCCCGCAAGCTGCTTTACAAAGGATCATCTCCCTCCCGCACACGGGAAAAGCACAGCAGGGACGAGCGGAAAGAATGTACCTATAGATATGTACATACCACAGTGCTGTAATTTTGTATGTAGCAATCATGTAAATACATGTATGGATTTTATAATATACATATTCTATATAAATCTATAAAGGCATATTTTTAGAAAAACAGCACACCACTGCTTCTTTTGAAAATAGTCTAAGAATAAAATGAATTTCTACAGAGCCTCCCGCCTCCATCATTGGGTACCTGGAGGGCTTGTCTGGGCGGAACGCAGCTCACATTTCAGAAGCGCCGCCAGCTGGCTGTGGTGGTAGAGGCACTAGTGAGTCCTTCACGCACAAGGGAGCTCACCTCCCATGTTGGCGTGACCGGTGGGTGGATCCGGCCAGGAAGGGGCATCCTGTCTGTGACAGCCCTGTGGGGACCGCCTCCACGCCAGCCCGGGGCCCGGGCGCCCCGCCAGCGCTACAGCTGCCCGGCTAAGGGCAGGCCCCGCCAGCACTGCTCCCCAAGCCTTGAGTGGGCCCTGCAGCTCGCCAGAAACCAAGCCAGAAAGAAATCACTGCTGCATCCTTCCAGGCACGTGGGGAATGAACACGGCACTTCCCGGGGCATCGTCCCACATGCGCTTCCCACCTGTGCATCACACCAGAGGAGCTGCTCAACCTGGACCAGCCTTTTGTGGAGAAAGCAAACTTGGCTTCTGAAAGCATCCCTGGGCTTCAAAAGGCACCTGTGCTGGACTCCGACCAGAACAAACAAGAGCTGGATCCAGAGGGCGGGAAGAAACCGGGCCCACCCAGAGCACAGCTGGAGGAGAGGAAATAGATCCTGGAAGAAAACTTGGCAGCTTGAACCTTTATTTTTAGTATTTTTTTAAAAAGCATAATTAGAAACTTTCAATACAGAAATAATCCTAGCAAACCATTTAAAAGTTTTGTTCGACAGGAATTTCACATCAGGTCCACCAGGACGTCGGTCTAGCCCTGTGAATCCCCCACCCCCACCCCCCATTCATGCGTGCAACACTCAGTGGGACAGGCACACCGTCGTCACCAAAATCACCCCACCACCTGGGTCTGGACAGCCAGTTGCCAGAGCCACGGTGCCTTCTTGCCTGGGCTGGAAACATCCAGGACCCCTTGCCCTTATTGCTTGAATCTGCAAGCACTGCCACACTGACGTCACGTGAGTGCTGCCCACCCTCCCCCACAGGACTGTGGTCATTCAGGGTGGCCACGCTGCACAGCACGGCTCCCCCAGGCCCAGGGCTCCCCCACCTCTGCAGGCGGCTCCAGCGAGGGCCTGGCCATGCAAGCACAGGCTTTTGGCAGTCTGGGGAAGTGGAGGGACAGGTCAGAAGAAACCCCCCGTTTTTATTGATTAAAAACCCATCGACAGTGTTAACATGGAAAATCTGCAGTGTGATGTGATTGTCCAGTCAGGGCTTTGCCTGGAAAATCGCCTAGGAAAGGAAATCCAACAAAACACATCATGGTGTTGAAATAAATTATTCCCAGGTTACGTGATCCTTTTAGGGGAAAGGTGAATGATGAAGTGTCCCACGAGGGACAGTAATCAAGTGCAGATGACCCTGGCTTTTTCCTCCAGGGAACCAGGATCAAAGCTGGCTGGCTCCCAGCCCCGGCTGCCATTCCTTCCCACCCGCTAAGAAATCTTCATGCTGCCTTTGTATTAAAACAGTTCTGTCACTGCTCCAAGGCTGCCTGCCGTCCACCTCCGAGGCGATGTCCCCACAGTCCAGCAGCCCCTGGCACCCACTCAGATTCGAAGGTGCCTGGTGCCGCAACGGAGACCCAGGAAGTCGGTGGAAAGCCCTAGGCCGACAGACGGGGTGGGAGGTGCGGTCTCCTTTCCCATCAAGAACAGCCTGGGAGGCAAAGCTGCTCTGCCAGGAGCCAGCTTCAGCGCCAGGAAGCCATTCAGCTCTTCCAAAACCACCAGACCCGAAGCGCGGAGGCCGCAATTTTTGCTGCTGTGCCAACCAAACCTCAGGAAGAGAAAGTGTGAGGAACTTAACCCATTTGATTTGCCTTCATTTTATCTGTAAAATAATGCTCCTCAGCACCTCTGCAAGCCCCATCCCTGCACAAACACACCCCTACCTTTCTGTTGGAACTGAAACAGGTTGGTAAAAATTAAAAGCCATGGCTCCCCTGGGTTTGTAATTCAGAGGCATCTAGAAGGCAGGACAAGAGACCTGGTGACCAAAAGGCAGGAGCAACTCTTTCTGCAAACCAAAAGGCTAGGCCTCTAATGGGAACCCCCAGGCCTACCTTGAGGCTGGGCTTTGCCCCAGCTGCCTGCCTGGATGGTTACGGGGGCGGGGTGGGGAGGGAAGGGAGCTGGCTTGGGAAGAGACTCGGCACAGGCCCCGGAAACAGGGGAGACCCTACGTGCCGGAGGCAGAAGCCAGTGGCCTGTAGGCGAGAACAAGTAACATGGAAGGCCCACTCCACCAGCCCAGGTTGGCAAAAGATGTGGCTAGATCTCAATCTTGTCTCCTCGGGAGGTGGCTGGCAGTAGATGGTATGGGGAGGGGAGGGGAGGGTCTATTGCAGCAGGCTGGCATTAAGGAGGCAAAAGCCAGAGCAGGACGAGGGTGATGCGGCTGGTTAAAGCAATATACATTATGTACAAACTCTGGTTAATCAGTCCGCTCAGCTGGCAGCGTCCTCTCCAGGCCCAGGTGCCTTGGCTGGTGGGGTGGGGGGTGGAGGGAGGGGCGGGGGGGGGGGGTAGGGGCACCAGAAGGGAAGGGCAGGTCGTCCAACACCTTCTTGGCACTCAAGAGGGGGAGGGGAGGAAGTGCCAATGGCGCCTCCCAATACAAAAACGTGGAGAGAATTCTTTAAATAACGGCACGAAACTGAGACTGTCCCCGAGGAGCCCTGCGGGCCTCGGGCCGGGGAGCGGCCGCAGCGCAGTCTCTGCAGTGGGCTGGGTGGGCTATTAGCAGCAGCGTTTCTTTCGTTTACTGTTCTTCGTGAGCTTCACCACGTCGTTCTGTTGTTGCTGCTGCTGTTTCGCTAAGTTGTCTTTCTTTGCTCGGAGGACCAGTTCTGTGATGCAGTTGAACATCTGTGAGGATGAAAGAGACAGGGTGGGCCTCACAGTCGGCGAGGAGGCCCTGTCACTGTGCCGCCTCTGCTGGCCAGCACGGCCACCTCCTGGGCCCAGCTTCCTATTTCTACTCGTGAGGTTGTTGTATATGTACATCCTCAAATGCTTCCTAGGATTTGCTAAAGGTCAAAAAGGAACATCAAAGCCCCATGAGCTGTGTCTTGGGGAAGTCAATCTCGGGGATTTTCCAGTCTTTCTTTTAAAAAAAGAGAAAGAACCTCTCCAGCTAGAATCTTCGGACAAGACACCTGTTCTGGTGACAGGCCAGATGGACCCAGAGCCTGCCCACTCCATGCCGTGTCACTGTACATCCCACCTAGAACCTTCCCCGGACCATCCCAAGATGTCCTTGTGGTGCCAGGACCCAGTGGAACCCCACCTGCCCGCCCGCAGTCCTCTCCTCCACACTGCCAGGAAAGGTACCAAGCACTTGTCATAATCTGCTTGTTACTCCTCAAAACCTAGGGGTGGGGGAGAACGACTCTCACCCCACCCTGACCTACAGGAGGGACAGGTGGAACCTGGACAGGTTACATCACTGCCCAAGGTCACGCAGAAAGGACCCCATACTATGATCCCAAACCCGACTTTGACACGCCTAGGCTCCCTGCCATTGTGCGGTCAGTGTCTGGGAAGCAGTGGGGATCCTGGCATCCCTGGGTCTCCAGACACACACTGTGGGGCGGGACTCACCCGAAGCTACGAGCATGCCTGGCCTGCGCTTGTGGCTAAAGGTCCCACTTTTCTAACACAGACTCCCAACCACTCTCCAGCAGGCCTAGCAGAAGCGAAGCTGCCTCTGGCCGGAGGCTCAACTGCTCTGCGGGGGATGTGCATCCCTGGGAGCCTCTGGGGGGGCTCGCAGCAGGTGCCAACCTGAACTCTGGAGGCCACAGGAAAACAATTGGGTGTCTGCCGGGAGGCCGAGGCCCTAAGGAAAGCCTTGAGAACAGGAAGAGGTACCAGTGGTGGGGCCGGGGAGGGCAGCGAGGCAGACGACTGAATGGGAACCATGCATGGCTGGGGTGTGGGACTGGTCTTGGCCTCTTACAAGTTGGGGGATATTCCTCAATTTGGAACCTCAGCTTCCTATATAAAATGTGGAAGTAACTTACGTCTGAGGCCTGTTGAGATATGAGCTAACACCACCTGTAAAGGGCCTAGCATAACGCATGCAGCAGGCACACAGTAGGGTACCAACAAACGGCAGTTACTATGATGTTTTCTGTCAGCCACCTGGGACTCTGGGCAGGCTAGAAGCAGAGAGAGGAGGGCTGTGGCGGGACAGAGTTGGGCCTCACTCCCTCCCCCGTTGCCGCCCCGGCCCAGGCCTTACCTCTTCCACATTGACGTTCTCCTTAGCGCTGGTCTCAAACAACTGGATCCCCATCTGCCCTGCGAATTTGTAGGCATCTTCTGTTTCCACCACCTTCCGCTCAGGGTCGTCGTTCTTATTCCCCACTTCAAGGCAAAGCAAAGTCAGCCCGGCCCTGCAGGGCTCCCTGCCGCCCTCCATGCCCCTCGCCCAGGGGGTCCAGCCTCACCTAATATCCGGCACACGTCATCACAGTTTTGGTTGATTTCATGAAGCCACCGCTTGACGTTGACAAAGGACTCAGCACTGGTGACATCATAAACCACGATGACCCCGTGGGTCCCCCGATAATACCTGTAGGATCAGGATCTGTGTCAGAGCTTCAGCCTAGACCAGAACAGTCTCTTCACTAAGACCCGCCCGCCCACACCTGGACAGTGGCCAGGGAAATGGTGATGGACAAATGCTTTCCTGTAAGACCCCCAGCATCTGCCTTCCATCTGACCTCAGCTGACATCCTGGAACCGTGCCCCAACCGGGACACTCCGCAACACCGGTCCTCCCGCTTGTCCCCAAGGCACCAGTGAGTAGGGAGTGGCCCCGAGGTGGCCAATCAAGTTGTTTGACTCTGCCACCAGCCTGAAACTTCTTTGAAGTTCTTGTTTTATGTTTAAAATGCAAGTAATCTTTGTGTTTGATATCGTATCCTCACCATCCTTGTTTTAACATTCAAAGATTTTCTCTCCTCAAACCTTAGGTGCCATTCCAAGAAGACACAATTTGTGAAGCCAACATCTCATTCACTCCTCTGGGGGCAGGTGGACCCCTCCCTTCCACCACTTTGGGCTCATCCCTGCCGGTGGCAGAGAGAGCATGGAAACAAGGTATCTGGGCACAGCTGGGAAGAGGGTGTCCCGGACGTGCCACCATCCAAATGTGCAGACCCCACGGCCTGAGGTCAGCCAGGTCTGAAAGGCAGGCGGACATAAACATTCCCCTCCAGACAGAGCGACCCCATTCATTTACACGGGTCAGATGGACGGAGGACGTTGACCCCATGCGACTCCAGGCCTTATCCGGGCTGAGCACTTGGCCAGGCTGTGGGAGAACAGCTCCTCCCGCACCACAGCCTTAGGAGGGAGCTGGCCACAGTGCGGGTGCAGCCACGTTCTCGGTACCCGCTCGCCGGCACTCTGACCACCTCTTCACTTTCTAGGCCCTGTCACAGGACAGAGGCTACCCTGGCTCCATCTCTGAAAGGCCGCGGGACCCCGGGAAGGTTACTGCATGCACCTCAGTGTGCCTGTTTCCTCAACTATGAAATGGACATATCAGTACTCCCTCTTGAGATGGTATGAGGAATAAAGAAGATACTTTGTGTTTTCACAAGGGCTGGTTGACAGTCAACGGCCAGGGGATGGTGCCTCTTTACCATCATTACTATTCCTTCGGTGACAAGCTGGGACCCCTCAAACAGATGGAAGAAAACCACGGGAACAGCACGCAAGGCAGCAGTGAAGGCAGCTTTCCCGAGCCGCGAGCAGAGGCAGGCCGTGCCGTGCTCTGGGGTCCAGCCCAGCTCATGTCCCCTGCCCCATCTCTCCACCCCTGCCCTGGGAGCCCAGCCAGGCGGACAGGCAAGCCGTGCAGGTGCCACGCCCTCAGACCAGCTCTCAGCAGCCACTGCTGGGAGCATCACCCGACTGGGCAGGGGTGCACACCGGGACCAGGGCGACAGACAACTGTCCCCTGCCAGCAGAGGTAGTGCGAGCAGGGGAACACGTTTCCGAGCGCTCTGTGCTGGACTACTGAAGATGCCAAAAAATGCTGAAAGGGGCTTTATCGGAGAGCGAGAAACTAGTCTGAGGATGAGCTCTGACAAGGCGGGCACCAGTGTTTCTGGGCCTCCTGTCATCACTGCCACTGATAAAAAAAAAAAGAAAAAAAAAAAAAAAAAGCACCCCCGCCCCCGCCACCTCCATTCAGCTCTGTGGCCGGCACAGCACCCAGCACTCTGCATCCACCGCTCTATTCATCTTCGCAGCAACCTGGTAGGACAAACAGGAGGGTCGCCATTTTACCAATGAAGATGTGTGGCTGAGTGGAGTGACCTACTGAAGTCACAGTGTCTGGGTCTGACTCCCAGTCCAAGGCCACAGGTACCAGAGGGGCTTCCCTTCCTGGTCACCTCACCGTCCCTCCCCAACCTGCGCCCCAGTCGCGCCTCACAGGTTGGCAGACCCTCACTGCCAAGACAGAAGAAACGATGACAACAGGGCTCCTCGCCAGGCGGACAGGATGCAGTTTTAGTTTCTCTTTTCATGCCCTGACTCCGAAAAGGTCACGGCCCCAGTTCCTGAGAACAACTCCTGAACTCTTCCAAGACTCCTCCCTTCTTCACCTGCCACCCTCACCCTCATCAGGTCTTTCTGTGGCCCCTCGGCATGGCCTGCGGCACAGAGGAGGGGACCACACGATGGAGCTTCCCCAGCTTCCCCAGACGGGCAAGGCGGCCAGCAGGGGCTGAGCCGGTGCCCACCGGCCACCACCATGCAGCGCCGCCCCCTTCTCGAGCACCCCGAAACACACACACACACTGCCCCTGGGCAGCTGGGCAGCTCCAGCGTCCCCAACAGCTCACCCTCTTCCCACCGCGCCCTGGAGGGAGCTGACCTCACGGAGGTCGGGGGCTCCTCTGCACCCCAGCCCACTGCCCTGCCCGAAGCCCTTCTCATGGCTACGGGCCCAGGATTATCAGTCACCCCGAGTTTCCTGAGTGGAGACACCAGATCATCTGCCTCAGCCCCAGTCCCTCGGGGTGGGAGCCGGCAGAGTACAGGGCCGCGGACTGAACGAGAAGGCGAGAGCTTTGGCATCAAATGGACCTCAATTTAACTCCTGACTAACCAACCAAACTAAATTACTTTACCCTCTCTGGGCCTCAGCTTTCTTGTCCATAAAATGGACATAATCACAGGACCCTTTATTCGAGATTAAGTGAAATGGACTAGGTAAAATCCCAGCTCAGAGTAAAGACATGTGGGGTCAGTGCGCAGGCCTCCTGACCCACAAAAGAAGTCTCGTGCAGGTCTGGACGGACGCTTGGGCTGCCCGTGACGTCCATTCTACCCCAAGGAGCCTTGACCCTGGCTGCCCTCCTTAAGGTCTTGCTGGCAGTTGCTACAACACATGGGGACTCAGGCAGCTCACTAGCAAGTAGTCAGAGAGCTGTACTGGGCAGCCCCAGAACCGGGGACCCGTGGGGTCTGGGGAGTCACAGGCCATGGCACAAAGGTGCTCAACCACGGCTGACCCAGGGACAGAAGCCCCTCCTGCTCAGGGTCTGCTCGGGCTCCAGCACCTCGAACCAGGGCCACCCACCCACTGGCATAGCCCCCTCTCCCTGCCTAGCCAGCACCCCTGAGAGTCCCCCAACACTCCCTCTCCACTGGAACCTCTGGGGGGAGACAAAGGAGAGGCCTACCAAAGAAGCGATACCACACGCCGGACACGCGCTCCTACTCTGCACAAACCACAGCATGGAGCTCAGGCTCTGTGCTTGCTGAGGGCGGGACCCTCTCAGAAGTTCCCTCATCCGTAAAATGGGGAAGATAATGGCACCGACTACAGAAAGCTCAACGGGATCATCCATGTGAAGCCCAAGCACAGAGGACGTGGCACACAGGATGCAGCATTAAAGCAAATTCTAAGGCAAGACCCTCTGGAAAACTGAAGCACAGAGAGTTTAGGCAACTTGCCCAAGGTCACACAGTAGAACAGAAATATAAATTCTGAACTGTCTTCAAAGCCCTGCTCCTTCCTGGAACCTTTTCTACTAACGGCCCGAGAACCAAGACCCCCTTTATAGGACCCCTGCTGTCTGGCGCTCCAGCTGGGTTCCCCTCGTGTTCACAGCTAAGGACTACAGCAGCAGCAAAGACAGGCAATCCACTGGGGGAGCCAGGTTCCCAGTAATGGCTTTGGGGAGGCAGAGGAGAGGCCTCACAACGGCCTCCTCTGTACCAGTGCCCTTCCAGACTTCTCAATGGAGAGAAGCCTCCTCGAAGAAGTCAAACAGGTGACAGGAGCCTGCACAGCAACCCAGCCTGTCACAGCTGGCACCTAACAAGAGTAACTCATTAAGCATCTGACCACCTAGGAAGCCAGCATCGCTGTTATCCCATTTTCCATACAAAGGAACTGAAAGCCAGAGGGTAAGCTGACCAGCTGGTCTCTCCTGCCAGCCCCAGAGCCAGGGCCCAAAGCCACTGGCAGCAGCTGTACCTCATTCCCCACCACCCCCCCAACCAAACGCCAGCAACTGCAGCCAGTCCGGAACCCCCTCTGGACAGCTCAAGGGCCCATCTCAGGGACATCTCTATGACTTGGGACACCTGACACTGCATCTGAGTGTAGGTGGCGAAGAGTCGGAAGGGGACTGGGCCGGCCTGACTCACGTGGAGGTGATGGTGCGGAAGCGTTCCTGCCCGGCCGTGTCCCAGATCTGCAGCTTCACTTTCTCCCCATTGATCTCCACAGTCCGAATCTTGAAATCCACTCCGATTGTGGTGATGTAGCTGCCTGCACACACACGCACATTAGCAAGGCCCACAGGGTGCCCGTCAGACGTGTCTTCACCTGCACGGGTGACTCTGGCCTCCGCAATCCCTCCCTACTCACTCTTTGTGCCCAGCACTTTTGCGGCCCCAGGGACACAGCCCTGAACAAGAAGAAATTCAAGGTCTGGGGGTGCCTGGGTGGCTCAGTCAATTAAGCATCCGACTAGATTTCAGCTCAGGTCATGATCTTACGGTTGGTGAGATCAAGCCCTGTGTCGGGCTCTGGGCAGACAGCACAGAGTCAGCTTGGGATTCTCTCTCTGCCCCTTCCCTGCTTGCCCTCTCTCTCAAAATAAATTAATAAACTTACAAAACAAAAAAAACAAAAAAAACACCAAGGTCCACATCCAGATGGAGCCCTCAGTGGAGGTGAGGGCAAGAGACAGGATACAATAAAACAAAGTGATAAGGAAGGCAATTTCAACAGTGATGAGCACCACAAAGGAAGTAAAACCGGGAGGAGACGGGAGGAGACAGGCTCCTTTCGTTAGAGGGGCTGGCGCGGACATGTTAGCAGTGGCCTGAGAGTGGAGGAGCACCCAGGACACACTCCGGGTTTTTTTTCTGTGCCGCTCCAAATGCTGTAAATGACCCACAACATTGACTTCCTAACACACAAGTCATGACCTGTGTTTTGGAAAACACTGCTCTAGGCAAAGGAGATAATCACAAAAATAGCAACAGCAAGGGGGAAGAGGGTGTCACATGAGGTCAAGCACGTGGTGGGAAGCAGGTAGGGGGACGCGAGGCCAGATCTCAGGGCTTTTGTGCCATTTTCGCAAGCTTGGACTTTCTCTTGTGTGTGGCAGGGAGGCACTGAAGGGTTTGAATCAGAGCATGAACCACATTGTAAATAGTTCTCTTTGGGCATCTGTGTGAAAGACTGAGTTGAAGAAAAAATCTAGCCAACGTCACATTCCCATCCAGGATGATGAAGAGCACACATTCACACTCCGCTTGGGGCTTCCTGTGTAACGCAGTGCTGCAGACAAGACGCACACACACACACACCTGACAATATGGGGTGTGACAAGTGTATAGGAGGGGTCAAAGTGCAGGGTGGGGTAGAAATCAAGGAAGGCTTTGGAGAGGTAGTCACACTTAGGCCTGGCTTGAAACAACAGGCACAATTTCCAAGGTTGAGAGAAGCTGCAGGGGGAGGGGGGGGGGGGGGGGGGGGGGGGGGGGGGGGGGGGGGGGGGGGGGGGGGGGGGGGGGGGGGGCGGGGAAGGGGGGGGGCGGGGAAGGGGGTGGGCAGTGCTCCCAGCACCTAGTGGGCAGAGAGCCCAGGGATGCTGCTTGACATCCATCCTTATGCACAGGACAGCACCTCCCACAAGGAACCACAGGGCCCCAAGATGAATGGTGCCCATGTGGGGAAACGCTGGTAGAAACTGCCCACATGAGAAGGCTGCTGAGGCTTTCAAACACGGGAAAGACCCTGCCAGAGCCACGATGGACTGAGCCATCGGGTATGGGGTGGGCAGAAGCTGCTGTAACACTTTAGACAAAACAACAACGGTCTCAGCTAGGACACTGGTGGTGGAAATAGGAGAGAGACTGGATAGGAGACGAGAGCTGAAAGGGCCTGGGGGGTGGAGCACGAGGCACACAGGAGCAAGAGAGGTGCTCCCAGACATGAGCAAGGGCCCAGCAGTTACCGCTCTGGAACAGAAAATACAGCGACAACCAACCACTGCTACTTCTTGAGTGTTACTTAGTCCAGGCACCAGGACTCGTGACGTCTCGCCATAACCCTCTGTGGGAGGAACGACGAGCAGTCCCATTTTACAGATGAGCGGAGACTCGGTCACACAGGAAGACGGCCCTAGCCATCATCACAGCACCAGTGGTGCTGAAGGGCTGCTGTCTGGAGAAACCCACCTCTCCACCAGGAGGGAAGTGTCAGCCATGTAATTAATCACTTCCTAACTGTAGCTCGGCACCCAGCCACAGCGTATGGATTCTCAACAACAGAGTCACATTCAGTCCTTGATCAGAGAGACCAAGCTGAAGCCTCTGCAATGAACCTGACGTATTCAACAAACAAAAACATGTCCAACCTCACCAGTGATCAGGAAAATACAAATTTAAATGATAACACTTTTTGCCTCTTGGCAAAAAGTCAGAATTGACAAGGGGCACTTTTGACCCCTTCAGGGGTACCGTCACTTAGCACTCCTTTGAAAGACAAGTTGGCAGTTTTCAATGCATATACCCCCTGACCTAGTCACTCCACTTCTATACAAGGATAAACACACAGTGCATCCCAGCCAATGCGTCACTTAAAATAGAAGCAGCCAGAAGGCACGCACATATCGAGAGCGCTGCTGATGAATGATGAACCAGAGGTCTGCTAGAGATGGGGAAGGATGGTCCTGGATATGCTGAAGGGAAGGCCGGTTGCTGACCCACCACATGTGGAGTTAAAAAAAAGAAAAAAGTCCGAAAGACACACACCATGCTGGACAGAGGCTACCAGGGTACCGGAGCAGGGGCACGGGAAGGGATAGCTTTCATTCTTCACCTCACTATTTGAAATTTTACACAGGCACGTGCTAACTCATAGTATTTAACTTTTTTTACTTTCTTAAATGTTGGGGCACAGAAAGTCTCTGGGTAGAAAAGGGATAGGCCTACAAAAGGATTTTTTGGACAAAACAGACTGGAAAAGGAATCTCAAACCCAATATACCCAGCAGCACCCCAGGGGCACACTCACCTGAGAAAGTGTTGTCTGCAAAACGTAACAGTAAACTGCTCTTGCCCACACCTGCAAGAGAGAACGCAGGAGATGAGAGGGGGCACGGGTCCCTCCCTCTAACCCAGTCAGTCCTTCAGGGAGATGGCACCCAAGTGCTAGGGGCGCCTGCTTGGGTGGCTCTGTCAGTTAAGTGTCCAACTCCATGATCTCGGCTCAGGTCATGATCTCAGTTCGTGGGATCAAGCTCCAGGTCGGGCTCTGCGCTGACAGTGTGGAGCCTCCTTGGGATTCTCTCCCTCCCTCTCTGCCCTTCCTCCACTTGAGCCTGTGCGGGTTCTCTCAAATAAATAAACTTTAAAAAAAAAAAAAAAAAAAAAAAAAAGGAGCAGTTCAACAGACCCATCTCCCACCACAATCCTGCTTTTATCTCCCAAACCGGCCACACACCAAGAACATCTCTCCCACCCAATCTCTGACCTTTTCCTCTGTGCTGGTGTGAGATAAGCTGTCCCAAATCCCCTGGGGAGAGATGAGAAAGGGGCTCATGCCCAGGCCCTGTGCTGATGAAACCCAGAGGAAGACACCAGAGAACAAAAATAAAGCAGGGAGAAGGTTAGCCAAATGACACTAGCCCCAAAGTCTGTCTAAAACACGGTCCCTAGAAAAGCGTACAGTGTGTGGGGCTTCAGTCTGTGGACAGCATGAGCCAAGGAATTCTGGGGCTAGAAGGGACCTTTGAGATCATCAGGGCCATTTTGCAGGTGAGAAAACGGAGGCCTAGACAACACAAACCAACTGCCAGCCATCTTCCCCCTGAGGTCACTGCCAGCTGCATGGATGGGGCAGGAGTATCTGCCTTACAGCTGTCAGCCCAACAGCCCACGTGTGCTCAGACCATTTCACTTATCGTGGCATCCCCGGCATCCTTGTTCAGAGAACAAGCAGAATGCCATAAGCATGGCTTCCCTTTCCTTCAGCACACAGCAGCTTTAGCCTGGGCATCTGCTTTGTCTCCCCGTGTCCCATCCCCTACCCCTGCCACCCCTAAGGCCAACTGGGTGAAGCGACCACAGAAGGAAAGAATCCATACACACAGAGTTCCATGTCCAGTGGGCACTTTGATGCTCCTGTAATTCCCACTGTGTCTCTTCAGGTAAGGTACCTGAGGCTCTGGGCAGCTAAGCAGCTGGCCTTCAGGGCCTCTGCAGGGAAGAGGGGGGCTGAGCTGTGAATCCAGGAGGATCGCCTCCAGGGCTCTACAGCTCCTTCCAATACATACTGCAAGGGGAGTCTTCCTGAGTCTCTTTCAGGAAGTGGAAATAAAAAGATCCCAAAGGGGTTCGTGCATCTCACTCTTAGATTTGTAGCAGCAGCACTCCCAATGACAGACATGAAGCGATCTTAAACTAGGGTCTCAGGAGCCCCCAAACTAAGTGCAAATTTGTGGGGAGGAGCCCACAGCATTCATCAGAGACTGCCTCCGCCCCCATCCCCTGCTGTTTCTCTAAAGCTAACCAACCCCAGACATCCTCTCTGGTATCTCTTCTGGGGACTTCTTCAATGAAGAAGTGAGTTGTCCAGGGATACCCAGAAGTTGTTTCATGGAGCAAACCTGGGCCTTGCCTTTCCAAAGACAGGCCGGGGCTGCGGCTCTGAGCAGGCGGGTGCTACACCCACCGTACCTGCTGCCCTGTGCCTGCAGCGCTCTCGCTCAGAGCCACTTCCTCATTGCTGCCTCTGCGAGGCTTCCTGCCGAACCCAAGGAGAGCCCGAGTCCTGGGCTGGGTCCCTCACGGCGCTCTGCCCAGCGCCAACACCCCATCAGCCCTGCCGGCTCCCTGGCTTCCTCCTGGAGCCCTCTGGTCCGCTTACTCAGCTAAAATCTGTGTCTAGGCCACTAGCCGTGAGTTCCTCTAGGAAGGAGATCTTGCCTCCCTCACCCTGGACATTTACAGAGCTGGAAGCTGGGCCCAGCACTTAGTAGACACCAACAAAGCACTGTTTAATGAATTTAGGACTAAACAAATGGCAATCACACTGACAGCTATGCCATCTAATGCTGTGACTGCAGCATTCACAGATGCCGAAGCAATGTTTTTCAAACTTTTGGCGGGGGGCGGGGGGGGGGGGGGCAGCAGAATCCTTTTTCAAACTTGAATTTTATGTGACTCCCGGATACCTACAACAGGGAAGGAGGAGGTTCTCTCTGTAAGAAGCAATGGAGCAGCAACATACCCTCCAGCTTGGCCTCTGTGAGTCCCCTTCACTCACCCCTATGCTCTGCAGAGCTGCTGAAAACCACCAGGCTGCAGAAAGACCACTACAGTCACCACAGTAACTGCTGCTTTGGGCCTGACACCAACCTCCGGCATTGCTCTTCCCTTTGAAAGGATGAGAAATCCACCCTGAGAAATGACATCTCCTAAATACCCCCAGAAGAAGCCTCATTGGGAAAACACACTACTTCCATTCATCCCACAGCACTGGCTTGAGAGAGGTAGTGACCAGTCTACCTTCACAGCTGAAGTCAAGGGCTTCCCAAGGGCCATACCCAGCATGAAACCCAACCAGCCCAGCCCCATCACCTTCTACACTGCAAAGAGCACAGGCCCCCGCACTCAATGCCTCCTGGAAGCCAGGAGACAGATTTATTCGACAAACACCATACAGGCCCCTCTCAGTCATCACTGCTCTCCCCTGCTCTCTGCCTCTTGGCCTCCGCAGACGCTCTGGTCCTCAAAAAGCCCCCATAAAAGTCCCGCCTTCAGCCCCACTCTGTCTCAGCTTTAGTTCTGGACTGTTGGAAACCCTTACACCTTCGAGTAACGCATTCACAACTTTAACCCTGGCTCAGCCACCGACTCACTGTACAACCTCAGACAAGTCACTTCCTCTCTCTGAGCCTCAGCTCAGAGCGCCTCTATAAAGTAAAAGGCTTTAACCAGTTCTCTGACAGCCACTCCAGTGTCCAGAGTCTAAGAATAAGGATGGCTGCCCCCAACGATCATGTGAAATGCTGTTACATATCAGACGTGATGTCAGAAGAGCCTAAGAGAAAGCGTAGACCCTTAGCCATAAAGAGCTGCAAACTATGAGCAAATGTATTCCAGAAGTGTGTACGATGTAGCAGAGTGGGAAGAATTCTAGATTTATAAGGAAAGAAACGAACATTCATCGAGGGCCCTCGTTTGCCAGGCCTGACACCAGCTGCTCACGTACAGCACCAACGTGCATCGACCCCAGCTTTGCCTGTGACGGGCAGTGTGACTTCGGGCAAGTCAGCTCCTCTGAGCCTTAGTTTCCTTATGTGACAGATCACACAGGCAGCGGGTGAGAACCAGATGAGCGTCTGTGACATCATTTGATAAACCTTCAAGAAGCCTCCACATAAGGAGCCAGTCCAGGGCAGTGCCCGACGTCCAGTTCCTCGCTCAGGTGCCAAGCTCAGTCCGAACTTCCATGGCTACCATCTCCCAGGCTCATAAGCGTCCGGCTTTGACTCCTGTACACGACGTAGTTCTACAAGCTCAGACTGAACTAGGAGCCAGCATGTAACTTAGGGAGTCTTCTCCCACACCTGACTTCTGAGTGAAAAATCAATACCCCAGCCAAAACGGACTGTGAGAAAGGGGGCCAGAACCATCCCCCGGGTTTTACAGAGAAAAGCCAACAAGCCGCATCTTCTTGCTGAGTTTATGCTTTTCATTTTTGGATATCAACACACAAGCCCTAGATGTCTTGCAGAGGGATAGGGACCCCTGACCACAGTAGGCTTACTTTAATTCCAAAAGGGAGAGAAAATCACCCCAGTCCCTGGGAACCAAGGCCGGGGCTGAAATCAAATCCTGCTAAGGCTTAAGCCTTGGGACCCTGAGGAATGCCAGAGGCTATCTCCAAGAGTGAGTCTATGCAGCTTGCCTGGTTTTCTTTTATTCAAACCACAATGAATCCATCCTCCACCCATCTAACTCCTTCCTTGACCACAGCTACTCTGTGTCTCCCTTCTTGGCTCCTAACTTTTCCCCCTTACCTCTCCCTTCCACCAGTCACCACAGAAACCTCAACCGTCTTTCACCAGATCCAAACCACCAACCACATCCCAATCTAGCTTCACAGTGAGACCAAAACTCACTCACTTCCATGGCCCAGTGTCACCCAACACTCCTCCCAGGGTCTTACAATTCCTTTGATTGGTCCCCTCTTTCCTGAAAAATCCATGGGCTCCACCACCAACCTGGCGTCTGCCTATAACTCCCTTGCCCACACTCAACTCAGGTCTGGTCTATAAACTTGGCCTGTTTCCAAGCCTCCTTCCCCATCATAAAATCCCAGCACCTCAGCTATGCTCCCATAAACCTCCCAAGGCCTGCCTCCCTGACCTCTTGGTCACCCCATAAACCTGCTTACCTGCCACACTCCAAACACCTCTAAAACCCTCCACCCTTTCCCAGAAACCAACCTATCTTTTACAAGGATACTTAACATTCATTCATTCATTCATTCATTCAACAAATGTGTATCAGGCGCCTACTGGGTGCAAAGCACTGCACCAGACCCTGGAGAAGGGGCAGTGCACCGAGCTAGGAGCTCTCCAAGAGTGTATGTATGGTCAAAGCCCTTTTGTAATATTGGCTGACCCACCTCCAATATCCATCTAGTAGACAAGTATGTAAAAGCAAACACGCGCTGAGCACTCACTACCTACCAGGCACTGTCCCCAACACTATGTGTGCATTATCTCACTGAATACTCCAGTCAGCCCTGTGAGGCAGATCCTACTATTACTCCATTTTACAGATAGGGAAACAGAACCATACAGACAAAATAACTCAACAGGAATGTGCCAGGCCCAGTGCGAGGTAATCCCAAAAGGTAAGTCCTGGGGATATCCCCATTTTTCAGAGGAAGAAACTGAGGCTTACAAAGAGCACTAACAATCACATCAATAGCTACCATCTACCTAGAGCTGACTTTACACCGGGTTGGGCGCTAAGCTCTTTGCCAGCTTTATCTCATCAAATACTCATACCACCCCAGCGAGGCAAGTCCCCACTTCACGGATGAGGGAACTGAGGCTCTGAAAGGCGAAACAACTTGCCCAAGGTCACAGAGTGAGGAAGCTGGGAGTCCCAGAACTCGAACCCGGGTCTCTCCAAGTCCAGACATCGCGCGACTTGACCAAGGTCACACGTGAGACAGGGGCAGGCGCGGCAAGGGGATCCGGCGCCCCAGCCCCGACCCCAGCGCGCCCCGCGCGCCCGGCCCCTCCGGTCCGCAGCCCGGTGCCCCAACCTCACCTCCAGGCCGCCCGCAGCCCCTCGGCGCGCCCCTGGGGCCAGCGGCCGCCGGGCAGCCCCGCCCCGCGCGGGCCGGCACCTCCCCGCCCGCCTGCCCGCCCGCCCCGAGGCCCCCGTGGGCCGCGCCCGGCAGGGCCCACGCCACCTCCGGCCGCCGCGGCCCTCACCGCTGTCGCCGATGATGAGCAGCTTGAAGAGGTGGTCGTAGTCCCGGGCCATGGCGGGCGGGGGAGGAGCGCGCGGGCGGGCGGGGTCGGTGCTGGCCTCGCGATCCGCAGCTCCCTCCGGGCTGCTTCAGCAGCGGCGGATCCACTTCCCGAACAAACAGCCGGAACTGACAGAAACACCTCCCTCCGCTCCCCCTCCTCCTCCTCCTCCTCCTCTTCAGCAGCCGCCGCCGCTGCCGCCGCCTCCCTTCTTCCCGCCCCGCCCCGCCAGTGCGCAGGCGCAGCTCCTGGCACCGCCTTTGCGCAGCCGCAGCCGCGGCCAGCCGCGCCCTCTCCGCGCTCCCGCACCGCGCAGGCGCCTTAGCGAGGGCCCGCGGGCGCGGGCTTGCCTTCCTTACGTCTTGTCGGCTAATGTCGCCGCAGCCGCCCGCGGCCCCGGGTGCTTGGAAAGCGGAGGTGCCGTGGAGCCGTGAAGGACGCCGAGAGCGCCGGAGAAGCCCGGCCGTAGCCCAGGACGGACTGACTCCTTCATCTTCAAGAGCCGCAGGCGCTGCGGAGACGGAAAGACAGGCACGCAGTGACCTTGGGGGCGGGGCTTACGCCGAGCTCCCGGTTTCTCGGGACCCAGGACCCGGACACTCCGCCCCCTTCCGCACGGACGCCGCCGTTGAGGTGCTGGTCCCTGGCCTGCGGACTGAATGCCCAGGCACCCGGTGGCTGCCCGGTTTTGCAGGACACGAGTCGCCCGCGGAGCGGAGCGTGAGAGGAGTGTGGCCTTTGAATCCCATCCTAGCCCCGTGATCCCTTGGAGCCTGCGTTGCTTCCTTGGTAAAATGGGGAGGGCAGTTCCAGAATCAGAGTCCCGTCCAACTTGACGCTGAGCCGTTGTGAGCTGCATCCGGAGCCCCAAGCGGCAGCTCCCTCGGCTTCGATTTCACACCGCCTACAGAGTCATATCTCAAAATCGTGTGGTTAGGAAGACCTGGGCTGCCAGGAATTAAGCGGGATTGGGTTTATCATCAGCTCCAGTTTTTTCCAGTTTTAGAGTTAGTTCCCACCTGCCCTAAAAGGGAGATGCTCCTACTACCATCCTGCTTAGAGAATTGCAGAGATCCCTAAGTTCCTTATAGCTCTCTGTCCCTTTCCCGTCAAGTATCTGTTGAATATTCCCACTCGTTTTATCACTTACATGTTGACTTTATAAAAAGTAATGCTCATGGTTAAAAAACAAAATGTGCAGAAGCTTACCCAAAAATACAAATTAGTTTTTCCTTCAGACCCATTCCTCACAGTTAACTCTTGTTAATAAGTTCCTTGGACACCTTAAAGGGCTTAAGAACTATTTGTTGAACTAATAAATGTCTTTCAATGAATTTTCTGTGCCTGTGCAAACACATACATGTATGTACGTTGCCTTTTTAACAATATGCTTGGACGTTCTGTCATTTAACAACCGCGTGGTATGGTACGCGGTCATAGGGTTGTACTTTAACCACTCTGCTATTGATAGGCATTCATGTTGTTTGTAATGTTTTATGTAAACAATGTTGCAGGGAAGATCCTTGAACAGCTCATGGAGCGTCATACTCCAGTTTTGAGGGTTCTTTCCAGGAGCTAAGAATCGAGTGTGGTGATGGCAGAAAAACATGGGCTTGGAATCTGAAGGTACTACCTGGGAGAGGAATTACTTCATATGACCATTTAAAAGGGGTCCTTGGGGGCACGTGGGTGGCTCAGTCAGTTGAGCCTCAGTCTCTTGATTTCAGCTCACGTCATGATCTTTCTTGGTTCGTGGGTTCAAGCCCTGCTGTCAGCACAGAGCCTGCTTGAGATTCTCCCTCTCAAACTTTAAAAAATTATTTTTAAAAAGTGATCTTTCTTGGTCTAGGAGAGGTTAGTGGGATCCCCTTTGATTCAGCAGTTCTAAGAAATACCAGGGAAGACGAAAGTGTCTGTGTAGCTACCAGGCAAGCACACTCAACCCTGACCAGCCACTGAGGCAGGAGGCCACTCCAGCTCATCTTCTCAACCTGCTCTGGAGTCAGAGGGACTTTGGTTCAAGTGCCACACCCAACATGGGGCTTGAACTCACAGCCCTGAGATCAAGAGTCGCATGTTCTGCCAATTGAGCCAGCCAGGTGCCCCCAAATGCTAACTTTGAAATCCTGGCTCTGTCCCTTAAAAGCTTTCAGATTTGGGATAAGTCACATCACATCTCGGAGCCCGTTTCCTCACAGAATAGTTGTGAGGATTAGAGAGGTTTGTAGATTACCTGGTACATACAGGCATTCGATAAACAGCAACTGATACCGTTAGCCACGGTCATTTTGCACTGGCTCGTTCATACTTTCAGCTGTTTCCTATTGTAGATACCTGTTGCACACATTTCCAAGGCAGCCTCTCGAAACCAGGCTACAGGATACTTTTACTCAAAAGTAGAGCAGAGTTGGCCATTGTGAAGACCAGATTCCTGACTTGCCTGCACGTGTCTTCTGGAAAGGAACAGGCATTAATTCATTTAATCAGTAACTAATGAATGCTTACTACTTACTATATGCTACAGGTTATAGAATAGAGCCTTTTTTCTCCAGGAGCTGTCTTATCAGAGGTAAGACATACTCCTAAGGAATTAAAAATACAAGACAATGCAATAGATAAAACAGCTGTCAAATAAGCAGTCTAGACTTCAGAGGAACAGAGCTATCACTTTTAGCTAGAATGATGGAGAAGAGATTTCATTATAAAGGTTTCATGATGGAATTGGAACTTACAAGCCTTGAATGATAGGTGTATTTAGACAGCCGCTGTCACCGCCTGTGAGAATCATCAATTTTGGCTTTGAGAGAGAATTCCCTATAGGCCAGGATATGTGCCTGGTGTCCCCAAAATGAAACAGCATTATCTCCTCTACAAATAACGTTTTACATTTATTTAAAATTTTTTATTTCAACGTTTATTTATTTTTGGGACAGAGAGAGACAGAGCATGAACGGGGGAGGGTCAGAGAGAGAGGGAGACACAGAATCGGAAACTGGCTCCAGGCTCTGAGCCATCAGCCCAGAGCCTGACGCGGGGCTCGAACTCCCGGACCGGGAGATCGTGACCTGGCTGAAGTCGGACGCTTAACCGACTGCGCCACCCAGGCGCCCCTACATTTATTTAAACTACAATTCAGCAGGGGCACCTCGGTGGCTCAGTCAGTTAAGCATCCGACATGGTTTTGGCTCAGGTCATGAGGTGGAGCCCCGTTTCGCACTCTGTGCTGGCAGTGCAGAGCCTGCTTGGGATTCTCTCTCCATCTCTGTCTGCCCCTCCTGCTGCTCTCTCTCTCTCCCTCAAAACAAAACGAAACGACACAAAATGCTCCACTACATACAATCCAGCTTTGTTCTGGTAGGGAGCTAGGTAGGTAGGTAGAGTTAGGTAGAAAGGGACAGAGAGAAAGGAAGAGAGAGAAAGAAACTATATGAACATGGATATAAACTGTGGGGACCTGAGGCAGCATCAGTATGCACCGATGAGAAACTTGGTTCCGCTGTTCTGAATAGCCAGTTTACAGATGAGCTTTTGCGAGGCCACCTGTTTTGCACAGTAGTCTGGTGCAAGCATGCACGGTGGATTTCTGCTGCTGAGATTTCAGGGAGGTTACTGCTGAAGCCCAGGTGTGCAGCAAGAGCAGGAAGGGACAGATGCAAAGGACAATATGCAAACATCAACCAGACAAAGCAGCATTGCAACCAAAAAAAAAAAAAAAAAAAAAAATCACAGAACTTACCTGGCAACTGGAGTCAGGTGCTAATTCAGAAAACACTTGCGTGCCTACTAGGTGCCAGGCACTGTGCTGGCACCGAGGACACAACATGAGCCAAACAAGGCCCATCCTCATGGAGCTTACGATACAATAGGGCAAGACAAGTTGTTCCCTCCTTCAGCACATGTCTGAGAGCTTCCCTGTACCAGGCACTGACATAGGGGAAGCGACAGCAATAAATTAAACTTTAAAACCCCTGCTTTCATGGAGGTGACATTCTGGTAGGGAATACAAATATGTGTCTGGAGACAAAGGAAGAGTGGGGACAGCAGCAGACAGAGGCTCACGGGAACAGAGTGACACCATGGAGTGGGCAGGTGTGCTCCTTGGTCAAGAGGTTGGGCAGTGAATGAAAAGACGGTGGTGGTGGTGGTGGTGGTGGCGGTGGGAACAGCAGCGTTGAGTGAAGTTTTTCAAGGTCACAGAAGCAGAGGATAGGCAGACAGGCGTGAGGATTGAGTAGTAAGGGGTAAACGTGGGCTAAAGGCACTACAGGAGAGGCAGGAAGTGTGTCACCAATGGGAAGGCTGGGAGGATAAGGAAGAGGGGACCTGGAGCCAGAGGCCTTGTGGCAGTCAGCGGTGACCCCGGGGAGCAGCGCGAGAGATGAAGGTCTGTGGGGCAGAGGTCTGGAGGGACCTGGCTGGTCAGCAACAGAATCTAAAGTTGCTGACACAGGTAGTGAGGGAGGCAGACATGTTCCATGGTGTAAATAGGTAAAAGCAGGTGGCAAGTGAGAATTCAGAGCAGGCAGGTGGACTGAACGCCAGGGGCTTTAAAGAAGCCAAGACGGGACACTTCCAACACACTGGTCCCAGGGGGAAGGAATAAAGAGAATTTTGATGGAACTGGAAATCAGCCTCGATTTCTTGCCTACATGCTCGATACCATACTGTGAGACTTCGCAGTGGCCAAGACCAAGTGAACATTAAGTTCCTTGGTTGCAGGGGCCATCCCGGTGTTCTCCGGGACCTAGCATATGGCAGGCACTAGTGTCTGTGGCATTAAAGTGAAGCCACACAGAGATCTGGCAAGTTGGAAGGAACATCAGAAACAATGTAGCTAGGGGCGCCTGGGTGGCTCAGTTGGTTAGGCGTCGGACTTCGGCCTAGGTCATGATCTCACAGTTTGTGAGTTTGAGCCCTGCGTCGGGCTCTGTGCTGACAGCTCAGAGCCTGGGGCCTGCTTCGGATTCTGTGTCTCCTCCTCTCCCCCCCACCCCCCGCCCTGCACTTGTGCTCTGTCTCTATCAAGAATAAATAAATCCAAAAATATATATTTAAAAAAAAAGAAACAATGTAGCTAAACTCTCTTGTGTTCGCTTTCTGTGGGGTGTGGACCAATTTTGGGGGTCTGCCACAAGAACTACAGGGTCAACCCCCAACCCACCCAACCAAACACTTCAGTAGGATTTCTCTCCCCTCATCGTTTATATTAGATTAGTGGTTTTCTTTCTTTTTTATTTAACGTTTATTTTTGAGAGAGAGAGAGAGAGAGAACATGAGCGGGGAAGGGGCAGAGAGATGGAGACAGAGGATGCAGAACATCATGACCTAATCCGAAACCAGGAGTTGGTTACTTAACCAACTGAGCCACCCTAATGCCCCCTAGATCAGTGTTGTTGTTGTTGTTGTTGTTTTAATTTTTAACGTTCATTTGTTTTTGACAGAGAGCATGAGCAGGGGAGGGGCAAAGAGAGAGGGAGACACAGAATCCGAAGCAGGCTCCAGGCTCTGAGCTGTGAGCACAGAGCCCGAAGCGGGGCTTGAACTCACAGGCCGTAAGGTCATGACCTGAGCCGAAGTCGGACGCTCAACCGACTGAGCCACCCAGGCGCCCAATCGGTGGTTTTTGAAGTGTGGCCTGGGGACCCCCGGGGCTCCCTGAGACCCCTTCAAAGAATCTGCAGTGAAAACATTTTCTCTTAATACCAAGATGTTACTTGCTTTTTCCACTCTCGTTCTTACCCAGTGGAGGTTTCCAGAGAGCCTACGTTGAATGCAGGAGCAGACATGAAAATCCAGACATTAAAGACGTGTGAAGAATGTAAAACAAAGCTTCTCTCCTCACTAAAATGGCTTTTGTTTTGGAAAACTTTGTTATATTTGTTATGGTTACTTATGGTAACACGTAAAGGGTTTATTATTTTTAAAGGAGTACAACTTACAAAGTTGACCAGTTTAGATGTGTATGGTGGTAAATATCAATAAGGAAGAGATACATACGCAAGAGCTCTTTGGGGTGTATACTTTCAAAGTGTAAAGAGTTCCTGAGGCCAAGCTATTTGAGAAATGCTGGATTACATACTGCTACACCCCGGCTTCCCACCCCCTTTACGGGAGTCCAAATGGTAAGAAGGCTCGAATCCTGCTCATGACCAGCTTATGCCATCTCAACCAGAGAAACTGGGTCTCAGAAGAGCATCAGAAGGTGACTGGTGTATTGCATGTGGACACACACAGGAGTGTCACACAGAAATCCCACAGAGGGAGTAATCCTTGGACCAGTTTTTCCAGTTTCCTGAGCTTCATTAACACCAAGACTATCCTTCCACCAGACAGGCTGCAGGGAACCCTCCTAATACAACTGAGGGGCAGCTGGGAAACACCCAATGAAATAACTGGGCTCCATCTCTTATGAAGAGTAAAACCCAGTCACTCCACAGAACTACATGCCAACAACTTGCCTAGTTTCTTTTGCTGATGGCCCTGGGGCCTGGTGACCCAACTATCAAGAAACATAGGTTTTTCCCAGTTCTGCAGCCAACTGGCCACATGTACCTCCACTTTCCTCCTCATAAAACAAGGACCAGTCCCTTCTGGCCTCCCACGCACCGCTCTAACAACGACAGTAGAGGGCTATCTTGCCCGGGGAACCCTGGAGACCCCGTCCCCGTATGGACACGCTCCTCACTCGGCATCTTACACATCCAAACACAGCGGTCATCGCTTCTCAAAAATAATTTCATTTTTAAGTTCATAAGCTTTTTAAAACTTCGGGCTCACAAAGTTAACACAGCATCTGCCGACTCCAGCCCCAGCAGGGACTCCTGAACAAGAGCTCAGGACTTGTGACACGCCACTGGGGTAACAGTGCCTATGGCTCAGTCCTTTCCCATTGACATCCCCCATTTCTCTCTTACCCACCATGCAAGTACCTCCCGTGTGCCTGGCCTCATGGAGCATGCTATCTCGCTCACTGCAGACAAGCCTGTCACTGTCCTTGTCACTGTACAGATGAGGACATGTGGGTTCAGGTAAAGTAACGTGCTCTGGGCCACCCGACTTAACATTAAGTGAAGGGTCAAACCTGCCTTGATGAGTTCACACAGCTCCACAAGAGAACACCATACAGCACGAAAGCACTGCCTGCATTTCCTTGAAAACATTTTAGAACCTAGATGTTTTTTGAGGCTCTTCCTGTTTCTCCCTATTGTTCTCATTCAGAAAGGCTTGAAGCAATTTACCACATGTCCACACACAACCATACTTAGAGAAACATTCCTAACCACCAATCTTGTTTCAGAATCTGTGCTCGGCAAAACGGGGTCTTCAAATCCCTGCAAACAGAAGAATCAATCCTTCAGGTCCCTTGCCCCTCTCCCGAGCTGGCATCACAGCAGTGAGCCAGAACTTACCTGTACATTTGGTGCCTAGGTCTGTAAAGCATGTCATTCTCTCCCCACATTTTAAACTAATCTCGATGCCCATGATTCCAGAGGTGCCTGGAATCAGGTGAAGGGGTGAGAGGCTCGGTTTAGTTTTCCCTGGGTTAGCTCAGGGCATGTCTTTCAGACACGTGAAGAGAAACATCGGCGTCTCCTCCTTCGAGATCGCTGAAAGTCTTAGAAAATAGCGGTCTTTCCTAAAGCAAGTGTCCTGTGAATGGGGTGAGGTACTGACCAGCCAGCAGGGCATCCAGGTAGAGTCCTGGGCCAATCACCCAGAGCCACTCAGCCACTGTTGGCCGTGTGGGCCAAGACGTGAAGGGACTGAAGGCCCTGCTACAAAGAAGAGAAAATGCTTGTACCTAACTGACCATCACAGAAGAGAGAAGCCAAGAATATCCACTCTGGGGACAAACTGCCATTTATTAGCCATATGATCCCAGGGGAATGACTTCTCTCCCTAAATTCCTTCCTCTGGAAAACAGTAACCACAAGAGAACCTACTTCATGGGTTGAGGAGATTCAATGAAAAAAAATGCCAAATGTCATCAGTTATAATCACTATTATAACATTGAGAACAAGAGATTCTTAGAGCTTCCATCCCAAATACCTCATTTTACAGATGAGAAAACTGGCCCAGAGAAGTCCGACGGCTTGCCCAAGGTGAAACAGCTCTACCAACCACCAGGGCAAATAGTTTTGCTTCTCTGCTGCCAAGCTCCACTTCCTTCGGGATGTCCAGGGCTGCTGTTTCTAGAATTGCTAGGCCTCCCTCCGGGTCGAGAGGGTCTTCTGTGCCTGCTCCACTGTCCTGTGACAGCCCTTCGAGGCTCATTTCCCAGGAACCCACGCCCTCCCTGCAGACTCAGGGAATGCAATTCAACATGCTCCGGGAGCCTTTGAGTCATCTCTGTCTGTGAATCAACCTCCATCCATCCATCCTGAACAGAGAGATCTCATCCTCCTCCAGTTTCTGGAACAGAACCTGGTGTTTTTCCTTTAGATTTTGCTTACTGAGTGTCTTCCACCTCTAAGTACATCAGATTTCCCTCCCAGTTTCATACTGGGGGCTGAACGTCTGAGATGGACATAAGCATCTATTCTGAGATCCTGGAGGAAACGCTGAAGACTATCCCTCAGGGGCTTACCAGAGCTTTTCCAGCCACACCCCCCTCACACAGAAACTTCATCTGCCTCGCCAGAGCTAACTGGCAGAGGTGACCACATGTGCACACAGCTTGCTGGACATACACCCCAGGGAACTGAGAGGACACTGCTGACCATCTGAATCCCAGAAGCAGGGAACAGTTCCCATGGCTACCAAAAGCTGCACCCATTGGCTGCTTTGGCTATTGGGACTGACTCAGCCGACCTCTCAAGGTCCCTTGCCGCCCTGGGAGTCTACAATTACATTGAGCCAGCTGAGACCATGCCTGCTACAAGAAAATAGGAAGTCCTATGACATATAAGGCTCAGGCGTAGAAAGCAAGGATTTCATCAGAAGTATCTCAGAGGTCACCTTGTCTTATTTATCAGAAGTGCTGAGTCACAGGGCTACTTTCTACCTTTGCTGCATTAATAAGCCAAGCCTTGCTTTTTTTGATAGAACACTTTAGACTTTTTACAAAATGAGCTCACTACCACATTTAATCTTCCTTTCTTTTACAGCTCTGACCAGTAATTTCGGTAGAGGTTTATTCCATACTGTGACCAGGGACACAGCCCAGAAAAACTTGCGTCACTGGGCCCAGAAGGGCATGCTCCGTCAGACAGGACATGTGGATCACGAGCCTTCTAAGAACCAGGAGGAAGGAAGTCATTCATAAAGGAGACAGATGCTGAACTGCAACTTTTCTTTCCTTCGGCAAGTCCTCTAACTACAGCAATGTGTTTCTTTCTTACTCCGCAGAAGGGATGGACTTCTCTTTAACACTTGACTACCAGAAGCTCCCCTACCTTTCTGAGTCAGGACAGAACAGGCAAGTGGCCAATTCAACCCCTGCCTTCTCTATGCTCAGTGAAATCACGGGACCCAACCTCAGGACAGAGAAGTGCATAAATCTCTACGAGACTTCCAAGAGCAGGAGAGATGCCCAAGAGTCAGAATGCTGCCGGTGCTCACAAGAGCGTTGCAAGTGTCGCCTTATTCCTGATGCACAAAGCTTCATGTTTAATGGATGCTTGGAGATTTTTATAAATCTGCTTGTATCGAGATTAAATCAAAGCCTTTATTAAAACATTCCTCCTTCAAACAACCTGCATTTAAACCAATACCCCTCCCCGACTTGTGAATTGCCAGGGCATTGCGAGTATGTCATGTTCACCTGACAGGGGTCAGATCCAATCGGGCCACACAACATGGCAAAGCCACGCCAAGACACAGCACACCAGGCCGACCTCCACGGTTCAGTGCCCCACTCAGGATCTAGCCAAAGGCTAGTAGCACTGGCTCCCGAAGCAGAACTCAAGCACAGGAGAAGAGGATCCAGAAGTCTGACCCCACCTGTTCCAGACCCAGCCATGCTCAGCCGGATGATCAGCTCTTTGGCTACCACTTGGTGAGGCTCACACATGTGCTTTTGTCTCTTCTCCAAAGAAAAGGGTGAGAGATGGAGGAGGCAATTTTCAGTTGTGTGTGGGTTTGATTTAAGGCTTTGGCTGTGGTCTGTTCAAATATTAAAATACTTTCTGGGAACGCCATCTCCTAAGCTCCCCATCGGAACAAACGTATTTTCAAAAATGAAAACATTGAACAAAGAGGTGGAGCCCGGGGGGCGGGGCCTGGGCCTATCAGGTCAGGATGGTGTCGTCCACCTGCTCTGTGGAGTCGGCCTGGCTGGCCAGCTTCTTCAGGGACCTTCGGTTGCACTCATTCAGCACCTCCAAACTGGCCACGTCCAGGATCTTGGAGAGGGCCTGTGGGGAAGATGGAAATGAGGAGACGTAGTCAGAAAATACAGCTTCAGGTTTCTCCAAGCCAAGGCAAAAATGAACATTAACCTCAGAACTAGCACTGCTGTGGACTCTGGCAAAATAAGGGAGTCTGATGGATCCCTGGGAAGCCAAGAAAACCACACCTCATGCTTTTCATGTGCTGAGGCGGGGAGTGGAAGGGCTTTCAGTGCTCTAAATATGGTGGGGAGAGGAGTGCATGAACAGGGCTCCCTCCTGGGATCCGTTCCACACATTCAGATGCCAAGTGAGACTTTATTTGGATTTCTCCAAAACAGGGCTCTGTTGCCGAAAGAAGCCTGAACACCACAGGAACAGAAGAATGTTTTCAGGCACTAGACCAGTCACCTGACCACAATCTGCCTCTCAACACTCAGCATGTGAGGTGGTGGAATATGATGCTTAAAGACTACCATGCAGTAGAGCCGTGTGCCGAGCACCCACAGCAGGCCCTGGAGGGACACCCCAGTCCCAGGCTCCCACCTGAAACACCTCTTCGCCCTGCCGCATCTTGAGGAGGTTGACGATCGCCTGGTCACTGTAGGCTCTCACGACAGTGTTTTTATCCTTGGTGTTGTCGAGAAGAGCCTTTAGGATGGGTTTGATGGCCTGGGGGTCCAGGGGAGGCAGCGGGTCCTTGTTGGCCCACCAGATCATCTTCTCAGCCACCAGCCTGATGTCACTGGATGGGTTCTGCAGACACTAAGAAGACCATAAGCTTTTAGTTAGGCACATCCAATCTGTTTTTCAAGGAAGCCCAAATTTCTGCCCTGACATTCCCTCTTCATCCAGAAACTGACCCCAATGCTCACTTCCAATGGCTTCCTTTCCCATCTTGGGGGGGTGGGGGGGTGGGGGGGTGGGGGGGTGGGCAGTGACAGGTTCTGACTCAGCCCATCTCCTTCTCCCACCTCATCTCATGCTACTCTCTCCCTTTTTCTCACTACTCTTGGTCCACGCAGGGCTATCACTTCCTCGGGGACACCAAGCTCCTTCCCGCCTTCGGGCCTCCGCCCTGACTGGTCCCACAACCTGGGATGTGCCTGCCCGGGGGTCCTCACATGGTTGGCTCCTTCTCCTCCTACAGGCCTCAGCTCAAGTGTCAGCCCATAGAGGTCTCCCATAACAACCCTCTCTAAATTAGGGCCCTCCTCATCCCCATAGGCTTTTTGTGTACCTCCAACTCTACAGATCTTGTCTGCTCCATGCACCTCTATGCCTTGAGGGTCTAGCCCAGCGAGGTACACAGAGGATCTTCAGTAAACAAACACTGATGAACAGCTGCATGCAAGGTGATGCTGTTACATGGGCTCAATCTAACAGGGGCCCTGAGAACTCTCAGCAGGGCTGCAGGCGTCTGCAGGATGGGGCAATCCCCCTCTGGAACCTCACTATTCAAATTGAGGTCCACACACCAGCAGCACTGATACCGCCCAGGAACTGGTTACACAGGCAGAGTCTCAGACTTAGCCACACCTCTAAAAATGCAGATTCTCGCTCTGATTTGTGTGCACAATTTCTGAAAAGCTCGCTTTATTACACAGGCAGCAGGGTCCCCAGTGTCCAGCTCCCAGGCTTTCCTAATTGACACCTTGCAGCCACCTGTTATATTATTATAACAAAAATAAGCGCCATGCCAGCTAAAAGGAGGCAGGGAAGAAAAGACTTATTAAGATTTGAACCCAGCACGAATTCGGGCCCTGCGTCAGGCTCTGTGCTGACAGCTCAGAGCCTGGAACCTGCTTCACATCTTGTGTTTCCCTCTCTCTCTGCCCCTCCCCCACTCATACTCTCTCTTCACTCTCAAAAATAAACATTAAAAAAAAAAAGGTTTGAACCCAGGTCTGTCCCAAATTTTACTAAATCCAGATGCCTGGAAGGAATACCTCAGATAGTGGTTCTTAAAGTCTTATGTGCAAAATATATAAACAGCTCTCAAAACTTCAGTATTAGGAAAGAAAAAACACAATTTTAAGAACAGCAAAAGACATCAATAAACACTCTACCAAGTGAATGTGGGGATGGCTAATAAGCACATAAAAATTGTTCTACATCAGGGCGTCCGGGTGGCTCAGTGGGTTGAGTGTCTGACTTGATTTTAGCTCAGGTCTTGATTTCACAGTTGCAAAATCAAGCCCCAAATCAGGCTCCATGCGAGGCACGGAGTCTGCTTAAGATTCTCTCTCTCCCCAGCTCTGCCCCTCCCCTACTCGCACTCAAAAAAAAAATTGTTCTACATCATTAGCCATAAACAAATGCAAACTAAACCACAATATGATACTATAGTACACTTTTGAGAAAGGATAAAATTAAAACAAAAAAAAAAGTTAAAAAAAACACAACAAAATAGTGATTCTTAATTTGATTTGGGGTTACAGGTCTACTTGAGAATCTGACAAATCAGGCACTCTTCCGGAGGAAAAAAGCACACAGAATCACTTTGTGTTCCACTCCCAAGGGTTCAGAGACCTCCCAGAGCTCTCCGCAGACAACTCCTAGAACACAGTCAGACAGCACACTTCCAGTGTTCTTTGGACATGGGTCCTTCTCACAAGCCAGGCTGCCCCTACTCACCTTAATGAACAGGCTGGAGAGTTTGGCTGGCAACTGTCCTCCCCCTGTCTCAATGTGATGCTTCATCAGGAATCCCATGCCCCGGATCCCGCTCACTGCGATGGGGATCTGTGGGGACAGGAAAGAGCTGGATGGCACAGCACCCTGCCCCTTCCTCGGAGCAGCAGGGCCAGGCTCTGTCTCATCCCCAGGAACCTCCAGGACACTGGCCCCTCATATAAGCACCCCTGCTACACACACACACACACACACACACACACACACACACACACACACAACTTCACATCCAAGACTCTTTGACAGCTTTCTTGCAGACAGCTTTCTTTGCTTCCTGGCTATGAAGCAAACAAAGCCTGTGTGCACTGCTTCCCACGAACAGGGTTCAGAGAGCTTCTGACATGGAAGGGACCTCTAGACACTCCTACTAAACTCATTGTTTACAGATGACAGAACTGAGGCCCAGGGAGACCAAGTAGTGGTCCAAGGCCACAGAAAGTTACTGGCAAAGGCAAAATTTGAACCCAGGCCTCTCACCGCCCAGTCTGCAGTAGAGCCCCTCCCCCGCCCCTTGTGCAGTGTCAGCAAGGAAACAGCTGTGGAATTTGGGCTAGGGAGGGGGAGAGGGGTGTGGCTGCCCCAAAGCCTTACCCTGTCTGCCATGGCATTGCTGAGGATCATGTCCTGAACTTCACTGCTATACCTGCCCGCACAGAGTCTGCCGGGAGCCACGTTCACAGCCACAGACAGTGCCAGGCTCCGTCCATGTCGAACCATCCAGTCAATGCCAGACACATCCGCTGAGTGGAAGGACACAACTGGGTCAACCTACACTTTACACTATGCCCCTACCAGCCATGCAGCCCCCAGGCCTACCCAACCTAAGCCCAATGGAAATCCCAGTCCACTGCACACGGACCGCTCTGCCCCATGTGACACGTTATGAAGAGGTCTCTCTCAAGCTGCTTCAGACTCGCAGCCACATTCCCCGAGCAGAGACGTAAGGGACTATAGGACCACTGGAAACTCCATTTTGTTTTAAGAGCTGGATTCCCCAAGGAGAGACTAGCTGCCAGAAGACCCCCCCGAGAGAAAGGGGAGACAAGGCCCTGCAGGGGGTCCCCAGTGCACAGTAGACCTACCCAGCAAGCACTGCTGAAGGACAGCGCTGAGCTCCTCTTCAGTCAGAAAGGCACACAGCTCGCCCAGGCAGCCGGCCGAGGAGATGCGAGTGTTGTCCTGACAGAGCACAGAAGGGAGCAAAAGCTGGCGTGAGCTGCACCACCAGCTGCAAGGTCAGTGGGGCCAGCAACTGCCCAGGATGGAGGGCAGGGGAGAAGGCAGAACGAGGCGACTCCAGACTCCTGTCCCCACTCCAGGCACGTGCGCTCCTGCTGCCAGAGCGGGACTGCCATTCATGGCAGCCGCCACTGGGCGTGGAGCGAACAACCACACACCCAGCACTTCTCTCAATTATAGAAAACTCCAGTGTGCGTGCATATGGTAATCATCATCACAATGGCAATAATACCCGTATTTACGTAGCACCTCTCTTCTTAGAAAGTCAGAACATTTTCCACGTATTAGCTCAATTACTATCAACAGCTCTGGGAGGCAGCGAGGGGCGGCCCCTGCCCACATCACTGGACGTCACCTAGAGAACCGCTCTGAGCTCCTTTCCTTCCAGCCCCGCTCCCCTGCCAACCTTGTGTGTCATCTTGTGTCCAGAGCGACACCCTGGAATCTCTCTACTGTGTCAGTGCCCTAGCACCACCTCCTTATTCAGGTTTGTCCTAGGAAGTCAGAATGAAGCCACTAATCAACCTAAGGAGGACAAGCAAAAGCTGAGCATTTTCTGTCAAAATCAAAGCCAGATACACAACCTGCTCCCTGCTGCTCCTCCCTAGCCAACTAATCACGGGATAGCAAGGGAGTGGATTTTTAAGATACATACTATGTTATTAATAAGTGCCAATCTGATGTGCACACAGACCACAAACCAACCCACCAACCAAGGACTAATGACCTGCTGAGTGGCTAATGCCAGGCTGGCACCCTGGTTGGCCACCATTGATCCAGGGGAAGCTCTGAGTTGGGGGGAAGATGGTCTGACCACAGTTTGCACCTCTGAGCTCCAGGCAGAAGCCCAGGTGCCAAGCAAGGCTAAAGCTGGCTCTCTCTGACGCCCACTCTCTCCAACAGGATCTATTTTAAGCTCCACTGTGGTGAAATGCAAATTGGCCTAAATACTAACTTTTGCTTGCACTGGGCATGGCCCTGTAAAAACCCTCACAGAGAAGGGGGGGGCTCTAGTCAGGGAGCAGCAGTTGGAATGAGGCCAGATTTCCACAGCCGTGGTAAGCCCAGCAGCAACAAGGGCTGGCCCCACTGAGTGCGCTACAAGTGCAAACCATGTGAACCCACAGGCTCAGTCCAGAGATTAACCCCACAACAGAGGGCTGTCAGGGGAGAAAGAGAAAATTCTTATCTAGACTCAGTCGCTGGGCAGCCAACGAGTACTTAACACACGCTTCCAGGCTGGGGAAGGAAGGGCCGTGCTGGAATGGAGACAGCACCGGGGGTCCCAGAGCTCAGACTGTGGCTGACTCCACCTTGCTAGGGCATGGCCCCAGGCAAGTCTCACCCTCTCCAACAGTGCTAAGACCTCCGACCTGGTGTCCCAGACACCAGGTGCCAAATTTCCTTTTTATTTTATTTAAGGTGAGAGAGAGAGAGAGAGAGAGAAGGCAGGAGAGAGGCAGAGAGAGAGATCATCCCAAGCAGGCTACAAACTGTCAGAGCAGAGCCCGAAGCAGGGCTTAAACTCACAAACCGTGAGATCATGACCTGAGCCAAATAAAGAGTTGGATGTTTAACCAACTGAGCCACCCAGGCACCCTCCCAGATGCCAAATTTCTTAAGGGCTGTGACCATGCTTGCTTCACCTCTGCGATAGACCCTTTGTCTCAGCAAATGTTTCCTGAACCAATAAACAAATGTCTTCATTTTACACACAGGGAAAGGAAAGGCAGAGAGGGAAAGTGGCTCGTTTAAGATTACATGGTAAGTTCACAAGAGCTCCTTACTTTCCTTACTGTGAAAACCTTACCTTCCTTATCTGTGAAAGAGAACAACCAATACCAACACTACCCGCCCTGTCTCCCTCACAACCAAATGCCTGTTAAACCATAAAGAGTGATAGGAGCATCAGGAATGATTATTACCAGTGAGCAGGCAGCAGTTCTTCTAACACAAAACAGACATGTCGACCAAAGCAAAGAGAAGGGGAACCAGTAGAGCCCACCAGCCCTGCCATCCACCTGCAGCCATACCTCGTCGTGTCCCAGCATGCTCAGCAGGAGCGAGACAATGTTTTTCCGGATGACCACGTCCACTTTGGCCCCTGCTCCCTGAATCACAAACCTCAGGGCCTGCAGCATGGTGTCCCTACAGAACCAACGCATCCAACTTAAACCCCTCGTTCTTCTTCACCACTGCTCCCTCCCACACAGGCCCAGCCCGGCCCCAGGAGGCTTCAGCATCCGCCTGGCCTCCTCACAGCCACAACACTGCCCCAGCAGCACCTCACCTGACACCTGGGTCTTCCATGACACGGATTCCATTCAATAGCTCTGTGAAAAGGGGGTCCACCTTGATGTGGATGGAGATGAGCTTCCCCAGAGCATCAGCAGCCTTCAGGCGTACCCCCCGGTTGGAGTCCTGCAGGGCTTTGGTAAAAGTGGTCTGCAGCTGGGGCAGGAATGGCTTCAGGGCAATCCCGACCTGTTTGAGAAACCCACATAAGAAACCACGGGTGTGGTGGAGTCCAAGGCCACAGTGTGCAACAGATACGAAATCAATCAGAAACCACCATGAGCTCTCGCACACAGGCTAGGAGTAGATACTCCCGCAGAGAGGGCAGCCAGCACGGACAGGTCCTGCTCAGCCCTGCTATCACCACCTCCAAGGGAGCCACTGGTTGGCTTAAGTGGAGACCAGTCCACACGGACAAGCAACTTGAAACCTCTATCTCCAAATACATGAAAGAGCAGCGCAGGTGACGGCTGTCAGCCCCACCAAAGACCTGTTCCAATGCCAAGACAGGGCAACGGACCAGGTGTGTAAGGGCAGGTATCATCTTCTGAGCAATAGATATGCAAGCTGAGCACGGACACTGAGCCCTAAGAACAATCCTATGAAACAAATGACCTCAGAAAGTCACCCCTCCCAAGAATGACCATTTACTTCTTCCTAAATGGGAAAAACCAAAGCAGCTGTTTGGAAGTGTGAAAATACTGGGGTCAGGGGCTGCAGGCTGCTGGGAGGCACACCATGGAGTGAAGCTGGTAAATGGGAGGTAGGAACCATCTGGCCACGGAAGACATTGACTCATGGGCCTATGGGACAAATTCTGGGAGGAAAGGGCTCCGTTTGTACACAGAGTTCTAAAACACCACAGAAAAGAACAGCACAGAACACAGGTGAAAATGACACTTAATTTTTTAAAAAAGATACCATCTTCCATAGAAGAAGGCCGATGCTCACAATGCCACATCTTATCTGGGAAGACGCTCCCCACATCTTTCCCTCAAAAGGGGCAAAAAAGCTACAAATTTTAAGCTTGCTTTTGTTTCCAAATCTCGAGTAAGAATTCAAAAAAAAAAATTGTTTTTATAACAACAAATCTCAGTTCTGCTTATAATTTTTTTATATCCTAAAGGACTTAATTATCGCCCCGTAAAATGTCAGAAATGGTTAACATGCTGGCTCTTTGCTTCTTACACTTTTGGCAAAGACTGAAGTTACTCCAGCTGCTCTCAAGACTTCCTTTTCAGTCCCTCATCAGACCCTCTGCATCCCTCTTTATGAGGCAGCAATAAAAAACGGAAATATATGTAAACCGTGTAATTGCAATTATGCGGCCTTGGATTTTCTCCTTTGAACCAACAGTTCTTCAAAAAACACCAACGAGCAGGGGCGCCTGGGTGGCTCGGTTGAACGTCCAACTCTTGATGTCCAGCTCTTGATCTTGGTACAGGTCACAATCTCATGGTTTGGGAGTTCAAGCCCCGCATCGGGCTCTGTGCTGGCAGCATGGAGCCTGCTTGGGATTCTCTTTCTCTCTCTCTCTCGCTCAGCCCCTCCCCTGATCTCTCTCTCAAAATAAATAAACATTAAAAAAAATTTTTACAACCCACAAAACAGCAACTAGCATTAGTCTGGCACGCTCAGGATGCGTCAGGCACCACCTGACACCACCTTCTCTAGGCCCCACAGCTCTTCATTGGCAGCACTTCCAAATCAAGGGTGAGGGCACAAGCTCAGAGGTTACCATACTTTCCCAAGGTCATTCTGGCACAGTGTGAGTCTAGCGTCTAGCATCTCGACTCCCTCCTCTGCCATGCTGTTTCTCCATAATAAGTTCACCGTGCTGCCACATGACACCAACCGGCAGACAGATCAGTTCTTGAAGACCCAAATGGACCAAGAGGTGAATGTGTCAGTGACTCACCTTGGCCAGCAAGAGGCTGAGTGTCTCGAGCAGGGCTGCCTTTACGTTCCAGCTGAACCGGTCCCCCAGGATGCGGATCAGAGGCCCAGTGATGCTGACCACGGAGGGCCTCAGGGCGTCAGCCGAGGTCAGGCGGATCACCAAACCTAAAGCTTTGGCCGCTTCCTCTTTCTGTTCCGGGCTGCCAGTCAGGACGCCCTCCCGCAACACTGGAAGGATGGAGGTTACTCCCTGATGAGAGAACCACACACGACAGTCAAATCTCAAAGGCACTGGGTCCAGGGGTCTCCTATCCAAAGCACGCACCCCTGTCAGCCATCCTCTCTGTGATTCCCTGACAGAGACTGCTTCCGGTGCCAGGGTAACAGCCTGAGAGGGTGCCGGCTGAGGAACAGTCTTGACAGGGCAGTGATGAGAAGGTAACAGCTCTGGTGGGCCTAGCACACATAGGTACACCTGCTGTCTCCTCTGTGACTCACTTGCTCTGGCCGTGGTGGCCTCCACAACTTAAACTGAAGGCAGCACAGACCCTATCCCCATATGGCCACCATGGGAAAGAAACACGCTTCCGTGAAGGCCCTAAGTCAGCTGCTCTACCACAGACCCGGGACTGCGGGTGGAGGTGGAGGAAGGCCATATGCCCACAGCACCCTCACGAGGCCCTGGCTTACCTTCTTTGGGAGGCAGAACCCTGGCACATGCTCGCCTTTGCTCTCATTCCCTATGAGCCGGATTTCTTTGTGCAGTTCTTCAATTAGTGCCAGTTGGTTGCCAGCATCGAGCTTCTGTGGAAGGCCAGGAAAAAGCAGAGAGGATGTCAGGGTTCTGAGTACAGCCCTCCCAAGATGGCTTCAAAGTAATACCTCAGGGGGAAGAGTGTGGGGGGAGTATAAGAAAGACTGGCCATGGATTGATAAATGCTGAAGTTGGCTGACAGGTACGTCATGGCCTATTTTAAGAGTCTAATCTTCCAAGCGTCTGGCATGGTCTATAATCAAAATCTGCTGCAGCCAGCAGTCCCCTCACCTTGGTGATGGCATTCAGGGCATCCCAGCTCTCCTCCAGAACCACCGGGCTGGAGTCGTTGAAGAGGCGGATCAGGCCGGACACCAGGCTCCGCAAGTGGCTGGTGTAGTCAGCCTTCGAGCGTGAACAGTAAATGTTGAGGATGATGGCGGCAGCCTGCCTCATGCCCACCTCAGGGCTTCGGGTGGCTTCCAGCAGATCCTCGATGATGATCCGGTGCCCAGTGTCATCCTCTACTGAGAGGATCACAGCCTGACAGTTGGCCATCTCCTGAAACCACAGGGGACACCCAGACTGAGCACAGCTCCTCAGGGGCAGGCCAGGACAGCTGACAGAAAGCTGCCAGGAGTAATCGTGACACTCACCAGCTGCTCGTCCGGAGTCCCAAGTTTCTCCTTCAGGGCCAACATGACTGCCGGGAGGATCACTCCAAGGTGACGGGTCAAGGCGTCGCCAGCCACAGACGAAAGGAAAGCCAGCACCCGGGTGTTGACAGGTGGAGTCGTCAGCTGTAGAATGATAAACAAGGTCAGCTCAATGAATGCCGCTCCATGCTGGCCACCGTGCTAGACTCTAGGAGATCCCATGGCCACTGTTGAGGGCTAAGTGTCTGCTCCAGGGCCCCCTGCACCCACCACCAGCCTTCCCCAACATGTGAGTCCAAAAGGTCTCCATAGCAGGCCTGGAAATAATCATGTAGCCGCGGCCAGGGGGTGCTTGCTGCAGGGTAGGATTACCTTGGGCACGAGGTAGGGAAGCACCACACGACTCTTGATGGCCATAACTTGCTTCAGACCATCCAAGGCAAATTCTGACACTTCCTCATCATCCTGCACAGGAGCACAGAGGGCAATGCTGAGGAGCTGGCTCCTGTCCCCACCTCTGCTGTCTAGACCAGCCACCGCCAACTTCCTTCACCACTTTCCTCCCTTCCTCCTACCGCACCCACATTTACTGACTATCGAAGGAGAAGCACAGAGCCAAATCTGAGCCTGCTGCACCCACTCCCTTGGGGGGCCCACACTGCGGCTGCCTTGGCAGAATGAGCCCCCCTGCATTTTGCTTCTACAGAGACAGTAAAAGCCAAACTGGTAGGTGTGTGGCAGATCCACTCACCAGCTGCTTCAGTAAAAATGGGAGAATGTCCTCCAGAGCCTGGTGGCCGATGGTGGAGTGCAGCTGCTCGAAGGTCTTGGCCGCCGCTTCTCTGACCTCCTCCAGAGGGTCACACAAAGCCTTCCTCGCCGTGGGTACAAGGGACTCAGAGAAATACAGCACCTGCAACGGAATCCGTGCACTGTACCTGATGCAGCAGAGGCAAGGAAGGAGTGGAAGCAACCAAGGGGAGATGGACGAGGACCTCTGGCCTAGCCAGGCCACCAGCATCCCTTGGCTTGACTCTTAACTTAGTGGTTCTCACTGAAAATGAGCAAGCATACGAACGTAGAGAGGATATGCAGTCTCCACCTGAGGAGTCGGATTTTAAGTGAGTTCTCCAGATACTCTCCATCTCCCACGAGAGCTCCTTCCCACGGTGAGGCCCTGCATGGCATGGCTCCCTCTCCCGATTCTTTCTTTGGCTCATCCTCTTGGAAAACTCCCAAGTCCTTCAAGACTCAACTCAAAAAATTGCTTCCCTGTGGCATCTCTGGGGCTACTGTGGGGCCAAGGATAGCTCTGCTCCCTCTGGAAACGGTCCCCCCGAAGCAGAGCGCACTACAAACAGAATCGGGGGACTGATTATGTATCGGCCTCACCGCCGGCAAGGTCTCAGCCTTTGAGAGGACTCAGTAACTATTCAATGAATCACAACTCTAGTTGGTGACAGAATTTATTTACATTCTTTGCCAAATGCAAACGTAAACCCCCAGTGAATATAATACTTCTACCGATACACTCAGCAGAAGGTGCCAGTAGATCAGAGAATAAGCAATGGCCACATGCTTAACATTTCTGAGTAGCCAGCCACTTCATAACTTTTATGCCAACTGAGAGCCCTATGCCTGCTCAATCTGTTTCCCAGGCGTGTTTTGAGGATCACCCTCAGAAAGGAAAGTTGAATGCAAAGATCACCAGCCCCCTGAAAGTGGCTGCTATGGGATGGTAACATTGTTGGAAACGACACACTTCCACCCACTGGGAGCGTAACACTCATCTGCTCTGCTCCCTGTAAGAACGTGTGCAGCCCTCCCGCTCCCACAGCACCAGCACACGCACATGCGCACGGCCTCCCTTCCCTGCCAAGGACACTGCACATTTTAACTGTAGTGCAGTAGTGACACAAAAGGGATTAAACTGGAGAAGCCTCAGTAGTGGTGAGAAAAAGATCATCACCAATTTCTATGGGCCACTCAGGAGTCCCTAGTGATACGGCTTTTCCTGGAACCTGCCCCCAGCCCTCTGAGTCAGGTCACCCGCGAGGCCCTAAGAAGACACTCACAGCGTCTCGGCTGGTGGACTTCATGATCTCGCTCAGTCCGATGCACACACCCTGCCTCTCGTCGCTCTTCTGAGACCTCAGGCCTTCCTCAAGGATGGGGATGATTTCTGGCAGGATTTTCTCCCCTAACTTCCGGACGAGATCGCCCAATGTCCTTGCTGCAATCTGTCAGCAGAGATCAAGCCAGGACATCAATGCCCTACAAACCCCAGGGCACCTGGAAGACAACTCCAGATTGAAGGCCCTGGACTTAACTTCCCCAGATGCCGTTAGCCCTGAAGAACCGCCAGGGTGCTTGCAAAACACTAAAAAATACAATTATTTCTTTGTATCACACACACCTACACAACCTAAAGCAAGAGCTGGCACCTTCTATATGAATAGGAAACTTATCAGATGCTGCCTGGTCAAGAGTCAATTTCCCTAAATTGATAACTACAGCCTAGAAGTCACCTCACCTCGTGCTCTTGTCCAAGGGGAGCTGAACAGGGCACAAATGTTTTTAAGGAAAAAAATAAACGATCTCCCCTGAGGCCTCACACAAACCCTTCTTTAGCCAAATATGCAGTTTGCTTGCCAGAGATGGGGGTTGGGAGTAGGTCAAAGGGGACTGCCAGAAGCAAACATGAGCCCAGGCTGGGCCCCTCCTCCCAACCAGAGAACATGCCTGACCCAGCCCCTGCCCCAGCCCAGGTCAGCCTCATCTCACATGCTCACCCCTGTTTCTCATTCCAGACCCAGCAGCCCCCGCCCAGCTTCTGTTGGCTTTTGCACATCCTGCCCTTGTATCTAAAGCACTATTCCCCTGGTCTGGAATTGGCTTTCATCACTACCTCACCTGGTGGGTACTTACTCATCTTTTATCTTCAAGCATCATTTCTTCTGAGAAGCTTTCCCTGACCCCCCCTCCCCCACTGGTCAAAGGCCCTGTTACACATATTTGCAGCACCACGCAGCATTTGCTATAGCTGTATTTACATCTGTCTGTGTGATTATTTGATTAACGTCCATCTTCTCTACCACAGTGTAGCTCATGAGGAAAAGAATAAGGCTGCTCTTCTTCTCCATTACATCTCCAGGTTTTAGGCCCCTGCTTAGCACATAGTGGTGCTTAATAAATATTTGTTGTGTGAACATTAATAAAAGGAAACCTCCTTTAGAATGGAGTCAGGAGGCCAGAAAAGGGCACTCCCACACCCTACCACTCTTCATCAACTACAGACCCAAAAGGAAAAGATGAATGTTACAGACCGAACAGGAAAAAGCATATACTTTACTAGCCCAGCAGGATGAAGGAAGATTTTCCTCCTCCACCGGCCAACAGCCCAGCCAATGAGAGACAGTCACAACTGAGCCAATGAATAGCCACTACACTTCAAACTCCCAGTTTACTCCAAAAGACTTTTTGTTTATAACAGCCCTCCCGACACCCTCCCTTCCCTCTTTTATAGGGTGTTCCACTCTTTTGTTCAGTGGACTTGACTATAGTTTTGCATGGCTTACATGTCCCAAACTGCAATTCTTTGCTATTGCCTCAATAAATCCATCTTGAAGGCAAAATAACTGGCTGTTTTATCTTTAAGAGTAACTGTTAAATGACTAATAAATAAATGTTCTCTTAGATAGGGGACTCTAGGCACCCTAGCCTCTGATGCTGGGTCAGAAGCAAGGTCCAGTAAACTTACGGTTCTCTTATCTGCACAGGTGCTGGCTAGGAAACCCAGCAGCAGCCCAAAGAGAGTAGGCAGGATCTCGCGCAAGGTGCGGGGGGTATTAGAGACCACAATCTTCCAGACGTGCAGGGACGCCTGCCGCACAACCAGCTGGGTGTCTGAGCGGCCCATGTAGAGCCCTGCCAACACCCGGTTCCGCCGATCTACCCCCAGGGCAGTGATGATAGCCTACAGCAGTGGAAAAGAAGGGAGAACGCAGGGTGGTGAAGCCTCCGGAGCATGAGTACCAGGGCACATCCCTACCACCACTACCGGTGGAAAACCAACTCGAGGCGCGCACCTTATTGGACTGGGCAGTTCCAAAATTATCATCTTCAGAGGCAGTTTCTGTGGTCATCTTCCCCGTGACCCCTGAGATGTGGAACAGGAGATCCCCAAGGAGCTGAACAGAGCTAAACCTGAGGAAGATGCCAATAACAGAGTCACACAGTTGCGAGGGGCAATCTTGGGGGACAACTGAGCACTGGGCAAAAAATATACTGGAAGGAAGTGCACCTAAAATATTCATGGTGGCTACAAATGTCCATCGATGGATGAATAGATAAAGAAGATGTGGTATATATATACAACAGAGTATCACTCAGCAATCAAAAAGAATGAAATCTTGCCATTTGCAACTACGTGGATGGCACTAGAGGGTATTATGCTGAGCGAAATTAGAGAAAGACAAGTATCATATGACTTCACTCATGAGGATTTTAAGATACAAAACAGATGAACATAAGGGAAGGAAAACAAAAATAATATAAAAACAGCAAGGGGGACAAAACATAAGAGACTCTTAAATATGGAGACAACAGAGGATTACTGGAGGGTTTGTGGGAGGGGGGATGGGCTAAATGGGTAAGGGGCATTAAGGAATCTACTCCTGAAATCATTCTTGTACTATATGCTAACTAATTTGGATATAAATTTAAAAATAATAAATAATAGGGGCTCCTGGGTGGCTCAGTCAGTTAAGCGTCCGACTTCGGCTCAGGTCATGATCTCGCGTTCATGAGTTTGAGCCCCACATCAGGCTCAAGGTCCAGTAAACTTATAGCTTGGAGCCTGGAGCCTGCTTTGGATTGTGTCTCCCTCTCTCTCTGCTCCTCTCCTACTTGCACTGTCTCTGTCTCTCTCTCAAAAATAAATAAAAATTTAAAAATTAATTATTAATAAAAATAAATAATAAATAAATAAGTAAAAATATATTCATGGTGGCTATCGTGGAATGAGAGAAGTTACAGACAATTTTTTTTTTTTAATTTTAAGAGAGAGAACGTGTGCATGCACACAGAGGAGGGGGGTGGAGAGGGAGGGAGAGGGGGAGATGGGGAGAGGGGGAGAGGGGGAGAGAGGGAGGGAGGGAGGGAGGGAGGGAGGGAGGGAGGGAGGAGAGAGGGAGGGAGAGAGAGAGAGAGAGAGAGAGAGAGTGAGTCAGTCTCAAGCAGGATCCATGCTCATACCAAATCCGATGTGGGGCTCAATCCCACAAGCCTGGGATCATGACCTGAGACAAAATCAAGAGTCAGGGACATTCAACTGACTGAGCCACCTAGGTGACCCTAGATTTTTGTTTCTTTACACTTTCCCATATTATTTTCTTCCCAAGTTTTCTACTAATGAAGACCTATTACTTTAACAATGGGAAAAATCAACATTTTTTAAAAGCATAGGTGAAAGTTTCTGTAATAAAAATTACAATGAAGAGGGAGAGTACACAAAGAAACATTAACAGAAAATCAGGAATGCTGATCATCAGAAATGATCATCACTAAGAAGAGGCCTAGAAGGATAAACCTTACTTCTCTACAAACTAAATTAGGTTTATTGTTTTTAATGACTACAAAAATCATAGTCCTATTTGAAGTGAAGATTCAAAAAAACCCATAAAGGGGCGCCTGGGTGGCTCAGTCAGTTAAGTGTCTGATTCTTGATTTTGGCTCAGGTATGATTTCACAGTTCATGAGTTCGAGCCCTGCATCAGGCTCTGCACTGGCATCGCGAGACCTACTTGTATTCTTTCTCTCTCTCCCTATCTGCCCCTCCCCTGCTTGTGCATGTACATGCACAGATACACACACACACACACACACACACACACACACACACTCCCTCTCTCTCTTTCTCTCTCTCTCTCACACACACACGCACACACAAAATCATTAAAAATATTTTTTAATAAAAAAATAAAATTTTCATACAAACTGAAGAACTGAATAGAGCAAACTTTTCAAAAGAGAATCAGAATAGAGACACTGCTACATGAAACTGGAGAGTCACACTGAGTGCTTAAGAGTGAGAGTCTAGAGAGAGTTGAAAAGAGTTCTCAGCAACATTCCCGCTCCTCGTTTCTCAGAGTTCCCAAAACGCAAAGCCGGGGCCACTGGGTCTTTCCACCCGAGTCCTTGCCTTATTCTCCAAAGATCATCAAAGAGGCCTTGCTCCAGCTGGGGCAGCAGCAGAGCGATGGCTGTCTCGGCGTACATGGAAATGACCCGCTGGCCTGCACGCAGGGCAGTGTCACGCACAAACTCATTCTCATCAGCAAGAGCCTGTGCAGACAGAGGGTGGGTCAGCCAGGGCTGCTTCCCCCAAGGCACCAGACCCAAAGGAAATGGGACTCCCGGAACAGCAGGATGAGGATTCTTGCCTCCTAGTCCCAGCTGCTAGGGAGCCTAGACTCCAAGGAGAGCACATGCACCCTGCCCCCCTCAGTAATGGTACCCTCAGCATGGTCCCTGGTGCCTACTTTGAGGATACATGGGATGATGGGCCCCACATAAGGAGTGAACTTGTCCCCAAAGGTGATGGGCAGGTAGTTGAACATCATGATATAGCCATCTCGGACATGGGGTGCAATGTCCACTTTGCTGGCTGTAGCCACGATTTCTGGCATCAGCTTTTCCAACTTCTCCACCCCCAAGCCAGCCATGACCTCGGCCAACCCTGTAACAAAAGGACAGAATGAACTCGCTGGATCGGAAGGATCCTAGACAGCATTCCTGGTCTGGCCCCTGGGCCTGCCCTGGCCTCACCTTGTGCAGCGCCTGAGCGATCCACAGAGCTCTGCTCATAGGTCAGCGTCTCCATAAGCCATGGCAGCAAATCCTCAAAGCACGACTCCCCCATGCCCTTCACCATGGCCCCAAGAGCCTTTGCAGACACTGTCCGCACCTGCCAGGTAACCAAGAACCAGGATGGTAGAGTTGCAGCGGCTCAAAACCAGGTGCCCGCACAGGAGCAGGCAGGGGCCCCTAAGGTCTCCTTCCCTTTACCAGACAAATGCAAAAGCAGCTTATAGAGAATTCCCAGGAATCAATTTTCTGAGGAGTGGGCTAAAATAACAAGCTCCTGCCCGCCTCTCCTCCCAGACTCACCTCAGGTACAGGGTCCAAAAGAGAGGCTTTCAGGCCAGGCGTCACGCTTGGCAGGTAAGGAGCTAAGTCCTGCAACAACACAAGAGGTGACTCAGGTGGAGGCCTGGCTCCTGCTTCCTCTGGGTCCTGTTCCGGTGTGGCCACTGACCTCACCATTCTGCTGACAAGGAGAGCGCAGCAGGGCTGCTCCCACAGCCAGCAGGGAAGGACAACTGGCAAGGAACCCCACTAACTGGTACCCCAGATGATCACTCAGGAAACCTGTGAGGGATCTGAGGCCCACCCTCAATGGGTAGAGAGAGCCCCCAACTAGAGTTCAATGCTCTTCCTCCTCCTGACCTTATCTCAGGACCAAGGCTTGTCCAGCCTCTGGAATCTAGGAAATTATTTCTGGCACTTTCCCTTCAGAACAGTGTTATCATCTTCCCTTTCTTCACCTTAAAAGGTTTATGTCTCTTGGTATAGCATTCAGCTTTAGGGAACAGTTTTAAATATAGAAAAAGCCTTATGTTCGCTCTAGCATCATTTAAAATAGCAGAAAACCTTGGACAGTATAGGACCGACAACAGGATTATATAAGTTATGGTATATAAATGTATCAGAATATTAAAGAACTATTTAAAAACCAATTTTGTGAATAACTCATTGTAACTTAAAAATCAGCTTATGTTTAGGAATATAATTTTTTTTGATGTAATAAAAAACATTAGCAGTAACCATTTCCATGTTGGAGAACTACAGATACAATTTTTTGTTTCACCAATTTTCCCATTTCCCAAATTCTCTAGGACTAACATGCCCTTGTCCACTTTATCTCTTGTGCCCATACCCTCAGCTAGCAAACTATGACTGTGGGAGACAGTGAGCTCACACATGCAGGCCCCTGGGAGCAGGTAAAGTAAATCTCCCAAACTAGGCTAATTTCCTCTAATTTATAGGCTTACAGAAGTTAAAGCTTGGGATGAGAACTGCAAGCAGAGCAGTGGCCACTTTGCCCACATGGGGCCAGGCTGGGCCTTTCTTCCCCCGCAGTCTGTAAAAGAGCCCATGCATGGATGGCCTCATCCGGGGCCTAATCTGACCTAATAAGAGCTTAAACCATTGTGCTCTACAAGATGCCCAGAGAGTCAGGTCACGATCTCACACTCTGTGAGTTTGAGCCCGCGTCGGGCTCTGTGCTGACAGCTCAGAGCCTGGAGCCTGTTTCAGATTCTGTGTCTCCCCCTCTCTCTGCCCTTCCCCTGCTCATGCTCTGTCTCTGTCTCAAAAATAAATAAAAACATTAAGATTAAAAAAAAAAAAAATGCCCAGAGAGCCTAGATTCCTACCCTCCACCCCAAAATTGTGCATTTCGTCCCCTAAACATAAACAGGGATAAAAGCCCAGACAGCTCTTCTGTGTCTACTGTGGGCAAGGACCCTGTGCCCTAAACCAGCATCTACTGGTCTGTCCAGCACCAGCGCCAGCGCCAGTGCCAGCTGGGCTGCTACCTTCTGGTCCGTCAGGGAGTACATGTTGCCGATAATCTGGGCTGCCATCTTCCGCGTGTCCGTGGAACGGTCCTGAAAGGCTCTCTGGACAATGGGCATGATGAGGGCCAAGGATGGGGCATCGATGAAGTGAACAAACTTGGTATCCAGCAGGGTCTGCAAGCACTTCTGGGTCTTTCTGGAGGGGTCCGTCAGGGCATCCAGCAGGACAGGGGCAATGGCTGCATGTCCAAACAAGAGAGAAGCTGGTCTACACGAGTCTCAGGAGTGGCAAAACTGCCGAGTCCCCAGAACTACACGGGGTCAGAAGAGAAAGGAGTCCGGGGCCACCCCTCACTGGAACCCCACAAGTCACCAGCTGTGGAAGCCAGCCTGTTTACAAAGAGCAATCCCTGCTCCGCCAGGAAGAAAAGTAGCAGCTGTCACCCCTTTGCACTGAGCAGCTTGATCTAGCAGGACTACTAGAGTCTGCTTTCAGTGGGAGCTGAGCTGCAGCCACAGTGCTCAGCCTCCGCAGGAGCGCAGCCCAGGCACCACAGTGCCTGATCGTGGAAGGGGCAACCCAGAGTGGTTTTGCAAAGAAACTGTTTTGAGACACCAAATGCCCCAAGCCAGTGGTGGCAATGAAACACACAATGCTCAGAGGAGTTACACCCAGATAAAACAAGCTCTTCATGTGAGCACCATCAGCCTGGCAAAAGAAATGCCAAGAGAAATACCTGGCTTATCTTTTCCAAAGTCTGGGGAATTCATCCACTGTGAAGACCCATGCTGGCCAACAATTGAAAAAAAAAACAAAAACTAACAACCCGATTAAAAAAAGGCAAAAGATTTTAAGAGTTCCCCAAAGGAGATATGCAAATGGCCAAGAAGCCCACGAAAAAGTTCAACATCATTAGTCATTAGGGAAATGTAAATCGAAACCACGATTAGATGCCACTTCACATGCACTAGGGTGGCTATGACCAAAAAAGACAGACAATAACAGCGTAGGCAATGAGAACTCTCACACACTGCTGCCGGGAATGTCAAGTGATCCAGCCGCTTTGGAAAACAGTCTAGCAGTTCCTGAGAAATGCAGACAGTTACCATATCATGACCCAGCAATTTCCATTCCTAGGTACCTAAGAGACCTGAACATGTCTAAAAACACCACCATGTACGCAAATGTTTATAGCAGCATTATTTCAAACAGCCAATAAACAGAAACAACCCAAATGTCCATCAAAAGATGACTTAATAAACAAAATGTGGTCTATCCACAAGATGGATTATTGGGCCATTAAGAAAGCACTGATGCATGCTACAACATGGAAGAACCTTAAAAACATTATGCTAAGCTCAAGACGCTAGACACAAAGGGACAAACGCATATGATCCCACTATACGAAGTGTCTGCAACAGGTAAATGCAAAGAAACAGAAAGCCTATTAGTGGCTATCAGGGCCCAGAGGCAGGAAAGGGAATGAAGAGTGAATGCTAACAGGTAGGAGATTTCTTTTTGGGGTGAGAAAAATGTCCTGGAAATAGACTGTGGTGATGCTCGTGTAATTTTGTGAATATACAAAAAAAAACACCGAATTGTATACATTTTTAAAAAGTGATTTTAATATTATGCAAATCATATCTTAATTTAAACACACACACACACACACACACACACACACACACACACACACACACACACACACACACCATGCTGGATTCTCAAAATGAAAGCACTTCCCTTCCTTTGATAGAGATCAAGACTGTTTCCGAGCCTTAGGAATCTCCAAGGCTGTTGAACATTGTAAAAGACAACAAAACCCAAGTATACCTATTCATCCCTTAAAAAACAAAACCACACAGAAAACATCATCTTCTGAATAAACAAAAGTCTGGTAACGCCTGGCTGAACTACATTGAACAATTACCTATGTTCCACACTAAAGCTTAAAAATTCACCTTGCTTAGCGAGGTGGCTGCTGGGTTTTGTTTTTAGAAATCAACCTCTTGCCATCACTCAATCAAGAACCACACGACAGGGGCGCCCGGATGGCTCAGTCGGTTGAGCATCTCTTGATTTCGGCTCAGGTCATGATCCCAGAGTCACGGCACTGGGCTGAGTGTGGAGCCTGCTTGGGATTCTCTCCCTCTGCCCCTCTCCCCCGCAAGCATGCATTCTCTCTCTGAAGTAAATATATTTTTAAAAAAGAACCACACTACAGGGCACAATTAAGGGGAATAACCCTTCCCTAATCTTCCCCTCTATCACATATCTTCTGCAATGAAACAGAATAGAAAGTTCCCAAAGAATGTACGATGCTGATGTGGCCCAGAACATGTCATTTAATTCTGTTGACTTCAGGGCTCAGCTTAGTGCACAGGATCTCTCAGAGTCAAGCGCTTCTGAGCCAATGACTCAGTTTCTCCATTTATGCAGTCAACGATGACAGCTCCAGACCAGTGGCAAAACTACTTCCAAACTACTTCCCACTAATTGTTCTAGAAAAAGGGCTTCCCAGAATTTAGAGGTTATTTCAATGTGAGCATATCTGTCCTCAGAGGGCAAAGATCTTTGCTGAATGCCTGTTCCCTGCAGTGTCCGGGGATGGGAGGAGGAGCCAGGGAGAAGCATACCCAGGATCTCCGGATTCCTGATGACGGAGCCGATCTGCCTGAGCGCCTGCTGTCCAGCCTTCTGCACTTTGACATGGGAGTCAGTGAGCACCTCCGTAAGCTTGGGCACGATGTTGGGCAGGCAGGATGACAGCTGCTTGGGAGCACAGTACGCCATTGCCCCAAGCAGCTCCACCGACCCTGCAGATGGCAGACACAGGCCAAGCATGGAATCACTGAGCACAGGCCAGGGAGCCACTTGTGCCAGCTGCCTGAGCAAGGGACAACCGGCCTGCCCCTCTGCAGAGTGTGGCAGACTGCAGACTGTGACCCCTCAGGCAGTCCCCAGGGGGAGGGGCAAGGAAGTTGGGGGGTGATGTGACTCCAGCAGAGCAAGCACAATGTTCCTGAGTCCTACTGAGCCACAGGATTCTGGGTGTCATGCAAGGTGGTATAGGGAAAAGAGGAGAGACCAGGATGGGGGAAAACCTGGCTGAGTCCTGGTGGTGGTCTAAGGCCGATTCACTGAATCTCTCTGGCCTAGTTTCTTTATTCACATGTGAAGAAACTCATTTAGATCTGTGATTTTTCAAACTGCAGGGCAAAGCCTGAAGGACTGAGGGGAAGGCCAAAGGAGAGGCCAAGTAGGAAGGCCCCAGATCTTGACCCTGCCCAAACCAGAACAGCTCTGCTTGTATCTGCTTTGCATATTTGGATGCCAGATAAGATTCTATTTTTTTTTTTTTTAATTTTTTTTTTCAACGTTTATTTATTTTTGGGACAGAGAGAGACAGAGCATGAACGGGGGAGGGGCAGAGAGAGAGGGAGACACAGAATCGGAAACAGGCTTCAGGCTTCGAGCCATCAGCCCAGAGCCTGACGCGGGGCTCGAACTCACGGACCGCGAGATCGTGACCTGGCTGAAGTCGGACGCTTAACCGACTGCGCCACCCAGGCGCCCCAAGATTCTATTTTTAAAAAGGAACTTAAGGGGGAAAAAACTTTAAAGTCACAGAAAGTAGCCACAGACTAATTTTAAGGCTCTGGGATTTCCTCGCTGAGGGCAATGGTTCCTGCCAGGGGCCTGTTCTTTGCATGAAAGCGCACAAATTATTGAAGGACTGAGGCGCATGATGACTCAGAGGGTCTTGGCCTTGCCCGTGGGCTGGGGAGCACACATGCACAGGACAAGACCCCTAGATGGCTTCCTGGATCCCTGCAAGGGCAGTCTTCAGAAAAAGAAGTTGGACAGAGACATAGACGGAAGCAGCTTACCAGCTTTGGTCCTCCAGGATTCCTCCTCCAGGGCAGCCAGTAAGGAGGGGAGCACCAGCTTTACCCCGTGAGCACTCAGGTTGCTCATCACAGCCTTGGCACAATCATCTGCAGCCTCAAGGGAGAAGAAAAGGCAATCAGGGGCCTCCTTGCCCAAGCAAGAGTCAAGGCCTGACAGCAGACTGAGTGTTCCCCCTGGCGACAACACTTAATTGGGGTCTCCTGTGTCAGACCCTGGGCCTGGGCCTATAGTCACAGCTGAGAAGGAGAGTTTCTCACCTCACAGAGCTTCAGCACTTTACTGGGAATCAGAAGAGACTGGTGCCCAAGGTATAGGTGGAGAGGTTCTGGAAGCGGGCCCTTCCACCACCTCTGGCCCATGGCTGAAACTCACAGCCAGCGGCAGGCTGGCTGCCAGTGGGTCTCATGTGCAGCCTCAGGACTTACCTCACGCACGTACTGGTTCCCATCCCCGAAGCACAGCAGCAGATGGGGCAGCACATGAACCACGTATGGCTCGAAGAGCTTCCCCAGCATGGTGCAGAGCATCTCGAAGGCAAAGAGGGCTCCTGGGGGAGAGGGTGGGACAGCTGGGAACAGACTGTGCTCTGAAGGCAGCCACAAGATAACCTCCCTGCCACTTCCTCACCCTTTGGACACAATCAAGGCAGCTGTAGAACTAAATCGGCTGCCCTGTGAGGGAGCAGCACCCTCTGCCTCCCCCAGAACAGGGATATGGCTGAGCAGAAAGAGGGAGAGAACAAGGGAGTGTCTGTCACTTCTTGGCACTAATGCCAGTAAGGCCAATTCTCTCTTGGCTGATGGTCTCTGAGTAAGAAATAAAGTCTAGGCCACATCAGCAAGGACCAGATGGAACGGGTTACACAATCTGCCTCCTCAACAGCACACACACAAACACCAACTCTTCAGTGAGGAAGGAAAAGCCCGATAGATTCCTTCCTGTGGCAGCTGTGGGAACCGACTTCCCATATTAGGCAGCCCCAAGCTCAGAGACACTCACCCTCTCGCCGGCGGAAGTTCTTCTTATCCTGGATGGCATCGGTCAGCGCAGCCATCATTTCCTGCTGTTTTAGTGACAGGATACCCAGGCCCTTCACCAGCCCTGCCAGCCCATAGGCGGCCCCTTTGCGCTCTGCGTACTTGTCTGACTCCAGCAGCTGCTGCATCAGCCTCTGGATCATCCCTCCTGCGTCCTCTTTGATGGCTGGCACGAGAGGTGGCAAGCAGCTGGCCACAGATTCCTGCACCTACAGGAGGGGCCCACCTAGTCAGCGCCACAGCTCAACTACGGCCGGTTCCTGGGAGTTGCCACAGTCCTACGCAGCATCTCACCACATGATGTCCCCAAAGCCCACCTCAGCCACTGTCTGTCAGACAACACAGGGCGTCAGACAAGCAAACAGTGTTATACGCCCATGGATGATGTGGGCTCCCTCAGGGTGCACAATACATCTGTTAGGCCTGGGCAGGTGAGAGAAACTCCAGGAAGACTAAACCCACTTGCAAAGAATGGTCCAGGGAGAAGTGCATTACGGTGTTCCTTAAAAATGGCCCAAGTTTTCTAACTTGTCAAAGGCCCTGGAAATTCAGCTGGGCCTCACAGGGCCAGGCCCAGATTAACTGGTACCAAAAGACATGATCAATTCTGTCTTCTAGCCATAGCTCAATATGCTGTGCTGTCAGAGGCTCGGGCAGGTGAGTGTCTGAATTTCTTTTACCACAATTTTGCAAAGCTACATTTGACAAGAACATTCTGAGTGCTCCAAAATGTAAGTCACTTGGGGGTGGGGAGGGGAACATATATTTTCAGAAAAGAAAACAATCCTCACACTATGGCTTGGGAGACTACATTAAAAGGCCCCTGAGGGGCGCCTGGGTGGCGCAGTCGGTTAAGCGTCCGACTTCAGCCAGGTCACGATCTCGCGGTCCGTGAGTTCGAGCCCCGCGTCGGGCTCTGGGCTGATGGCTCAGAGCCTGGAGCCTGTTTCCAATTCTGTGTCTCCCTCTCTCTCTGCCCCTCCCCCATTCATGCTCTGTCTCTCTCTGTCCCAAAAATAAATAAACGTTGGAAAAAAAAATAAATAAAAAATAAAATAAAATAAAATAAAATAAAATAAAATAAAATAAAAGGCCCCTGAAATGTGTAAGGAACACACAGAAGGTCAGGGAAAGCTCAGCATAAGGAGTGCTGGGTTTACACTAAGTGCAAAAAACAACTGTTAGTAAATGAGTAGGGAAAAAAATGAAAACACCTAGTATGAAGCCTACTGGAATAAAGTAACTCCCTCTCCAAGGGTGCTCTTGACCATAAACCAGGCTGTCCCGAGACAGAGGATGACTCCTCACTGAGAACTGGCCCTTCTGGACCCTGATGCCCAACTCGGCGCTAGCACACAGAGGCACATCTATCTACAGTCAGTCCCAATTCCCCAGCTGGCTTGTGGGCCCCAAGCCAGGAGGCAGGTACCTGCTGGGAGGGGGTAGAGAGGGCAGCGATGAGTTTGGCAACAATGGGCTTCACTTTGGGGTCGCTCTTGTCCAGGTGCTTGGCCAGAGAGCCCATGAGGACCACCACACTCTGCCGCACGGCATCGTAGCTGGCATCATTGGGCGCATTCTTCAGGAACTCCTCGAACACTGGCAGCAGTGAGTTGACGTTCTCCTGGAAAGCCAAGCCCACCCTGAGCCTCAAATTAACCCTACAGACTGCACCTGGAGATGATGGTCTCTGCCCCAAGGACCAAGACCGTGTCTGGCTCTGGGACCGGCATCCTGACAAGCCAGTCAGTAATGCCAGCAGGTTTCCCAGTTTTCTGGCAGGAATGCAGTGGACTTACAAGAATTTAACTACCTTACAGGGTCTTTGGGGCTCAAAAAAAGAAAAATGAAATCTTGCATGGAGCCAGTGGCCCACCAGGCCTCCTGACACTCAGCCTTCCTGTGTCACCACTGCTTACCCCTGCCTCCTGACCTGCCTGCTCCTCACCCCCTCAGCTGGCTGAGATCTTTTACCTTCCCGTGGGTGTTGAGGGTCGCAAGGGCTGCATCCAACATGCACTTCCGGACATCTGGGTTTCGGTCGTTGAGAGCATCAGGGACAAAAAACTGAAAGAGGGGCTTCACCTGAGAGCTATCCAAACACTGGGAGAGCTTGTTTAGGGCCAAAGCCAAGCCACACCTAAGAAATAAGGGGGTAGCGTGTCAGGAGGCGAGGGCCGGCCAGGAGCCTCCTCTGTGGCGGAATCTTCCCCGACCTGCCACAAGAAAAGGGAGCTTACAGCAGCTCCCTCTGGGGTGCAGAGCACAGCATGGAGCCCACTGCCCAGTGCTTACCACCAGTCTAGACAATCGTCTCAACAACCCATTTGTCAAATGGAGACCTCCTGCCATCTGCCCAGAGTTTACTTCCCTCCAGGGCGACCTTGGGCACGAACAAGCTCTGCCTCTGTTTCCCCACCTGTGAGTACAATGCCCACCCTACCTCCAGGACAGGCTGCAGGAGGGGAGAGAGGAAGAGAATCAGAGGTAAAGGCACTTGGAAGTGAACATACTATCCTTTTCAGCTATAGAGCAGTGAGAAGGTCCCCAGGGACCTCTGAGGAAACAGAGGCTTGGAGGAAAGGAGAAACATGCCAAAGTCACTCGGCTAGCCCAGAAGGAGCCAGGACTTGAACTGAGGTCTGACTCAGAGGGAGGTCTTGCCCTTTCCTTCCACTGTCCCGTTATTCCACATTGCCTCCTCTTGGCACCCAACTCACCCAACCTGAAATATCTCAGAAAGCTCTGAGTGGAACAAGATGGCAACGGCCATTATACCTGGCTTCCCACTGATCTGGAGGAGATTCAGAGATAACTCGTCCCAAAGCATCCAGCACTGGGGGCGGCCGCTGCAAAAGACAGGTTGATAAATGTACTGCTGTGCGCTCTCCAGTCAAGCCGGGCAGGCCAGCCGTCAGCTGTGAGGTGGGAGATCAGTCACAGCCACCCTGGGTCACAGTGAGCTCCAAGACTCCTATCTCGAGCAGGTCGGAGGCCGAGCAGAGTCCAACCCACTCTCACACAGCCCAGCCCGCAGCAGGGTGCACAGGCCACTCACATAGAGCTTCTCCTGGTAAATCTCCATGAGCCTGCCCATAACCTCTGCCGCCTGCCGCTGGTACCGTGCCACAGCCTGGGAGAGGGCTTCAGCCCCGGCCTGCCTCACAGCTGCCTCGTGATAGATGACATCGTCTATCAGCAAGGAGCAGAGGTCCGGCTGCAGATCTAGGCCCATCGTTGACCAGAGCCTGTAGCAGACCAAACAAAGGCGGGGGCTAGTGAGACAAGGGTTTGCAACATCCACTCTGCCAAACACGACCACCCAGCCCTTCTCTTGCTGTTGGCTGAGCTCTCTGGGTCCAGTTATTTCATAAGGGAAGAGAGGACAGAGCAGGAAAAAAAAAACCAAAACAATCTTCCAGTGGCTCTCACCTCTCAGCCAGCTTCTGGATCTCTTCCTCCTTGTCAAACTTGACCACCCAGAGCCTCCGCAGAAGGTTCAGGCCATTCTTCTCGTCAGTATCAGGCGCTGGCAATACCATGTGGAGTTCCATCAGTCCCTGAGAGGGGGTGGGATGGGACAGGTGAGGCCCAACCTTTGACCAGAGCCTCTGAGCTGCCTCTTTACCTCCCTCTAAGACTGTACTACCCAAGACGTAGCCACCAGCCACACATGGGTCTTCAAAGTTAAATCAATTAAAATTAACTCTAAGTTCCTCAAACAGCTTTCCCTTTGTGAAATGACGGGCATGTGGGGATAGAATCTTTTTTACCATAAAATTTTAAAACTCTCAGTGTGCAAGACAAACCTCAGAAAAAAAGACATTCCCTTTGTTTTCTTTGAGAAAAATTTTCCACATGGCTATTGTCTTCCACATCTTGCCAAGAACCAGTGAAAACTCAGTCACAGATCAATAGCAAGAGGCAGCAGACTGGCATCAGGAAGCCCTGTCTCATACTCCAAGGGGAACCTTTAGTCTGTGTTCCAAAAGCACCAAGAAAAGCCCAAGTACAAGGTGATGAGTTGAAAAAACAGGGGCACCTGGGTGGCTCAAGTCAGTTAGACATCCAACTCTTGATTTCGGCTCAGGTCATGATCTCACAGTTTGGTTCATGGGTTCCAGCTCCATGTCAGGCTTCACGCTGGCAGTGCAGAACCTGCTTGGGATTCTCTGTCTCTCTGCCCCTCCCCTGCGTGTACGTGCGTGTGCACGCTCTCTCGCTCCCTCTCTCAAAAGTAAATAAAAAACTTAAAAAAAAAAGGGAAAAAGAAAAAACAAACTAATCCACTGAGTTTTATCTGTCTATAAAAGTACCAAGATCCACACTCCATTTTAAAAATCTGGTCAAGTCTTCCAAGGTAAAGAAAAAATGGCCAGTGACACACTGACAGCTGCTTTGTTGCTCCCCTTCCTACAATGACCCTGACCCACCCAATGACCTCTTTTCTTTGCCTCCAGGACACCCTGGTGCAGATGTGAGGCATTTCCCATCATTTGAAAGAATGTCCCTCATGCAATTCAAATACTTGCACTGAGAGACAAGGAATACCCCAGCAACCCGAGAAGGGAGTGGGCACGTACCCGGAGCGCAGTGTCCCGCACACTGGCACAAGGGGACTGTAAGGCACAGAGCAGCACATCCACTTCCTCCTGCTCTGCAAAGGCACAGCCATCCTCGCCACTGCTGCTGGCACACAGGGTAGTCAGGGTGTTTGAAGCCAGAACCTAAGGAAAACATTGATGCGCTGGGCTCGGTCCAGCAAATTACTTACTTCTATAGGATCAGGCAGGAGGCCGGGTGATGGGCTGAGGGGCCCACAGAGGGATATGAACTGAGGACACCCACCCCAAAGCCCTCGTGGGTCCAAGCCCCCTGCTCTAGGCCAAGCTAACGGCACAGCCCATGCAGAATATTCAGGCTGGCCATAACTAGTTGAGAATATTCAGGCTGGCACTTTAAAATAGCCTTTTAGCTTGAGTCCAAAAGTGAGGGATAAGAAAGAGAACCAGGATTCAACCCCAAGCACTGGGAACTGAGCTCAGAGTCACAAAATGAGTTGTAGCAATAGCCAACTGAAAACCAGATCACCTGCAGGCGGGGAGAGCCTGTCCCGATCACCCAAGTCAGAAGGCGCAACATGGCCACACGAGGCAGCAGCTCCGGGCCATTCTAGGAGAGAAATGTAGGGAAGTCAGGGTGAGGCTCTGGGGAAGGTCTGCAACCACACCTAGGAACACAAACGGCAGGCAGCATCCTCTCACCCTCAGGGGAACATTCTGGGTCATACGGCCGACTCCACTGTAGAAACACTGTCAGCTTTACCACTAACTCCATGGGAGCCAACCCCAGTCGGCCACCATCCTCAGGGACTCAAAACAACTACATTCTGAAACATACTTTAAATTCACAGTACACGAAGTACAGATGGCCCACAAACACAGGGATATTTCACTTTACAAGTAGTAAAGAAATGCAGGATGAAATGGGATACTATTCTTTTACCCACCGTTGGCAAGGTGAATTACCACCTGAGGTTGTGTTAGGTACAGAGACAGAACTCTTGGTGAGGGTCTAGCTCAGAGCACACCACATAACCTGGCAACTCCATGCCCAAGAATGTGTCCTATGGAAATGCTTATGCGGCTGCACAAGGGTCATACGTATACAAGGCGGCATAGTGCAGTGCTGCTCAAGATAGGGAAAATATCAACAGGAAGAGTTCATTGAAACATTGGCGCACCTGCAGCACAGAACCCTACACAGCCTGTAAAGCCGCTGGCATTAAAGAAGAATGGAGCATATGGTCATATGAAAGCAGGACAATCAATTTTTGCCTGTGTGGGGCAGTATGTATATATATGTATGTGTATATATATATATATATATACACATATATATATATTTTTTTTTTTTTGGCTTCTATGTTCTTGGATTTTTTTTTACATTCTTGGAATTTTTAAACACATACATACGTTACTTTGGCACATTTTCAGAACATATGTTAAAAAGGAAACCCTTCAGTGAATGAGGTCTAATCTCAAAATCACAAGGAAGTCAAAGGCAGCGTGATCAAAATTATCTTCTGAGTTAGAAAAAAAACTAACAAAACAGGGGTGCCTAGGTGGCTCTGTCGATTAAGCATCTGACTCTTGATTTCGGCTTGGGTCATGATCTTGCGGTTTGTGGGTTTGAGCCCTGCATCGGGCTCTCGGCTGACGGCATGGAGCCTGCATGGGATTCTTTCTCTCTTCCTCTACCTCTGCCGCTTGCCTGCTCACACGTTCTCAAAGTAAATAAACATTACAAAAAAAAAAAAAAAACACACACAAAAACCACACAATAAATTAATAAAAAATCCTTCCAACTTCTCCAAGTCAGAAACTCTCAAGAGACCCGTAAGCTTCTTTGAGGCTGTCAGTGCTGCACTAAAGAGAACATTTGGGTTCTCCTCACCAATGGCTGCTGCGCTAGATATATGCACACACTCTACTACCCCACCAGAACCCGTGATAGGCCAACCAAGTGTGGAGAGCCCCTGCCTCCCTGACCCGCCTCAAGCCAAGGATAGAGATGAGCTCCCCTGCCAACCTCATCCACGCGCCCTGGGGGATTGTTAGGTGAGGCCCTCAGTTGGGCATGGACGGTGAGGATCTGAAGAATCTGGGCCATGCGCTCTTCCTCCTCCTCGCTGTGGTGGGGCATCTCAGTCAGCACCATCTTTAGAAACGGGAAGACCAAGGAGAAGGCTGGCGCAGACAGGGGCGCAGCATCTGTGAGAGTAAGCAACAGACACACTCTTGCAGGCATCTGCCAAGCTGCCGCCTCAGTTTCCATTCTCCAGGTGAGCAGGCGGAGGGCTGAAGGAGGCTGGAGGCTCCTTCTGATGCCCAGAAGCACAGGATATGATGACAGGGATGAAAGCTGGTAGCCTGGTTCTGCAGCCCATCATGCTCCTACCCCAAACACTGCCCAGTTCCAGGATAAGAAAGGTAAAGCACACAGGTAGATTCCAGTGACAAGAAGCAGGCTCCCAAGGCGGGGAGGGGTCACAGTAGCTCACAGAATACCAGGACTCAGAAATTCTCCATCTGGTCCAACCCCCCATTTTTCAGAGGAGGAAACGAAGGCCAAGAAGGAAAGTGACTCGCCCAAGGCCACAGCTGCAGGAAGCCCTGGGGAACATTGAGGCTCACGAACTTGCTGCACTGGCATATACCACCTCGTGCCCGCTGCCCTTACCTGCACTGTTCCTCACCTGGCTCACCCTTGCCCACCCTGCTGCTGATGGTGTGGCTATGCAGCAGGGTCACCGCCCTCTTCACGGCCACCGACAGCTCTTCCTGGCACCATGACTTATCCAGGGCACACTCTGGCTTCAGCAGGCGTAAAGTCACATGGCTCACCAAAGTGCCTATGTCCAACAGAAGGGACCCAAAGGGGATGACCGATACAAAGACACAGAATCCAGCCTGGGCACAAACCAGGGCCCCCAGGTAGAGGCACGTTATCCCTTAATCCTAGTTCTGCTGTGCCAAACCTAATTTCTCAGAGGCATGTAGGCCAGCAGGAGCTGTCCTTCCAACACTAAGAAGTTAAAAGTGTGAGCCCAGAGTTGTTCAGAAAGGGTAAAGCTCTACCCATTTGGAGCTCCCACCTTCCGTGTAATAAGCCCAGCCAGCCATTAACAGTTTTGGCAGGCTCCATAAGCACCAACTAACTTTTCCACTCAGAACCGTTCCCAGATTCTAGCCTCACACCCATAGGAATATACCCTTTAAGCTAGAAAGTCTGCTTAAGGCCATTAACCCTTGAGAGTGAGGCCACCATAACACCCAGCCACTACCTGGTCTTTGTATCTCCATAGCTAACAAAAAGCTAAGGGTCACAGAGACCTCTCATCATGGACACGTGGCTGCTCAGCAGCTCTGGGCTGCACTGACCAGCCACGTGGCATCAAACCAACCCCATTGCCACTGAATTTCTGACTGATTAGTTTTAAAATTGTTACAGAAAGACCACACTGATTAGTGTTTAGAAGTCTGTACTCAGAGTGAAGGGACCAACAGACATAAAACAGGAGGGAGCACAGAGGAGGGAGCTCCATGTCGATCCCAAGGATATACAGCTTGAGGTTCCAAGGCTGCTTCCCTATGGAAACAGAAGTCGCTGGCCTAGACCACCGTGTGCCTCCCCACAGGCGCTCAGGGGCATCCCCCACCCCCTCCCGAGCTGCCGTGGGCCCCACCCACAGCTAGCAAACAAGAACTAACCCAAAGCCTTGAGCCTAGGGGGCATGACGCAGGCAGCCAAGGACAGGAAAGGGTTCTTGATCCTGGGAGCAGCCAGGGGAGATTTCAGCAAGGGCAGGAAAGAATCGACCAAAACAGGGATATACTGGGTCAGGCCAGATGGATTCTTGGCGAGGATGGTGTCCAGCAGGCCCAGCGCTGCCTCCAGCTCACCGTCCAGCTGCAAGCAGAGTTGGCCGAGGAGGCAGGTCAGCAGGGCCTGCTCCGGACAGCAAGGGGCGGGTCTAGCCTGTGGTAGCAGCAGCCACTCACCTCCTGCAGCCGCCTCCGGACCTGCGCCTCCTTGTCCAGCTGGGCCTGAAGCATCTCCTTCTGCTTACTGGTCAGCTGCACCTCCTCTTTTATACCTTTCTTCTTCTTTATCTCCTAAAGGCAACGAGCAAACCAATTCCGTCTCCAGGGAACAGACCTCCCTCCCTACCACAGAGTAGGGAGTGAGATCTGTCCCACAATCAGCACCATGCCAGCCCAAAGTCTGTGACTTGGGCCCCCAAACCTGCCACGTGGCCTCCCCCACCTCCCACAAAGTCCACAGCCACCTGGTTTCCAGAGGATGGAGACAGCAGTAGAGAAGTAATTTCTTATTGCATTCTCTATTGACAAAGGCAAGAAGAGCCTTTAATATGTTAGAAAAATGAAAAGTCCCTCAGTGAGCTGGGAAGGGTATCCTACCCATGCAGCTTCAGATTCTAAACCTTAGCCTCCCTCCCACAGATGCTCTCCCCTAGTATAAGTTGGAGCCTAAAAAAGGCCAAGAAATCACTCATTCATTCAACAAGCATTTATTGAGCACCTCCATTGCGCCAGGCACTGCTCTAGATGCTGGGGATACTGCGGGGAAGAAGGCCAAGTCTCTGCCCTCACGGAGCTCACAATCTAGTGGGCGAAGACAAGCAATGAACATGAACAGGGTGACTTGACAGCGGGATGAAGGTTATAAATGAAGAAATGAAATATGCTGCACAGTAAGTGGGAAGAGGGGTGGGGTCTACTCTGGACTGGGTGGGCAGGGTGGTTGCCTGAGAGGGGGACAAGGGAGACAAGGTGTGGTAAAGGGCCCAGTGTGGTAAAGGGACCTGCTCTGCTGTCAGAATCGGCTCGGTTAACAAGCCGAATACACAATTCCCCAAAAGCTACATAGGGCCAGGCCCTATGCATTCTCTCAGGAGGAAAGACAGGTCCCAGCCTCTAGGCGGTGGGGTAACAGGCACGGAATCAAGTCACACCATTTGGTGGGAGAAAGGTAGGAATTGGCCCTCAGCAGAGAGAGAAATTTGTCTTCCTTGAGTTGAGGGGTGGAAAAAGCTAAAGAAAGGGTTAAGTAAAAAGGGTGGTAGGGGGACCCCGGACTGGTGGAGGGGTCAGAAGAGTGTGCCATGGGCCTCAGGATGACCCCAAGGAACGGTATACACAAAGCAGGGAAAGTCACCAGCCTGAGGCCACAAAGCTCAGCAGCCACCTCACGTGTAATGCTTCCATGTACTCACCTCCTTGAGCTCCAGCTCAATGATCTGCTCCTTAAAGGAATAAGCTTTGTTCTCTCGCTTCATGTTGGCCTTCTTTATGCTGTCCTGCTGGGCACTGAAACATCAAAGCAGGTGACCAGCCAGCTTCAAAACAGCCACCAGGTCCTCCAGCCTCCCACCAGTAGTGAAACCCCAGCTAGCTTTGAAGTTGTATGCACCAGGAAAGTACCAGAGACTTGAAATGCTCTTGTATCCCAAGCCTAAGCATGTGCCTGGAACAGAGCAGTACTTGTCCAACGAATGGAAAAGTGGTTTAATTGATTCCTTGCAACAACTCTGTAACGGAGGCCTCTCTCTCTTATAGGTAAGAAAACTAAGGCTTGGGGCAACTGAGCCCATGAGTGGGGACTCACCTCTGGATGATAGACTTGTCATACAGCTCGCCGGCAGGAGTCTGCATAATGGCAAACTCCTCCCGTGTCACCTGGCGCAATGCAGGGTTCTGCACGGAGGCAGTGATGGTGCTGATGAGCTGTGGAAGGACCCGGTCCGGGGACAGGACGGAGAGGGAGCCCATGGCATTCATGGAAGACTGTCAAACACAGACAGGGTCAGGATGCACCAAGACCGGCACTGGACAGGGGTCCTGCCATGCCTAAACACCCTGGCTACCAGCTCTTCTTCTTCTTGCCACTGCCTGCTCTTTCTGAGCATTGGCCCCTCCCCGGCATAAACAGTAGGAGTGTGTGCCTGCCTTCCCAGGAAGCATTTCCCGCTTGGTCTGGTACCAGCACCCTGACTGGGTGACACACTCCTCTACTCTCAATCTCTGTGGTGCAAATGAAGCTGCCCCCACCTTTTCCAGAGGTGGGCATATGACACAGCCCAAAAGGACAGGCTCAGAAACAAACACAGGCCCCAAATCAGGTCAACAAGGGCAGTGAGACCCCATGCCAGTTTAAATGATTGGAAAACACAAGCTTTTCTCACTTGGGCTGATAGGGACAAGCTATAAGCCTGGAAGTGTGTCAGCTGCCCTGCTACCAGGGAGGAAGAGACTGTTGGAGAATGAAGCCCCCATCATGGAGAGCAGAGACGAGACACAGATGGAAGAGACAGAGAGATGGCAGAGAGTAAGAGAGACACCACCTACAGTGTCCTGAAGATAACATCTGAGTCCCCGTAGCCAGCATCGTGCAGAGCCAGTCATATCCTGTGACTCAGCAGTGAGAAGAGGCAGGAAGCTCCCTCTTGTGCTTAAACCATGTTTGCATTTTCTGTCACTTGCAACCCAAGGGTCCAAGGCCACGTTTCACCACACCTGCACCTCTTTCGTTGAATCCTCCCTCTGACACTCTGACGTGAGGCCAGAACTAGTCCATATGCCAATCACCTGGTTCAGGGGACTCTGCATGGTGATCCTAGGGATGATCTGATCCAAGTGCCTGGTGATGAAGGCTTCGAGGTCAATCTTCATCCTGGCGAGGAGCGCTGGCCAGAGTCCAGACTGCACTGCCACTGAAGAGAAGGGGAGCAATTTGAGGCCTTCTGCCCAGCCTACCCTCATCCTGCCCAGTGGAGTCCCTGCCCCTCCCACACTCGTCCCAGGCACAGACCTAAGGATGGGTGATGCGAGATGATCAGCATCTCCTGGGCCAGCTGTTCAGTGTTGGTAATGTCACCCTCCAGTCCTGGCACCCCAGAGATGACACAAAGAGCCTCCTGCAGGACCCTCGGAGGTACATAGGCCTTGCCTGCCTCAGTCACCTCCCCAGCATCAGTCACCAGAGCCTCTAAAGGTAGCACCTGCAAGGAAACAACTCATCAGCCCCCACTACTCAGCATCCTGTGCAGGCCTGGCACACAAGAGACAAAGATGCCAGGGGCACGGCTGCCTTTCACACATGGTGTTCTCTGGGGTTCCTGCTGGAGATAGACATGCCCAGCTCCCTGCATGGGACTTGCAGGCTGTGAGATGTGCCTGGAAGGAGGAAGCACAAATGACTCTGCACCTAAAAAGCCCATGGGGAGAAAGGTGGCCACAGAAATTGGTCCAGGAGACCCAGCCAGAGAGACCACAAGTCTGTCACTGGCCCACATCCCTCAAGCGGGATTAGGGAGGGAGGGACACGGAGTACAAAGAGCACTAACAAGGGACCTGGTCTTTGGGGTCTACTCTCACTTCTGTCACCCACTGGTGGGGGACGCTGGGCAAGTCATTTCAGCTGGACCCTGGACAATTCATATAAAATAAAGATATTTAGCCTGGTTTTTTTTGTTTTGTTTTGTTTTGTTTTGTTTTGTTTTGAGAGTAAGGGAGAGAGAGGGGGAGAGTGCATGAGCAGGGGAAGGGGACAAAGGGAGAGAGAATCTTAAGTAGGCTCCATGTTCAGTGCAGAGCCCAAAGTGGGGCCTGATCCCACAGCCCTGGGATCATGACCTGAGCCGAGATCAAGAGTTGGATGTTAACTGACCGAGCCACCCAAGCACCCCATAGCCTACCTGCCTTGTAACAGCAGTGTGAAAAAAGCAAAAGAGAGAATGGGTTGCAAATGCTCTAAAAATTATAAAATGCTTTAAAAAGAAAGTGTTATTCCATTACTCAGTGATAAAAAGATTCAACTACAGGTCACAATTCTGACAAGAAAAGCATCTCTGAAAAGACAAAGAAATTATATGAAATAAGATGTTATCAGAGCTTCAAGGGTAGGGCAGAAGATTCTGGCATCACACAAGTGTCTCAGTGAGAACAGCCCAGGAAGAGACCAGCGAACTCCCATGGCATAACTGGGGTGGGCTAAGTGGGTCAGTGAGCCCCAGGTTCTGGACCCCAGCTGCCCTCACCTTGTGAGAACTGAGGACAGCCTTCAGCTCCTCCAGGAGTCCAAATGCCAGCTTAAAGCCCCCGAGAGAGGACAGCAGCTTCCGGACAGTGTGCTGGGCCTGCCTGCGCACACGCCAGGTACGACTCAGGAGCACGGCCACCAGAGCCCGATGGTACTGCCTGCAAGCACAAGGACATAGCACCCTGGGGAAGGTGGATGTGGGCTCTCCGCAGCCAGCCCTCCCACCCTGCACACACGCTGTTTCTCAGGCTCCTGCCGCGGTCTGCCCCATGTGGCCCAAGGGGAAGGTAAACAGGCCTCACGTACTGAACTTTGTTGCCTGTGAGTCTATGCGGGTGATCAAGGAAAAGTCTCTCTGTCAGATGCAGCACAGTACACAGGGCTAGGAGGGGAGACAAACAGCAGAAGTGTTTTTAAAATACAGAACGCATCCAGAAGAAACTGAAAAGGCCTGGAAAATGAACACCAAAACATAAATGTGATTATCGCTGGATCTGAAGTTCCTTTTTTGCCGACAATGTACACAAGTATTTTGGACTGATTAAAAATATAACGCTTCATTCTAATTAAAAATTACTATGCAGTTCTAAAAAAGAGGGTGAGGACACTCACATACTGATGTAGAATGATTGCCAAGTCTACATAGCACAATGTGTATGACAGGCAAGCTACCATTTGTGTAAAAAAAGTGAAGAACTAACACAAGAAGACATTTGCTGGTATAAAGTATAAAATATCAAGGATACACAGAAGCTAATATAACTGGTTCTCCATGGCCAGGGACATTGGATGGCCAGAGATCAAAGCAGGGGTATGATTTTCAACGTAGGCCCTCTTGGATCTTTTATTTTTGAATTATGTGAGTGTATTTCCTATACAAGAACTAATTTTTTTTTAAATCAGGAAGTGACTAACAGTTTCAGCTCGTTTATAACTGAATGTTGTGATTTGTGAATCAAAAGACTGTTCAAATCACTGATTAGCGGCAGACACCCCTAAGGCAACCTAGAATTTTAAACCTACATTTAAAGATCAACTGTTCCTTCTCTGCCGGGAGAGAAACCAGTAGTTTTGTGTCTCCTGGTGGGGGAGTGCAGCCAGCCACACTCCACCATAGTTTCTCAGCTGCCTTGTAATAACACAAGAAAACCTTCGAGACAGCACCAATTACCCAATCAGCTATAATTAAACCTAATATTGCAGCCTCACAACCATTAGCACTCTGTCTCCACAAATCTACCAACTCCCCCATTCCCCAGCCTTCCAAGCCCCACAGGGGTGCATTCATTCCCACGGTGGCTGACAGCCCAGCTGCTGACCACAGCACTCTGGTCCAGTTTTTGCTTAGCTGACTGGTCGAGGCAACAGGCAGTCAGGGAAGGGTCCTCTCTGAAGACCCGCCAGGGAGACTCGGGCCCAACCTCAAGTTCAAGAAAGTCCAACTAAGTCACTCACCATCCTCTGAAGCCATGAGCAGGAATTTCTCAGAAGTGAAAATCTGTTTCTTCTCATCTACAATCAGCTGCCAGAAACCACTCAGTTTGGCCTCTGCAAGAAACAAAAGGTCACTCCATGACATCTGCCAGGGTTGGTCCCCTCCATCCTGAAGCTGCTGGGGCCAGCTACGTGGACAGACCCTGCTTTGCAGCAGGCAGCAATGCTCCCCCAGCATGGATGGGTCACCCCTAGCCTCACTGCCCACCCCCTCCCCATTCTGAGAACTAACCAGTCCTTCTGGTGTCAATGCCTACATGAAAACCATCTGCTGCCTACAGAGGCCCAGGCAAACATCTCCCACCTGAAGTCCCACCTACTCCAGCTGCCAGGCTGAAACACTTGTTCACACATCGTGCTCTCCCTGGCTGAGGCTGATCTGAACTCACACCCTTCCAGCTGGTGAAATCCTTCCTTCAGGACCCTAGTCCAAAGGCTCCTTTGTGAAGCCTTTCCTGACAGCCAGCACCTAAACCAAAAGGAATCCCTTCTTCAAAACTGCTTTACTGCCACATTTTACCTCAAACAACGGACATACTTTTGCATCTCCTCTCACTAGAGTAAAGCAGCTTAAAATTTGTGGAATCGCGGTCATGTTCATCTCTGCCTTCCTGCCAAGGCAGCGCAGGGTTCTGGAATTTACACAGACGGCACCCAATGGTATAGAAGAGCTGAACTCCATTTCTAACCACAGGAATAAGTTCACATATGTCTGCAGCCAGAGTAGGACATGCACTAAAGCAAGCATGGAATACCAGGAAGCCACAAAAAGAAAGAGAAAGCTCTTTGGTTGTGCCAATTTGGAATCTTTTCCAAGGCATATTCAGTATCTTCAGTAGAAGAAGACTGGCTAGGGGGAAGCTTTTCAAGGTACACTCTAAAAAAGTCCCACTATACCAAACCCAGGTCAGTCTGGACATTATATACAAATCCTGTCCCAGAGCACTTGAGCAAAAGTGCAAAGGAGGACAGTGACAAGAGTCACTGGCTGTATTCCCATCTCCTAGTGTGACCCTAAGATTCATCCCTGCACACATCCCTAGTGTGACCCTGAGGCATCCCTGTGGCTGCCCCAGTGTGGTGGTGACCAAGCTGATCCTGTGAAATCCTAAACATCAAGACACTCCTCCCAAGGACTATGAATGAGGCGTCATCTGCTACCATCCTGGACAAGCTTAGACCCTTACCAGCCTGCGAGTCAGCCACCGAAAGCTTCGAGAGCAGCAAGGCTGCAGCAACCCCTTCAGTGACTGTGGGAACCTGAGTGCTCTGGGAGGCTGCCTTCTCCACTGTCTGGATGAGCAAAGGCAGTAAGTCCAGGGCCTGCAATAGTGTGTCACCTGTGGAGAGAGGACCAGCAATTTACAAAACTCCTTGTCAGGGGTGACAAGATTACTCAAGAAAGGAATTATCCACTGAGGTCTGAAATGCTAAAGCCCTTCAGTTACCCTGTCAAATGCTGTGAAGTAGGGGAACGAGAAGCAAACCCAACAACCACAATGTTAGAGCTAGAAGGATCATTGCAAATCCAATAGTTCAGTTATCCGTTTGATGGGTAAGGAAAGAGACGGAGACAGGTTAAGTAAGTTGCCCAAAGGCACATAGCTGGTCGGAGGAGAGCCAGGCCCTATCGCAAACCTAGCAATTTCTTTCTGGGGCTCTTCCCCTACACCAGACAAGCTCACGACCCAAATTCCAAAACCAGAACCAACCTATTGACCTATTAACTAAACCCACTTGGTTAAAATTTAAAAAAAAATGTTTTTTTAAGTAGAATTCTGTTAAAAAGTACAGCTAAACCGATGTTTTCTTAACTATTAAAGTGTTATATAAGAACATTTTACAATAAAACACATATTTCATTTGGATGAGGTCATGAATTTGAATCTAAAAAAATGTTTATTTTAATGGTTTCTTTTATATTATGTGTACTTTAAAAGTGGCAAGTAGAAATAGCTCAAGCTGAAGAGACTAGTTTAAACCAAGTCTCTGCTATCTAGAACTCAATCTAAATCAAGATTGGTCAATACAGCAAAACTGTAAACTGACATAGAGAGTACAGGCCCTGTAGATAAGGGACACCCTTCTGTGGAATCTCCTAGACATTTCTTTAAACACAGCTCATCACAAGCGTAAGCTTTTTAAAAAAAGAAATACTAGCCTAGGGGTGCCTAGGTGACTTAGTAGGTTGAGCATCCCACTCCCGATTTTGAATCAGATCATGATCCCAGGGTCATGGGAGTGAGCCCTGTGTCAGGCTCTGCACTGAGTGGGAAGCCTGCTTAAAATTCTCTCTCTCTCTCCCTCTGCCCCTCTCCCCAGCTCATGTCCTCTCTATATAAAAATTAAAAAGAAAAAAATTTAAAAGAAGGATAGCCTATACGAGAGGTAGAAATTAACACTAGAGATTTCTACCTTGGAAATCAAGGAGATCATAGATCCTATGCAGATTGGAAAGTTTCCCCCAGCTTTGCCTGGGAAAGAGGTAGATGCCCATGCCCAAATGACAGGTTTGTCAGCCCTGAAGAAAGGGCAGTGCTTGCTTTCCAGTAAGTCCAACGTAAAGTATCCATGAAGTTGGACTTTTTCAATCAGCCAACTCACAATCCCTTGCCCAAGATTTCAGATAATATAGTGACAGGTTATAGTCCTGGGTCCTCTCTGAATGAAGCTTTGTAACTTGAAGGTGTGATATGGGAGAGAAGTCAAAGTCTGCTGTGAAGACTGGGCACTGATCCAGGCTTTGTGGATGATTAAGCCCGAGGCTCCCAGAGGCTCAAAGAAGTGGTGCAAAGTAAGCTGGACTGAATGGGAAAGCTGGGGACGGTGACAATGCCCAGAAGACTCGGGCACCCCTGCAGGGGAGGCATCTCACCTCGGAAGCAGGCCAGCATGCACTGCAGGTAGGCATGCCGCACTGCAGAGGTGGAGGTTTTAAGGCTGAAGGCTTTCTTGAACCATTCGGTGAGCTTCTTGGGCACTTCCGTGGTGAACCGGTTACACCAGAGAGCCAGGACAGAGACAGCGTGCACCAAGGTGCCTTCATGAACTAGGGCAAGAAGCAGAAATCCAGTCAGTTCAGCATCTCAGGCCCATGTCCAATCGCTGCCACCAGCACCCAAAAGCAAGCAAGGGTACAAGGGGGAGGAAGCCATGATGCTTCAGGGGAGGTCTGCCTTCAGAAGGGGTTCATGGCAGGCAGCTCTGGCTGTGAAAACCGTAGTCAAGAGGGGATCCAGACTGCATCCTTACCATGCGGCACAGTTACCTTCTTGCTGCAGGAACGGAATGAACAGCTCAGCCACAGTCCCATTCAGGACTTGACTAGAAGGCCCAGACACCACGTGATGACTGACACTCCCGATCCCTGTAAGGCAGGGGATTTCCTGCTCAGCACAAAACCACAAACACAGGAGTCTTCCTGCCGCTGCCCACTTCCCTAGCGGCCATGCCTCTCCTCTGGCCATTAGTGCCTTTCCCTCAATCCCCCCTCCAGATGACCTGCCTTTTAGGGAAGCCAGGCCTCCCTCTCGCTAGACCCAAACAAGTCCCACCTGCCACACAGGCAGGCAGCAGAGTCCTGGCAGCCAGGCTGGGATGTCCAGGATTATCAGAGGAGTCAAGATCCAATGACAGACCTGCCTTACTATACCTGAGAGGACGCTGATCTTCTGGGCTACAATGGTCAGTTTTCCCTCCGAGCCTGAGAGGAGAGACGGCAAAGATTCAAACTCCACGTCTGCCACGTTTCCCATGGGGGTGATTAATGTGGTCATGTGTGTGACACCAAGAGACAGCCTCTGATTCCAGAAATAGACTTTCTATTGTGAAGCTGGGTTTATAACATTTCCTAGACTTTTTCCTGATTAGAACAGTAGTTTTGCTCTTACAGAAAATTTGAGAAACAAAAAATATAAAGGAAAGCATTTAAAACTCACCCACATGCCCACTACCCAAAGACATTATGAACATTCTGGGGTATTTCCCTCTAGTGTTTCCCTTTATGCATACAATAATGTCTACGCTTAAAAAAAAAAAAAAAAAAAAAAAGAGATCGCCCCCATCTACACTGCCCTGTGCATGCTTATGTTCACTTCCCATGTCTCATTCTACTGAGAGCCTTCTCCTGGCCACACGGCCTTGACATAAGCAGACTCAGAGCCCCAAGTCCCAGGCAGGTTCCGGCCCCACAGCTCAGCCATTCTCATGGCCAGGAAGGCTTACTCACCACCAAGGATAGCAAACAGGTGCCTGGTCAGGGCTTCTGTCGCAGAAGAGTCACTGCACTGGCGAGCCAGGTTCCGCAGTGCCAGCACAGCCTCATCCATCAGGCGGGGACTGTTGGACTTCAGCTGACCTGGACACAGAGAGCTGCAGCTCAGAAAGTGCTGAGAGCTGAGGATCCAAGCTTTCATCTTTGTCTTTCCATGTTCCTAATTCTTCCATCCATGAGCTGGGTGTTCTCGTTATAAAGAAGCTCGGGGCACCTGGGTAGCTCAGTGGGTTAAGTGTCCAACTTTGGCTCAGATCACGATCTCACGGTTTGTGAGTTGAAGCCCAACATTGGGCTCTGTGCTGACAGGCTGGAGCCTGGAGCCTGCTTCGGATTCTCTGCCTCCCTCTCTCTCTGCCCCTCCCCTGCTCACATTCTTTCTCTCTTTCTCTCTCTCCCTCTCTCAAATAAACAAACATTAAAAGAGTATCAAGAAAGAAATTTTGCAAATGTAGTTTCTTTCTTTCTTAAGATTTTAAAGTAATTTCTACACCCAACATGGGTATCAAACTCACAACCCTGAGATTAAGAGCTGCACACTCTAACTGAGCCAGCCAGGCGTCCCAAATGTAATTTATTTCTAGACTGAGCTGTCCCTGCCCTTTTTCCTAAAATAATTGGGAAAATACATCCAAAACCCCAGGTGCCATCCCAGGGGCTGGAGAGGGGTCAGGATACTCACTAGCCAGTCCTTTCACGATGTCCAGGGCATACTGGCTGAGATCAAGAGTCACTGACGCCAGCAGACTGGAGATAGCTAAGGAGGACAGAAAATACACACCATGTCTATATTAGGTATAAATGCCTACTTCTGCCCTGCTCCCCAGCCAATGCGCCACACCAAAGCAACCATTCTTCATCTCCATAAAGTCATGTGAGTGGTCAAACCTTTGCCCCTATAGTTTCAAGTGCCACCTCCACAACAAGTTCAAACTGTCTAGAGCAGATGTTCTTCACCTGAATGGTTTCCAGAAGGTTCTTGGACCTCTAACTAAAATTGTTTGCAGTATTCCAGGCCGATATACTTTTGTACGTCCTTTTAGCAAGAGGGCCCATGACTTTCCACATATTCTCAAAAGGGTCCCTGACCTCTCTCCCAAGGTCCCGATGAGGTAAACAGTGAATACATCCTTCACTCCATCCCCACCACTTCTGCGGCCAGGCACCAGAGATGCAACTCATCAGGCAACCCAGCTCCCTCCCACCATCCTGTCTGGCAGCAACCTACTTTCAATAACATTCTCTGGACTTCTCAGTAAGGACTTCTGTATGGTGGGCAGTATCAGATCCTTAAATTCCGAGTGAGACATGTATCGGAGCAGAGGGGCACAGTTATCCTACAAAGAGAAAGGAGTCAGGCACCCAGACTTCATGGGAACAGACCAAGAATACAGGACAGCTCTGAATAAGAATTTAAATGGGATTTAGCTTGTCCAGGTAAGGTCTACTTCTCACTCACCAATAGATACTTCTGAGGCTTTACTTTGCTCATCAGGATGTTCTTCATATAAAAATCCAATAGGGCACTCTACAGAGTACAAAGACTGGTCAGACCAATATTCTGAGTATCTCATCACTGGCCTAAAAGATCCCTTTTGTGGGAGTGCCTCTAAAAACTACAAATCCATAAAAAATAAAATACATGCATACATGAATAAATAAATAAAACACAAATCAGTGTCTAAATTTCAGCATCACATACGGAGGGCTCATTGATCATACCATTCATCATTTTAAAACCTTCCACAGCTTTCCAGAGCTGCTAGGATCCAGTCCAAAGTCCTTGGCCTGGCTCCCAGGCTGCCTGCTGACCTGCGGCTACCACTCACACCTCTCCAACCCCACTCACTTCCTCTGCCTGGCTTTCTCTGCCCAAAATACCCCTCCTTGGGGCGCCTGGGTGGCTCAGTCAGTTGGGCGGCCGACTTCGGCTCAGGTCACAATCTCACACTCCGTGAGTTCGAGCCCCGCGTCGGGCTCTGTGCTGACAGCTCAGAGCCTGGAGCCTGTTTCAGATTCTGTGTCTCCCTCTGTCTCTGACCCTCCCCCGTTCATGCTCTGTCTCTCTCTGTCTCAAAAATAAATAAACGTTAAAAAAAATTTTTTTTTTAATAAATAAATAAATAAACCAAAATACCCCTCCTCACCTCCTGACCTTGCTAACACCTATTCACCCTTTAAGTTTCTTTAATAGAGCTGTACCCGTGACCCATGCCCTCTGTCAGGTGCCCCAATATAGAGTATTACTGCTTCCTGCCCCTTTCCTTTGTAGCTCTTATCACAGATATAATCAGATGACCTATCTGTCTGATGGCAGACTCCTCACACTCAGTTCCCCAGAGGCAGGGATCATACCTCCCTGGATCACTGCTGCAACCCCAACAGCTGGCCCAGTGCTTGGCACATAGCAACTGCTCAGTTGTGGGAGACTAAATCATTACATGAACAGGCAAATTATCATCCCAATAACTATGCCAGGATTCACCACAAGCCAGAGCTGGAGGGAAAACTTTCCCAGCTCCTCAAACTTCATATATCAGGGAGAAAGGACAGAGTCTCTTATGAGAAAACCAACAGGCGTCAGAGAAGGCCGGGGCTGGGGCCACAAGGACCAGATACGATCCCCCTCCTCACTTCCAGTGAGTCCACCTGCCTTGTGCCGGTTGACCACATCCATCTCCTTGTGGCTTGTGCAAAACTGCACCAGCAGCCCCAGCATGCCTGCATAGTTCTGGTTGGGTTCCAGGCTGAGAATGGCTGACAAGTACTGCTCCACCAGCCCAGGGTTCTGAAGAGGAAAGTATAAAGCAGGTGTGTCACATGGTGGAGGGTGGCACAGAAGCAGTGTGCACCACCCACCATGCCTCCCGTCACCTCTTTCCACAGCTTGCTGAGCTTCTTCACAGCACCATCGACGGCGTGCCTGTGGGAGCCACCCAGCACCTCCAACAGGAGCAGGCACTGCACCTCGACCTGTCAGGGCCGGGACAGGTTCGAGTCAGGACATGAAACGTGAGTGGAGGCCCCCTGACCCTCACCGCCTGCCCAAGACCTTCATCGGGCCTGCTCAACTCCAGCGAGATCCTCTTCCCTCCCCCACCCCCAAATGGCCCTGTCCCAGAATTACATCTGTTCACTCGAACACGCCATTAATAAGTATTTGTTGAGCACCTAGGAGTCAGACAATGAAAACACAAAGAGAAAAGAGACAGACATGGTCCCTACTTTCATGCACTTTAGAGTCCAGAGAGAGAAAAAGACACTACAAAATAAACACACTAGAATATATAATTCCAGTGAGGTAAGTCTCATGCAGGAAAAGGATAAGCATCCTGTTTCATATCTGCCTTGACTTTTCCTTCATTAATTCCACAAATACTTACTGAATACTGACTAAAGGGCAGGCACGATGCTGGGCACTTTGGATATGGAAGTGAAGACCGACAGGATGATCCCAGACTGTGGAGCTCACTGTCCAACCCAGAGTGAAACACGTAATAGGTGCTCAACTAAAAAACCTCAGACTTTATGTGCCACAAACACCCATCACTGGTGAGCAGTCTGAATTACTACCCTAACAAAAAGCGTGTGCTTAAGAAGTCGGCTGTACTCCATTTGCACATGCACAAAATAACAGGTGCATGAGGTTCTTCAAAGGCCTACTAATGGTCATTTTTGTTGTTTACTGTCTCTTACTATTAAAAAAACAGTAAACAACAAAAATGGCCACCAACAGGGGATTAGTTATATATACTGCCATACCTCCACTCAGAGGATCAGTAAACAGTCATCAAGAATGAGAAATTCTTGGGGCAACTGAGTGGCTCAGTCAGTTGAGCATCAGACTCTTGATTTCAGCTCAGGTTATATCATGGTTCGTGGGTTCAAGCCCCACATTGGGCTCCATGCTGTCAGCATGGAGCCTGCTTGGGATTCTTTCTCTCTCTCTCTCTGCCCCTCCCCCACTTATGCACACACGTGTGCTCTCTCTCAAAGTAAATAAATAAACATTTAAAAAAAGAAAGAGAGGGGCACCGGGGTGGCTCAGTCGGTTAAGCATCCGACTTCAGCTCAGGTCATGATCTCGTGGTTGGTGAGTTTGAGCCCGCGTGAGGATCTGTGCTGACAGCCCAGAGCTTGGAGTTTGCTTTGGATTCTTTGTCTCCCTCTCTCTCTGCCCCTCCCCAGCTTATGCTCTCTCTCCAAAATAAATAAATAAACATTTTTAGAAAATAATAAACAGAAAAAGAAAAAAACCTCTTTATATGCTATGCTGGAACAAATTCTAAATCTGTTTAGAGAAAAAAACAAGATGAAAGAAAAAAGTATGTTCAGTATGCTACTATATAAGAAACCCTGTTCAGCAGTATATACAGAGAATGTATCCACACACACAAGGAATAAGTAATAGATGGACCCAGGTGGCTAGGGAGGGAAACTGGTGTAGCCTTCTATGTCTCTCCCATTTTGAATTTTTTTTTTTTTTAATTAGAATAGCTTTTTAAGCTTGCTGACACCACATTCAGAACTATATTGGTGTTCCTCTCCTGAGAATGTTCTAACCCCTGATCTGGGCATGATTTGTTCCTTCATATCCTTCAGGTCTCTGCTCATATGATGCCTCCTTTGAAGCCTCCTCCCACTGTCACCCTGCACCACACTCTTTCCTCCTTCCTACCTGCCCTTCTGCTGTGTGACCTTCGTCTTACCATTTCTTAGCAGACCTGTGTGGCATCTACCTCCTCCACAAGAGTGTAAGCTCCATGAGGGCAAGGTCATCTTTCCTGTTCCCAGCTCTTACTGCAGCTCCTAGAGAAACTGAATGAACTACGATCTATGTGTATGGTTGACATCGGCAACGAGTAAAGGAAAAACCCAGATTCGAGACGCTGGAAAAATAAACACGGTCTCATGCTCCTGATGCATTCTGTCCCACAAAGACAACACTCCAGAGTTGACCCCTGCCACTCGTTAACACACAAGTATACTTACCTACCTGGGATAATAAGAAATCACTGGAGATAAGCCAAGGAGGGAGCCCCTGATAAAGCATCTTAAAAAGATGATTTTGGTAGCAATGAAACCCACACTCTGAAGGGGGTCCAATTCCACTATCCATTATGTATCAGGTTTCAGTGTTCTTACCCTTCAGGCAGTCACTGATGGCCACTCCATAGTCATCCCCAGAGGATTGCTGGGTAAGCTCCCAGGGACAAGCTCATCAATGTGTCTTATTAACAAGCTGCTTCAGGGAGAGGTGCTACAGTTTTCTAATGCCTCTCATTTACCTGTACAGCCCTCTGTAACGTTCCACAGCCCTTTCACACCTCGTCTTGAGCCCCTCTTCACGACAACTCATGGAGGTGGATGGGGTAGGTGGCACTTTTCCCCATTTTGCAGAAATGGGAAACAGATTCAGAGGTTACATATATGGCCAAATGTCATGGCTGAGAGTCAGAACCATACCTCGGGTTCCTTTTCTTTTGTTTTAAAGTTTATCTATTTTGAGACAGAGAGACACCACAAGTGGGCGAGCAGCATAAGCAAGGGAGGGGCAGAGAGAGGGAGAGAATCACAAGCAGGCTCCACACTGTCAGCACACAGAGCCCAACACAGGGCTTGAACCTACGAACCATGAGATCATGACCTGAAATGAAATTAAGAGTTGGATGCTTAACCAACTGAGCCACCCAGACGGCCCTAGGGCTCCTTTTCAATGAACCATAAGACCATTCCTCTTGCCCTCCATTAAGCATATCTAGATGTTCAAAAGAACCTCCCAATCTGGCCTATTGGGCCACCTCTGGTTAGCAGACATGTTGAAAGGCAAGGCAGAGAAGGTGGAAGAAGCAGGCACAGAACAGGTGGAGAGAATTAAAAGATCAAAACACATGGCAAGAAAATTCTGTTCCATTAGCCAGTTCGACACTGAAATCCAAACACAGGGAAAGGAATGATTAGCCGGAAAAAGAATAATAATAATAATTTACATTACTGCATTTTCTTTCTTTTTTTTTTTTTTTTAAAGCATTTTTCAACGTTTATTTATTTTTGGGACAGAGAGAGACAGAGCATGAACGGGGGAGGGGCAGAGAGACAGGGAGACACAGAATCAGAAACAGGCTCCAGGCTCTGAGCCATCAGCCCAGAGCCCGACGTGGGGCTCGAACTCATGGACCGTGAGATCGTGACCCGGCTGAAGTCGGACGCTTAACCGACTGCGCCACCCAGGCGCCCCTACATTACTGCATTTTCTAATTTACTTGCTTTCTGTCTTCCCTGCTCTGGCCTATCATGTCCTCCACGTATGCCCTGAAGGCAGGAATTGCCCATCAGTGTATTCCCAGAGCCTAGCACCATGCCTGACAGAGAAGCTCAAACACATGTGATGGACAGACGGATGTTATTATGTTGTACTCACGTCCATCCACCAGCATCACACATTCGTGACAATTCAGAGTGCTTGGTCACCAGCACCAAGAAGAGCACTTGGCCAGAGAAGGTGCTTCAACATGTCCCAACTCTGCGCAGAGAGCTGACTGCCACTACTGCAAAGACCCATGGAACCTACCAGTTTGTTCCAGATGTCTCCTTGACGCTTGGCTCTCGAAGGAAAGGCAATGCGCACCAGTAGGCAGGTCCAGGACAGGGCCAGCAAGGCAGCAGAGCCGCTACTCTTACTGCAGGGGGCAGGGAGGCAAAGGATGAGTGCAGAGCAGGAGCCTCCACCTTGGGGACAAATGCTGACCGCAAGGCCCTGCCTGGCATATAGGACCCTCCCTTGACCTACACCTGCAGAGAACTTGAAACTGTTTCCTCGTAAATCATCTGTAACAACTCAGGACAAGGAATGCAGAACTCAGCAGCCAAACTCCCACCTCTTAGCACTCAACAACCATAAAAACAAAAAAGATGCTTTCCCCTATTCAAACAGTGTCCAGTGGACATTTGGTTTCCCTTCAAAATGGCCTTGCTTCCACTGGTTTCCCAACCCTGTTCCTCAGGAAAGCGGTTTGTCCACTGAGCCTGACATCCTGGCTCCTCCCTCCACACAGCAGGCAGACTGCTGGCGCCAGAGTTTCAGAGAGGAAAGACAGACATGCTCACACCTGCTCCACACAGGTCATCTGCACCAGCTTCTCCCGAATAGGACCCCGCCAAGCCCTGGTAGGCCACACATTTTATCTCTTTACCTGGGGACACCAGCTTTGGAGCCAATGCCTGAAGACTGCAGAGAGTGCAGAAGGTTCTTAGCAGTGGCTTCTGGCTGTGCCTCAGCCAACTGCTGGATGGCAGCCTGCAGGGCCCTGCGGGAGGCTGCATCTCTAGAGGAACGAATGAAATGGAAAGGTGAACACTGGGCGCAGGGGCAGGGCAGCTTAGGCCAAGCGCTGGTCTTTCTCAGGAAAATTGGATTGTACTATATATTCCAGTGGATCACAGATGATGGGATTAGGAAATAACCAGAGAAATCCACCTCCTCCTGGAATTCTGGAAGCAGCTAACAAGAGCAAATGAGCCATCAGAGCTGTAAGGACAACACCAACATTTATGGACCACTTACTACGGACCTCAAACCAGGCCAAGTGCTTTTACACGCATGGCTGTTTATGGCGTACAGACTCATGACGTGGCAGGCACTGTCCCAGGAGCTTTACACTTACTAATTACCACCTATGAGGTAAACAACAGCACAATCCCCATTCTGCAGATGAAGAAAACGGAGGCACAGAGAGGCTAAGGTGACACCTCTCCAAAGCCCAGCCTCTAAACGCTGTCTTGTACCACCTCTCTGCACAAAGGGCTGGAGGCACAGGGTCTTCAGTAGGGACTCACCTGTACCGGTGTAGAGTCAGGCAGAATAATTTGCAGAGCCCTTTCACTGCTCCCTCTGGCAGATCTGAAACCAAAGATCACACACAAATTAATCAGTAGAAACTACTTCATGAGCCCCTGCTTGAGCCAGGCATTCTGCCAGACATAATCTCTACTCACTGGACACTTCCCATAAGTTGGAGATAGAATTCCCTGAAGGAAACAACAGCAAAATCGTACTCCAGAAAAACACCTGGTATAGAAAGGCTGTCCAGCGGACATGTGTTAAAGGAATGAAACTAAGACAATGTTGGTGGCCTCAAAATCTAACATGCTGGCAAGTGACACTTCTGGGGCACTGGGACTATTCTGCTTCTTGACCTGGGTGCTGGTTACACAGGCAGTCAAGTTTGTGAATATTCGGCAGGCTGTTCGCTTATGATACATGAACTCTTTTTTATATAGTTCCTGATAAATAGTTTTTAAAAATAGGACAAAATTTGGGGCACCTGGGTGGCTCAGTCAGTTAAGTGTCCGACTTTGGCTCAGATCATGATCTTGAGGTTCGTGAGTCCAAGCCCCACATCAGACTTGTTGCTGTCAGCATGGAGCCTGCTTGGGATTCTCCCCCTCTCTCTCTGCCCCATCCCACCTTAAGTGCACACATGCACTCTCTCTCTCAAAATAAGTAAATAAACTTTAAAAACTTAAGTAAATAAATAAATAAAAATAGGACAAAAATTAAAGTATTCTGAGGGATCTGAAAAAGGCAGAGCAGCTCTAACTAGAGTGGCTTCCAAGTTTCTAAGGATACACAAGCTTGGCCTAATAGATTCGTAGGCTACGCAAAAATGGAAAGAAAGGGATGTACATGCTGAGTGGTGTTAACATGAGCAAAAGTGCAGGGGCAAGAATGCACGAAGCCCATCAGGACACATGAGGAGGAATAAGAGAAGTAGTAACACCCAGGACTTAATCAGCACTCACAAGGTGCCAGGCCCTGCTCCAAGCACTGACACACAGTAACTCATTTAATCCCTGCAAGATACTTGTATTACTGAGGTCACTTTAAGATAAAGGAATATTGGGGTGCCTGGGTGGCTCAGTCAGTTAAGCTTCTGACTGTTGATTTCAGCTTAGGTCATGATCCCATGGTTTATGTGATCAAGCCCAGTGGGCTACTTGGGACTCTCTTTCTTTCTCTGCCCCTCCCCTGCTCATGCACATGTGCATGCTCTTTCTCTCTCAAAATAAACTTAAAAAAAAAAAAAAGATAAACATGAGTCAGAGAAAGATAAATACCATATGATTTCACTCATTATGTGGAATTTAAGAAACGAAACAGATGAACATAGAGGAGAAAAAAAAGAGAGAGGTAAACCATAAAACAGACTCTTAACTACAGAGAACAAACTGAGGATTACCAGAGGGAAGGTGGGTGAGGATGGGTAAATGGGTGATGGAGAGTAAGAAGGGCACTTGTAGTGATGAGCACCGGGTACTGTATGTAAGTGATGAATCACGAAATTCTACATCTGAAACTAGTATTACACTGTATGTTAACTGGAATTTAAATAAAAACTTGCCACTAAAAAACTATATACAGGCCAGCCGAGTGAAAGAGAAACTTCGGTTGTAGCAACAGGGGTCAGTAATGGAAAACCAATCTGTGGCCGGTTCTGCATGCTAGAATAAAGCGTGCAGATGAAAGGGAGAGGGTATGACTGGGGGAATGTAAGCCACAGTGTAAGGCCAACTCCAGTGGGAGACACCAACAGCCAAGGGCTGGCACAGCACTTCATACTTCAGGTACTGAAATGAATGCAGGAGGGGCAGGGACCTTGTCCCCACAGGACCCTAAACACTGTATTGATCCCCTGGACTTGGGGCAATTTCAGTGACCAAAGGAAAGAATGACTAGGGCCAGAAACAGGTTGTGGCTGAGAGCTAACATACACTGGGTGCTTACCAGAGCCAGGCATGGTGTTAAGGACTGTCCACACATGTTCTCATTTACTCCTCACACTAACCCTGTGAGGGAGGCAATACTGCCATCTCCATAGTCAAAGCAAGGAAACTGGTTCAGACAAGTTAAGTAATTTGAACCAGGTCACAGAGCCTGAAAGTGGCAGAGCCATGGCTAGAACACAGAGCCCGTCTGACCTGAGCTGAGCCCTTCATCACAGATGGCTGTACTAGAGGTTTGTGACTAGAACGAGCAGGCACAGTAGATACTCCATCAGCGAGTCTCAGGGTGCAAGTACACAGAGGCAGGATTGAGGAAAGCTTCAGAGAGGTCTCAGGGCCCCACGGGCTGAGCCATGTTGACCATCTGCAACCAGCACTAGACAGCTTTGAGAAAGTCCTCAACTCCCAGCCTGGCAGAAAATACCTTTCCCCACCTTTGGTTAACTCACTTGGTTATCTGTTACCCTAACAAGAGGAGAGGCCAGAATGATTATCACTACCCAATAGCTCCTCCTTAGACTTAGAAAATTAAAAAATTGAGAACTAATGATTTCTTGAGGAGTAGACAACTTCCCACCATCAGCTTGCACATCAAAAGCGACTAAACTTCTTATAAGTATCATTCACCCTGAACAGAAGAACTTCAGGGTGGCTGAACAGTAAAATCATCCTGCAAAGGCCCTGAGTAGTTCATGAACTTCACCCAAACATGTCCAACGCTTTACCCCGTCAAATGGGAAAAGGGCAGTATTCAGCAATTACATAGCAGAAGGCTCAGATGCTGTGGCTGGGAAGGCATGTACAGCTGGTACCTTGTCACATGGCAGCCTTTTCTAACCATAATCCTGTTGAGAAAAGTTTCCAGGAAGACTTCTGAAGGTGCCATAAAACTCATACATTAAAGTGTTAACTAAGATGAGAATCTCTTAGAAGCTCACAAACAGGAATGTACTTAATTTACACGCAACTTTAACAAGCTTGGGTAGGTCACCAGGCGACCGTAGGTCAGAAGCAGCAAATGAGCACATGGCTGAAGCAGGCTCTTCACTAACAAGAAGTGAAAGCTGAGGGGAAGGGAGACCCAACTCGACACAGCCATGATTCTCAGACTTCAGCGAATCTAAGAATCACCTAAAGGGCTTATTAATACGCAGATGCTGGGCTCCACGTCCCCCACCCCCACCCGGTCTCTGAATCTGAGTTTCTGCGACGGAGATGAGAATCTGTATGTATCTCAAACAAGTTCTGACATAATGCTGATGCTGCTGGTCCAGGGACCACTTGGGAGAACCAATGCTACACAGTGAAAACACAACAAAAGGTAATTTAAAAGCTAATGAAGATTTATTGGATGAAAGCAAACTTTTTTTTTTAACGTCAGTATAGTTAACATACAGTGTTATATGAAGGCAAACTTGTCTTACACATCCCAGTAGGTTGCAGGGAAAGCCCTCAGTTATGGTACAGAATCAGGATAACTACAGGTGCTCAATATTTCCCAAAATGTGTTCCCCAGACCCTGAACTGGTTTTCGGCAAAAGAGAGGTGCAAGGAAAACACAGGGTTAACAAAAGCTTCATAAAGTTAAAGCCCCTTCCCAGAATATGCTGTGAAACTCCCAGAGGGAAGCGGAAAACGTGACCAATCACCTGTTACCACCTTGCTGACTTCCACGGAACACAGACTGGTGCCCCAAGTCGTAAAGAAAATGTTTTTGCACCTAGTAAATTGCCTAATATTGTTGGTATCTTTTAGAAATATTTCCAATCAAAATGGCTAAAACTGTAACAAATCTCTGGTACCTAAATGGATCAACTCTCCACTAACCCAAATGTTTCAGTGAAGGTTTCAGTGCACAGTATGGCAAGCAAATACGGCAAGTGAAGGCAGAAGGTGCTGCAAGGGAAAGAGGCAGCCATGGTTCTAAACAGAGAGTACAGTTTACTTTGAAATGGAATCATCTCTCGGTCACATGGATGGAAAATAAATACCTTTTCCAGCAACACATTTCCCCAGTTCACCGAGGATTTCTCTCCGTTCCTTCACACTGGCTGTTGTCACCTTCCCCGCAAAACGCTTTAGTGTCTCAGAAACCTGTAAAGACCAAACCCACAGAGAAAATTTCAGCAAACTACAAAACAATGAGTGTGTGTGTGTGTGTGTGTGCACGCACGTGCGCACATGCGTGCTAGGGAAGCAGGTGCAGAATTCAGTGAAGCTCTAACCAAGGTTTCTCGACCTCCACAATGCTGACATTCAGAGCTGGATAATTCTTTGCTGTGGAGCCATCTTCATATGCTGTAGGATTCTGAATGGTGTTCTTGACCTCTACCCCCCGAGATGCCAATAACAGCATTCCACTCCTCCTGCCTCAGCTGACAATCCGAATTGTCTCCAGACATTGTCGAATGTCTCCTCGAGAGCAAAATCATTCCCCACTTGACATGTACTGTTTTAACCCAGTCAACTAGTCAATACTGATATCTTACTTAAATTTAGACAGGGGCGCCTGGGTGGCTCAGTCAGTTAAGCGTCCGACTTTGGCTCAGGTCATGATCTCACAGTTTATGAACCCTATCTCCACATCGGGCTCTGTGCTGACAGCTCAGAGCACGGAGACTGCTGAATATCTATGTCTCCCTCTCTCTATGCCCCTCCCCAACTCATACACATGTGCAAGCACGCTCTCTCTCTCAAAAATAAACATTAAGAAAATAAATAAATAAAAAGAAAGAAATTTAGACAAAAAAAGGCAAGGCAAAAGGCCAAAACTTCAGGACAGAAAATTCCCTTTCACAATTATGTAAATTCTGGTGAGGGCCCACCACATATCAGTGTCTTCCCTTTATATCAGCTCATGTTAACCTCCCACAAGGGGAATGTCAGTATCCTGGCAGGTCATTAGCAGAACATAAGCACAGTGGCTGAAGGGTAGAAGGTAAAGAGGCTGAATCCCAGCTCTGCCTCTTACCAGCTATGGAAACTCTAGCACCTACCTCGTAGGACTTGTTAGAGGCTAAGGGAGGGAGCCTATGTAGAGCATTTACTCTCCTCTCAGCACAAGGTCAGCTACTACTGCCAACAAGCCTTTGAGGCAGGCATCAGTATCTCCACTTTACAAGTGATGAAGGAGCAGACTCCAAGAGGGGAAGCCATTGCTCAGACAGAGGTTGAGAGCCACAGCACCTGCATTCTTGAAACTAAACCTGAAACCGATAGGTCCATTAACCACTGCTAACCAGTCCTTAGCTTTCAACCACCATCCACGTTAGCACAGCTGCATCCTCCGCACTGGGTGGGGGCAGTTTGCAAATATTCCGGAAAATCTGCTCCTGAGCAATATTCTCCAAGCTATAGAATGGACAAGTCATGGATACATGAGCACTAGAAAAGGCCATGGTAAGACCCAAGTAACTGACATATGGTGCCCTCATCTTTTCCTTCTAAAGTTATTTCAGTGACAGGCCAGGTCTTACAAGTGACATACACAGAGAAGGGTACATAGAGACCTTAATACATAGAGGCCTTATTAGTAAAATACATAGAAAAGGGTACATAGAGAAACAAAACAATGTTAAGTTTTTCTTATATTTAAACCCCTGATGTAATTCTACTGGCAATGAGTAAACTCATGCCAAGACTCTGTCTTCCAGGGTTTTGTGATTGTTCCAAGTGATTGTTTTAATACTGTCTTTTTTTATAGTCATACATACAGATAATTAAAGAGTCAAAGTCATGTCAACCATACCTAAAAAAAAAAAAAAAAAAAAGGTCAAAGCCAAAGAATTCTGGGAAGTCTGCTAGAAAACCCAGTCCCTTGCCTTCCCTCCCCAAGAGCACCCTCTTTCACGAATTCTGGCTCATAATTTTGGCAGTTATCTCCATAATCTCTAAATAATTTGCTTGTACTACTACTATTGGATTTTTCTGTTTTATTGCCTTTTACAGTAGCTCTTTCTCCAACCTCACCACACACACTCCCCACTTCCCCAACATAATTCCTCAGTTTCATAATATTGGCCAGCTCAGTTGTCCGTGTTTACATTCAACCTCCATTTAATATACTATGTTTATTATCCTACACAGCTTTATTAACCCTGGAGTTAATAAATACCCTTTCCCACCTCACCTCAGTCTGCCTTGTTTTATCTGTCCTAATTGACAATTCAACCCCAAATTTTTTGCCACTTGTCTGCTTCTCACTTGACAAATTGTCTGCCTCTTTGGGCAGATCAGGTATTCTACCCAAGTCTGTCTTCCTGAAGAAGTTATCTCTCAGAACTTGATGACCTGCCCCAATTTGGCAGTTGGTCCTCTATACTTGGGATATAGTGTCTCACCCTGAAAATGTACTTTCTTGTGTTTAGATGGGGCACATCCCCCATTTTGTGAAGTCCTTGCACATCTGAAAATGTTCTAGCTTCACACTTGAATTAAGTTCATTTGGATACAGAATACTAGGTTGAAATCATTTTCCCTCAGGATTCTGAAGACATTTCTCGCTGAGCTCCAGCTTTCAGTGCTGCTATAAAGTCCAATGCCATTCTGATTTTTGATCCTTTGTGTGGGACTTGACTTTTCCCTCTGCAAATTTCTAGGATCTTCTCTTTGTGTCTAAGGTTCTAAAATTTCACACCAACGTTCTTTATTGTGAGTCTATTTTCATCCACTGTGCTCAGCATTTTTGATCTGGAAACACACCCTCCAGTTCAGGGCAAGTTTCTTGAATTACCCTGTGGATGATTTCCTTGGATATTGAACCTCCTACTCTAGTCCTCACAGTGATCCTGTTTCACACTCTCCAGAGGAAAAAAAAAAAAAGGCCAGACTTTTGCCAAGGTTGAGAAAGACAGCTGGGGATCTGACTGCATCTGAGAAAAGCTCTCAACCAATCCTAATTTCACCCCTCCCACTCACCCTCTCTTCCAGAGGTCAGTTAATACCACCAGCTCCCATCTGTCAGAGATTCTGCCATGTGAATCAGGTTGCTTCTCAACTTTCCCAACTGTCAGTTTGGGATTCATTTTCCCTGGGTCTACTAAATCCTTCCCATTCAGCACTTTAGAGTTTCTAAAAGTTTGCTGCTGTTGTCTGCTCTCCATTCTCCCAATCCTTGTGGGAGTACTTTTTCAAAACCTTTTAATAGTTTAAGGGGCGCCTGGATGGCTCAGTCGGTTGAGCGTCTGACTTCGGCTCAGGTCATGATCTCATGGTTTGTTGAGTTCAAACCCCACATCCAGCTCACTGCTATCAGTGCAGAGCCCGCTTTGAATTCTCTGACGTGCGCGCTCTCTCTCTCTCTCTCTCTCTCTCTCTCTCTTTCCTGGCCCCACCCCTGTTCACACTCTCTCTCTCTCTCTCTCAAAAATAAACATTTAATAAATAAATAAATAAAACCTTTTACCAGTTTTAGTAAGGGTTGAGGGGACAACAAAAATAGATGCATAAATACAACCCACTCTCTACCCAGAATTCCCACACAGCTGTCTTTCCAGGTTAATATTAAATTCTTGGCTACAGTTTCTCTCACAAATATGAACGAACTTTTTAGGTTCAAAGCTCTTCTTTCTCTAAATCAGAAAATGAATGTTGCCCACTTGATACCCCATGAGAAAACTGAAGAAGTGCACACCAAGATATTTCACAGAAGTTTTTTGTTGGTGTGACCAGATGAAAACAGCTGCAAAGTCCACAGGTTTCTCTCGAGTGGCATTGTCCAATACAGAACTTTCTGTGATGATGGAAACGGTTCTTCTGCACTGCCCAACACAGTGGCCACCAGCCACATGTGGCTACCCACACACTGAAACGTGGCTAGTGCAACTGAAGAACTAAATTTGTTATCGCATTTACTTTTAACTAACTAGCCATTAAATATCCGCATGGCTAGTGGCTACCGTACTGAACACACAGCTCTAGAGAGATGTTTTTGTACTTGAGCATTAATGCTAAATATTCAGCATGTGTCCCCTAACCTCTTCCAAAGTACCCAGGAGACTAAGTTTTTCTTTCCAGGATTCTGTGTAACACAACTCTAAACTAATTACCAGCCCCTTGCACAGGAGATTCTCAATACACAACTTGCCAGTGTTCAGGGTAAGTGCTCTCACTCTCTGGCCTCAGGGCCTCCATATCAAAATCAGTTAGTCTCCTTCCCCTAGAGATTCAAATAAGCCAAGCTGTCCTTTAGACATCTGTTTTTCCTATATTATTGCCTTTTTCACTCTATAACTACAAACAAGGCTAAAAGGAAAGAAAAAGTTTTCCCCAGTCCTTCCCTGAACTACAAGGTACTCACTGGTGAAAAACACACAAGGATGACAAGGCTCTTCCAAGGTAGTAACAGTTCTCTTACTTTCGACCCTGGACCTAATAACAACCAACGTATAAGGTGCCCTACTTTATGTCACTGAATCCTCACAACAAGCCTCTACCATAGGAATGATTTTAGTCCCATTTTACAGACGAAAAGACTGAGACCTGGCGGAGTTAAGTAACTTGCCCAGCGTCTCGTGGTAATCGAGCTGGGACTCAAATTCGGATCTGTATAAATCCAAAGGCTATGCTCGAAGTCTCTGCACAAAGTTGGTGCTCGAGAAACGTCTGCTGAATGTAAAGTTTAAGGAGTCTGCGCTGGCCGGGGCTCACTGTTGGAGCGCTCCGGGAAATGCGGCAAAGACTAGTAAAGGGTAACTTCTGCGACTCCAGGCTCGGGGAGGGCCCCGCCGGACAACCGCTGCCGAAGCCCAGGCCGGAGCCCCGGACTCCTCCAGCCTGGGGTCGGTCTGCGCCGCGCGGGCCGGGCCGGACCAGGAGCCGCGAGCGGCCGGCCGGAGGCTGCCCCGGGGCCGCGCCCTCCGCAGCCACCGCTCCCCCCTCCCGCCCCCCCGGTACTCCTAGGCTAGTGGCAAGGGCGGTCCGGCCCGGCGGCCGCCGTCCACACCGAGCCGCTGGCCGCATTGGCCCCGCAGCCTACCGCCTCACCTGCGTGTCCGCCGCCATCCTGCCGGCGCTGACTCCGGAACCGCTTCCGGAGCGCTTCCGGGTCACAGCGCGGGCCCACGCGGCAGGGCGAGGCCAGGCTCCCGTTGGGGCCGGGCCTGGCGCCCCCGGGCGGGAAGGCGGCCGCTGCATCCCTGAAGGAGAAGCGGGGAGCGAGATCCAGAGCGGTGCCCGTGCCGAGAAGGTCGAGGCCTCTTTCCCGAAGGCCTGCTCCTCAGCCCCGGGGCCTTCTCAGCCTGGCCTCGTGGGACACCAGGGCCTTTGAGGGTGTGTAAGGCGGTGAGGCCTCCAAGTCGGCAGGTCCTGCCTGGACTCCCCAACGTGGGTCTTTATCCAGTAAAGACCACACTCTTTGAAGAAAGTTTCCTAAATGGCAGAACTGAACTAGGTAAAAGTGAGGCAGCGAACTAGTATCCTGAGTTTGTAACCCAGTGGCGGACAATGTAGGAGTTAGTAAACAACGTAGATCTGACTGCCAGGGAAGTATTCAGGAGATGTGAGGCGCCTGCCCAGGGTGAACCTGGTTCCAGGCTGGGAGCCAAAGGGTGGGTGGGATACTGAAGGTAGGAACAGGGCCTCGTGGTCCATGGGGCGTTTTCTAAATTTTCCGTGTAGATTGGCCAACTCTAATACAGTTTAGTGAATGGGGTCTGCCCAGTTTAGTTGTTGGCCCTCTATTAGCCTATTATCAGTAATGGCGTTCAAACTTTAAAATACGTTTACATCATGATCCAGTACAGACTTGTAAGGAGGATTTGTAGGGTGGATTTGTAACCTACCCTTTCAGAAATCATGTTTTATCTCTTTAGACACTACCTACTCATCATGAATTGGATCACCACCTAGTCTGAAAAACACTGCCAGTGGGGCACCTGGGTGGCTCAGTCAGTTGGGCGACCGACTTTGGCTCAGGTCATGATCTCATGGTTTGTGAGTTCGAGCCCTGCATCCAGCTCTGTGCTGACAGCTCAGAGCCTGGAGCCTGTTTCAGATTCTGTGTCTCTGTCTCTCTCTGACCCTCCCCCCTTCATGCTCTCTGTCTCAAAAATAAACCTTAAAAAAAATTTTTTTTTAAAAAAGAAAAAAGAAAGAAAAACACTGCCAGTATCTCAACGGACACTACACCTACCAAAAGTTATCTTAGAGGCACCCAGGCTAGTGGCCAGATGGGCATGGAAATCATTCTGGTATAATAAAAATACAGTTAGGGGTGCTTGGCTGGCCCTGTTGGTGGAGCTTTAAGACTCCTGATCTCAAGTTGTGACTCTTGAGACCCAAGCTGGGTGTAAAGATTACTTAATAAAATCTTGGAGGGGCACCTGAATGGCTCAGTCACTTGAGTGTCTGACTCGAGCTCAGGTCATGATCTCTCAGTTCAGGAGTTCGAGCCCCACGTGGGGCTCTCTGCTGACAGCTGAGCCTGGAGCTTGCTTTGAATTGTGTCTCCCTCTCTGCCCTTACCCCACTCGTGCTCTCTTCCTCAAAAATAAGCATTCTTAAAAAATAAAAAGTAAAATAAAACCTTGGGGCACTTGGGTGACTTAGTTAAGTGTCTGACTTCAGCTCAGGCCATGATCTCACAGTTCAGGACTTTGGGCCCCATGTCAGGACTTGGGATTCTCTGCCCCCTCTGTTCATGATCTCTCTCAAAATAAACTATTTAAAAAATAAAATTGGGAATGCAAGCTGGTGCAGCCACTCTGGAAAACAGTATGGAGGTTCCTCAAAAAACTAAAACTAGAACTACCCTACGACCCAGGAATTGCACTACTAGGTATTTATCCAATGGATACAGGTGTGCTGTTTTGAAGGGACACATGCACCCCAACGTTTACAGCAGCACTATCAACAATAGCTAAAGTATGGAAGGAGCCCAAGTGTCCATCAATGGATGAATGGATAAAGAAGATGTGGTGTGTGTGTGTATATATATATATATATATATATATACACACACACACACACACACACACACACACACACACACACACACACATATACACATACATATAGTGGAGTATTACTCAGCAATCAAAAGAATGAAATCTTGCCATTTGCAACTACATGGATGGAACTGGATGGTATTATGCTAAGTGAAATTAGAGAAAGACAAATATCATATGACTTCACTCATAGGAAGACTTTAAGAGCCAAAACAGATGAACATAAGGGAAACAAAAATAATATAAAAACAGGGAGGGGGACAAAATATGAGACTCATAAATATGGAAACCAAACAGAGGGTTACTGGAGGGGGTGTGGGGGGGGGATGGGCTAAATGGGTAAGGGGCATCAAGGAATCTACTCCTGAAATCATTGTTGCACTATATGCTAACTAATTTGGATGTAAATTTAAAAAACCAAAATGTCACCACCCTCAAATAAAGCTCTACTATTTACCATAGCTCTAGTTTCTAGTATACAGCACTGTGAACCTCAAAATGCACAAAATGGAAGAGTCCAGAGACAAATTTTAAGAGAAGTAAGCCTTTATTTCCTTGTTTCACAAATAAAGCTGGCTGAATTGGTTGCTTTTGGTGATTAGTCAAAGAGACCAAATCCCATATCCTCATCTGATTCCTCCGACTCTTCCTTTGCTTCAACCTTGGCTGGGGCTGCAGCAGCAGCAGGTGCAGCAGTGGTGGCAGCGGCCACGGGGGCAGCAGCCACAAATGCAGATGGATCAGCCAAGAAGGCCTTGACCTGAAGCAAGGGGAAAAGTTCATGATCAAAATGGTCATCCACAATCCCTACTACCCACAACCCCTCAGTTCTAGTTAAATGGCCAGTAACTTCTAAGCCATGGAAACCTTCCCTGGAAGTGATCAAGCAAGACAGCTTGGCTATGGCCAGGTGAGTTTAGGCCCAGCCCTTAGCCCTCAACTAACTAGCCCTTCTTTGGGTCTCTAAAGTCAAGGATACACCTCCGCTGCCCCCCAACTTCTTAAGTATACTCTTAAAAAAAATGTATCTGCTTTGGGGGTGCCTGGGTGCTCATTCAGTTAAGCATCTGACCTCGGCTTAGGTCATGTTTTGTGAATTCGAGCCCCACACTGAGTGAACTCAAGCCCTGCTTCAGGTGAGCCCCATTTCTCCCTCTCTGCCCCTCGTGAGATTCTCTCCCTCTCTCTCTGCCCTTTGCTCACGTACGCCCTCTCTCTCTCAAAAAAAAAAAAAAAAGTATCTGCTTTCTAAAATACAATTAAAGCACAACTCAGCAGACTGTCGTCCATTTATCCTCCATTAGGCCCCCTGTGGTCCTAGTGGGTTTTTACCTTTTCAGCAAGTGGGAAGGTATAATCAGTCTCCACAGACAAAGCCAGGACCCGCTTATATCCATTGATGATAGAATGGGGCACTGATGCAACAGTCGGGTAACCTATCTGCAGACATACACTGGCAACATTGCGAACACCCTATGGAGGGAGAGAAAAATTACATTTCAAGGGAGGTATCTTGTAGACAAGACCATGAGGTCCAAGCAAAGTTCAACAGCAGACAAAACTTGCTAAGTCAGCATCTTTGCTTCACACAGACACTTCACCTCGTACTAAATGCTTCTGGCAGGGCAATTCAGATCCAGTCATTTACAAATGCTTTTACCCCTATTCCCAACATGAGTATTTCCTATACCATAATGAAGGCATTTACTTAAAAAGTCACCATTTTGTGAAAATCTGAACAGTTAAGATAAGCATTCAACTGTTACAAAAAAATGTTGAGCCAATTCCACCTTAATTTCATCCATTAGTGAGATCTCCAAGCAAACAGCTAATGGTATATGTAATTCCAATTTTTCATTTGTCCAAAAAAAAAAAAAAAAAAGAGGAATTCCATCTTCCTTTCATCTTATTCATCAATTAAAAAAATATTTTAATGGCAAAAACTAAGAAAGATGTTTCCACAAAAAGTCAAGTCCTTCCCAAACAGGATTCTAGCAACACGTGTATTACACTGTCCTCACTTTTCTCATTTCTCCTTTGACTTGTGACTCTATGCAAAATCTCATGACTTATTGCAGACCCTAGAATTATGGTCCTCACTCTGCGACCAGTGCTGTCAGATGGCTTTATACTCATTAATTCACCGAATCCTTCAATAATCTTGTATTATTATTGCTGGTCTACAGACGAGGAAACTGAAGTAAACAAAGTATCTGTCTCTGGTTACACAGCCAGTTGCAGCTACATAGCCAGTATGACAAGTAGCTGCAGACTGCAGCTGAAGCTCTCAACCATTAATGTACCAAGGGCCTGACATGGACAGCATGTACCTCCAGGAAGCGAGAATGCAGGGTCTCCTCTGTGATGTCAAGCACTTCAGGGTTGTAGATGCTGCCATTGTCAAACACCTGCTGGATGATCAGCCCAAAGGAGAAGGGGGAGATGTTCAGCATGTTCAACAGTGTGGCTTCGCTGGCTCCCACTTTGTCTCCAGTCTTAATCAGCTGCACATCACTCTGAAGAACAAGGTAGGATTAGCAGTTAACACCTAGACAACCAGCAGGTCCACAGCAACCAAGCCCCCACTTACTTGCACTAGTAAGCCAAGCCCACTCACCAGGATTTCAATGGTGCCCCTGGAGATCTTAGTGGTGATGCCTAAAGCCTGGAAGAAGGAAGTCTTCTCGGGCCCCAGACCAGTGTTCTGGGCTGGCACAGTGACTTCACATGGGGCTATGGCACCAGCACGAGCAGCAGCTGGCACCTGAACAAAAACAGTAATGAGAAGTCTTCTCTCCACAAATACAAGTTGAGTACGGTCAATTTTGCTTTCAAGGAGCCAAAGTTAACGACAAGATCTCTTTAGCCAACCCAATTCTCCCCTTACCTTATTAGCCAGCAGCATGTCCCTGATCTCAGTGAGGTCCTCCTTGGTGAACACAAAGCCCACATTCCCCCGGATATGAGGCAACAGTCTGCAAAGAGAAGTTTACAGAAAACCGTCACCTTTCAGCACCATCCTTCTCCAGGGAAAAGGAGAAGGGCACCGAGAAGGGAAGACAAAGATGCCCAAATGAATTAACTGACTTCTCCAGAGCTGGGTTGTTCTCCAGATGCCCTCGGATGGCCTTGCGCATCATGGTGTTCTTGCCCATCAGCACGACAGCCTTCCCGCGGAGGGACATGCGGATCTGCTGCATCTGCTTGGAACCTACGTTGTCTGCTCCCACAATGAAGCATTTTGGATAATCGTCCAAAAGTTGCTATAAAAACAAGCCAGAAACGAACGATGTTTAGCAGGAGGAAAAGAGGAAAAATAGCAAGAGAAACCAAATCCCACAATCACTGACTTCCATCTCCCTTCTTTCCTTCTATGCTTTCGAAACGATTCAGAAACTGGGACAATTTCTTCCACCAGGAGCCACCTGAGTTGTAAAACTGACAGATTTGTCAATCTGTACCCTGAATATGTACAGTGAAGATTAGGTCTCTACATTCAATCCCCAAATTTTATTGTAGCATTCATTTTTAATTTTTCCCCAGTTATGAGGCATGTTTCTATCCATTAAATGGCTGCATCAACAGAAAAAAACATTCCCGGGGCGCCTGGGTGGCTCGGTCGGTTGGGCGTCCGACTTCGGCTCAGGTCATGATCTCTCAGTCTGTGAGTTCGAGCCCCGCGTCGGGCTCTGTGCTGACCGCTCAGAGCCTGGAGCCTGTTTCAGATTCTGTGTCTCCCTCTCTCTGACCCTCCCCCGTTCATGGTCTGTCTCTCTCTGTCTCAAAAATAAATAAAGGTTAAAAAAAAAAACTAAAAAAAAAAAAAAAAAACATTCCAAATAAGACTAGGCTTGCAGCATTTTAAACAAAACAAATACAACAAAACGTCACTTGCATAATCTAGGTTGTAGATGTGTGATTCCTAGACAATTCTTTTAAGTTCTCTGTATGTCTGAAAACTTCCAAGATTAACAGGGGAGACTAGATTAAGCTCCACAAGGCAGCCTAATGCACAACAGCATGGTCTGGGTTTCTGGAAGACCCACCTCAAGAGCACCCAATAGAATACACCTGCAAGATGTTTGGTGTCTTGACTGACAAGACCTAAATATGCAACAAGTTGCCACTTTGTAATGAGTTATTCATTGCCTCATTCGTTACAAAATGGAGGCAGAAGCGCAAAACCACGATAAGTGCTATTTGTAAGCCAGACAGACCAGAATATGAATGCTGTCATCTTAGGAGCCAATTAACCTGCCTGAACCCGTTTATCTGAAAAAAAAAAGGGGGGGGGGGAGTAGGGGTTGGGGAGGGCGGGTAGATCTCCACAAACTGTGGAAATTAAATGAGACTTTCCTAAAATGGTCTTTTAGTAGCTGGCACCAAGGAAGTGCTCAGCACATGACAGCTGATCGTCCCTATTAGGGCCCAAGGCCCAAGCAGCATAATGCGCGATCGCGACCCACCCCGCACTTACGATGATCTTAAGGAAGTAGTTGGACTTCCAGGTCGCCCTGTCTTCCCTGGGCATCACAGCGGTGCGTCAGGGATTGCCACGCAGGGTTTAAAGACGATGTCACTGAGGAAAGAGAGGAGCTCAGGCAACCCTCCGCCCCGACACCCATCCCCATGGCCTTGCCGGACTCCAAACACAAGGCCTACGAAGGGCAGGCCACGCGTGAGCGCCCGCCAGCCCGAGCTGGGGCTGCCGCCGCCATCACCGTCGCCACCCCTCGGGGAGCGCAAGCCACCTCCAAGGCCCCAGCCCAGACAGGCCCGGACCCTGTCCCCCACCGGGATCCCACAAACACCCCCTAACCTTCCTTCCCGCCGCCGGTGCCCGACACTACCCCAGAACCCATACGAACCTCTCACGAGGACGCCTGGAAAGAGGAGGGGCGTGCGCCGGCGCACACTTTTTATATGTGAATGAAGCGGCCAATCAGAAGACGCGGACAACGTCTCCGGCTATTGGCTGGTGCCGCCGCCCGTCTGGTGACGCACAACTAGTGTAGATCGGCATTGGATGATATTGCTGTCACTCCAGCCAAAGGAAAGCCTTCTTTAAATAAAGTGGTTAAGAAAGGCACTGCCGGGTGTCCGGAGGCGCTCTGTCAAAGCGGCTGCCCTCTGCTGGGCTGGAGCTGCTTGTGTGTGGGAACTAGAGCTTGCAAATTGAGCGTTCAAGTTTTTTCCTGCCACCTAGCCAAATCGCAAACTAAACAGTAAGATGTGGAGCTGAGAAATAATTGCATATGCTTTAGAAACAGCATAGTCTCTTGTCTACAGTTTTTTCTTCCCCCTACCAAAACAGAGGAATCTTTTAAAACTTAAGTTAGATCATTTCTCATCTGCTCAAAACTCCTCAAAGCCTTCCCATTTCCCTCAGAGTAAAAGCCTAAAACTTAAAACTCCCTACAAGGTCCTGCATGATCTGCTCTGGACCTACCCTCCTATAATTTATTTTCCTACTGACTCATTCGCTTCCACCAGACAATGCTCTTCCCTGTTTTTCCAGAGCATGCTCCCACTTTATGGTCTTGCAGTAGTAGCTAGTCCCTCTTCTTAGAAGGCTCCTTGCTGGTATCCACAGAAGTAACAACTCCAAGTCTTGGCTCAGATATCATGCACTCAAGGAGGCCTACGCTGATCACCCTATTTAAAATTACCCCCAAAATCCACTACCACCACCCCCACTCCTTCCTTACTCTGGTCTATTTTTTTTTTTTTTTTTTTTGGTAGCACTTACACCTTTTGTTTGCTTTTTGTTTTGTTTTTTAGCACTTAGACTTTATAACACAGTATGTAACTTACTACGTTGTTAGTTGTCTGTCTCTCCCCACAAGAATGCAGGCCCCACAAAGCAGAGACGTTTATCTTATGTCTGGCACATAGCAAGCATATAATAAATATTTGTTGAATGAATGAATGCAAATTTTGCAGTCAGAAGACCTGGACCCATACCCTTCGTCACTTACCCTTACCCTTACCCTTCTTACCCTCACCACTTGCTAACTATGTCATCTTAGGAAGTGATTTCACCTTACTGACCCTGTTTCCCTTTCCTTAGCTGTAAAATGGGGATAATCAAGTATCTACATTCTAGAAAGAGTTGCTATGAGGATTAAATGAGATATGTAACACATATCTTAACAACAATCCCTGGAATGTAGGAGGAAGTCACTAAATACTAGTTTATTTTATTATACATTCATTCAACACTTATTTGAATGTTTATTTATTTATTTTGAGAAAGAGAGAGAGGGCGCGCACGCAGGGGAGGGACAGAGGGTGAGAAAGAGAATCTTAACCAGGCTCCAGCCTCAGCACACAGCCCCATGCTGGGCTCCATCCCATGACCCTGGGATCATGACCTGAGCCAATATCAGGAGCTGGACACTCAGCCGACTTAGCCACCCTGATGCCCTCAACACTTATTTGAACACTTGCGCTATATCCATAGGTTTTTTGTTTGTTTGTTTGTTTTTGTTTTTTGTAATGATTGAGCTTAGATCCTAGGGCAGAAGCACGTTTCTATCTTCACCCTTTTCACATGGCCAAGTTACAAATTTCTGTATTTTTGTTTCAAAGTTTCCTAGTGCCTCTGATAACCAGCTGTTTAGAGGACTGTTGGAGTCAATTACTGCCAAGCTCCCTTTCTAATGACAATGTATTACTGCATGCTCAGCATTGGGCTAAGTACTTTGTGCACATTACTGCTGTGAATCTTTGCAACAATTCCCTGAGGAGGTACAGTATTAGTAATTCCATTTATTGGTGAGAAAATTCACAGAGGTTAAACAACTTGCCCAAGTCCTTCAACCAGTAAACAATGGCTTGGGGTGTGGGGCAGGGTGCCTGGATGGCTCAGTAGGGTTAGCATCCAACTTGGTCTCAGGTCATGATCTCCAGGTTCACAAGTTCGAGCCCCACATCTGGCTTGCTGCTGTCAACAGGGAGCCTGCTTCAGATCCTCTGTCCCTTTCTGCCCCTTCCCCCTCATGTGCACATACTCCCTCTCTCTCAAAAATAAATAAATATTTAGAAAAAAAAACACCAAAACAAAAAACAAAAAACAAAACAAACCCAAAAACCCAACAACCCCAATGGCTTTGGAACTGAAATCTAGGAGCAAGTTCAAAGCCCATGGGCCTCATAATGCTATACAGTCCCCTCCAAACCCTGAGGCTGTTTCTCCCTAACCTATACTTTTCTGTGTATATACATACTCATATGGTACCTTTCCAAGGACATCCTGGCTCTGATGATATAAATATCATCTCTAATTGTAGTACATCAATATAATGGAATATCATGAAGCCATTAAAAATGATGTAGATCTATATTTATTGACACGGGAAAATACTCACAAAGTACAGTTGAGTGAAAAAGCAAATCAGTGAGAAAGCAAATTACAGTAAAGTGAGCCATATACATTTCTATAAATAAATCCAGCATGGTCTGGAGGAATAAACCACCATTACCTTTGGGTAACAGTTGAAGGTAATTTCCACTTGAGCTCTCTGTGAAATGGTCAATCAAGATTCCAACTAGAATTCAACATGCTGCTTTTTGGAAACGCATTGGAGAGAACAGGTAAATTCCGAAGCAGCTAGGGGAACAAAGCTATCCAGGAAGCTCCTAGGGCCCAGGACTGGAATTCTGGCTCAGACCAGGAAGGAAGCATGCGTATGGATATGACCACCGGAGGGCACTAGAGACCCATCCTCAACTGTAAGTCTACCAACTTCTGCTGGGAAGGTTCCCACCCCACTCCGCCCCAGCCAGCAAGTCCGGCAGCGGCCGTGGGGGCTACATCTGGTCAAAGCAGGAACCAAGGCAGAGGCAAGCCCTGGGTTCACATCCTGCCTCTGGGCTCACTCAGAGAATTGTGTTGTGCACGTCAGTTCTCTCTGAACCCCTTCCCTTATCTGTAAATGAGTGTGAGGCCACCCACAGACCCCATGTGAGGATGCCCTTCAGGGAATCTACAGCAAAACTAAGGCAGGGCCTGATCCATGCAGGGCCCAACAGCACTGCTCTCCCTGCTTTTCCTCACCAACTGCTGAGAAAAGAGCCAAGCTCACGCAGGGATCCCATCTGTTCCGGGGGCTTTTTGCCTCAAGTAGGGGAACATCACTGAGTTACTCTCATACTATGGTCTCCATGAATCCGCGGAGGGCTTGGTCTCTTTTCTGGCACTAAATTGTTACCTCAGACAGGATCTTCCTCACCAAGAAAAGGCACTAGGCATAGGTGAAAATAATGGCAAACTTTATTGGCATAAGTCACAGAAATTGAAACGGGGAAAAGCCAGGTTAAAAGTTTACAGAGAAAAAAAAATAAAATAAAATCCTCAAATAACCATTGCCCCAGAAGGTAGACCCCAGAAACCCCAGTACCCCTAAGGGAGGGGCCTGGGGCCAGTCACTGTAAACAGAGCAATAAGGCCTATGGGTGGAAGTGGAGACATCAGACCTTTGGAGGGGCCTGGCTGACCTCCCAGACTGGGGCTGCTCCTAGCCCTGTCTCAAAGGAGGGGGACCCTCTTCTGAGACCCCGGCACACTCAGTCTTTGCTATGAAGCTAGTGGAGTGGTCTGGATCATCTTCACGTTAGACCCCCGCCGGGACCCCTTCTGCAGACCTGGAACGCCAGGCTTGCCTGTTGCTGTTTCATCCTTGGGGGACAGAGCTCTGAGGGCTTCCTACTGCTTTAGCAGGATCCTGTCCCCTCTGCCTGGAGTCCTATCAGGCCCCCTTGCAAAAATTTTTGGGCCCTTTTCCCCAGACCTCCAGTCTCCAGGGAGGGCAGGGGAAATTTGGGGAAATGCGGGGCCCAGTGGAATCAACAAGACCAATGGTCAAAATCAGATACCAGCTTTCCTGAGAAGGCAGAAGAAAAAGCCAGAGAGAAGCAGTGAGGAGGCCGAGAATGTTCGGCAGGTTCTCTTTGCTGCCAAAAAGTTCACAGGGGAGCAGATGCTCCTGATGGCTTACTCAGACAGGAAGCAGCACCCCCAAAGTGTACTTTCCCCTTCTCCCCCCTCAGGAACAGGACAGATGAGGTTCAGAACTCTAGGCCCCAAAGGGCAAGACACCCTAAGGCCAGTTTCAGTTAAGAGCTTGCTGGCCCAGGTAGTAAGGAAGGGGTTTTAAAATACAGCAGTTTTTATAAAACAGTCCTGGTGAGCTGTGAAGTTAAGGAAGGGGAGTCAGAGAGCTGCTCCGAATTCACCTGCTTGTGCTAAGAAAAAATAAAATACAAATTGCTTCCCCACCCCAAGCCCTCAGTACAAGGCAAATGCCATGCCACGGCCATTGTCACCAACAGGACAAGTGGCCATGGAGGAGGAGAGTACAAAAGGGGACATCTTTAAAATCTCTTCAAAATCATTTTGTATAGAGAAGTAAAAGCAACTCAAGACGATATGAATTCAAACCTCAGTGTAGAAATCTATCAAAGTCGGTACAGTGTCCAGGCACGGGGCAAAACTCCCCACCTCGCGCCGTCCCAGAGACGGAGGAAGTGACTATAAAACATTATTGCTGAAGAGGCCTCTCTCAGTAGAACCAGAGCAGTTATGGGGGAATGGGGGGAGCAGGGGGCAGTTGCCCAGGCCTGGGGAGACTGGAAGGACAGGAGGAGCACAAGAAACCTTCTGGGTGGCCCCTTGACCACTTCCACCCTTGGGTAGATAGATTTATGCTGGCATTGTCTGAAGGGAGCTGGGTGTCCCCCAATACTCTCAGGACAAGGATAATCAGGTCGGGACGGGGTAAGAAGGATAAAAAAAAGACCCCATCAGACCCTGCCTGCCCTTCCCCCTGGCTCCACTGCCAAAACATGAGTAAGAGATGGCTCCAGTGTCGGGTGCTGGCATGGCCAGGCGGGTTGGTGGGGACACACGTCCAGGGAGGATGAAGAGTCGGCAGCCTGGGAGGGGGCTGCAGGTGGAGGAAAGCCCAGAGGCTCTGGCAGGGGAAAGAAGAGTGGGCCCTCTTGCCATCCTGCACCAGCCGAGGACACGGGTTCCAGTTTCGATCAGGTTTGCCCCTTCACCCCTGGGCAAGGCCTCTGGGTCACAGTAGCAGTTGCGGGGGGAGGGGGGGTGGCTGGGCCAGGGCAGGGGGGGCCATGAAGGGTGCCTAGCAGAAGAGCTTGAGGAAGCAGTTCTGACAGTAAGGCTTGTCGTTCTGCTCCTTGAAGGTGCCCTTGTTGAGCTGCTTGAGGCAGAAGGCACAGACGAAGTGCTCCGGATGGAACTTCTTGGCCATGGCGGTGATGCAGCGGCCCGTGATGGGCTTCTGGCAGCCAGAGCACAGTGAGCCTCGCCGCTCGTGGTAGTGCACCTCACAGTAGGGCTGCCCATCGTGCTCGAAGAAGCTGCCGTTGACAAAGGGCGTGAAGCACTCCTGCCAGGCAGAAGAGGGGGGTGGGGCACAGGAAAGGGGGCTCAGGCTGGGACATCTGCCACTGGCATGGGCAGAAGTCCGTCAAGGTCATGACTCCCCCTTGCTGAGCGTTTCCTATGTGCCACGTGCTGCACCAAACGCTCACTGGATTCTCCCAACAGAGGAGGCAACTGAGACCTAGAAGTTCAGTGACTTGCCTACAGTCACACATCTACTAAGTTGCAGGGCCTGGATTCAAACACAGGTCTTACTGGGCTCCTGGGCAAGTGGCTATAACATTGTGCCCAGAAACCTACCTGCACACTTGGGTGTCAAAGGCACTGAGAAGTCTTGCAGTGAGCAGTGTTTTCCAAACTTATCTGGTCTGAAAGCCCTTGCTGGATCTCTAACATCTGTGGACTCCCATGACCTCCAGAATGCAGTTTGGAGACCATGGCCCAATATTTCCACTGAGGCTGCTAAATGCTTGATCTCATTTAATTCTCACGTGCCCTTCTACCGAACATGACCAATGCCAGGGCCGCCTACCACACAGGACAAGGCTTGGGGACACGTCTACCTTACTCCTCTTGGTTTCTCCCCGCCTCAGTATGAGCTCTGGCCCAGGATCCACTGGACCTGGGAACTGTACCCCCTATCTGCTACCTCTTTAATGACGCCCAAGTTAGATCCAGAGAGCATCACGGGGGGCGGAGGGGTGGCCTTCTCTCCCCACTGCCCGCTCCCAGCTCCCTCCAGACAAGTAGGCCAGGGGGCTCCCTACCCGGCACACAAAGCACTCGGGATGCCAGAGAGTGTTGAGGGCCGAGATGTAGTTCTCCAGGATGGCCCGGGCACAGCCACCACACTTGGGCGCGAACATGTCAAAGTAATCCTTCCGGCAGTAGGCCTTGCCGTCTTTCTCATGGAACCCTGAGGAGCAGGGGTTTGGGGGGCAGAGTTAGGGCTTCCAAAGGAGGAGCCACCCTGACTCTCACATCAGCAAAGTCTCCTGCCCCTGCCTCCCCAGTGCTGGGGATGGGGGTGGGGGGCAGAAGGAGGGGCAGCAAGGTGGCCTGCCTGCCAGTCATACCTTCGGGACCAAAGAAGGCTCCACACTGGGCGCAGAAGAAGTGCTCGGGGTGCCACGTCCGGTCCAGGGCTGTCACCACTTTCTGTGAAAGCAAAGCATGGGCCCAGAGCCCAGGTGCCAACCCACTGGACAGACTCCACAGTGGAAACTCACAGGCAAGACCCTCCCACCCCCCCAGCCCATCCAGAGATGAAGTCTCTCCTCACTGTGCTTGGATTACTACCGGGAATTCCAATTCACTGAAGGAAATGACATGCCCGACACACTCTCTCTCCTGAATCTTCACATGGTAAGGTTAAGGTCACAGGTTGTACTGTGACCCCCATCTTATAAGAAAAGAAACAGTCTCAGAGAGGTTGAGCGTTTCCCTAAACATCACACAGCAGGAGAGTGAGGGCACCAGCATGCCACTCCACTTATCAGGGTGGAGCTCCAAACTCCTGGGAGCTTCCCCAGAGGGATCTGGGATGGAGGTGGAAGGGAGGCAGAGGGGCCTTGAATCCAGCCTGCGCTTGAATCCCAGCCCCACCGTTTCCTGGCTGTGTGAGCTTGAGCATAGGAGTGACCTCTCTGAGCATCAGATGGCACGAACTATAGCGAAGAAGAAATGTGCCAGCACGGCTGCCCTCCCGCCACGCCACAGGGACTCACATCCAGGATGGGACCGTTGCAGTAGTAGCAGCGTGGAGAGAAGAGGTTGTGATAGTCCTTTTCACAGTAGGGCTGCCCATCCCGCTCAAAGAAGTTCCGGGATCCGATCTCCTCTTGGCAGTGGGTGCAGACAAAGTGCTCCGGGTGCCACGTCTTTCCCATGGCGGTCACAACCTGAGGAAGGAGGCAGAACACGGCTCCGGGCCCTGGCCTGCCGCGGAGCACCCTCCCCTGAGGGGCAGAGGTCCAACCACCTGCGGCTCCCTCCCCTCTCCACCTCGACCTTCATCACCTGCCCAGCAATGGGCTTCTTGCAGGCCCCGCAGACCCCTTTGGCAACCGTGGCGACCCCCAGTTTGTTCAGGTCAGACTGCAGGCTCCCCAGCATACTATCCAGCTGGCTTCCAGGTTTTGGAGGCCCCCCAGGGGGAGAGCTGCTCCCTGTCTTCCCCTGGGCCATGAACTGTGGAGACAGGGAGAGAGGTGGTCAGGACTTCCAGGCTTGGGGACGACGTCTGCAGCACCGCGGCACTGGGGGAGTTTCTCCCTCCTGGACATTTGGGCTGATAGAAGCAAGCAGTGCCACCTCTTCCAGGGCCTCCAGAGCCCAGAGGGTGGGAATGGCATCCACAAGAGATCCTGGTGGTCACAGGGGTTCAAGGCACCCCACCGGCCTGACCAACATCCAGAAAATGGGCAAGCAGGACCCTAGGCCCCCAGCCTCAGCACTGACCCCTCCCTCGTCCTGCCCTTCGGGACTGCTCTGCCTGCCGTTCGGAGGCCAGCCGGCCGCCCATGCTTCTCCATCCGCAATCTGTTCCAGGCCCTGGATCTTGGGTAGGGGAGGAAACGAGGACAAGAAAATTGTTTTTAATTAAGGAAGAAAGAAAAAGAGATCTTGGAATTGGACCATTTCACAAAAGGGAATCTAAGAGAGATAAGAGATCCCGCCCCCACCCCCCAAATGTAAGTACCAAAAAAAGGAGGAAAAGTCTAGAGAAGGATGGCCCAGGCAGACGTGAAGAAGGGGAGAAAGGTGAGCCAGCTAAAGGCACAGACACAGGAAAGGAAGGTGACTGGGGCCAGGAGCAAAGAGGCCTTCCAGATACTGGTCTAGGGGCTGGAGGGAGAGAAGGCTTGCTTTCCCTTCTGGGAATGGCTTCCTCAGAGGAGGGTGGGGCAGGACCAAGGGACATCAGGAAGGACTAGGCAGAGAGAAGCCCCACCGGGGAGCAAGAGGACAGATGACATCAAAGGGCTGGGAGAGTGAACGGCAGATTAAGAGAGGGTCCCGGGTCAAAGCGAGGTCTACGGAAGGACTGTGGTACTGTCCTGACGTGTGCACAGGGGCGGGGATGGGGGAGTGTGCCACAGGGTATGTGGGGGGGGGGGGGGCCTGCAAGTGTGCAGGGGAGGGACAAGGCCCAGGCAGCAGGACGGGGACAGGGAGGCCTGCCTGCATCGGGGGGAAGAGCGGGTCCTCATCGGTCTGGCAGCCCACGGACCTCCAAGTTTGGGGTACAGGAGGGGGAGGGGTGGGGCCCTTCACACCCTCCTCCTGCAGCCCTGCCACAGCACTCAAGTCCCCAGGGGAACCTCGGGCAAGAGCGGAGGGCCCCAGGGAGGAGGGGGCGGGCAGGCTGGGTGGGGGAGAAGGGCTGCTGGCTGAGGAGTCTTTACGCTGCTGGAGCAAAGGGACAGGAGGAGGAGAAGCCAGAACAGAGAAGGTTCTTCTCAGGGGAACGGGGGAGCCAGGAGGGAAGACGACCTGGGAAGAAGAAAGGAGGGAGAGAGATGAAGCAGAGCAGAGGAGCAGGGTGCGGCGCCATCCCCAGGCTCCCCCTGGGCTTTCCCACCCTGGCACCAAGCATGAGGCCATGAGGCCATGAGGCCATGAGGCCATGAGGCCAGCCTCACCAGGTCACAGGGTGCAGGACCCCCTTCCCCCCACCTCCCCGCACACCCCACATCTCCCCTCCAGCCATCCTGGGGAAGAATCGGGATGCCTACTGCCCTGACCCTGGCCCTGGCCCAGCCCCGGGCACCTCCTCACTACCTTCTCTACAAGCTGCCCCCCAGCCCGCCTCCCTCGAGGCTGCACAGTGATGATGACGCCCTCAGTCAGCCAGTCCTCAGCAGAGGCCCCCGCTGCCCCCGCTGCCTCCTCTGCCTCCGGCTGGATGCCGAGCCGACCCTGCAGCTCTGCGATGAGCCGCTCCTGGGATGGGGTCCTGCTCAGGGTGGCGGGGTCCAGCCGGCGGCGAGGGGAGGGCTCCCGGGACATGGGGTGCGCGTGGCCCGTCTCCCGGCTCCTCCTGATCACAGAGCGGATCTGAAGGGGGAGGGGGAAGCCGTCACAGTCCCACTCTGGGCTCAGCCGATGCTGCTCAGTCCACACTCAGGTGCCCCAGGGAAGAGGCAGGACAAAACTGCCAGAAAAGAGCCAAGCTGGGGTGAGGTGGAGGCAGGGGGCAGAGCAGACTCCCTCCACCCAGCGCTCACCTCCATGTCGGCAATGACCTTGGACAAGACACTTCACCTCCAGGGGCCTCAGCTTCTCTATCCTTGAAATGGGGTTAGAGTACTTTCTTGGCTGCCTTACAGGGTTATCACATTATTTGAAAGGATGTTAAGTGGACATTCTTGAAAAGGCATAAGGCTCTTTCTTTTTTTGATCTGAAGTAGAAAAACGTGATCTTTCTTCCAATAAATCTTTTAATTTTTTCCTTATGTATATTATAACCTGCTCGTTTATAGTGGTTTTGGCTTTTTTGTTTTTGCTTTACTTTGTTTTGGGAGAGGACATAAAATTTTAATCACGCAAGAAGCACATAAAAACAGTAACATTAGCCGTGGCTTATTGAGGACCACATGCTGTATTCTCAGCACTTCACAGGCATTATCTCATTTAATCCTCTTGACAACCTTGGGGGGAAATGGTCTATAATACCCTCATTTTCTCTCTCTCTCTTTTTTTTAAGTAGGCTCCACACACAACGTGGGGTCTGAACCCACGACCCCAAGATCAAGGGTCGCATGCTCTGATGAGCCAGGCAGGTACCCTACTATTACCCCCATTTTAAAGATGAGAAAACTGAGGCTGGTGGGGGGTTGCCCAAGGTCACACAGGGTAGCAAGTACTGGAAGCACAGTTTATATTCAGTACTATCTGGTTCCAAAGCCCATGCTTTTAACCATTTTGCACACATCACATCAGAAAGGAGGAGCCCACCTAAAGGAAAAAGCCTTAAACGAGCAAGAGGCGACTGTCACTAAGAGATCATTCCAGGGCCCAGAGAATTCCACTGCTAAATCCTGGTCATCAGGGTCACAGGCCACGCGATCTTCGGATTTGCTGCCCAAGCAGACATGCAGAGTGGGAGGCTACATGCGGTTAGGCAGGAGGGGCCCACACTTGGGCCGGCGGAGGACCATGCCTAGCAGCCGTGCGAGCTTGCGCCTGCCTGGCCCGAGGTGGAAATCCTCTCAGTGGTGCTGGGCGTGTCCATGACCACGGCAGGTGGAAGCTCCGACTGTTCCCTCCTGGCAGCAGCTTCAGTGACGCCCTCTGGCCACCTGGGGGTCTCAGGTCCCTGGGTTGGCCTGACCAGGCTTCCCTTCATGAGTGTCTGTCCACCTAACTGCTCCTTGCCAACTGGGGCCGGGCTGCTGCTTTCCAGCTCCCCTGGCTCTGGCTTTGCCCTCTGCTTCCGCTGTCCACATTCCTTGGTGAGACTCCAGGTATCTGGGAAGATGGCCTGACGGTCCACGGCCACGACAGCTGGCTCAGTTACTTCCTGGAAGCTGCATGTGGCTCCGTGGGGCGTCTCAGGCCTGAGCGCCTCCAAAGCCCATGGCTGCTCCCGAGTGGCAGCCACGGCCTCCTCTGGGTACAAAGGGTTGGCCAACAGCCCGTGGGGGGCTCCAGGCTCCTGGGGACCTATACACCCAGCTTGGCCGGGTAGCGTGTGGCAGGGGGGGCCCCCGGAAAGCTCACTTATAAGATTTGGTAGATCTTTCCAAACCTGAGTCTGGCTCTTTGCACCTAATGGCCCCAGAGACCCCTCTACAGAGGGAGACCCTGAGTTGGGAGTATCAGGCGTCACCCGGAGGCCAGCCAAATCAAGCCAGTTGGGAGCCACAGGAGGTAGAAGGCCCCGTCCATTATCAGTGTCCTCAGAGCAGAGGACCTCCTGGCTGGGACTGTGGCCTCCAGAGGAGGGTTTGGTAATGGATGGCAAGAATACAGAGGGCCCAGGAGGAGGAGGAGGAGGAGGAGAATGTATGAGGTGTGGGGATGGAGCTGGTTTGGGCAGCAGCTCTGGGGAGCTCAAGGCCACAGCAGAGGAGCTGGTCTGGAGGAGGAGAAAGACAAAAGACAGAAGGGAGAGGAGAGATAGACGGGAGAGGGGAGGGGAGGCGCTCACCGCAAGGGATGGGCTTGGGCTGAGGGCTCTGAGAGCAACCATCAACACTGACCTAGACTATGCCGAGGTGGCTATGAAGGTGAAGCATGAGGACTGGCCTGAGAAAAAGACCCCAGACCCCAAAAAGGTGTTCCTGGGCTCCACATCCTTGGCTCCCGTCAAAGCCATGCCTGTGGGACCACCCCAGTCAGAGTAGGTACAAGGGAGAAAACGCTATGGAGAAGTGGACCCCAGGAGACAGGTGGCCAAGGAGGTTAGCCCAAGCACCAATCGAGAAAGAGTCGGCCGCAGGCAGCTGCCCTGCTCTGCCAAACCTGGCCCAACGTGGCTGTCTCTCCCAGACAACCCTACCCTTCCTATGGCCCCCAAGACCTTGCTCTCAGGGCACAGCTAGAACCAGTGCGGCTTTTTGTAGGACACTACGACCCTGGCTGTCTCAGAAAGCAAAAGGAGCCTAAAGGGAAGGAGGGCAGGGCTCTCCAAGGCCAACACCAGAGTCCAACACCCTAAGAATCTGACAGTGGCTACTCGCCACTTAGAACCGTGAAGGTCACAAGCCCAGATAGCTCCCATCCCCCACTGTGAATCCCCAGCTGGAGGGACTCTTGGAGGTACCCTCAGGGCCAAGAGCACTCAGACTGCTTGCTCCCCTTCTCAGATTCCCTGTATCATGCCCCAAAGGTCTCGGGCAGACCCACGTGGAAGGATGAAGTCAGCAACTGTTGGAGATCAGTCAATATCAATCCCCATGGAGGAACTGCATCTTCTAAATAAAACATCTTGGGCCTGGCAGGCCCAGGAAGCCCAGGATGGGAGGGGAAGGGAGGTCTCGTGCAGAACAAGCCCAGTAGCCTGACAGGTTAAGACAGAACCTATGGGGACTCAGAGGCTTGTGGAGGGTTGGGGAGAAGGATAGAGGGAGGCTGATGGCTGGAGGCCTATGGATTCAGGAGCCAGAGGCAGAAAGAAAAAGGACGTGTTGAGGACAGCTAGCCAGCGTGGGAGACGGGACTCCAGGGCAAATGACCTCTCAGGCACAGGATCCCAGTCCCACATGGCCCATCAGAGAATGCCCTCCCCCACTAAGAGCAACCATCAACACAGAGCCCTTTGTCCCAGCTTCCTGATCCCCTTGCCTGGGTGGCTGGGAGCTGGGAGCAACCCGGGAGGAAGGAATGTCCCTGCAAAGTACTTCTCTGCCTTCACAGGCTGTGAGGCAGCCCAGTCCCCATGAAGCCTGGCCGGACCCTCCCTCTCCCACATCCTGGCAAGGCCAGAGCATTTCCAGGTCCCTGGCTCAGGGCAAGGCACCCGGACGCTGAGGGACTGAGTTTTGGCTACTCACACTGAGGTACAGGAGGAGAAGAATGAGGGGGCAGGGCGGGGGAGAGGAGGGGTCTTGGGGCACCTTGAAATCCGACAGCGAGGCCATCAGCTCGTCCAGCTCCCTGGTGGCAGAGGATGCCGACATGCGTGTCTGCTGCTGGCTGGAGGTGGCTCTCTGAGGGCTGCTCACCTCGCCCTGGTTCACAGTGATGGCAGGGCTGCAGGGCAGGCACGGCATCAGCAAGGGCCCCGGGGTCAGCTCCACATGCCCCCAGAGTGGCCCTCTCCTCTTCAGGGTACCAACATCTCTGCTCTCCCGGCGGGGTCCTCCCGCCCCTGACTCCACAGAAGCCCTCCAGCTCCCGATCTCTCCTGGGGGCCAGAGCGGAGGTGAGCGGCCGGCACGGGAGAAGGGAGGGCAGCTCAGGGGGCACCTTCCCCAGGAAGACACCTCTGGGCCTCCCAACCCGGCTTCAAGCTTTCCTGTTAAACAAGCCCAAATGGGATAAAGGACTTGTTCATCCCTTGCGTATCCCCCACGACACTGGATGTACATGTGAGATTGTTCCAGCAACACAGTAACAGCAAGAAGAGCTAACATTCAGTAAGCCCTTACCACGTGCATCATGTGCTATGAGCCAGAAACCATTCCAAACACTTGACACGTATTATTGGCTCTCATCCCATTGAGGTAGGTGATCTTATCACCATTGTCCTATATCCCTTCATCCCATTTTATAGACAGGAAAACTAAGGCTTGAGAGACAATGCTTAGTAAGGACAGAACCAATATGTGAACCCTTATAGTGTGGCTCCAAAGCCTGTGCAGACAGCCGCTAAGCTATGGGCGTCCTTGTCATGCACAATGTCATCTTTTCTGATAGGTGGTGGTTCACTGGAGGCAGGGAGGGTGTTCATGGGACTCCACTAACCCCCCAGCGCCAGGTACGGGGCCTGGCAAAAAAGAGGCACTCGCAGAGGGTATGGGTGACAACTCGGCTAAGTGGACAGACACCGGGGCATAGGCACTGGCTGGGTGAGACCTTCCCTGCTGGGACAGCCCGGTGATACTCACACTGGGCTGGGCACAGAGCTCTCCAGTTCATCCAAGAGACTCTCCACACTGGGTCGCACGTCCTCCAGACCACGGCCCCCATTCCGCTTGGGCTTCTCTTTGGTCAGGGGCCCAGCTTTGCCCCCCAATGGGCTGTTATTCTCTGGGATGCCACAGTGGGGGCTCAGAGCCCCAGGCAGTGGGGGGCTGGAGTTGGCCTCATCTTGGAAGAGTGAGAGAGAAAGGCTGGTCAGCCCTGATCCCTCTGGGGATCCAGAGGCCAGCAGGTGGATCTGGAGGGGGCAGGAGGGTGTACAGGGATTCAGTCCTACCTGCAGGGAAGCCTGGGGGGTTATGCTGCACAGCATTCAGTTCCAGCAGCAGGCGGTCAAGTTCAGAAAGGTTGCTGCCCAGGGAGGAGCTCATCACTGTGGGTGAAGGCTCGGCAGACTTCTGCTTGTTGGGGAAACTGAGAGGCAAAGGGGAGGTCACAGTGAGAGGCGTCCCACCCCCGTAGTTTTGGTGGCCTCCAAATTCTCAAGGAGAATAAGGCAGAAGGCGTACAAAGTCTCCCCCCCAGCAAGAGATTAGAGAGGGAGGAAGGGATGTGGTAAAAAGAGAGGAGGAAAAAGTCTTGCCTCAGTTCCTCAAAGACACAAGGTGCTGTGACAACCCAACCCTGCTGCTGCGTGGAGATGGCAATGCTGAGGCCACCGGGCCAGTCCAGAGGCATTAGGAGCTGGCCAGGAGCCTCAGGGCCTTCTGTGGGCTGTTGGAAGCAGGAGGGGAAGGAGACAGGCAGGCAGGTACCGGGGCAGTACCTGTAGACGTGCTCTTCCTCACCGGCGCGGGGACATGGAGGGCCGCCGCCGTCCTGGGGGACGGAAGCACTGGAAGTTTTGGCACTGGAGCCGTACACAGGTGACGGGGACTGAGGCTGCAGGGAAGAGAACGCTCAGAGCCTCCCCCAAGGGGAGGAGAAGGAAGAGCCCGAGTCACCCCCAGGAGGTTCCTGCTCACAGACAGTCTCACCAGGGAATTTCCACTCTGGCTGGGAGACAGGTGATTAACACTTGGTCACTTGCCCCCTCACGTGGCATCTGGGAGACCAGGATATTTCCTGGCCCCTCTCCCTCTCCCTCGACCCCATTCCTCCCCCGGTTCCCCAAACGCCTACAGTCCCGAAGCCTCTGTTCCCTGTCTTCCCAGCCACTGCCCCCACCTTACCTGCTGGTGGATGAATCGGGAGGCACTGGGCTGCCACTGGTCTAAGGGATCAAGGATCGTGCCATTGAGGGCCTCACTGGATGGGGGTGGAGGGACAGGGGGCGGCACGGCAATCTCCTGGTATGTGTGGTTTCCAGTTGGGTATGAGTAGGGGGTCTCCTCAGACAAGAACACGGGCCGTTTGGAGATGTGGGAGGTGGTGGACTCCAAGTCTGCCAGCAGGGCGTCTGTGGAGAGAACAGGCAGAGAGCCGGTAGGAACCAGGGATCCTGGACCGCACGGTCCAGCGGCAGTGCCTTTCCTGCTTGCTACACCCAAAAGTTAATGACTTCTGAGCACCTGCCCCACCCCTGGGAGAAATAACCAGCCTCAGGGCAGGAAACTGTCAGCCCAGACCAGTCTGGCTAAGAACCAGCTTCCAAAACTGACCTCTTCTCCCCAGCCCAGGACTGAAGGTGCCATGGAGGCTCCGTGGGCTGCCTTTGGGGCTCTCCTACCTCTGGCAGTCAGGCACCTGTGTTCCCTGCCGACAGGGCTGTGCAGCTGGCTGGCTGGAAGTCAGAAATGCCTGCCTGGCACTCTGACTTCACAGGGCAAGGCGGGGAGAATGGGCGGGAGGGGCCACACGTCACGGGGAGGGGCCCAGGCAGTGCCAGGTCCCACTTAAATTCCAGGAGCTTAGGCTTTCTCAGTGCCCCCCCCACCCCACCCCGACTAGAGCAGTCCCGGGGGTGTGGTACCTGCCTTTCTGGCTAGGTAGAAGTAAAACCCCAGGCTCCGAGCTCCTCCTGAGACTTCTGGGCAAGACTCTGGGCTACTGGGGTGAGGTACGCGAGGAGGTGGGGGCTGGTCGAGGCTGGTGCAGTGTTCCCCACCCCCTCAGCCAAGCAGGGGGCAGGACTGCTCTGTAGGCTGTTTCTGCGGAAGCCTGGCAAGCAGCCTGGCCCCAGAGGCTCCAGGGCCCCACTACTCTGCTTTTAACAGCAGCAAGGGAGCCGAATCGAGTACAAGCTTCCATTACTCTGGCACCAGGCAGCCAACAGGGGGGCCCTGGATCTCCCCAGTCCCCAGACGAGGGAACAGCTGGAGGGGCAGGAGTAGGAACTGTGGGAAACCCCCCAACTTCAATCCTCCCCTCCTGGGACCCTCAACAGCCCCACAGCCCAGAGAGCCTGGCCCCAACACCACACCCTCATTCCTACCATGTTCAGGGACTTGCTCACTCTCACTTCCCTGCCGACCTGCTGAGGGTCAGGAATGACGCTCAGTCCCTGTGGGCCTTAGGATATTACATATCAGAAAGCAATGGCTGTGCCTACTGCCATTTACTAGTAACAGGCACTGTGCTAGGCACTGTGTGTACATGGTCTGTTAATCCTAATCCTGGATAAACCTGGAATTCTGATCCTCCCTTTGCAGATGGGAAAAGGGGCTTCAAGAGGTGATGGGGCTTTCCCAGATAACAAAGCCAGTAACAGGACTGTCTGGCTCTTCAGAAGCCCCAAACCCCAAAAATCTGGCCTGCAAGAGTCTGCTGGGATCACGACATGATGCCACATTTAAACGGCACAATTTCCTGAATGTCAGCGCCCAGGATCAGAGAGCTACCAGTCTCATTCTTCCTAATGGCTCTGTCCCCAACCCTACCCCAGCTCAGCAGAGGGAAGCAAGGGGGGCCCACACCTTCCCCCAGGTGCCTGCCCGTCCTCCCACCCCCAAGGCTGGCCACACCTACCCCTGGCCCCTACCCAGCTGGTCAAAGGGGGAGCTTGTCACAAGGCCCAGGACCCTGGGGCCAGTAGCACAGCACAAGGGTCTCCTGACTTCCAAGGAAGTTCCCGCAGGCCCCTCCCACTCTGGATCCTCTAGGAGATGTCTGGCTTCCTGTCTCTACCAAATCAGAACTAGAGACAGTCAGTGTGCACCTAGGTAATGACAGAAAAGGACCCAGCGTCCAGGGCCAATCCCAGTGGCCTCTGCACAGCCGCACCTGCTGCCCTGGCTTCACGCAGCATCCCCATTTCTTCTGGGCCCAAACCAGCAGGGGCAACCCCCAGCTGGAAAACCCCAAAGGGCTCCCCAGAGCAGGCAACAAGTGCAATACCAGTGAGACTAAAAGGAGCAGCTGCCATGCTTGACCACCCACCACATGCCAGGAGCTTTACCTGTGTTCCTTCCCTTCCTCCTCACAGCAAAAACTAGCACGGAGGGAAAAGTGAGGTTCAGAGAGGTAGATAGAGTCACGTCCCCGTGCTGCTGAAGCTTGCTGCCATGACACAGCCAGGATCTGAACTTGGCTCTCCCAGGCTCCAAACACTCAGTAGAAGACAAATGGTTAACCCATTCCATCAGACCCCCTGAGTGAGGGCCTCCACTGCCCTCTGCCTCGAATACCCCATCCCGCCTAGTCATGAGCTGACTCTAAGTCTGGTTTATAATTTCACTTGTGTGTTTTAAGTTTATTTACTTATTTTGAGAAGCGGGGTGTGTGTGTGTGGGGGGAGAGAGAGAGAGAGAGAGAGAGAGAGAAACCAGTGGGGGAGGGGCAGAGAGAGAGAGGGAGAGAAGATCTGAAGAGGGCCCTGTACTGCCAGCAGCAAGACCAACGTGGCGCACTTAAACTCACAAACCAGGAGATCGGGACCTGGGCCGAAGTCGGACGCTTAACCCACTGAACCACCCAGGCACCCCTCACTTGGCTCTTTTGAACACTGATACATCTATTGGTCAAAAGGAGCAGCCCTAGGGGACAGAAACAAAAGATTCCAAGAGTTCAAGTCTCAGTTCCTCTACCTACTATCCACGACCAAACAGCAAATCCCTTCACTTCCTTGAGCCAGCCTCAGTTGCCTTGGCAAGCGTGATTCCTACCTCACAGCACTGGTGTAAGGTTTATATAAGCCAGCAGATGCTACGCTACATGGGAAGCTACAAACATCAGATCTTATTTGTCTTGTGACATTCTGAAAAACATCTTCCTCCAAGGAGATCAGGGTAGGATGCAAAGTACTGACTTCTCCTACATGTTCTATGGGTAGAATCTGGGCAAAACATGACAAGGGCAATCTGGAAGAGAAAAACAAAGTGACGAAGTAACATTCAAGTGAAACCTGTGTGGATGCCTGGGAGAGAGCACATCAAACTTGCGTCTATCTGAGTGAGAGAGAGAACACACGCGCAAGCCAGCAAGCCACAGGGCCTCTAGTGTAGCTTCCTTCTCTCTCTGCACCGTCTTTGCTCAGTGACTGCACAGGACTTGGCGTCACTGTCCCCCCACAGGCTCCCCCAAATGCGTCAAGAAAGGGAGCCAGGAATAGAGGAGGCAGCCAAGGAGGACTCTGGCCTCTACTTTGGATTCCTATGGGTGCAGAAGACTGCTATGTCCCCATGGCCTAGAAAATGGTTACAGGCCAAAGTCTCCTTGCAAAAGCTCGGCAAACTCCTCCCCTGCTGAGTAAACAGAGGCAGCAGGAAGAGGACTGATCAAGGGAGTCCACTTGCAAGCAGCACCACATGGGTGAGTCTCCCAGTTTTCAGCTACAGCTAGTGCCTGGTACTTAGCTCTAAACACCCGGGGGCCAGGCTCAGTGTCCTACTCAGATCCCCAAAAAGGGGTCAGAGAAAATGGTGCCCATTAGAACACTTTCCCCCCTCCCAGTGTTTGTAGAATACGTTCCAGATACACAGAAGCAGGATCTGAAGCAATGGCGGCTCCCTCATCCAGGCTAAGGAAACCTTCAAACTTCCTCAGAATTTCTCCACTAACTTTCTGGCTCCAAGCCTGAGACCTCCAGAACAAGTCAGAGCCACTAGGAGCACCCAAGCCACTCTGCGGAAGGAGGCTCTCCCTGGGGCTTCCCGTTCCTTTTCTGGAAGAAACTGCCCTACATTCTGCAGGCTTTTTGCCTCTCTGGGCCAGCTGATGCATGTCCTGCATTTCCATCCAACGTGTGTGTCGGAGGAGGGTTGTCCTCTCTAGGTAGGTGAGGGAAGGGATGGCTGGCTCGGTGCAAAGACTTCCAACCCACCGGGGGCAAAGGACACCCAGCTATGCCCTGGCGAGGAAAGGGTGCGGTCCGTCCGCTGCTTCCCGCCAGAGGGCGCTACTGGCCCGTCAGCTTCCTGCCGCAGGCAGCAACCACCAAATTTTCGAGCCGGGGAAGACCCGGGAGCCCCCGGTCAGGGGTTCCCTGGGGAAGCTTCAATCTCGAGAAAGCTCGGCTGAGCTGGAAGGAAGGAGCAGCTACGGGAGGAGCACGAGGAGGCCTGGGTGCCAAACCTCTCACCCGTGCCTGGGGCACACCATTTGAAGGCGCGACCCAAGAGTGACGCAGCCCCGCGAGGGCCCCGGAGACCCCCAGGGACGCACGCCCCTCTGCAGACGCAGCGCCAGCGGGCGCCCCGTCCCCACCCCGCGGCCGCGCCTGGGCCCAAGCAGCCGCTCAGATTAGAAGCGCCTTCGGGTCCAGAGGCCGCTCGGAGGCTGCTTGGGGACAGGCGGCCTGGGTGGCTCGCAGCACCGGGCCGGGCAGAAGCGAAGAGGCCCTTCCCGGCAGGCGGCAGGCGGGTCGAGTGGGGAGGGGGGTGGGGGGGGAAGCCTCGGGGTCTGCAGCCCCGAGGGGGTTAAGACGCAGGCGTACCGGCTGGCTGCCCAGGGAGGGAGAGGAGGATAGAGGGGCCGGTCTGCCCGCATTCCAAGATGCAAGCTGCAGCTGCGCCCCTCACATTCCCAAACCAGCCCGGGGACGCAGGCCAGGGGCAGCCCCGGCCCTCCTCATGCTCCCCGGACTGCAGCTCTGGGGACCCTGGCTGACCCACTGACACACGACACCGTATAATGAGTTAAAGAGAATCAATGAACCCCTCTTCAACCCCCACCCCCAATGAAGTATAAAAACAAGTGAGACTCCTTCACAAGCCTGGTTTCCTCCTACCCAAGCCCTGGCCACCTCTGAGTGTGTGATAAAGACTGTCAAGAGCAGAGCTACAGCTGGACAGATGCCAAGAGATAAAGGTCTATCCACCAGAATCCCTCAGTGTGGGGGTGGGGGGTAGGCGGTGTGGGTCAGGGAGGACCCACAACTGTTCTAGTCTCTCCTCCCGGGCTCCAAAGACACTGATGTTAGATCTTGCACAGGGGTACTCTGAGTCACACACTCTGCTCAATGGCCGAGCTGCTCAGCTGGGCTGCTTAAAGGTTCTTGTGCCTCAGTTTCCTTGTCTGTCTGATGGGAATTCTACCATTTTACTCACAGGAGCAAGGATAACATGAGAAAATGGATACACAGTGCTTGCTTAGCACTGTCCCTGGAGTAGCACATACAGTACATTGCTAAACTTAGGGGAGCCGGCTCCCAGAGAGATGGTTAGCCCTGACGGGGCAAGAGAAAGCACCTCTCCTTCTTATCCCGTGCCTGAGGCAAAGGATGCTGCCATCCTGGGTGAGGGTTAGGGGCACCACTCTGTGGAAAACAAAGTCAGCCTGCAGAAGCCTCCCCACCTCATCCCCACAGATGGGGCAGGTATATGTGGGGGCATCATCCCTTCCCAGAGCTCACAGGCTCCCCCTGCCAGACTGGCCCCAATGCTGGGCCCCTCGCCACTCCTCTATCGGCAGAGCTAGGCTGAACTAGAGGAGGTGGGGGTCCCCTGGCCACCTCAAAATGCCGTGTATTCTTGAGGCCTGGCCTAGGAGAGCCCCCAGTAAGAATTCAATCTTTTCAAGACTGCTCACCCACCTTCTTTCTGCAGGCCTTAACTCAGCTTTCGTCACCCTGGGCGACGGCTGGCACAGTTTCCTTACGAGCTGACAAGCAGAAAGAAGGAGCAGCAGGCACCACCCTGAGAGCTCCGGCACAGGCAGCAAGAGGCTGCCATGGCACAAGGGCCTTCCCGACAGCCCAGGGCCAGCTGTGCATCCCTGCCATTTAACAGGAGATGAGGCTGGCTCAGCAAGCTCTTTTCCCACCGTCTATCCTGCTGGGTTCAGAACTCTGGGCCAGGAAGGTTGCAGCCCCCCTGCTGACCACCTGCTTGGGGCGGCTGGCCTCAAGTGTCGGAGGAGAAGCTGCCCAGCCTTCCGAAGGACGCCCAAGCTCAGAGATCCAAGCAGTGAGCAGGCTCGGCCCTTCCTAAAGAAGTTGCTATGTAAACAGCAGGAACAGCTCCTCAGGGATGGTCTCATCTCAGCCCCTTTGCTGAGACTCTTCCAGATTAGGAAGGAGAGTAGGACAAGAAGGCGGGTCCCCCTTCCCCCAGCCCTGAGCACATGAGCAGTTAGAGCAGAGGTAATCTAATCCACAGCGGGGTACTTTTACATGGTGAGTAACTCCCCAGGAATGGGGAGCTGGGTATATTTATCCTGATAACTGTCCTCCGAGGAAAGACAGATCTGTGACCAGTAAGGGCCGATCCACAATTAGGCTAGATCTGCTCTGCTCCCACTGGGCCCAGGACCCAGGACCTGGACACTGACTAGGAGGTCAATTCTCCTGGAGAGGCCTTCCCTGCCAATTTGGGTTCTTGTCCACTGTCTCCTCTCCAAGAATTAAGCTCTGGAAGCAGGGGCCTGGGCTATCTTGTTTGATGCCTATCCCCAGCAGGCAGAATGAGAGAGCCTATGAGGAGAAGGAAAATGGGGAGCAGAGAAAATGACCAGTGAGTAGGAGCCAGGACACAAGGATTCCAGGCCCAGGGTGCCAGTCAGCAGGTCAGACCACCCACATGGGTCATCTTCTCTGTCTATAAAATGGGCAGAACCCAATCTGTCCCCATTCCTGGGAACAAGCTCTAGGGAGGAGATGATATAGCTTCAGGTAAGACTTATATAGCACCTTTGAGCTCTTTGGAGTTTGTCTGAATCCAAGGTATTGCTATTATCTGAATCCCAGACAGGAACTGCTCTCCCTAAGGAGATGGATGAGAAACAATCAATACTGTAGTGATATTTAAATATTTAATAGCCGTGCCTGGAGGTTATGAAGACTTAGCCACCATTCTCCTTAGCTGACTCATGCCTCACTCAACAGGAACTGCCATTTTACTCTCCCAGCCCTAACGGAAGTGTGGGCTGGGGGTGACACACAGGAAACCAGGGGAGAAGGCCGAAGTCCTCCAATCTGCTGCGGGGAAAGTTGGGAGGTGGCCCTCTGCAGAAGGAATTTCTTCCCTGGGCTTCCCACATGCCAGAGGAGGGTGGTTTCCTGTCTGCTGAGGAGCCCTTCCTTGAAGAGGCTGAGACAACGTGAGTGTGCCTTGCTGGCTGGGTCACCTTTACTGGGTGCCTGGCTTGCGCCCAAGGTCACAGAACACAGAGTAATCCGAGACTCAAGAGAATAAAGGCAGAAAGGCAATTCCAGAGGTCACCCTGAGCTCCAAGCAAAAGCCCAACGGCCCCATCTGCACCAGGCACCCACACAGGGCCCCCCTGGTCAGGACCCTGGCTGCTACTGAGGCTTCCCCACGCAGTAGCAAATGGGAGGAGGCGCCCAGATTTACCCTGCACACCTCCCTGTGGGCACAGGGGCAGGTCCAGGCTGGCCAGACCCGCAGTCTCTTTTCTATTGTAAGTAACTCATCCCTCTGTCCAGGATCAGTAGGCCCCGCCCTCCTCCAGAGGTCCCAGAACCACCGTGGATGCGTTTCATTGGCCAGATTTCCTGCACCTCTTTGGGTCATCCTGAGACTGCACTTTTTAAGGTCAAGCTACGGCCCAACTCCAGGCCCATCCCACAGTTCCTTCAACACGGATTTACATACAAAAAGAGGCTCAAACCCGGGAGGCTCAGGTGCTGGAAATTTTCTCAGCTATTCCACACCCACTCCAATCCACTCCTGCAATCAGGCTCTTCCAGGGAAGTCGGTCTGTTTCGGTCTGTTTCTGTTGCAGGGCTGTTGCAGGACTGTTGCAGGGCGGGGCTGCTCCATGGGCCTCTCAGCCCCGCTAATCACCAACAGAGGTTAGGAGGGGCTCAGAAGTGAGTCATCTGCCCTACAGAGACCCGAACAGAAAGTTCAAAAGTTTGCCTGTTCCGAGGATGCGCTGTAGTCTTCCCAATGTTTGTGGATTTCATAGCAGTCATTTCTTTGCCAGCCAAGTTCTGATCAATAAATACAGCCCAGGGGTGCCTGGGTGGATCCGTCAGTTAAGTGTCTCCCGATTTCAAATCAGGTCAGGATCTCACAGTTCAGGAGATTGAGCACCACGTCGGGCCCTGCGCTGACAGTACAGAGACTGCTTGGAATTCATTGTTTGGCTCTCTCTCAAAATAAATAAATAAATGACAATTAAACACACACACACACACACACACACACACACACACACACACACAGCCCAAGGTAGCCACAGAACAGGCCAGTGCTTCCTGATCTCAGGCAACCATTTCCCTAGTTCAGCTCTCTCGCACCTTTCGGGTTCTCTGACAGAAACCCTAAGAGCCACGGCGGGTGCTTCTCCCTTCACTGGCTTCCTTTCTTTTCAACAGCTTAGACCAGCATCCAAATCCACGCTCAGTCCCTTCGAAGCTTTGCCTGCATCCCCCTGCCCAGGTCCCCCCCTCTCCCACCCCCCGTGCTCTGACTCTTCCAGCAAACACCAGCAGTGTGAACTTTTGGAACTTCTGTGTGTCACCTTGCCCACCAGACCACACACCCTATGTTTCTAGGAACTCCCTTCCTCCTCGCCAGATCCACAACATGAATACCCCCCCAGAAGCCTTTCCTACAGTGAGTGCCTGGGTGCCAAGCAAGGAGTCACAAAGCTCAGCCGCCGGTGGCCCTCTCTGCCTGCAGGAGAAGATCGGAAGCCCTGGGGTTGGCATTCTTGAGCTTCTCAGAATATGGCCTCAACCTAGCCTTTACCTCCTCCTGGAGCACTCACTGCAACCTGCCTCTGCAGACAAACTGGGCCCCCTCTTCCCTTTCCCCAGCTGTGTGCCTTTATTCACAACATGCCCCGCCCACACCATCTTCTACTGGGATATCCATACCCCCAGAGGACACACGGAGCCAGGGGGCACAGGAACCACCTCTGGATAAACAACCTTCTGAGGATCAAATTTACTCAGGAGAAATTTAAACCACTGCCCTTAAAGAGCAAGGCTACCTTAAGGAACCAAATGCAAAATGCAAATTAATTGTAAGATAAGAAGTGAGGCTTCAAAGAGTCTCTTTGCATATGCACTCAGGGACTTTGGTGAAGGAGTTTTAAGCAGGACCACAAAGCCACCACTATCCATACCACAAATTTGGCTGCTCTGGTGGCACCGGGAATGGGGACAGTCACATAGCTCTTTGTACACCCTCTGGCATCCGAAGCCACAGGCCCTCCAAGCAGTGAGGCGGAAGGGTTAGAGTCCACCATTCACCAGCCGGGGTGGCAGTTTACTAGATCATTCTGGGCTTTAGTTACTCAGAAAACTCCTAGAACATGTGGTACGTAATCAATGACAAAACATGCAAAAGCCACCTAAGGGGTGGGGAGAAGTTCCTCTGCCCTCCCACTGTGACACAGAGGGACACATCTCCCTTAAGGAAGGGGGTAGGGGGAAGTGGAGCCAGGGATAGCGGCCAGGAGTGTTGGGAGCTATGACAGGTCCATCCCTAACTCAGGCCTCCTTGCTGATCAAACCACTGACCTCACCCCTCCGTGCCTCGTGCCTCAGGCTCATTCCAAGTCCTCCTTGGCTGAGCCCAGAAGCCTCCCTAGCAAGCCAGAGGCAAGAGAGAAGCTGCAGGGTTCCTGCACCCACCACCCCCACACCTTCGGGGAAGTCACAGCCATCAGAGAGCCCTGTGGCTTTGAACCTAGAATTGGGACAACAGGAGCTGCCCCAGCTCCAGGGAAGCTCAGCCTCCCAACTCCCAGAGGAGTAACCCCAGGACGGAGCAGCCCCTGCTCCTGCCACTGAGGCTCCAACCCCAGGAGTGCCACACAGGAACCCAAAGCCACAGGGCCGGGACGAAGCTCAGGCAGGGGGAGAGGGGGAGGAGTGGTCCTTACTGAGCATCTATCAGGCACCTGGCCTCACAACCCCACCTTACAAATTAGGACAAAGAGGCTCAGAGATGTCCAGTGGGTGCTTCTACGAGCAAGTGGAGTCCCCAGCGAGGGCGGCTCTGCCTGACCTCATTGCTCATCCATGTTCTTTCCATGACATTCCAACAGAGAGGAGTGATGGCTTCCTGTAGCCATCCCTTGTTCTGCCTGTCACCGCTCTCCCATGTCTATAGCACAGTCTCTGGAGCCCCTGGAGTAACCCAAAAAAGCTGGCCACGGGGGTGCTGCCCCACCACTGCTTCCTCCAGGCCTCTTGCCCTGGGTCTCCCCCGTTCTCTGCCCCCCACTCCCCACTCCTTCCCCCCTCCTCAGTCTCCAGCAGTGCCCTGGGCCGCTGCTGAGCCCCTGGTGGTAGCATTCAGAGCTCAAAACTCAAAGGCTGGAGTGCTGTGGTCTAGGCTAATGCGCTCCTGGGCTGACTGGCCTGAGTGTTTCCCTTCCGTGCCACACCGGCAGCTACCAGATCTGAGTGGCATGATGCAAGATGGGGCTGCCCTGAGCACTGACCTCTGACCTTACCACCAGGCAGCCTTCTCTGGATGAGAGGGAGGGGCCTGGGTCATTTGTTTGGAGGGCACAGACAGATCAGTGGCTACTCAGTCCCCACCAGAAATGGGCAAAGGCAGCATGAGAACCATCAGGAGACGGAGAGCTGCTCTGGGCTCCACTGAAGTCACTAAACAGCCAACTGAGGGACGGACAGACAGCTGGCCTAGACTCTGCAACCCAGAGTCAACCTAGATCTTCCTTCAATAGATAGCCACACATCTCACTCCTCCAAGCAAAAAGTGGCAGCCTCCGGCCTCCTTCCTCTGTAAATGCTGTGCCCACCTACCCCACACTGGAGGGAAGAGGTGCAGGGAAACACAAGCCAGCCTCACACTGGTTCTCACACTGGTTCTCAGCTGCAAGGGGTGCCACCACCGTCCCAGGCTAACACTCATAAACTATTGACATTTGCAACTGATTTGCTCTTGATTTTAGAAAATAAACTGAGGAGCGCCTCGGTGGCTCAGTCGGTTAAACACCCAACTTCGGCTCAGGTCATGATTGTGCAGTTCATGAGTTCGAGCCCCGCGTCAGACTCTGTGCTGACAGCTCAGAGCCTGGAGCCTGCTTTGGATTCTGTGTCTCCTTCTCTCTCTGCCCCTCCCCCGCTCACACTCTGTCTGTCTCTCAAAATAATAAATATTAAACATTTTTTTAAAAATTTAAATCTGAAATATTAAGAAAATAAACTGAAGTGGGTTCAAGATTACTCCATGACAGGGGCTCCTGGGTGGCTCAGTCAGCTGACTGCCCAACTTCGGCTCAGATCACAATCTCACAGTTTGTGGAATTGAGCCCCAAATTGGGCTTTATGCTGACAGTGCAGAGCCTGCTTGGGATTCTCTCTCTCCCTCTCTCTCTCTGCATCTCCCTGGCTCATTTTTTCTCTCTCTCTCAAAAATGAATAAACATTAAAAAAAAAAAAAGTTACTCTATGACTGTCCTTCCCCTCCACGTGTGTTCCCATCTGCTTTCTTGAGAGAAAGAGCTGGAAGTATACAGAGCCCAGGCACACCTTTGGGAAGGAAGATGGGCAGCATGTGATCCTTATCTGCCAGAAGTGTCACCTGTGGGGTATGTCCTGGCAAACAAAAATTGGAACCATTCTCTGAGATACTCAAGAGCTCTGAGAAGAGGAGGCAGATAGGAGAGGGGGAGAGAGAGACAGACAGACAGAGAGACATGGAGCCAGCTGCCCCTGCAACCCTCAGCTGACCTCCAAGGACACTTTCACTTCCCTAGAGGCATCACACCATCCAGCCCTGGTCTTCTCAGTCTCTCAAATTTTGGAAGCCATCTGCTTCATTCTGGACAAGACAAAGTTCTCCAGAGGCCATCTGGCAGCTGGTGTTACAAGTGACGGTCAGCACGTCCTAAGTAAGGGGGTGGATGGTCTAGGGAGGGCCCGTCACACCCACAGAAGCCCCCAAGTCTCATCTTAGTCTCCCCAGAGCTCCCCACACTTGCAGGTGGCAGGCCTTTGGGGGTGGTGTCACTAATCTACGAAGAGGGATACCTCTGGCCATTGTCTTGAGGAGGGCCAGACGAACTTCTCTGAAAGCCTAGATCCCTGCCAACTCTCCACATTAGGAAATCAGCCTCGTCCTGGACAGGGAGGGAGCAGATGGAGGCCGCAGTCCTCACAGCTTTGGCTAACCAGAGTCACACTGGGAAACCACAATAGAAAAGAAGGAGGAAAAGACAGACTTCCCAGAAACAAAAAATGTCCAGGGAGACTTCTGGGCTGTGGGCCTTGCCAGCAAGGCCCACATGTAAGGCCATGAAGGTGCAGAGGAAGAGGACAGGGTGGGAACAGAACCACAATAAGACCCCGTAGTCTGCCTGCAAGAAGTCCACCAACCCCAGAGCTGAGGCAGCAACAAAGCAGACCCCAAGCCTCTGTGCCCCGGGGCTCATGCAGGAGAGAGGGTCCCAGGGCTCCAGCTTGACTTGGCAAGGCTGGCCTCCCTCCACCAGGCCCAGCTGGTTACACCAGGAGATTGATGGGGAGGAGGGGGAAGTGTCCACCTCAGTGCTGATTTGGATTTTATTGCAGGAGACACTCTGAGGCTCCGGGAATCCAACCGACCAGATGGCAACAGCAGTGCCCAGCCATAATGCCCAGAAACATCACACAGGAAACCTCCAATGTACACGTAGAGAATATTCCAAAGGTTTGCTTGGAAGCTGGATTTGAACCAGGGCAACGTCTTCTAATAGAAACAACGCTCTGAGGGGAAGACCTGGGTTCTGTTCTGGTAGACCGTTTATATCACTCCACTGGATGCTAGGGTCTGCAGGGTCAGCAGGGAATGCTTTCTGACTCTGAGGGGCCAAGGGGAAGGCCCACCTGGGGCAGGGAGCAGGTCAGCATGAGTCAGGAGCATTGAACCCCATTATTCCTCTCTCACAGGGCCTGCTCTGTGCCTGGCGGTGTGTGTACCCTGGATGCTCCTGGTCTAAACTTTTCACGGATGGACCAGGCAGGAAATCCTGTGCTCCTGCACCCAAAGAACTGTCTGGAAAACGAGGGAGCCTTGTGGTTAACTTGACAACCTCTGATCTGAACAAGCCTGCCAGTGAGGGCTTCTGCCTATCCTCCAGTCTGCCTCTATGTCCAGAAAGGAAGTGGTCACCAAGCAAGTCGGCGAGCCGATTCAACACCATCCGCTACTGCCCTCTGTCACACCACTGTTTTTCCTTTCCAACAGTGGAAGTCTTAGTTCCCACCCACCCCACCCTGTTGTGCCCCAAACTGCGGCGTCTTCCTCCATGGGCACTGTCCCTTGGTTGGGGTGGGGGTTGCCTGACCCCATTCCATGTTCTTCCCCCACAGCTAGCTGAAGTAGGAAGAGAGATGGTAGGGGTCAAATCTCACTGACTATGAACAATGACTCTAGTTTCTATATGACAGGGACAAATTTTAAAACCCAGGCACAAAGGGTAGCCATAGCACTACCCCCCCTGGTGCCCAGGTCTTCTGAGGGAAGAGCTCAGAGGCCATGACACCCTTAAAGCCACGGGCAGCTCAGCGTAGAGTGGCAGACAAGAAGCGCCAGTGGCCTCTAGAGCTGGGGAACAGGCACCCAGGAGTGGCAGGGCCGAGCCCAGACTGCTCTGGCCCAGGAGCCTGGACTCTTGAGTGCATACTTCACAGTTCCTCACCCTTCCACACCTCCCTATCTTTTTGGTGAAATAGGCATCATAAATGGCTAAGGATTGGCCCAAATAATCTTTCAAGATCTCTTTCAGCAATGAACTCTAATTCTTCTCCTTCCAGGATGAGAGGGAAGGGAGGGTGAAGGGAGGCAACAGAGAATACAGCAAAGGTCACCAGCCCAGGGCCTGCAGGCTGCACCCCATTCCCCACATGAATGTGGTTGTGCTTTTTCAGAAATCTGAGGTTGTCTTTTTTTTTTTTTTAATTTTTTTTTCAACGTTTATTTATTTTTGGGACAGAGAGAGACAGAGCATGAACGGGGGAGGGGCAGAGAGAGAGGGAGACACAGAATCAGAAACAGGCTCCAGGCTCTGAGCCATCAGCCCAGAGCCTGACGCGGGGCACGAACTCACGGGGCTCGAACTCACAGACCGCGAGATCGTGACCTGGCTGAAGTCGGACGCTTAACCGACTGCACCACCCAGGCGCCCCTGAGGTTGTCTTAAGAAATCAAGGGATTTCAGGGGTGCCTGGGTGGCTCAGTCAGTTGAGCGTCCGACTTTGGCTCAGGTCATGATCTCAAGGTTGATGAGTTCGAGTCCTGCATCGCGCTCTGTGCTGACAGCCCAGAGCCTGGAGCCTGCTTCGGATTCTGGGTCTCCCTCTCTCTCTGCCCCTCCCCTGCTCATGCTCTGTCTTTGTCTCAAAAATAAGATAAACATTAAAAAAAATATTTTTATCAAAGAAATCAAGGGATTTCACTAGAAGGCCAAGATTTCTGGCTTTCTGGGAGCAGTCAGAAGGGCTAGCAATACTGGTCTACTTTCCTGCCGGGCAACTACTGGCTGACACAATAAGATCTAGCTTTCCCCTTTGGCCTACTTCATCTGTGCACACACAACACGTGCCTGACCTCAGCAGGTATGTGAGTTTGCAATACAACGTAGTGTGGGTTTTGAAGTTGAACAACCTTGGCTCTGCCCCTTGCTAGCACCGCACCTCTGTGAGTTCATGAGTTCGAGCCCTGTGTCAGGCTCTGTGCTAACAGCTCAGAGCCTGGAGCCTGCTTCGGATTCTGTGTCTCCCTCTCTCTCTGCCCCTCCCCCACTCGCACTCTATCTCTATTTCAGGAAAAAAATATAGATAGATAGGTATAAGAAACACAAAAAAGAAAGCATATCTGGCATATCACAGGCACACAGTCCATACACATCATGCCTACCTCCCTCACCAGGTGACAGCAGGTGACAGACAGGGGCTGAGTGGCTGTCCCACCCACAAAGCTGACATCCCTGACTGCCCCGCCTGAGCAGGTGTGGGAGAGCACCCCGCACTACAATCCATGAGCAACTGCAGAGAAGGCACTCTGAAAGATGTCAGGCGGGCCGCCCAATGCCACCACATGGCCCCCCAGATGTAGCTGTGAATACACAAAGGCCGACCGCTGGTCTGTGCCAACAGACTTTGGCTAAGAAGCTAACACCCTGGTGCAGGACCCAATGAAAACTGTGATCTCTCTCCCTGGCTTCAAAGCCATCCCTGAGTTCAAAGACTTGCCAAGTAGGAACGTCCAGAGTGCCCTGTGCTCAGGGCACGGGGAGTTCAGCGCACAAAGCCCACAGGAGGAAGGGTACTCACCACTGGTCCTCCCAGGGGTCCGGCCCAAGTCCATCCTCCCAGCCCCACTACCATCTGCTCCCAACAATCCAAGTTCCACGGAAGGAGGCTAGGGATGGGCCAGGGCAGTCCCTGCCACACATGCCCGTCTAAGGACTCTAACTTCTAACTGGGCCAGACAGCTCGGCCTTTGGAGCAGCACTGACACAAGCCTGTCCCGGACTTCCTCCCAGGCCCCTGAGTGTCAGGCAGGAAATGCCCTTGCCTGCTCAGGTTGGCCTGCACCTCGCCCCGCCATCCCCCTCCTCTTGCTGACTCAGCTCAGCTCCCCACCTGTGGGGCAAAGGGAGCCTTCATTCCCCCTTCCAGGGCAAGAGAGGCAGGGAGCCCCACAGCAAGGGAGCTTCACCGGGCACCAGAGGACTCACAGATGACCCTCTAGGGGATGTGCAGACCCCCTGAAATTATACACAGAACGTCTTGTGCGCATCCCCACAGCATTACTCTCGGGAGACAGTTCATAATATTCATGGTCCAAAGGGGTTGGGGATCCGCAGAGGTGAAACGATTGTGGAAAACAAGGGCCAACAGTGGCCACTCTGTACCTTCAACTCACTGGCAGGTCCTTTGAAGACAAGTCCAACTGCCTGGAGCTGAAGCAGCCTCATCTCTGCCTCAGTCCCAGGTGACTGGAATTTCTGGAATGAGCCTTGCTGGGCACTGACCCAGGAAGTGCACATACACTCCTCTCCAGCAAAGGCACCACCATTCAGAAAGCACAAAATGGGAAGGGACGGCCCCATCTGGGTATCCAAGGCTAACCTTGAAAATGGGTGATTTCCACATACCTGTCCCACCTGCCTCCCCCGGCCCCTCCAGCCCTCTCCCTGGGTGCCATCTCGTCTTTACCAGTGGTGTCCCAATAATGTCCATCAGCAAGTACGATGCACAGATGCCATGCTGAGCACTGGGGGAACAAAGACACAGTGTCTGTCCCCAGGGAGCGCTAACCAGTCGAAGACCATCATAATCTGGGCAGAGGGAGAAGGAAGGAGGGGCTTTCCAGGCCCAGGAAGGAGCACAGGCAGACTTGAGAAACAGCCTGGCAGACAGAGGGGGCTGGAGCCCAGGGTACAAGCCCCAACTTGGTGGAAGAGGACCAAGGACCCAAGGCCCGTTGTGGAGTCTGGACTTAGAAGGGCAAGCCATGCAAGGCTGTCGGCAGGGAACAGGGAAGGCAGGACCAGGCTTGCATTCTGGATCACTCAGGCAGTGTATACAGGAGAGAGGGGAAGGAGGGGGGCTTAGTTGGAGGAACGCTCTAGATAAGACTAGGTAAAATCAATGGGACCTGGTAATTGAGCAGCTTGGGAGAAAGAGGGAGGAACAGATGCCTCCCACGTTTGTTTCCTGTGGGAGGACGGAGTGTCCACCAGATGAGACTGCAAGACAGGAGGAGGAGCAGGATGAGGCAAAGGAGGAGCATGGAAGGGTCAGCAACCGAAGACAGGCAGGACACAGGGCCACTGAGCCAGGCCCCAGGGCCTTTCTTTTCCCTTGGCCATGTCACCTATGAATCTCTTAGGGGCCCAGAAGGTACCTGGTTGGGAAATGATACAGTACTGCTACTCCAGTTTGTTCTTCCATTGAAAAAACAGTGGTTTGCCCAGCCTGGCCCCCTGCAGGAGCCGTAAACCGCAGGCAGTCTGCTTTGGGGGTCCTCAGAGTGACCAGTTAATACCATGGGTCCCCTCCCTTGGCCCACTTTTGGTGAAGTCTGTCCTGAAATCCAAATACAGAGGTAGTTCCATCCCCCAACAGTGCCCCCTCCGGAAGAGGGGCTAGGCCAAGCCTCTTATCACAGGAACCAGGCCTTCCTGCCACATGAGCACACAGGCTCACCGCTGGGGCCAGCGGGCCCAGGACAAAATCTCAGGCCCCAAACTCTCAGGGAAATGCCTTTCTGGACTGGTCCAGGGCCCCAGCTAAGCCCAGGCAGTTTGCATAGACAGAGCTCAGCATCTGACCTGAGGATGAAAGGAGCCCCCAGAGGCTGGCCCCATCTCAGCTGTCATACCAAGGCCACCTCAAAAGATCGTGCCACTGAGGAAGCAAAGGCTGGTGACTGTCCTTGGCCTTCCAGCTCAGTCTGTTCGATTAGTTTGTAAGATCAGTTGGGAGACCACAGGGTGCCAAATCACAGCCAATAAACTTAGCACACATGCACAAAAGCCTCCTCCCTCCCAGTCCTTTGCACGTGTTGTTCCCTGTGCCTAGACCACCCTCTTGTCTTCTTTTCCAGGCTAAATCCTTTCTTATCCCTGGAGATTCATCACAGTTCAGTTTCCTCTTCTGCAACATGAGGATAAAAAGGATCTCCTTTGAGACACCTGGGTGGCTCAGTGGGTTAAGCATCTGACTGTTGGTTTTGGCTCAGGTCGTGATCTCACAGTTTGTGAGTTTGAGCCCTGCATTGGGCTCTGCGCTGATGGTGCTGAGCCTGCTTGAGATTCTCTCTCTCCTTTCTCTGCCCCTTCCCCACTTGTGCACTCTCTCTCTCTCTCTCTCTCAAAATAAAAAATAAACTTAGAAAAAAAAAAAAGGATCTGCTTTGCCTACCTTAAAAAAAAAAAAAAAGGAATGTGTGGTTTTCTATAAGAGATTCCCAAATCTTATTATGGAATGGCTATCTATTTAAAGGATGAAGGTTTGTGGCTTTTATAAATGTCAACATTCCAATTAAAATAAACACAACAAAGAGTCAGCTTAGGATACCATTTCCTTCAGGAAGCCCTCCATGACCACATTCTTTGCACAGGGTTCAAGGCCCCTCTCCTCTGGGTTCCCAAAGCACCATGCACCTCCCCTCTGAGAGCATGTAAAGCATGTATCCAACTGGTAAGAACTGTCTGCCTAAGTGTCTATGTCCCACCAGCCTATGAGAGCTCAGGGAAGGCAGGAAGTGTGTCTTTATCTGTCTTCACCTCCTCACATTGAACAGAGCCCAGAACATAACAGGAGCTCCATGGACAAGTAGTAAACAAATGAATGACCCTGCCAAGCCCATGTGCTGCAGACATCTGCTTCACCACTTCAGTCTGTGCCTCTTCCAGGCCCTTCATGAGCACTCACTACATGCAAAGCACAGTGAGGGTGAGCAGTGCATGCATACAGGACCCAAACCTCTCTATTCATCTAACCCCGGAAATCTCCCTCTCCAGTGATCTAGTTACCCCCACCCCTCCCCAACCGGCACCATTCTCAACTTTAAAAAACAAAAGCACAGGGAGCCTGGGCAGCTCAGTTCAAGCCCCACATCGGACTCCATGCTGACAGTGTGGAGCCTGCTGGGGATTCTCTTTCTCTCCCTCTCTCTCTAAATAAATAAATAAACTTAGGGGCACCTGGGTGGCTCAGTCGGTTAAGCGTCCGACTTTGGCTCAGGTCATGAGTTCACAGTTCATGGGTTCGAGCCCCGAGTCGGGCTCTGTGCTAACATCTCAGAGCCTGGAGCCTCCTTCAGATTCTGTGTGTCTCTCTCTCTGTCCTTCCTCTGTTAACGCTGTCTCTCTCTCAAAATAAATAAATAGTCAAATAAATAAATAAACTAAAAAAAAAGGGGGGGGAACACTCCACAAGACTTTGTGGCCAGAACACAGCAGCCCCTTGTGGGTACTTAAGGTTTAAACTCACTGTATGGCTTGTCTAGCTTCCTCTGTGGGTGGGGGAGGAGGAGTTGGTGAGGTGGGCTGGCTCCCAGGAGGGAGGCAACTGGGCAACCCAGGCGGAGTCAGGACCTGGGACAAGGTGGCACCTTCACTTGGTGCTGGAGGAAGAGAGGAGGGGCATCAGCAAGCGACAGGGCAAGAAAGAACAGGGAGAATGGCAGCCCTTAGGCCCAGCAGATCTCCCAGCAGATCTTGTGGTGTCACGCCTCTCCCCATGGGGCAGTGGGGGCAGGAGACATATGCTGGGATGTGAAGATTTTCTGAAACGTGTGCCACTGGAATGTGTTAGCGACACCAGTCATGGGCTCTGCAGCCTGGAGTGGCTGATAACATCATTGATTATCATGACAGAGCCACAGATGAGCCGAACCACAAAGAACACACAGAAGACAGCAATGCTGGGGGAAGCTCTATGGGCAGGGAAAAGCAGCCAGAAAAAAACAAGTTTTTTTGAAAAGGGAGAGGAAAGGGGGGAGAAAAGGTTTTGCAAACAGTTTTCTTGATATCTTTTTTTTTTTTAACGTTTATTTATTTTTGAGACAGAGAGAGACAAAGCATGAACGGGGGAGGGTCAGAGAGAGGGAGACACAGAATCTGAAACAGGCTCCAGGCTCTGAGCTGTCAGCACAGAGCCCGACGCGGGGCTTGAACTCACGGACCGCGAGATCATGACCTGAGCCGAAGTCGGCCGCCCAACCGACTGAGCCACCCAGGCGCCCCTTGATATCTTTAAAAGAAATTTTTTTAACGTTTATTTATTTTTGAGAGAGAGAGAGAGACAGAGCATGAAGAAGAGAGGAAGACACAGAATCCGAAGCAGGCTCCAGGCTCTGAGCTGTCAGCACAGAGCCCGACACGGGGCTTGAACTCACAAATTGCAAGATCAGGAACTGAGCCGAAGTCAGTCACTCAACTGACTGAGCCACCTGAGTACCCCCAGTTTTGTTAATTTCTTTAGATTATAAAAGGCCTTTTTTTTTTTTACAAAGGAACAGAGAGTACCAGAAACAGTAAATATGCCTAACTACATAGTGTCAGGTTTATGATATACTATACACCAAAGTAAAATTTAGGACAACAGTAACACAAAGGACAAGAAGGGGATATGACTCGAAGGTACACTGTGTATGAGTTACACCTGTATACCACACAGCAATCACTAAAAAGGTAAACCAATGAAGTATGGCTAAATAAGCCAATAGTGGAGATTAGATGGAATCCTAATATAAAAGAAAGCAGGAAAAGAAGAAAAAATAAAGAACAGAGGGTATAGGGGTGCCTGGCTGGCTCAATTGGTCGAACATCTGACTCTTGATCTCAGGGTCATGAGTTCAAGCCCCACACTGGGCATACAGCTTACTTAAAAAAAAAAAAAAAAAAAAAAAAAAAAAAAAAAAAGGAATAGGGGCACCTGGGTGGCTGAGTTGGTTAAGCATCTGGCTCTTGATTTTGGCTGAGTCACGATCTCACAGTTCATGGTATTGAGCCCCACATCTGGCTCTGCACTGACAGCACGGAGCCTGCTTGGTATTCTCTCTCCCTCTCTCTCTACCCCTCCCCTGCGTACACATGTGCCCAATCTCTCTCACTCAAAATAAATGAACTTAACAAAAAAAAAAAAAAAGGCAGAGATTGTAAGACTGGATAAAAATGCAAGATTCTGTATGTGCTATCTATATGAAACATTTTAATTACAAAGATACAGATAAGCAATTCTTACCAGTTTGATATGCATAAAACAATGGAGAGGGGCGCCTGGGTGGCGCAGTCGGTTAAGCGTCCGACTTCAGCCAGGTCACGATCTCACGGTCCGTGAGTTCGAGCCCCGCGTCAGGCTCTGGGCTGATGGCTCAGAGCCTGGAGCCTGTTTCCGATTCTGTGTCTCCCTCTCTCTCTGCCCCTCCCCCGTTCATGCTCTGTCTCTCTCTGTCCCCAAAAAATAAATAAACGTTGAAAAAAAAAATTAAAAAAAAAAAAAAAACATATCACACCAACAAGAAGGCTGGATTGGTTCTGTTACTAACAGATGTGGTAGGCTCCCAAGCAAGAATATTACCAGAGACAAGGAAGGACATTTCATAACGATAAAAAGGTTAATTCATCATGAATATGTAATAGTCCTAAATGCATATATATCTGGTAACAGAGCTTCAAACTAGATGAAGGAAAAATGGAGAGAATTGAAAGGAAAAAGGGACAAATCCAAAACCGGACACAGAGATTTCAACTCTCTAATTAAGATCAATAACTGGGGCGCCTGGGTGGCTTAGTCAGTTAAGCATCTGACTCTTGATTTCGGTTCAGCTCGTTATATGCCAGTTCATGGGTTTGAGACCCGTGTCTGGCTTTGCGCTGAGAGCATGGTTCTTGGAATTGAGCCCCACATCAGGCTCTAGATGCTGACAGCTCAGAGCCTGGAGCCTGCTTCAGATTCTGTGTCTCTCTCTTTCTGCCCCACTCCCACTGGTGCGCTCTCTCTCTCTCTCTCTCTCTCAAAAATAAACATTTTTTAAAAATTTTTTTAAATAAAAAAAGAAAGAAAGAACCCAAGAACTGGAAAGCAACAAGACACTGGGCCGACAGACTGCTTGCTGGTCTGAGGAACACAAGGGACCCCAGACTTGTTCACCAAAGCAGAGGGGCTGAGGGGTGGCCACAAAGCAGGAAAGGCTCCCTTCCTTTTGCTGGGCCCACCAACCTCCCCTGGAGGGAGGAAGGCACTTCAGCTCACACCACAATCCCCAGTGGTTTTCTGGGGATTTTTTTTTTTTTAACGCATATTTATTTATTTTTGAGAGAGAGAGAGAGAATGTGTGCAAGTAAGGGAAGGGCAGAAAGAGAGAGAGAGAGAATCCCAAGCAGGCTCTGCACTGTCAGCACAGAACTCGACATGCGGCTCAATCCCAAGAACCATGAGATCATGATCCGAGCTGAAATCAAGAGTTGGACATTTAACCAACTCAGCCACCCAGGCACCCCTAGAAAAATAAACTTTAAAAGCAATGAAGGGGTGCCTGGGTGGCTCAGTCAGTTAAGCGCCAGACTTCGGCTCAGGTCATGACCTCACAGTTTGTGGGTTCAAGTCCCGTGTCAGGCTCTGTGTTGACAGCTCAGAGCCTGGAGCCTGCTTCAGATTCTGTGTCTCCCTCTCTCTCCCTCTCTCTCTGCCCCTTCTTGGCTCACACTCTGTCTCTCCCTCTCTCTCAAAAATAAATAAACACTTAAAAAAAAAAAAAAAGCAATGAAGAGGGCGCCTGGGTGGCATACTCAGTTAAGCGTCAGACTCTTGATCTCGGCCCAGGTCATGATCTCACAGTTCGTGAGTTCAAGCCCTACATCAGGCTCTGCGCTGATGGTGCAGAGCCTGCTTGGGATTCTGTTTCTCCCTTTCTCTGACCCTCCCCTGCTTGTGCTCTCTCTCTCTCTCTCAAAATAAATAAATAAACTTAATTAAAAAAAAATTGTTTTAAAGCAATGAAGAGACATAAACTAAAAAGAACTGAAAACAGGTATGCAAATAAAAACTTGAACACAAAGGTTCACACAAGCACAATAGCAAAAAGGTGGAAACTACCCAAATGTCCATCAACTGATGAATGAACAAACAAAATGCAGTATATATCCATAGAACGTAATATTATTCAGCCATAAAAAGGAATGAAATATTGATTCATGCTACCAACATGCATGAACCTCAAAACCATTACACTGAATGAAAGAAGCCAATCACAAAAGGCCACATTTTGTAAGATTCCACTTATATGAAACATCCAGAACAGGCAAATCCATAGAGACAGAAAGCAGATTAGTGTTTGCCAGGAGCTGGGGGAGGGGGGAAGGGGGGAAAGACTGCTGAATGGTTACAGGGACTCCTTTGGGGGTGATGAAAATGTGCTGGGCTAGACAGAGGGGATGACTGCACAGACTGTGGATGTACTAAATGCCACAGAATTGTACACTTTATTTTTTTAATGTTTATTTATTTTTTGACAGAGAGACAGACTCCAAGCAGGAGAGGGGCAGAGAGAGAGGGAGACACAGAATCCGAAGCAGGCTCCAGGCTCTGAGCTGACAGCAGACAGCCCCAGGTGAGGCTCAAACTCACGGACCCTGAGATCATGACCCGAGCTGAAGTCAGATGCTTAACCAACTGAGCCACCCAGGCGCCCCTGAATTGTACACTTTAAAATGATTAGTTGTATGTTATGTGAATTTCATCTTAATTAAAAAAAAACACAACACAGTGAAGGGTATGTGAATCATATGTATGCTTACATATTTATAAATGTACAGAAAATGGCTGGGAAAGATACACACCAAACTATTAACAATAGTTACTAGTTACCCCTGGTGGGAAAAGGACAAAGGACTTTCACTTCTGTATCTTTTTTTTTTTATATATGTATATATAATAAGCATGTATCTTTTCAACATAAAAACTCTTACAAAAGGAAATAACAGTATCAGATACAAAATGGCTTGAGAAGAGTCCCTAGAGAAAAGAAAGCTTAGGGCTACACTGTGGCAAGGTGTGTAGTTCTAGAAATGAGGAAAACTAGGACCCCACATATTCCCCAAAAAGGGCACGAAAGAGGAAAAAGCACGGGTCTGCTCTGCCTGTAAGTGTCCTGGACAAATGCTTTCTCCTCAGAGGACCTAAGTTTGTCCACCTATAAAACACATGGATTGAACCTTATAAACGATTTTCCAATGTTTTTACACTGTTATTTTCAATTTTTTAAAAAGCTGGGGTGCCTGGGTGGCTTAGTAAGTTCAGCATCTGACTCTTGGTTTCAGTTCAGGTCACCATCCCACGGTTCATGAGTTTGAGCCCCAAATTGGGCTCTGCACGGACAGTGTGAAGCCTGCTTGGGATTCTCTGTCTCCCTCTCTACCCCTCCCTCTCTCTCTCTCTCTCAAAAATAAATAAATAACCTTTTCTTTTTTAAGCCACAAAACTCCTTGTGCAATTGCAGTCTTTGAAAAAAGTCCACTATATAAACTGATAAAAAGTGAGTCACTCTCACTGAGGAAGTTGATGGGCTGAAGATGCCCACACACACCCAGAGGGGATACCCTAAGACTCTTTCCAGTTCCAGAAGCGTCGGGAAGGGTCTATGGAAGACGGGATCAGTCCAGAGCCACAGAAAGGCGAGCACTGACCGATCACACCCAACAGAACACTCAGAGGACAAATCTCACAGGCAGAAGGAGCAGGGAGAGGAGGAAGGGCAGGGCAGAGGTGACGTCTAAGCTAGAGACGCCAAAAGGCACTGCTACCAGCCAACAAACCAGCAAACCAAGGGTCCCTGGGGACAGATGGACTAGGACACCCCCGGCCCCCAAGCCTGTGCACTAAGCCAGTCAGAGAACAGCTGTCTCCAGGTCAGTGTTCCTGCTGCTCTTGGGGCACAAACAGGATGTTTGGAAGCAGATGACCACAAGTAACCACAGGAAGCTGTGACAACCACCTCCAGGTGACACTTCTCTTCTTTCCCCAGCTTGTTTCCCGCGTGACTGCCTCAGGCAGGAAAAAGACTTCAAGTGCCGACTTCCCAAGAGCGAGAAGGGGCAGGAATCCTTGGAAAGTTCAGGATAGAGGGGAGGAGGCCATCTGAGGTGGTGAGGCAGAGAGGAAATGAGGCCACCCCACTATCCCTGCAGCTCACCCCACGGGTGCAGCTAGGCTGACACTACTAAGAAATGGTAAGGAAACCACACATCCACTCATGGGGCCAAGACAGGCAGCCTGTGACCAAGCAAGAACTTTCCAAGAAGGGTAGCATGTGACCAAGCAAGCCCAGGAAGGTAGCCACGTCAAGTCTGTGAGGCGAGAGTGTAGTTTTCCAGAAGCCATGGCCTCTCCTTCAAGCCCACCCCAGAGGGGCCAGCCTGACTTGGCTGTCCTGGAGCTTAGCAGTGATGAGAACCCACCCCAGTGGGTCAGCCAGGCCAGGAGTTCAGGGGTGGGGGATGGTAAATCCAGAGGAAACCAAGAGCAGGCCGTGGGACACTCCCATTTCCACCTAAGCAAGAGGAATGTTCCTGGAAACAGAGAGCAAGGAAAAGCCTGGCCGGGACTCTCTGAGCCATTTCTACCTCCTAATGGGGCCCAGGGCTGACCTAACAGATCAACTGCCCCTAGAAAGGCACAGAGGCAGGCAGGGCAGCCCAACCAGTGAGCCAGCTTCTTGCTATTAGCTGGGCTCACTCAACTGACAAAAACCTCAGTTCATGGTCCAAAAAAACCAAACTCTCCCTTTCTCTACTGCTCATAGGAGTCTCAGTGGCCTAGACCCATCCTTCGAGGCTTTGTAGGTGTCACAGAGCATCTTTCACTGGCTCTCTGTGACACCTCTCAAACATTAGTGTTAGATAAGCAATTAGTATAAACCAAGCCACGGAATGACCTCCTTCCCCAGCCACTTCCGCCCCAAAGCCACCAAAGAGGCTCTGGGGAAATGAAATGTCATTTAACCAAAACCCAACTTGACACCCCCAGCACTAGGGAACAGCCATTCCGTCTGCAGAGCTGCGCTCCCGGGTTTCTACCCCACGGGGCCAGGAAGAGTCCCAAATCACAACCTCCCAGGAGATAACCCATGTGAGATTCCTCCCTCAGACCAAGCTGAATGGTCAACCCGGCTCATGTGCACTAAATGTTCACCACCAAGGCCACAGCAAGCACAGGCAGCAGACTGGTGAAGTGGAGGCGTGACAGAGAAAGCCAAGGCCCCAAAGCGATATCTAGATTTATCCAAGGAGGAATCATAATAACAATCGTTACTATTTATTAAGTGCTTTAAGGCATCTCAAGAAATGTGCCTGTTTCACCGAGGCTATGGGTGTAAGGTGACGGGCCACAGTCACACAGTTAGCAAGTGGCAGTAATGATTCAGACCCTGGAGTGGCTGATGTCAGAGCCTGCCTTCTGCCCATGGCACTAGACTGCCTCCCCACCAACCCAGAACCCAGAGGGTCTCTGGCTCAGATTCTCCAGCAGAAGAGGCGTGCTGGCGGTCTGGCATCACAGTGGGTGTCTGCAGTTCATACCCATTTAATCATCAACCACCATCAAATATTAAGCAACTGCAGACAGCGTAGCTGTCCTTGGCACTTAGCACACAAGATCCCTCTCTTGAAGGGGCCTACCAAGCAGAGGGGAGACCAAAGAAGCCCCGTTTACATAGATTTGTTACACTGCCATGGGTGAGTCAAGAGGTTGGCTGGTCTGAACCAGAACAAAGCCGTCTCAAGGTGGCAGCTGCAGAGACCTTCCAGGAGGAGGAAGAGGGGAGATTGGTGAGGAGGAGGGGAGACAGACAGGTGAGGAGGCAATTTTCTGCAACTTGGACAAAGATCCAGACTCTGTGTGGAGCTAAGTGCTTGGAAGTGGTCAGAAGTCACATCTAACTCAAGAATGCAGTTTGAGAAAGCCTCTAGATGGGGCGCCTGGCGGGCTCAGGCGGTGGAGCACGGGACTCTTAGCCTCAAGGTTGCGAGTTCGAGCCTCACAAGGGGGTAGAGATGACTTTTAAATAAATAAATAAATAAATAAATAAATAAATAAATAAAATCTCAAAAAAGTTAAAAAAGGAAACCACTGAGACTTAGCAACCCCATGTTTGCTATAAACCCAGGGCAGAAAGACAGAATTGTTTGGGTTTTTTTTAATGTTTATTTATTTGGGGGGTGAGGTGCAGAGAGAGGGGGACAGAGGATCCGAAGCAGGCTGCATGCTGAGAGCAGGGGGCCCAATGTGGGGCCTGAACTCACGAACCATGAGGTCATGACCTGAGCCAAAGTCAGCTACTTAAGCAACTGAGCTATCCACACGCTCCTGTACTGTATTTATATATTAAAAAAAAAAATTAAAAAAGCCATGTATAAGTTGACCCACACATTCAAACCTGTGTTGTTTAAGGGACAACTATAATTTGGAATAATTTTTTAAGATTTTTTTTAAAAGTTTATTTATTTATTTTATGGGGTGCCTGGGTGGCTCAGTCGGTTAAGCGTCCGACTTCGGCTCAGGTCATGATCTCGTGGTCTGTGAGTTCGAGCCCCGCGTCAGGCTCTCTGCTGACCGCTCAGAGCCTGGAGCCTGTTTCAGATTCTGTGCCTCCCTCTCTCTGACCCTCCCCCGTTCATGCTCTGTCTCTCTGTGTCTCAAAATAAATAAACGTTAAAAAAAATAAAAAATAAATAAAAAATAAAGTTTATTTATTTATTTTGAAAGAGACAGAGACAGTGTGAGTGGGGGGAGGGGCAGAGAGAGAGAGGGAGAGAGAGAATCCCAAGCAGGCTCCTCGCTGCCAGGGCAAAGCCCCACGAGGGGCTCCAACTCAGGAAACCATAAGATCGTGACCTGAGCCAAAACCAAGAGTCCTACGCTTAACTGACTGAGCCACCCAGGAGCCCCTAGGACATTTTTAAATACTACCAAGGCCAAGCAGGCCAAAATCCAACCTGTGATTCCAGTATGAAGAACCAAAACGAGAATGGGTTCGGTGCCAGAATATCTAAGGTCAGGCTCTAAGGTCAAGCTCTTGCATCAGGATTTGTGGTCATACTGGGTGTGTCTGCTTCCTCGGAGTCCCTTGAGCGGCAGTTACAGCTTCCTCCTCTGTAACAGGGAAAACTATCTCTCACCCCAAAGGGTTTTTGTCAGAATCGTATCAAAAATGAGGAAGCACGTGAAAATGTTGCCTAAATCTCAAAGTGTTGCACAAAGGCCCATGATTTCACACAGGCCCAGAGAAGAGAGGGGGCAGTAACAGAGAAAGTAGACGATGGATGAGGCCAAGAAGAGAGAGTGAGAAGGAAATGAGCTGGGTATTTGCTGGCGTGCAGGCCGGAAGAATCTGCACAATAGAATCCACGTCAGGGGTGGAAATATGAATTTAGGAGTCGCCAACACACAAGTGAAAAAAGAGGTCATGCAAGCAGATAAACTGACCTAGGTACCTAGGAGAAAAACAGGGAGCCAGCAGAAGCCTCTGGAATAACACAGAGATCACCCCCACAGGGATCAGAGAAGGAATCTGGGGGGTGGAGGGGTCTGTAGAGAAGTGGATCTCAAGGGAGGGAGGGGGAAATATGGCCACTAAAGGATAGGATGTAGGGGCGCCTGGGTGGCTCAGTCAGTTAAGCATTTGCCTTCGGCTCAGGTCCTGATCTCATGGTTTGTGAGTTCGAGCCCCACATCGGGCTCTCTGCTGTCCACAAAGAGCCCGCTTCAGATCCTCTGTCCCCTTTTCTCTCTGCCCTTCCCCAACTTGTTTTCTCTTTCTCTCTCTCTCTCTCTCTCTCAAAAAAAAAAAAAAAAAAAACAAACAAATGGGATGCATTCTTAGCAAAAGAGAAAACATGAAAGAATGGTTCAAGCTGTGTTAAAAACAGAAAAGGAGCAAAGAAGGGATGAGGAAGTTGGAAAGAGCAGGCAGGTAAAGAGAGGGAACCAGAAGAAAAAGGGACCCACAGATGGCTACATGGGGTCTACCCTGAAGGGGTGTATGGGGGGAGAGAGGCACCGGAGGTCTTAACAGGTGTTGGGGTGGAAAGAGATGTGTGGGGCGAATGAACAGACAGCCAGGGAGGGTGTCCCTGCTGTGTGCCACACACTCCCGCATCCCTCGTCTCCCGCGGACTCAGGAGGCAGGAGGCAGCCACCTTCCAACAGGACTTTTCTGTTGTCGGGAGACCCAGGTCTCCATAGCTCATTCGAAAGGATACACAGACTGCCGTCCAGAGGAGTCTCGGCAGTCTGAGGATCCGTGAGCTAAACCGAAAAGAGCCCCCCAGAGGCTTCCACCCACCTCCGAACTCACCCAGGGTTCCACTATTCAAAACAGCTGGAAATGTGCGCCCCCCTCTCCCCAAGAAGAAAACAGAACATGGCTGTCTCTGCCAAGTGAGTTCTGAATAAGCTGCATTCCATTTCATTAAAACAATTACCTGAGTCCCAGCCAAGAATTACATACAGCTTCCTCACAGCACCACCCCTCCCCCCCCATAAAACACACATCGTGCTGCGTTTCAAACAGGCAGAGAAAGGCCATGACGCACCACTCTGAGACCTCACTAGGAAGATCCCTCGATCCCTACCAAGTGGCCAGCCTCTGCATCCTTGCATGCCGGCAGACGGACACGAGTCTCAAAGAAGACCCTAGAGTGAAGTGCTCCCCTTACAAGAGTCTGCCCAAAATGTTTCTAGTGGGCACCAGGGCCTCGAAGCCAAGGGGGCTGCTGGCACCGGAATCCAGCTTTTTCTCCCAAACAGATGGGAGGCCCAAGTGGCCCAGCCTTGAGTCAGCACAGAACAAGAGGGACCTGGGAGTGGGGATTCCAGGAGTGGGAACCTGAAGTCTGGAGAACTGGACGGCTAGATCTGGGCTGCAAGCAAGAGCCCGGGGCCACTCTGGCCCATGCTGCCCACAGGCTAGTGGTGTCCTTTTGGCCACAGATAAGAGGTTCATGATGTGAAGCAAATGGCATTTCGCCCCCTCCCCCAGGCTCCAGCTGCCCAGAGGCTCTTCTTCTGTAAAGGCCTTGCTCTGCATCCCACCCAGGCAACCCTCTCCAAACTCCAAAGCAGAGCCCAGCATCCCCCTCGCCCTGACCCTGGTCTCATTGATGTCACCACACCCAAAATAACCCCGGAGGCTGCCTCCACACTGTGGAAGCTGTCTGCCTCTGGCTGGCCCTGTCCTTTTTTCTGCACAGGTCGCCAAGGCTACGTGCCCCCACCCGAGCTGAGGGTTAGTTACCAGTCATTCTCATCCCAGGCCCCCTTGGCTCCTGTCTACCCACGCAGTCACCGCCTGCACAGAGTCACGGGAGGCCAAGAGTTACAGGTAGACATTTATGAACACCCCTGGCTGAGTAACCCTGAGCCCACTAAGGAAAAAAGCAGTGTCTTCTTACTTTTTCCAACTTTTTTTCACGAAAGTGTCTAAACATACAGAGAAGTTGAAAGACCAATACAATGAGCACCCATAGGCCCTCTACCTAGATTCAGTCATTAATGTTTTGCCATTCTGGGGGCGCCTGGGCGGCTCAGTTAAGTGCCCAACTCTCGATCTCGGCTCAGTCCACGATCTCGAGGTTTGTGAGATGGAGCCTCACGTTAGGCTCTGCACTGACAGTGAGGAGCCTGCTTGGGATTCTCTCCTGCTCTCTCTGCCCCTCTCCTGCTCGTTGTCTCCCTCCCTCTCTCCCTCTCTCTCTCTCTCTCTCAAAATAAATAAAAGCATTAAAAAATTTTAAAAAAAATTTTGCCATTTTATATAAACACACATACATGTGCTTAGGAGCTCTCTCTGTATATACATATGTATACCTCCACTTTCTTTTTTTTTTTTTATTTTTTATTATTTAAAAAAAATTTTTTTTTCAACGTTTATTTATTTTTTTGGGGACAGAGAGAGACAAAGCATGAATGGGGGAGGGGCAGAGAGAGAGGGAGACACAGAATCGGAAACAGGCTCCAGGCTCTGAGCCATCAGCCCAGAGCCCGACGCGGGGCTCGAACTCCCGGACCGCGAGATCGTGACCTGGCTGAAGTCGGACGCTTAACCGACTGCGCCACCCAGGCGCCCCTATACCTCCACTTTCTTTATTCCACCACTTAAAACGGAGTTGCAGACATCATGGCATTTTACTCCCAAATACTTTTAACATGCACCTAACAATGACAATATTCTCCCATAAAACCACAATACCACAATCACACAAGAAATAAGCATTAAAAGGCTGTCTTTAAGGGAAAACTTGGCCACCGGGGGCTCTGCGGGGCCTGGCCAACCACACATTCAGCCTGGGCCAGTGGGCCCAGCATCCACGGCCTCCCTGGAGAGGCCATCCCTCAGCCCCACTGGTTAGGCAATCAGTTTGTTAGTTGGAAGACTCATCAGGACGTGAATGCACATTTCAGGCCAGATGTGAGACTCCCAACAAGGCCCCAACTGAAGAGGAAAAGTGGACGTCAGGGCTGAGGAGGTTCTGGGCCTATCCTGAGTGAGGAGATACCCCTTTTCATCAGGTGCTTTGTCAAGGTTTCTGGGAAAACTCAGCCCCCTAATTCTTTCTCTCTGTCTCTCCCTTCCAGAGTACGTCTTCAATTCTCCTCCTTAAAAGTTTTCAACAACTTTCTGCTCTGGAAAAGGGTTGGTGCAGCAAAGGACAAACACCTGAATGAAGACAGGAGCAAATCTGTATGGAGCAGGGGCACAGAGAGCTTGATTCCAACCAGAGAAGCCACAGGGAACAGGAAGGAAGAAGACGGATGTGGGACACCGAACAGAGGATGAGGCGTGTGGGGAGGAGCCAGGAAAGATGTTTAGCATCTAGAAATGTAACACAATCAAACCAACAGGCAACCAAGATCCGATCCAGTATCACGAGCAGAGGTGTAAAAATGGTTACAAGCCCGACTCTGCATTTAAACCCCAGCCCTGCTATTCTCTAGTTAACAGAACTTGGGCAAGGGGGCTAACCCTCTCTGTGCCTCAGTTTCCCCATCTGTAAAATGGGCAGTAGTAGTAATACTAAGAACAGAACCTGTGCCTCCTGTGGCCAACATGAGTCAATGAAACAATGTGTGTAAAGTGCCCAGCACAGTGCCTGCACATAGTAAGTGCTCATTAAACATTTAAACATTATGAGAAAGAGTTCTACGGATGTTTGTTATTATTAGTGAAGGCGCTGAGACCAGGACAACACAGGGAAGAGCTGGAACGAGTGTGAAGGTAGGAGGAAGTCTTTCAACTCTCTGGCCTTGGAGCAAGGTAACAGGCCCTTGCCGGGTCAGCACACTCCATGCAAAACGTGAACATGGCGGAGAGGCGCTGCGTGAGTGCCTCAGCGGTAATTCTGGCTTTTCGTAGGCCTCTCCTGCCAAGGGCCCCCCCAGCCTCCCAATGCAGGGCCATCACTGGGGAAGCTGGAGGCAGTGCTTCGATGTTCTCTTGGAAGACCTCCAACCCACAATGGCAGAGCAGCCCAAACCTCTCCACACTGGGCTGAGGCTGTCCAGACAGCAGACAGCTAAGCACAACAGAAAGAGCACCTGCTTAGGACTCAAACACACCAGGGTCTGGAGCCCAGCTCTGCACCTCACTGGTGCATTGCCCAGAAGATCTGGTGTTGACGAAGAACACAACATCACTCCACAGCTGCCCCTGCCACAGGCCCAGCAGCTGGATGCCCTGACCCTGGCCTAACACACAGAGACACCACAGACAGACAAGCCCGAAGTCCAGACTTTCCATGGAAACAGGGAGGCTCCGTAGTCCGGAATGCCCCAAGCAACTCCCCTGCCCCCCTAACACTCCCCCTAAGGACAATGAGGCACTGTTTTTCAGAGGGTCCAGACTGCTGAGAAGCTGAAGGAAGACATGTCCAGATTCTAGAAGCAACTGGGCATTGCCAACAGCTGGCTGTCCCCCCTAGAAGAGATGGGAAGGCAAAGCTATCAAGGTCTGAATTGGACCCACCCTTTGCCACAGAGGCCATTTCCTCGGGATGGCCCCCAGCACACAAATTTCAAAGGTAACTAGCAATTACTCAGCAGGCTCAAGGCTCATCCTCCAGTTAGTCACCTCACTGAGCATTTAACCTTATTATGATTTTGATGACCAGATCTGGAATTGGATCAGTCTGGGTTCCAATCCCAGCTCCCCCCAGTGAACCTCCCAGAGCTCAGGTTTCCACATCTGTACAGTGGAGATAAAACATCTCTCTGTCTCTCTCTCTCTCGGAATGGCGGTGATCATACCCATAAAGTGCTGAGTCTGATGCCTGTCTCCCATCAAGCACACGTGACTATTACTGGACCGCAGCTGTGGTCACAGCCCCCCAAGTGCACTAAGGAACATGAACGAGGGAGAGTGAGGAGTTGGGTCAGAAACGGTAATCAGAGTGCATCTCACTCAGTGTTGTGGGAGCTCTGTCCAGGAAACTCCAGCCAGAACTCAACAGGGCGAACTCCGGGCCAAACCAGCGTCTAAACAGTAATGGGAAAAGCCACCAGCAGCCACCCCGCAGCACAAAGCAGAGAGAACACACAGGCAAGGGCAGTGTTGATGTTTTTCTGCCCAAAGAGCTATAAATTCGTAACTTATTAAACAGCACGTGGTGAGTCTGTCACCAGCAGCTAAGGGGAGGGAAGAGTTCCCCAATTTTTGTTTTGAGACCCAAAAAAAACAAAGTCACAGCAGAGTCTCTGCCCCCTCTAGCCTTGCCACAGGACAGACCATAAACTCCCATTTCAGGGACTCTTCAGGGACTCACAGCTCTTCAGCTGTGAGAGCACTCTCAGGAGAAAAATCAAAATAAGCAGCCTGGCCTTTGTGTCCACCCAAACTAAGGAAAACAGCTGACAGGCAGTGTGTTGAGCAGCCATCCAGACAGCTGATGGGGCCTGAGCACAGAGGCAAATTCCTCTCCCCTTCCTGCTCGCCCCATTGCTCCCACCCTGGGGCTCTGGGACTCCAGGGCAGCCAGGCGTGGCTGGCCTCCTGGGAGCTGAGGCCCAGGAAGTCCGGCAGCCCGGAAACAACTGCAGAGTCTGTGCTGGAAGGCGGCAGAAGTTACAGGTGGCAGCCGTCACCCCCTGAGACTCCTCCTTCACATGCTGCCTACCCCCCTCCTCAGGAAGAAAGGCCTCTTGGTCCATGAGAGCTGCGGGACCGGGCTTCTCTCTAGTCATGGTTTTGTCATTCTGTGGCTGTGCAGCCTTGGGCAAGTGAATCACCCTCTCTGACTCTCAGTTTTTCCCATTCATAAAAGATAGGCAGTGGTGACAGCAGTGGCCCTAAGGGGCTCTTATGAAGGGCTGCTGTGAGAGCGGGACATGCTGAGGTACGGGGAAGCCCTCCATAAACTGCAAATTTCAATTCCTGTCACCCCCTATACCACTCTCCTCTCTTTCCCTGAGACTAGCTCAGTCTCCTGGCCCTAAATGGAAGAGCATCAGGGGACAGGAATTCTGGACTCCAACAGCAAACTCTACAAAACCTTCTCGGACCTTCAAACAGCACTGTGTGGAAGGGACTGCACAGAAGCAACAGCACCACATCAGCATCTTAGAAACTGTAACTCTGCTCCCCAGTTCCTTCTGGGAAAGCATCGAGACTTTCAGATCCTGATTCAAAACCTATCCCCCCAGCCTCCTTTCAGCTTATCTTTTATGTGGGGGGGGGGGGGGGGGGGGGAAACCTGCCTGCAAGGCATGCCAACCTGGTGTTGGAAAAATGGGTGCCAAGCCTGACCCGAAGGCAGAGAACTATGCTTGGCAGCCATCGCACTCCACAAAACAGGCAGGACTGGACACCATCCCCAGCGCCGGGATCTCTCAGCAGCGCCCTGATCTTTTTCAAAAGGAAGCTGGCGGTCCTCCTCCCTGTCCGCTTGGAAGTCCAGTACCTACAAATAGCCAGTCTTAACTTAGTGCCCTGTGCGCTTGGGGGAGGCCCGTCAGTGCTGTCTGATGAATCTGCTCCTCAGAGCCTGGGACAGAGAAAGCATCAATGGTCACACAAGCCACCCACAGTCCAGAGAGGGAAGACAAGGCTCCTACAGAGAAGAAACTCCCCCCCCCCCTCACCTCCCCAGCTCGGAGGCCCTCCAGCTACAGGCATGAAGGGGAGGGACAGACAGTGAAGTGAATCCTCTCACCATAGGGTTCAGGCCACTCAAGGCATTCCTAGAACCCTGGCCTCAACCCCGTCGGGTTTCGTGTCTGGTTTCAGGAGATACTTTCCCCTGCCCTAACACCAGGTCTACACAGCACTGAAAAGGGTAGTTTTGGAGCTCCGATAACAAGAAAACAGTAAAACTCTGTTCTGGGCATCCTGTCCTCTTTACCTGCGTGGCCTCCAGCAAGGTTTGATGCTAGGGGGGTGGGGGGAACTCTGCCAGCCCCGGACAAGTCCAGAGATGGCCATACCTCGGGGCCCACTTCCCACCGCATTCCCCTGGCACTGCACCAGAATCTGGGAGTGGGGGAAGAATCATGTCTCCCCAGCTTACTCTTCTAGGATTAGGCTGATCTGTGATAGGAAAGGGGAGGGGCTGGCCCACAGAGTGGACAGGACAGTCAGCGAAATGGAGTGGGCAGCCCATGAAACAGGGGGCCCAGACCTGGGGTGGGGGGGTGGTTAGTGGGGACAGATGAGAAACTTGTCTTTGTGGGGGTGTGGTCATCGGAGGCTCATCTCTAACTTGTGAAATGAAAAGGGTGGGCTTGGAGGGGCTATCCCTGAAGTGGGGGTGCCAGTCTGTGAAGTGGGGGTCCTCAAAGGGGTGAGAGCAGGTCCTGGAAATGAGGGACCAACCAGGAGTTCAGGCAGCTGTTCCCCGAGTTGGGCGGCCGATCAGTGAGGTGGGGGGTGAGGGAACGGTCTGTGAAGGGAGGGTCCCACAGCGCGGGGGGAGGTGGTGCTGTGCCGGCAGCGGGGGTCCGTCCCTGGGGCGGACGGGGCGGGTCCCCGAGGCGCAAGCTGGCCCCTGAGGCTGGTCTGGGAGATGGGGGTGGGTCCCCGAGGTCCCGAGTCCGGAGGTGGAGCCGTCCCCGAGGCGGGGGGTGGCGGCTGTGAGGACCGCGGCGGGGCCGGCCTGGCAAAGGACTCAGGCCGGGCCCGGGATCCCGGCCCAGCGGAGCTCCATCAGGCAGCGAGCAGAGCCAGGACCCGGGCCGCCGGAGGAGGGATCCCGCAGCCCCCGCCGCCAGCTCGCTCCCGCCCGGCCCGAGGCCGCGCGCCCCTCGCACCCTCCTTCCTCGACCTCCCGCTCACTCACCGAGGTCGTCCATGGCGGGACCGCGGGCGCCGGGAGCCGGCTCGGCGTCGCGCTCGCTGCCCGTCCCGGGGCCGCTCCTCTCCGCCCCGCAACTTTTCCGCCGCGAGCCTCGGCCCGGAACGGAACGAGCCGCCGCCGCGCGCCCCCGCGCCCGCCGCGTGCCCCGCCCCCGCGAGCACGCGCGCCCCGCCCCCCACCCGCGGTCGCCCCCGCGAGCAAGTTGGCCCCGCCCCGTGCGCACGCTAGCCCCGCCCCGCCGCAGGCCCGCGAGCGCGCGCCCAGCCGGCGGCGGGCCACGCCGGGCGGGGAGGCGGCGCCCCCTTGCGGCCCAGCTGGCGGGTGGCGGCCCCCACCCCCCTCACCCCGCCCAGGCCTTCCGGCCCTGCTGTCAGCCTTTCTGTCCGTCTCAAAGTCACAAGCCTGACCGTCTGGCTGACAGATCCATCTCCTGTCTTGACATCTCAGTCTGATCTGTGTCTGTCCATCCATCGGTCACTCAATCACCACATATCAATCCACTGGAGAGTCGGATTTGTCCACCTGTCTGTCTACCTGTCTACCAGTAGGTCATCTCCCAGGAGGACCATAAATCAGTACCAGGTAAAGCAAGGAACCTTTGGAGGACCTTTCTTGGGGTTGCCCTCTGGACCGATGGCAGTGCAGCTTGCAATCCAGCCTTTGGGGCCAGATCCAATACTTTCTTCTTTTTTTTTTTACATTTATTTATTTTTGAGAGACAGAGAACAAGTGGGGGAGGGGCAGAAAGAGAATGAGACACAGAATCCAAAGCAGTCTCCAGGTTCTGAGCTATCAGCACAGAGCCCAGAGCCCCACGTGGGGCCCAAACTCACAAACCTGAGATCATGACCTGAGCCAAAGTTGGTTGCCTAACCGACTGAGCCACCCAGGAGCCCCTGGATTCAATACTTTCAAAGTTATATATCCTTTTTTTTATTATTATTTTTAACGTTTTATTTACTTTTGGGACAGAGAGAGACAGAGCATGAACGGGGGAGGGGCAGAGAGAGAGGGAGACACAGAATCGGAAGCAGGCTCCAGGCTCTGAGCCATCAGCCCAGAGCCTGACGCGGGGCTCGAACTCACGAACCGTGAGATCGTGACCTGGCTGAAGTCGGACGCTCAACCGACTGCGCCACCCAGGCGCCCCTATATCCTTTAATCTTCCACATGTCTACCCTCCCTAGAGGGAGACCTTTCCAAAACTCTGCAAGGAGCAGAGGGGACCCCACCTTAGATATTAAGGGGAAGACTTCAAGGAGATTATACCCAGTGCCAGGCACAGTTTCCTGAAACACCCACTCACTCAGAGATCAGGTAATAATAACAGCTGTGGTTCATGGAGTGCCAGATACCATACAGCTATTATCTAAGTTAATTCTCATAGAGGCAGTTATTACTATCAGCCCTTCCTCTTTCTTTGCAAAGGGCAATGGTAGTTTGTTGATTCTATATAAAAATACCCTGAAAGCAACACTTCAAGTTCCCCTGCCCACAAGAATCCAGCCCCCAAGCCCCTCTGGGTCAAGTCAGATCCTCCAGGAAGCAGATGTTGAAATAGAGTTGGTGGCCGGCGGGGGGGGCGGGGGGGGGAGGGTTCGACGGCAACAACCATGAAGGAGAAAGAGGAAGAAGCAGAATTGGACAAGGGCTCATCTGACAAAGATAGACAACCTATCAGGGAGCACCAGAACAAAAACTCATTAGAGGATCTCCATTGAGCAGAAGTATCCAAGCCCCAGGACCCCCAGCATGTTTAGCCATTGGCTGGGGATGCCCTGGAAGAGTGTAGCCTCTTCTCGATCTGAGTGACAAGTTCTTTCTTAAAGGCAGAACCAAGCAGCTCACTTATGGCTACCAGGTCCTCCTATGTTAAAATTCAAGAGCCAAGGCTGCCCTTCCAACACCTGTAATGTACCTGTTTTGTAAGCACTACTCACTACTGCAGTTTACATTTAGTGGTGGGATTCTTGGATCAATGTCTCGCACGTGAGGACAGGAACCATGTCCATTTCAGCTCACCACATAGCCTTTAGTATGTGCATGGCTTATAGGAGGTGCTGCTCAATATATATTTTCTGAACGACTAGTGGGCACTATACCTGACACTTGGAACAAAGCAAACCACATAGTCCCTTTCCTCAGAAAGTTCACAGTTTAACTGAAGAAACAGAAAATAAGTAGTGAGGTCATTCATTAACCACTCAAAGGTGAGACATTTAACGGTGCCTGCACTGTACCAGGAGCTGTGCTCAGGGTGGGGATACAGCGATGAATAAATCTGATATGGTGCCTGCCTTCTTCAGGTTTACAGTCCAAAAGGGCAGGCAGAAAAGCAAACAGGCCTGTATGAAGGATGGCTAGTCTCACATCATTCCCCACTGCCTAGAACAGCATATGCAAATGTCTGTGGGCAAGACAGTGGCCAAGGTGCATTGAACTAGAAGGAATTCGCAGCATGAAATATGAGGCAGGGAGTGATAATGGGGAGATAGACGGGTCACCAGGGACATATTTTTTTATGTTGCTTACAGGTTGATACAGTTACATTTAGGATATAGTGGATTAAATAAAACATTAATTTACTTGTTTCTTTTTATCTTTTTTAATAGGGCTACTAGAAAACTGTAAATTACATATATGGTTTGCATTTTGTTTCCACTGGATATGTCTGAGAGAATGCTTAGGGGGCCATTATAAGTATGCTTCCTAAAGATTAACATTCACTGACAGACAGTGCTGAATTCAGGGTCCCCAGGGTGAGGAAACAGCCCCGGAGAAAGCAGATCCTCCAGGGTCATTCCATCGCCAAAGGAGCAGAGGCCCATCTAGTCTGTGGATTATCTCTGTGCTGCTCCTTCTGCCCTGATGGCTATGGATGTCCCAGCACAGTGGTGCTTGTATTCAGTAGCATGGGGTAAAGGTTAAGTGCGTACTGGTCAGGCAGAGGGACTCCACCTAGGTTCAAACCTCAGCTATGCCACTTGCTGGTGGTGAAAATCTCTGGCCATTTGCTCTCTGCGCCTCAGTTTTCCTCCTCTGCAGTTAGACGAATAATAGCCACCTCCCTGGGCACCTGGGTGGCTCAGTTGGTTAAGCATCTGACTTCACCAAAGTTTGAGCCCCGCATTGGACTCCACATGGTGCAAAGCCTGTTTAGGATTCTCTCTTTCTCCATCTCTCTCTCTCTCTCTCCCCTCCCCTACGTGCTCTCTCTCTCTCTCTCTCTCTCTCTCTCTCTCTCTCTCTCAAAATAAGGAAACTTTTAAAATTTAAAAAAGAAAAAGCCACCTCCCAGAATCATCGTAGGACTAAATGAAATACTACACCTTTAGGACTTAGAAAGGTCCTTGTTATCAGTAAGCACTCTCTGGCTCCACTCTACCCACTAGAAACAAAATGCAAGCCACATATGTAATTTAAAACTTTCTAGTATTAAAAAGGTAAAAGCAACAGGTAAAATGGATATTAACGTATTTGATGTAATCCAATATATCCTAATATTCTCATTTCAACTTTTAATCAGTATAAACAACATCAGAGATTTCTCACTTTTTATTTTTCATGTGAAGTCTTCGAAATCCAGTATGTATTGTGCATTTAGAGCACATCTCAGTTCGAACAGCCACATTTCAGTTCAAGTGCTCAGTAGCCACATATGGCCAGTGGGGACCCCGTGGGACAGTGCAGCTTTAAATGTGAGCTGGCATCATTATTTGGGGGGATATCAATCTAAAAGCCATTTCCTTAGAAAATCACTCCCTGACCTGCAGGGCCCCTGTTATTAAGATCTTTTTTTAGGGCCCTGGAAGAACTCTTGACAATTATAATTAAACAGTTCCTGTGTACTGGTCGTTTGCATTTTCCCATCTCGTACGTACTAGACTCTAGACGCCAGGAAGGCAGAGACCATGTCTTAATAGTGCACTGATTGACACGCAGAAGAAAGAAGGGATTCAAGGGGGGGAAAAAAAAGATTTGGAAAGGTGAGTTACTTGGGTGGCTCAGTTGGTTAAACATCTACCTTTTGGTTTTGGCTCAGCTCATGATCTCGTTGTTCGTTAGTTCAAGCCCCGCATTGGGCTCTGTGCTGCCAGCATGGAGCCTGCTTGGGATTTCTCTTTCCCTTTCTCTCTGCCTCTTCCCAGCTCTCTCTCTCTCAAAATAAATAAATAAAAATAATAAATAAATTTTAAAAAAAGATTTAGAAAAGTAAATTCCAGACCTTACAATATAGATGTGGAAGTTTTCTTTATACTAGTTGTTCACTGTAGGAAGAGATTTAGGGAAAAAAAACAAAACAAAACAAACAGATCAACTAAAAGATAAAAATTAAATGTCCGTAATATAAAAAGAGCTTGGCATGCATCCTTAATTATTTCCTGAAGATTGTTTCCTAGGAGTGGAAGTGCTGTATCAGAGATTAAGTGGTCTGTTTGTCGGTGTTTCTGCTGAGTGTTGACAAAGTGCTGTCGGTCCCAGTTGTGTCCAGATAAATGTATAATCGATATTTCGTGAGCACCGACTGGCGCACAGTACCTTAGAGTGACCCCATGAAGAATCCCCCTTCCCCTCAGATGGGGTACAAATACCACCAGAGGAATGAGAGATGTGTAAATGGTACACAGAGATTTCTCATTTTTTAAAAACATTTTTTAATGTTTATTTTCAAGAGAGAGAGACAGACAGAGCATGAGTGGGGGAGGGGCAGAGAGCTAACTGAGCCACCCAGGTGCCCCGAGAATTCTTATTTTAATAGTTATGTATTCGTGTGTATTAGAAAATTACCTAAATAGCCCATAAAACCACTATAGCTGTGAAGTGTGCAGGTCCACTTACACGTGGATGTTTTTCAATAAATACAGTATTGCAATTTAGGATGAGGCCAAGTTAAATGAAAAAGTAGGTCATTTACAGAGAAATATTTAAAGTTACAGCGCAGTGAGTTCTTAGTGACAGCAGAACTGGTGATGGAGCTTGGGACCCTTCCCGATGCACAGCCACTCCTCAAGGGCACTGCGTGGTTGAAGGAGTTGAGCTGCGACAGAGAAGCACTGCGGGGGGGCGGGGGGTGGGTAACTGAACAATGAAACATAAAGGGAGACCTCAGCTGAAATCCCAGCTTCCCCGTTACCAGTCTCCTCCATAAGGTGGCAGCGGTGAGTCGTCTTCTCGGTGACTGACAACTCCGTACCTGCCTGGGGAGGGAGGAATTTCACACAAAGAATCACTGGGACAGAAGGGATCTCAAGAGACCGTCCAGGCTTTCGGTGGGTGAAGGGGGCTGGGCTTCTGCTCCAAAGCTGCTCCACCCTCTGTGTCCCCATGTCAGCTAAGGGCCCCACATGTTGACAGGTGCACACCTGGAAGTCATCACTAGTCCCCCTTGTCCTCACCTCCCACAGCCAGTCCTGCTCACCACCTACCAAGGGTAGTCCGCAGCCCTCTCCTATTTCCACCTCCAATGCCATCTCTGTAGTGGCAACAAAGCCACCACCTGGGATTACTGCAACTACGCTCCAAACTGGCCTCCTGGAGCCTATTTTCCACCCATGAGCCAATGTTATCCTTTTTAAAAAATCAACTTTATTAGGGCGCCTGGGTGGTTCAGTCAGTTAAGGGACTGATTCTTGATTTCTGCTCAGGTCATGATCTCATGGTTCATGAGTTCAAGCCCCGCGTTGGGCTCCGCACTGACACAGTGCAGAATGTGCTTGAGATTCTCTCTTTCTCTCTCTGCCCCTCCACTCCTTTCTCTCTCAAAAATAAATAAATAAGCATTTTTAAAAATCAACTTTATTGAAGTATAATTTATACCTAATAAAACGCACCTGTCTCAAGTGTACTAGTTCAATGGGCTTTGATAGATGTTTACACCCATGTAACCACTGCCTCAATCAAGATACAGAACATTCCATTGCTCTTTCCTGCCTCTTGCATTTGATCCCCTGTCCTCTGACTGCTGGCCCCAGATAACCACTGATTTGCTTTCTGTGACTAGAGATTACTTTGCATTTTCTTTGTAATGTATTTACAGAAACAGAATCATACAATATGTATTCTCTTTTTTGCATGGTGTGGGGAGGTCTGGCTTCTTTGCCCCAACATGTTCCTCAGATTCAACCACGTCATATGCACCAAGAGTTTGCTCCGCACCTGGGTGGCTCAGTCAGTTAAGCTTCCGACTTCAGCTCAGGTCATGAGCTTTGAGTTCAAGCCCCACGTTGGGATCTCTGCTGTCAGTGCAGAGCCCACTTCAGATCTTCTGTCCCCTCTCTCTCTGCTCCTCCTCCGCTTTCGCTCTCTCTCAAAAATAAACTTAAAAAATCTTTATTTATTTTTGAGAGAGAGAGTGCACCTGTGTGTGGGGGAGGGGCACAGAGAGGGGGAGAGAGAGAGAGAACCCCAAGCAGGCTCCACACCATCAGCATGGAGCCCGACGAGGGGCTCGAACTCACAAATCATGAGACAAAATCAGGAGTTGGACGCCCAACCGACTGAGCCACCCAAGCGCCCTGAGTTTGCTCCTTTTTTTGCAGAGTAGTACTCCTTTGTATGGATGTGCCACACTTTGGTTCCCCACTGTCCTACTGATGGATATTTGGGCTGTTTTTCCAGTTTTGGCCACTATGAATAAAGCTGCTATGAACATTCTTAGCAAAGTCTTTGTGTGGACATATGTTTTCCTTTCTCTTAGATAATCACCTAGGAGTGGAATGGCTGGGTCACAAAGTAATGTCTAAAAAATGTACATTGTCACATTATTATTCCCTTGCTTCGCCAGTTCAGTGATTTCCTGTTGCACTGCAAATAAACCCAAAATCCTCACCAGGATCTCCAAGGCTGCACCCCAGATCTTGTCTTCTTCGTCTCTCCTGATTCATGTTGCTCCGTTATGTCCCTCGAGCACCGCAAACTAGTTCTGACTTTGGAGACTTCACAGCTGCAAGACTCCTTCTGGAATGTTCTTCCCAGATCTTGGCACAGCTGTTCCTGCTCATCACTGAGGTTTCATTTCACGAATCACCTCTGTGGGTCCTGGACATTTTATCTACAATCCCTCCACCACCCTCGTCAGACCCTATATCCCTTTATGCTGGTTTATTTTAATTACTTTCACCTTTTGACATTATGTTCTATATTTATTTGTTTACCTGTTGATTATGTGTCTCTCCCTCCCCCATTAAAATGTCAGCACTATGAGAAGAGGGACTGGGCTTATCTTCTTCACCAGTGTCCAGAATGGCAGCTGTTCGGTAAATATTATTTGAAAGAAGGAAAGGGTGGGGACACTCCGAGGCATAAAGAGATGTGTTGCCTGGGCTGGGGGCTTAGTTGCATGCTCAGGATGAGACCCCAGCCCCAGCCACTCCACCACAGACCGTTCACAGAGTTTCCCAGGACTGACAACAAAGTCTCAGGTACTGGGACCTTAGCCACAGTCCTGTTTTTTTGTTTGTTTTTTTAAGATTTAATTTAAAAAAAATATTTTTTAATGTTCATTCATTTGAGGGGGGAAGGGGCAGAGAGAGGGAGACACAGAATCCCAGAATCTGAAGCAGGCTCCAGGCTCCAAGCTGTCTGCACAGAGACCGATGTGGGGCTCAAACCCATGAACCGTGAGATCATGACCTGAGCTGAAGTCGGATGCTTAACCGAATGAGCCACCCAGGCGCCCCTTTAAGATATAATTTTTAAGTATTCTGTATACTCAACGTGGGGCTCCAACTCATGACCTCGAGCTCAAGAATCACACATTCTACCGGGCCAGCCAGGCGCCCCTGCAGTGCTGTTTTTAAGAGCAGAAGACGGGAAACAACCCAAACGCCCATCCACAAGGGAATGGTTAAATAAACTACATACAGTCCTACAATGGAAAACTGTGTAGCCACAGAAGAGATCCAGGAAGATCATTATGTACTAATATGAAACAGTCTCCAAGATCTAAAAAATAAAACTGAACAGTGTGTGTAACATGTGTATCATTTGTGGGGGAAGGTGGGAAACAATATATTTGTTTATGAGATGCTCCTATATGCTGAGAGATCTGGAAGAATACATAAACACTATCGTTAACTGGCAGGGGGTGGGGGAGTGGGAGCAAAGTGGTTGGGGGTCAGGAGTGCGAAGCAATTTCACTAAATAGCCTTTTGAGTCTTTTGAACTTTTTTTTCTGAGAGAGAGAGAGAGAGAGAGAGAGAGAGAGAGAGAGTGTGTGTGTGTGTGTGTGTGTGCAAGTGAGCAGGGGAGGTGCAGAGAGAGAGGGAGAGACAGAATCCCAAGCAGGCTCTGCACTGTCAGCACTGAGCCTGATGCGGGGCTTGATCTCATGAACCGTGACATCATGACCTGAACTGAAATCAAGAGTCAGACCCTTAACCACCTGAGCCACCCAGGCACCCCATTGAATCTTCTGAACTTTGAACCACATATGTGATCTTACCCATTCCCATAATGAATTAATATTTTAAAAATAGGGGCTCCTGGGTGGCTTGGTTGGTTAAGTGTCCGACTTCAGCTCAGGTCATGATCTCAAGGCTGATGAGTTCAAGCCCCACGTCGGGCTCTGTGCTGACAGCTCGGAGCCTGGAGCCTGCTTCAGTTTCTGTGTCTCCCTCTCTCTCTGCCCCTCCCCTGCTCACGTTCTCTCTCTCTCTCTCTCTCTCTCTCTCTCTCTCTCTCTCTCTCTCAAAAATAAACATTTAAAAAAAATAAAAATAAAAAATAACATAAAAATAAAACACAGGGGCACCTGGGCGGCTCAGTCAATTGAGCATCCAACTCTTGATTTCAGCCCCACATCGGGCTCTGCACTGAGCGTGGAGCCTACTTAGGATTCTCTCTCTCTCTGCCCCTCCCCTCCTTGTGCTCTCTCTCTCTTTCTCTCTCAAATAAAAAAATAAAATAAAATAACATTGTAAATATGACACTGCAGATGTTTGCATGAAGGGGAACCAATAGCTTAAGAGTGACTCAATTGAGGTTTGGAAATATTTCCTGGAAAAGAGTGAACACTGACCTGATTTTGAAGAACAGGTGGCAGTTGGTGGGAAGGGCATTCCAGAACGGGCTGGTCTTCAAAAGAGCCCCAGAGTAAGGGCAGCAAGAATGAAAGGTTCCAGCCTCCCCTGCTTATCTCTCCAGGTGGTTTAGAAGGTGAATCCTAGCAGGCACTTCAGTCCTCTGGGAGGAACCCTTAGGGTCCAGAAGTCATAGGACAGACAAGGGTTTAAATCCCAGCCTTGCCACCTGCCAAGTGTGTGACCTTGGGCATGATACTTCATCTTTCTGAGCCTCAGTTTTCTCATCAGTGAATGTGTATGAGGTTGCAGGTGTAATATGTATCTGGGTGGTTTGGGGCAAGTGGCTTAACCAGTCTGAGCCTCTGTTGCCTTAACTGTAAAATCTGGATAATAAAACATATGCCTCCCAAGGTTGTTATGTAGATTGAACAACAAGAAAAATGCAGAAAAAGAGCTGAGAAATTAAAGCTCTAATTATCATGGGAGAACCAAAGTGGGACTTTAGGGCTGGGAGAGAAAAGGACAGATTTGGGAATCTATCCAGCCACCAAAGGGTTGCAGAATCAAGATTGTGAATATTATTAATAATATTAATACTTGTCATTACAGAATCATTATTTGGAATAATTATTTTTATTTTTTAAATTAAATTTTTTTTTTGAGAGAGAGAGAGAACGAGCAGAGGAGGGGCAGAGAGAAAGAGAGGGAGACACAGAATCTGAAGCAACTCCAGGATCTGAGCTGTCAGCACAGAGCCTGACGCGGGTCTCAAACCCACGAACTGTGAGATCATGACCTGAGCTGAAGTTGGATGCTTAACTGACTGAGCCACTCAGGTGCCCCTATTTTTATTTTTTAAGTTTATACATTTTGAGAGAGAGAAAAGACCAGCAGGGGAGGGACAGAGAGAGAGGGGGACAGAGGTTCTGAAGCGGGCTCTGTACTGCCACAGAGCCCTATGCAGGGCTTGAACTCATGAACCAGGATATCATGACCGGAGTCAAAGTCAGACAGTTAACCGACTGAGCTACCCAGGCGCCACAGAATAATAATAATCTTTAAAAAGAATAATCATTGGAAACATTTACTGTTTGACATGTGGGATGCACCGTGCTATCTTTTACATCACCTCATTTAATCCTTGCAAAAGTCTAATGGGGGTTTCATGCCTGTTTTACAGGCCAGGAAATTGAGGCTTGTAAGTGAAGTCACCTGCCAGAGGCCACATTAGGTACAAAGTGGTAAAGTCAGGATTCAAAGCCAGGACTCTCTGACTTGAGAGTCCATGGGCCGGCTCGTGAATGGGAGCATGGGGTGGGGGGGGTGTTGCCGATTGTTGGCAAGTTGGAGCTCCCCAGCTGGCTTGGACACAGTGCCTTAGGAAGGCCCTGCTGCCTCTGAATTGGGAGGGAAGACATGGTCTGGGTATCTTACCATCCTGCTGAAACAATCCTTCAGGATACCAGCATAAAACACAGTGATTTTCTCTGACCTCTAACCTCATCAGGGGACCCAATATGTCTACTTTCTCCCTTCTCAGCTCCAGTCACAGAGAATGACTTTCAATTCCTCTGGAGGCCACATCCCCCAGGCTCCAGATGCCTGCAGGTGCTGTTACTCCTGCTAAAATTCATCCTGTTCTCTTTGGCCAGGGTAACTCCTCTCCTTTGGTTCACAGCTCAGCTAACCCCTCCTCCAGGAAGCTTTCCCTGACCACCACCCAGGCTTAGATGATTGGTCCCACAACCCCTACCAAAGCATTCAACTCTGCGTCAGGCACCAGCAGAAACAGTTTTCATTCAATACTCACAATATCATGCAATACTCACAAAATCTCTATGGCACATCAGAAACATCTGGGAAACTCTAAAATATATACATCTTTGCCCAGAACACTAGCCCTCAGAAACTCAGATTTAATTGGCTTAGAATACAGCCTGGACATCGGGATTTTTAAAAGCTTGCCAGCCAATTCTTGTACACAGCCAGGATGGAGACCCGCTGGCCTCTGAGATGAATGAGATCACGACACTCCTTTTACAGCCAGGGAAACTGAGGCACAGAGAAGTTAAGGAAGTGGCCTAGGGTCACATAGCTAGCAAATAGTGGAGTAAGGATTTTAACCCAGTTAAAAGTCTGGCTTCAAAGCTTCACAGAAAAAAAGTCAATTGGTTTTAGTTAATTTCCCCAGCAATGGAGAGCCAGTTCTCTTCTGAGCCAGACACTGATGGCCCCTCCGGCATAGGATATTTTTAACCTCGAGAAGCCAGAGATTCTTGCAGACAGTCTGCAGTGATTTGGACACTAAGAAGATTGTTTGGGGGCTGGTGAGTCCTTTTCTTGCTGAGATAGCCCTCGGAGCCCAGGCTTTCTGTGCTCTGGAGCCAGGGGGTCCAGGATGGCTGGGGCAACAGGATGGGAGGGTGGGGTAAGTGTTGCTCCACAGGAGCTGATGTTTCCAAAGATATTTCCCTACATGGCAGAGGGGGGTGGGGTCAGGATTACCTCACCCAACCCAGACTCTTCTCCTTGCTCTCTGTCTGGAAAGGAGCTGGGAATAAACAAGTGTTGGAACTGGATGTGAATTCATGTCCCTCCCTCTTTCCTTCCCTAATGGGGTGAAGCCTTGTGAAATCTACAGAGCACGTCCAAACATATACATCAAACATTCTCCAGATGCTCTCCCTACGTGGCTTTGTGGGCAAATACTGGTATAGTTTTGGGGAAGCTGACTTGGGGGCACTTCGCAAAATGCAAAATACACATGGCCTTTGTGCAGGCGATCAGACTTACAGAGAATTTTCCTAGAAATATCCCATGAGCAGGCAAAGCTGTACATCCAAGGATGTTCATTGGAACATTGCTTATAATCAGGAAAAACTGGAAACATCCCAAATGCCCATGCATAGGCATTTTCCTAAAGGAAAAGGAAATGGTGAACTGTATGTAGAGTATAATTCAATGTTTGTTAACAATTATGTTAATATAGGAATAGAACAATTTGGAGGAATAGTCTCATCTACCTGTGGCTTTCTCTTCTAGTGGTTGAAGTGGGATTATGGGGGGGGGGGGAGTCTTTGACTATCTCTTCATATATATAGGATGCTTGGATTTTACATACAAACATGCAATAATTTTGTAACCAGAAAAAAATTAGGTTGTAAAATAGAAAACAATATGTTAAAATCACATGGATTCACTTTAAAACAGCTAATTTTATGTTACGTGAATTTTACTTCAATTTAAGAAAAAAGTCATTGCAACTCAAATTACCCAGCCAAAAGAGGATTCTGATAGAGCTGAGAGCAAAATATCACATGGATATTTTATAAAATTTACCTTTTTTAAAAAATAAAAACATCATTTTGTTTTCCTTAGGCTATTTGTTCATCTTTCCAGTGGTTTTTCCATGCTTTTTCTCTCTTGTGTTTGCTTACCAATTAGTCATTATTTTACTTACTTGCTATTATAAATTCTAAAAAACTCACTCTCACCCACACCCCCACACCACATGGGTCAGTGTTTGCCAGAAGATCCTCTGACATTCTCATCAACACAAAATTTGCCATGGGAGGGAGCACCATTGTCTATTTCCTTCAGACCTGGTTTGATACCCTGATTAGCCATCCTGGCAACCAACTAAGGTGGGAAGAAATGGTTGGGGCGCATTTCCAGATCACCCCATCAAGGATACTTATATTGTGGGGCGCCTGGGTGGCTCTGTCGGTTAAGCGTCCAACTTCGGCTCAGGTCATGATCTTGTGGTCCATGAGTTTGAGCCCTGTGTCGGGCTCTGTGCTGACAGCTCTGAGCCTGGAGCCTGGTTCCAATTCTGTGTCTCCGTCCCTCTCTGCTCCTCCCCTGCTCACATTCTTTCTCTCTCTCTTAAAAAATAAACATTAAAAGTTTTTAAAAAGAAAGGAAATTTCAGCCTCTGGATAGCACACCTGGTTCCTCTTAAAGTTCTTAACATGGGGTCTTCAGGATGCCCCTTTGAGCAATTATCACTGACCTCTTCTTTCCATCAGGTTTGCTCAGTTCTGATACACTGGCTTATCTGAGGACTCTTCTTGAATTCCTAGGACCATAGGTCGTAAATGCAGGGTCTCCTCCAGTCCTAGGAAACCTATCCTGGGTTCTATAGAAGGAGTGACATTAATTTATCTTACTCAGCCAGATTTGATGGCTGATCAGGAAGTAGTTGAGAAGAGTGGTCATGGAAAGCAAAGGGCTTTTAGTATCAAATGGTTCCTACGGCAAGTGTTCATTCCACAGACACCGAATTACTTTTACAGTAGAGAGAGAGCAGTTACTGCCTTAACCAGGTGCTTAAATTCAGCATCACTGAAAAATGGAAGGTGCAGTACAAAGTTCACAGAGCCACCTTTGAAGTTCTCTTGAATCTAATCAAGCTGGGAAGTCTTGGTTACAGGAAATATAGGGTGACAAAGGAATATGTTAATCAACACCTTGGGACACAATCAGATGAAGTCGAATGTGGGACTCCTGCAAGATACCTGTCTTGGATTCTTCCAAAAAATCAATGTCATGAAGGAAAGAAAACAGGCGGGGGGGGGGGGGGGGGGTTGTCTAGATTTTTAAAAGACTTCACATGGAAAATAAAGTGGGGGCACCTGGTTGGCTCAGTCAGGAGAGCATGTGACCCTCGATCTCAGGGTCATGCGTTCAAGACCCATGATGGGCATGGAACCTACTTTAAAGAAAAAAAGAAAGAAAAGTGATACAGCCACTCTAGAAAGTAATCTGGCAATTTCTTATAAAATTAAACATGTAATTTCCCATATGGCCAAAGAATTAAAAATTTATGCTCACACAAAACTTGGTTTTTTCCTTAAAAAAATTTTTTTTAAGTTTATTTATTTTGAGAGAGAGAGAGAGAGAGAGAGATGGCACTTGAGCAAGGGAAAGGCAGAAAGAGAGAGAGAGAAAATCCCTGGCAGGCTCCACACTACCAGTACAGAGCCCAAGAGGGGGCTCGAGCCCACGAACCATGAGATCATGACCTGAGCTAAAATCTAGAGTCAGACACTTAACCAACTGAGCCACCCAGCCCCCCTTTTTTCCTTTTTCGGTAAGCTCTAGGCCCAACATGGCGCCTGAACTCATGACCCCAAGACCAAAGGTCGCGTGCTTTACTGACTGAGCCAGCCAGGGACCCTTGTTCACACAAAACTTGTACAGGAATGTTCTTACAAGCTTTATTGGTGATGGCAAAATACTGGAAACAAGTCATATGTCTTTCAAAGGGTGAATGGTTGAAATAAATCCCGTACTTCCATAAACGGAATACTACTCAGCAAGAGAAATGAATGAGCTATTAATTCATGCAACCTGGATGGACCTCAAGGACATTATGTTTGGTTAAAAAGTCAGTCTCCAAATGTCACATACCATACGATTCCATTTATATACAACTCTGGAAATTGCCAACTATAGCAACAGAAGGGAGTGGGAAGAGACAGGGAGGTGGGGAGGGGAGTGATGAATGTATTCACTCTCTGGATTGTAATGGTGTCTTCGTTTTGTGTTTTATTTTTTATTTTTTCAATGTTTTTTTATTTATTTTTGGGACAGAGAGAGACAGAGCATGAACGGGGGAGGGGCAGAGAGAGAGGGAGACACAGAATCGGAAACAGGCTCCAGGCTCTGAGCCATCAGCCCAGAGCCCGACGCGGGGCTCGAACTCACGGACCGCGAGATCGTGACCTGGCTGAAGTCGGACGCTTAACCGACTGCACCACCCAGGCGCCCCTGTAATGGTGTCTTCGGTGTACATGTCTCAATACTTATAAAATTGTGTGCTTTAGGGGCGCCTGGGTGGCTCAGTCGGTTGAGTGTCCAACTTCAGCTCAGGTCATGATCTCGCGGTCTGTGAGTTCGAGCCCCGCATCCGACTCTGTGCGGACAGTTCAGAGGCTGGAGCCTGCTTCGGATTCTGTGTCTCCCTCTCTTTCTCTGCCCCTCCCCCGCTCATGCTCTCTCTCCCTCTGTCAAAAATAAACATTAAAAAAACAATAACATTGTGTATTTAAAAATGTGTGATTTATTGAATGTCAATTATAACTCAAAAGAGCTGTTTGTAAAAAAAAAAAAAAGAAAAGAAAGAAAGAAAAGAAAAAAGAAAAGAATGATGGCTCCACCACAGCTCCCTGCTTCTTTTCTTCATAGCATTGAAATAATCTGTAATTTTCTAGCTCATCTGTTCGTTTACTTGCGGCCTGTCTTAAAACTGAACTCCCCGAAGCAGCGATTGGGTCTAATTTACCGCTGGGGCGGTTTTCCCCAAGGCTGCCCTGAAGCAATAGATGCCTGTCCACCACACCTTAGCCCTTAATAACCAAATCCTTTTGCTTACAGACCGGAGGAGTGTTTGATGGGAGATGGCCTACGCACGTCCACCTGGATCTGCCAGGAGTAAGGGTGGGCCTCTTGAGGGCGTCTGTCCTGGGACACCTCTGGCTTCCCTAGGGAGAGAACAAGACTAGAGGTAGCCAGTGTAGCAGAACCCAGTACAACACTAGAATTAAGGTGACTTGGTTTCCAGCACAGCTCTGCCTGGAACGTCACAATGGGGCCTGAGTAAGTAAAAGTAGAGCATTTTTTTCCTCCGGGGCTTTTAAGAAGCACTTGGTCAAGATTCATTCCCTCCAACCCTCGAAAATCCGTACCTCTCAACGAGGTCAGACACATAATTATAAAACACGTTACTTCACCATAATAAAAGACCCTCATACGCATTTCAGACTTGGGGGAAACAACCTCATCGAGTACTGTATACGTGCTCACGCTTAGTTGGAAACGGTAACATTCAGCATAGAAAAAAAACCGACTCAGGAGACAGCCAGCTGTTCTACAGACTTCTTTTCGACACATAAATATTCAGTCTCCGTAGAGACTGTCAAAAATTGCCAATGCCGACTATATTTCAAGTCGTCATGGCGGGGTATTGGGAAAAGTTTTCAATTAGCAATAATCGCGCCTCGGATAAACCTCATTGGCTACGATACTGCCACTGCGCAAAGCTGGAAATCGTAAGCACGCACCCTGTTCCCCCACAGATGACAACCACCTTTTCAGTGAGGGTGAGCGACTCCAGGCGGAAATTCGTGTATACGATGCGTTCTGCTTCCAGCAGTTATATTTAACACTGGTCTGCACCTGAGGCTTCTTGTTGTTGGATCGACTCGTGTCGAATATTCAGATTTTGTAAGTGAGAGTGCATTCGCTGGGGATGCTGGGTAATCTTATGCAAATCGTCATGACATCACAGAGATGACCAGGTTAAATGAATTTTGAGTTAAAAACAGTGAAAAAAGTGATCAGTGGAGACAGGAAAAGCCAGAGTGAACTGAAAAAGGACAAGTAGCTATGTACTGACTACGTGGGCAAGGGTCACAGCATGCATTCGTGCGATGTCGGACGTCAGCCTGGCAAAAAACAATAGAGAATACAACACCAACAGCTGAGAAAACTAAGATACAACCAAAAGAAGGTAACTAACTGCGAACTACAACTCCTGCCCCCGAACCAAGTACGAGGAAAAACGACCTTTAAGAAACAGAAACTTAAATATCACTTGCCACTTCACCCCTAAAGCAGTCCAAAACCAAGAAGAAAAAAAAAAACTATTCTTTTTTTGAACTGGAATATTCAGTCTCCGTAGAGACTGTCAAAAATTGCCAATGCCGACTATATTTCAAGTCGTCACGGCGGGGTATTGGGAAAAGTTTTCAATTAGCAATAATCGCGCCTCGGATAAACCTCATTGGCTACGATACTGCCACTGCGCAAAGCTGGCGAGAAACGCCCCCTACTCATCATCCCCAATAGGCAAGCTTCCCATTACAGAAAAGTGAGTTTTGAGTCGTACTGGAAAACGATCCATTGTTCTTTGGTTAAAAATTATACAACCATATGAAGATCTCTTGAAAATGCCTGAGCTGTTTCTAAGGATTTCGTTTCTCGATTTCCCTTAACTAAGCTTTGATGGAGCCTGAAGCAAAGCATTATGGGAGAGAAATATGCTAATAACTTAATTCATAGAATGAATTGCGGCAGATGAAAATAGGCTGTATCAGCATGCTGTTCCCTTGGCTCCCGATTCACAGCGTAACTATCTTCTCCAAAATAGTGTTTTTAAAAAAATTGTGGTAAACTATACGTAATATAAAATGTACCATTCCAACCATTTTTAAGTATACAGTTCAGTGGCATTGTGTACATTGTTTGCAACCATTATCACCATACCTCTCCAGAACTTTTTCATCATCCCAAACCGAAATTCTGTACCCATTAAACACTAACTCCCTTTCCTATTTCTCCCTCTCCCAACCCCTAGAAACTTCTATTCTACTTTCTGTTGCTGAATTTGACTCCAGTAGGTACCTCATATAAGCGAAATCACACTATTTGACTTTTGGCGTCTGACTTTTTTTTTTTTTAAGTTTATTTATTTAAGTAATAATACTTAATACCCCACCCATGGCGCGGGTCTCAGGACCCGAGATCAAAAGTTGTATGCTCTTCCGACTGAGCCAGCCAGGCGCCTGTCTGGCTTATTTCATAATGTTTTAAGGTCTATCCATGTTGTAGTATATATATCAGAATTTCATTCCTCTTTATGGCTGATATTCTTTTGTATGGAATTTTATTATCCATCCATTATTCTATGAATCTGCTTCGTTTCCATCTTTGGCTTTCGTGAGCAATCCTTCTACAAACAGTGGCATACAAATATCCATCTGAATCCTTGTTTTCAATTCGTTTCTGTATATAGTTGGAAGGGGAATTTCTGGGTCATATGGTAATTCTTTCTTTTTTTAAGAATTCTTTTTTAATCCCAAAGGGTTTTCTGTTGGACACCTTAATTCAGAGGAGATAGGCTGGAAAAGGCTATTTTCATAGAAATGTTCACAGTTCACGAAGTTTGAAGTAACTTTCGCTCCCACTGCCTGTTTTTCCCTTGACAAGTGGAAAGCTGTCAGAAACCTATATTCAGACTTCTTTCATCCCTGAACTATATTCTCCAAAATACTTTTGGTTTTTGCTACTCATTAAGATGTAAATAGTCTCGGGGCGCCTGGGTGGCGCAGTCGGTTGAGCGTCCGACTTCAGCCAGGTCACGATCTCATGGTCCGTGAGTTCGAGCCCCGCGTCGGGCTCTGGGCTGATGGCTCAGAGCCTGGAGCCTGTTTCCGATTCTGTGTCTCCCTCTCTCTCTGCCCCTCCCCCGTTCATGCTCTGTCTCTCTCTGTCCCAAAAAAAAATAAACGTTGGAAAAAAAAAAAAAAAAAAAAAAGTAAATAGTCTCTAAGAAAATTACATTTCCCCCAACATTTTATTATAAAATATTTCAAACATGAGGGGCACTTAGCTGGTTCGGTCTGTGGAACGTATGACTCTTAATCTGGGGGTTGTAAATTCCAGACCCAGGTTGGGTGTAGAGATTACTTATTTTGGGGAAAGAGAGAAAGTGTGTGTGCGCACTTGCACAAGCCGGGGGAGGGACAGAGAGAGAGGAGAGAGAATCCCAAGCAGGCTCTGTGCTGAAGCCAACTTGATCTCACAGTTTGGTTCCATGAGATCATGACCTGAACCGAAATCAAGAGTCAGAAGCTTAACTGACTGAACCACCCAGGTGGCCCTAGGGTGACTTAAAATCTAGAGATTATTTAAAATCTTAAAAAAAAAAAATTCAAACATGAAACATTCAAAGTATTCCTCAGTGATCATTCATATAATCATCATCTAGGTGAGAAAATGACATCTTTAAAAGACCTATTTGATGCTGATGTGTAGCTTTTTTTCCCCCCCCACAGCCATAACCACCAGGGTAGGAAAAATTATCAAGAAAAAAAAGACTAGTAACTTGATTAATTTTATATTATTTTACTTTGATCCAATCAAGGACGTAGTCATGAATTCCTAGTACGGTGACACTGTGTGTTTTACCAGCTGTCTTGGATGACTTCATCCTCCACGGATGACTTTCCAGCACTAAGAAAAATTGAAAAGTCAGCTAACTTCTCCCAGGAACATGAGATTTTGGGGGGCCTAAAAGCACAATAGTTCTGTATTAGTCTCTCAATTAACGATGTTCATTCTACTTGGCAAACTGAAAAAAACAACATGAGTTTGAAATTTTTCTTAATAAACTTGGGGTGGGGGGAGAAAATGTCAGTGTTTTGGCATTTTAATAGGTTTTGATCCAATACCCATATGTGCAGGAAATATTCCTGATTGCAATTTTTTTGACTTAGTAAAAATTTCCAGTCTACATTTTGGTCCTTCCTTTCAGCCAATGTGGTCAGGTTAACTAAGGCACAAAAAACCTGTCATGTCAGGTGATCGTCCCAGCAGTGTGACCTATCTGAGTTGTTGTGTAGGTATTGCTCCCAAACTCCTAAACTGGGTGACTTTACAGATATTTACCTCCACACATTCAGTGAGAGGATCAGGAGTCAAACTCTGACTCCAGCTTCCACAATACACTTCTGGGCTTCAGTTTATCTTAAAACAGGGGAAGTAGCTCCTTAGGTGGTCTTCAAGGTTCCAGTAAGCTGCCCTTTGATTGATGTTCTAAAACACAAATTGATTGATGTCTTATTTAGGTGATGCTACAGAACAGCGGTTCTCATTATTAAAAACATTAGAAACAACTGGGAAGTTTGTAAACCGTCTTGATGCCCAGGCATCTCCCCAGACCAATTAAATCAGAATCTCTGGGAGTGAGACCTGGGCACTGTGTTGGTTAATGTAATAAAACCACAAAAGAGAATAAAGAAAATTGGAGAAGCCAAGTGAGTAAACACATTATTCCTTGTATATTATCTGTGGCTTTAGTTTTTCATATAAACTGCAAAAACATGAATTTTTCAGATATTTATTAATGTATTTCTTCACACCCCACTCCAAGGTGGGAAATTGATTTCCTCACAGTGAGTGCAAAGGATCATAATCACTGAAGTTCAGTATGAGTCTAATCTAGATACATTATTAAAGCTTCTATCTTAACAATGAATTCGTAACTTAGTACTGTTTAGATATACTATTTTGCACTGAGCACACTCGTCTTCAAACTCTAACAACTTCTCTCAAAGGGACACTAACATGTTGGCTTAGGAGACAGCGGGCACATTTCGCTCCCGTGTATGTTCAACACCTCTGACCAGGAAAGGCAGATGGGGGCGCTACTACACAATCTGGATCCCTCATCTGTGACACCCAGAGGATTGTGGGACTTGTAGTTTTCCTGGCATCATTTCTGCCTCCTGGACTGCATTTCCCAAAATGCAAAAGGAGCCAGCCCGTCGCGTCGTCAGACGTAAAGTGTTCTTTAAGGTGTGGAAGGTAAGTGTTCTGTGGGGGTTGCAGGTTTCCAGACGTTGTGAATTTGTTGTGAGGGATTCTATATAAACTTTTTGCCGTTTAGTAGTACCTGGCAGAGAGCAGCTGTTCCAGTATCGCGGGTTTTCAGCGATTTTCCCGAGCCCTTTGGTCTCAGGAATCCAGACTGTATTTGTTCAGCGGTTCAAGTGTTGCTGTGGATTTCTAGAGAAATCGGGGTCCTGGAACTAGATCTGGAAAGCCAGGCATAAAATAATGTTTACATATGGGGTGCGTGTCACTAGAGAATTTCTGCATTATGTTAAATAATACGTCAAAGCTTTGTTAGAATGTCGTGTTTGCAATTGAGGGTAAACTAAAAGAATACGGGGAAAGTAGAATAAAAGATGTGCATGTGCTTAGTTACAGTAATAAAACCAAAAGCCATAAAAATCAAAAGTCAGAAAAGTCTGAGCAGCAACTGCATCAACACTTGGCATACTGGAATTCAAATATGCTTCTTAGCTTATGAAGAAATATTTCTGATTTATAAAATAGGAAGTAGGTTTATGGAACACACGGTTTCCCAAGGGATGGTAGTAACTAAAATTATAAGTGTATTCCTCTGAGGGAGACGTCTTTAGATGTAGACATAGATGGAATAACAATTCCCTATTAAAAGATTTAAAAGATATCGGGAGTAAGCTATTCTTCTTTTGAAGTTTATAAGAAGTTTATTTCTGACCAGCCAGGTTTTATTGGGACAGACAGAATAGGTCTTATGTTATGCTAGAGTCCTGCTTTACCAATTTTTATTTTACACTCCCTTTTTAAAATCTACATTTTTTTTAGAGTCCCTTCCACCATTTTTTAAATAAACCAAAATGTACAGTTTTTCTTGAATGCAAAAAGTCTTGGAAGATTCACCAACCATTTTAAGTTAATTTCCATCTGATGGCCAAGCATAGTAGACCTCTGGTTGTAGGTTCTTAAGAGGTCAAGAAGACAAGATTGGCTTGGGTTGTTATGCAATAGTCCAGTGTGGCGAGAAGATTTTATTTTGTGGAAGGTATTAGAAATTCTTGACCAAAACAAATTTTTTAAAAGATATAAAAATGGAGCCTTGTTGTTTCAGGTCAGACTTCATGCGACTCAGGAAAGGTGGGCCAGAATCAGTTTTTCCTGGTGGAGGCCAATTGTTAGACATTTAGGAACTTGCTAGCCAGTTGTTAAACCATTGGTAGCCTGAAACTGGCCACGATGGGATTATTTTCTCATATCTTTTTGTTGGGGATAGTGGGGGAGAAGGTAGTACACCCCTGGCAAGGGCCAGTTTACTCTATAAGCCTGGAGCCCCAATGTTCAGTACATTCTTGAGTTCTTACATCCTGAGCTAGCTCACACCCTCCCAAATTCTGCAAAAGATTGATTTGGATTACAAAGTAAGGTTATAAATACACTCTAGGTGTGTGTGTGGTGGGGGGGAGGGGGCAGGGAGGAGGCTGCACCTTTCCAGGGAAAGATATTCTTGTTTATTTGGGGGGCCCATCCTTTAAGATACTGAAGTCACTGATTAATTCATTATTTGTAGGTTGTTCAGATAAGCATGCAATCTGCCACTGGAAGTAGTATGGTCTGGATGGAGAGTCTTCTTAGATTATGCAAAAGCCTGTACTCCTCTCTGATACATTTTCTTAAACCTAGATTTTGTCTTCAAGAGGACAGTATTATGTGCAATGCCAACAAATTCCTACTCCCCAGTCATTTCTCAATATCATGCTGTTGGCTCTCATCACCCATCCCATAAATATTTCAGTGTACAACTTTGCTGATTATCAGATACCTTTTGGGTTGTCAGCTTATAGATATAAATTGGATGAGTTTTGAAATCTCATCAGTAACCTCCCAAATCCCATTTAGGGTGGACTATTTGTGGGAAATGACAGTGCTACCCAAGCTTTTCTTTATTTGCAATTCCTTCCTTACAGTTAGTCCATATATTTTTAGGCTAAGTTTAGTTCTTGTTTATCTCTGTATTGTTGATAATCATGTACCCTTGCTTTTATTTTTGTTTAGATCCAGGGCAACATGAGGGAGGCATACTTTTAAGTTACCTATCCTAGTTCACTTTGTACATTTAATTTCAAACATGTTTTCTTCAAATACTATATGACTGCTGATAGGGTCCAGATATTAGAGTTTTATCTACCTTTAAGGTGAAACATTCCACATTTTAGCTTCTCTTCAAAGTACTCCATTCTTTTTTTCCCCTCACTTTTCAGATCATATCTCTTAAGCCTTTAAAGTATTCAAAAGATATAAGCATTGTTACTTTATCTCATAGCTTTTGGCATTTCTGCATTACCACTATCCTAGGCACACTAGGACATTTATTTTTGAGAGAGAGAGAGAGAGCACAAGCAGGGGAGGGGCAGAAAGAGAGAGGGAGACACAGAATCCGAAGCAGGCTCCAAGCTCCGAGCTGTTAGCACAGAGCCCGACATGGGGCTTGAACTCATGATCCGTGAGAGCATGACCTGAGCCCAAGTCAGACGCTTAACCAACTGAGCCACCCAGGCACTTCTGTTGTTTCTTTTTTAAAGTTTATTTATTTATTCGGAGAGAGAGAGAGGGAGAGAGAGCAAGTGGGGAAGGGGCAGAGAGAGACGGGGAGAGAGAGAATCACAAGCAGGCTCAGCACCACCAATTCAGATCCTGAGTCAGGGCTTGAACTCACGAACCGTGAGATTGTGACCTGAGCCAAAGTTGGACACTTAACCGACTGAGCCACTCAGGTGCCCTATATAAAATTTTTTTTATTGTGGAGATAGAATAATATAACGAACCCCATTCACAGACCTGTCACCCAGCTTCAAAAATGAACAACTCTTGGCTAATCTTGTTTCATTTATACAGTATATTTCTATCTACTCTGCCCCCTCTATATTATTTTGAAATAAATCCTCCCAGACATATCATCTCACCCAAATATTTCAGTCTGTAACTTCTATAGGATGAAGACTTTTCAAAAAATCACAATACCATTTGTCATACATAAAACACTTCTTTAAATATGTATTTTTTAAATTTTCTAAAGCAATCTCTAAGACCACCGTGGTGCTTGAACTCACAACCTTGAGTTGCATGCCCTACTGACTGAGCCAACCAGAAGCCCCCATACGTAAAAAACAATAATTTCTTTTTTTTATTAAATTAAATTAAATTAAATTAAAAAAATTTTTTTTTCAACGTTTATTTATTTTTGGGATAGAGAGAGACAGAGCATGAACAGGGGAGGGGCAGAGAGAGAGGGAGACACAGAATCGGAAACAGGCTCCAGGCTCTGAGCCATCAGCCCAGAGCCCGACGTGGGGCTCAAACTCACGGACCGCGAGATCGTGACCTGGCTGAAGTCGGACGCTTAACCGACTGCGCCACCCAGGCGCCCCAAAAAATTTTTTTTTAATGTTTATTTCTGAGACAGAGACAGAGCACGAGTGGGGGAGGGGCAGAGAGAGAGAGGGAGACACAGAATCCGAAGCAGGCTCCAGGCTCTGAGCTGTCAGCACAGAACCTGACGCGGGGCTTGAACTCACAAACCATGAGATCATGACCTGAGCTGAAGTCGGTCACTCAACCGACTGAGCCACCCAGGCGGCCCCAAAACAATAATTTCTTAATATCAAACATACAGTTAATGTTCAATTTTCCAATTATTAGTGTTGTAAAGTTCCAGATAAGGCCCACAGATTACATTTGGTTGGTATGTCTTTAAATCTCTTTAATCTATCATTCCCCCTTCAGATCTACTTCTATCTCTTGCAGTTTATTTGTTGAAGAAGCTGATTTTTCTGTCCTGTAGAGTTTCCCATGGCCTGAACTTCATGGATGGACCGATGATATCATCTAACATTGCTTTGGCCTCTGTATTTCCTATAAATTGTTAAACTCTAGAGACTTGATCACTGTCGAGTTCAATTTTTTTTTTCTCCCAAGACCACATCTTGAGGAGTGGTGTGCTCTTCCATGAAGAGTCTAGTCTGGTATTCTCTCTTTTCCTAATGTTGAAATTGGAGGAAGTTGTTGATGTTTGATGCCTATATGCTGCCTTTGCTTTTCGGCTATAAATGAGATAATCACCTCACACCTGACAGAATGGCTAAAATCAAAGACAAGAAATAAGTAGTGTGGGTGAGGATGTGGAGAAAAAGGAACCCTTGTGCACTATTTGTGGGGATGCAAGCTAGTGCAGCCACTGTGGAAAACAGTACAGAGTTTCCTCACAAAATTAAAAATATAATTACTCTATGATCCAGTAATTCTACTACTGGATATTTACCCAAGGAAAACAAAAACACTAATTTGGAAAGATATATGCACCTCTGTGTTTATTAAAGCATTATTTATAATAGCCAAGATATGGAAGCAACCCAAGTGTCCATCCATAGATTAATGGATAAAGATGTCAGCACACACACACACTCATGCACACACACACTCACTCCACACAGGAGTATTACTCAGCCTTAAGAAGGATATCTTGGGGCACCTGGGTGGCTCAGTTGGCTAAGCATCTGACTTCGGCTCAGGTCATGATCTCACAGTTGGTGAGTTCGAGCCCTGCGTCGGACTCTGTGCTGACAGCTCAGAGCCTGGAGCCTGCTTCAGATTCTGTCTCCCTTTCTCTCTGCTTTTCTCCTGCTCATGCTCTGTCTCTATCAAAAGTAAATAAACATTAAAAAAATATTAAAAAAAAAGAAGGATATCTTGCTATTTGCAACAACATGGATGGATCTAGAGGATATAATGCTAAGTGAAATAAGTCGGACAAATACCACATGATTTCACTCGTGGAATTAAGGAAAAAAACAGACAAATGAACAAAGAAAACAGAGATAAGCAAAAAAACAGACTCTATTAAAAACATTTTTAGTTTATTTTGAGAGAGAGCACATGTGAGTACATGGGTGAGTTGGGGAAGGAGCAGAGAGAGTGAAAGGGAGAGAGAGAGAATCCCAAGCAGGCTCCTCACTGCTAGTGCAGAGCCCAGCAAGGGGCTTGAACCCACAAACCGTGAGACCATGACCTGATTGAAATCAAGAGTTGGACACTTAACCCACTGAGCCACCCAGGTGCCCTGAAAGCCGTTTTTTTAAAAAAAAATGTCTATTTATTTTTGACAGAGAGAGAATGCGAACATGTGTCGGGGAGGGACAGAGAGAGAGCGACAGAGGATCCCAAGCAGATTCTGCATGGAGAGTCCAATGCAGGGCTAGAACTCATGAACTGCAATATCATGACCTGAGCTGAAGGCAGACACTTAACTGACTGAAGCCACCCGGGCACCCCAAAAACAGACTCTTAAATATAGAGAACAAACTGGTGGTTGCCATAGGCGAAGTGGGTGAGGGGATGGGTGAAATAGGTGAAGGGGATTAAGCATGTACTTCTAGTAATGAGCAATGACTACTTTATAGAATTGTTGAATCATTATATTGTACACCTGCAACTAATATAATACTACATGTTAATTATCCTTGAATTTTAAAAAAGCCTAAGGGAAAGACTAAAAAAAATAATAAATAAAGTTCTGATGTATCTTCTAGTCCCTGGCAACTACTAATTTACTTTCTGTCTCTATATATTTGTGTATTTTAGAAATTTTATATAAGTGGAATCATATAGTATTTGTCCTTTTGTGACTGACTTCTTACACTTAGCATAATGTTTTTGATGTTTATCCATATTATAGCATATATCAGAACTTTATGCTTATAGGTAAATTTCCTTATATGGATAGACCCCATTTTGTTTATCCATTCATCAGTTGATGGCTTCCTTAGTTTTGTTTTTGTTTTGGGGGTCTTTTTTTTTTTAATTTAAATTTTAGTTAACATGAAGTGCAATATTGGTTTCAGGAGAATTCAGTGATTCATCAGTTACATACAACACCCAGTGCTCATCACAAGTGTCCTCCTTAATACCCATTACCCATCTAGCCCATCTCCCACCCACCTCCCTCCATCAATCCATAGTTTGTTTTCTGTCATTAAGTGTCTCTTGTGGTTTGTTGGGGTGCCTGGGTAGCTCAGTCGGTTAAGTGTCTGACTTCAGCTCAGGTCATGATCTGGTAGTTCTTGAGTTCAAGCCCCGAGTCAGGCTTTGTGCTGACAGTTCAGAGCCTTAAGCCCATTTCAGATTCTGTGTCTCCCTCTCTCTCTCTCTGCCTCTCTCCCACTCATGCTGTCTCTCTCTCCTGCAAAAATAAATATTAAAAAAAAATTTTTTTAGGGGCACCTGGGTGGCTCAGTCGGTTAAGCATCCAGTTTCGACTCAGGTCATGATCTTGTGGTCTGTGAGTTCAAGCCCCTCGTCGGGCTCTGTGCTGACAGCTCAGAGCCTGGAGCCTGTTTCAGATTCTGTGTCTCCCTCTCTCTCTGACCCTCCCCCATTCATGCTCTGTCTCTCTCTGTCTCAAAAATAAATAAACTTAAAAAAAATTTTTTTTTTAATTTTAATGTTTATTTATTTTTGAGAAAGAGAGAGAGAGAGAAAGAGAGAGAGAGACAGTGTGGGAGTGGGGGAGGATCAGAGAGAGAGAAAGAGAGACAACAGAATCCAAAACAGGCTCCAGGCTCTGAGCTGTCAGCACAGAGCCCAATGCAGGGCTTGAACTCACAAGACTTGGTATCATGACCTGAGCTGAAGTCAGAGATCCAACTGACTGAGCCACCCAGGCACCCCTAAAAAAAAAATTTTTTTTAAAGAGTCTCTTGTGGTTTGTTTCCCTCTCTTCTTTTTTTCCTCCCCCTTCCTTTAGGTTCATATGTTTTATTTCTTAAATTCCACAAATAAGTGAAATCATATGGTATTTTTTTCTGATTGACTTATTGTGCCTAGCATATTACATTCTAGCTTCATCCACGTCATTGCAGATGGCAGGATTTCATTCTTTTTTAAAGTTTATTTATTTATTTGAGAGAGGGGGGGACATGCACAAGCATGGGAGGGAGGGAGAGAGAGAAGGAGACAGAGAATCCCAAGCAGGCTCTGCGCCAGCAGAGCTCAATCTCACAAACTGTGAGATCATGACCTGAGCTGAAATCAAGAGTCAGACACCTAACTACTGAGCCACCCAGGTGCCCCAAGATTTCATTCTTTTTGATGACTGAGTAATATTCCATTATATATACATACCACATCTTTATCCATTCATCAGTTGATGGACATTTGGGCTGTCTCCATAGTTTGGCTACTGTTGATAATGCTGCTATAAACACTGGGGTGCACGTACCCCTTAAAATCTGTCTTTTTGTATCCTCTGGGTGAATACCTAATAGTGCAATTGCTGGATCATAGGGTAGTTCTGTTTTTAGTTTCAGCTACCTTAGTTTTATTTAAATAGATATTATATACTATAAATATTATATCTATATATTTATATGTATTTTATATATTATATTATATATAAAACATTTTTTTAATATTTATTTTTGAGAGCAAGAGAGAGAGAGAGAGTGCAAGCAGGGGAGGGGCAGAGAGAGAGGGAGACACAGAATCCAAAGCAGACTCCAGGCTCCATGCTGTCGGCACACAGCCTGACGCGGGGCTCGAACCCACACACTATGAGATCATGACCTGAGCCAAAGTAGGACACTTAATTGACTGAGCCCCCCAGGTGCCCCTATATATATGATATATATATATATATTATATATATATATATATTTTTTAATGTTTATTTTTGAGAGAGAATGCAAGCAGGGGAGGGGTGGGGTGGGGGACAGAGGATCTGAAGTGGGCTCTGCACTGACAGCAGTGAGTCCATGTGGGGCTCGAACTCATTAACTGCGAGATTGTGACCTGAGCTGAAGTCAGATGCTCAACAGACTGAGCCACCCAGGTGCCCTTTGGCGGCCTTAGTTTTTAAAATTTGTTTTCTCCCATCAGGTTTCTTTCTCTCTAGAACAAAGATGAATTGTAGGTGGACTCTCAGGGCAGCGAAAGGCCGCTGGATGGTGAACATCAGCCAGCAGTGCTCACATGGATCCATTGGGTTATTTGTGCCACCAAGTCCACCTTTAGACCCTGAGAAGATCAGAGAGTTACAGCGCTTCATCACCCTGTCCAAGAGACTCCTAGTGATGACTGGGGCAGGAATCTCCACTGAGTCGGGGATCCCAGACTACAGGTCAGAAAAGGTGGGACTCTATGCCCGCACTGACCGGAAACCCATCCAGCATGGGGATTTTCTACGGAGTGCTCCAGTCCGCCAGCGGTACTGGGCGAGAAACTTTGTCGGCTGGCCTCGGTTCTCCTCCCTCCAGCCTAACCCTGCACATTGGGCCTTGAGCAACTGGGAGAGACTCGGAAAGCTGTACTGGTTGGTGACCCAAAATGTGGATGCCTTGCACACTAAAGCAGGGAGTCAGCGCCTGACAGAACTCCATGGATGCATGCACAGGTGCAGGAAGGTGTAAATAGTGTGAATGCAGAAATGTGAGCTCCATGAGAGCAAGGACCTTGGCTGTCTTGACCACTTTGTCCTCATTAGATCTTGAGAAAAGGATTTGGGAGCAAGTTGTTTATTTTGGAGTTGATCCCAGCAAACTCATTGAGGGAGTGGGGAAATGAAACGGGTAGGCAAGAAAAGTCAAGAAAAGGGCATGTTAATGAATGGGTTGCTGCTTTGGGGAGCTGGAACTCAATCCTTTGAGGGGCCCTCTGTCTGGAGCATACTTCAGAATTGTCTCACTGAAAGTTGAGGAAGCTTGGGCATTTATCTGCCATGTCCCGTCCTTTAACGGTTGAGGGTCTTTCTAGGGGAATTAACTCCCTAACACTGACTCTGCAACTCCTTGGCCAGTAAACCCCCTAAGCAAGAGAGATGCAAGAAGTTGCTTATAAGAGAACTGTGTACAAGTGGCTGTAGGGTGTCTTGAGGGGACTATGAGCAAAGCACCAACAGCATAGTCTATAAGCTGGTGGATCTCTGATGCCTGGACACATAGAACACAGTACAGCCTGGCAAATAGAACCCAGTAAATATTGATGGAATGAACACATGTAGCCCTGGAAATAACCTGAAGCTAACTGGAGACCATTTCCTTATTATTAAGCCCCAGAGATCCTCCTGCCAATCATAAAATATTTATTGGGTGCCACAACGTGTGGTGTGCTATTGGTGGTGTGGAGGGGTCAAAACCAAAGAGCATAAAACATGCTCTACTTTATATGTGAGAACTTTGTAATCTCCTGGGGGTGGGGGGGATCCAAAAATAACATGTTTAACAACAGACAACTCCATATGTGATTGTTAAATTATGTGGTCCGTGATAGACCTGCTTTAGAGGTTCAGAGAAACAGATTTAGTAAAGCTTCGAGTAATCGGTCAAGCTTTTATGGGAAAGGTGGGGCTTGAGTCTGGCTCAGGTCTGACTGAACAAAAGAGGGGAGAGGGCTTTCTAAATGAAGAGGATTTGTAGAGCCCAGAGGAGTCTGGCCTGGCCTCTGTGGAGACTACTGTGAAATCAGATTGTCTGGAAAGGCTAGACCCAAATCATGGGTGCATCTGAAAATAGTACAGTGCAATTTGGGTCTTTTGTGAGAGACCAAAAGGGACTATTAGTGGTTTCTGAGCAAGAAAGCAATGTGATAAAAATAGCATTTGAGGAAAGCCACACAGGATTAGAGAGTGTGGCTCAGGGAGGTCAGCCTGAAGGACCCAGATCAAGGTGGTATCAGGGGAATTTGAGAGCTAATGATGGCCCTGGCCCCATTAAACTTTTCTTTTCCTGATGAAAGTTCCAAATCTTCCCAATAAGAACGTAGTATAATGAACTCCCATGTACCATCACTCAGATACAAAAATTATATCATGTCTACTTTACCTCCCCCCTCCCCGGGCTGGTCTCTTAAAATAACTTCTATTTATTGAGTGGCTCCTGTCTATAGGCAGGAGCCTATAGACTCCTAGGTGGAGTCTAGGTGGTGGCCATAGCATAGTGGTCAAAGGACTCAAAGTTCTTGCCCTCACACGAACTCATGATTATGGAAGTGAGGAGAGAAACAAGTCACTGGGTTAGGACACCAAGGGGAAGAGTGTTTTAGAGGGACAGTGGTGATGGACAGCAACAATCACCGTGGAGGAGGAGAGGAAGGGAGGAAAAGCACCGGTTTGGGCACTAAGGAAGTCATTTGGTAAAGCATTTGCAGCTGCACTAAGGACAAAAATGAGCCAACAGGTTAAGCAGGCCGTGTAAGTAAGGAAAGCAGAGGTACACTGCTTGTTCTAGAGTTGGCAGTAGGAGTAAGGAATGGTGGTAGTTAACATGAGAAGGTATTCCTAACTTGGGGGAAAGACTGGGTGCTAGGAACAGTGAACAGTGTTGGAGCTACAACTGGTTGGGGATGAGACGTTTTTGGCAGCTTCATGCCTTCTCGGGACCAGTTGTTCAGTCAGCCCCTTCTTTGGTTTCAGGGTCCTTTGCTTGAACTGTGGTGAACAGATTCCCCGGGAGGTGTTACAAGAGCGTTTTGAAGCTCTGAACCCCACCTGGAGTGCCGAGGCCCATGGCCTGGCTCCTGACGGCGACGTCTTTCTCACAGAGGAGCAGGTACGGAGCTTTCGGGTCCCGTCCTGCCGATGTGGAGGCCCCCTGAAACCAGATGTCGTTTTCTTCGGGGACACAGTGAACCCTGACAAGGTTGACTTTGTGCACAGGCGTGTAAAAGAAGCTGACTCCCTCTTGGTAGTGGGATCATCCTTACAGGTATCTGACTTGGTCAGGGTGGGAATGGCCCCTTTTGCGGGCTGGAGAGCCCTGGAGAGGCTCCCTGTTAGGTTTACCTCTAACTGCATTGAGAGTTCTTACCTGTGTCTTTTCCTTGTAAGGTTTACTCTGGTTACAGGTTCATCCTCACTGCCCGAGAGAAGAAGCTCCCAATTGCAATACTTAACATTGGGCCCACACGGTCAGATGACTTGGCGTGCCTGAAACTGGATTCTCGCTGCGGAGAACTGCTGCCTCTAATAGACCCCTGCTGACCACAGTCTGATGCTCCTGAGTCAGAAACTGGGACTTTCACTTGAATCCTGCTCTTAAAGGTAAATGCTTTCCTAGATACTGATTCCAGTTCTCATTCAACCAAGAGCACTGACAAAATAGGCAGCTTGGGGCACCTGGGTGGCTCAGTCAGTTGAGCGTCCGACTTTGGCTCAGTTCATGATCTCGCGATTTGTGGGTTCAAGCCCCGCATCGGGCTCTGGGCTGACAGCTCAGAGCCTGGAGCCTGCTTCGGATTCTGTGTCTCCTTCTCTCTCTGCCCCTCTCCCACTTGTGCTCTGTCTCCCTCTGTCTCTCAAAAATAAATAAATGTAAAAAAATAAAAATAAAAACAAATAGGCATCTTAATGTATGGCCACTCGTAATTAAAACTAATTCTTTAATGTGCATTAAGCTACAGTGTTTGAAAGATATTTATTTTCCAGCTCTATGCACACAGCTATTTAGAAGGTCTCAAAATTCACCACTGCTTTTTTTCCTGTTTTTAAATAACAGCTTTTCACCCTTTCAAAGTATACAGTTAAGCTTTTAGTACACTCACAAAGTTATACATGACTCACAGCTGTCTTAATTCCAGAATATTTTCATCATCCCAGGAAGAAACCTTGTACCCATCAGCAGTCACTCCACCCTCCCCAACCCCTCCGCTTCTTCCTACCCTGGCAATAGCTAGTCTGTTTCTGCTTATGCTAGACATTTCACAGAAGATGTGGCCTCTTGTGTCTGGCTTCTCCACTTGGCGTAATAGTTTCAAGGTTCATCCATATTGTAGCATGTATTGGTACTTTTATATCTATTTTAATCTATGGATACAACCACTTAAAAAAAATAAAAAGCTTTGGGGCACCTGGATGGCACAGTCGGTTGAACAGCTGACTCTTGACTTTGGCTCAGTTCATATCCCAGGGTCATAGCATCGAGCCCCAGGTCGGGCTCTGCGCTGAGCGTGGAGCTTGCTTGGGATTCTTTCTCTCTCTGCCCCTCTCCCTCGCTCACACTCTCTCTCTAAAAAAAATAAATAAGTAAAATAAAAAGCTTTATTGAGATAGTTCACAAACCACAGTTTATTCATGTAATATGTACAATTCAGTAGTTTTTAGCATATTCTAAGGGAAGTACAACCACTTTTTAAAAAAGCGACCTTAATTTTTAGTTTTAGGTTCACAGCAAAACTGAGCAGTAAATACAAAGGGTTCCAATATGCCCCTTGTCCCTATACACTCACACAGTATTAACATTTGATTCACCTACTGAAGGACAACTTGGTTGTTTCCAAGTTTTGGGCAATTATGAATAAAGTCGCTGTAAATACTAAGGAGCAAGACTGCTGGATCGTATGATAAAAGTTTGTGTAGTTTTGTATGCAATTGCCAAACTGCCTTCCAAAGTGGCTGTCCCATTTTGCATTCCCGCCAACGAATGAGAGTTCCTGTACAACCACCTATTAAAAATCATTTTGGGGGCGCTTGGGTGGCTCAGTCGGTTGAGCATCTGACTCTTGGTTTCAGCTCAGGTCATGATCTCACAGTTCGTGAGTTTGAACCCCACGTCAGGCTCTTTGCTGACACCATGGACCCTGCTTGGGATTTACTGTCTCCCTCTCTCTCTGCCTCTCTCTCTCAAAGTAAATAAATAAACTTAAAAAAAAAACCCATTTTCATTGAAGTATACTATACAGAGAAGTGCATGTGTTATAAGTGGACAGTTTGATGAAGACATAAAGCATCTAGATCAAGGAACAGAATATTACTAGCACCAAGGAAGTCCCCTTAGTACAGACACTTAATTTTTTTTTTCTTTAATGTTTATTTTTGAGAGTGTGTAAGTGGGAGAGGGGCAGAGAGAGATAGGGAGACAAGGTATCCAAAATAGGCTCCAGGCTCCGAACTGTCAGCACAAAGCCCAACACAGGGCTCGAACCCACGAGCCATGAGATCATGATCTGAGCCAAAGTTGGATGCTCAACCAACTGAGCCACCCAGGAGCCCCTAGACACTTTTTAAAAAATTTTTTTTAAATTTTTAAAATTTACACCCAAGTTAGTTAGCATATAGTGGAACAATGATTTCAGGAGTAGATTCCTTAATACCCCTTAGCTGTTTAGCCCATCCCCCCTCCCACAACCCCTCCAGTAACCCTCTGTTTGTTCTCCGTATTTAAGAGTTTCTTGGGGCGCCTGGGTGGCGCAGTCGGTTAGGCATCCGACTTCAGCCAGGTCACGATCTCGCGGTCCGTGAGTTCGAGCCCCGCGTCAGGCTCTGGGCTGATGGCTCAGAGCCTGGAGCCTGTTTCCGATTCTGTGTCTCCCTCTCTCTCTGCCCCTCCCCCGTTCATGCTCTGTCTCTCTCTGTCCCAAAAATAAATAAACGTTGAAAAAAAAAATTAAAAAAAAAAAAAGTTTCTTGTGTTTTGTCCCCTCCCTGTTTTTATATTATTTTTTGCTTCCCTTCCCTTGTGTTCATCTGCTCTTTGTCTTAAAGTCCTCATATGAGCGAAGTCATATGGTATCTGCCTAGACACTTTTTAATATACTTTTTAGCTAGCTTATTACTAGAATAATATATATTATAGAATGTTTAGGTGATACAGATAAGTAAAAAGAATATAATGCAAATTACCTATTATTCCACCACCTAGATAACCAAAGTTTAACATTCTGGTATAACTAAGTCTGTTTCTATGAAAATCAAATCAAGCTGTGCATGTTTTCACTTAACAAGATATAGTGGCCCTCTTTACATGTCCTAAATGCTGTGGTTTCTTGAATGGTAGGCTGATGTTCACAAATCATTTTCCCCCACCAACTCTCGGCTTATTCGGCATTAACTTGTTTCATTTCTTTCCAGATTCTTGAGGATTCCTCCCTCCTTCCTCCAACTAACCAAAGCTGTCTGAGTGTAGCCTGTAGAGGGCAGCAAACCAGCATCTTTCTCCCAGCCTGCCTATGAACTGGGCAAGTTTCAGTCAGGCTGATGAAATTTGCCCCTGAAGAAAGACTTTTTCAAAGCAGCAGCTTCTATTGATAGGTAAACTGTTTTCGATTCCTTTTTATCTCACCAGGCAGAAGAAACGGCCTGGGGAAATACTTAGGCCAGAATGGTCTCTGGAGCACTAAGCAGGAATCTCACTAATGTGGGGCTTGAGGGGAGAAGAAAAGGACTTAATTTAGAATTCCAAATGGTTAAATGTCTTTAACTGAAACATTCTGGTATATTTTTATAAAAGATGAGCAATGGTATGAATGAATTTTTTATTAACTAAGGAATAAAGAAATCATTTGCACACCAGGTATGTGGGCTGTATGTTTATATTCTTTTTTTATTTTTATTTTTTAAATTATTTTTTAACATTTTTATTTATTTTTGAGAGACGAGTAAGAATGAGCACGAGCAGGGGAGGGGCAGAGAGAGAGAGGGAGACACAGAATCCAAAGCAGGTTCCAAGCTCTGAGCTGTCAGCACAGAGCCCGATGTGGGGCTTGAATCCATGAACTGTGAGATCATGACCTGAGCCAAAGTCTGACACACAACCAGCTGAGCCACTCAGGCGCCCCTATATTCTTTTTTTTAATCAGCTAAAAGAGAATGAGGCTTTATGACATGGTTCTTTAAAGATTTCTGCTGGATTTCAGCTGCCAGATGAGACACTTGCCTCAAACCTGATGTGTAGAGAGGAAACTGAATTCCCAAGTGGGCTCTTAAGCTGCTTTGTTTCTGCTGAGCAAGGCAGTAAGCCTTGTTTGATTATTGTGTTAGCCCGAAAGAATCATTGTACCAGGCTAAAGCTTTCAGCACAATCTCATCAAAAGTGAAGCGGATGAAAGAATCACAGCCTATTCTGGATAGTCTTTTGTCTAAAATTAGGGCAAGCAATACATGGTCATCCTGCACCTACCTAGGAAGTAAATTATAGTTACCTGGGATAATCCAAGAGCTTGAAACCAACAGAGTTCTTTTCATGTGCACAACTCTGTTTTCCCATAGTCATTAATTCTGAAGAGGTGTAAGGTTGTTGTAAATCTCATTCCAGCTTTTTTGCAGATGAAGATCCTAAGGTGCTCGGGATCAGATTTGCTCAGTTACCAAGTCAGCACCAATAATTGTATTCAAATCTGGGTCTTTTGAATCTCAAGCCATTCTCACCACAATTTTGTCAATGGTTAATAACAGTAGTAAGGTACTAAGGCTACAAAGATACAACCTCTTGGCTTCAAGTGGCTCACAGAGAATGTGCTGTTCCCCCATTCTTATTTTCTACCAGAAAGTGGCCAGATTCATGCACGGAATGGCAGAATGAGAGCAAATTAAGTCCATCCCTCCTCATTTTTATTTTGGAGGAACCTAAGGCCACACAGCATATTTTCAGAGCCAGGACTAGAATCCAAGACTTTCCTCCCAGTTCTTTTCTTCTTAAACAACAGCTTCTTATCTATCTGAAGATTATGGCTGGAAGTCAGCCTGAAGTAGAAGCCAGCAGTACAACCGGCCAAGGAGACCAGGAATGGTTAAAATCCAGTAGTAAGGTTGCTAGGGAGGAAGGCAGGCTCTTTCCATCACCTAATGCTGACACAATTCATGAAACCAAGTCTTCAGGACCTTAGGAATGTTCATTTTGTTCATAGTTCTTCCTGAGCTGGAATTCTTCCCCAAAAATTTGTCCCAAGAGGAACTTGGCATTTCCTGAAGCTGATGCTTCTCATGTCTCTTCACTTTCCATCTTTTGCTTTTTACCAGCATGGCAGTCCTAATCCACCATAAGTGTCCTCTGTTGGAATAACAAACCAACTGGTGGGTGCTATCGGTTTGTCACCGCCCTGGTTATAGGCTTCTGACCACATAAGCCCAGCTTTGGGCATGACTTTCCTCAAATGCTTCCATGGCTCTGCTATCAGTTTTAGGAAATAGAAGTCACAAAGGCAAACAAGTACATAACACTTGAAACCTCCTTCCCACAAACTCATATTTCTTTTATACTGTCGTAAATTGAGTATCTCTCACTGTTATGCCCAGAATTCGTGATCCCCAAAGACCACCAGGGAGCCAAGTCCGATGCAAAAGCAAAGAGCCTTTATTCGAGCTAGCTCGAGCTCAATCCCCTACCTGCACCGACGCAGCGGTGAGATGCCGGAGAGAGAGCGTGAGTTTCAAAAGCACAAAGGTTTTATAGGGATCTAAGGGCAGTTGGTGGGGCGATGGTCGTGTCCTTAGCCGATTGGCTGGGGAAGGTTCAGAGTCCTGATGTGCAGGTTGCCAGGTGTGGTTTGAATAGGAAGTTTGAACAGGTGAGCGGGAAGTTACTCAAGGGGAGGAGGTATGGTCTAAGGTTTGAGTGGGAATTTCTGCGGTTTTCCCCGGAAAGGGGGCCATGTCAGGGACATAGTCACTCAAGATGGAGGACATAGAACAAAATGGAGCCGGCCAGCCTAGGTCCGCTCTTTCATTCCCCCCTTGTCATGTAGCTTACGGACCCAATCATGGGACCCGGCTGCATTTCTATTTTGTCCTCTTCTGTTATTAGGGCTTGTACTGAGCACGAGGACCATTAGTTGGACAGCCCCCACGTGGTCCCTGACAAACTGGACCAGCCTATTGATGATACGGCGTCTGAGGGTTACTAGTAGGAGCAGGATGGCGAGGGGTCCGGCAAGGGCTGAGATGAGGGTAGTTAACTAGGGAGACCAGTTGAACAAAGACTCGTACCAGGACTGAGATTGTTCTCTAACTTTCGTTTTTGCAGCCCTTCCCTTGTGAGGGCCATAGATTCTTTTACGACCCCCAAGTGATCAACATAGAAGTAACATTCTTCCCCTAGGGCTGCACATAGTCCTCCTTGCTGCATGAATAATAAGTCTAATCCCCTTCTGTTTTGGAGTACTACTTCTGATAAGGAAGTAAGGGATTTCTGTAAATGAGAAATTGATTTCTCAATTCTTCCTATGTCTAAGTCAATGGCTGCCCTTAGGGTTCTGTAGTTTTTGTCCTGGATGACGAGTGAGGATATTCCGGTCCCTACCTCCGCTAATCCCAGTCCCAAGAATGCAGCCAGAGTTAGGGTTGTAATGGGCTCCCTTTTACTTCGGGACTTAGTAGAGCCTAACCTGTTAAGTATTTCTTCCCCTGAATGGTACACCAGCTTGGGGATCAACTGCACGAGTACGCAGAAGCCTTCCTTCGAGGAGTTAAGGACTTGGGAGTGGACACAGGGAGCGAGGCCGCTGGAACAGGCCCATCATGCATTTTTGGGGGGAAGTAGATACACTGTCTCCCTGGGGACTGTTAGGGTTTCACTACAGAGATGTGACTGCCCAGGGGGCACGTGGCCTGTGCAAGTGCCCTGCCCTGTTACTCTCTGGAGGGTTAGTCTTGCAGTAGCCTGCTGCCATCTGCAGGAGCTAGAGTTGGAGGCTGTTGTATAATTGCCTTTAATGGCAATACCTTCGTAATATGGGAGCCGGACATCTAGACAGAGCCAACAGGACTTGGTCAGGTCGGGCCTAGAAGTTTTTAGTACCTGGTATGCTCTGACAAACGTGCTCCACAGGGGGTCTGTATCAGATAGTAAGTTGTGACCCAGGGCAGGAGATGCGGATGACACTCCAGTAGGGACAGGGGATGTGGAGGGCCGTGTGGCCGGGGCCTGGGTGTTTCTGGGCGTGGCCGTCCGGGCGGGGGCAGGTCAGGTAACTAGTTGGGTCCTACCCCCGTGGGGGACTGCTGGGCAAGGGGAGTTGCTTGCATTCGGAGGGTAAATAATGTTCCCTTGTCCTTGGCTCCCAGCCTAACCCAGTCGTATATCCTGAGTCCCCAGGTTTTTCCACTCTCCCATCCTGTTGTTTTTTTACCTTGGCTTGTAAAGGATATAACTATGGGATTACCGCGCCCCCAGGCATATGGCGGTCCGGGGCCACTGGGCCGCTTTACCACGATGAGATCTCCGGTGCGTGGTGGGGTCCACCAGATATGCCCCGTTGAGACACATGACCAGGAGGCGCAAAAGTAGTCAGCCGCGTCCCCACATGTCTTCGAGTGAGAGTGGCTGGGGCAGACATAGAAATAAAGGTTCTGCGCATGGAATCCGGGGGCATATGGTGACAAGGGGAGCAGAGTTTGGAGGTCTACGCAAAGTTCTGGGAACCAAGTGTCCCTGGGGTGGCTCTGGGAAGTCTGATTAAGTATTGTCCCCGAGCTGGTGTCTATGATCTGCCAGGTGATGTTTTGGGGGACTTGGGGACTCTCAACAGCATGAGCAGTGACAAGCAGAGCTAACAGAGTTACCAGTATTAGGTGGGTCGAATGCGCTGTAGCTTGAGCTTGAGCGGGTTGTGTTGGTCCCGATTGACAGCCCATTGCGTGACAAAGTCCTTCCGGATTGAGCAGGGGTCCGCTGGCCGAACGTGGGTGTGATGGACCCAGGTTGCGATGCCGTCTACTTTGAGAGCAGTGGGGGTTGTCAGCACCACGATGTAGGGTCCCTCCCAGCACGGCTCGAGGGTCTCTTGGCGGTGCCTCTTGACGTAGACCCAGTCTCCCGGCCTGTACTGATGAGGTGTCGGGGTTGGGCCAGCCTTGTAGATGGCATGGAGGCGCAGCCAAATGTCCTCGTGCGCCCTCTGGAGCCCGCTCAAGGAAAGAAAAAGTTCTTGATCTTTAAACTCAGCAAGAAGTTCAGCTCGAAGGTTGGGAATAATAGGGGGTGGCCTGCCAAACATGATCTCGTAGGGAGTAAAACCCAGGGTGTAAGGAGTGTTCCTAACCCGGTAAAGGGCATTCGGTAGGAGAGTCACCCAGTCCCCGCCAGTCTCCATTGTTAATTTGGTAAGGGTCTGTTTTAGGGTTCTATTCATTTTTCTACCTGTCCTGAGCTCTGGGGCCTATAAGCACAACGTAATTTCCAGTTTGCCCCCACAGCCTTGGCTACAGCCTGCGTTACCTGTGAGATAAAAGCTGGTCCACTGTCTGATCCTACCATGGCAGGAAAACCATACCTGGGTAAGATGTCTTCTAGTAGCTTCTTAGCTACCATCTGAGCTGTTTCATGCTTGGTTGGGTATGCCTCCACCCAGCCAGAGAAGGTGTCTGTAAATACTAAAAGATATTTATAACCATACTTTCCTGGTTTAACTTCAGTGAAGTCGACCTCCCATTGGGATCCCAGTCTGGTGCCTCTGAGCCTGGTTCCTTTTTTATTTGATGTGGCTCTCGCGTTGGTGAGTTGGCAGGTCTTGTGGGCAGGTACAACTTGCTCTATTTTGGTGTCCTGTTGGTGAATCTTGATTCCAGCATGTCGGATTAAGTCTTTTAATTTTCAGGCCCCCATGTGAGTAGACCGATGCATGTGCTCTAATAGTGAGACTCCGAGCCGGCCTGGCAGCACGAACTCCTTGTTAGGTGTATACCACCATCCCTTTATCTCCTGGGCCATGGGAGTTTCTTGATCCACTGTAACTCCTCCTGGGAGTATTTGGGCTGGGCTGGTAAAACTGGGTCTCCCGGGTCCGGGAGTTGTATGGTCATGGTGGGGACTGAAGTAAGGGCTACTGCCTTGGCTGCCTGGTCAGCCTTTCGATTACCTCTAGCTACCGGGTTATCAGTTTTCTGGTGCCCTTGGCTGTGGATAATGGCCAGCTTGGCAGGAAGCCATAAGGCCGTAAGCAGGTCAAGTATCTCCTGCTTATTTTTTATAGTCCATCCTTCTGCCGTCAGTAACCCCCTCTCCTGATAAATTGCCCCATGAATCTGAGCTGTGGCAAACACATAACGGCTATCTGTGTAGATGTTAAGCCATTTTTCAGCTCCCAGCATCAGCGCCTTGGTGAGGGCGATGAGCTCTGCTTGCTGGTCTGGTGTTCCGGAGGGTAGAGCCTCCGCCCATACGGTGTCCGTTTCGGTGACGACCGCTGCACCCACATACCTGTGTCCGTCCTGCACAAAGCTGCTGCCATCAGTGAACCAAGTAGCCTCGGCATCGGGGAGGGGCCGGTCGGTCAGATCCGTCCGGAATCCATGTACTTGCTCTAGGATCCCCGCACAGTCATGTAGTGGAGCATCTAGGTCAGGGTCGGGCAGTAGGGTTGCAGGATTGAGGGCCACACTGGGGTGGAACCGCACCTGTGGAGGGTTGAGTAGGAGGCTCTGGTAATGAGTCATACGTGTGTTGCTCATCCATCTATCAGGAGGCTGTTTCAGGACCCCTTCAGTGGTGTGTGGGGTCGTGATCCAGATCTCCTGTCGTAGGGTCAGTTTGTCTGCGTCCTTGACTAGGAGTGCTGTTGCCACAATAATTCTTAGGCATGGCGGCCAGCCAGCAGCCACTGGGTCTAGCTTCTTGGACAGGTAAGCCACCGGGCAGTTCCAGGGGCCTAAGGCTTGAGTTAGAACCCCTTTTGCTATTTCCTTGTGTTCGTCTACAAAGAGGTGGATGGGCTTCATAATGTCTGGCAGGCCCAGGGCTGGGGCACTTAGGAGGGCCTTTTTTAACTAATTAAAGGCAGTTTCTTCTTTTTCAGTCCATTCAAATGTTTTCCCCTCTTTGGTAGCTTCATATAGGGGCCTGGCGATCTCAGCAAAACCCGGAACCCAGAGGCAACAGTGGCTGGCCAATCCTAGGAATTCCCTTACTTCCCTTCGGGAGGTGGGAGTAGGGATCTTCAGGACAGTTTCTTTTCTGGCATCTGATAACCGCCGCTGTCCGCCCTCCAGGATGTATCCCAGGTAACTTACCCTCTCCCTGCATATCTGAGCCTCCTTCACGGATGCCTGGTACCCCAAGGCCCCCAGGGTAGCCAGCAGGTCCTGGGTCCCTTGCTCACAGTCCTCGGCCGTGTCAGCAGCAATCAGGATGTCATCTACGTACTGTAGGAGGGTGAGGCCAGGGTGCTCCTTTCTGTACTCGTGTCCAGGTCCTCGTGTAGTGCCTCGTCAAAGATGGTGGGCGAATTTTTGAACCCCTGAGGCAGCCATATCCAGGTGAGTTGCCCGCTGTAGCCCTCCTCCGGATCATGCCACTCGAAGGTGAACAAGGGTTGGCTTTGGGGTGCCAGCGGCAGACTGAAGAAGGCGTCCTTTAAATCTAGTACAGTATACCAGACCCTGGAGGGCGCCAAGGAGCTCAAGAGACTGTATGGGTTGGGAACAGTTGGGTGTATGTCTGTGACCCTCTTATTTACTTCCTGGAGGTCTTGTACCTGGAGGTCTTGTACCTGGTCTTGTACCTTGTACGTGGATAGTCATTTGTGTGACGCTTTTTGACCAGCAGTAGGGGGGTGTTCCAGGCAGACTGGCAAGGAACTAGTACCCCTAGGCTTTGTAGTCTCCAGATGTGTGGCTGGATCCCCTTCCGGGCCTCCTGAGACATGGGGTATTGTTTGATCCTTACCGGACCTTCTCCTGGCTTGAGCTCTACCAGGACCAGGGTCCTGTGAGTGGCTAGTCCTATCCCCCCCATCTCTGCCCAAACCGAGGGGAATTCTTGTAGCCATCTGTCTATATTATCCTCTCTCAGGAGCGCCTCCTGGAGGCGGTATTCATCCTCTAGTTTCATGGTCAGGACCTGAATGGGGTGGCCCTTGCCATCGGTGACCCGAGGCCCCCCCTTGTCTGAAAGTTATCTGAGCTCCAATCGGGTCAGTAAGTCCCATCCTAACAGCGGGTGGGGGCATTCTGGTATTACCATAAAGGAGTGGGATACCTGTCTCGTCCCCAAATCTACCGTTCTTCGGGTAGTCCATGAATACTGGCTCATACCAGTTGCCCCTTGTACCCAGGACTTCTTGCTGGCTAGTTTTCCTTGTGGGGTGCGGAGGACCGAATGTTGTGCTCCAGTGTTGACAAGGAAGTCAACAGGGGTCCCCTCCACTTTAAGAGTTACCCTGGGCTCAGGGAGAGGGTCCGAACCCCAACTGCCCTAATCACTCAGTTCATCTAGCTCTAAGACTTTTACTCGATCAGTCTTGCTTCCCTTCCCGCCGGCCTTTTTTGGACAATCTTGGGCCCAATGCCCGATCTCCTTGCAGCATGCGCACTGATCTTTCTGCAGCCCCTGCTTCCCCACCTTGGCGGTTCCTTTACCTCCTCTTGAGTCATCTGCCAGCTGCCGGAGACAGCGGTCTCATTCCTCGGGGGAGTCAGCAGTGGTAGCTAGTAGTATTCTGGCCAGGTCTCGAGTCTGCTTACTGCTGGCAGCCGCCATGGCACGAGCCTGCTTATCCTCAGGAGGCTCCCGGTTATTATATACCTTTTTGGCTACCACCAGTAAGTCCTGCAGACTTTTTTTCTCCTAGTCTATCTATTTTCTGTAATTCTCTTCTAATGTCTATGGCCGATTGGTTTACGAAGGCCATGATAACAGCTGCCTTGCTTTCCGGAGCCTCTGGATCCATGGGGGTATAGGTATGGAATGCCTCCATGATCCATTCTAAAAAGGCAGCCGGAGATTCATCTTTTTCCTGTTGCACATTTCCTACCTTGGCCAAATTGGTTGGCTTCCTAGCAGCCATTCGGAGACCCCCCATTAGAGTCTGGAGGTAGACCCGGAGCCTCTCCTTACCTTCTGCCGTGTTGAAATCCCACTTGGGCCGAGTTAAGGGGAAGGAGGCATCTATCTGAGCCTGGTTGGTGGTGGGATTCCCGTCTGTGCCCGGAACTAGTTTTCGGGCCTCATTGAGGATTCTTTCTCTCTCCTCAGTCGTAAACAGGACCTGCAAAAGCTGCTGGCAATCGTCCCACGTGGGCTGATGAGTAAAAAGAACAGAGTCTAATAAATCAATAAGCCCTGCCGGTTTCTCAGAAAACTTAGGATTCTGAGCTTTCCAATTGTAGAGGTCACTAGTAGTGAAAGGCCAATAGTGATGGGGCTGATTCCCCTCCACGTCTGGGGGTCCGGTGGCTTGCAGGGGCAGAGTAGTGGAGTCAGAGGCGGAGGCGAATTGCTCCCTCTGAGCCCTTTGTCTGGTAAAGGGCGGGCTTCCCACTGGAGCATTTCCACCTCCCGCTCTTGGAACAGCGTCTGCCTCCCCCGGAGGGGGAGGATGGTGTTCTTCCAGCATCCTAGGGGGGTTATACGGGGGAGGAAAAATTAATTCGTCTTCAGTCCCCCCTTGTAGGACACGGTAGAGGGGTACTGAAGGCTGGGTAAGACTTTTCTTGTTCTCCTTCTTCTCTGTCCCCTGCAAAGCAAGAATGGGTTTCAGCTCCGGAGGGCGTGGAGCTAGGAAGGGCTTAAGCCAAGAGGGTGGGTCTTCTACAAGGTCCTGCCAAGTGATAATGTAAGGGAGCTGATCAGGATGGCCCGTCTTAGGCCAAGAGATGATACCGCTGACTCGGTGGATGGTAGGGAGGTGGAAGGTTCCCTCTGGCGGCCATCCAACATTGAAAGCTGGCCACTCGCTAGAACAAAAAACCTGCCACCGATGCTTTCGGACTTCCACACTGAGGTTGTTAGCTCTTCCCCTGACATCCTTAAAGTGATCAATAGAGGAGTAGTCTGAGTCTGTCCCATAACGTCCGTCCAGTAAGTCCACAGAACAAAACAGAGAAACACAGAAACAGACAAACAGAGGGCCCCTAGAAACAGTCTTCCAACTCCGTGGAAGCAAAACTGAAAGCTAGACGACGGCCTCACACCGACTGGCGGGAGTGACCCGCCTCGTCTCAGATCTTTGAGGGGAATCCACGTCCCTCCAGAAGGGAGTATCGGAACGTCTTCCGAAACTCCCGGCCCGTGGTCCTCCCATGTGTCCACTTAGACCGCGCCAGGCACTACCAGAATTTCAGAAATGAGCTCACACAGAAGAGACAGGGAACAAACAGTCACTAACGGTGGCCAGTCAGGCTCTCTGGGTCGGGGGCCCCTCGGGGGTCTTGGGGACCCTGGATGAGCCCCCAAATGTTATGCCCAGAATTCGTGATCCCCAAAGACCACCAGGGAGCCGAGTCCGATGCAAAAGCTAAGAGCCTTTATTTGAGCTAGCTTGAGCTCAATCCCCTACCTGCACCGACGCAGCGATGAGATGCTGGAGAGAGAGCACGAGTTTCAAAAAGCACAAAGGTTTTATAGGGATCTAGGGACAGTTGGTGGGGGTAATGGTCGTTCCCTTAGCCGATTGGCTGGGGAAGGTTCAGAGTCCCGATGCGCAGGTTGCCGGGCATGGTTTGAACCGGAAGTTTGAACAGGTGAGCGGGAAGTTACTCAAGGAGGCGTGGTCTGAAGTTTGAGCGGGAATTTCTTTCTGCAGTTTTCCTGGAAAGGGGGCCATGTCGGGGACAGTCACTCAAGATGGAGGACACAGAACAAAATGGAGTCGGCCGGCCTAGGTCCGCTCTTTCACTCACCTCTCTCTTAAATAATAGAATTTATTAAGCACACTATATCCCAAGCGCTATGCGAAATATCTTACAACATGTTTGCTCACTTAGTAAGAGTTAACCCCACAAGAAATGCTTGGCCACGCATAAGAATCAGTCTTCAGTGAATGTCAGACTTTTCCTGAGAGGATCGCTTTAAGGACCGTTAGGAAATTCAACACTCCTCTAAGCAGGGTGACCAACTGTCCCATATCGCCCAGTATTGAGGGGGTTTCCTGGGATGCAGGACTTTCAGTGCTAAAACCAGGATGAGTCAGTTACTCCACTCCTAGGAATAGCAGAGGTTGCCACCAAATATAAAAGTTGATTCCGGATACATTATCCTTGTTGAAATTCAAGATGGGTGCTCTGAGATCCAGATTTTTAAATTTTTGATGTCACAAAACATAAATTCTACTTCATGAAGAAAAAAAAGAAACTCGTCCAAGAAAGGACAGTGGGTTTTTTATTAGAAAAGGAATTATAGCATGGAATCGAAACTCTTAGTATATAGACAGACTTGGATTTCCATCCCTGTTTTGCTGTTTACTAGTTATGTGAATTTGGGCAAGTGGTTAATCTTCAATATCTTTATAAATCAGGATGCTAGTAGCTACCTCATTAGGTTGTTAATGAAAACTTAAAAAGGTAGTGATGCATCTGAAGCTCATAGCCCAGTACCAGAGGCACGTATGGTAAGCAGTTATCAGCAGCTATCAATAGGCTAAACCTTGGTCTCCTATTTGAGTACTGCTTTAACTAGACTCCCATGGATCTTCTCCAGAGCCACATTTCCTTTGTGTGTATCTGTCTTTCAAAAAGAATTTACAGAAGGCAAGTCTGGCTTGATACAATAACGTCTTTCTAAAGAAAATAAAGAGTATTCTTCCATTTGCTTCCCCTTGGGAAAATAGTATTTATGAACAGTAACTATACAATAAGCATTTCTGTAGGAAGCATTTTACAAGGCATTGACTCACCCAATTCCCACAACCCTCTGATCTGCACACTATTATTTCTTTTGAAAGAGGAGGCTCCTGAAGCTCGGAGATTTCATGTAACTAGCCCAAGGTCACCTGGCATGACCAGGCCAGTAATCAAATCCCGTCCATCCAGTTCTGAACCCTCTTTCTTTTTTTTTTTTTTTTTAATTTTTTTTTTTGACGTTTATTTATTTTTGGGACAGAGACAGAGCATGAACGGGGGAGGGGCAGAGAGAGAGGGAGACACAGAATCGGAAACAGGCTCCAGGCTCTGAGCCATCAGCCCAGAGCCTGACCCGGGGCTCAAACTCACGGACTGCGAGATCATGACCTGAGTTGAAGTCGGACGCTCAACCGACTGAGCCACCCAGGTGCCTCTGAACCCTCTTTCTTTAATGCTCTAGAAACCCAATGGGGTAACTGCGCAACTGTCCTTTGGGAGGGAAGGAGGGCAAGGCTCAAGAAACTTCTTGAGGTGACCCCAACAAGGTCCTGGAAAAATGAACAGGCAAGCACCAGGCGGGAAAAGGGGGAGCATTTCAAATGGAGGTAACAACAAAGGCAAAAGCAGGGAGGTCACCTTTTTTTCCCCCCTCTTGAGAGTGGGGGTTGGGGATTCAAGTGCGGACTTGGGGTGCAAAAACCCTTGGTTCGCCCACTATCCACTCGCCTCTCTCCTCGCCCCAGTTTGGCTCCCTGCACCCCATCTTCCCGGCCCCCTCGTCCCTTTCCGGGATAAAAGCCCGGAGGAGCTACCGACCGGAAACTGGCAGGGAGGCTGGGGGGAGGAGGGGCTTGTGTGGGGCCGAGAGACACAGACCTGGACACGCAAGGCAGGGAGGTGGGACCCAACGTCATACCCACGTGAGTTCGCTCTTTTTTCACCCTCGGCCCGCCCGCTGTCCTTCCGGCCCTATGGTGACCCTGGAGAGCAACGCACCTAAGACCCAGGAAGCGGCGCACGGGGCCGTCGCCCGCCACCTCACCCGCACGCCGGCTGGAGCAACCGTTACTAACCACTGCGACTGCGCCTGCGCTGGCCCCGGCTGACGCGTGAGGAAGCCAGGCCAGAGCCTGGGAGGTGCGGAGGTAGGCCGGGGGTTGGGCCGCTTTTCACCAATATAAAAAGAGGAACCACGTGTCCACAAGAAACCAATCATATTTCCTACTCTGAAATCCCTGGGGGGGGGGGGGCGGGATCCTTGTGGTGCTGGATCACGTGATCTGAAAAGGTAAATAGAGCCACGTGGTTTTTTCCTTGGCGCCAAGGTGTACCCTCGTTGAACAATTACTTAATGAACGTGTGTGACGTGGTAAGCACTGATGATACTGCGGCTGCTGAGATATAATCGCTACTTCAGAACGCTCGCAATTAAGTTTGTTTAATTATGTATTCATTTATTTTTTTTTTTAATTTATTTTGAGAGAGAAAGAGCTCGCGCAGGATTGCAGGAGAGGCAGAGAGAGAGAGCGCGAGAGCCCCAGCAGACTCTGCACTGTCATCGAGGAGCCCGATGTGGGGCTCCAACCCATGAACGGCGAGATCATGACCTGAGCGGAAACAAATCAATAATTTAACGCTTAACCACCTGGGCCACCCAGGTGCCCCTTATGTATTCATTTCAGTCTCAGCCACTGTACTAGTGTTTCCCGTATTACATTTCCTTTAATGAGTACCCATCAGATGCTCATGAAAAGATTGCTAAAGGAATTTGTTTTCTCTCTCCCTCAGCCCTTGGGGTAATGAAAAAGAGGTAGGTTTTTACCTACGTGGATAGATTATATATTTTGATCTGGCAGTAATCAGTGGCTAATCATTATTCAGGTCTTAACGGTGTTCACTTCCTAGAAATATCCCTGTCATTCAACATCCAAGGCTAAAACTAATGATGCTTACAAAGAACTAGGAAGACACTTAGTCATGTTGCATAGACAGAGGATAAAACAATATGCAAACGTGAGGCTTTTCAACAAAGTGCTTTATTGGAGGACACAGGGTAAAGCGAAGGGCATGAGGTGGGTGGAGATGATGCTCTCCAGAGGTGACACTCAATTCTTACAGTACTTCTTGGTGTCCAGGTTCTTGTGCTCCTTGTTATATGGGGCCTTTGAAAAGCAGATGGCAGCATTGCGGTCACAGTTGCAGATGAAGGCCTCACAGGGTTTGTTTTCATCTGGAAAAGAGCAAGAGGAGAGGACTGAGCCAAGGTAGATCCTGCTTTGTCCAGTCTGGAGGGAAGGAAGAATTAACTGCAATAAATAATGGCCATTACATTCATACAAATTTGGGTTTGATAGATTAAGCAAATAAAAACACCAGAATTTCAGAAAAACAAAAAAAAAATTGCAATGTTTGGAATGTAGAATAAAAAATGTTCATTGTCTATCTGGAAGTCAAATTTAATTGGACAACATGTGTTTACTCTGGCAATCCTAGGTGTGATCGATGCTGTTAGGAAAGTCCTATCTGTTTCACATCCCTAAATGAGCTCTTATAACCCACAGAGCTATAGATCTTTGATAACATAGGCAAGCAATTTATAAACAATATGGAAAACACTAAAACATATACTCGAAGCAGCAAAGTATTGTGCATATAAACTTAGTGAAGTTTAGCAAGCAAATTTCTCTACTTTAAAACACATTTTAAAAATTACAGAACAGGGGCACCTGGGTGGCTCAGTTGGTTAAGCGTCCGACTTCAGCTCAGGTCATGATCTCATGGTTTGTGAGTTTGAGCCCCGAGTCAGGCTCTGTGCTGACAGCTCGGAGCCTGGAGCCTGCTTTGGGTTTTGTCTCCTTCTCTCTCTACCCCTCCCCACTTATACTCTGCCTGTCAAAAATAAATGAATGTAAAAAAAATTTTTTTTTAAATTTTTTTTCAACGTTTATTTATTTTTGGGACAGAGAGAGACAGAGCATGAACAGGGGAGGGGCAGAGAGAGAGGGAGACACAGAATCGGAAACAGGCTCCAGGCTCTGAGCCATCAGCCCAGAGCCTGACGCGGGGCTCGAACTCACGGACCGCGAGATCGTGACCTGGCCGAAGTCGGACGCTTAACCGACTGCGCCACCAGGAGCCCCTAAAAATTTTTTTTAAATAAAAATAAAAATTGCAGAACATTCTTACAGTAGAATATTATACAGATATTTAAAACAATTAAGTACACCTATATGTGGAAATGTTTCCAAGATATTTTATTAAAGGAAAATGAAGGGCAGTGCATCTAACTAGTTATCTTGGGTAGCAGGATTATAGGCACCTTCCACTTTCCATGATATATTTCTGTAGAGTTTGAAATTACACTACTTTGGCCTTGTTTATTTTTATAGCCAAAAGAAACAACAATGATAACTTTTAAAATGCATTTCAAATTTGTTATCTATAATTTAATTATGTACTTCTGCTTACGTTCAATAATCTTATTAAAGTTTTGTTTCTCTCTGATCCTTATTTTTTTTTAAGAGAGAGAGAGAGAGTGAGTGGAGGAGAGGGGCAGAGGTCATGATCCCAGGGTCATGGGACTGAGCCCCGCTTTGGGCTCTGCACTGAGCATGGAGCCTGCTTAAGATTCTTTCTCTCTCCCTCTGCCCCTCTCTCCTATTTGCATTCTCTCTCTAAAAAAAAAATAATAAGTAAATTAAAAAAATAAAAGGGAAGGCTGCACAGAGAAAGCGACATTTGAAGTCCTGGAATGAGACTTCACATGGGAAGTGTTTCATGCAGAAGGAACAAAGGACTTGAGGTGGGCACGTGCCTAGCTATGATTAAAACGATAAAAATGTTTTTCCAAGGATAAGCACAAATGAACACAGAGCTATGAAATCGTTTATTCCTTAAGATGGTGGGATTCCTGGGGCGCTTGAGTGACTCCATCGGTTAAGCATCTGATGCTTGATTTCGGCTCAGGTCATGATCTCAAGTTGCTGCATCAGATCAGGCTCTGTACTGACAGCATGCTTGGGATCCACCCCCCCCCAAATAAATAAATAAACAAATAAATAAATAAACTTCAACAGTGCTTTAAAAAAGATGGTGGGATTCCTGGTAACTTTTTTCTTGGCCCTCTGGATTTGAGTTACAGTTATTCCAATGATGTATGTACAGTTTTGGAAAGTGGGACCCGTCTGTGAGTGCATAGAAAAGAATAGTGAAAATCCAGAATGCTAGCCTAGCATGACAATACTATTCACCTCTGAACTGTCTGCCCTTCAGAACCACCTTCATAAAGGGACACATTTCACCATGAGCTGTGCATAACTTAGTGGTTAAGACCAGAACCTTTGAAATCAGAAACAACTGAGTTCAAATGCTGACCCTACCACTTACAAGCTCTGTGATTTTGGGCAAGTAGCTATTTTTGAGCCTCAGCTTCCTCACCTGTAAAATGGGATTAATAAAACATATATATGCTCAGCGTACTCCCTGGTATGTATTAAGAAACTAATAAATGGTAGTTCTAAGCTCCTTTCATGAAATAACGAAGCTATATAGCATGGCAGTTAAGAACAGAGACCTTGGAGCCATATAAACCTGTTCAAAACCAGACACCTCAGGGTGTCTGGGTGGCTCAGTTGGTTAAGCATCTGACTCTTCATTTTGGCTCAGGTCATGAATTTACAATCTGTGACATGGAGCCCCTATAGGCTCCTTGTAGGACTCTGTGCCGGCAGTGCAGAACCTACTTAGGATTCTCTCTCTCCCTCTCTCTCTGCCCCTCTCCCGCATTCTATCTCTCCCTCTGTCTCTCAAAAACAAAAACAAAAACCCCCAGAAAAACCCAAATGGGGCGCCTGGGTGGCTCAGTCGGTTAAGTGTCTGACTTCGACTTCTGCTCAGGTCATGATCTCATGGTTCATGAGTCCGAGCCTGCAACAGGCTCTGTGCTGACAGCTCAGAGTCTGGAGCCTGCTTAGGATTCTATGTCTACCTCCCTCTCTGCCCCTCCTCTGCTCGCACTCTGTCTCTCTCAAAAATGAAATAAACATTAATAAAAAAATTTCAAAAGTTCTGAAACTGCTAAAAAAAAAAAAAAAGCCCCAAACAGTGGGTGCCCCAGTTTCCTCATCTGTCAAAAAAGTATAATAATAATACCTATCTCATAGGATTTTTGCCAGGATTAAAGGAGATACAGCTTGGCACCAAGGCGATCAATAAATGGTGGATATCATTACTATTATTTCTTCCACAAAGGAGTTAACCTACCGCTGCAGGTGATCTCAGAGCCAGAGCATGAGTATGAGTAGGTTTTGGTGTAGGGGTTGTCCAGGAGGAATTTACAGCTGTCCAGTTTCTTGGCTCGTGAGTAGCAGTGGTCGTGTGTCTGGCAACACCTAAAGAGTGGGGGAAGGACAGAGCTCAGGCAGGGGCAGGGCAGCGGGGCAGGCTCATTAAGGGGAATGATTTAGCTGACATGCTCCGGAAGATATTTATCCTGTGGCTTGAAAAATGTAAGTTATTTTATCGTGTTTATTGAAGGCGATTTAAAAATGGGTTGCAGGAATATCGTACAATCACGTATGTGTTCTGAAGATGCAGTGAGAGTCTTAACCACTGCTGGAAGAGGACAATCCAATCGACGCTGTGGTGTTTTGTGATGCAATATTCTGCCACTAGAGGGCAGCAGCATCCACTATTGCTTGACATCAACCTTCCGCCTTTGCTCCTAACCGAGAGCACTGGATTCAGGGGCCTCTTGGAGCATTTTTGTTTATACAAGAGTTGAAAATATGTTACCCTTAGCAAATATGCAAATCCATTTTCTGTGCCTCCTTGTGAGATCCTTGGCTTGTGCCCTCCCCCCACCGCACGGGCACTCCCCTCTCCCTGCCGATCAATCACTCACTTGTCCAGTTCATCCACAGGTGTGCCGGATCCACCCAGGCCACAGTAGCAGCCGTAGTCGGTGTAATCCTTCACGGGGTCACTCTCGGGGATCGTACACTTGATCATGTTGCGGAGCTGCCACACTGCCCGCGGGCTGACGCCCCCCTCAGCAGCACCCACTGCAAGAAAACACAGCCAGAGTTTAAATCCATCCTGATTGGCTCTGCCAGCGCCCAGGGGCCCCACTGCCTCCTGCCTGCTCTCTGGCCCCACGCTGCCTTCCACCCCTCCAGCTGCCTCCTCGGAAGAGAGCTGGACACAGAAACCTGGTAATGTAAATGAGGATTTTTTCTTTTTATAAAGCTTTTTAAAAATATTTTTTATCGAGGGGCGCCTGGGTGGCTCAGTCGGTTAAGCGTCCGACTTCAGCTCAGGTCACGATCTCACAGACCCTGAGTTCGAGCCCCGCGTCGGGCTCTGGGCTGATGGCTCAGAGTCTGGAGCCTGCTTCTGATTCTGTGTCTCCCTCTCTGTCTGCCCCTCCCCCATTCATGCTCTGTCTCTGTCTCAAAAATAAACGTTAAAAAAAAATTTTTTTTATCGAGATAAAATTCACATAACAAAATTCACCATTTAAACACTTAAAATGGACATTTCATGGGCACCTGGGTGGCTCAGTCAGTTGAGCGTCAGACTTGGACTTAGGTCATGATCTCAGGGTTCGTGGGTTCGAGCCCTGCACCGGAATAGCTGCTGTCAGTGCAGCGCCGGCTTCTGATCCTCTGTCGCCCCCCACCCCCCGCCCTTCTCCCCTCTCAAGCGCGCTTGCGCACTCTCAAAAATAAATAAAAAATAGTTTTAAAAATGTACATTTCTGTGGTTTTTAGTATATTCACAGAGTTGTGGAACCATCACCACTAAATCTAGAACATTTAGTGTTCTAGATCATCTAGATCATCACCCCCAAAAGAACATCCTGTTCCCATTAGCATTCCTTCCCCTTTTCTCCTCTCCCCTCTGGCAACCAGTAAACTCTATGGATTTTCCTATTATGAACACTTCATGTAAATGGAATCATACAGCATAATTTTTTTTTTTAAGTTTACCAGTCCTTTTTAAAAAAAAAATTATTTATTTTGAGAGAGATAGAGCATGAGAGCAGAGGAGAGACAGAGGGAGAAAGAGAATCCCAAGCAGGTTCTGCACTATCAGCACATAGCCCGGAAGCCGAGCTTGAACTCACAAACTGTGAGATCATAATCTGAGCCGAAATCAAGAGTCCGATGCTGGGGCGCCTAGGTGGCGCAGTCGGTTAAGCGTCCGACTTCAGCCAGGTCACGATCTCGCGGTCCGGGAGTTCGAGCCCCACGTCAGGCTCTGGGCTGATGGCTCAGAGCCTGGAGCCTGTTTCCGCCGATTCTGTGTCTCCCTCTCTCTCTGCCCCTCCCCCGTTCATGCTCTGTCTCTCTCTGTCCCAAAAATAAATAAACGTTGGAAAAAAAAAAAAAAAAGAGTCCGATGCTTAACCTACGGAGCCACCCAGGCACCCCTAGCACAATGTTTTTGATGTTCATCCACATTATAACATATATCAATACTTCATTCCTTTTATAGTTGAATAGTATTCCACTGTGTGGAGAGACCGCATTTCGTTTATCCATTTATCACTTGATAGACATTTGGGTTGTTTATACTTTTTGGTTCTCGTGAATAGTGCTGCTATTAACAGTTGTGCACTAGTTTTTGTGTAAACATATGTTTTCTATGAGGTCCCCATTATTTATCCAGCAAATATTTATTGAGCACCAATTATGGGCCAGTCACTGCTGTAGGAACTGAAATACATCAGTGAGCAAATAGAAAATCTGTAACCTCATTCAGTTTATAAAGCTCAATGCTTTTGAGTTTATAAAGCTCCCTAGTAGGGTAGAAAAACAGTAAGCAATAAATGAAATAAATAAGGAAATCGGATCCTTTGTTAGAGCTCCAGGCTCTGAGCATGGTAAGGGGAATCTAAAATGGGTTAGGTGGGAGGGGCGCCCGGGTGGCTCAGTGGGTTAAGTGTCCCACTTCAGCTCAGGTAGTGATCTTGCAGTTTGTGGGTTCAAGCCCCGTGTCGGACTCTGTGCTGACAGCTCAGATCCTGGAGCCTGCTTCAGATTCTGTGCCTTCTCCTCTCTCTGCCCCTCCCATGCTCTGTCTCTCAATAATAAATAAACATTTAAAAAAATTTTTTTAATTAAAAAAAAATAAAATGGGTTAGGTGGGAGCGCCTGGGTGGCTCAGTCCATTAAGCATCCGACTCTTGACTTCAGCTTAGGTCATGATCTCACGGTTCCTGAATTTGAGCCCCATGCCGGGCTCTGTGCTGACAGCACTGAGCCTGCTTGGGATTCTCTCTCTGTCCCTCCCCCACTCATGTGCGTGTGCATGCTTGCTCTCTCTTTCTCTCTCAAAATAAATAAACTTAAAAAAAAGGATGGGTTAGGTGGGGATGTGGCGGGGTTGAGATGGGGCAGGAGCATAAAGAGGCCTGTGTGGCCTTCCATCCTCAACAGGACAAGCTCTCTTCTGCCTCAAGGCCCACACACCTGCCATTCCCTCTGACTGGCACACTTTGTCATCTTTTTTTTTTTTTTTCAAATCTTTATTTATTTTTGAGAGAGAGACAGAGACAGTGCGGTAGGGAGAAAGAGAGAAGGAGGGAGACACAGAATCTGAAGCAGGCTCCAGGCTCTGAGCTGTCAGCACAGAGCCCGATGTGGGGCTGGAACCCACGAACTGGGAGATTATGATCCCAGCCGAAGTCGGATGCTTAACCTAGCTACCCAGTCACCTTGACCTGTCATCTTTTCAAAAGGCTGGAGGATCTTGTTTTAAATGCCACCTCTTCTTTCTTGACCACCTAAGCCAAGTGGCTCCTCTGCTATCATTTTTCTTTATGTTATTTGCTTCATAGTACCTATAGCAGTCTGTATCTGTCATTTATTTATGCCTCCCTCTCACTGGACCATAAAGTCAAGGACAGGCCTCAGGGCTTTTGTTCCCCAGGGTCTGACACATAGTAGGTACTCAATAAGTATCTATTAAATAAGTTTTTAAAAAGTCTTCTTATAGCTGAGTGCTTGCCCAAAGCAGGCACAAGGCTTGGCACAGCAGACTCAGGAGGCAGGACCCCTTCACCTCATTTTCAGGGCCAGCCCCTGTGAGATTTGGGGCCCTGAAGAGGGCGCTACATGATTTTGGGGTCCCATTCAAGTGGCCACCAGTATCATCTTTTTGCCCCATGCCTTGCCCTTTCTTCCCTTGATCTGCTGTGCACACTGGAGCCACTCCATATGTTTATACCCCAGGGCAAAGGGAGGGTGGCAGCTGGTCACTCTCCCCTGTGAGCAGCCTCCACACTGGCAGCAGACAGACAGGAGTGGCCTGCCTACTTTGGCCCATCTCCAGGACCCCCCACCCCCACCCCCGCCTGCTTTCCTGTTTTCTCAGTCTCTGATCCAGCCAGCTCTGCTCTTTGCACAGGCCAGACCTACACAAAGCTAATTTTCATGTGTGTGCCTGTGTGTGTGTGTGTGTGGCGGGAGGGGAGGGGAACTTGTCCATCTAGAAGTCCTCAGTCTCAACCCAGAGCCTGATACCTTGGAGGCTCTGATATATCAGTGTTGAATGGATGAATGAGGTGGGATTTGAATTCCAATATATCTGATTCCATGGATTCATTCAATAAATGGTGCAAACAGCTCTATCATTGCTCTCATGGAGCCCATACTTCAATATGGGGGAGGATAAAAAAGGAAGGGCACCTGGGTAGCTCAGTCGGTTAAGTGTCCGGCTCTTGATGTCAGCTCAGGTCTTTTTTTTTTTTTAATATTTATTTTATTTTTGTGTGAGAGAAAGAGAGAGAGACAGAGTGCCAGTGGGGGAGGGGCAGAGAGAGAAGGAGGCACAGAATCCAAAACAAAGCAGGCTCCAGGCTCTGAGCTGTCAGCACAGAGCCCAATGCGGGGCTTGAACCCACGCACTGTGAGATCATGACCTGAGCCAAAGTCAGATGCTTAACCGACTGAGCCCCCTAGGAGCCCCTCAGCTCAGGTCTTGATCTCAGGGTTGTGAGTTCAAGCCCCGTGTTGGTAGAGTTTACTGAAAAAAAAAAAAAAATTAAAGCTTTAAGAAAAGGGAATGCATCAACAAGAAACAAGATACAAATTGCAGGCAAATGTAGGTGCTGGGAAGACCCCAGGCCAAGGCAATATGGTAGAGGGCAGGTAGGCCCTTCTGAGGAGGGTCATCTGAATTTGGACCTGGAGGTTGGAAAGGTGCCAACTGTGTGGGAATTTGTTATGGGAGCTGTTAAGCCCCATAGAGAGCCCCAAAAAAAGCCTCCAAGGCTGGCCAGCCTTGTGACCAGTGACCCCCATTCCAGAGAAGTGAGATCTTAGCGCTGAGCTGAGGAGACTCACCTACCTGTAAGCAGAGCAGCCAGCACAAGGAATTTCATCCTGTTAAGTTGCCGAGCAAGAGAAAGGACTAAAGCCACCTACTGCCTCTCTCTTTATACCCATACCATGTCTCCAAGATAAGGCTGTAGTGTTTGCTTTGCTCCCAACCTGCTCTGAATTGGCCTTGAACCTGTCTGTTGCAGGAATAACCTTTACCGACGAGCAAGCCCTGCCAGCAAGGGATCATTGGAAAAAGGGGGATATGTGTTGGTCATCTGCATCTTTTAATGGAAGGGATTATTTCTGGAATTTGTATGGCTTGGAATCTTGACCCTCCCCCCACCCCTTTGCACTCAGCCCAATTCTGTCATTGCCTCCATGTCTTATGGGTCTGAGCTGTGGGTCTCAGTGAATAGTCCCATCAATCATGCATTTAATGGATGAGCAAATGGGTTCAGAGAGGTGAAGTAACTTGCCTGAGGTCACACAGCCATCTAATGGCGGGGAGCAGGGGCCCACGCTTAGGTATGTCTGATTCTTTCTTTTTTTAAGTTTATTTATTTACTTTTGAGGGAGGGAAGGAAGGAGGGAGAGAGAGAAAGGCAGAAAGAGAAGGAGAGAAAGGATCCCAAGCAGGCTCTATGCTGCCAGTGCAGAGCCCGATGCAGGGCTCCATCCCACAACTGTGAGATCATGCACTGAGCTGAAACCAAGAGTTGGAGGCTTAACCGGCTGAGCCACCCAGGCGACCCTAGGCATGTCTGATTCTAAGGCACATGTTTTATTTTTCTGCACTACATTAATACCACCCCTCCTTCATTCTCCAGTGTGGGTTTGCAAGGACACCCTGGACTTTGGAGTTCCAAAGACTTGGATCTGACTTGTAGAATGAAAGCGCACATATCAAATGTTTGTATAACATTTTTTAGGAGAAATTCACATAGCATAAAATTAACCATTTTATTTTATTGCTTTTTAAATGTTTTATTTATTTTGTGGGGAACCTGGGTGGCTCAGTCAGTTGAGCATCCGATTTCGGCTCCGGTCATGATCTCATGGTTCGTGAGTTCAAGCCCCGCATCGGGCTCTCCGCTGTCAGCTCATAGCCTGCTTCAGATCTTCTGTCCCCCTCTCTCTCTGCTCCTCCCCCCACCTTGCTCATTCTCTCTCTCTCTCTTTCTCTCTCAAACATAAACAAGAAGCATTAAAAAATGTTTTATTTATTTTTGAGAGTGAGTGGGGGAGGTGCAGAAAAGGAGGGGAGAGAGGATCTGAAGGGGGCTCTGCACTGAGAGCAGAGAGCCCAATGCTCACAAACTGTGAGATCATGACCTGAGCCAAGGTCAGACACTCAAATCAACTGAGCCACCCAGTTGCCCCAGCCATTTTTTTTAAGTTTTTTTTTTTTTTAATGTTTGTTTATTTTTGAGAGAGAGAGACAGAGTGTGAGTGGGGGAGGGGCAGAGGGAGAGGGAGACACAGAATCCCAAGCAGGCTCCAGGCTTTGAGCTGTCAGCACAGAGCCTGATGCGGGGCTCAAACCCACCAACCACGAGATCATGACCTGAGCTGAAGTCAGACACTCAACCGACTGAGCCACCCAGGTGCCCCTCCACCATTTTATTTTTAAAGTGAACAATCCAGGGGTGCCTGGCTGACTCAGTTTAAAGAATATACGACTATTGATCTCAGGGTTGTTATGAGTTCAAGCCCCATGTTGGGTGTAGAGATTGCCAAACCAAACACTTAAAAAAAAAAAAAGTTGGGGCGCCTGGGTGGCTCAGTCGGTTAAGCGTCCGACTTCAGCTCAGGTCACGATCTCGCAGTCCGTGAGTTTGAGCCCCGCGCCGGGCTCTGGGCTGATGGCTCAGAGCCTGGAGCCTGCTTCCGATTCTGTGTCTCTCTCTCTCTCTGCCCCTCCCCCGTTCATGCTCTGTCTCTCTCTGTCTCAAAAATAAATAAAACGTTAAAAGAAAAATTAAAAAAAAAAGTTAAGTGAACAACTCAGAGGCATTTATTACATTCAGTGTTGTGCACCCACCCTCTCTGGTTCCAGAACATTTTCATTCTCCCCACCCCTGCAAAGGAAACCCCATACCCCTTAGCAGTCATTCTCTCCCAGCCCCTGGCAACCACTGATCTGCTTTCTGTCTCTATAGATTTACCTATTCTAGATATTTCACATAATATGTTCTTTTTAAAAAAATTTTTTTAATCTTTATTTATTTTTGAGAGAGAGAGAGACAGAGTGTATGCAGAGAAGAAGCAGAGAGAGAGGGAGACACAGAATCCGAAGCAGGCTCCAGGCTCTGAGCTGCCAGCACAGAGCCTGACGCGGGGCTCGAATTCATGAACTGTGAGATCATGACCTGAGCTGAAGTCAGACGGTCAGCCGACTGAGCCACCCAGGCGCCCCTAATATGTTCTTTAAAAAAATTTTTTTTAACGTTTATTTATTTTTGAGAGACATGAGAGAGAACAGAGCATGAGTGGGGGAGGAGCAGATAGAGAGGGAGACACAGAGTCTGAAGCAAGCTCTAGGCTCTGAGCTGTCAGCACAGAGCCTGATGTGGGGCTCAAACCCACCAACCATGAGATCATGATCTGAGCTGAAATCAGACACTTAACAGACTGAGCCACCCAGGCACTCCTCACATAATATGTTCTATTTTATAATCAGTTTACTTGGTGCTCTCCTACTTAGTACTCACATGATTTCTGCAACAGCCCTGTGAGGTGGGGAGGCAGACCCTATTATTTTTACTTTATGTGTTTATCCATTTACTTACTTTTCCTGAGTAGAGAGTCCCCACATACCCTCCTGCCCCACCTTGCCCTCTCCCATAGGCTTCACCTGTTATTAATATCTTGCATTAGTAACATATCTAACATTAGTAAATGGTATATTTGTTACAATTCATAAACCAACATCGATACATGATTAGTATCAGAAAGGATATTAGTAAAACTCAAGCCCATAGTTTATTCAGATTTCTTTAGTTCTCACCAAATGTCCTTTTCCTGTTCCAGGATTCAATCCAAGATAGCACATTATATTAAGTTGTCATGTCTTTGTAGTCTCCTCTTGGCTGTGATAGTTTCTCAGACTCCCTTATTGTTGATGACCTTGGTAGTTGTGAGGAATTGCAGTCAGGTATATCATAGGATGCCCCTCTGTTACAATTTGTCTGATGTTTCTCTTCTAATCAGAATACGGATTGGTTATAGGTTTGCGGGAGGAAGATCAGAGGTTAAGTGCCACTTTCATCGCACTGCCATGTTATGTTTAATCACCTCTTGTCCTGGGATGCATCTTGGCCACATTCCAGATGAGGACACTGAGGCTCAGCCTGAGGTAGGGCTGGAAATGGCCATGCCCGGACGTGAACCCATACCTGCTTCTTCCCGCTGAACCATTTCCTTCTACGCTGGGTAAGGTGATGCCATGTCCGAGTCAGTACAGAATCAACTGCCTAATTCTAACCCTGTGGCCTCTGCTCAAGCCCTCCAGGATTCCAGCTCTCTATACTTTTCCCTTGAGCATGTACCGGGGCCAAAAAAAGAAGAAATCCGTCTGGAAGGGTTCCCCTATTTTATCCCAAACCAGTAACCCCAGGAAAATTCCTTCAGCTAATGAGATAACACTGAAACAGCTTTTAGTAAACGGATGGGGAAACTGAGGCCCAGCAAGGGCAAGTGATTTGTTTGTTTGGGACTGACTCTTCCCCCACCGGACCCAGGATTTTAAGTCATCCTTTGCTTCATATGTGCCTAAAGGTTGTTGTTGTTGTTGTTGTTTTATGTTTATTTATTTCTGAGACAGAGACAGAGCATGAATGCGGGAGGGGCAGACAGAGAGGGAGACACAGAATCTGAAGCAGGCTCCTGGCTCTGAGCTGTCAGCACAGAGCCCAATGCGGGGCTCGAACTCACAAACCATGAGATCATGACCTGAGCCGAAGTCGGTCGCTCAACCGACTGAGCCACCCAGGCGCCCCATATGTGCCTAAGGTTTCTACATCTGTCCAGTACGGTAGCTACTTAAATTCATTACAATTAAATAATATCAAAAATTAGTTTCTTGGGGCCCCTGGGTGGCTCAGTCGGTTAAGTGTCCGACTCTTGATTTCAGCCCAGTTCATGATCTCACGGCTAGTGGGTTCGAGCCCTGCATCGGGCTCTGTGCCGACAGCAAGGAGCCTGCTTGAGATTCTCTCTCTCTCCCTTTCTCTTCCCCTGCCCTGCTCTCTCTCTCTCTCTTTCTCTCTCTCTCTCTCTCAAAATAAATAAATAAATAAACATTTAAAAAAATAGTTTCTCAATCCACATGTGTCTAGTGGCTGCGGTATTGGACAGCACAGATATAGACTATTTCCAACATCACAGAGGGCTCTATTGGACAGTGCTGTTCAGGATGATACACAGACTGTCCCAGTGCCCACCAAGGGGTGGGCGGGGGCTGGGAGAGTAAAGTTAGCTCAGGGCCCCACATCAGCCTGACTGAAGGGTAGGTCTGTTAGCCTCCAGAATGAGTGACAACTGCTTCAGGAAAGGGAAGGCTTGGCCAGCAAAATTCTATGGCATAAACCTCTGAGATGGGTCCAGTTTCAAACCCCATTTTTTCAGAGAAGATAATCGAGACTCAGAGAGGTTAAGGGACAGCCCCAGTGTCACTCAGCACAACTGAGATGTGAGTTGGATCTGGTGCTTACGATACCACAGTATCGCCTCAGGACCAGGCACGGTGGTAGTGGGTTGGGGGAGTGCTTGAGGGCCCTGAGACCCAAAAGAGGTTTAGTCCTGCCTGCTTCCCTCCTTTTCTCCTCCTTCCTCAACCAGCTGGAGGCCTTCCACAGAGGTGAGCTGGACAAATTCTCAAGTGTATTTCATGCTGGGCAAAGCCCCGGTGGGGGAGGGGTCGTGCTGCTAGAACCCTCTCCCCCTGGAAAGAGACGTGCTAAATGTAACAACCCAGACCTCTGCAGGGGACACAGGGTTGGTGGAGGAATGCTCCCGGCAGGCACTGAGTACCCCGCCAAGCTCTACATACGTTCTTTGTACGATGACCTTATGCTGCACCAGATTCATGCACAGGTGTGTACCACCCAGCCTCTCCCAGCCTGGGAAAAACACACTCTCCAGTGGAAAGAACAGCTAAGGATAGCTTCACGGCTTCTTCAGGTGACAGCATACCCACACTCCAGCAAGGTCACACCTGCCCGGCCCCTGAAGGACAAAGCTCTTGCTTCCAGGAAATGCTTAAAAGCAGCTACCGGCTGCCATGTGCTGAGTGCTTCTATTTGCTTGGCGCTGAGCTGAGAGCTTCACATACGTTGTTTTCCGGCCTAACGACAACCTTCTGACATAGTTATTATCGTGGTCCTCACCTTCCCGATTTTACAGATGATGAAACGGGTTCAGAGACCTTAAGTAACTGGCTCAAAACCACACAGCTAGAAAGGGGTAGGGATAGGATTTGAGCCCGTGTGCACCTGCCTCTTAGTCCAGAGCTCTCGTCAACAGCAACAAAACAGGAACAGCAGCAGCAGCATCGAGTGCTGGGCCAGGAAAGATATGAAGAGCTATACACAGGTTAACCTACGACCAAGTGCCCTTACAGGTGAGCAAATTGAGGCGGTATACCAAAGTATCTAAACCTTTTTTCCACACGCAGTCCATCCAGAGAATATCTTTATGATTCTGGATAGTAACCTGTTATCAGATAGATGATTTGCAAATACCTTCTCTCATTCAGTCGGTCACCTTTCACTTTGTTGTGTCCTGTTTTGGGTCGGGGGAGGGACACAGAGAGAGGGAGAGAAAGAGAATCTTAAGCAGGCTCCACACCTAGCGAGGAGCCTCACACAGGGCTCGATCTCACAACTGTGAGATCATGACCTGAGCTGAAATCAAGAGTCAGATGCTCAACCAACTGAGCCATCCAGGCACCCCTGTTGTATCTTTAAAAAAAATTTTTTTTTTATAAATTTTTTTTAACGTTTATTTATTTTTGAGACAGAGAGAGACAGAGCGTGAACGGGGGAGGGGCAGAGAGAGAGCGAGACACAGAATCGGAAGCAGGCTCCAGGCTCTGAGCCATCAGCCCAGAGCCCGACGCGGGGCTCGAACTCACGGACCACGAGATCGTGACCTGAGCCGAAGTCGGACGCTCAACCGACTGAGCCAACCAGGCGCCCCTAAAATTTTTTTTAAATGTTTATTTATTTTTGAGAGAGAGAGAGACAGAGTGTGAGTGGAGGAGGGGCAGAGAGAGAGGGAAACACAGAATCCCAAGCAGGCTCCAGGCTCTGAGCTGTCAGCACAGAGCTGGATGTGAGGCTCCAAACCATGAGCCATGAAATCATGACCTGAGCCGAAGTCGAACCCTTAACCGACTGAGCTACCCAGGTGCCCCTTTTAAGTACACAAATGCTTCAGTTTGATGTAGTCCTATTTGTCTATTTTTGCTTTTGTTGCCTGTGCTTTTGGTATCATGTCTAAGAAACCATTACCAACTCCAATGCCATGAAGCTTTTCCTCTCTGCTTTCTTCTAGGAGTTCTAGGAGTTTCAGGTCTTACATTTCAGTCTTTAATCCATTTTAAGCTAATTTTTTTTTTTTTTTGAGCAAACTCTACCCCCAACATGGGGCTTGAACTTATGACCCCAAGATCCAGAGTCATATGCTGTAGGGTACGGACAGTAGAGTATGGACTTTTGATCTTGGGTGGGGGGGTTGTGAGTTTGAGCCCCATTGTTGGGTGTAGAGATTAGTTAAAAAAAAAAAAGTCACATGCTCTACCAACTGAGCCAGCCAGGTTCTCCTGAGCTAATTTTTTTTTTAATGTTTATTTATTTATTTTTGAGAGAGAGGGAAACAGAAAATCTGAAGCAGGCTCCACACTGTCAGCGCAGAGCCCAATGTGGGCTCGAATCCACGAACTGTGAGATCATGATCAGATCTGAAGTCAGCCGCTCAACCGATTGAGCCACCCAGGCACCACCCTCCCACACACACACGCCCCGAGCTAATTTTTGTAGATGGCATAGGATAAGGGTCCCAACTTCATTCTTTTTATAAAAAAATATTTATTTTTTAATTTACATCCAAGTTAGTTATCATATAGTGCAACAATGATTTCAGGAGTAGATTCCTTAATGCCCCTTACCCATCCAACTTCATTCTTTTGCATGTGGATATCTAATTTTTCCAAGACCATTTGTTGAAGACATTGTCCTTTCCACATTGAGTAGCTTTGGCACCTTTGTCAGAGATCATTTGCCCATGTAAGGGTTTTTATTTCTGGGTTCTCTATTCTATTCCATCGATCTATATCTGTCTGTATGCCAACACCTCATTGTTTTGATTACTGTGGCTTTGTAACATGCTTTGAAATCAGGAAGTATGAGTTAACTAACTAGAATTTAAATGAAAACTTGAAACAACAACAAAAAAAGGAAGTGTGAATCCTCCAACGTTTTCAAAATTGTTCAGACTATACTATTCAGGGTTCCTTGAGATTCCATATGAAGTTTTCTTTTTTTTTTAATGTTTTTAAATGTTTATTTATTGTTGAGACAGAGAGAGACAAAGCATGAGCAGGAAAGGGGCAGAGAGAGAGAGGGAGACACAGAATCTGAAGCAGGCTCCGGGCTCTGAGCTGTCAGTACAGAGCCTAATGCAGGGCTCAAACTCACGAACCGTGAGATCATGACCTGAGCTGAAGTCAGACACTCAACCCACTGAGCCACCCAGGCACCCTGAAATACACTTGAGTTTTGAGGGTTGATTTTGTATCATGCAACTTTACTGAATTAGTTTATTAACTCCAACGGTTTTTTTGTGTGTGTGTGTGTGGAATCCTTAGGGTTTTCTACATATAAGATCATGTCGTCTATGGACAGAGATAATTTTACTTCTTCCTTTCCAATTTGGATGGCTTTTAGTTCATTTTCTTGCCTCATTGTTCTGGCTAGGACTTACAATACTATGTTGAATAGAAGTGACCAGAGTGGACATCCTTGTCTTGCTCCTAATCTGAGAGGAAAAGCTTTCAGTATGAATTTTGAAAATTTATTGTTTTTAAATGTTTACTTATTATGGGGGGTGGGAGGAGGCGCTAACAGTGCACAAAATGGGAAATAAATTACTTTGAAATAAAATAAAATAAAATAAATGTTTACTTATTTATTTTGAGAGAGAGAGCCAGAATGAGGAGAGACAGAGAGAGGAGAGAGAGAATCCTAAGCAGCCTCCACACTGTCAGTACAGAGAGCCTGACGTGGGGCTCGATCTCACAACCATGAGATTATAACCTGAGCTAAAATCATGAGTCGGACACTTAAACCGACTGAACCACCCACAATATGAATTTTTTTTAAGATTGTATTGTTTTTAAAAAATTTTTTTTATTTTATTTAAAAAATTTTTTTAACGTTTTTATTTATTTTTGAGACAGAGAGAAAAAATAAAAATTTTTTATTTTATTAAAAAATTTTTTTTTAACGTTTTTATTTTTGAGACAGAGAGAGAGCATGAACAGGGGAGGGTCAGAGAGAGGGAGACACAGAATCTGAAACAGGCTCCAGGCTCTGAGCTGTCAGCACAGAGCCCGCGCAGGGCTTGAACTCACGGACCCCGAGATCATGACCTGAGCCGAAGTCGGCCGCGTAACCAACTGAGCCACCCAGGTGCCCCTTAATTTTTTTTAAATTGTGGTAGAATATACACAAAATTTACTTTTTTTTTTTTTTTGCCATTTTACATGTACAATTCAGTGGCATTAGTATATTCACAATGTCACACAACCGTTACCACTACTATTTCCAAAATTTTTTCAATACCCCCAACAGAAGCTCTGTACCCACTAAGGAATAACTCCAGCTCCCGGTACCCTCTATATGGCATTCTGTCCCTATTATATTCTACGTATCTCATATAAGTGGAACCACACAGTATTTGTCCTTTGTGTCTGGCTTCTTTAATTTAGCATAATGTCTTTTTTTATTTAAAAAAAATTTTAATGTTTATTTTTAAGAGGGAGACAGAGCGTGAGCAGGGGAGGGGCAGAGAGAGAGGGAGACACATCCGAAGCAGGCTCCAGGCTCTGAGCTGTCAGCACAGACCCCAACTCGGGGCTCCAACTCATGCTTTCGTGAGATCATGACCCGAGCCAAAGTCGGATTCTTAACCAACTGAGCCACCCAGTTGCCCCCATAATGTCTTTTTAAAAAAGATTTTAGTTTTAAGTAATCTCTATACCCAATGTGGGGCCCGAACCTACAGCCCCAAGATCAAGAGTCACATGCTTCATTGAGCCAGCCAGGTGTCCCTCATTTAGCATGGTTTTTTTTTTTTTTTTTTTTTTTTTTTTGTCAAAGAGAGAATTTCCTCCTTTGTTGTTTTTTTTCTTAAGTTTTATTTATTTTGAGAGAGACGGAGAGAGAGAGAGCATGCAGGGGAGGGACAGAGAGAGCGGGAGAGAATCCCAAGCAGGCTCTTCATGGGTAGTGCAGAGCCTGAGGTGGGGCTCAAACCCACGAACCTTGAGATCATGACCTGAGCCAAAGTCAGACGCTTAACCTACTGAGCCACCCAGGTGCCCTTCCTGCCCCCGCCCTTTTAATGGCCACCCTAATGGGTGTGAAGTGGTATCTCATGGTCAACACGAAGCTTTGAGCTGGTCAAGAAGTTGTACATGGAAGCCGGGCCAAGTGGACAGTGTAGACTTTCAGAAGAAATGCAGAAGAGAAAACAGGGTATCATTGGGGTACCTGGACCTGAATGTACACAGAGATGCAAGACATTCACAAACCCAGCACCGTTTTCAAATAATTTATTAGGAATTTAAAACTGAAAATAAAACCTGGAAAAAGAAGTTACAGATGTGGAGAGAAGAGACACCGGAGGGTGGTAACTTGCTGGCTTCAAAACACCATGTAACATCTTTTTTAAAAATTCCCCAAACAAATCAGAAAACGGAATTCCAGGGCCCTGAGCCCATAGGTGGGCCCAGTGGGGTGGGATGGGGTCACAAGAAGGGGAGGAGAAGGAAGCTGAGTCTCTCATGACTCAGCTCAAACGTGTAGAAAATTAAAAATAAAAACCAATAAAATGCAGCTTCTCTTTTATTAGGAAACATTAAAAAAAAAAAAAAAAAACAACCACGAACAGCCGCGCATCTCAGTAACAAAGATTATTGCTTTGTGTTCTCAGGGCTAATAGGTTAAGCACCTCACACAGACAATTAACTCTCCAAAGGGGTTTTTAGGGATGGGAACTGTGATGGGGAAGAGAGCTTAGGTCCCCAGCCTCAGACCTGGGGTGAGGGACATAGAGGGGGGGCCAACAACAGGTAAGTGGGCCTCAGCCCTGCCATGCCAGCCAGGTCACTCACTGTTCATGAAGTCAGACCCTGAGCCTCTTTTTCCTTTGAAGGGGGCTTGGGGGCTCGGGGATGCCAAGGGGCTCTGGCCATGGGACCATCCTGGTGGGAAACTTCAGTGAGAGAATGTGGGGGTTCCCTGAGAAGCCCTTTGCTTTCCCCTGGGGTCCGCCCCTTCCCAAAGTACCCCCTTGATGCCCGCTCATGGGGGGCTCAGAGCAGAAACCATGAAGGCCTGACCTAGGCAGGGAGCAGGGGAGACCTTTGGAGAGTTAATTCCTTTCCAGCAGTGGTTCCGGGCGAGCCCTTCTCTTTCCTCACCCCTTGCCCCCATGCTGGGTTTTTGGGGTGAGCAGGCCCAAGGCCTTGACCCCTAGGGCCTGAGTGAGTGGGCTTGCCTTGGCCACAGTTGAGGCCTGCAAGCTTACAGTAACGGTGTCTGAGGAGGAGACAGAAACACAGGGGGAGACCTTTGCCGGGTGGGGTGAGGCGATGCCTTCACCCCCAAGGGGTCTTAGAGAGGGGAAGGGGCTTCACCTCACAGTATTTACATATGATACAGGACGGGATGGTTCCAGGGGCTTGGCCTGGCCTGCACAACCCTGTCCTCCTTTCCAGGGCTGGAGGGAGGTGGCCAGGAGCCCACACCCACATAGACATTTTGTTCTCAGCTGGTGGGGGGCACCTGGCCCCTGGCCCCCTACGGCCTGGGGCTTCACATTCACAAACCTAGAAATAGTTTAAAAAACGGTTTCTTTAAAAAAAAAAAAAAAAAGGAAAGAGAAAAGGAGGGGAAATCAGAATAAAAAACAAGCGTAGGGCTTGCGGCCTGTAGCAGACCCCCTCCGCCCTCACTCTAGCTATGCACAAATACAAAAGCCTTCTGGGGGGGAGGGTCCTATAGGGAGGGGCAGGGAGGAAGGGGCGCAGACCTGAGAGGGGAGAACCAGAGGGGTGGGGGTGGGGCAACCGGCTAATCCAAAATAAATAAAAGCGGGCAGGAGAGGAGCAGGTGGGGAGGGATGCCAAGGGCGGAAGAGAGGGAGGTTAGTAGGGGAGCCAGACGCTGTCCGGGGCAGCAGGGCAGGGGCCGGGCCCAGGGAGTTGGGGGCAGGCAGTAGCGGGTCCGAGTCGCTGCGGGGGAGGGGGCGGCGGCTGCGGCTGAGGTGTCCCCGCCCCCTCGCTGGCTCACTGTGGTCCTCAGTCAGCTGCAGGCTGGGGCGCTGGAACACAGCAGGAGGTTACGGTTACGGGGACCCTGTGGCAACCTGCCACCTCCCCACCCCAGCTTCTCTTTGGGGGTCCCCAGAACACAGGTAGGCTCTCCTAGAAGAGCTTTGCTCACACACTTCGCAGGCTCTGTTCCCAGTTCGTAATGCTCTTTCCCTAGATTTTCAATGACTGGATTTATTCTATTGCCAACTTCTCAGAGGCACCTTCTCTGAATCTCTAATTTGAAGTAACCCCTTCTCACATCATTTGGAAGTATCTCATTTGTTCGCTTGATTTTTGTCTGTAGAATGAGAGTGGGAACTCATCTGTCTCATACACCCTTCTTTCCTGAAACAGGGCTCAATAACTAGTTGTTTGAATGAATGCACAAAGGAAGGAAGGAAGGAAGGAAGGAAGGAAGGAAGGAAGGAAGGAAAGGTCCCAGGTTCACACAGTATCCTCATATGACTGTGTGTACAGAGTTATCTCTCTCACACTCTCTGGATGTGCATGTCTGCTGACAGTATCCTGTTTTAATGGCTGTGTAATATTCCATTGTATGCAAATGCTCTAATTTATTTAAACACTCTCCTTTTGATGGGCATATCAGTTCTTTGCAGTTAAAAAATTTTTTGTTTAATCTCTACACCCACGTGGGGCTTGAACTCATGATCCGAGATCAAGAGTCGCATGCTCTTCTGACTGAGATAGCCAGGTGCCCCAGTCCCTTGCAGTTTTTCAAATAAATGCCTAGAAGTGGAATTGTTGGGTCAAGGACATGAATGTTTAAAATCTAGATAAATAGTGCCAGTCCGCCCTTTGGAAACCCTGAGTCAATTTACACGTTGCTTCCCCTACACCCTCATCAATGTTGGGCATTAGCAATCTTAAAAACTCTTTGCCTGATAGGTAGTATGTGTTGCCTTGTGTTTTTCATTTACATTTTTTAGGTAGCGGGTGGAGCAGCTTTTCAGGTTCATTGACCGCTGCTGGAAGTTCCGTCTCCTCCCCGGACTGTGGGCTCCATTAAGGCAGGGACAAGGTCTGTGGCCCAGATTGGGCTGCCCATATCAGCCTGCCCAGGGCCACCCCCACCCGACCCCTACCCACCTCCTCACCTCCTGCCACCTGTCTCCTGCTTCAGTGGTACCCATTGGTGAAAGCTGTGGCAATCAAAGGGCCCTGGGAAGAAAAAAAATTTGATTCCTGGATTCTTAGGGAAGAAGAGAAGGTCCCGGGGCTCCTCTCTTCCGACCAAGGGTGAAGCATGGACCCTTCTGTAGCCCTGCCCATATCATCTCCACCGCAGGTAGGGCCTGGAATCTGTATATTACCAGTACCCTGGTTAAAATTAGGACATTCCTGAGCTAGAATCTGGGTGGGCAGAGATGGTGAGTCTGCGTGATGTCCCCAGAGCCTCATGCCCGGCACACTGAATGATGACCCCCCCCCCCACAACTGTTCCCCCTAGGTGACACTCTTTTTCCATCCATCATCCCTTGGCTCCCTTCTGCCCGTGCAGAAAGACAAAGCCTCTCCCTCCTCCAACTTCTGAGTCTTCCAGGACCAGCCACTCACCCCAAGACTGTGGCCGAAGCCGGTGCTGGGGGCGGGGCTGGCAGCGCTGATGTAACTGCTGACCCCCGAGTCCTGGTTGGCTGCCCCATAGAGCTCGGCCATGGGGCCAGGGCTTGTGGTCCCCAGGAAGCCCCCCGTGCGGCTGGGAGTTGAACCTGGAGGGGGAGCCATCGTCCAGGGGTGAGAGCCTGGCAACCCAGAAAGAAGACGGTGATAGCCGCGGCGCCCACTGTTGCCCCACAACACCCCCTCAAACCTGTTCCACCCACCCTGACTTCACCCTTCCCTCTCCCTCAACCCTACATCCCAGCAGGGCCTGTGGGTCCACTTCCTGGAGGTCTCTCCAAGTCCATCCACTCCCACCATCTTGTCTGACCATTTAGCAGCCTCCTTACTGACCTCCAGTCCTCCCCTCTTGGGCCCCATCAGACTTCTCCCCATGCTGCAGCTGAGTGCATTTTCTAAAAGCGACATCACTCCACTACTTAAATGATCCGTGTCTCCCCAGGACCTGGTTTCTCCTACCTTCTTCTCTCCACTCCCCATTCCTGTGCTCCCCCTAATGCTAACTGACCTCCCTGGGGGACACTTTTCTTCCTCTTGCCTTCAAATTAGAAGTTAAGAGCCCCTTCCTCCTGGAAGCCTTCCTGAGAGGCTCCAGCTGGGAGGTCTCCTAGGCCCTGACTTCCCCCAGCAGAGCAGAATCATCCTTCAGAATTTACTGCCTTTGTAATAAAACCTGATGCCCCCACCAGCCTGTAAGCTGAGGACAAGGGGTCCCCTTCCTGGCTGGCTCACCAGGAATGTGCTCAGCGAATGTTTGTGGAGCAAATGAATAAGTCCCTCTGCAAAAGGGTGGCAGTGGCTACCTCCCCTTCCCTCTAGACTTCTCTGCCCACCCCTCGTCAGCTTCCTGCATCCCAGAAGGCCTTACCTGTCCCTCGAACCACAGCTGCTGCCGCCGCCGCTGCTGCCATTGGTCCGTAAGCAGTGAGAGGAATGGCTAAAAGGGAAGGTATGGGCACTTCAGTGTGGTGGCTGAAGGCACGGAGGTGGATAACGGAGGCCCCCTCTGGGCCGTCTCTCCAGCCTTACCCCACCTCAGAGGGTCGGTGCAGCGCCAGTGCCGCGGCAGAAAGAACTCCTTTGGGCCACCAATTATGCCCTGACCCACGGAATGGATGGAGAAAGGTAGGAGAGCGGATGGCCTCCTAGTAATGGATGGAACCTCGGTTTCCCCCCTGGACTCAAGGGACACATATGAACCACATAAAACAACTAGAGGGTGGGGGCGGGGCACCCCCCCCCCCAGCTGCTCTGAGCGATGCCCCCTTCTCCAGAGAGTGCCCTTAGCCGCCGAATGGGGCCACCTAGCTCAGAGGTCCCCGGGAGGTTACAGCCCTCATCCCAACCTCAGCCGACTGCAGCCAGTGACTGACTGACATGGGGTGCAAGAAGCCAGGCCTGCTGCCTCAAGGTGGGACCTTATCTGAGGTGCGGTGAGTGCCCCAGAGCTGCCTGTGGAATCAGGCTGAAGCCAGATTCCAGTCAAGGCCACAATTTGGCTTCAACCCTTCTGCTGCCTGTCCTGTTTCCCTCACTGTCCCTCTCCTGAGAGCATGCCCTCAGTAGCTTGTGTGCACCCCAATTCCCTGCCTCAGGGTTCCCCTGACCACCACCCAGCCAGAAGTGACCACTACCTCCCCCCAATTCCTCTAGCCCCCTTTTCTCGGATCCCCTCTTCAGACACAGAGATAATTGCTATTCCCTTGTTTGCTGTCTACCTCCAGTCCGCCTCCACAGTGCCTTATACACAGTAGTGTTTAATAAATGTCTGCCAAAGGAGTAAAAGGAACCTTTTTTTTAAATTATTTTTTTTAAGATAAAAAAAAAAAAAATCTCTACATCCAGGGGATCAAACTCACAACCCCAAGGTCAAGAGTCGCATGCTCTATGGACTGAGCCAGCCATGCGCCCCTAAAAGGGACCTCCCTCTTCTTTTTTGGCCGGGGGGGGGGGGAGGGTGCAACCTCTTTTTATTTTATTTTATTTTTATTTATTTATTTTTTTTTCGGAACCTCTTTTTAAATAAGCCATTGGCTTGAACCTGGTGCTCCCTTGGCTTGGGGTGGTGGGCGCCCCCTACTGCTTGGCTCTGCCACTGCAGCCCCTCAGGCTACAACCCCACCCAGAGCCAGGATCTTCTGAGCTGGTTTGCCCTCAGGAATACTTGTCTCCCATCCCAAGACGCACCTTCTGGGGGCTGTTTTGGTGACCTTGACCCTGAACTGGAACTGGACCTGGGGCTAGGGACCTGGAAATGGCTCCTGAAAATTCCTGGCAAGGCCTTTGGTCTGGGGGCTTAAAGTCTGGGACCGCAGTGTTCCCACACTGTGAAGGCACCTTGCCTAAGAGCCATACAGTTGGCTCCTTGTCCAGACATCACCTTCCTTGACCATCCTAGCAAAGGCAGCGCCCTGCCCCTAGCCCCAAGGCCTTAGAACATCTCCCTGTTTTATTTTCCTCATGGAACGTCTCACCCTCCACAAGTATTTTATTCGTTTGGTTGTCTACTTGTTTATTGCTGTCTTTCTCCAGCTCCAGGAGGGCAGGGGCCTTGTCTGTCTCATTCACTGTGGTATCCCCACTGCCTGGAACAGCATCTGACATGATAAATGTCTACTGAATGCGTGAAGGAAAATACCCATGTCTCCTGAAGGCAAGAGAAAAGTTCAGACCCCACACCTCCAGGGGAAACCCCTTCCCCTGCACCAAGCTATCTGCTGAGGGGACATTTCTTTCTCACTTCTTTAAGGGCAGGGGCTGGGCTCTGAGGTCTGGTTCCTGGTCTGTTGAGGCATTTCCACAAAGCAAAGTCAGCGTGGCCAACGGGAGCAAGAGCTTCACGACTGTAAAGGATTACTCATTTATATAAGTATTTGTTTTCCTCTCTAGGCTGCAAGTCCTGTGAGAGCAGGGCCTGGCTCTGTCCTGCCCCTGCTGTGCCCCCAGGGCCTGGCGGAGTGTCCCACACTGTAGGTCTTCAACACAAAGCTCTTAGATGAGTAGAAAGGAACCCCCGCTTCCAACCCCCCATCGCGGGTCGAATCCAACTCTGCTCAGGGAAGGGCCACTACCACCCCCACCTATAGGACGCTTTACTCCCTCCCCTTTCCTCACCCTCTGTTTTTTCCCCTCCCCCCACTTTGAGGGACCCCTGA